>NC_134400.1:173901434-175363856 GCF_050003625.1 Haematobia irritans
TATTCCTTACTTGTTTTATTTCGCTTCGTATACCCCTATGATGCCCATTTCTTATAACCATTATAAAGATCTTAACAAAATATGAAACTTTTGCTTTTGAAGTATTTATTTATATTCATAAACAAAAAAGTTACAGAGATTTTAAAAAGTCAATAGGTCACCCTACACATCACCAAATAGTTTTTGATGTGTTGTCATGATGTCCGATCGAAACCACATGCACATCGTTATTCACATCTACGAAATTAATTTATAAGGCATTTAGAACACAAAACCTGTTTATATGTAAATTTCTAACGGTACCTTTGTATACATACTCGTTGTTTGCACTACGGCATTTTCTGCGTTATGCAAAGTGCTTTTGCTAGAACAATGGGCATCATAGGGGTATACGAAGCGAAATAAAAAAATTAAAAATCAAATTTGAAGTCGGAGTCAAAAATTACGAATGCGCGAAATATAGCCCCTGATCAACCACGAACAACGATATGCGTTCCTTTTCGATCGGACTTCAAATGACGACACAGCACAATAAATTGTATTTCGGGGGGTCGTAGGGTGCACGAAAAAAAAAGTTTTGGTGTTCTGAAATTGTCTTCGAATATGCTACAAAACTGGGGGGTGACCGCATCAACTTTTTTTCCCTTTAGGCCGTGACCCTATCTATTGTACATCTCTCCTAAAACAGTATATGACATTGCTCATATTGATTGAAGTTAACAAGTTTTTCAATTAATAAGTTAATTGTATCAATTAATTAATTTATTAATTGAAAAACTTTTTAATCAAACTCGGAAGGCTAAGTCAATTAAAAAAAGTGATGTATTTGTTTTATTTTTAACTCAAAATTTCAATCAATTTTTAATCAAACACAAAGTCAGTTACGAAAGTAATTAAAAATAGTTACGTTTCTAATAAAAAAAAAATAATTGAGTTTTGCAATATGCATAAATTAAATTTTAATTGAATCATTTTCGAGATTGAATACATTTCAATTAAAACATCAATTGTATCAATTAATTTCGTGATGGAATCTGGAAAAAATTTTTGTGTGTATTAACCCTTTCACTACCGAAATAAACCTAATGCCTCATTCATATTATACTTCCAAAATCCACTTTACCCAGATTTCAAATATCATTTGCCTTATAAAAAATGGATTTCAAATCTACTTTTAGTAGATTTTGAGCATAATGTGTATGGGCTATAATGTTAAAAACTTAACATTTTCTTCTGTTTTTACTTGTACTAACATTATGTAGAAAAAAATGAGCATTTTGAGGACCTACCTAAATTAGATCAAGAGCTATATGAGATTGTTCTGAAAACTTGATTCTTGAATTTTGCTATTTGCTTTTTGGCCTATATTATCTTTCGATATCACGAAATTTCGTATTTTTTGTTTATAGGAGGAGCTATCATCACTGTAGATAAGCAACTGTTTCCAACGAAGATTATATGTTGATTTATCCAGTATGTCAAATAAATATATGTAAAAATATAACACAATTCTGCCTGGCTTCTGATGTTGAAACGAAGCATGTATGGCTTTCCTGATCAAATGACAAGAAAGTATAGTATGAAATCCGATTCTTCCAGGAATACATTCTTGGATTTTATATAGAAGTATAACAGGAAATGTTTCTAGGAAAAGCTCTTTGTTTCGATTAGCTAAAGAGCACACATCTGAATATCTTTTATCAAGCGAAATTCTCTCAAGTACATAAATGGTACCAAATAGGACTTTGTAAAAACAAACTACCACCAGCATTACTAAGAGGAGATAATCCGCTACAGAAATACTTTTTGGTGTTCGGTCGAAACTGCTTTTTAGGAAACTGCACTGTTAGAAAAATATGTTTCCTATATAAACAAAATGTGTTTCGGGCACAATTTTTAAACACAATATATTTAAGTGCAAACATGTAATGTTCCTACTTAGCAGTAAATGTTTGGGGCATGAATGTTTCATAAAAATATGTGTGAATGTGAACATATATAAATTTACAAATTAGGAGTAAACATATATATGTTGTGATATTTTATTCAGCCGGATCGGATGAAATTTTCTTCTCTTAGAGGCTCCGCAAGCCAAATCTGGGGATCGGTTTATATGGGGGCTATATATAATTATGGACCGATATGGACCAATTCCTGCATGGTTGTTGGACACCATATACTAACACCACACCACGTACCAAATTTCAACCGGATCGGATGAATTTTGCTCCTCTAAGAGGCTCCGGAGGTCAAATCTGGGGATCGGCTTATTTGGGGGCTATATATAATTATGAACCGACGTGGACCAATTTCTGCATGGTTGTTAGAGACCATATACTAACACCATGTACCAAATTTCAGGAGGATCGATAGCTTGTTTCGTTCGGAAGTTAGCGTGATTTCAACAGACGGACGGGCATGCTCAGATCGACTCAGAATTTCACCACGACCCAGAATATATATATTTTATGGGGTCTTAGAGCAATATTTCGATGTGTTACAAACGGAATGACAAAGTTAATATACCCCCCAACCTATGGTGGAGGGTATAAAAACCGCCCAGACCCCTACAAAACAGAGCCGCTCAATGTAACACAGACAGAAAGCTTATAGTTTATTTCTCATCAAATTGACATAGAATTAACATTCGTATATTATACACATAAAAACATTCAATAAATTGTTTGCACAGCTATTATTGGGATATTTAAAAACATCTAATTGAAAAACACTAGAGGGTAGAACCATATGCATTTAATGCAGTTCCCAGTACCTCGTTATTCAAATATTTATTTCATAATTTGCGATTCGTTAACCTCACTTAAACCAACTTCTGTAGAATCGCATTGACCGACAGATGCTCTGGTTGACATAATACAGCCATCGTTGGTACAAATGATAATACCACCATCCTCTGCATTAATTGTAGCAGTAGTATTAACTAATCCAGAGCTTTGACCACATACACCTCCACCCACGCTGTTGCGATGGCATTCGGAAACTGCAAGTACAATAAAAAGGAAAGGAAAAGATGGATGTTTTGAATTTGTTAGTTTGTATATAAAATTCTTGGTATTCTATTTTTTTTATATTTTGATATACAGTGAAACCTCTAAAACTTGGATACTATGACATAGTTGTCGTGAGACGTTTGTTGTGTTAAGTCATTAAAAATAACCTCACATAACTGGAAACCAAAGACAATAAATTTAGGAAGATGTGAAATGAGGTGTGCTTGTGTTAGTATCAGAAACCAGAGATTAGTTTCATACTTGTAGGAAGAGCGCAGCAAACTTACAGGTTTGATGCCGACAATTTTTATTGTGCTATTTTCTTAAAATTGCACGCAAATTTTTGTGTCGATTGCACCAAATTATTAATAAAATATTGTCTAAAGTGTTTTTGCTCTTTTAAAAGTAAAAAAAAAAAAATATTGTTGAAATTAGTGAATTAAGTTTTGTTACAAATGCAAAATGAAAAGAGAAACGGAAAAGAGTTGCAACTTCTCATGGAACGTGTATGGTACTAATCTCTGGTTTCTCGAGAAAAAGAGGAAGATCAAGCCCAATTCACATCTTCCTAAATTTATTGTCTTTACTGGACACCTCCCAAATGTGGACAAAATTTAGGCGATCCTGCGTGTCCACCTTTGAGAGGATTCACTGTAATGGGAGCCCGACATTTTAGGCTCGATTACAATAAAATAAAAAATTAAAATATAGCGTTTTACTTTGCTACACTCAAAGAAACAATACTTTCCCCCGGAACGAAATTTTAGACAACCGAAATTTTCCTTTCTTATAAAGTATTTTCTTTTAGTGCACATAAATCCGAATTTATGATAACCGATTCAACGATTGACTCTAAACATTTTTATTTGCTTCTAAAGAAAATTTTTATGGTAAAGAGAAAACTTTGTTTGTCTAAACCTTCGTTCCTCAGAAAACTATTCTTTCAGTGTACATTATGTATAGTACTTATGTACTTATGCATAGTTTTAAGAGATTACCTTGTCTCGTTCTAAACATAAATTGATTTCACCATATGGATGGACCAACATGGACTAAGGGCAAAAAATATGTTGCCTTTAATTTTAAATTTGTAATCTGACCTACAATTTAAATATGGAAAATAAAAGTTATGATTTGCAGATTACAGGTAAGTCGAAAGATTTGACTTTACTTTTTGATTTAATGCGAAAAACTCAATATTGTGACTTAACCTCAAATACATTTGTTTCTTTCATAAACATGCACGGACGGAAAAGACTGTTTTTCATATGTTTGGGTGTAAAAATTATATGTTTGGAACTCAAAATTTTTAAGTGCAAGCATATAATGTTCATAAACTAGCATAACATGTTTGGGACATATACAGTGAGTCACAGTGAAAATGTCCCACCAGAGTAAATGTAAATATTTTGAAATTTTATCTCATATTTGGTCAATCAGAGATCCAAATGTTAGTTTTCTCTTAAGTAAATCTAATTAATAACAATATTTGGTGAGTATAAATTTCAGGTTTCAGCTATAAATTATTGGAATCAGACATTTAAGAGAAATGTCAGAAATATCATGCCACAGTGAAAATGGCCCACCAAAAGAAATGACAAAAATATAACGGTTTTCTTCCAGCATTTCATCACATTTGCTTTTACATGTTACATTACAATGTTCTTAGAATATTAAAAGTGCAAACACGCAAGAAAGTGGTCGATTAAAATTTTCTTTAAAAAAAAATATAAAATAATCGAAAAATGGGACCTCACACTTCGTTTGAGATGCGAAATTTAATAATTAATCATTTTAAAAACGGCGTAAGTCAAAGGCGAATTGCAGAAATGGTTCAAGTCCCTCGTGGAACCATTACAAATATAATTAAAAGGTATATCGATGAAAATCGGATCATTGATAAGCCGAGATCCAGTTCAAAAAAACTGTTTTCTGACAGAGATGAACGATGGATAGTAAATAAATATCGATATAACCCCAAACTAAGTGCTCCAAATATTCGAGATTTGGTGGCCAAACATCTCCAAGTGAATTGCCATGCAGAAACCATCAGAAGAGTTCTCCACAGATCAAGATTACATGGGCGAATTGCAAGAAAGAAACCGTTCGTAAGTGCTAAGAATAAGAGAGACCGATTACTATTTGCCCATTCGTATGCAGCAAAGGAATTTTCGTTTTGGAAAGATGTTCTATTCGTATATGAATCGAAATTCAACCTTTTTGGGTCAGATGGTAGAAGAAATGTGTGGAGAAAAGCAAACGAAGAACTGAAGCCAAAGCATTTACGGCCAACTGTTAATCACGGCGGAGGGCATGTGATGGTTTGGGGTTCTTGCTCTGCTGCGGGTGTTGGAAATCTCGTTTTTATTGAAGGCAACATGGACAAGATGCAATATCTGTCTATTTTGAAAGATAATTTGAAGCAAAGTGCGGAAAAGCTGTGCATTGGTAGCTCATTTCATTTTTACCAAAACAATGACCCAAAACATACAGCTCATGTTGTAAAAGATTGGCTGCTTTATAATTGTCCGCGTGTCATAAAAACTCCAGTCCAGTCGCCGGACTTAAATATAATAGAAAATTTGTGATATAAACTTGAAGTGGAAATTCGAAAATATCATATATCCTGCAAGGAAGACTTGAAGAGAGCATTAGTGGAAGAATGGCAAAACATAAGCCCTTCTTACACAACAAAATTGTTAGAATCCATTCCAAGACGCTTAAAATCAGTCATTAAACAAAAAGGATTTTCCACTAAATATTAGATATAATTTATTGAATTAAAATATTTAATTAAACATTTTGGGTCATTTTCATTGTGGTGTGAGTTTTTTGTTTTCTTTAAAAACATTTTTGTTTAATGAATTGATAGAAGTTTAAGGTCTTTCTAATATTATATTTAGTTTGTATTTATCAATATTTTAAGAAAATAAAAGAAATTGAAATATATACTTGCAAGAAAGTGAGGCTTTCATTCTAACAACTAAATTTGTGTGGGTGGGCCATTTTTACTGTGCCACACTGTATGTTAATATGTTAGAACATATTATGTTTGGGACATAAATTGTTTGTAAATATAATATGCTTAGATGCAAACATATATTAATTTGGAAACAACCTATAAACATATATGTGTGAGACCTAGAGAGTATGCTGCAAGTAAAATAAAGGATGTAACCCATTGGCGCCTTAAAAATATATCCGCAAAAGAAAATTTCATTAAAATTTTTTACTACCAGTGTATACCCTAAGGTGAAACATTGTATGTTTGAATAATACAAATAATATATTGTTTGCACCTATCCTCAAAATATATATGCTTGAAGCAAAATGTGTTTGGGGTATATGTTACAAAAGCGTTTTTTTTTTAGGGTGTGCGTTTGGGATAAGCTTTATATATGATGGCCATATTTGGCCGTGTGTTGACTATCAGAGACATGTTAAGTGGACCATTTTGAATTTATTTTATAAATTTCACTTTGCGATATTTGAGTTATTTAGTTCTTTTTTTCGTTTTCCGTATTAACAATTATATTGGTCGAAAATTAGCCTTAAAGTAGTCCAACCAAAAACGGGTGGATTTGAAAACACCGATGACGATAGTGCAGTCTGTGGAGCCTTTTCTGTCCATGTCATCTTTTCGGATGTAGTTGATATTGATGTTGAGCTGATATATTCCCTTAAAATTATACTCGTTACTATTTGTTGTCAATGCCCATTGATGGGAGCTATATCTAAATCTGAACCGATTTCGATGATTTTTTTGCACATATACTCGTAGTTAGTACTATAGGAGATTATAGCAAGCCAACTTTGAGTAAGATCGGTTAATAAATAAGGGTTTTAATCCCAAATTTGGGAAAATCGGGCGATACATATATATGGGAGCTATATCTAAATCTGAACTGATTTAGATGAAATTATGCACACTTAAAGGATGCTGTTAGTAAAAAAAACGCCATGTGACCCCATTTGTCGAAATCGAGCGATACATACAGTGGCGCGCAGAAATGACTACATAATAAAATAAGCAGTAAAAAATAAACTCAAAATAATTTTATTTTTTCCTTTATTCCTACTTCAAAACAAAAACAAAAACGTAACGAATTCAGAGAGATAAATAAACATGTACTCAATGTTGCACTTTTCTATACCGGTGTCAATTGGAACATTTTCTAGTACTGGGTCCATAACCCTTTATTTTTTAATACCATATTTATACGTTTTGGCATACTTTCAACCAACTCTTGTATAATTTCATCAGGTATATTCTGCCAATCAAGCTGTACTCGTTCCCACAGGTCTTCTAATTTTGATGGAGCAGATTTGTACAATCCCAGCCGTCTTCCCATGATTGACTATAAATTTTCAATCGGGTTGAGCTCGGGGCTTTGCGCTGACCAATTCATCACTTGAAATTTTTGCTCACTAAGCCATTTTTGCACTATGTTTTGCTTCGGACCACCATCCTATTGAAATATGACTTCATCTTCAGGATAGGCACTCTTGTCAACAAACTCGGGAAGATGAGTCTGCAAAGTGGGGAGGTAGTCTTCCTTCTTCTTTATACCATCAATTTTCTGCAACGGCCCAATGTGCCACCAAGTGAAGCAGCCCCAAACCATGATGCTTCCACCACCATGTTTCACAGTTTGTTTAACATGGTGGCGTTGAATGGTATCACCCGGACGATGCCAGCAATATTGTTTACCGTCCAATTGGAAACAGTTAAATTTTGTTTGATCTGGCCAGATAACACGTTTCAATTTTTATGCTCTCTTGCAAACTTCATTCGCGCTTTTTGATTCTTTTCGGACAATGCAGGTTTATTTTTTTTTACAGCTGAAACATAACCAATGTTGTGGAGCGCTCGTCTTGCTGTCCATTCACTAAGTTGCTTATTTTTGGCAACAGTTGTATTTCTCGGCGCTACGGACTTGTTCTGCCTCATTTCTGCCATCATAAGGCGAGCGTCCACTTCGGTCAACAGCGGCCTCTGGTTTGCTCTTTGGGAGTAGCATTTCGTCTTTGTTGGATGCGAATGACCACAGACTGACTTATATTTAGTTCCTTGGTTATTTTCCGCGATGAAGACCCATTATTAGTTAAGGAAACTATATTATCCTCCACATCGCGCGATAACTTTTTCATTTCATTTTTTACTTATCATTGTTGCAGTACACTTCGAATAAAGCTTTAACTCTTACTAGCAAACACGTTTCTAAATACAAAGTTGTATTACAGATCATAAAGAAAGACAAAAAATACAAAACTAACGGTATATATTGGCTCTATGCTAAGTACATCAAAAAGTGCAAAATTGAGTACATGCGGGTTTGTTTTTGTTATGATTATTTATCTCTCTAAATTCTTTACTTTTTGTTTTGATTTTTTTGTTGTTGTTTTATTTAGAATTGAAGAAGGAATAAAGGAAAAATAAAATAATTTTCTGCTTTTTTATTCGTTTAGAATTGAAAAACCAAAAATTATTATGTACTCATTTCTGCAATAGCGCTCGTCCTTGTGTCACCAACACCGTGTAACAAATTTCATCAAAATCGGTTAATAAATGTGGCCGGAATCCTGCGAACACCAAATACATGGACGGACGGACGAATGGACGGTTGGACACCAACCGCTAAATCGGCTCAGAAAGTCGTTATATATTTTATGGGGTCCAGAATCAATATTTCTGGTAGGCACTTTTTGACAGTTCAAAGTTATTATATCCTGACCGCAATGTGGTTTAGGGTATAAAAATAGAAAAAATGGTTTAAAAAGTTGCAAAATCTCTTTAATTTAAACTTTTCTCATAGCTCATCTTTACATAACCACAAAAAAAATATTGTTCAAAAATTTTCAGTTTAATTGTTATTAATTTTTGTCACAAAAATGGGTCAAGTTACCCATAGTGCACTGTAAGGAAGTTTGTTTGGACGAAAAGTATATACTTTTAGTGATAAACGTTTATTCTTTTACAGGATGGAAAAACAATTTCACAAAGACTAACTCAAAAAAAGTTTTTAATTTTCTGGCTAATTACATCTTCCCTCACATCTTTCTCACTTCCATGAAGTTTATTTAGTTCTTAGCACCTTCGCCTGTAATAAAAACAATGTAGAAGAAATGATTCGACGGAATTATGCCTGGACGGAGAATCGAACCACGGACCATACAGTTTGTAAGCCAACACACCAATTGTCGCTATAGCCATCAATGCATACAGTCAAGCAGTTATATTTATAGAGCATAGTTTTAGGTACCCACGAGGCGATATAAAGAAACTTTATTCAACAGAAACATTCTTTTAGTTATTAAAAATGCAACTTTTGGAATAATGTAATTTTGCATATAACTATTCCAAAAATGTGCACAAGATGTCTAAAATATGTTCGACATTACATACTATATTAAATTTTTACTATGAAACTTCCAAATGCGTCTTATTAAAGGCTTAATACCCGAAAAGACATTAAATAAATCAACAAGATCTTACATGTTTTTATTCAATTCCAATGTTCAATATTGAAATTATGCTTTATTGACAACAAAAAACACTCGGAAATAACAAAAGAGGATATGTTTGCGGACAAGTTTGTTTTATTTGTTCCGTCTATCGCTATATGGTTATGTTTACACACTAAGAGAGACCAATATATCAAACGGAATACCACGACCATAGCATTAAGTAGGGGTATCAAAAGCTGAAATGAGCTCTACATTTTCATTTGATTCACACAAGGCTTTGTATCGTCACCACCATAAGCGTAGGAAGGGTCTAAGCCCCCTCCCCAGAAAAATTTTAGCTCCCCCCCAGAATTTGAAACCTTATTTACGACTTTGCGTTGTGGTAGCATTCGCCGATGGCAATATATAATTTTATTTTTTAACATTGTCTTCTAAAATGTATATTAATAAGTTTCTTTATTATAAGATGAATAAAAAAATTAATATTTTCCGAATAAAATTTTTTATAAGTTTTTATGATTTTTAAAGCATTATAACGCTTGTCTGAAACATTTGACACCGAATATTTTCAAAAATTTTAAAATTTTCTAGAATGGACTTAGTATTTTTGCGGCAAAATTTGAACAATTTGTACCATTTTATAAACTCTTATTCTTTTTTAACCTATTAAAAAAAAATACCCATTAAAAATACGAAAAAACGCGTTATAAAAAATTTAATTAAAGAAACTTCCTGCGAAGTTAAATTAACTTTTTTGTGAGGACTTTTTTTACCCTAAACCATATAGTGTTTAGGGTATAATAACTTTGATCTGCCAAAAAATGTGCCTACCAGAAATATTGATTTTAGACCCCATAAAATAAATACAGATCGACTCAGAATCACCTCCTGAGTCGATCTAGCGCTTGGTGTCCGTCCGTCCGTCTGTCCATGTATTTGTTGTTCGCAGGATTCCGGTCGCAATTATTAACCGATTTTGATGAAATTTGGTACAGAGTGTTTTTTGGGCACAAGGACGAACGCTATTGAATTTGGAAGAAATCGGATCAAATTTAGATATAGCGCCCATATATATATATATATATATATATATATATATATATATATATATATATATATATATATATATATATATATATATATATATATATATATATATATATATATATATATATATATATATATATATATA
Organism: Haematobia irritans; assembly: GCF_050003625.1. Classification (NCBI taxonomy): domain Eukaryota; kingdom Metazoa; phylum Arthropoda; class Insecta; order Diptera; family Muscidae; genus Haematobia; species Haematobia irritans. The sequence goes on from NC_134400.1 coordinate 173,912,106, forward strand.
TATATATATATATATATATATATATATATATATATATATATATATATATATATATATATATATATATATATGTATCTCCCGATTTCGAGAAATGGGGTCAGATTTCGTTCATTTACTAACCGATCGGCGTCAAAATTGCCACAAAGTAATCCGATGGACCAACCTTCAAGCGTGCTAAATTTCATCGAAATCGGTTCAGATTGAGATATAGCTATATATGTATCGCCCGATTTTCGCAAATTTTACCATAAGTCCCTTATTTATAAACCGATCTGACTCAAAGTTGGCCAAATATAATTTTCTATAGCACTCACTATATGTGCACAAAACCATCGAAATCGGTTCAGATTTGGCTATAGCTCCCATATATATGTACCGCCCGATTTTTCAAAATTTGGCTATAAAACCCTTATTTATCAACCGATAATACTCAAAGTTGGCCAAATGTAATCTTCTATAGGACTAACTGTATGTGCAAAATTTCATCGAAATTGGTTCAGATTGAGATATAGCTCCCATATATATGTATAGCCCGATTTTCCCAAATTTGGCCAAAGAACCCTTATTTTGTTATCCGATCTGAGCTAGAGCCAGTCCTCTATAGTACTAACGGTATGTGCAAAATTTCATCGAAATCGGTTCAGATGTAGATATAGCTCCCATATATGTATCGCCCGATTTTGAAAAACTTGCCCCTAATAACCTTATGTTTGACCATAGAGGTCCTATTTCTTAACTGATCTTACTCAAATTTTGCACAAGGTAACCTTTTGTGGTATTAATCAAACCTGCAAAATTTATGTAAATTGGTTCAGATTTACATATAGCTTCCATATATATGCATCGCTCGATTTTCCCAAATTTGGCCATAATACTATTATTTATTAACCAATGTTACTCAAATTTTAAATTTTGAAGTACTAGCCGATCGTATTTATACGTACTTGTAGCTCTTACATAAGAATATTGCTCGATTTTTACAATTTTTGTATTTATTACCCACACTAATTGAGCAATTTTCCCTTTTTTTGTTTAGGGTATGATATAGTCGGCCCCGCCCGATTTTCTACTTTACTCACTTGTTGGAAGTGCTTTTAAACTTGTGCCTTTAGAACAACACCCAAATTTTTTTGGTGGGAAAAAGTGTGGAACTACTTTTAGTTGCTTTTTTTTATAAATTAATTGTCTAGTGATGATAAAGTCTAATTTTTTATTCTCTTTTATAAAATTAAACATTAATTGAACATATAACCGCAGTCTATTAATTTTTTGATAGGGGGCTATAGCGCCCCTAGGAAAATTGTTTAGCTACGCTAATGGTCACCACCCCAAATGCCCCACTTTCAAATTATGGTTTCGAATGAAATTTTTTGCTGAAGCTTTAAGTTACCAATATTTATAATCAAATATGTACATATTCTGTGTAGCTGATTCAGGATATTATTCATGATTTTTCTGAGATAACGTAAATCCCAACCAATGGAGCATATGTAGCTTGTATTTCTCTCGTATTTCCAATTAGTATTTCACATGCTGATTTGATTGATGATGGGAGAATCTGATGATGTTATTCATTCAAGAAACAATTGTCAATGTATTGAATGTGGTTATCCATCTTTGTATCTAATCATCCATTTATCCATCTGTGAAAATGGTTGAATCGAAATGTTTACCGGAGACATTGAAATCTAAATAACATATTGTCCTAAACACAAAGATTTCATAAATCAATAACAAAATTATTTTAAAATAAATATCTTTTCATATATGTACTATTGCACAAACTAAAAACATAAGTTAATTTAAATCCAAAGATTATGGCCTTGTACGCTTTCTACATTTGAAGTTGTTGTTACACCCCCATCACCATAGAATGGTGATGGGTGTGTAAAAAGTTTGTCATTCCGTTTGTAACACATGGAAATATTGATTTACGACTATATAAAGTATATATTCTTGATCAGGGAGAAATTCTAAGACGATATAATCATGTCCGTCTGTCTGTCTGTCTGTTGTAATCACGCTACAACTTTCAATAATGGCGCTATCGTCCTGCAATTTGGCACAGATGCGTTTTTTTTGTTTGCAGGCAGGTTAAGTTCGAAGATGTGCCTGAAATTGAAAATCTAGAGGTATTTTAAGACCACAAATTGGTGTGCCGAAAATGGTGAGTATCGGTTCATGTTTTGATATAGCCCTCATATAGACCGATCTCCCGATTTTACTTCTTGGGCGTCTACTAGAAATTGTATTTTCTATACGATTTGCTTGAAATTGAAAATCTAGAGGCATTTTAGGCCCAGAAATAGATGTGTCAAAAATGGGGTGTATCGGTCCATGTTTTGGTATAGACCGCATATAGATCGATCTCCCGATTTTACTTCTTGGGTTTCAAGAAACCGTATTTTCATTCTTATTTAAATCTAAAGGTATTGTATGAGCACAGATATGTGTGATGAAAATAGGGTGTATCGGTCGTGGCCATTGGTATCGTATTTTAAATCCAATTTGCCTGAAATTTGTAATCTTTAGTCTGTTTAGGACCATAAATAGGTGTTCCGAATATATTGTGTATCGGTAAAGATTTTGCTATATCCCGCTTAAAACTTGCTCTTCAATTTGGGGTCTAGATTCTTTAGGTTTTTGAGAACCACAATTACACGCAGAGAAGGAATATGATCACCTGAAACATGTTTGAAGAGCAAAATGTTATTTTTGTATGGTGATCATGTAACATGTTTATCACTAAAATGTTATTTTCTCGTCAAATATAACCTGCTTGCCGAAATCAGATACATGATTTCCGAGAAAATAACATGGTTGCGAAAACCATGTTACATGGTCACCACCCAATAATAACATTTTGCTCTTAAAACAGGTTTGAGGTGATCATATTCCTTCTCTGGGTGTAGGTGTGCTGTATTTGCTGTATATCGGTGCATGTTGTTGGCATAGCACCCATATAGACTGATCTCCCGATTTAACACCTTGGGCTTATATAAACCGTAGTTGTTATCCGATTTGCCTGAAATTGTAACGAATTTAGTTTTTATCAGTCCATTTGGTAAGGCCTCCGATTTCACTTCTGAGGATATAGAAGGCGCACTGATCATAAAAATTGTAAAAAGTGAAAGTAAAAGATTTCAAATTAAGGCGTTATTTTATCATTTTCTTGCACACTTAGATGAGAAAAAAATAAACTAAAAGTAAAGAAAAAATCATGGTCGCCAAATCATGACCCTTTTAACCACACAGTAGTTCATTCTTAGTATTTTTGGAAATCGTACGAGAGTATCCTTCTGCTTTAGTTCATATTGAACTTATGTGTACGGTCATTGAATTTTATACCACCGTTTCGTTCATAAAATTTTTGGGACCTACTTGAGAAAAGGAAAATTTCATTTAACTGTGGTATTTCGGAAAAAATAAATAAATTTAACTACAAGCAAATATTTTGTTTGCAATAAAAATAACTTAAATTTAGCGTTTATTTAACTACGCTCTTTTTTCTGTGTGAATGTTCACCATATGATATTTTCACTACAAAATTGCAAGATGTGTTATACTTGTATTGTAAAGTCATCCATAAAAGAACAGTGTATGGTACGTACAATATTGCGTTGCACAATCGTGAACGGACGGTGCCAAAATGAAACGGAAACGTTCACAAAAAATCAAAACGGAATGTGTTCTCGATTTTGTCCACGGGCGTTCACGATTTCATGAAAGGTATTTTTTTTTTGGTCACGAAAAGTCTTAAAATAATCGTTAGACGTTGTTATGGCAACTTCGCCGGTGGTGCAATGGGCTAAGGCGATTGTTAACGCGTATGGTGCAGACAACGTAGGTTCGAGTCACAGTAGCGGAAAGCTTTTTTTTTTAATTTTATTTATAAATTCGTGACCATTACGTTTACAGATCATGAACGCTGGTTGTTGTTTTGACAACGCATGGTGTCATTTTAACGTTGTCAGCTTGACACCGTCTGTTCTCAATTTGACAACACATGTGTGTTGATTCACTTTCATGAACGGCTCGTTTTGAAATGACCACGCCGTTCATGATTTTTTCTATGGGTGTACCAAATCAAAAGTGGCTAATTTTTGTGAGACGTTTGTTATATTATCACAGTAAAAGTAACCGTGGGTGTCTACCTGTGAGAGGTTTCACTGTAATCTGATTGTTTTTACCTGTAATTTGTGTGGTGCCATCTCTTTGAGTTTTGGACATTCGGCGGAACATGGATTTAGCTGCACTTCTGAAAATAAACATTAGAAAGTCGAAATGTAAATAAAGCAGTGTACATATTTTTTTTATTGAGTTCTTATGTCTATGGATACAAATGACCTTAAAGACTATTTCAATCTACGTACACTCAAAAAAGTGAACCGTATATGACACTAAACCCAATTTAATTCAATTTTAGTTCATGGAGTTATAATGTTTTGAGAAAGTTTTTCCTGACTTTAATATTTGTTTTTATGTACTCGTATGTACATAAAGGGTGATACGGTCAAAATTTGGTTAAGGGAAAACGCGTGTAAATCGGTGAAATCGTTTATTTGAAAAATCAAATTAAATTTCTTTTTCAAGTTCAATTAGTATAAAATTCAGGAAAAATATTCAGTTAGGCTTTCGCTTTTCCAAATCCGAATTGCCGGGCCTCACGCTTGACACCTACCATCAGATTTTGTACAGCCCCCTTGTCCACCTTCTTCGCCGCAGAAAGCCAGTTTGCCTTGAACTGCTGCTCGTCCTTAGCAGTTTTTTTGGTCTTCTTTAGGTTCCGCTTGACAATAGCCCATTATTTCTCAATTGGGCGGAGCTCTGGCGTGTTGGGAGGGTTCTTGTCCTTGGGAACCACCTGCACGTTGTTGGCGGTGTACCACTCCATGGCCTTTTTACCGTAATGGTAAGATGCCAAATCCGGCCAAAACAGTACGGAACAACCGTGTTTCTTCAGGAAAGGCAGCAGACGTTTATTCAAACGGTCTTTCACGTAAATTTCTTGGTTAACAGTCCCGGAAGCTATGAAAATTCTGCTTTTCAAGCCACAGGTACAGATGGCTTGCCAAACCAGATATTTCTTTGCGAACTTTGACAGTTTTATGTGCTTGAAAATATCTGCTACCTTTCCCCTTCCTTTTGCCGTATAAAACTCCTGTCCCGGAAGCTGCTTGTAGTCGGCTTTGACGTAGGGTTCTTCGTCCATTACCACGCAGTCAAACTTCGTCAGCATCGTCGTGTACAGCCTCCGGGATCGCGCTTTGGCCGTCGTATTTTGTTTATCATCGCGATTTGGAGTCACTACCTTCTTGTAAGTCGATAGTCCGGCTCGTTTTTTGGCTCGATGCACGGTTGTAGACGATACACCCAGTTTATTTGCGGCATCTCGGAGCAACATTCTACACACACACACCTTCAAAATGAGGGGTGTTCAGGGTTTTTAAATGCAAAATTGACAGAAATACGTCAAGTTTATATTGGCCAATAATGCGCCCATCTTGAACTTTGTGTGATACTAAAGCTATTTTTGAAATTTTGAATTCCGATTTTCCCCCAAAGCAAAAAAATTTGTTTAATAAGTGAAAAATATTTATTATAAAATTTCTTGAATTTGTCGAAAAATATCTACTTATTTTTTATGAAATCGGCATGACATCTACGTTTGAAATACCGTTTAGTTCAAATTTTCCAAAAATTAATTAAAATAATCCTTCCTGGTGGGTTCACTGTTTTTTTTTTGAGTCATTTTTACAATTTTTTGACTTGGCTGTGGCAATTTTAGAAGGGCAACGTATGTATATTGGCCAATTTTAAAAAATCGGAATATATACACTGAAAAAAAGCATGCCCGGTTCCAAAGATTTTGTCTCTACTTTAAAAAATTTGGTATTGATTCCGAGCCAAAGAAGCGGAGAATACAAGTAAGGAAACTTTTAAGACACAATTCTCTTTTAAATTTGAGTTTTGTGTACTTGCTTCTAGGAAGCAAATTTTAATTTTTCACTTTGTCAGCTTTTTTTCTTCACATGCTATCCTTTTAAAACGAGTTAACGACAACTTTATTTTCCAAATTAAGACACGACTTCCAGTTGAAATTATGCTTTATTTCAAGTAAAAAACTTCTTTAAAATAAAGTTTTGAAAAACATGTCCTATATTTGAACGATTTTTTGCTTTGAAGTCAAGATGCAAAAAGACAACAAATGTAAAGACAATTTCATTAAATTTAAAAAATTTTCTGAATTATTAAAGTCAAGTTGACCTTAACCCATGTTTCTTTCATGTTATGATACCCATTTTTAAATCTAATCACTTAATTATAAGGACAATACGACTTCATTGACAAGTTTATCGACTTTTGGTCAAGGAAAAAAACTTTATATTAGAGAAATGCGTCTTCTATGTTAAGCTAAATTTGCATTCGTATTTTAAAGACATGAAATCTTTAACAAGGTTTGAAAGGTTAAATTAAAATTAACCTTTTAAACCTGGACACTTCTCAAAGGTGGGCAATATTTAAATGACCGTGGGTGTCCACGTGTCAGAGGTTTCACTGTAAATGGGAGCTATATCTAAATCTGAATGGAAAGTAATTCGGAGAAAAACTCTGACGTCACTTGTCATATGAGTGTAAATCGGGCGAAAGATATATATGGGAGATATATCTATATTAGGTTAGGGTTAGTGGCAGCCCGATATTTCAGGTTCACATAAACTAATCAGTCCATTGGGATACCACACGCAGAGAAGGAAAATGATCACCCCAAACATGTTTCAAGAGCAAAATGTTATTTTTGGACGGTGACCATGGAACATATTTGTCGCAAAAATGTTATTTTCTCGGCAAACATATACATGGTTGCCGAAATCAGACATATGCTTTTTGAGGAAATAACATGGTTGCCGCAAACATGTTTCATGTTCTCCGTCCAAAAATAAAATTTTGCTCTCGAAACATGGTTGAGGTGATCATATTCCTTCTCTGGGTGCACAGTGGTGAACTTCTCTCTTATCACTGATGACTTGAGATTACCCTATTTTGAGAATGAATGCAGCACATATTGTGAAACGAGTTTGGACTAAAGCCCTTGAAGTTCCAAAAACTGCAATAATTTCGCTTTACTAAAAAAATGTGTAGTTTTTTTATACCCTCCATCATAGGATGGGGGTATATTAACTTTGTCATTCCGTTTGTAACACATCGAAATATTGCTCTAAGACCCCATAAAGTATATATATTCTGGGTCGTGGTGAAATTCTGAGTCGATCTAAGCATGTCCGTCCGTCCGTCCGTCCGTCCGTCCGTCTGTTGAAATCACGCTAACTTCCGAACGAAATAAGCTATCGACTTGAAACTTGGCACAAGTAGTTGTTATCGATGTAGGTCAGATGGTATTGAAAATGGGCCATATCGGTCCACTTTTACGTATAGCCCCCATATAAAGGGACACTCAGATTTGGCTTGTGGAGCCTCTAACAGAAGCATATTTCATCCGATCCGGCTGAAATTTGGTACATGGTGTTGGTATATGGCCTCTAACAACCATGCAAAAATTGGTCCACATCGGTCCATAATTATATATAGCCTCCATATAACCCGATCCCCAGATTTGGCTTGCGGAGCCTCAAAGAGAAGAAAATTTCATCCGATCCGGCTGAAATTTGGTACATGATGTTGGTATATGGTCTCTAACAGTCATGCAAATATTGGTCCATATCGGTCCTTATTTATATATAGCCCCCATATAAACCGATCCCCAGATTTGGTTTGTGGAGCCTCTAAGAGAAGCATATTTCATCCGATCCTGCTGAAATTTGGTACATGGTGTTGGTGTATGGTCTCTAACAATCATGCAAAAAGTGGTCCACATCGGTCCATAATTATATATAGACCCCATATAAACCGATCGCCAAATTTGGCTTGCGGAGCCTCAAAGAGAAGCAAATTTCATCCGATCCGGCTAAAATTCGGTATATGATGTTGGTATATGGTCTCTAACAACCATGCAAAAATTGGTCCACATCGGTCCATAATTATATATAGACTTCATATAAACCGATCTCCAGATTTGTCTTGCGAAGCCTCAAAGAGAAGCAAATTGCATCCGATCCGGCTGAAATTTGTTACATGGTGTTTGTATATGGTCTGGCAAAAATTGGTCCACATCGGTCCATAATTATATATAGCGCCCATATAAACCGATCCCCAGATTTGGGTTGAGGAGCCTCAAAGAGAAGCAAATTTCATCCGATCCGCCTGAAATTTGGTACATGATATTGGTATATGGTCTCTAACAACCATTCAAGAATTGGTCCACATCGGTTCATAATTATATATAGCCCCCATATAAACCGATCCCCAGATTTGGCTTGCGAAGTCTTCAAGAGAAGCAAATTTCATCCAATCCGGTTGTAATTTGGAACATGGTGTTAGTATATGATCTTTAACAAGCGTGCCAGAATTGGTCCATATCGGTCCATAATTATATATAGCCCCCATATAAAACCTTCTCCAGATTTGACCTCCGGAGCCTCTTGGAGGAGCAAAATTCATCCGATCCTGTTCAAATTAGGAACGTGGTGTTAGTATATGGTCGCTAACAACCATACCAAAATTGGCCCAATCACACAAAAATTGGTCCATATCGGTTGATAATCATGGTTGCCACTAGAGCCAAAAATAGTCTACCAAAATTTTACTTCTATAGAAAATTTTGTCAAAATTTTTTTTCTATAGAAAATTTTGTTAAAATTTTATTTCTGTAGAAATTTTTGTAAAAATTTTCTTTCTATAGAAAATTTTGTCAAAATCTTATGTCTACTTTGTCAAACTGAATTATATACGTATTGGATCGATCTTTTTTGATTTAATATATACCACGTATGGACTTACATACAATTTAAAAGATGGTGTTAGGAGGTTTTAAGGTACCTTGCCATCGGCAAGCGTTACCGCAACTTAAGTAATTCGATTGTGGATGGCAGTTTTTAGAAGAAGTTTCTACGCAATCCATGATGGAGGGTACATAAGATTCGGGCTGGCCGAACTTACGGCCGTATATACTTGTTTTTTCATTTGTATTTCACTCCTCACACAAAATCTTCACTATTATGGTTAAATAATTTTCCATGGAATTGAATTTAAATAACAAAACTTACCGAAAATTTTGTCCACTCATACAATATAGGATGAAATTTATTCCAAAGTTTGTTATAAACAGTAAATGAAATATGTACTGAAGAACCACTGTAGATTTCTGATTGCTGGAATTTTGTGCCTGAAAATAGTCATTCAAATTGAAATTACTACACTGAAAATAATATTTTCGTTATATTAAAGATTATGCAATCTAAATTTTAGGATGTGCAATTTAAATATTAAGGACAAATTTCTTTAAAATAATGACATTTTAATTCAAATAAAGTTTATAATCTATGCTTCAAAGATATTTTTCGTTAAATTTAGAATACGAATTTTGGAAGTTTGCGTCAATCCGTTAAAGTCGCATGTCTTTGAAGCATATTAATATAATGCGAAAAGAGCCAGAAAATCAATCAATCAGTTAAAGTCGCATGTATTTGAAGCATATTAATATACTGCGAAAAGAGCCAGAAAATTCGATAAATGGGATTTAAAGTCAAAATGTTTTTATTGTAATGAAGCCGCATCTTTGGCTCGGAATCAATACTAATGGCAAACTAATATGGCAAATTACGTTATAAGACTATGGCTTAGATAGAATAATTGTGTTTTGTCTGGAGGATACATTTTGCATTGACACGTTTCGTGTCTTGTTTCAATTTCAAAAATATACTTGCATTTATAGTACTCTTCAAGACATTTCGTTTGATACCAAAATATATTGATGGTTTTTATACCCTCCACCATAGGATGGGGGTATATTAACTTTGTCATTCCGTTTGTAACACATCGAAATATTTCTCTAAGATCCCATAAAGTATATATATTCTGGGTCGTGGTGAAATTCTGAGTCGATCTAAGAATGTCTGTCCGTCCGTCTGTTGAAATCACGCTAATTTCCAAACGAAACAAGCTATCGACTTGAAACTTGGCACAAGTAGTTGTTATTGATGTAGGTCGGATGGTATTGCAAATGGGCCATATCGGTCCACTACTCTCAGATTTGGTTTGCGGAGCTTCTAACAGACGCATATTTCATCCGATCCGGCTTAAATTTGGTATATGGTGTTGGTATATGGTCTCTAATAACCATGCAAAAACCCATATAAACCGTTCTCCAGGTCTGACCTCCGGAGCCTCTTGGAGGAGCAAAATTCATCTGATCCGGTTCAAATTTGGAACGTGGTGTTAGTATATGGCCGCTAACAACCATACCAAAATTGGTCCATATCGGTCTATAGTTACCCAGCAAAAAAACGTCGCCAAAAAAGTAATGAAAATGTTCTTTTTGGATCCGGAAGTGGTGCAATATTGACGTAGAAGCGATGAATTTAACATGGGCTTGTCATAGGACGGAAGTCCTCTATTTCAACAGCCGTTGCACTGAATTTGCATCACTTCTTTAGGTGTGATCTGAATTCAATGTTTTGGATGTAAAATAAACAATTCTGTGATATTTTGTCAAATAAATAATTTTTATAATTTTTTATAATTTTTAATGGATTCTAACACTTGTCGGTAACGTTTGACCTCAGATATTTTCAAAAATTCACAATTTTTTCAGATTGGATTTAGCATTTTTGTCGACAAAATTTTAATGATTTGTACCATTTTATTAATTCTTACTCTGGTCTTAACCTATTTGAAACTAAAAAAGTTAAAATTATCCATTATAAGTATGAAAAAACCATGTTATAAAAAAATTGAATTAAAAGAACTTCATGGGTAGTTAAAATAAAGAACATCATTGGGAGTGCATCTTCTGGAAGTGCTTTTAAAGTTGTGCCTTTGGAAGAACTTCCAAATTTTTTTGCTGGGTATATATCGCCGATCTCCAATCACACAAAAATTGGTCCATATCGGTTCATAATCATGGTTGCCACTCGAGCCAAAAATAATCTACCAAAATTTTATTTCTATAGAAAATTTTGTCAAAAGTTGATTTCTATAGAAAATTTAGTCAAAATTTTATGTCTATGGAATTTTTTTTTTTAAATTTTATGTCTACACCCTCACAAAAAATCGCTTCTGTAACATATACTCCCAAACATATTTTGCTTCAAGCATATACATTTTTGGGTATTGCCCAAACATTTATATGTATATGTCAAACTGAATTATATTGTGAATGGCAGTGTTTAGAAGAAGTTTCTACGCAATCCATAATGGAGGGTACATAAGCTTCGGCCTGGCCGAACTTACGGCCATATATACTTGTTATTAAATATTTTATCTTCCCAAATTGTAATTAACCCTTCAGGTAGACTTGCCAGATGGCCGGGATTCGCCTGGATTGTCCCGGAGTTTCTTTTCCAGGAAGTGTTCCGAATCTTTCACAAATTTTATAAAAATCCCGGAATTTCAATTACTCAACGCATATATTTTATTTTTTCACATTTTCGCGTTTTCGAAAAGAAAACGATTTGAAATCAAATCGCTTTCAAAATTTACTTTTGGATGGAGATTTTGTATCATTGCATTCAATCTCATCACTAACAAAAACAAACCATCACTATCTTTCCAATCATCAGCTATCACTTGAGTAGTAAATGTAAACAAGTAAGTAAAGTCTAAAGTCGGGCGGGGCCGACTATATTATACCCTTCACCCCTATGTAGGCCAAAATTTGTGTTACCATCACAACTCCTTCACATTTGCTGGAAGCTATATAAAGGAGACAATTTTTTTACTTCTACAAAATCTCTAGAATTAAAATTAAAATCGGCTAACGCTATCCTATAATTGGAGGAAACTTCCATTCAAAATGGGTCTAAAATGTGTAACAGTCTACCATATTTCCCCAACTCTGGTGTACGTATATATGGGTATATAGCTCTGAACCGATTTTGACTAAATTTGACATGCATAGTTAGAATAATAATTCTGTTATCTCTGCAAAATTTCACGTAAATGAGAGTTTAACTTTGTCCCCCGTGCTCATTTGAGTATAAATCGGGCGAAAGATATATATGGGAGCTATATCTAAATCTGAACCGATTTCAACCAAATTTGGCACACTTACCGATACTGTTAAACGTACTCCTTGTGCACAATTTGAACCAAATTACGGCAAAACTCTGGCTTTTGAGACCATATAAGTTCAAATCGGATGAAAGGTATATATGGGAGCTATATCTAAATTTGAACCGATTTCAACCAAATTTGGTACACTTATCGATACTATTAAACGTACTCCTTGTGCAAAATTTGAACTAAATCACGGCAAAACTCTGGCTTTTGAGGCCATATAAATCCAAATCGGACGAAAGATATATATGGGAGCTATATCTAAATCTGAACCGATTTCAATCAAATTTACCAAGCATTGGTAGAATGCCAATTCTACTCTTTATGCAAAATTTCACGTAAATCGGTAGTAAACTTTGGCCTCTGTGGTCATATGAGTCTAAATCGGACGAGAGATATATATGGGAGCTATAACTAAATCTGAACCGATTTCAATCAAATTTACCAAGCATTGGTAGAATGTCAATTTTACTCTTTATGCAAAATTTCACGAAAATAGGTAGTAACCTTTGGCCTCTGTGGTCATATGAGTCTAAATCGGACGAAAGATATATATGGGAGCTATATCTAAATCTGAACCGATTTAGCTGATATTTTGCAAGTTTTTCGAGACTCATCAAATATACGGATGTACTGAATTTGAAGAATATCGGTTGATAAACACGACAATTATGACCAGATCGGGGATAAATATATATGGCAGCTATATCTAAATCTGAACCGATTTTTTCCAAAATCAATAGCGATTGTCTTTGTCCCAAAAAACGACCCTATGCCAAATCTGAGGACGATCGGACTTAAACTGCAACCTGTACTTTGCGCACAAAAATACATGAACAGACAGACAGATGGACAGACAGACAGACAGACAGCCAGACAGACAGACGGACATCGCGAAATCGACTCAGAATTTAATTCTAAGACGATCGGTATACTAAACGATGGGTCTCAGACTTTTCCTCCTTGGCGTTACATACAAATGCACAAACTTATTATACCCTGTATCACAGTAGTGGTGAAGGGTATAAAAAGTATAACCAAATATATAAATTTGATATCAAATTGACGTTTTTCTGTGAAATGTATTTTGACAAATTATAATAATTAGTTCACGATTATTGTCCAATTCTAGTCTGTATTCCCTGCTAATATTTCAAAGTTTGATTTTATCTCCATGGCTACCATAGACTCTTAAGTGACACTATAGGTTAGGTTATGTGGCAGCCCGATTTATCAGGCTCACTTAGACTATTCAGTCCATTGTGATACCACATTGGTGAACTTCTCTCTTATCACTGAGTGCTGCCCGATTCCATGTTAAGCTCAATGACAAGGATCTCCTTTTTATAGCCGAGTTCGAACGGCGTTCCACATTGCGGTGAAACCACTTCGAGAAGCTTTGAAACACTCAGAAATGTCACCAGCATTACTGAGGTGGGATAATCCACCGCTGAAAAACTTTTTGGTGTTCGGTCGAAGCAAGAGTCGAACCCACGATCTTGTGTATGCAAGACGGGCATGCTGACCATTGCACCACGGTGGCTCCCAAAAAATTACTGATTTTCTACAGCAGAGCCTTTTGCTTTATTTTTTTCAAAAAACAAAAACTTCTCAAAAATGTATTGGGATTTTTGTGGGGAATTTAAATTTCAATTGTGGATTTTTGGGGACGAAAACATCAAAATTTGGGGACAAGAGTCCGAAAAATACTGGCAAAACTGATTGCAAGAATGTCTTTTTAGTGCTATACGAATTTCAAGATGGGCGCATTTGTAGTAAAATTTACATTTTTAATAAAATAATATGAAATAATGAAATACATCTCAGTTAATTAAAAGATTATTATTAAATACAAATTCTTTACTTTATATTAAATTTGTCTTACTTCAAAGCCAGACGACTTTTTAAGTTTAGGATTTTTTTTTTACTGAATCAAGTAAATTTTATTATTTTGAACAAACATTTAAATCAATGGAAACAAAATGGCTCAACTAAATTGGTGAAATGTTTTCCTTTATTTTCGAACATAAAGGACATTCGAATTGAGTAATATTTAATTAAGTACTACTTCAGTTATAAGCTATATAAGTTGAAGCATTATAAATTGAATTATTATTATTGTTCAAGGAAAGTCGATTCAATTCATTTGAAATTATTTATATTTAGAATCGGTTATAGTTATATCGGTCTCATTGATTGAGCATTTCTTTGTTTTCTGGTGACGGGATAATGATTTCACCACCAGTAAACAAGCTTTATTTATTGGCAATAATAATTAAAGTAAAATGTGAATGTATTATGAATTCTGTTTCCATGGAAAATTGTGATTAAATACAGGAGAGCAACCTTCGACTATATGTAGTCAAACTAATTGCCAGACATTTTAATAATAATACTTGAACACACATGCATAATAATCTTCAAAGAATTCATATAAAATGTACAACAGTAAGTTCTATGCACAGCAAATATACATGAATTTTTAACGAAAGCTTTGGAATTAATGCCGTATGTAAATCGGCATAAATAAATTTAATTTAATTTTAAATCGAAAATGCTTTTCTTTATTTTAGGAACAATTTTCCATAGTTTAAAGACATACGACTTTAATGGAGGGACAAAAATTTCCAAAATTCGTGTCCTAAATTTAATGAAGACAACTTGTGAAGCTAAGTTTATAAATTTTCTTTTAATAAAAAATTCATTATTTTAAAGTAATTTGTCCTTCATTTTGGGTAAATTGCGTGTCATAAAATGTAGGTTGCATTATTTTTCATATTAGGTCAATATTGATTTCAGTGTTTTTTCTAATACAATTACGTAATTAATTGATATAACTATTTTTTTTAATTTATTTAATTTATTAATTAACATTAACAGCTATTTCAATTCATTTTTTAATTGGTTAAATTAAAAGTTTATTGATTTTGGTAAAAGATTAATAAACCTAAATTTTAGGACAATATTAATGAAAAAACAAGTATATACGGCCGTAAGTTCGGCCAGGCCGAAGCTTATGTACCCTCCACCATGGATTGCGTAGAAACTTCTACTGAAGACTGTCATCCACAATCGAATTACTTGGGTTGCGGTAACACTTGCCGATGTCAAGGTATCTTAAAATTTCCTAACACCGTAATATATACCACATAGTCCATACGTGGTATATATTAAACTAAATAAGGCCGGTTAAATACGTATATAATTAAGTTTAAAGTTTCTATAGAAATAAAATTTTGACAACATTTTCTATAGAAGTAAAATTTGGAAAAAAAATTCTATAGAAAAAAAATATGCAAAAAAATTTCTATAGAAATCAAATTTTGACAAAATTTACTATAGAAATAAAATTTTAACAAAATTTTCTATAGAAATAAAATTTTGACAAAATTTTCTATAGAAATAAAATTTTGACAAAATTTTCTATAGAAATAAAATTTTGACAAATTTTTCTATAGAAATAAAATTTTGACAATATTTTCTATAGAAATAACATTTTGACAATGTTTTCTATAAAAATAAAATTTTGGTAGATTATTTTTGGCTCGAGTGGCAACCATGATTATGAACCGATATGGACCATATATGTGATTGGGGATCGGCTATATATAACTATAGACCGATATGGACCAATTTTGGCATGGTTATTAGCGGCCTTATACTAACACCACGTTGCAAATTTCAACCGGATCGGATGAATTTTGCTCTTCCAAGAGGCTCCGGAGATCAAATCTGGGGAACGGTTTATATGGGGGCTATATATAATTATGGACCGATATGGACCAATTCTTGCGTGTTTGTTAGAGACCACATTCTAACACCATGTTCCAAATGTCAACCGGATCGGATGAATTTTGCTCCTCCAAGAGGCTCCGGAGGACAAATCTGGGAATCGATTTATATGGGGGCTATATATAATTATGGACCGATATGGACCAATTTTGGGATGGTTGTTAGAGACAATATACTAATACCATGTACCAAATTTCAATCGGATCGGATGACTTTTGCTCCTCTAAAAGGCTCCGGAAGACAAATCTGGGGATCGGTTTATATGGGGGCTATATATAATTATGGACCGATATGGACCAACTTCAGCATGGTTGTTAGAGACAATATACTAACACCACGTACCAAATTTCAACCGGATCGGATGAATTTTGCTCCTCTAAGAGGCTCCGGAGGTCAAATCTGGGGATCGGCTTATTTGGGGGCTATATATAATTATGGACCGATATGGACCAATTTTGGCATGGTTGTTAGAGACAATATACTAACACCACGTACTAAATTTCAATCGGATCGGATGGCTTTTGCTCCTCTAAAAGGCTCCGGAGGTCAAATCTGGGGATCGGTTTATATGGGGTCTATATATAATTATGGGCCGATGTGGACCAATTTTTGCATGGTCATTAGAGAACATATACCAACACCATGTACCAAATTTCAGCCGTATCGGATGAAATTTGCTTCTCTTTGAGTCTCCGCAAGCCAAATCGGGGGATCGGTTTATATGGGGGCTATATGTAATTATGGACCGATATGGACCAATTTCTGCATGGTTGTTAGAGACCATATACTAACACCATGTACCAAATTTCACCCGGATCGGATGAAATTTGCTTCTCTTAGAGCAATCGCAAGCCAAATTTTTTGGGGGTCCGTTTATATGGGGGCTATACGTAAAAGTGGACCGATATGGACCAATTTTTGCATGGTTGTTAGAGACCACATACTAACACTATGTACCAAATTTCAGCCGGATCGCATGAAATTTGCTTCTCTTAGAGCAATCGCAAGCCAAATTTGGGGGTCCGTTTATATGGGGGCTATACGTAAAAGTGGACCGATATGGCCCATTTGCAATACCATCCGACCTACATCAATAGCAACTAATTGTGCCAAGTTTCAAGTCGATAGCTTGTTTCGTTCGGAAGTTAGCGTGATTTCAACAGACGGACGGACGGACGGACATGCTCAGATCGACTCAGAATTTCACCACGACCCACAATATATATACTTTATGGGGTCTTAGAGCAATATTTCGATGTGTTACAAACGGAATGACAAAGTTAATATACCCCCATCCTATGGTGGAGGGTATAATACAATTTTTTTTATTAAATTTAAAATCGCATGTCTTTGGAGTAAGACAAATTTTCTTGAAAGCAAACATTTTTGTTTTTGATATTAAATAAAACGTTTTTAACGTTGAATCCCAATTTTAATTTTATAGAGAATACGAGGGCAATTCGGAAACCTCTTAGCCTGGCACAAAAAGCGCGGTATAAACAGAAAAAAAGTGTGAAGTGTTTTGGAAACATCCATTTCCGTTATGAACACATGTTAAATTTTGTTTCGATCTGACAACTCCTTCATATAGAAACAGGTGTTCAAAAAAGACGCATCCGCAAGTTTTTTTTACAATGGAAAAATTAGAAATGCGTGCTGTCATTAAAAATATACATAGAAAAGGTTTATCGGGACAAGAAATTCATAATGATATGGTGAATGTGTTAGGTGAAAGTGATCCTTCATATGCAACAGTAAAAAATTGGGTTGCTGAATTTAAACGTGGTCGTACAAGCATTGAAGATGAACCACGTTGTGGACGTCCAAAAACAGAAACAACAACAGAAATTGTAGCCAAAGTGCATGATATGGTATTAAATGATCGACGAATAAAAGTGCGTGAAATTGCTAATATCATGGGCATCTCAAATGATCGAGTCCATTTTATTTTGCATGAAGAACTACATATGAAAAGATGGGTGCCGCATTTGTTTACAGTCGATCAAAAACGCATAAGAATGAGCATTTCTCAAGCTTGTTTGGATCGTTTTAAGCGAAATAAAATGGATTTCAAACGTCGTTTGATGAGACATGGATCCACCACTATACTCAAGAGACAAAAGAACAATCCAAACAATGGACTGAAACTGGAGGAAGTGCCCCAAAGAAGGCAAAAACAATTCAATCGACTGGCTGGTTATGGCAACGGTTTTTTGGGACTTCAAAGGTATTTTATTGATTGACTATCTACAATAAATTCAGAGTACTATTGCAACCTTTTGGATCAACTAAATGTACGAATTCGAGAAAAACGTCCTGGCTAACAACACAAACGAATAATTTTTCATCAAGACAACGCACCAGCACAACGGCTAAAATCAACGAATTAAAGTACGAGTTGCTTGACCACCCTACTTATTCTCCTGATTTAGCTCCCAGTGACTTTTACTTGTTCCCAAATCTAAAAGAAATCCTTGCTTGCCAGTTTTACCTCAAATGAAGATGCAATTACAGTTGTAAACCACTATTTTGAAGACTTTGAGGAAAACTATTTTAATCAAGGGATAGAATTGCTAGAAAAGCGTTGGACTTTGTGTATTGAAGTTTCAGGAGATTATTTTGAAAAATAGAAATATTTGTGAAAAACTAACTCTTCTCTTTCATTGATAGGCTGAGAAGTTTCCGAACCGCCCTCGTAGATACCTTGCTGGAGAATTCTTTTTAGGTTTTAGTTGATCGCACTTGATCGTAATTTGTGTTTTACTTACCTCAATGAAGGTTATCATTCGCATTACGCAACTTGGTAAATTAAGACATACAAAGACCGATGAGACAACCAAAAGCATTTTGGTAATTTTATATTGGGATGGAGAGCTTTTACCAGTTCCTAAAACAAAAAATACAACAAAAAAACGTCTTTAATACTCGGGAAGCAACAGAAAATCGGGCGATATAAAAAGTTAGGCAGTTACATCAAATTCTGAACCGATATGGTTTATATTTTATAGATTTTCCCTAGACACCCAGAGAAAAAATATTATCACCTCAAACTTCTTTTAAAAGTAAAATAAATTTTTAGATGGGGAATCATGCCGGAAACTATGTATGTGAATTCGGTACTTTTTAATTGAAATAATTTAAAAGCAAGTGTATACAGCAGTAATTTCGGCCGGGCCGATTCTTAAATACCCACCACTATCAATCAAATGTAATAGTTTCCGCTGAAAACTCTTCGTCGTAGCGGGTTACTTGATAAAATCTATAGATTTTTACCCCCCATTATTCAAATGATTACGAGAAGTATAGAATCTAGAAATTTTACTTTCAGTTTCAAGCACCTGCTCAGCGTTGCCAATTTAGCTACTTTCCTTCTAGATTTGGCTTTTTTGAAGTCGTTTAGCGGGAAAAATGCATTTAGCTTTCTTCTGGCTTTTTTCATGACCCTTTAGCTATTTTTAGCTTTTTTATTTTCGACATGTTTCTATTGAAATATGGCTAAAACGGCGTTTTTATCTAATGGCGTTTTCGATTCGCAAAAAATATGTTGCCTTGGTGTTACCCTACTTTTTTCCTCATTGCATTTTCGACCAAACGATAGCGTCATTCCAAAGTTATTGTTAATTCCTAATATTGTGAGAGATACAGGATCCAAAATATATCACAGTGTCCTTCATATCTTGCTATCAATTTCGAGAATGTTGCACCTTTTTTCCCAATCGAAATCGCTATAAGCCTTGTTTTCCACATATTTCAAAGCTCAATTGAAACATTTATAATGATTCCCGCCATTATGTGGTACATTTTTGCAGCAAATACACCTTGTTATAATGTTTTCCTCATATTCATAAAAGTTAACGTAAACTTTAAATCTACTATTACCATACAAATTCCTTAGATAAACTGTCAGCAAATTATGTTTTTACTAGCGCAACCCGGCCCGCTTCGCTGCGCTTTCCGAAGCGTATTTGTAGGAACATTTTGTGTTAACTTAGTCAACCATATCCTTCGAGCAGAAAACAAATTCGAAAAGATTTAAAATCTTTCAAACAAATCGGAAAACTTGCTTTTTCCTTTATATATAGAAATTTGGCCGATATGCTGATGTAGAATGCCTTAACAAATGTCGGGGAGAGGGTGTTCCACCAATATTTTTTAAATTGTGTTCCGTATTCAAGTAGTTGGGTAATCTTCTACATTTCCTGTGAATTTTAAGTCAAGGAAAGGTATCCTTCTCCTCAACATACCGGAAAAGTAAGCACTATATTTCAACAACATACAAAGAATCACTGTTTCCCGTCCAATAAATCGGAAAGAGCAAAAGTACTTAAAACAAGTATATACAGCAGTAAGTTCGGCCGGGCCGAATCTTAAATACCCACCACCATGAAGCTAATATTAGGGGTTCCTTTGAAATTTCAGGAGGGCTTGAGGACACTTCCCGAAGATAAATTTAAAGATTTCATCTATGAGGACTATATCAGATTCTGGATTTATAAGAAAATACCTCTAGATTTCCAATTTCAGGTAAATTGGATAAAAACTGCGGTTTCTATAAGCCCAAGAAGTAAAATCGGGAGATCGGTCTATATGGGGGCTATACCAAAATATGGACCGATACTCACAATTTTTGGCACACGTATTTGTGGTCCTACAGTACCTCTAGATTTCCAATTTCAGGTAAATTGAATAAAAACTGCCGTTTCTATAAGCCCAAGAAGTAAAATCGGGAGATGGGTCTATATGGGGTCTATACCAAAACATGGACCGATACTCACCATTTTTGGCACACCTCTTTATGGTCATAAAATACCTCGTGATTTCAATTTTCACGTAAATTGGATAAAAACTACGATGTCTATAATCCCAAGACCCCAAATCAGGAGGTCGGTTTATATGGGGACCATACCAAAACATGGACCTATGCTCACCATTTTTGGCACACCTCTTTACGGTTCTAAAGTACCTCTCGATTTCCAATTTCAGGTAAATTGGATAAAAACTGCGGTTTCTATAATCCCAAGAAGTAAAATCGGGAGATCGGTCTATATGGGGGCTATACCAAAATATGGACCGATACTCACAATTTTTGGCACATGTATTTGTGGTCCTACAGTACCTCTAGATTTCCAATTTCAGGTAAATTGAATAAAAACTGCCGTTTCTATAAGCCCAAGAAGTAAAATCGGGAGATGGGTCTATATGGGGTCTATACCAAAACATGGACCGATACTCACCATTTTTGGCACACCTGTTTATGGTCATAAAATACCTCTTGATTTCAAATTTCACGTAAATTGGATAAAAACTACGATGTCTATAAGCCCAAGACCCCAAATCAGGAGGTCGGTTTATATGGGGACTATACCAAAACCTGGACCGATATAGCCCATCTTCGAACTTCGATATACAGGAACAAGCCATAAGTTTTTTACTTAAAAACGTCTGGCAGAAGACTGTGCAAAAATCATAAAATTATGTACCGAGTTCCCAATTACGGAGAAAACTCATGTACCATGTATTAATTTAATCACCTCCTCCCGCGTTTCCTGTAAATTGCAAATAGATCGGAGAATGTTAAATTTTGCTCTATTGTTTTAAAGGGACGATAAAATATCGACAAACACCGAAGTGAATTCCGTGAAAATTCCAAGAAAATCTAGAAACTTTCCTTCAAGTGTGGGGCAAGGAGAAGGTTTCTTTGTTAATTTCATAACCTTCCCCACGGCTTTTGTAATTTTCATGAAAACTTGAGCCTTTTTTGTTTTTTCAGTTTTAGAGGAGATCAAATATCAAAAAGTGATCTTGTATAAACGTCCCAGAAAATGTCAAGCAAATTATAAGCCCAATTTTCAAACAGCAGGGCAAGGGGCGGCCCCTCTTCCCGTTCAAATATCACAAAAACAGGTATCAAATATTAATTTCATAACCTCTCCCCATGTCCTCTGTAAATTTCAACTAAATTGGAAAAGTTTAATTGTTACTCTGTATGTACTTAAGGAGAAGCAGATGTCTCTCTATGTCCTTTTATTTTCCCCGACCAAATATTAAAAAATCTGGAACCTGATATAAATTTCATAACCTCACCCAGGTTTTCCGTAAAATTTCAGTCGGAGGACTTTAGTTTTGTTCTAACTGTACTTAAAAAAAGTCGAGCAAAGGGAAAGTCCCCCTCCCCGAGCAAATATCGAAAAATAAAATAGCCGTTCTTTGTCCCTTCAAACTTCCCTGAAAATCGGGTAATTTTGTTCCAAGGGGGAGGTCTCCCTCCCCGTCCACATATGAATACATCAGGTACCCCATATTAATTTCATAAACTCACCGCATGTTCTCTGTAACTTTCAGGTAATTTCTCAGGTATTTGGTCGTGGAGGGGGACATCTCTTTTGTCCCCATCCACGACCAGATACCTGATCGAAAAATAAAGTAGCGGATCTTTGTCTAGATGTCAACTCCAACCTTCAATCAAAATTTCAAGCAAATCGGTCAACCTTGGTCCAATTTTCAAAAAGTCGGACAAAGAAGAAGTCCCCCTCCGCGCCCAGGTGTCAAAAAATGAGGTACCCTATTTTCACCACATGGTAAATCGGTTTAGCCGTTTCCGAGCTTACCCGGAACATACAAACAAACAAACTTTGAATTTTATATGTATAGATAGATAGCAAAGACCATAGAAAAAGAGATGTGAATTGGACTTTGATAGTGTTAGTGTCAGAAACCAGAGATTAGCTCCATACTTGTAGGAAAGGCGCTTCGAACTTACTGGTTTGATGCAGACAATTTTTATTTTGCTATTTTCTCAAAAGTTCCCGCAAATTTCTGTGTCGATTGCACTAAATTATTAATTAAATTTTTCATGAAGTGTTTTTGTTTGTAACGACGAAAGTCGGTTACCCTCGTTTTCGCCAACACGTTTATTTTCTTTTCATTCTTTTTGAATTACCTCGTCGAGAAATCATTAATTAGATACCTATTACATTTAAGTTGCAACAAGAATTTCCACTTCATTAATTTATAGCCTTATTTTACTTGGAGTATACATGAAATAAACAAGATACCGTTATCGGTTGGCCTTGCCCATCAACGCACGCAGCAGCATATACACCATTGGTTGGGCATACGCGCAAAAGACATGTAACGGCATTAAAGTGACGCCGACTGCATCCTCACCACCTATAAAAGGAAGCTACAAAGGTAAATGCGGGACAGTTGAAGATTACACGTGGACGAGGCAACAAGTGGTAAGTAGAGTGGAGAACAATATTCAAGGTGGAAAACTTGGCAGTGGAGGTGTTATCAAGTAAAAGGTAATCCTGTTTTGTATAGCTTTCATTTGTCCTCTATTCAAGGTCATCGATTTATATTATCCCACGTGGTTCCCTACAGCACAAACGAATAGGCCACATCATATTTGACTTGTGTACTTACCCAGGTCGCAGTCACGCTCGATCTTCACGATCTTATTGACTTTGCCCAGCTTTGTCCTCTATTCAAGGTCATCTGTTTATATTGTACCACGTGTTTCTCTACGTCACACACAAACAGACTCGCAGTACATTGGACTTGTGTACTTAACCAGGTCGCAGTCTCCTAGGATCTACACGATCCCATTGTCCCTGATTTTCATTTGGCTTGTGTACTTACCCAGGTCGCAGTCACGCTCGATCTTCACGATCTTATTGACTTTGCCTGGCTGTGTCCTCTATTCAAGGTCATCGTCTTGTATTATCCCACGTGTTTCTCTACAGCACAAACAAATAGGCCACATCACATTTGACTTGTGTACTTAACCAGGTCGCAGTCACTCTCGATCTTCACGATCTTATTGACTTCACCCAGCTTTGTCATTTATTCAAGGTCATCGTTTTATATCATCCCACGTGTTTCTCTACAGCACAAACGAATAGGCCACATCACATTTGACTTGTGTACTTAACCAGGTCGCAGTCACTCTCGATCTTCACTTTGTCCTCTATTCAAGGTCATCACTCATATACTAGCACTTGTTTCTCTACGTCATACACAAATAGGCTCGCAGTACATTGGACTTGTGTACTTAACCAGGTCGCAGTCTCCTAGGATCTACACGATCCCATTGTCCCTGACTTTCATTTGGCTTGCGTACTTACCCAGGTCAAGGTCACAGTCTTAGGTTGCCCCAGTTCTCCTCGCTCTACCTCAGATTGCACAGGACCACCTTCGACTCGCCACTGTCTCGTCTAGCCACGTCTCACCGGATGTATAGGCGTACTTAGCCAGGTCGCCATCCACTAGCCCAGTCTTCCAGAGCGTACTTAGCCAGGTCGCCGTCCACTAGTCCAGTCTTCCAGAGCGTACCTAGCCAGGTCGCCAGTCATAACATTCGCCAGCGCATGATACTGCCCAGAAACCGAAAGCGTACTTAGCCAGGTCGCCATTTCATCGCCCAAATTCGCCAGTACAAGCCCTTGCCCAGACCAAAATACAACGCCAATCAGCTCGCCCATACCGCCCATCAGACCCGTAGCCAGTCCAGTCCGGTGTGCTTAGCCAGGCCACCGCATCAAGCCTATCCAGCCCGTCGAAACATTACCCCGTAATAATATCACCCGTAGCCAAAATAAGTTATATTACACTAGACGATTTACCGTAAATAAACTCCTATTGCAACATAAAACACCGTCTTTTTCCTTTTCTGTCGCTAAACCAATAAATTTCTGTGACGGACCCTTCCCCCGCGAGCAATACCCCAGCGACCGGAGGAAACTCGTCGTTACAGTGGCGCCCGAGCAGGGACCGAGAAGGAAATTGATTGAGTAAGGTAAATCCGTCAGAGGATACAGAGCAATGGCCACTACTTTACGAGTATCCTGGGCTTATACTCTGCGAAAGGAGGAGCTTCATGCCTACTTAAGTGAATTTGAGTTGGATACAGAGGGCACCGTAGAGGAGCTACGACGACGCTTTGCCGCATTTCTCGGGGAAGCTCACGTCGACAAAGTGAAAACCAGATTGCTCACGCTGCAAGCGAAACATGACCCGACCAAGTCTCCCCTTCCTGTGATACCAGCACTTACCGTCACGACAGCGCCCAGTGCCCATGACCACGAGCGGGCCCCAGATAACACGCCCGATAGACATTCATCAGGGGCACGTCCTCCAGAACCTCCGCGTGACGTAAGCAACAGCCGACAGACACTCGATATGCGCTCTATGGCGGATCAGGTGCGGAAATGGAGTGTGCAATATGACGGGGAGCGAAATCCATTGGAATTTGTTGAAAGATTAGAGGAGTTGGCTGATATGTATGCCTTGGACAAGGATTACCTCCCACTAATGATGCCCGAGGTGCTAGCGGGAAAATCACTGGTTTGGTATCGCACGGCCAGCAAACGTTGGACCAACTGGAAGGATTTCCGAAATGACTTCTTGCAGTTTTTCCTCCCAACCCGATACTTTGAGCAGTTGGAGGATGAAATACGCAAAAGAAAGCAGAAACCAAGGGAATCATTCAAAAATTACGCGCTGGTTATGCAAGACCTCATGCGTCATTGTGAATACACCGAGGAGCAAAAAGTAGAGAGGATCTTCCGTAACGCACTACCCGAGTATCTATGGTACATCCGACGTAGAGACTTTCTGAGCCTCCAAGAATTACTGGAATTGGCTGGAGATCTAGAGAGCTTGCCCTCGATGGTGGTCAACCCGCGGGAACAACACCGCCGCCTAGAACCGGAGAACCCAACAGACGGATACCGAATCCCCAACCCCAGGACAGCATGTCGCCGCTGTGGGCAAGAAGGACATTACGCCGCCGGCTGCCGACGTGAATCTCTTCTCTTCTGCTGGGAATGTGGAAAACGAGGCGTCAAGACGATCTCGTGCTGCATGCCGAACCAGGGAAACGGGTATTGGACTCGCCCCGTACGAGGGGGGGGCGAGTCCACAAGACAACTGAATACCCCTCCACCAAGAACAATGCTCCGGGTGGAACCTACAAGACTAGTGGCCGTCATAGGAATTAAGGACCAATTCGTTTCCGCTACTGTCGACACAGGGGCAACATGTTCATTTATAAGTAGAAGGTTCGTGAGTATCATAGACGCCACTCAGCACTTAATCCCGTACGTAACAGAGGTGAAATTGGCCAATGGTTCACATTGCAGTATACAGGAAGCCGTAGAGATTCCAGTGGAAATAGGAGACCAAATTATCTGTACGAGATTTCTAGTCCTACCCGGGACCACTGAGGACATTCTGCTGGGACTTGATTTCTTGGCCAATTCAAAGGCACAGCTTTCTGTAGCTGGAATCTCCTGCCACTTCGGGAATAATAGATCTGGAGGCAGCATGTCCCGAATGCAACGCCATCCTACCATAAACAACGACTCAAGGCGAGACATCCAAGATACTTCCAGAGCCACAAAAGCTGTCCCACCCCAGCCCAGACGTACAACACCACCACCTTTGCTCCGACCACATGCCCCGACCAACCACTCAGCTCCTGTGTCCCCTGATCAGAGTCCGGATGAAACCCCATGCGTGACAACGGAATTCATACCTCGAGCCTTTTCGTCAACGCCACCGACGGTGGACCCCCAGCACGTTGCCTACATTGATGACGAGATACCGACGACTTCAATCCAAGCATTACAGAGGCCACAGCACGAGCGCATAGCAAGTGCTGTGGTCATTCCTCGCAATGAAAGGGTACCTCACTCTCCGCCACCACATGTCTGCAGATTCAACATGTCTCCAACAGTTCCTCAGGCGCCAACACCGTACCATAACCCTGGTTGGATGGAAAACATTCCCAAACGTCTTGCGAACGCCATGAATATTCCGGGGAAATTACTATCATCGCAAACGTCGATGAAATATATATGTAGTGCCTACCTGTCTCACGAAGATCTGCAGGAGCTTCGGCCTTACATTGACCGTGGGCTGACTCTACACCGGCCGCACCAACAATATAAACGAACAGTACTAGTCCACGGGGAAAAATACCGAATCCTTATTAATCGTCAAACCAAAATAATAATCCAAAAGCTCTCTCACCGCCGACGAGGGGGAGTAGTGTAACGACGAAAGTCGGTTACCCTCGTTTTCGCCAACACGTTTATTTTCTTTTCATTCTTTTTGAATTACCTCGTCGAGAAATCATTAATTAGATACCTATTACATTTAAGTTGCAACAAGAATTTCCACTTCATTAATTTCTAGCCTTATTTTACTTGGAGTATACATGAAATAAACAAGATACCGTTATCGGTTGGCCTTGCCCATCAACGCACGCAGCAGCATATACACCATTGGTTGGGCATACGCGCAAAAGACATGTAACGGCATTAAAGTGACGCCGACTGCATCCTCACCACCTATAAAAGGAAGCTACAAAGGTAAATGCGGGACAGTTGAAGATTACACGTGGACGAGGCAACAAGTGGTAAGTAGAGTGGAGAACAATATTCAAGGTGGAAAACTTGGCAGTGGAGGTGTTATCAAGTAAAAGGTAATCCTGTTTTGTATAGCTTTCATTTGTCCTCTATTCAAGGTCATCGATTTATATTATCCCACGTGGTTCCCTACAGCACAAACGAATAGGCCACATCATATTTGACTTGTGTACTTACCCAGGTCGCAGTCACGCTCGATCTTCACGATCTTATTGACTTTGCCCAGCTTTGTCCTCTATTCAAGGTCATCTGTTTATATTGTACCACGTGTTTCTCTACGTCACACACAAACAGACTCGCAGTACATTGGACTTGTGTACTTAACCAGGTCGCAGTCTCCTAGGATCTACACGATCCCATTGTCCCTGATTTTCATTTGGCTTGTGTACTTACCCAGGTCGCAGTCACGCTCGATCTTCACGATCTTATTGACTTTGCCTGGCTGTGTCCTCTATTCAAGGTCATCGTCTTGTATTATCCCACGTGTTTCTCTACAGCACAAACAAATAGGCCACATCACATTTGACTTGTGTACTTAACCAGGTCGCAGTCACTCTCGATCTTCACGATCTTATTGACTTCACGCAGCTTTGTCATTTATTCAAGGTCATCGTTTTATATCATCCCACGTGTTTCTCTACAGCACAAACGAATAGGCCACATCACATTTGACTTGTGTACTTAACCAGGTCGCAGTCACTCTCGATCTTCACTTTGTCCTCTATTCAAGGTCATCACTCATATACTAGCACTTGTTTCTCTACGTCATACACAAATAGGCTCGCAGTACATTGGACTTGTGTACTTAACCAGGTCGCAGTCTCCTAGGATCTACACGATCCCATTGTCCCTGACTTTCATTTGGCTTGCGTACTTACCCAGGTCAAGGTCACAGTCTTAGGTTGCCCCAGTTCTCCTCGCTCTACCTCAGATTGCACAGGACCACCTTCGACTCGCCACTGTCTCGTCTAGCCACGTCTCACCGGATGTATAGGCGTACTTAGCCAGGTCGCCATCCACTAGCCCAGTCTTCCAGAGCGTACTTAGCCAAGTCGCCGTCCACTAGTCCAGTCTTCCAGAGCGTACCTAGCCAGGTCGCCAGTCATAACATTCGCCAGCGCATGATACTGCCCAGAAACCGAAAGCGTACTTAGCCAGGTCGCCATTTCATCGCCCAAATTCGCCAGTACAAGCCCTTGCCCAGACCAAAATACAACGCCAATCAGCTCGCCCATACCGCCCATCAGACCCGTAGCCAGTCCAGTCCGGTGTGCTTAGCCAGGCCACCGCATCAAGCCTATCCAGCCCGTCGAAACATTACCCCGTAATAATATCACCCGTAGCCAAAATAAGTTATATTACACTAGACGATTTACCGTAAATAAACTCCTATTGCAACATAAAACACCGTCTTTTTCCTTTTCTGTCGCTAAACCAATAAATTTCTGTGACGGACCCTTCCCCCGCGAGCAATACCCCAGCGACCGGAGGAAACTCGTCGTTACATGTTCTTTTCAAAGTTAAAAAAATTGCTAAAATAAGTGAATTAGGTTTTGTTACGAATGCAAAATGAAAAGAGAAACCGAAAAAAAGTTGTAACTTCTCATCGAACATGTATGGGGCTAATCTCTGGTTTCTCGAGAAAAAGAATAAGAATATGCCCAATTCACATCTTCCTTTTCTACCGTCTTTGGTAGATAGATACATAGATAATATTCTCAAGTTATTATGTTATTACTAAGTTAAAATAGTAGATGTGAATTGCTTTGTACACTGAAAAAAAATATTGTAAGATTGAGATAAAGCCACCATAAGTATGTACCCCTTAATATTCTTAAATAAGGAAATACGAGTTATTTCCCAAACCTCTTCCAATCATAGCCCACAAATGCGCACGTTTACACACAAAAAAAAAAATTGTCTTCAATCACCGAAATGATAGTATCAATTAAAAAATTAATTGATACTATTAATTTTTGTGCTTGATTTTTGTTTCAATTTAAAAATTTGTTGAATCAATTAAATTCTTAATTGAAGATTTTTTAATACTAATTCAGTAGGGGTGGTTTAGGATATGATATAGTCGGCCCGGCCCGATTTTCTACTTTACTCACTTGTGGTAAAATTAATTGGGATTGGAGTTGCAATTCATCTAAAGAATCAATACAAATTTGAAATGAACAAACAAAAATTAATGAAAGTGCCAAAGGATTTTTATACCCTCCACCATAGGATGGGGGGTATATTAACTTTGTCATTCCGTTTGTAACACATCGAAATATTGCTCTAAGACCCCATAAAGTATATATATTCCGCGTCGTGGTGAAATTCTGAGTCGATCTGAGCATGTCCGTCCGTCTGTCCGTCCGTCTGTTGAAATCACGCTAACTTCCGAACGAAACAAGCTATCGAGTTGAAACTTGGCACAAGTTGTTGTTATTGATGTAGATCGGATGGTATTGCAAATGGGCCATATCGGTCCACTTTTACGTATAGCCCCCATATAAACTTACCCCCAAATTTGGCTTGTGAGGCCTATAAGAGAAGCAAATTTCATCCGATCCGGCTGAAATTTGGAACATGGTGTGAGTATATGGTCTCTAACAACCATGCAAAAATTGGTCCACATCGGTCCATAATTATATATAGCCCCCATATAAACCGATCACCAGATTTGACCTCCGGAGCCTCTTGGAAGACCAAAATTCATCTGATTCAGTTGAAATTTGGTACGTGGTGTTAATATATGGCCTCAAACTCCCATGCAAAAATTGGTCGATATCGGTCCATAATTATATATAGGCCCCATATAAACCGATCCCCAGATTTGACCTTAAGTCTTAAGAGACCACAACCCAAGTAATTCGATTGTGGATGTTAGTCTTTCATAGAAGTTTCTACGCAATCCATGGTGGAGGGTACATAAGATTCGGCCTGGCCGAACTTACGGCCGTGTATACTTGTTTTTATTAATTTTGTATGTCTAATTATTTCTGTGATTGATGAACAACTAACTGGAGCATTTAATTTCGTTTTTTTATCGATGCTCCCATAAAAATGTCATAGTTATTTTAATGGCTCGTAACTCACAATATTTTAAGCTGTATAATCGGATTTCTTTTAATTCTCGTCTATCTCGAAAATAGATTTCATTTAAACTCACCTGCTCTTGAAGTTGAAGTATCCGCAAACATTGCAGTTTTTTGTTTACATCTGCTATCTCTAAAATCACTACTGCTGCTCCTTGTTGATTGGCGATGGCATCTTTGATGTTTGTGCTGATGTTGATTTATGCTGCTTCGATGATGATGATGAGGCTTTAAGAGACAACCTTCCACTACATGGGATTCATAGGAATTAATTTGTTCTCCACCATGATTATATTTCTTAGATTCCTTTAAGGATGTTTTTTTCATGGACCTTGCGGCTGTTGCATGTGCTGTCCTTTTTTTAGATTCATGCGACGGCTTCAAAGAATCTTCCATAATAGTGCATTTTTCAGTTGAATATTTAAGTGTTGTTGTAGTGGGCGTAATATTAGTTTTTACCAAAGCCATTGTTACTTGTGATGTCATCGAAACATGCGTCTGTTGGCCGCGATTTGTTCTAATATTATGTTGTAAATTAAAAAAAGATAATGGATGGAAAATATTAATCATACAAATGAGATTACTTTTTATACCCTCCATCATAGGATGGGGGTATATTAACTTTGTCATTCCGTTTTTAACACATCGAAATATTGCTCTAAGACCCCATAAAGTATATATATTCTGGGTCGTGGTGAAATTCTGAGTCGATCTAAGCATGTCCGTCCGTCCGTCCGTCCTTTGAAATCACGCTAACTTCCGAACGAAACAAGCTATCGACTTGAAACTTGGCACAAGTAGTTGTTATCGATGTAGGTCGGACGGTATTGAAAATGGGCCATATCGGTCCACTTTTACGTATAGCCCCCATATAAAGGGACCCTCAGATTTGGCTTGTGGAGCCTCTAACAGAAGCATATTTCATCCGATCCGGCTGAAATTTGGTATATGGTGTCGGTATATGGTCTCTAACAACCATGCAAAAATTGGTCCACGTCGGTCCATAATTATATATAGCCCCCATATAAACCGATCCCCAGATTTGGCTTGCGGAGCCTAAAAGAGAAGCAAATTTCATCCGATCCGGCTGAAATTTGGTACATGGTGTTGGTATATGGTCTCTAACAACCGTGCAAAAATTGGTTCACATCGGTCCATAATTATATATAGCCCCCATATAAACCAATCCCCAGATTTGGCTTGTGGAGCCTCTAGGAGAAGCATATTTCATCCGATCCGACTGAAATTTGGTACATGGTGTTGTAATATGGTCTCTAACAATCTTGCAAAAATTGGTCCACATCGATCCATAATTATATATAGCCCCCATATAAACCGATCCCCAGATTTGGCTTGCGGAGCCTCAAAGAGAAGCAAATTTCATCCGATCCGGCTGAAATTTGGTACATGATGTTGGTATATGGTCTCTAACAACCATGCAAAAATTGGTCCACATCGGTCCATAATTATATATAGACCCCATATAAACCGATCCCCAGATTTGGCTTGCGAAGTCTCCAAGAGAAGCAAATTTCATCCAATCCGGTTGTAATTTGGAACATGGTGTTAGTATATGGTCGCAAACAACCATACCAAAATTGGTCCAATCACACAAAAATTGGTCCATATCGGTTCATAATCATGGTTGCCACTAGAGCCAAAAATAATCTACCAAAATTTTATTTCTATAGAAAATTTTGTCAAAATTTTATTTCTAGAGAAAATTTTGTTAAAATTTTATCGGGTTCATAATAAAATTTTCATCATTGTCAAAATTTTATTTCTATAGAAAATTTTGTCAAATTTTTATTTCTATAGAAAATTTTGTTCAAATTTTAGTCGGTTAATAATCATGGTTGCCACTCTAGCCAAAAATAATCTACCAAGATTTTATTTCTATAGAAAACTTTGTCAAAAGTTTATTTCTATAGAAAATTTTGTTAAAATTTTATTTCTGTAGAAATTTTTGTCAAAATTTTCTTTCTATAGAAAATTATGTCAAAATTTTTATTTCTATAGAAAATTTTGTGAAAATTTTATTTCTATAGAAAATTTTGTTAAAATTTTATTTCTGTAGAAAATTTTGTCAAAATTTTATGTCTACTTTGTCAAACTGAATTATATACGTATTGGATCGATCTTTTTTGATTTAATATATACCACGTATGGACTTACATACAATTTTGAAGATGGTGTTAGGAGGTTTTAAGATACCTTGCCATCGGCAAGCGTTACCGCAACTTAAGTAATTCGATTCTGGATGGCAGTGTTTAGAAGAAGTTTCTACGCAATCCATGATGGAGGGTACATAAGCTTCGGCCTGGTCGAACTTACGGCCGTATATACTTGTTATAATCTTTTTTTATGGGTATAAAAAATTTCACACAGAAATATTACTACGAGGGCAGTTCGGAAACTTCTTAGCCTAGCACAAAAAGCGCGATATAAACAGAAAGAAGTTAAGTGTTTTGGAAACTTCCATCTCTGTTATGAACACATGTTAAATTTTGCTTCGATCTGGCAACTCCTTCATATAAAACAGGTGCTCAAAAAATTAGAAATACGTGTTGTCATTAAAAATTTAAATAGAAAATGTTTATCGGGGCAAGAAATTCATAATGATATGGTGAATGTGTTAGGTGAAAGTGCTCCTTCATATGCAACAGTAAAAAATTGGGTTGCTGAATTTAAACGTGGTCGTACAAGCATTGCAGATGAACCACGTAGTGGACGTCCAAAACCGACAAGAACAACAGAAATTGTAGCCAAAGTGCATGATATGATATTAAATGATCGACGAATAAAAGTGCGTGAAATTGCTAATATCATGGGCATCTCAAATGATCGTGTCCATTTAATTTTGCATGAAGAACTGCAAGATGGGTGCCGCATTTGTTAACAGTCGATCAAAAACGCATAAAAAGAACATTTCTCAAGCTTGTTTGGATCGTTTTAAGCGAAATAAAATGGATTTCAAGCGTCGTCTCATAACTGTTGATGAGACATGGATCCACCACTATACTCCAGAGACAAAAGAACAATCCAAACAATGGACTGAAGCTGGAGGAAGTGCCCCAAAGATGGAAAAACCAATTCAATCGGTTGGCTGGTTATGGCAACGGTTTTTTGGGACTTCAAAGGTATTTTATTGATTGACTATCTGCAAAAGGGTAAAACAATAAATTCAGAGTACTATTGAAACCTTTTGGATCAATTAAATGTACGAATTCGAGAAAAACGTCCTGGCGTACAACACAAACGAATAATTTTTCATCAAGACGACGCACCAGCACAATGGCTAAAATCAACGAATTAAAGTACGAGTTGCTTGACCACCCAACTTATTCTCCTGATTTAGCTCCCAGTGACTTTTACTTGTTCCCAAATCTAAAAGAAATCCTTGCTGGCAAGCGTTTTACCTCAAATGAAGATGCAATTACAGTTGTAAACCACTATTTTGAAGACTTTGAGGAAAACTATTTTAATCAAGGGATAGAATTGCTAGAAAAGCGTTGGACTTTGTGTATTGATGTTTCAGGAGATTATATTGAAAAATAAAAAAATATTTTTGAAAAACTAACTAATCTCTTTCATTGATAGGCTAAGAAGTTTCCGAACCGCCCTCATATTTAAAATATAGACTCTGAAAAACAAAATCGTTTCTCTGAACTAGGTTTTGGATCCTGCCGATACATTATGATGTGTTTTCTTATGAAATGTTTTATGTTAAGTGCAGAATTCTCATAACGTTGAATTTTCCGGTTAATTGTTCTAAAGTTCGTTCTAATGTTAAAAAAAAAACAAGTAAACTGTTTTATAGCAAGAATAAACTACGTTGTGCAAAAATTGAACTAACTTATATCCACAAAGCGTTGTTAAAACCAGGAAAATTTAATGCCCTGGTGTATTTTTTAACTGCAATTCACTAAATTACACCATCTCATAGAAGTAAAAATTAACCAGAAGTAAAAAAGTCATTGGCGCCCAATCATGACCATTTTAACCATGCTGTTAGTAAAGGGAGATACGGTCAAAATTTGGTCAAGCGAAAACGCGTGTAAATCGGTGAAATCGTTTATGTCAAAAATCAAATTAAATTTCTTTTTCAAGTTCAATTAGTATAAAATTCAGGAAAAATATTCAGTTAGGCTTTCGCTTTTCCAAATCCGAATTGCTGGGCCTCACGCTTGACACCTGCCATCAGATTTTGTACAGCCACCTTGTCCACCTTCTTCGCCGCAGAAAGCCAGTTTGCCTTGAACTGCTGCTCGTCCTTAGCAGTTTTTTTTGGTCTTCTGTAGGTTCCGCTTGACAATAGCCCAGTATTTCTCAATTGGGCGGATCTCGGGCGTGTTGGGAGGGTTTTTGTCCTTAGGAACCACCTGCACGTTGTAGGCGGCGTACCACTCCATGGCCTTTTTACCGTAATGGCAAGATGCCAAATCCGGCCAAAGCAGTACGGAACAACCGTGTTTCTTCAGGAAAGGCAGCAGACGTTTATTCAAACACTCTTTCACGTAAATTTCTTGGTTGACAGTCCCGGAAGCTATGAAAATGCTGCTTTTCAAGCCACAGGTACAGATGGCTTGCCAAACCAGATATTTCTTTGCGAACTTTGACAGTTTTATGTGCTTGAAAATATCTGCTATTTTTCCCCTTCCTTTTGCCGTATAAAACTCCTGTCCCGGAAGCTACTTGTAGTCGGCTTTGACGTAGGTTTCGTAGTCCATTACCACGCAGTCAAACTTCGTCAGCATCGTCGTGTACAGCCTCCGGGATCACGCTTTGGCCGTCGTATTTTGTTTATCATCGCGATTTGGAGTCACTACCTTCTTGTAAGTCGATAGTCCGGCTCGTTTTTTGGCTCGATGCACGGTTGTAGACGATACACCCAGCTTATTTGCGGCATCTCGGAAAGAGAGGTTAGGGTTTCGCTTGAAACTACCGGCAACTCTCTTTGTCGTCTCAGCGGCTCCCGGTTTTCGATTTCCCCCCGATCCATACTTCCTGGCTGTCGACAAACGTTCCCCAAACACTTTAATTACATTTGTAACGGTTGATTTGGCAACTTTTAGAGATTTTGCCAGCTTTGCGTGCGAGTAGCTCGGATTTTCGCGATGCGCGAGTAAAATTTTGATACGCTGCTCTTCTTGCTTGGACGGCATTTTGACAACTGAAGAGTGAATTCAAAAATTTTGATTTTCATCTTCAAAATGAGGGGTGTTCAGGTTTTTTAAATACAAAATTGAAAGAAATACGTCAAGTTTATATTGACCAAATTTTGACCGTATCACCCTTTATAGTCACTGTTGATGGTTTTTCCCTTCTCAAGATAATCGATAAAAATTATTCTATGCGCATCCCAAAAAACAGAGGTCATTACTTTGCCAGCGGACTTTTGAGTCTTTCCACGCTTCGGAGACGGTTCACCGGTTGCTGTCCACCCAGCCGACTGTCGGTTGGACTCAGGAGTGTAGTGATGGAGCCATGTTTCATCCATTGTCACATATCGACGGAAAAACTCGGGTGTATTACGAGTTAACAGCTCAGAATCATCAACACGTTGTTGTTTTTGGTCAAATGTGAGCTCGCGCGGCACCCAGTTTGCACAGAGCTTCCGCATATCCAAATATTGATGAATGATATGACCAACACATTCCTTTGATATCTTTAAGGCCTCTGCTATCTCGATCAACTTCATTTTACGGTCATACAAAATCATTTTGTGGATTTTTTTGATATTTTCGTCGGTAACCACCTCTTTCGGGCGTCCACTGCGTTCACCGTCCTTCGTGCTCATTTCACCACGCTTGAATTTTGCATAGCAATCAAATTATTCATGATTTCCCTGGGGCAGAGTCCGGAAACTCATTATCAAGCCAAGTTTTTGCTTCCACCGTATTTTTTCCCTTCAGAAAACAGTATTTTATCAAAACACGAAATTCCTTTTTTTCCAAAATATGTTTTTATTTTTATTCGAACACAATTATATTTAAAACATTTTGTTACAAGCAAACAAATGTTTGGAAACTGCAATTAACTATTTGTGGCTTTAAAAACAGGGTGAAACATAATATGTTTGCACAGTGCAAACAATTGTTTGTTTCAACACATTCTGAAAATATATAGACATGCTTGAAGCAGAATATGTTTGAGAGTATATGTTACAAAGGCTTTTTGTTTTTGTTGAGGGTTTACTTACATTTTTTGCATTGTTAATTTCTTTCTGGCTGAAGCAAATTTCCAAACTGTCAAACCAGTTAATGTATTCAGAATAGCAATCACAGTAAACGGCACAGCAAATACAACTATTGTGTCCCAGTAATTGAGTAGAGTAATGTAATCCTGTAAAGAAAGAATACAAGATATAAGGCATTAATTTAATTCTAATTGTAATCGATAAAAGTCATATTGGGCAATTATAATTCTTAACCCTTTCACTACCGATGTCCACTTGGAAGGACATTCGAAAAAGACACCAAATAATATTTTCTTATTTAGTTTCGATTTATTTCTCGATGTTATTTTAAAGTAGAGGCTTTAATCTAAGTATGCTATAAATATTTTCCATATTGGTGAGCACGCAAAACACGAAATTTTGAGACTATTTTTTTTTGCAGGTCGATGTTAGTTAGTTATCTCAATTAGTTCAAGAGCAATTTGGCCTAATAGCGCTTATTTTCGTAATGCTATTTGGTCACAATTCCTTTTGGACAAGTATTGGAAAGAACGCAATCAGGCTATTTTAAGTGCAAATTTTGTACAATTAAATTTTACAAAAAAAAAAAATAGAAAACTAATAAAAAAACAAAAAATAGAAATTATAAAAAAAAGTAAAAAAATAATTAAAAAAAAAAATAAATTTTATCCCCGCTGGGATTTGAACCTGTGCCGTTTGACTTGTTCGCTTCCATGGAAGTTCTTTTGAGAAGGTTTGGCAAATTACGAGAATTTTTAATTTTTTTGTTGATTTTTAATGGATTTTTTTAAATTTTTTTGTTGATTTTGTTGATTTTTAATACGAAAATATATGCCGAAAATAAAAAATAAAAACGATGCATGACATAAAAAAATATTTTTTTAGAAAAATATTTGCTAAAAAAATTGCCGCTGGTGAGTTTTGAACCTGCGTTTCTTATTTTTTCGTTCATACTAATAAAGAACATCTCCAGAAGCAATTAGAATGTTATTCCTTGGTGTCGTATTACGATCATATCACAAACATTTGACCTTTTGACGCTTTATGTTCAATGGCGTTTGTGGCTGAGTGTGCTAAGGCGTTCTGTTATGGTGTCAGCAACCCGAGGTTCAACCCCTGGTCGGAGCGAAAAAGTTTTTCAAACTGTAAAAATTAGATAATAGGAAAATAATTTTGTAATAAAACATATGGATAAAAAAAAGTGAAATTGGTTGAAAAAAAAATCGCTTTTTAAATTTCTTCATTCAAATTAACTTCCAAGGCACAACTTTTAAAGCAATGCAAAGGATCCAAAAAGGGAGTACTTCCGTTCTATGACAAGCCCATGTAAAATTCATTGGAGATGATCCAAGTTTGCATTACTTCCGGATCACAGATTGGGGATCCAAACTACTTTTTTGGAAGCTCTTTTTTTGCTGGGAATTCTTATATAGCTCTTGAACTATCCAGCAAAAAAAGCAGTGAAAATGTTCTTATTGGATCCGGAAGAGGTGCAAAATTGGCACAGAAGCGATGAATTTAACATGGGCTTGTCATAGGACGGATGTCCACTATTTCAACAGCTGTTGTCCTGAATTTGCATCACTTCTTAAGGTGTTATCCGAATTGAGTGTTTTGGATGTGATTAAAAAATCTTGTGATATTTTTCTAAATAAATAATTTATTTATTTTTTATGATTTTTTATGCACTCTAACGCTTGTCTGACTTGTTTGACTTCAAAAATTTTCAAATATTCGCAATTTTTCTAGAAAGGATATTAATTACATTTTTACAAAAAAAGAATTTAATAGTTTATATCATTTTATTAATTCTTACTTTGAAACAAAACTTATTTGAAATAAAAAAAGTAAAAATTACCCATTAAAAATATGAAAAAGTCGAATTACAAAAAAAAAAAAAAATGAATTAAAAAAACTTCCTCTGTATTTAAACTAGAAAACATCTTTGGAAGGACATTTTGGGAAGTGCTTTTAAAGTTGTGCCTTCAGAAGAACTTCCAATTGTTTTTGCTGGGTAATTGAGGTATACCGAAAAAAAATGTCCGGTTCCAAAGATTTTGTCTTTACACTAATGATTTTGGTATCGATTTCGAGCCAAAGAAGCGGAAAAATGAAGTAAGGATACTTTTTAGACAGAAATCTCTTTTAAATTTAAGTTTTGAGTAGTTGATTCTATGTAAACATTTTTAATTTATTCGATTTTTCTGTTCTTTTTTCATGTGTTATTTAAGTCCTTTCAAAACGTTTTCACGACAACTTAAACTTTTCAGAATTCAGACACGACTTTAAGATTAACTTATACTAGGTTTCAAGTGAAAATCATCTGTGAAATAAAGTGTTGAAAATCATCAACTATTGTTAACAAGAATTTGAAAGAGAATTACATTTATATTGAAGAATTGTTCACATTTATTAAAGACAAGTTGATCCTAGTCAAAGAAAATTTTCTTTCATTTTACGATAAGCATTTTTATGTCGCTTCACATAATTATAAGGATACAATGACATTTTAGAAAAGTTAGTCGTCGTTTGGACAAGCAAGAAAACTTTATATCAGAGAAATGCGTCTTCTACACTGAGAAAAATTTCACGAAATTTTTTCCTATTAAAGTCTTAATTGAGCTTTGAAAAATATTCAATTAAAAATTTAATTGGTTGAACAACTTTTTTAATTGCAAAAAAAATCAATCACAAAAATTATTAGTATCAATTAATTTTTTAATTGGATCAATTAATATTTTTACTGATACTATCATTTCTGTGATTGAAGACATTTCAATTAAAAATTAATTGAATCAATTGATTTCGTGATCGAAGACAAAAAGTATTTTTTTGTATATGCTAATCAATAAATGCATTCGTATTTGAAGGACATGTAATCTTTGGCCTCATGACCAGGGCTGTGGAGTCGAGCCAATTTTGCTCGACTCCGACTCCAGCATTTTTCATCAGCTCGACTCCGACTCCGGAGTCGACTCCGGGTAATATAACTAAATCTCATTTTAATACCACTAATTTGTAGTTCTATTGTGGGGGTACCGTAAGTGGATCGATATAATGTATCGTATTTATTTATGTGTGCAAAAAATGTCTTAATTTCACATTAGATGCCGATTGAACTCTATATTTCAAATTTAGGGCAATGTTTAATAAATAAAATAATGATATAAATACCCATCATAATATGAGAAGATACCAACAGTATACGTATTTGTGGACCAAAATTATTGATACTATCTCAAATCCTTTAAATTTGTTGCGGGCTATATAAAGCTTTATATTCCCATATGCATGAATTTGAATCTGAATCGATTTAGACAAAATTGTATATACTTCTACAATATCTATGTAATTAAAATTTAAATCTAACGTTGTGGGACGTAACACAATTTTAACAAAAAATCAAAATGCAAGGAAAGTCTAAAGTCGGGCGGGCCGATTATAATATACTCTGTACAACTTTGTATTTAGATCTACATTTTGATAAAATCTCAAATCAGACTTCTACAAAATCTCGGGCAATATTTGGGAAATATTTATAATTATTTAGACAATTTCGCAAAAATGCATTTATGATTCATTCATTGAAAAATTTGAATATTTGAGTAATTTTTACAAGTTTTCGACTTAGCAGTGGGTATCAGTGAGCATACAATGTTGGAAAATTTTTCTACAGAAACAAAATTTTGACTAAATTTTCTATAGAAATAAAATTTTGGCAAAATTTTCTATAGAAATCAAATTTTGATCAATAGAAATACAATTTAAAGAAATTGTATAGCAAACAAAATTTTGCAAAATTTTGCAAAATTTTCTATAGAAAAAAAATTTGCAAAATATTCTATAGAAACAAAATTTTGACTAAATTTTCTATAGAAACAAAATTTTTTACTAAATTTTCTATAGAAATAAAATTTCTATAGTAATAAAATTTTGAATACATTTTTTATAGCAGTGAGTGAGCATCAGTAAGAAAAAAATTTGAGAAAATTTGCTATAGAAATAAAATTTGAAAATTTTTTCTTATAGAAATGAAATTTTGAAAAAAAAATATCAATAAAAATACAATTTTAGAAAAATTTTTGTGTAGTAAATAAAATTCTGCAAAATGTTCTACAGAAACAAAATTTTGACTAAATTTTCTATAGAAATAAAATTTTGACAAAATTTTCTATAGAAATAAAATTTTGTCCAAATTTTCTAATAAAAAAATCTATTACTATAAAATTTTGGCAAAATTGTCTATAGAAATAAAATTTTTACCAAATTTACTAAAAAAAATCTATTACTATAAAATTTTGGCAAAACTTTCTATAGAAGTAAAATTTTGACTTAAATTTTTATAGAAATAAAATTTTGAAAAAATTTTTGTGTAACAAACAAAATTTTGCAAAACTTTCTATAGAAATAAAATTTTGCAAAATATTCTATAGAAACAAAATTTTTACTCAATTTTCTATAGAAATAAAATTTTGACTAAATTTTCTATAGAAAAAAATATTATTATAGTAATAAAATTTTGAATAAATTTTTTTATAGAAATAAAATGTTGACAAAATTTGCTATAGAAATAAAATGTTGACAAAACTTTTTATAGAAATAACATTTTGACAAAATTTTCTATAAAAAACAACTTTGAGAAAATTTTCTGTCACTATTCCACATATGTAGATGTTATGGCCTTAAAATAAAATTAAAAAAATAATAATTTCGATTGTTCGAAATATTTCAAATAAATTGATATGGGCATTAAAATGGATCGATCCAGCCCATCTGCTAGTCTAACATTTTAGGAAACATAAAAAGATAGCCGTAATTGGAAGTTGATTTTCATTTACAATCATGCTGTACATTGATCGAATGAATAACGCAATGGAAACTATTTTGCGTAAAAACTTGCTTAGTTACAAAAATGTGAAGTGTTTTAAAAAATTTGGTTTAGCCGGAGTTGGAGTCGAGCAAAATTTTTACGACTCGGACTCCGACTCCAGCAAAATCTTCAGACTCCGACTCCAAGACTCCGACTCCGGCTCCACAGCCCAGCTCATAACAATATTTTTTTCAGTGTAGTTTCTCAAAATTAAGTTTTGTTGTACATGCTTCCAAAAAAGAAAAATTTCAACATTAGGTTTATTTCGTTAGTGAAAGAGCTATGTTTGTAAATAATCTAGAATATTACAAGCTTAAGTACAAAAGTGGGCATTGGTATGCAAAATTCGATTACTTCCGTTGTCATGTACTTACCGTATATTCATGCCTAATATCGCATATTGTCATATCCAAAGCCATAGAATACGCCGGTGTCGATGATAACCAAAACGGGCCACAATGTAAACACCCCAAAATGGTTA
This sequence comes from Haematobia irritans, assembly GCF_050003625.1. NCBI lineage: Eukaryota > Metazoa > Arthropoda > Insecta > Diptera > Muscidae > Haematobia > Haematobia irritans. Next base: position 173,954,143 of record NC_134400.1, read on the forward strand.
AAACCAATAGAACCATTTTCGCACGTTGCACTGTACACACTGTCTGACGTTTCAGAGGATACATGACCGCAATATAACGTTCCACAGTGAAGGCCACCACAAACCATACGGAACAGAAACAGGCTAAACTACTGAAGAAGGTAAAGAATTGACAGAAATATTCTTGATTATAGAGGTGGATATTGAAAAAATCCAGCCACTGGACGAAAAGGCCAAACAGGAAACAGGTATCACTAACAGCCAATGCAGCCAAATAGAAGCTGGATGATAAATTGCGAAGTTTCGTTCGAAAGAAAACCACTACTGAGAGTATGTTGCCCAAGGATCCGAAACCCACAATGAAGGGTACATAGTAAAAATACACAAATTCCCCTATGTATTCAATAGTGTGGAGTATATCATTATCCTCATCCTCTTCTCCAAGAGTGTTCTTGTTAGTTTGATTGGTATTCGTACTATTGTAGGTTGATTCATCGTACACCGGCAAACCAATATCATTTGTAATATTTAGCCTGAAAGTTTTGGAGAAAACTTCATAATCTTCAGTGAAGCTGCCATCAAGTAGGACTGAGTGCAAAGTATCATCCATTGTATGTTCATCTTCTGTTGATCTTCTAGTCATTGCATTTGCAGTTGTAGCATCACTGCTGGTTGAATAGTGGCTTTTATTAACATTCCTTGTAGCTAAATAGGATTTTTTCCTTGCCATCCTTAACGATATGTCATAATAGTTTATTTGTCTTGATGTCACAATCATTGAAGGCAATCGATGGAAATTTCTTTTTTTTTTCCAGGAATCTCCTGTCTAATTACAAAATATCTGTCGTTGGTTATTGAAGATTCTTGGAATAGTAATTGATTTATATTTCTGAAAAACAGAAAAAACTATATAAAACCATAATCATTTCGGTTGCCTATTATGTTTCGGAATTGGCCAACCTTAGTATTGCTAAATCTTGACATTTTTGAAGATATACGTACTCAGAACGTTTTGACATACTTAAAAGATTCATTTCGCCCAAGCAATGGAATTCAATCGTGAACAATATCGTGCGATTATTTATTACAATTTTCGATGTGGATTAACCCTTTCGACCCTAAAGTTGTCTGTGGGCAACTTTTTGTGTGTTTGAGACTAACCGTCAGCGTTGTGTTTGGTTTTGTTCATAAAAATATAACGGTATCGATAGCTACAAGTAGTTTCTTCTGTTTTCTTTTTATGACCACTTAGTTTTAATCAGATTTTTGTTTATTTTAATGGGCTGTTTTTGTCAAAGTATTTTCTTCTAGTTAAATTAAAAAAACAGCTGATTTGGCTGTTAATAATTTTTTTCATTAATACGCACGTGCCCCAAGAAAAAAATATTTGGGAATTTCGAAAAATGTTTTTATACATGTGACTTTTTTCAAAAATTCCAACAAAAATTTTGAAAGTTTTTATTAAATCTGTTGTAGTACACACAAAAAAATTTTTTTCTGATTCAATCACGAAATTAATTGATCCAATTAATTTTTTAATTGAAATGTCTTCAATCACGAAAATGATAGTATCAATCACAGTTTTAATTGGGCATAGAAAAAATTCTTGATTAAAAATTAATTGATTTCATTGCCATATTTCAATTAATTTTTTAATTGATTCAATTAAAAATTTAATTGATGTTGGTTGCAAAACTCAATTAATTTATTTATTAAAAAAAGGTAACTATTTTCAATTAAATTCTGAATTGGCTTAGAATTTTTATTTGGATTAACAATTGATTGTTTGAAAAAAAAAAAATTAATTAAAAATTTAAAAAAATGTTCATCATCATCATAAACTGACTTAGTCTTCCGAATTTGATTAAAAGTTTATTGTATCAATTAACTTTTTAATTAAAAATTTTAAAATTTTCAATTATTGACTTAATTAACTTAATGTTTCTATCTTGATTAAAAAGTTAATTGTACCAATTAATTTATTAATTGAAAAAAATTTCAAATTCAATTAACTTTTTAATTGGAAATATTTTGGTGATATTTTTTTCTGTGTACATATCAAATAAAATATTTGTGGAAGTCAAATCAACATGTGAGAAATTTTTAAAGTTGTAAAGTTGCCTGTGGGCAACTTTGGGAAATTAAGGTAGTAAATTTACATACTTTTAGACATGAGACCTAAAGAAAACGGTTTCACTCACAAGTAATGATATTGAACAAATTTGGATTGGGACGTCCCATTGCTGGGGAGGAATTTGTATGGAATCGTAGAAGGTTGGGTTAGGTTAGGTTAAAGTGGCAGCCCGATTAAGTTTCAGGTTCACTTAGACTATTCAGTCCATTGTGATGCGACATTAACTACACCCTAAAAAAATCGCTTCTGTAACATATACCCCAAACACATTATGCTTCAAGCATACATATTTTCAGGATTGGTCCAAACATAATATTGTTTGTATTGTTCAAACATATTATGTTTCACCTTAGGGCATACACTGGTAGAAAAACTGTTAATGAAATTTTCTTTGTGTGAATATATTTTTAAGGCGTCAATTGGATACTTCCATTATTTTACTTACAGCATACTCTCTAGGTCTCTCTTTCTAAACACATAACATACTCTGTTTTTAACCTATTTGAAACAAAAAAAGTTAAAATTACCTATTATAAATATGAAAAAAAACCAAGATATAAAAAATTGAATTAAAAGAACTTTCTGGGTAGTTAAAATGAAGAACATCATTGGGAGTGCATCTTCTGGAAGTGCTTTTGAAGTTGTGCCTTTGGAAGAACTTGCAATTTTTTTGCTGGGTTGTATTACGGAAAAATGTGCTCAGTAAAAAATTATAACAAATATTTATTTGACGAATATCACAGACGCATTTTTTAATTTACCTCCAAAATATTGAATTCGGATCACACCTAAAGAAGTGATGCAAATTCAGTGCAACGGCTGTTGAAATGGAGGACTTCTGTCCTATGACAAGCCCATGTTAAATTCATCGCTTCTGCGTCAATTTTGCACCACTTCCGGATCCAAAAAGAACAGTTTCATTACTTTTTTGGCGACGCTTTTTTTGCTGGGAAACAATGTAGAAGAAATCGATTTTATATATTTTTTTTAATTTTACCTTTCGCCTGGAGGGAGAATCGAACCGCGGACCATGCAATTTGTAAGCCAACACACTACCCACTGAGCTATGTAGCTGTTATTGTTATCAATAGACAATTATCCCTACACTGTTAGAAAAATATGTTTTTCATATGTTCCGATATAAACAAAATGTGTTTCGGGCACAATTTTAAAACACAATATATTTAAGTGCAAACATGTAATGTTTCTAAACTAACACTAAATGTTTGGGACATCTATATTAATATGTAAGAATATATTATGTTTGGGGAATGAATGTTTCATAAAAATCATATGTGTGAATGCAAACATATATAAATTTACAAATTTCGACTAAACATACATATGTTGTGATATTTTATTCAAAGCGACAGAGAGAGTATAGAGAAAGACATAGAGATGGAAACCGGGAGAGTTGACGAAAGATATCAACATAACAGCGAAAGAATCAAACGAGAACAATTTCTGTGAAACCGCTTGTATGTTGTTTCGGAAAACTGTTTTATGATAAGGCCAAAAATTTGATATACTTAAGTCTAAATATTATTTAATTTGAATAAAGAGAATAGACATTCGGAACCAAGAGAATAGACATTTGAAAAACAAACAGCATATGTTTTCGCCTTGAGAGCACCGTTTTATGTATGTGTGGACATGTGTTTTGTTTATCATTTTGGCATTATGGGCACAATTTGTTTCTTGGTTCATTAAAAGAAATCAGGGGTCTTCATGAAAATAACGAAAGGGCACTATACTCTTTTTAGAGTTGGGACAGTAAAATGAAATAAGGAGAAAATAGTGAAAAATTACACAGTAAAATGTATAAAAACAAAGTTTAGTTCCTCTTTATTAATAAGTAGTCCACGAGGAGTTGACGGACACCTTCAAATCTAAAAGCGGGCATTAAATTCGAGTTTTGCAGCTAAAACAATTTAAAAAGTTTATTTTCTTTAAAATGAATTATTAAAGAAAAATAAAAGGCATTTTAGAGCGACGGTGTTAAATGCTAGTAAAAAACTGTTCACGCCTACTAAATTTATGTTTATATTATAAAATTATTTATGTATATTTATACTCGACTCCACGTTCTTCTTTTGTTAGAGTTTTTGAATTCCATCCAAATTTTAAAGTTTTGTACCAAAAACAGTTTTTTGTTACAAAATTGTTATTTTTGCAATAAAAAAATAATATTTTATCCAAAAATCAGTCAATTTCGTTTATATCAAGCACTGTTACTGACTATAAATCTTTAATAACCCACATTTCGAAGTTTCATTATAAAAATAGTATAAATATAAATGTGTAAATTAAAAATACAAAAAATTTTTCGGTCGGAGCAGGGATTGAACCCACGAACCTTTGCATGCAAGGTAGACATGCTAACCACTGCTCCACGTGGCAAACAAATGTATGTTTCTGTTAAATAATGTTATGTTTGCATGGGCTCGTGGGCGCTGCAAACTATGCTATATAAATGTAATTTATAACTATAATTATCTCCTGGTGACTATAACAGCTACGTAATCCAGTGGATAGTGTGTTGGCTTACAAACTGTATGGTGCTCGGTTCGATTCTCCGTGCAGGCGAAAGGTAAAATTTAAAAAATTTATAAAAGTGAATAATTTCTTCAACATTATTTGTATTACAGAAAAAGGTGCCAAGAACTAAAATATTTCGTGGATGTGAAAATTACGAGTATGTTAGGAAATGAGCAGAATCGTCTTTGGGAAAAATTCTTCCAAGCATATAATATTTTTGGGCTCAAAATGCTTCCAAACATATAATATGTTCACATAAAACAAACATATTAATGTTTCGGCAGTATCCAATAATATATGTGCTTCCTGCAAAATATGTTTGGAACATATGTTAAAGAAGCGATTTTTTTTTGAGGGTGTATAAGTTATATTTTTATTTAGCATAGCTTGCGGCGCCCATGAGTCGATTAAACAAAGTTTATTTAACAGAAAAATACATTTAGTTGAGCACCGTGGAGCAGTGGTTGCTACGTCCGACTTGCATGCCAAGGGTTGTGGGTTCGATCCCTGCTTCGACCAAATTTTTTTTTTACATATATTCCAGATATGTTCGGAAGATTCCGAAAAGATGTTCAATATTACATACTACTATATTAAATTTTTACTATGAACTATAAAATGTGTCTTATTAAAGACTTAAAGTCAGAAAGAACAGTGCTTGATATAAACGAAATGGACTATGTTGTTGCTTCAAAAAGTAATGTTTTTTATTGAAAAAAAAAAAATTGTAACAAACGAATTTGTTGGTGATAAAAGTTTAAAAATTTCGAAGAATTTCAAAAAACTCTAACAAAAGCAAAACGTTTTCGGTACACATTTTCCAAACGTTTTTTGTTCTTTCCGTGTAGTAGACTGCACTCAAAAAAAGTGAACTCTCTATCTAAAGCCAATTTAACTTTATTTTAGTTCATGGAATTATTATGTTTGGAGAAAGTTTAATATCTCCTAATAATTCTCTAATAATATTTTGTGTACGTTAGTTAAATTAACTAAAACCGAGGAAAAAACTATACTCAAATGAAGCATAAAGATTAACTATATTCGTGTCTTCCACAAAATAGTTCAGAATTTCTTTAAATTTGTAAATTTTACCAAAAATGCGTCCATCATGAACTTCGTATGTCACTAAAGACATTATTGCAATTTTGAACTCCAAGTTTTTCCTTCAAACTACAAAATTTTCTTTAACAAGTGAAAAAACTTAGTTACACTGAAAAAAAATATTGTCGTGAGGTCAAAGATTTCATGTCTTTAAAATACGAATACAAATTTTGCTTAGCATAGAAGACGCATTTCTCTAAAATAGAGTTATTTTCCTTATCCAAAAGTCGATAAACTTTTCAATGAAGTCGTATTGTCCTTATAATTAAGTGATTTGACTTAAAAATGTGTATCTTAACATGAAAGAAAAAATTTATAGGCTAAGGTCAACTTGACTTTAATAATTCAGAAAATTTAAATTTAAATTTGTTGTCTTTTTGCATCTTGACTACAAAGCAAAAAATCGTTCAAATATATGACATGTTTTTCAAAACTTTATTTTAAAGAAGTTTTTTACTTCAAACATAGCATAATTTCTACTGGAAGTCGAGTCCTAATTTGGAAAATAAAGTTGCCGTTAACTCGTTTCTAAAGGACTTTGATAGCATATGAAGAAAAAAAGCTGAGAAAGCGAAAAATTATAATTTGCTTCCTAGAAGCAAGTACACAAAACCTAAATTTAAAAGAGAATTGTGTCTTAAAAGTATCCTTACTTGTATTCTCCGCTTCTTTGGCTCGGAATCAATACCAAAATTTTTAAAGTAAAGACAAAATCTTTGGAAATGAGTATGCTTTTTTTTCAGTGTATGTCTAATAAATTTTCTTGAATTTGTCGAAAAATATTTACTTATTTTTATTACATTGTCGTGATGTCAACGTTTGTAATACTGTTTAGTTAAAATTTTCTACAAATATTAAAAATTTTCTAAAATTAACCCAAAGTTTTCTTCTTGGTGGGTTCACTGTTTTTTCAGTGTGAAAGAGTCTTACAACACACAATTCTCCTTTAAATTTAAATTTTGTGCACTTAATACTAGGACACAAATTTTGTTCGTTTTTTCTTCTTTCTTCTTCATATGCTGTATATGCCTTTAAAAATGTGTTAACGACACCTTAAATTTCAAAAAAAAAAAATTCAGAATCGATTCCACGTTGAAACTATGCTATGTTTCATATGAAAAACGTCCTGTTTTTGCTTTGTAGTCAAGGCACAAAAAGCCAACGAATTTACAGAAGATTTTATTAATTTTGAATAATTTTTCAGATTTATTAAAGACAAGTTGGCCCTAACATACAAAATTTTTTTACTTAAAAAAATATCCATTTTTAAGTTGAATGACTTAACATTTTTTTTGGACAAGGAAAAAAGCGTTATATCTGAGACACTAAACAAAATTCGCATTCGCATTTCAAGGTCGAGAAATCTTTGGCCCCACGACAATATTTTTTTCAGTGTATGAGAAAAAAAAATATTTGCATTTAAATGCTAGAGGTCTCGAACGATACCCATTTGTGAGTTTCAAGCTATCAAAATAGCACACTTGACACAATATCCATCACAAATAACTTTACTTCTGAATACAATAGATCTAAATGCTTTTGTAAGCTTGTAAACAATAAAATTAACTATCACTGGTATATATATATCTCTCAGCTATTAACCCAGCGGGTTGCAGATGATAGCAACCCGAAGTTGTTTGCAATTCATATCATCCACCATGTATTTATCACAATAACCATATGTTAATTCATTTAAATTACAAAACTATTGTTTATTATTATTTTTTTTGTTTTAAATTTTTATCTTTTTTTTCAATATTTTTTTTTTGCAATTTAAATCAAAGTACTGTGTTGATGTAAAAATTTTAATGTTATCTGGTATTGGTCCTTGACGAAGCTTCTTCGCCAAAAAAGTTCATCGATGCACTGTTGTTGAGTTAATTCACGTCGAAAATTGTAAAACCAGTGTTCACGAGTTAATTCCATTTTTTGAGTGAGATGAATTTTTCAAGTTGCTGTAAACAACACAAATAGCACTCGTATGTCAAAAATTACAGCACTAGTGGGTTGCCCAATCTCTCAATACAAAAGGAAACCCTCGTATTGTGAGGTAAAAAAACACTCATTTGTATCAAGTTGTGATTATATTACATTTAAAAATTTCTAAAATAAACCTACATTTTTCCCTTTGGTTTCCTTTTTGTTTTTAAACTTTTTTATAAAAACTTTTCTTGTTTCAGGTTTATTTTTTTTTTAATTAGTGTTTTGTTTTTTTTTTCAAAAATTTAATATATATGGTAAATGGCTCAACAAAGATTAAGTTAAAAAATATAAATTTCTTTTTTACATAGGCTCTCCTGTTTGTTTTTATTGTTTCACTTATTTTTTTTTTTAGAAAATTTTTAAAAATATATGTTCACAATATAATAAAAATCACATTGAATCTATCACTTGTATTTTATTTTGTTTTCACAATTTATGCTTATTTTCATTAACTCATTTTCACTTCACCACATTCGGGAATTGTTGCTGTTTGTTATTCGCTTTGTCCTTACAACTAAACATCCCGCCAACTACTGAGGTCTACCGGTCGAGTGTACGATGTTATTAAGGTGCTTCGATGTAATGGTTAAATTTCACCAACAAGTTTCCAATGAAATCCTAGCAAATTTTCTCTTTGACATTGCATAGGCAAAGCAATCATCTCTCATAGAGCATGTTCATAACATAATCTACATAAAATTCTTAACTACCTTACTCACCAAATTCTCCTTTCCGAGTCTTGCTCTCTTTCTCCCTCTGGCAGTTTCTTAAGCATTTATGAATTTCATTCATAAATTTTGGCGCTTAATCATTTTATGAATGAATTTTTTATGGTTAAAAAGAGAAACATTTCATTAAACAAATAACATAAGGAATGTTGAGAGTTTACTTCAGTTGATACACACACACAGAAAAAATATCATCAATATATTTCAAATTAAAAATTTGATTAAAGTTGAAAACGTAATCAATTTAAAAAAAAAATAACAGATATAAGTAATTTTTAATCAAATTAAAAAATAAAAATCTTATTTCGAAAGGCAAGTCACTTCATATTTTGTTGTCGAGTAATAAACGAACATATACAATAAGAGTCAAGAAAAAAGTAAAAGCATTGTTAACATTTGAATGAATTCTCAGGCCAAAAATTTAAAAATACTCATTTTTAATACTCAATGTATTCTCATACAAACGAATCGAACTTTCAAAAATAGAAAAACCCAAATTCATTCGAATTCGAGTGACTGCCTTTCTTTCGAACTGGTTTTCGTTCGATATACAGGAACAGGCCATTATTCAATTTTTTTATTCTTTTAATACAAAATATTAATTACCCCAATTAATATTTTAATTAAATATTTCCAAATAAGAACATATGTAATTGAAAATATTGTTGGGAAATAATTAGTTTCTAATACAGGTGTGCACGTGAGTAATATTTTACTCACGCACACTTACGACGGAAAAATCTTACTCATGCACACTCACGCACGATATTATTTGCTAGGACTCACGCTCACGCATACTGACGAAAAGAAAATTTGCACTACCGTGACTCCCGAATAATATCGTGAATCACGAAAAATGCCGTGACTCACGAATAATTTTATGAGTAATTTACCTTAGGGACATATTTGAAAACATGACCATGATTAAAATCGAAAGCGTTGTTTAACTTTTAACATCTCAGGTGTCACTAAAATTGTAAATAAATTCAACTCGTAAGCGTTTTATGTCCCTGAGCGGGATTATTTTCGTGAGTGTATTTTTCCGAAATTCGTTACTCACGCACACTCACGAAGAAATTATTTTCGTGACTCACGCTCACGCACGAAAATTTGAGGCAAAGTGAAGGTCCCATCTAGAGGTGTACGCGTGACACGAACTTTTCGTGACACGCGTGATTCACGTTTTAATCACGTGAGTCGTGAGCAAAATCCAAAGCAACTTTCGTGAATGTGCGTGAATGGGACTAAAAGAAATATGTCATTTCTGCAAAATCACGTTCACGAAAAAAATGAAGATTTAATTCTTACTCGTATGTTAACTGAAATTAATTGAGTTGAGTGAAACATATTAATTTTTATTAAGAGAATATGACCAATACTATGTCTCTTCTGTTTTCATCTTGTAGGTCCTTTAAATATGAAGAGAGAGAGAGAGCGAGTACACAAAAATCACAAAATATTTTAGTATAGGTTTCATCTTCATTGGTGAATGTTTAAATGCCGGCATGAAATTTGTATGATTCCGATATTGTACGAAAATTTATTGTCATGATGACAGCTTATAATCCTGGTAATTAAAATGGTTAAACTTCCTTAAAGTCCCATTCTCAAAAAAAAAGCCCAATATTACTTGTGGAATTTTAAACACCTAGATAAATATTATAAACTACACATTATATTTTATTTGCATAAACTCATAACCTTGAAAGCCTGTCTAGAAATTCTTGAAATCATAAAAACTAAAATTTGTTTAATTTTTTTTATTCTTTTCAGAAGATGATAAAGTTGGAACACTGGATGTTTTGCTTAGCAGTGCCTATTGTCGGTCCCAACGTTTCCTCTCCAAACAATTGGCACAATTACGACCAGAATTAACCATGTCAATGTTTTCAGGTAATCTAAATATATATATTTTTATACCCTGCGCCACACTGTGGAACAGGGTATTATAAGTTAGTGCATATGTTTGTAACACCCAGAAGGAGACGAGATAGACACATGGTGTCTTTGGCAATAATGCTCAGGGTGGGTCCCTGAGTCGATATAATCATGTCCGTCTGTCCGTCCGTCCGTCTGTCTGTGAACACATTTTTGTGATCAAAGTCTAGGTCGCAATTTAAGTCCAATCGCCTTCAAATTTGGTGCATGTTCCTAATTTGGGTCAGAATAGAACCCTATTGATTTTGGAAGAAATCGGTTCAGATTTAGATATAGCTCCCATATGTATGTTTTTCTGATTTCGACAAAAATGGTCAAAATACCAAAATTTTCCTTGTAAAATCGCCACAGCTTAGTCGAAAAGTTGTAAAAATGACTCTAATTTTCCTAACCTTCTAATACATATATATCGAGCGATAAATCATAAATAAACTTTTTCGAAGTTTCCTTAAAGTTGCTTCAGATTTAAACGTTTCCCACATTTTTTTACTAACATTGTGTTCCACCCTAGTGCATTAGCCGACTTAAATTTTGAGTCTATAGATTTTGTAGAAGTCTATGAAATTCTGTCCAGATCGAGTGATATTTAAATGTATGTATTTGGGACAAACCTTTATATATAGCACCCAACACATTTGACGGATGTGATATGGTATCGGAAATTTAGATCTACAAAGTGGTGCAGGGTATAATATAGTCGGCCCCGCCCGACTTTAGACTTTCCTTACTTGTTTTTTTTTTTTTTTTGAAAACGAGTAAATTGTTTTATGTGAAATGTGAACTACATCTTGTCAATTTTTACAATTTGAAAAACTTTTTCCGGGGCTTGAATCTGGGTCTGTTCTCACCATTACAGAACGCCTTAGAGGACTCGGTTAGAAATGCCATTGAACACGACATGAACAGCAACAAACACCATTGATACGTCAATTAAAATGTTTGTGATTCGTGAAGTTTTTATCCAATATTTTTTCAAAAGATTGTTTTTTATTCTATACATCGTTTTTATTTAGTTATCTTCGACATTTATTTTTGTATAAATATATGTCTTTGTTTTAACTTCAACAAAAAATTTAAAATTCTTGTAATTTGCAAAACCTCAAAAGAACTTCCGTGGAAGTAAAAAATTCAATTGGCATAGTTATACCCTTCACCACTACTATGGTACAGGGTATAATAAGTTTGTGCATTTGTATGTAACGGCAAGAAAAACTGGTCATAGACCCATCTTTTAGTATACCGATCGGCTTAGAATTAAATTCTGAGTCTGTCTGTCTGTCGGTCCGTCTGTCTGTATATGTAATTTTGTGCACAAAGTACAGCCCGTAATTTAAGTCCGATCGTCCTCAAATTTGGCATAGGGCCGTTTCTTGGGACAGAGACAATCGCTATTGGTTTTGGAAAAAATCGGTTCAGATTTAGATATAGTGTTTTATCAACCGATTTTCTTGAAATACCGTACATCCAAATATTTTATGAATCTCGAAAATCTTGCCAAATATCAGCCAAATCGGTTCAGATTTAGATATAGCTCTCATATATATCTTTCGTCCGATTTAGACTCATATGGCCAAAGTTTAATACCGATCTTCGTGAAATTTTGCACAGAGGGTAGAATTGACATTCTACCAATGCTTGGTAAATTTGATTGAAATCGGTTCAGATTTAGATATAGCTCACATATATATCTTTCGCCCGATTTGGACTTATATGGTCTTAAAAGCCAGAGTTTTGCCCTGACTTACTTCAAATTTTGCACAAGCGGTACTTTTAACGATACCAAATATGGCCAAAATCGATTCAGATTTTGGCCATATATATCTTTCGTCCGATTTGATCTTATATGGCCTCAAAATCCAGGGTTTTGCCGTGAGTTGCTTCAAATTTCGCACAAGGTGTACGTTTAGTAGTATCGGTAATTGTGCCAAATTTGGTTGAAATTGATTCAGTTTTAGATGTGGCTCCCATATATATCTTCCATCCGATTTGCACTCATATGACTAGGGGGGCCAAAGTTATACTCCCATTTACGGGAAATTTCACATAGATAGCAGAATTATTATTCTAACTATACATGTCAAATTTAGTCAAAATCGGTTCAGATTACGTACACCAGAGTTGGGGAAATATGGTAGACTGTTACACATTTTAGACCCATTTTCAATGGAAGTTTCCTCCAATTAACTGGATAGCGTTAGCCGATTAAAATTTTAATTCTAAAGATTTTGTAGAAGTAAAAAAAATTGTCTCCTTTATATAGCTTCCAGGAAATGTGAAGTAGTTGAGATGGTAACACAAATGTTGGCCTACATAGGGGTGAAGGGTATAATATAGTCGCTCCCGGCCGACTTTAGAATTTACTTACTTGTTTTTTTACGTTTGATTTTCTATTCTTTCCCAGCAAAAAAGTGTCGCCAAAAAAAAAAAAAAAAAATAGTGAAAATGTTCTTTTTGGATCCGGAAGTGGTGCAAATTTGGCTTGTTATAGGACGCATGTTCATCATTTCAACAGTTGTTGCACTGAATTTGCATCACTTCTTATGGTGTTATCCGAATTCAGTGTTTTGGTGATATTTTTCCAAATAAATAATTTTTATAAGTTTTTATGATTTTTAAACGTTTGACCTCCAATATTTCCAATATTTAAAACTCGCAATTTTTATACCCACCACCATAGAATGGTGATGGGGGGTATAATAAGTTTGTCATTCCGTTTGTAACACATCGAAATATCGATTTCCGACTATATGAAGTATATATATATATATATATATATATATATATATATATATATATATATATATATATATATATATATATATATATATATATATATATATATATATATATATATATATATATATATATATATATATATATATATATATATATATATATATATATATATATATATATATATATATATATATATATATATATATATATATATATATATATATATATATATATATATATATATATATATATATATATATATATATATATATATATATATATATATATATATATATATATATATATATATATATATATATATATATATATATATATATATATATATATATATTATTGATCAGGGAGAAATTGTAAGACGATATAATCATGTCCGTCTGGCCGTCTGTTGTAATCACGCCACAGTCTTCAATAAAGGAGCTATCGTCCTGAAATTTGGCACAGAATCGTCTTTTTTCTGCACGCAGGCCAAGTTCGAAGATGGGCTACATCGGTCTAGGTTTTGATATAGCTCCCATATAAACCAATCGCCCGTTTTGGGGTCTTGGGCTTCTAGAATCCGTAGTTTTTATCCAAGTTGCCTGAAAATGGAAATCTAGAGGTATTCTGAGACCATAAAAAGGTGTGCCGAAAATGGTGAGTATCGGTCCATGTTTTGGTAAAGACCCCATATAGACCGATTTCCCGATTTTACTTCTTGGGCTTCTAGAATCCGTAGTTTTTTATCCAAAGTGCCTGAAAATGGAAATCAAGAGGTATTCTGAGACCATAAAGAGGTGTGGCGATAATGGTGAGTATCGGTCCATGTTTTGGTATAGACCCCATATAGACCGATCTCCCGATTTTACTTCTTGGGCTTCTAGAATCCGTAGTTTTTATCCAATTTGCCTGAAATTGGAAATCTAGAGGTATTCTAAGACCATAAAAGGGTGTGCCGAAAATGGTGAGTATCGGTCCATGTTTTGGTAAAGACCCCATATAGACCGATCTCCCGATTTTACTTCTTGGGTTTCTAGAATCCGTAGTTTTTTATACAATTTGCCTGAAATTGGAAATCTAGAGGTATTCTAAGACCATGAAAGGGTGTGCCAAAAATGGTGAGTATCGGTCCATGTTTTGGTAAAGACCCCATATAGACCGATCTCCCGATTTTACTTCTTGGGTTTCTAGAATCCGTAGTTTTTTATTCAATTTGCCTGAAGTTGGAAATCTAGAGGTATTCTATGACCATAAAGAGGTGTGCCGAATATATTGTATATCGGTACAGTTTTTGATATAGCCGCCTTATAAACCGGCCCTCCGATTTGGGGTCTAGATTCTAGAACTACAATTAGATGTGCTGAATATTGTGTGTATCCCTCCATGTTTTTGCATAGCCCCCATTAGACCAATCTCCCATTTTAACTCCTAAGATTTCTAGCAATTGTAGTTTTTATCTGAATTGCCACAAATTGAAAATATACTGGCATTTTGGACCCACAAAAAAGTGTATATGATTTAGTTTTTATCGGTCCATTTGGTAAGGGGTCCATATAGACCGATTTCAAATTTTGAGGATACAGAATGTCCACTGATCATGAAAATTGCTTGAAACTGAATGTAAAATTTACAGATTTTACATCTCGTAATCATTTAAATAATTGGGGGTAAATGCTATAATTTTCCCAAACCATTTTTATCGGCTGCGGCTGACCCTCAAATATGTCAGTTATCGATAAAAAAATCAAACTAAATGTATCCGAACCGCTTTGAGATTAATCGTATTAATCTTATACGAAAAAAAAACAAAGAGAACCTAATAGGAAGAAAAACGTTAAGGTTAATTGTAAAAAAAATATATATAAACTGCATTATAAATGTCGCTATCACCAAAAATAAGTAAATATTTTTCGAGAAACTCATGAAAATTTATTATTGTGGTTGGTGACCGTACGTACACTCAAAAAAAAGTTTACTTGGATCCAAAGATTTTGACCTTCCCTTAAGAATTTTGATATTGATTCCGAGCCAAAGATGCGGCTTTTTTAGAATAAGGAAATTTTTTTAGCGACCTATCTGGCTTTAAATCTAGGACCAATAAAATTAAAATTAGGATACAGATCTCATTTATCAAATTTTCATTCTGTTTTGCGGTTTATTAATAAAGGTACTCACGTACACACAATTGCCAGTTTAAAAATCCAAATTATAACGGATACTTCAAAGTAAAAAATGTTTCTTAATTCCAAAAAAAAAAAAAAAACTTTAAACCAAGGACGCCAAATCTTCAAAATAAGTTTTATACTATATCTGAAGGGAGCCACCGTGGTGCAATGCTTAGCATGCCCGCCTTGCATACACAAGGTCGTGGGTTCGATTCCTGCTACGACCGAACACCAAAAAGTTTTTCAGCTGTGGATTATCCCACCTCAGTAATGCTGGTGACATTTCTGAAGGTTTCAAAGCTTCTCTATGTGGTTTCACTGGAATGTGGAACGCCGTTCGGACTCGGCTATAAAAAAGGAGGTCCCTTGTCATTGAGCTTAATATGGAATCGGGCAGCACTCAGTGAGAAGAGAGAAGTTCACCACTGTGGTATCACAATGGACCGAATAGTCAAAGTGAGCCTGATACATGGGGCTGCCACATAAACTAACCTAACCTACTATATCTGAAGCGTTTTTATCTTAAATAAGATTCAATATTTCAGTTAATTTAAGGAAAATTTCTTTAAATCAAGAAAGGTGTATCTTTACTTTAAGGAAAATTATCCATAGTTCAAAGACAATGGACTTTAACGGAGGGACGCAAATTTACAAAATTAGTGTTCTAAATTAATGAAAACAATTTTTGAAGCAAAGATTATAAACTTTTAATTTTAATTAAAATTTCATTATTTTAAAGAAATTTGTCCTTAATATTTTGTAAATTTCGCATCCTTAAATTTAGGTTGCGTAATCTTTAATATGGCGTAAATATCTTTTTCAGTGTATATTTGAAAACTCCCACAATCGTAAGACATCAAGTAAAAGGCAAAAAGGTTTCGTTTGAATATGATGCAAACGGCTTTATTGTTGAGATTTCAGCTGCTTACCGCTTTAGTTGCTATAGCACAAGTGAAGCTTTGTTATCTTTAGAGTGAGATTCAAAAGACACAATTCAGTGAAATTCAATTGGAAATGGTGGTCCTTTATCCAATTAGTGTAGGCTTCTACTTCATGATTGGGTCAATTGGATAAATGGTTGCCCTACATAACGAAATTCAAACTAATTTTTAGAATTTTTAGAAATTCATCATTTATAAACAATGGAATTTGTGAAACAAAATATCACAAATGAATGTGTTGTTCAACTAGCTTCAATTTGCTGAAAAATTAAAACCTGAAAATCACATGATTTTCAGATAATTGTTTTTTTTTTTATTATTAATACAAAAAATATTGTCGTGAGGCCAAAGATTTCATGTCAAGTGATTAAGTGACAAGTGACTTAAAACTGGGTATACTTGCATGAAGGAAAATTTTGTTTGTCTAAGGTCAACTTCGCTTTAATAATTCTGAAAAATTGTTCAAAGTTAATGAAATCGTCTTTGAATTTGTTGACCTTTTGTGTATTGACTACAGAGGAAAAAAGTTTTCAAAAATAGGAGATGTTTTCCATACTTTATTTGAAATATGCTTTTTACTTGAAACATAGAAATTTTTCTATTTGCAGACGAGTCTGCATTTGTTAATACGTTATTACGTATTACCAAATGCATGAAGAAAAAATTGAAAAAAAACAAATAAATTTAAATTTATTTACTGAAAGCAAGTATGCAAAACTCAAATTTAAAAGAACATTGTGCCTTAAGTGAATCCTCACTTTAGGTTAGGTTAGATGGCAGCCCGATGTATCAGGCTCACTTAGACTATTCAGTCCATTGTGATACCACATTGGTGAACTTCTCTCTTATCACTGAGTGCTGCCCGATTCCACGTTAAGCTCAATGACAAGGGACCTCCTTTTTATAGCCAGTCCGAACGGCGTTCCACATTGCAGTGGAAACACTTTAAGAAGCTTTGAAACCCTCAGAAATGTCACCACATAGAAAAAAAGTCTGTTTTAAAACTGATGCTAAAATGAACTAATATTTGTTGCAAAAATTTTATTTTGTTTTAGTTCATTTTTAAAACTTTGTAAGAAATTTTCCTCAGTCAAAAGATTTTTTCTTTATTCCAGGTATGTCTCAAAAATTTTATGAACTAAATGGCAGTAAAATTTCAATGAATTATAAAGCAGTTCAATTCTAACTAAAACAGAAGAAGTTTTTCGTACATTTCTCAAAAATAGTAATAATGAACTACAACGTTGTTAAAATGGGAATGATCTGGCGCTTAAGATTTTTTCTTTATTTTTAGTTCATTTTTTCTTTCCGAGAAAGATGCATTGCGTAAATGGTAATTAAAAATCCAAAAATGTTGGACAATTTTCGTCAATTTAAAGAATCTCAAAATTCGGAATATAATTTAGTTCAATTTTCGCATGAGATAGTTAATTTTTCCCATAATGTAGTTTACTTTTTTTTTTCTGTGCAGCATTACTGAGGTGGGATAATCCACCGCTGAAAAACTGTTTGGTGTTCGGTCGAAGTAGGAATCGAACTCCCGACCTTGTGTATGCAAGGCGGGCATGCTAACCATTGCACCACGGTGGCTACCATCCTTACTTTAATTCTCCGCTTCTTTGACTGCGAATCAATACTCAATAATTAGTGTAAAGACAAAATCTTTGCAAACGGGCAAGCTTTTTGTCAGTGTATAGTAGCCGGTCCGCGTGGCAGACCTCAACTTATTCTTTTCCGTTGAAGTGCCTCTCGAAGAAAATCAAAATCAATATTTTTAATTATTTGGAATAAAAAAATGTTTATTCAAAAATCAAAAATCTAATAACACAAAGTTTAGTGTTTTTTTTATATGAACCACCATAGGATGGTGAAGGGGGTACAATAGATTTATTATTCCCTTTGTAACACATTTAAATGCCGATTTCCGACTTTATAAAGTATATATTATTGATCAGAGAGAAATTCTACGAATTTCTGAAACGTAGAGGTATTTTATGTTCGTAAAGAGCAGTGTAAAATTTGGGTTTCAATATAGCTCCCCATATAGTTCGATCTCCCGATTTGACTATTCGAGGTCATGGAGGCCGTAATTTTTGTCCCATTTGTTTAAAATTTAAAATCTAACGGCCATTTTCATGTAGCTTCGTTAGGCTTTAACTCCCAGTTAACAGAAAGTAAATTGCAAATATCTTCTCTCCGGTTAACATTAACTGAAAAATTTTCGGCAGTTAAGTTCCCAACTGACATATGGAATATACAGGCAAGATGGCAGCTATGTCCATAATACGGTTTAAAAGTTCGTTAGTTAACGGAGCATTAACGGAGCTTCATGAAAATGGGGGTAAATCCAATTTATTTAAATCAATGTTACGATACAACTTATTCATACACAGAAAAAAATTTCACGAAAACTTTTCCAATTAAAATCTTAATTGAGTTTTAAAAAATATTCAATTAAAATTTTAATTGATTCAACAAATTTTTTAATTGAAACAAAAATCAATCACACAAATTAATCGTATCAATTAATTTTTTAATTGGATCAATTAATTTTTTAATTGACTGTCAATTAATTTTTTAATTGATACTATCATTTCTGTGATTGAAGACATTTCAATTAAAAAATTAATTGGATCAATTAATTTCGTGATTGAATCAGAATTTTTTTTTTGTGTGTAGACCAATCTCCTGATTTGACTTTGTGGGTCAATAGAAACAGCAAGTTGTACGTGACATGTCCGCAATTTTTTTGGACACTAATGTCTATATCAAGATCTGAACATCTGAAATTGAATATACATATTTTGATTTTTATACTATGAACAGGGTATTACCCCTTTGCATATGTTTGCAACACCCAGAAGGTGAAGAGAAATACACATGTGTCTTTAGCAATATTGCTCAGGGCCGACCGCTGGCCACTTGCCACAGTTGGTAGAATTCTAAAAAAATAGATTTTTTATTTGGTAGAATTCTTGATGTTCTGGTAGATTTTGCAAAATATTTCTCTCCAACTAAGAAGTATTTCACTAATTTCCTAGAAATAAAATTGTGACAAAATTTTCTATAGAAATACAATTTTGACAAAATTTTCTATAGAAATACAATTTTGACAAAATTTTCTCTAGAAATAAAATTTGATAAAATTTTCTATAGAAAACAAATTGTGACAAAATTTCCCATAGAAATTAAATTTTTGACAAAATTTCCTATAGAAAAGAATTTTTTGACAAAATTTTTCTTTAGAAATTAAATTTTTGACAAAATTTCTTATAGAAATGAAAATTTTGGCAAAATGTCATATAGAAATGAAATGTTTGACAAAATTGCCTATACAAATAACATTTTGACAAAATTTCTTATAGAAATAAAATTTTGACACAATTTTGTATAGAAATAAAATTGTGACAAAATTTTGTATAGAAATAAAATTTTGACCCAATTTTGTATGGAAATAAAATTTGATAAAATTTTCTATAGAAATAAAATTGTGACAAAATTTCCTATAAAAATGACATTTTGACAAAATTTCCTATAGAAATAAAATTGTGACAAAGTTGTGTATAGAAATAAAATATAGACCCAATTTTGTATAGAGATAAAATTTGATAAAATTTTCTATAGAAATAAAATTGTGACAAAATTTCCTATAGAAATGACATTTTTGACAAAATTTGCCTATAAAAATGACATTTTGACAAAATTTCCTATAGAAATACAATATTCTATAGAAATAAAATTGTGACAAAATTTTGTATAGAAATAAAATGTTGACTTAATTTTGTATAGAGATAAAATTTGATAAAATTTTCTATAGAAATGAGATTTTTGACAAAATTGCCTATAAAAATGACATTTTGACAAAATTTCCTATAGAAATACAATATTCTATCGAAATAAAATTGTGACAAAATTTTGTATAGAAATAAAATTTAGACCCAATTTTTTATAGAGATAAAATTTGATAACATTTTCTATAGAAATAAAATTGTGACAAAATTTCCTATAGAAATGAGATTTTTGACAAAATTGCCTATAAAAATGACATTTTGACAAAATTTCCTATAGAAATACAATATTCTATCGAAATAAAATTGTGACAAAATTTTGTATAGAAATAAAATTTAGACCCAATTTTGTATAGAGATAAAATGTGATAACATTTTCTATAGAAATAAAATTGTGACAAAATTTCCTATAGAAATGAGATTTTTGACAAAATTGCCTATAAAAATGACATTTTGACAAAATTTCCTATAGAAATACAATATTCTATAGAAATAAAATTGTGACCAAATTTTGTATAGAAATAAAATGTTGACCCAATTTTGTATAAAGATAAAATTTGATAAAATTTTCTATAGAAATAAAATTGTAACAAAATTTCCTATAAAAATGACATGTTGACAAAATTTCCTATAGAAATAAAATTGTGACAAAATTTTGTATAGAAATAAAATTTAGACCCAATTTTGTATAGAGATAACATTTGATAAAATTTTCTACAGAAATAAAATTGTGACAAAATTTCCTATAGAAATGAGATTTTTGACAAAATTGCCTACAAAAATGGCATTTTGACAAAATTTCCTATAGAAATACAATATTCTATAGAAATAAAATTGTGACAAAATTTTGTATAGAAATAAAATTTTGACCCAATTTTGTATAGAGATAAAATTTGATAAAATTTTCTATAGAAATAAAATTGTGACAAAATTTCTTATAAAAATGACATTTTGACAACATTTTCTATAGAAATACAATATTCTATAGAAATAAAATTGTGACAAAATTTTGTATAGAAATAAAATGTAGACCCAATTTTGTACAGAGATAACATTTGATAAAATTTTCTATAGAAATAAAATTTTGACACAATTTTGTATAGAGATAAAATTTGATAAAATTTTCTATAGAAATAAAATTGTGGCAAAATTTCCTATAGAAATGACATATTTGACAAACTAGCCTATAAAAATGACATTTCGACAAAATTTCCTATAGAAATACAATATTCTATAGAAATAAAATTGTGACAAAATTTTGTATAGAAATAAAATTTTGACCCGATTTTGTATAGAGATAAAATTTGATAAAATTTTCTATAGAAATAAAATTTTGATCTAATTATGTATAGAGATAAAATTTTCTATAGAAATAAAATTGTGACAAAATTTCCTATAGAAATGACATTTTTGACAAACTTGCTTACAAAAAATGACATTTTGACAAAATTTCCTATAGAAATACAATATTCTATAGAAATAAAATTGTGACAAAATTTTGTATAGAAATAAAATTTTGACCAAATTTTGTATAGAGATAAAATTTGATTAAATTTTCTATAGAAATAAAATTGTGACAAAATTTCCTATAGAAAAGACATTTTTGACAAAACTTTTCTATATAAATGATCTTTTTTTAACAACATTTCCTATAGAAATGAAATTTTGACAAAATTTCCTATAGAAATAAAATTTTGATAAAATTTCCTATAGAAATGAAATTGTGACATTTTCTATAGAAATAAAATTGTGTCAAAATTTCCTATAGAAATAAGATTTTTGACAAAATTTCCTATAAAAATGACATTTTGAAAAAATTTCCTATAGAAATACAATATTCTATAGAAATAAAATTGTGACAAAATTTTGTATAGAAATAAAATTTTGACCCAATTTTGTATAGAGATAATATTTTCTATAGAAATGAAATTATGACAAAATTTCCTATAGAAATAAAATTTTGATAAAATTTTCTATAGAAATTAAATTGTGACAACATTTTCTATAGAAATAAAATTGTTACAAAATTGCATATAGAAATGAAATTTTTGACAAAATTTCCTATAGAAAGAGAAAATTTTAGAAATGTTTCTGTAGAAATAAAATTTTAACAAGTTTTTCTATAAAAAAAAAAGTTGACTAAATTTTCTATGAAGTCAATATTAAGTCATCAATACCTTTAACAATTCAACGGATACTAATACATCTTAATACATTGTCGCTATTAAGAGTGATCATAAAATAATAAATAAACGTCTAAAACAAAATAGTAAACCATGTTTTATTTTCATAATAACCAAAACAATTTGAGCAAATACTGCAAAATATGATTTTTTTTATTTGGTAGTTTTTTGGTAAAATTTTCTTCAAATTTTGGTACATTATTTTTGGCTCGAGTCGATCTAGCTATGTCCGTCTGTCTGCGAACACATTTTTGTTATCAAAGCCTAGGTCGTAGTTATGGTCCAAACAACTTAAATTTTGGCACAAGTATATATTGTGGGTGCGAATTTTTGAGGAAATTGGTACAGATATAGATATAGCTTCCATATATAATTTTCGCCCTATTTATTTAGTTATACTTATATGGCACCAAAAGCCAGATTTTTACCCTTATTTGCTTTACATTTGGCGCAAGTAGTACAACTATTAGTGTCGGTTCAGATTTAGATATAGCTCCCATATATATCAATCGCCGATTTACACTCATATGACCACAGAGCTCAAAGTTATAATCCGATCTACGTGCACAGGGAGCATAATTAACATTCTTACTATGCATGCTACATTTAGATGAAATAATTTCAGATTTAGATATCGCTCCCATATATATGTTTTCCGATTTGGGCTAAAATGGATAAAATTCTCACATTTTCCTTCTAATATCATCACTGCTAAGTTGAAAACTTGTACAAATGACTAAAATGTTCCTACAACTCCAATACATATCTTTCGACTGATAAATAATAAATGCATTTTAGCGTTGCCTAAAAATGGCTTTAGATTTAAATACTTCACATCTTTATACCCACCACCAAATTCTTGATCAGGCAAAAATTCTAAGACGATATAACCATGTCCGTCTGTCTGTTGTAATCACACTACAGAGTGCAATAATGAAGTTATCATGGTGAAATTTTGTATAAACTCGTCTTTTGTCTGCAGACAGGTCAAGTTCGAAGATGGATTATATCGGTCCACATTTTGATATATCTCCTCTACTAACCGACCACCCGATTTGAGGTCTTGAGCGTCTAGACATCCCAATTTTTATCCGAGTTGCCAAATTTTAAAAATCTAGAAGTATTTTTGGGTGCATAAATAAATGTGCCGAATATGATGTGATTTGGTCCACATTTTGATATGGCCCCCATATAGCCCAATCTCCTAATTTGACTTCTAGGATTTCTAGACACCTGGAAGTATTTTTGGTCCACACATAAAAACACCGAATATGGTGCGTATCGGTCCACGTTGTGATATAGTGCCCATATAGCCCAATCTCCTGATTTGACTTCTAGACACCGCAATTTTTATCCGATTTACCTGAAATTCAAAATCTAGAAGTATTCGATGTATTACAAACGGAATGCCAAACTTGTTACACACCCGTCACCATTCTATGGTGTTGGGTATAAAAATTACGTTCCAAAATCGTGAACGGACGGTAACAAAATGAAGCGGAAATGTTCACGAAATATCAAAACGGAATGTTCACGTTTTCATCCACAGGCGTTCACGGTGGTTTCCTGAACGGCTTCTGTTTTTCTTTGGCCATAAAAAGTCTTAAAATATTCGTTAGATGTTTTTATGGCAACTCTGCCGGTGGTACAATGTGCTAAGGCGACTATTAACGCGTATGGAGCAGACAATCCAGGTTCGAGTCTAAAAAGCGGAAAAATTGCATTATTTTTTTTTTTAATTCGTAAAAATTACGTTTTCAGATCTTGAATGGTGGTTGTTTTGACAACGCATAGGGTTAGGTTAGGTTAGGTTATGTGGCAGCCCGATGTATCAGGCTCACTTAGACTATTCAGTCCATTGTGATACCACAGTGGTGAACTTCTCTCTTATCACTAAGTGCTGCCCGATTCCATGTTAAACTCAATGACAAGGGACCTCCTTTTTATAGCCGAGTCCGAACGGCGTTCCACATTCCAGTGAAACCACTTAGAGAAGCTTTGAAACCCTCAGAAATGTCACCAGCATTACTGAGGTGGGATAAACCACCGCTGAAAAACTTTTTTGGTGTTCGGTCGTAGCAGGAATCGAACCCACGACCTTGTGTATGCAAGGCGGGCATGCTAACCATTGCACCACGGTGGCTCCGGTGACAACGCATGGTGTCATTTTATCTTTGTCAGATTGACAACGTATGTTCTCCGTTTGACGCTACATGTGTGTTGATTCATATTCAACAGGTGTAACATTGGGTCCCACCCCAGGGCAAATTTTAAAAAATTTTGTCCAAATCGGTGCAATCGAAAATGTAGACCTACAAGGTTGTGCAGGTTATACTATAGTCGGTTCCGCCCGACTTATATTTGTATTTTTTTTTTAAATGATCTGCCTAGATTATACCTTAAATTAACATAATTCCATTATTTATTTGTTTGCAGAAATTACTCATAGATTTCAAACGGCTCGTGAGGATGTGCGTACATCATTATTACAATGCCTTCAACCTTGGCTGCACAATATGGAACTGGTGGCTACCACTGTTCCACCTGCTACACCCTTATCATACATCATGGTGAGTTTTGTAAAACCAGCATGGTGCATTGGTGCAAAAGGTTAAAACAAACTCTTGCATTGATGCTCAAACTATATTTATCGGACTATTGCAATCGACGTCAGTGATTGACATTTGTTTTTTATGGTATAACTCATGGAGTTTTCTTTTCTTGTAAAAAATGCGCACTTTTTTGCATTTTGCCAGGGAAATTACCGTTTTCGGTTCTCTTCTTAAAAAAAAAAAACAGACAAAAGTGCGAAAAGGCTTCAAATTCTGTTGTGAAAATAGTGCCACGCATTGAGGCAAATTGCGGTCATTTTCAGAACTGCCGACAAACGAGAGTGCTGCGATTGCCCTATTTGCTCCTTCGAATTCTTTTCTGCCCGCTGAAAGGATAGCATTTTTTAGGTTGCTGTCAACATTTTAAATATGCGCATTCTTTACAGACTAAATGAAGGCAAAGCACTTTTTTCAGAAAAGAAAACACCATTAGAGTTTCTATCACTGTAATTAGTACTTATTGCATTGTGTTTCTTGATTCTCATGTATCACTCATTTCATCACATTTAGTATTTTCCTGATTCTGGCACACGAGGTCGTAGAGAAGGTACCGGATCAACAGAGGCCACCGAAATGATACTTAATAATTTGTTTTATATAACAGCCAAGGTGAGTAAAAAAAAACAAACATATTTTACTGGGAAAACAAATACTTAAACAACTTAAAGGTTGATGTCTGTTGTTACTGTATAGGTGCCCCTTATATCAATGAAATTGCTTAAAAGAAAAAAAAAAAGAAAAAATGATAGACTCAAACAAAACAGTGAACTCATCAGGAAGGAAAGTTTTGGTTATTTTTGGAAAATTTAGGTTAATTCTAGAAAAGTTTTAACTAACCTGTATTACAAATGGCGATATTGCGCCGATTTCACAAAAATACGTAAATATTTTTCGACAAATTCAAAAAAAAAAAATATTAGAGATTTTTTTTACATTTTTCACTTATTAATGAAAATTTCGTAGTATGATGGAAAAAAAATTGGAGTTCAAAATAGCAAATGTGTTTTGTAAAATTTACAAGTTAAAAAGAGCTTCTAAACAAGTAGATTCGATTTCCAACTTGTGATTCGTAAGTAGTGCAAACTTGGACCATCTCCAATGAATTTTACGTGGACTTGTCATAGGACGGAAGTACGAGGGCGGTTAGGAAACTTCTTAGCCTATCAATGAAAGAGAATAGTTAGTTTTTAAAAATATTTTTATGTTTCAATATAATCTCCTGAAACTTCAATACACTTAGTCCAACGCATTTCTAGCAATTCTATCCCTTGATTAAAATAGTTTTCCTCAAGGTCTTCAAAATAGTGGTTTACAACTGTAATTACATCTTCATTTGAGGTAAAACGCTTGCCAGCAAGGAATTTTTTTAGATTTGGAAACAAGTAAAAGACACACACAAAAAATTTTTTTTCTGATTCAATCACGAAATTAATTGATCCAATTAATTTTTTAATTGAAATGTCTTCAATCACGAAAATGATAGTATCAATCACAGTTTTAATTGGGCATAGAACAAATTCTTGATTAAAAAATTAATTGATTTCATTACCAAATATCAATGGTGATATTTTTTTCTGTGCACTGGGAGCTAAATCAGGAGAATAAGGTTGGTGGTCAAGCAACTCGCAATTTATTTCGTTGATTTTAGCCATTGTTAAAACACTCTTGTGCGCTAGTGCGTTGTCTTGATGAAAAATAATTTTTTGGTGTTGTAAGCCAGAACGTTTTCTTCGAATTTGTACATTTAATTGATTCAAAAGGTTGCAATAGTAGTCTGAATTTATTGTTTTACCCTTTTGCAGATAGTCAATCAATAAAATACCTTTGAAGTCCCAAAAAAAACGTTGCCATAACCTTACCGGCCGATTGAATTGTTTTTGCCTTCTTTGGGGCACTTCTCCAGCTTCAGTCCATTGTTTGGATTGCTCTTTTGTCTCTGGAGTATAGTGGTGGATCCATGTCTCATCAACAGTTATGAAACGACGCTTAAAATCCATTTTATTTCGCTTAAAACGATCCAAACAAGCTTGAGAAATGTTCATTCTTAGTTAATTATATGTAGCCCCCTTATAAACCGATCCCCAGATTTGACCTCCGGAGCCTCTTGGGGAAGCAAAATTTATCCGATCCGGTTGAAATTTAGTACGTGGTGGTAGTACATCATCTGTAACAACCATGCAAAAATTGCTCCATATCTGTCCATAATTATATATAGCCACCATATAAACCGATCCCCAGATTTGAACTCCGGAGCCTCTTGGTTGAAATTTGGTACGTGATGTTAGTATAACAGGTTGGCTGAGAAGTCCCCGGTCTAACAAAGAATTTTTTTTTTTTTTTGTCAAAATTCGTTTTTATTATTCAACATAGTTCCCTGCGATACAACGATTATAACGACCTTCCAATTTTTTGATACCATTTTGGTAGTATTCCTTCGGTTTTGCTTAAAAATAGGCCTCAGTTTCGGCGATCACTTCATCATTCCAAATTTTTTCCCTGCGAGTATCCTTTTGAGGTCTGAGAACAAGAAAAAGTCGCCAGATCTGGAGAATACAATACGGTGGGTGGGGAAGCAATTCGAGGCCCAAGTCATGAATTTTTGCCATCGTTCTCAATGACTTGTGGCACGGTGCGTTGTCTTGGTGGAACAACACTTTTTTCTTCTTCATATGGGGCCGTTTTGCCGCGATTTCGACCTTCAAATGCTCCAATAATGCCATATAATAGTCACTGTTGATGGTTTTCCCCTTTTCAAGATAATCGACAAAAATTATTCCATGCGCATCCTAAAAAACAGAGGCCATTACTTTGCCAGCGGACTTTTGAGTCTTTCCACGCTTCGGAGACGGTTCACCGGTCGCTGTCCACTCAGCCGACTGTCGATTGGACTCGGGAGTGTAGTGATGGAGCCATGTTTCATCCATTGTCACATATCGACGGAAAAACTCGGGTGTATTACGAGTTAACAGCTGCAAACACCGCTCAGAATCATCAACACGTTGTTGATGATTTGCACAGAGCTTCCGCATATCCAAATATTGATGAATGATATGACCAACACGTTCCTTTGATATCTTTAAGGACTCTGCTATCTCGATCAACTTCATTTTACGG
This sequence comes from Haematobia irritans, assembly GCF_050003625.1. Lineage (NCBI taxonomy): Eukaryota > Metazoa > Arthropoda > Insecta > Diptera > Muscidae > Haematobia > Haematobia irritans. The sequence goes on from NC_134400.1 coordinate 173,982,080, forward strand.
TCATTCAAAATCATTTTGTGGATTTTTTTATGTTTTCGTCGGTAACCACCTCTTCCGGGCGTCCACTGCGTTCACCGTCCTCCGTGCTCATTTCACCACGCTTGAATTTTGCATACCAATCAATTATTGTTGATTTCCCTGGGGCAGAGTCCGGAAACTCATCAAGCCAAGTTTTTGCTCCCACCGTATTTTTTCCCTTCAGAAAACAGTATTTTATCAAAACACGAATTTCCTTTTTTCCATTTTTTTCACAATAACAAAAGTTGCTTCACAAAAGACGCTCTATCTCACAAACTAATTGACTTACAGACGTCAAAATTTGTCACGAATCATTTGAACGTTAGTACTATATAAAAATAATATGAATTTAATACTAGCGACGCCATCTATTTGTCAGACCGGGGATTATCAGCCAACCTGTTATGGTCTCTAACAACCATTCAAAAATTGGTCCATATCGGTCCATAATTATATATAGCCCCCATATAAATCGATCCCCAGATGTGACCTCCGGAACCTCTTGGAGGAGCAAAATTCATCCGATTCGGTTGAAATTTGGTACATTGCGCTAGTATATGGCCGCTAACAACCATGCAAAAATTGGTACATATCGGTCTATATTGATATATAGCCGATCGCCAATCACAGAAATATTGGTCCATATCGCCAAAAAAAAATCTACCAAAATTTTATTTCTATAGAAAATTTTGTCAAAATTTTATTTCTATAGAAAATTTTGTCAAAATTGTATTTCTATAGAAAAATTTGTCAAAATTTTATTTCTATAGAAAATTTTGTCTAAATTTTATTTCGATAGAAAATTTTGTCAAAATTTTATTTCCAGAGAAAATTTTGTCAAAATTTTATTTCTATAGAAAATTTTGTCAAAATTTTATTTCTATAGAAAATTTTGTCAAAATTTTATTTCTATAGACAATTTTGTCAAAATTTTATTTCTATAGAAAATTTTGTTAAAATTTTATTTCTATAGAAAATTTTGTCAAAATTTTATTTCTATAGAAAATTTTGTCAAAATTTTATTTCTATAGAAAATTTTGTCAAAATTTTATTTCTATAGAAAATTTTGTCAAAATTTTATTTCTATAGAAAATTTTGTCAAAATTTTATTTCTATAGAATATTTTGTCAAAATTTTATTTCTATAGAAAATTTTGTCAAAATTTTATTTCTATAAAATTTTTTTGTCAAAATGTTATTTCTATAGAAAATTTTGTCAAAATTTTATTTCTATAGAAAATTTTGTCAAAATTTTATTTCTATAGAAAATTTTGTCAAAATTTTATTTCTATAGAAAATTTTGTCAAAATTTTATTTCTATAGAAAATTTTGTCAAAATTTTATTTCTATAGAAAATTTTGTCAAAATTTTATTTCTATAGAAAATGATGTCAAAAATTTATTTCTATAGAAAATTTTGTCAAAATTGTATTTCTATAAAAAATGTTGTCAAAATTTAATTTCTATAGAAAATTTTGTCAAAATTTTATTTCTTATATTACATGTTAGCCTGATACCGAAATAGGCAATTGACGTCCAAATGCATTATATCTAATTATACAATTATTTTTCGAGCTTTATGGACAGATATAGATTAAGGAACATGGTTAATAGAGCCATTGAAAAGAAAACGCCAGATACAAATCTATACACGCCTGGACTGTACATGTTTCGGTTCGGGCGAATGAACCTTTCCACAGCCTTTAGTATAGATCTGGCTGGGAGAGATAACTCAATTTTGGGCCCTTTATGCTAACTCCTTATGGAGAAAACATTTGGGAAATTTCCTCTTACAAATTGAATCATCTTTTCTCTCACTGTACATCATCTTTTCATATAACTTACAAGTCCCTTAATCTTATTTTTATTTCGTTTTGTTACATAGTAATGCAACAACACGAAATTTATTTTTAGAAAGCTAATTTGTTAGAATTCACCTAAGTGGTGAACAGTCGAACAATGCTTATTGTTTCTACAGTCAACTACAACATATGACAATTAACAGAAACTGGTTTCCAGGATACAACAACAATTCTAACGCGTACATTTCTAAAAATAAATTTCGTGTTGTTGCATTACTATGTAACAAAACGAAATAAAAATAAGATTAAGGGACTTGTAAGTTATATGAAAAGATGATGTACAGTGGGAGAAAAGATGATTCAATTTGTAAGAGGAAATTTCCCAAATGTTTTCTCCATAAGGAGTTAGCATAAAGGGCCCAAAATTGAGTTATCTCTCCCAGCCAGATCTATACTAAAGGCTGTGCACCGAAAAAAAAGTTTACTATTGTTTACGAAAAATGAACTAACCCATAGTAAGAATGACCATGATTTGGCGCCAAAGATTTTTTTCATCTAGATAAGTTCATGATTTTCTTATAAATAAGTTTATGTATTGCATCGTATTTTAGTTCATTCTTACTACGCTGTGGGAAGAATGTACTTACACTCATTCAAAATATTCCTGCTATCCGGAAAAATGAACAAGTTTTTGGGAATCCTATATTTAGAAATTGGTTTCAAATAAACTGTTTATCAGTATAATTTTCAAAGAAGTAAATAAATTGAGGAATTAATGGTACAACAAGCCTGTATACAACTAAGAAATTTTTCGTACAATATAAGACAATTTTTCATAACTACCAGTATTTTATTTCAAAAAATTATTATTATATTACATAAAACTATGGCTTATGATATACAATAAAAGAAATGTTTTTATTCGTACACTGTATGCTGTTACTTTTCGGTAGTTAGTAATTGCTTCTTCAAAAGAGTAATATTCTATGTTAGTAGAATGAAACTAATTAATATGAATTTCCATTTTCTATCCATATGAAAGATATATGCCATAAGTTGCTATTTTCATTTCATTTTTGTCCAATTTCACCGATTTCGCTAGTTTTTGTTGTGTGGATTTGCGTCATAAGCCTCTGAAGTTAAAAAGCTATATAAAATATAAAAATATTATCAAATTCTATGGTATTTTGATCTTTAACTTACAAGAGAATTTTCTTAGAGCAAATAGGGATATCAGCTTAGTTAGCATTAAACAGTAAGAAGATTCCAAAAAAATACCATTAGATTTGCTGTCATCCTGCAAATGAAAATTATTTTTAATAAATAGAAATTTTGACTTTATTACAAATGGACGAAAAACTTACCACATTGAAAAAAATCATCCAATTACTACATTAGTGGAATCATATCCATGCACAAATGGGACATTTTTGAAATCCTTCTCAGAATATAAATGAAATAAAAATATTATAAAATTAGATATAATTTCCACTTGTCAATATAGCATTTAGTATTTATGGTGGATATTAAGTTCGAGTTTAGTGGCTAAAATCCCAATTTTTCATGATTAGTTTTCTTTAGAAATACATGGGAACAAAATTGAACCGTTTTTGTGTTCATTTAAAATTTATATCAAATTTTTAGTAATTTCAGGTCGCTGAATCCAAATTTACACTTGTTTTTTTAAGAGCTCGACTTTTTGAGATATACGGTTATGTTCAAAATTAAGGCACTTCCGCTATATATATTGGAATAACTTGAAAACAATTCATCATATTAAATTAAAAAAACAGCGTTCTACATAAGCTTAAAAACGATTTTCTGTTCTTAATCGTGTAATCCATTTAAAGAATACAAACTTAATAAAAAACTTGTTTCGGGCTATTCTCCATCAAGTTATATTTAAATTTGCATCGAAGGCGTATAATTTTATACTTTTCTTACTGATTTATTTCTTAATTTAGCACCTAAACTCGAACTTAGTACACACCTTAAGGACTCGCTATAACATAAAAATATAGACTCAAAAAATTGTACTGTGATCCAGATGTAGAGTAAATATAGATCATTTTATTACCACTCATTATGAATATTTTTATGTAAACCAATTTAAAACCGCACTAATTTTAAATTATTAATAGAAATATACAGTTTCTTAATATGTGATTTATTTTAGAGTTATTTATTTTTTATCAATATAAAGTGTTTTTGTTTTCTCTAACATCACACCATTCACTTATCAGTTTCTAAAATGTTACGAAATAAATGTATTTTTATTAATAAACACAAATACCGCACGCAAGCGCACCACGTGTGCGCTTCATAAATGCATCAACAGAACTGAATGCACCAATAAAACTCAAAGACACAAATAGTCATAAAGGACACATATGTAAAGAAAAACAACTCCACACACACATGATCCCTTTCTGATCTCGCTATTGCAACAAAACAACTATCACCACAAAAGATACCAACAACACACATTCCATAACATCATCGCAATAACAAACACAAACAAAAAAAAAAAAAAAGATGATGCAATAATTTCATAAATTCTTCTCACTTCAATTTCCAGTATCACGTTTATTGATTAGTTGGTATTCTATCTATAGGATAAGGTAAAATATATTCAAAATTTACGAGGAATCCATAAAAAATTATATACACCCGTCAAGGATTAAATTAACTACTTTTTATTCTACTTTATCTAAAATTTTCAATGTGAGGAAATATACTCCAACTTATAGTAAAAACCGAAATAAGCAGTAGGAAGCCGCCATACGAATCGGTACTGTGGTTAAGTTAATTTTTACTACAAAAATTTTTTTCCATACAAAAATTTTTCTTAGTAAATTGTCCACATTTCGTAGTAAGATTTTTATATTGCCTATGTCTTTTTATAATACAATCAACGATGCATTAACTAGTGTATTGGAAATTTATTTAAGGAAAAATCCGTCCCATTTCGTAGTTAGTGAACTAAAAAACATTTACTGAAGTTTTATAAGTTTTCCTTTAGCTAAGTTAATTTTCGCAGTGGTTACGAAAAATGAACTATATTACAGTAAATTTTTTGAACTATGTGGAAGTTAAACTGGTCCTAAAATTAACAAGACACCTTTTTTTCTGTGTGGAAAGGTTCATTCGCCCGAACCGAAACATGTACAGTCCAGGCGTGTATAGATTTGTATCTGGCGTTTTCTTTTCAATGGCTCTATTAACCATGTTCCTTAATCTATATCTGTCCATAAAGCTCGAAAAATAATTGTATAATTAGAAATTTTATTTCTATAAAATTTTTTTGTCAAAATGTTATTTCTATAGAAAATTTTGTCAACATTTTATTTCTATAGAAAATTTTGTCAAAATGTTATTTCTATAGAAAATTTTGTCAACATTTTATTTCTATAGAAAATTTTGTCAAAATTTTATTTCTATAGAAAATTTTGTCAAAATTTTATTTCTATAGAAAATTTTGTCAAAATTTTATTTCTATAGAAAATTTTGTCAAAATTTGATTTCTATAGAAAAATTTGTCAACATTTTATTTCTATAGAAAATTTTGTCAACATTTTATTTCTATAGAAAATTTTGCCAAAATTTTATTTCTATAGAAAATTTTGTCAAAATTTTATTTCTATAGAAAATTTTGTCAACATTTTATTTCTATAGAAAATTTTGTCAAACTGAATTATATACGTATTTAATCGGCCTTTTTTTTTTTGTTTAATATATACCTCGTGTGGACTAGCTTACAATTTAGAAGACGGTGTTAAGAACTTTTAAGATATCTTGCCATCGGCAAGTGTTACCGCAACTCAAGTAATTCGATTGTGGATGACAGTTTTTAGTAGAAGTTTCTATGCAATCCATGGTGGATGGTACATAAGATTCGGCTTAGCCGAACTTATGACCGTATATACTTGTTTTAATTATTACCTTTGCTCTTTTTCAGTTTTCCGATACTCATCCACGCGATATAGAAGAGTTGTGGGGTACTCTATGTCAATTCTGGCCCAACAATCTGAAAGTTATTTTGCGCTATTTGGTCATAATGAGTGGTATGGCACCTAATGAACTATTGTCCTATGTAAGTATTTGTTTATGTATTCAAGGTAAATTTAATTAAAACTGTCTACGACTTTCTTGAAATGGATAAAAAAGATTGTAGTATGGCTGATAGAATGTTTAAATTTCAATGGTTTGTCCTTCTTGTTTTAAATTAATTTTCCTTTTATTATTGTTATTATGTTTTGTTTTTGAGAGGAAAGATGTTAATTTAGTGGAAAAATGTTTTTTGTCTCGTGTTTTCAGGCGAAACGTGTTGCTCTCTACTTGGCTCGTACATGCCCGGACCGTTTACTGGATGAATTGATGGCCGAATTGCAAACTGTGGAAACACTTAATTGCTTAATTGAACGTACCGAAACGCCCCCATTCTATCGTTTGACCAGCATGCGTAAAGCTTCCAGCCACTCGGCGGATGGTAAGTTATGCTAATATTTTTACTATGAATTCTTGTGCAAACACCGGGCCACAGTAAAAATTCCAAAAGCAAGAAAAAAGCCATTGTGAATTAGTAGGCTGTGATGGTAATTAAATTAAAACTGCCTAAAGTTGGCGAAAGCTTCGCAAAAAAGAACATTATCCATCGTTAATCTATTGCTAAATTTAATATAATTTTATTTAAAAAAAATATATTTTATTTTAGCTAATTGTTGTTTTAATGTTTTTATACCCTGCGCCACACTGTGGAACAAGGTGTTATAAGTTAGGGCATATATTTGCAACACCCAGAAGGAGATGAGATAGGCACATGGTGTCTTTGGCAATAAAGCTCAGAGTCGGCCCCTGAGTTGATCTAGCCAATATCTATCTGTCCGTCTGTCTGTGAAACATATTTGTGATAAAAGTTTAGGTCGCAGAGTTTATCCAGTCGACTTTAAAGTTCTCAGAAATATGCATATTGGGTCAGAATAGAACACTATTGATTTTGAAAGAAATCAGTTCAGATTTAGATATAGCTATCAAATATATTCGGACGACATACACTTATATGGCGCCATAAGACACAGTTTTGCCCTGATGTGCTTTAACCTTTAATCAAGTTTGATGCATGGAAAACTTAACGCTATTTTTAAAAATATGGGTTTTCCGGAAAGTTTGTAGTAGTTTTGAGTAATCTGCGGTCAAAATTGAAAATCAAATTTTGACAAAAAATTCAAATTAACTTCCCAATTCCCAATAATATTTACCAGAGGTTGAAGTAATGTTGGTAAAAATCGGTGTAATATAAAAATATCTCTATTCTCTACTCTCACCTATAATCAAATTCCACGAACATTTTTCGAATTAAAGTCTTAATTGAGTTTCTAAAAAATATTCAATTATAGGGTTCATTTTTTTGTTTGAGGCTTAATAATTTTAACTCGTTTCTATGAATTTGCCACTTGCCACATTTTTCTTTTTCTTTGTGCAAGCCAAAGACAAAAGAACTTCCTGGATGTTCAGTCTTAGGACACTACATGTATGGAATACGATTTCCTTATAAATTCCCATACTTATAAATTCTACAAATTCCAAGAAACCCATACAAAAGAAATAAAAACTTCTATGGAATTTGGTTTACTATCCACATGAAAGTAATTTTCATTGAAAGTTTTTGTTTTGGGTTCATTTGATAAGGATTCAAAAGCCTTTAAAATAAATAGACCATTGAAGGGCATACTTGTTCACTATTGGCATAAAGACTCTGTTAATTTTATAGGTTAAAAAAAAAACATAAAGTTTGTATACAAATAAGGCAAAGGTGTGTCTCATCCATCAACGAAAATGTAGTCATAGAAGCTAACAATTTCTCAAATTGTTTTCCCCATTTCCCCGAATACCGACACCTGGATGGTGAAGCTATCGATTCATGATTTCCCTATGATAATCATCAAATATCAATTTTCACTATTCAAATTTGCTAACATCTTCGCGATGATAGCAAATATTAGCTTTAAAATCGATGTGTCATAAATGCGGATGGATATATGATGGAATTCGAATGTGACAATGATATGCTTACAATCGGGTTATGGAGAGATATAATGGTGTACACCCTCAAACAAAATCGTTTCTGTAACATGTACGAGGCTTTCCTTTTATATTTCGGAATTGGGCAACCCTAGTGTTGCAATCTGCTGACTGACAGCTCTATCCTGAAACTTGAAATTTTTGAAGCTACTCTCAATATAATTAAATTATAGGGTTAAATGTTTTGAGTGTATACGTGCTCAGAACGTTAACGAGCGCTAATGCAACTTGAAGATTCACCTCGCCCAAAAAATGGTATTAAATATTTATTTTTTACAACCTTCGACGTGGATTAACGCAACAACAAGGACCAGTGATTATCGATGGTATGATGAATTCTAAAATTAACCAAAAGTTTTCGTCCTAGTGGATTCACTGTTTTTTTCACTGTAGTTTTATCTTGTTTCATTTTCTTGCTTTTGTATAATAAACCTTAGAAATTCTTTTCATCTCCCAAAAAAAATATGGTATTGGAGGGTTAAAACCAGATAACGGTAATATACTGCGTTTAAAAATTATGAAATGAACACACATTCACTGAAAAAACAGTGAACCCACAAGGAAGAAAAATTTCGGTTAATTTTAGAAAATTTTGAATATTTTTAGAAAATGATGTTATAAAAATAAGTATATATTTTTCGGCAAATTCATGCAAATTTATTAGACATAATTAAGTTTTTTTCACTTGTTAAAGAAAATTTTGTAGTTTGAAGGAAAAAATTGGAGTTCAAAATTGCAAGAATGTCTTTAGTGACATACGAAGATCATGATGAACGCATTTGTAGTAACATTTATAAATTTAAAGAAATATTGAACTATTTTGTAGAAGACACGAATTTAGTTAATCTTTATCCTTCATATGTGTATACTTTTTTCCTCGGTTTTAGTTAATTTAACTAACGTACACAAAAAAATGTTAGAGTAGAGGAAACTTTCTCCAAACATAATAATTCCATGAACTAAAATAAAGTTAAATTGGCTTTAGTGAAATGAAGAGTTCACCTTTTTTGAGTGTTTGTAATAGCCTTCCTTTTTTATAATTATACTTGCTGGACCCGATCCGCGTTGTTGACCACTACAGTTAGTCTTACCTTGATTTACATTCAACAATACACAAAATAAGAGAACAAAAAATGAATTTAATCGTCCGCAAAACACGTCTTTATCCTTCAAACACAATACAACAACTGATTTATTTTTACTAATATCTCTTCCCACAAAATCGTGCTACTTCGTAAAAAGTCGTGTTAAAAAAACACAAAAACTCTTGCTTACAGAAATGCAACTTAGTAAGCGAAGAAGAAAGCACCCGCTTACTCTATTGCATCGAAATTGCGCCAATTTCAGCACTTCCATATTTTGAGAAATTTTTGTCGAACGTTCATTAAAATAATTATTAAGTGCGTCGCTCTTCACCACAACAATGCTAGTTCTCCACATCGGCTCAAACAACTGCATTTTTGAGCACTCACAACATCGATTTGGTGGATCTTCCGTCGAACAGTCTTGACTCGGCACCGAAAGACTTCTTTTTATTCCCGTACGTTAAAAAAATTAAAACCGAGGTCAACGTTTTTTGACACCTGAAGGAGCTCATGTTTTCGAGATACCTCAATCAAAGTGGCAAAAGTGCTTTGACAATTGGCATGCAAAATTGTATTGATCTTAATGGGAAACATTTTGAAAAGCAATAAAATGATATTCCATGATTAATATTTGGTTTTGTTCTCAAATACCGAAATATAATAGACAACCGTCATATAAATCGGACTTATGGACGTAATACGCTAACATTAGAAGATCACAGTGTTGGGTGTTAAATTATGTGTGCCAACCAGTGTTACCAACTATTTTATAGACCTACACCTAATTTTTTGTTTAAATCCTCCAAAAAAAATTTTCGAATGTAAATAAGTACAAAATATACCTCTTAAAAATCCCTCCAAATGTGGAAAAAATGTTCACTTTGTATGGGAATTTGACAATACTGGGCTCATTGAAATAGTGCAAATATTTTTTGGTGACCCGAGTTAGCAGTATTTTTAATTGCAACGGTGATTAAAAATGCTTTTATTCATATTTTAAAAATTGTTTACTTTTCAGGACAACCTGTTGGTGGAATCAACGATTCACGTATTCAAGATTTGACTGTGGAGAAGGGTACAATTCACACTAAACGTCATAGTGGTGAGGATCCAATAAAAACGGGGTAAGTTACAAATGTGTTTGTTGCAAAATTTATCTTTTTGCCGTAACCAAAAAACTTTTTATTGTAAAACCATAATCGATTTTGTCTATATCAAGCTCTGTTCATTTCTGAAAAATAAATGAGTTTACGCCGCAAATGTAGTACTACACTCAAAACAAGTGAACCCCCATAGCACTAGAGATAATTTAACTCTAAATATTTTAGTTCATGCGCGGACGAAAAATACTTTTTTATATGTTTCGGTGTAATAATTATATGTTTGGAACTCAAATTTGTAGCATATTACTTTTAAGGGCAAGCATATCATGTTCACAAACTAGTATAACATGATTGGGACATTACATATAATGCTTCTGGATGCTAACATATATTAATTTAGAAATTTTTGGATACATTTTTTTTTAATTGTAGCGTACGTTGGTACGTTGGTTAGGTTACGTTAGGTGGCAGCCCGATGTATCAGGCTCACTTAAACTATTCAGTCCATTGTGATACCACATTGGTGAACTTCTCTCTTATCACTGAGTGCTGCCCTATTCCATGTTAAGCTCAATGACAAGAGACCTCCTTTTTATAGCCGAGTCCGAACGGCGTTCCACATTACAGTGAAATCACTTAGAGAAGCTTTGAAACCCTCAGAAATGTCACCAGCTTACTGAGGTGGGATAATCCACCGCTGAAAAACTTTTTGGTGTTCGGTCGATGCAAGAATCGAACCCACGACCTTGTGTATGCAAGGCGGGCATGCTAACCATTGCACCATCCGTGTAAGAAGATAAACCGGCCCACCGGTGTTGATGATTCTAAAAGAAAGAAAAGAACATGTCGGATACAAATCTATAAACGTCATCATCTCTTCATAAACTACAAATCCCGTAATCATATATTTATTTTGTTTTGTTACTGCAGTAATGTATCAGCACGGAATTTATTTTTAGAAGCTATTGCTGAATTCACCTGATAGGTTAACAATCGAACAATTCTTCTATTTATTCAGTCAACAAAAATTTGTGACAACTTACAATGCCTGTATTGATCAAGTTTCTTAATCTTCTTTGTCCATAAAGCTCGAACAATAATTAGTTGTTTGTTTTCTTTAAACGAAGTTTCATTAAATGCGCTTGTGTATGCATTACACTTTGGTCTATAAATAGATCTGCTGGGATATATGCGTTACTTGTGTGCTAATGACAATAGCGACATTTGTGTATTGATGACAATAAGAGCTACATGATACATAAATCATGAGGATGTGAGAGAGATGTAGGATAGATGAAATTAGAACCATTTTTTGTGCTAGTATTTATTACATTCATTTTACATTTTGTACGTCATCATTTATCATAAAAATAATAGTCGAAATACATTTTTTATACCTCAACAGAAAGTATCAAAGTGAAATCGCCTCTTAGAGCGATTAAGAACAGGCTATTTATTATTTGCATTAAAAGAAAATTATTGTCGCTTGTTTGGTTTTTGGGAAAAGAAAACTCTCCTTTCAATGTATGCAAAAAATCTTTGCTTGGCCACAGAGGCATTTTATGCCCTATTTTAACTCATTCTGGTCCAGTTTGGTATAAAGCAGCTAAAATCCACACAATTTTTTTGTTGGTTCGTCAAAAGATATCGGAACGTACGACGAGTAAGTCAAAATATTTAGCAAGCACGGAAATTAAAAAAAAACAATGGAAAATATATAAAAATTACAAAGGAATCTTCAGAAAAAAAAAAATAAGTTTAGTTCTTCTTTATTAATAAGTAGTCCAAGATGAGTTGACATACACTTTCTAAAATAAAAGCGGGCATTAAGTTCGAATTTTGCCGCTAAAATTGTTTTTCATTTTATCGGCAAAACTCGATCCAAAGCAACAATTGAATAAAGCAACAATTGCTCGATCCAAAGCAACAAGATAAACTCTTCTTTTGTTAGAGTTTTTTGCATTTCTCCGAAAATTTCAAACTTTCAAACTTTTATACCAACAACATTTTTTTGCTACAAAATTGTTATTTTTGCAATTAAGAAAATAATATTTTATCCAAGTCCTCAGTCCATTTCGTTTATATGCACAAGCACTATTCTTTTCTGACTGTAAATCTATAATAACAGGTTGGTTGATAAGTCCCCGGTCTAACAAAGAAAAACACATTTTTTTTGTCAAAATTCGTTTTTATTATTCAACATAGATCCCTTCAAGGGCGATCCAACGATTATAACGACCTTCCAATTTTTTGATACCATTTTGGTAGTACTCCTTCGGTTTTGCCTCAAAATAGGCCTCAGCTTCGGTGATCACCTCTTCATTGCTGCCAACTTTTTGCGAGCATCTTTTTGAGGTCTGAGAACAAGACAAAATGGCTGGGGGCCAGATATGGAAGCAATTCGAAGCCCAATTCATGCATTTTTGCCATCGTTCTCAATGACTTGTGGCACGGTGCGTTGTCTTGGTGGAACAACACTTTTTATACCCACCACCATAGAATGGTGACGGGGGTATAATAAGTTTGTCATTCCGTTTGTAACACATCGAAATATCGATTTCCGACTATATAAAGTATATATATTCTTGATCAGGGAGAAATTATAAGACGATATAACGATGTCCGTCTGTCTGTCTGTCTGTTGTAATCACGCTACAGTCTTCAATAATGAAGCAATCGTGCTGAAATTTTGCACAAACTCGTCTTTTGTCTGCTGGCAGGTCAAGTTCGAAGATGGGCTATATCGGTCCAGGTTTTGATATAGTCCCCATATAAACCGACCTCCCGATTTGGGGTCTTGGGCTTATAGAAATCGTACTTTTTATCCAATTTGCATGAAATTTGAAATCTAGAGGTATTTTATGACCATAAAGAGGTGTGCCAAAAATGGTGAGTATCGGTCCATGTTTTGGTATAGCCCCCGTATAGACCGATCTCCCGATTTTACTTCTTGGGCTTAAAGAAACCGCAGTTTTTGTTCAATTTACCTGAAATTGGAAATCTAGAGGTATTTGTAGGACCACAAATACGTGTGCCAAAAATTGGGAGTATCGGTCCATGTTTTGGTATGGTCCCCATATAAAACGACTTCCCAATTTGGGGTCTTGGGCTTATAAAAACCGTAGATTTTATCCAATTTGTCTGAAATTGGAAATCTAGAGGTATTTTCGGACCATAAAGAGGGGTGCCGAAAATGGTGAGTATCGGTCCATATTTTGGTGTAGCTCCCATATAGACCGATTTCCCGATTTTACTTCTTGGGCTTCTGGAATCCGAAGTTTTTATCCTATTTGCCTGAAATTGGAAATCTAGAGGTATTTTCGGGTCATAAAGAGGTGTGTCGAAAACGGTGAGTATCGGTCCATATTTTAGTATAGCCCCCATAAGAATGATCTTCCGATTTAACTCCCTGGGTTTCTAGAAGCCGTAGTTTTTATCTGATTTGCCTGAAATTGTAAATATTCTGGTATTTTAGGCTCACAAAAACGTGTATCGGATTAAGTTTTTATCGGTCCATTCGGTAATGCCTCCATATAGACCGACTTCACTTCTTGAGGGTGTAGAAGGCGCACTGATCATGAAAATTGCTTGAAACTCAATGTAGAATTTCCAGATTTTACTTCTACAGATTTAAGATATCAAATCAAGACGTTATTTTATAATTTTCTTGCACACTTACAAGAGATGTTATTGATTCCTCTAAAACTCAAACAAAAATGGTTCTTATAAATCCAGAATCTGATATAGTCCTCATAGGTGAAATCTTTAAATTTATCTTCGGGAAGTGCCCTAAAGTCCTCTAGCCCTCCTGAAATTTCAAAGGAAACCCTAATATTTGGTTCATGGTGATGGGTATTTAAGATTCGGCCCGGCCGAACTTACTGCTGTATATACTTGTTTCTTCTTCATATGGGACCGTTTTGCCGCGATTTCGACCTTCAAACGCTCCAATAACGCCATATAATAGTCACTGTTGATGGTTTTTCCCATCTCAAGATAATCGATAAAAATTATTCCATGCGCATCCCAAAAAACAGAAGCCATTACTTTGCCAGCGGACTTTTGAGTCTTTCCACGCTTCGGAGACGGTTCACCGGTCGCTGTCCACTCAGCCGACTATCGATTGGACTCAGGAGTGTTGTGATGGAGCCATGTTTCATACATTGTCACATATCGACGGAAAACTCGGGTGTATTATGAGTTAACAGCTGCAAACACCGCTCAGAATCATCAACACGTTGTTGTTATCCAAATATTGATGAATGATATGACCAACACGTTCCTTTGATATCTTTAAGGCCTCTGCTATCTCGATCAACTTCATTTACGGTCATTCAAAATCATTTTGTGGATTTTTTTGATGTTTTCGTCGGTAACCACCTCTTTCGGGCGTCCACTGCGTTCACCGTCCTCCGTGCTCATTTCACCACGCTTGAATTTTGCGTACCTATCAATTATAGTTGGTTTCCCTGGGGCAGAGTCCGGAAACTCATTATCAAGCCAAGTTTTTGCTTCCACCGTATTTTTTCCCTTCAGAAAACAGTATTTTATCAAAACACAAAATTCCTTTTTTTTCCATTTTTTTCACAATAACAAAAGTTGTTTCACAAAAAACGCTCTATCTCACAAACTAATTGACTTACAGAAGTCAAATTTTGACACGAATCATTTAAAGGTTGGTACTATATAAAAATAATATGCATTTAATACTAGCGACTCGATCTATGTGTCAGACCGGAGACTTATCAGCCAACCTGTTATGCCTAAGGTGAAACATAATATGATTGAACAATACAAACAATATTTTGTTTGGAGCAATCCTGAAAATACATATGCTTGAAGTAGAATGTGTTTGGGAGTATATGTTACAGAAGCCATTCTTTTGGAGGGTGCATAATGACCTATGTAGAGCGGGTAACTCCATATGGAGGTGTACCATCGTCACTACTGTGGGTAACAAATATACACGGCCTACCAAGGATTCTAGCTAAGGAGGGATTTGAACCGGTCTCTTACGTATGTTAGACGATGTTATAATACTTCTGCAGTGAATCGATCCTAATAAACTCTCCATGAGGGCATAAATGGTCCTACGGATGTCATATGACTGGGCAAGACCCAAGGTCCTGAATGTTATCCCGGAGAGGATAGAATTAGGCCTTGGAGGACTAAAATTGCCCTATATATCCAACCTAGTTTTTTGGGCAAGACGACAAAAAAAGTATTTAGGCGTAACCAAAAAAAAGGAAACTTAATTAGAAGGACCACATCAAAGAGAGGTCCGAGAAAGCCTACACTGAAAAAGCATGTCCGGTTGCAAAGATTTTGTCTTTAGACTAAGGATTTTGGTATTGATTCCAAGCCAAAAAAGCGAAGAATTGAAGTAAGGATACCTTTAAGTCACAATTCTATTGACTCCAAGCCAAAAAATCGAAGAATTGAAGTAAGGATACCTTTAAGTCACAATTCTCTTTTAAATTTCAGTTATGCGTACTGTACACGCAAAAAAATAATTCTTTCCTCCCAAACGAAATTTTAGACAAACAAAGTTCGTTTCTCCTTTGCTTTTAGTTGAAAGGAAGTGTATTTGGAAGAAAAGTATATACTTTTTGTGATAAAAGTTTATTCTTTTCCAGGATATAAAAACAATTTCATAAAGACTAACTCAAAAAAAATTTTTTCTGGCTAATTGCGTTTTCCCTCATGTTTTTTTAGGTTCTTAGCACTTTTTTCTGTAATACAAACAATGTAGAAGAAATTACACGATATTATAAATTTTAAATTTTTTTACCTTTCGCCTGGACGGAGAATCGAACCGCCGACCATGCAATTTGCAAGCCAACACACTATCCACTGAGCTATGTAGCCGTTATTGTCATCAATTGACAATTACCCATATAAGTTATATTTATATAGCATAGCTTGCGGCGCCCACGAGCCGATTAAACAAAGTTTATTTAACAGAAAAATACATTTAGTTGGGCGCCATGGAGCAGTGGTTGCTACGTCCGACTTGCATGCCAAGGGTTGTGGGTTCGATCCCTGCTTCGACCAAATTTTTTTTTTACATATATTCCAGATATGATCGGAAGATTCCGAAAAAATTTTCAACATTACATTCTACTATATTAAATGTTTACTATGAACTGTAAAATGTGTCTTATTACAAACCTAAAGTCAGAAAAGAACAGTGTTTGATATAAACGAAATGGACTGTGTTGTTGGTTCAAAAATAACTTTTTTTATTGAAAAAATAAAAATTTTGTAACAAACGAATATTTTTGGTGATAAAAGTGTATACTTTTCGAAGCAATTCAAATAACTCTAAAAAAAAAAAAAAAAAAAACGTTTCCGGTACACGTTTTCCAAACGTTTTTTTTCTTTGCGTGTAGGAAACAAATTTTAATTTATTCATTTTTTCAGTTGTTTTCTTCATGTTCTATCAAAGTACTTAAAAAAAAAACAAGTAAGGAAAGTCTAAAGTCGGGCGGGTCCGACTATATTATACCATGCACCACTTTGTAGATCTAAATTTTCGATACCATATCACATTCGTCAAATGTGTTGGGTGCTATATATAAAGGTTTGTCCCAAATACATACATTTAAATATCACTCGATCTGGAAGAATTTGATAGACTTCTACAAAATCTATAGACTCAAAATTTAAGTCGGCTAATGCATACAATGTTACTAAGAAAATATGGGAAACATTTCGCAAAACTCTATTTATGATTTATCGCTCGATATATATGTATTAGAAGTTTAGGAAAATTAGAGTCATTTTTACAACTTCTAGACTAAACAGTGGCGATTTAACAAGGAAAATGTTGGTATTTTGACCATTTTTGTCGAAATCAGAAAAACATATATATGGGAGCTATATCTAAATCTGAACCGATTTCAACCAAATTTGGCACGCATAGCTACAATATTAATTCTACTCCCTGTGCAAAATTTCAAACAAATTGGGCCAAAACTCTGGCTTCTAGGACCATATTAGTTCATATCGGGCGAAAGATATATATGGGAGCTATATTTAAATCTGAATCGACTTCAATCAAATTTGGCACACATGACTATACTACGAATTGTACTTCGTGTGCAAAATTTGAACCAAATTGAACCAAAACTCTGGCTTCTAGGAACATAATAGTCCACATCGGGCGAAAGATATATATGGGAGCTATATCTAAATCTGAACCAATTTCAATCAAATTTGGCACACATGACTATACTACTAATTGTACTCCTATTGCAAAATTTCAACCAAATTGGGCCAAAACTCTGGCTTCTGGGGCCATATAAGCCCATATCGGGCGAAAAGTATATATGGAAGCTATATCTAAATCTGAACCGATTTCAATCAAATTTGGCACACATGACTATACTACCAATTGTACTCCTTGTGCAAAATTTCAAGCTAATCGGTATAAAACTCTGGCTTGTGGGTCCATATAAGTGCATATCGGACGAAAGATATATATGGGAGCTATATCTAAATCTGAATCGATTTCAACCAAATTTGGCACGCATAGCTACAATGCTAAATCTACTCCCTGTGTAACATTTTAACCAAATTGGGCCAAAACTCTGGCTTTTAGGACCATATTAGTCCATATCGGGCGAAAGATATATATGGGAGCTATATCTAAATCTGAACCGATTTCAATCAAATTTTGCACACTTAACTATACTACTAATTGTACTCCTAGTGCAAACTTTCAACCAAATTCGGCCAAAAATTTGGCTTCTGGGGCCATATAAGTCCATATCGGGCGAAAGATATATATGGGAGCTATATCTAAATCTGAACCGATTTCTTCCAAAATCAATAGGGTTCTAATCTGACCCAAATTAGGAACATGTGCCAAATTTGAAGGCGATTGGACTTAAATTGCGACCTAGACTTTGATCACAAAAATGTGTTCACAGACAGACGGACATGGTTATATCGACTCAGGGACCCACCCTGAGCATTATTGCCAAAGACACCATGTGTCTATCTCGTCTTCTTCTGGGTGTTACAAACATATGCACTAACTTATAATACCCTGTTCCACAGTGTGGCGCTGGGTATAATAATAATAACAATTTCTCGAGTTCAAGCAGAGATTATGCTACGTTTCAAGTAAAAAACTTATTTAAAATAAAGTATTTGAAAACAACTTCTATTTGTGAATGCTTTTTTGCTTTGTTGTCATGATACCAAATGTCAACAAATTTAAAAACAATTTCATTAATTTTAAAGAATTTTTCAAAATTATTAAAGCCAAGTTGACCTTAGTTCAACAAAATTTTCTTTCATGTTAAGATACCCAGTTTTAAGTTGAATCACTTAACAAAATAGACAAAACGACTTCAATGGAAAATTTATCAATTTTTGGACATGGTGGAAAACTTTTGGAAATTAACTTCTTTATTTTTGGGGCACATTTGTCATAAATCTCAACATTTCACATGAAAATGGACCACAGTTTCCTTTTTTAGATTTTGATTCGTTGACAAGTGCACTGAAAAAAATATTGACCTAATATGGAAGATTATGCAACTTAAATTTAAGGACTCGAAATATACGCAATGATAAGGACAAAAATCTTTAAAATAATGACATTTTAATTAAAAGGAAGTTTATAATCTTTGCTTCAATTTTTTTTTTTCATTATATTTAGGACACAAATCTTGAAAATTTGCGTTCCTCTGTTGAAGTTGTAGATCTTTGATGTAAGGCAAATGTGTCTTAAAATAAAGAAAAACATTTTTAATTTAAAGAAATCGTCTTTAACTCAACTTCAAATATAGGCTAAGACTTATTTTAAGGATTTGCATCTTTGGTTTAAAGTTTTTTTAGCATTAAGAAAACAGTTTTTACTTTGAAGTACTTGGCATAATTTGGATTTTGACTGGAATTTAACTGGACTTTGTACATGAATACCTTTATTAATATATCGCAAACAGAGAATAAAAATTCAATGAATGAGATCTGTATCCAATTTTAATTTTATCGATCCTATATTTAAAGCCAGGGAGGTCCGTAAAAAATGTCTTTATTTTAAAAAGCCGCATCTTTGGCTCGAAATCAATACCAAAATCCTTAAAGGAAGGTTCAAAATATTTGGATCCAAGTAAACTTTTTTTTGAGTGTGGGACCTATTTTCGATTTATTGGATTTAACAATACACTACAGCTCGGCCGAAGGATCGGTTTCGACTCCGGCCACGAATTGGCATCAAAAGGCCGATTAAACGAAGCCAAAGCTTTTAATAATTGATTTCATTTCAAAGTGTCTCAGTATAGAATTTGTCCCAGTCAAAACACCCATTACAAATAAAACAAAAAACTCAAAGTCATATGGGAAAAACACGACTCCATGCCCAATAAAATTGAGAAGAGTACAAAACGGTATTAGAGAATGAATGGATTCATATATGACGGAGCCTACTATTCTACGCAACATGCACACATTTGAATATTGAAAGATTCCTTCTTTTTAACAGCAGCGGCCATTATATATTTAAGCACCCCGCTGACAAGCGTGACAAAGGAAAAATTAGTCCTAATTTGGTTTTGGCATCGCCCCACCTTTTTTCTTATGGGCTTTGGGACCTATTTTAACACCGCCCTCGATGAAGATTATTTATTTAATTTGATACATTGTTACTCAATCAAAAGTTTTATTTTGTTTCCATTTCCATTTTTTATAGAACTTGTAAATCTGATAGTGGAATAAGAGCATTCACACAAGCCACCAATAACCGGCCTCCACGTGGAGCGGATAAAATACGGGCTGCTTCCGGACCTTCAATATTGCCAAGGCCAGAGGATATTCTCATTAATGATCCTGAGGTATGTATCGAATTTATACACTAACAAAAAAATATATCCCTTTCCAAAAAATGTTCCTATACACAACAAAAAAAAAATATTTACACATTTTAGGACAAGGAATTTAGCAATATAGAAGACAAGATTTTTTAAAATAAAAGGATTTTAATTAAAAACTCACATACTACATTCAAAAACAAGTATACAAACTAACAGGTTGGCTGATAAGTCCCCGGATTGACACATAGATGGCGTCGCTACTATTAAATGCATATTATTTTTATATAGTACCGACCTGCAAATGATTCGTGTCAAAATTTGACGTCTGTAAGTCAATTAGTTTGTGAGATAGAGCGTCTTTTGTGAAGCAACTTTTGTTATTGTGAAAAATGGAAAAAAGGAATTTCGTGTTTTGATAAAATACTGTTTTCTGAAGGGAAAAATAAGGTGGAAGCAAAAACTTGGCTTGATAATGAGTTTCCGGACTCTGCCCCAGAGAAATCATCAATAATTGATTGCTATGCAAAATTCAAGCGTGGTGAAATGAGCGCGGAGGACGGTGAACGCAGTGGACGCTCGAAAGAGGAGGTTCCCGACGAAAACATCAAAAAAATCCACAAAATGATTTTGAATGACCGTAAAATGAAGTTGATCGAGATAGCAGAGGCCTTAAAGATATCAAAGGAACGTATTGGTCATATCATTCAACAATATTTGGATATGCGGAAGCTCTGTGCAAAATGGGTGCCGCGCGAGCTCACATTTGACGAAAAACAACAACGTGTTGATTATTCTGAGCTGTTAACTCGTAATACACCCGAGTTTTTCCGTCGATATGTGTCAATGGCTCCATCACTACACTCCTGAGTCCAATCGACAGTCGACTGGGTGGACAGCGACCGGTGAACCGTCTCCGAAGCGTGGAAAGACTCAAAAGTCCGCTGGCAAAGTAATGGTCTCTATTTTTTTTGGGATGCGCATGGAATAATTTTTATCGATTATATTGAGAAGGGAAATCCATCAACAGTGACTATATATGGCGTTATTGGAGCGTTTGAAGGTCGAAATCGCGGCAAAACGGCCCCATATGAAGAAGAAAAACGTGTTGTTCCACCAAGACAACGCACTGTGCCACAAGTCATTGAGATCGATGTCAAAAATTCATGAATTGGGCTTCGAATTGCTTCCCCACCCACCGTATTCTCCAGATCTGGCCCCCAGCGACTTTTTCTTGTTCTCAGACCTCAAAAGGATGCTCGCAGGGAAAAAAATTGGCTGCAATGAAGAGGTGATCGCCGAAACTGAGGCCTATTTTGAGGCAAAACCGACGGAGTACTACCAAAATGGTAACAAATAAGTAAGGAAAGTCTAAATTCGGGCGGGGCCGACTATATTATACCCTGCACCACTTAGTAGATCTAAATTTTCGATACCATATCACATTCGTCAAACGTGTTAGGGGCTATATATAAAGGTTTGTCCCAAATACATACATTTAAAGTTTTTAGAGACTCATAAAATATTCGGATGTACGGAATTTGAGGAAGATCGGTTGATATACACGCCAATTATGACCAGATCGGTGAAAAATATATATGGCAGCTATATCTAAATCTGAACCGATTTTTTCCAAAATCAATAGGGATCGTCTTTGAGCCGAAACAGGACCCTATACCAAATTTTAGGACAATCGGACTAAAACTGCGAGCTGTACTTTGCACACAAAAATACACCAACAGACAGACAGACGGACAGACAGACAGACGGACATCGCTAAATCGACTCAGAATTTAATTCTAAGCCGATCCGTATACTAAAAGGTTGGTCTATGATTACTCCTTCTTGGCGTTACATACAAATGCACAAACTTATTATACCCTGAACCACAGTAGTGGTGAAGGGTATAAAAAAAAACAAGTAAGGAAAGTCTAAAGTCGGGCGGGGCCGACTATATTATACCCTGCACCACTTTGTAGATCTAAATTTTCGATACCATATCACATCCGTCAAATGTGTTGGGGCTATATATAAAGGTTTGTCCCAAATACATACATTTAAATATCACTCGATCTGGACAGAATTTGATAGACTTCTACAAAATCTATAGACTCAAAATCTAAGTCGACTAATGCACTAGGGTGGAACACAATGTTAGTAATAAAACAAATATGGGAAACATTTTAATCTGAAGCAATTTTAAGGAAACTTCGCAAAAGTTTATTTATGATTTATCGCTCGATATATATGCATTAGAAGTTTAGGAAAATTAGAGTCATTTTTACAACTTTTCGACTAAGCAGTGGCGATTTTACAAGGAAAATGTTGGTATTTTGACCATTTTTGTCGAAATCAGAAAAACATATATATGGGAGGTATATCTAAATCTGAACCGATTTCAACCAAATTTGACACGCATAGCTACAATGCTAATTCTACTCCCTGTGTAAAATTTCAACTAAATCGGAGGTAAAAAGTTGGCCTCTACGGTCATATGAGTGTAAATCGGGCGAAAGCTATATATGGGAGCTATATCTAAATCTGAACCGATTTCAACCAAATTTTGGCTGATATTTTGCAAGTTTTTCGAGACTCATAAAATATTCGGATGTACGGAATTTGAGGAAGATCGGTTGATGTACACGCCAATTATGACCAGATCGGTGAAAAATATATATGGCAGCTATATCTAAATCTGAACCGATTTTTTCCAAAATCAATATGAATCTTTGAGCCGAAACAGGACCCTATACCAAATTTTAGGACAATCGGACTAAAACTGCGAGCTGTACTTTGCACACAAAAATACATCAACAGACAGACAGACGGACAGACAGACAGACAGACGGACATCGCTAAATCGACTCAGAATTTAATTCTAAGACGATCGGTATACTAAACGATGGGTCTCATACTTTTCCTTCTTGGCGTTACATACAAATGCACAAACTTATTATACCCTGTACCACAGTAGTGGTGAAGGGTATAAAAACATTAAACATAGGACAACAACCTGAAAATTTCGTCCTTTCAATAAGTCGCATTGTTTTGAAGTAATGCAAATGCTCCTTAAATCAAAGAAAACATTGTTGTAATTTAAATGAATAATCTTTAAATCAACTGGGATATTAGGCCTGGTTTCTTTTAGTACTGGATGCAACATTTGTATGAGCTATCCAGAACATCGTTGGACTGGTGCTCTATCCAGAACATCTCATCGGTGCAAATCGCGTCGGTGTTGCCAGATTAGAAAAACAGAAGATAATTTCGGGAGTAGTTTTTACTGAAGATAATATCATATTAACATTATTAATATATTCTTCCTAATTTAAGAAGCATTTTATGGTATAAGTAAAGCATTCTTCCTTTTTAGTAGATTTATAGTAATTTACCTCAAATGGCCTTTAAGGCTTTAAATTATAAATAAAGATAATAATACAAACAAGTATATACAACAGTAAATTCGGCCGGGCCGAATCTTAAATACCCACTACCATGAATCGAATATTATAGTTTCTTTGAAAATGTCAGGGGAATTTGCTGACAGATATTTTCCCGAGCAGATTAGTTCAACCAGTACGCTAGATAAATGTAAAGATTTTACCTATGAAGACTAGATCGGATTCTGAATTTAAAGGGTGCTACGGTCAAAATTTGGTCAATATAAACTTGACGTATTTCTTTCAATTTTGCATTTAAAAAACCTGAACACCCCTCATTTTGAAGGTGTGTGTGTAGAACGTTGCTCCTATTTTGATTTTGGAATTCACTCTTCAGTTGTCAAAATGCCGTCCAAGCAAGAAGAGCAGCGTATCAAAATTTTGCTCGCGCATCGCGAAAATAAGAGCAACTCGCACGCAAAGCTGGCAAAATCGCTAAAAGTTGCCAAATCAACCGTTACAAATGTAATTAAAGTGTTTGGGGAACGTTTGTCGACAGCCAGGAAGTCTGGATCGGGTGGAAATCGAAAGACAAAGAGAATTGCCGGTAGTTTCAAGCGAAACCCTAACCTCTCTCTCCGAGATGCCGCAAATAAGCTGGGTGTATCGTCTACAACCGTGCATCGAGCCAAAAAACGAGCCGGAGTATCGACTTACAAGAAGGTAGGGACTCCAAATCGCGATGATAAACAAAATACGACGGCCAAAGCGCGATCCCGGAGGCTGTACACGACGATGCTGACTGCGTGGTAATGGACGACGAAACCTACGTCAAAGCCGACTACAAGCAGCTTCCAAAGATCGCAAAGAAATATCTGGTTTGGCAAGCCATCTGTACCTGTGGCTTGAAAAGCAGCATTTTCATAACTTCCGGGACTGTCAACCAATAAATTTACGTGAAAGAGTGTTTGAATAAACGTCTGCTGCCTTTCCTGAAGAAACACGGTTGTTCCGTACTTTTTTGGCCGGATTTGGCATCTTACCATTACGGTAAAAAGGCCATGGAGTGGTACGCCGCCAACAACGTGCAGGTGGTTCCCAAGGACAAGAACCCTCCCAACACGCCAGAGCTCCGCCCAATTGAGAAATACTGGGCTATTGTCAAGCGGAACCTAAAGAAGACCAAAAAACTGCTAAGGACGAGCAGCAGTTCAAGGCAAACTGGCTTTCTGCGGCGAAGAAGGTGGACAAGGTGGCTGTACAAAATCTGATGGCAGGTGTCAAGCGTGAGGCCCGGCAATTCGGATTTGGAAAAGCGAAAGCCTAACTGAATATTTTTCCTGAATTTTATACTAATTGAACTTGAAAAAGAAATTTAATTTGATTTTATAAATAAACGATTTCACCGATTTACACGCGTTTTCCCTTGACCAAATTTTGACCGTATCACCCTTTATAAGAACCATTTTTATACCCACCACCATAGAATGGTGACGGGGGTATAATAAGTTTGTCATTCCGTTTGTAACGCATCGAAATATCGATTTCCGACTATATAAAGTATATATATTCTTGATCAGGGAGAAATTCTAAGACGATATAACGATGTCCGTCTGTCCGTCTGTCTGTCTGTCTGTCTGTCTGTCTGTCTGTCTGTTGTAATCACGCTACAGTCTTCAATAATGAAGCAATCGTGCGGAAATTTTGCACAAACTCGTCTTTTGTCTGCAGGCAGGTCAAGTTCGAAGATGGGCTATATCGGTCCAGGTTTTGATATAGTCCCCATAAAAACCGACCTCCCGATTTGGGGTCTTGGGCTTATAGAAACCGTAGTTTTTATCCAATTTGCCTGAAATTTTAAATCTGGAGGTATTTTGTGACCGTAAAGAGGTGTGCCAAAAATGGTGAGTATCGGTCCACGTTTTGGCATAGCCCCCATATAGACCGATCTCCCGATTTTACTTCTTGAGCTTATAGAAACCGCAGTTTTTATTCAATTTACCTGAAATTGGAAATCTAGAGGTATTATAGGACCACAAGTACGTGTGCCAAAAATTGTGAGTATTGGTCCATATTTTGGTATAGCCCCCATATAGACCCATCTCTCGATTTTACTTCTTTGGCTTATAGAAATCGCAGTTTTTATTCAATTTACCGGAAATTGGAAATCTGGAGGTATTGTAGGACCACAAATACGTGTGCCAAAAATTGTGAGTATCGGTCCATATTTTGGTATAGCCCCCATATAGACCGATCTCCCGATTTGGGGTCTTGGGCTTATAGAAACCTTATTTTTTATCCAATTTGTCTGAAATTGGAAATCTAGAGGTATTTTAGGACCATAAAGAAGTCTGCCGAAAATGGTGAGGATCGGTCCATATTTTGGTATAGCCCCCATATAGACCGATTTCCCGATTTTACTTCTTGGGCTTCTAGAATCCGAAGTTTTTATCCTATTTGCCTTAAATTGGAAATCTAGAGGTATTTTCGGGTCATAAAGAGGTGTGCCGAAAACGGTGAGTATCGGTCCATATTTTAGTATAGCCTCCATAAGAACGATCTCCCGATTTAACTCCTTGGGTTTCTAGAAACCGTAGTTTTTATCTGATTTGCCTGAAATTGTAAATATTCTGGTATTTTAGGCTCACAAAAACGTGTATCGGATTAGGTTTTTATAGGTCCATTTGGTAATGCCTCCATATAGACCGACTTCACTTCTTGAGGGTGTAGAAGGCGCACTGATGATGAAAATTGCTTGAAACTCAATGTAAAATTTCCAGATTTTACTTCTACAGATTTAAGATTTCAAATCAAGACGTTATTTTATAATTTTCTTGCACACTTACAAGAGATGTTAATGATTCCTCTAAAACTCAAACAAAAATGGTTCTTATAAATCCAGAATCTGATATAGTCCTCATGGATGAAATCTTTAAATTTATCTTCGGGAAGTGTCCTCAAGTCCTCAAGCCCTCCTGAAATTTCAAAGGAAACCCTAATATTTGGTTCATGGTGGTGGGTATTTAAGATTCGGCCCGGCCGAACTTACTGCTGTATATACTTGTTTATTTTAGTTTTAGAGGAATCATAAGCATCTTTTGTAAGTGTGCAAGAAAATGATGAAATAACGCCTTGATTTGAAATCTAAAATCTGTGGATTTGCATCCCAATTATTTAAATGACTACGAGGAGTAAAATCTGGAAATTTTGCATTCAGTTTCAAGCAATTTTCATGATCAGTGCACCTTCTATACCCTCAATAAGTGGAACCGGTCTATATAGAGGCCTTACCAAATGGACCGATAAAACTAAATCGTATACACTTTGTTATGGGTCTAAAATGCCAGTATATTTTCAATTTGTGGCAAATCGGATAAAAACAGAATTTCTAGAAGCCCTTGGAGTTAAATCGACAGTTCGGTGTAATGGGGGCTATACCAAAACATGGAAGGATACACACAGTATTCAACACATTAAAATTGTAGTTCTAGAATCTAGACCCCTATATATTCGGCACACCTATTTATGGTCCTAGAATACCTCTAGATTTCCAATTTCAGGCAAATTGGATAAAAACTACGGATTCTAGAAGCAAGTAAAATCGGGAGATCGGTCTATGTGGGGGCTATATCAAAACATGGACCGATACTCACCATTTTCGGCACATCTCTTTATTTTCCTAGAATACCTCTAGATTTCCAATTTCAGGCAAATTGGATAAAAACTACGGTTTCTAGAAGCCCAAGAAGTAAAATCGGGAGATCGGTCTATGTGGGGGCTATATCAAAACACGGAGCGATACTCACCATTTTCGGCACATCGCTTTATTTTCCTAGAATACTTCTAGATTTTCAATTTCAGGCAAATTGGATAAAAGCTTCGTATTCTAGAAGCCCAAGAAGTAAAACCGGGAGATCGGTCTATATGGGGGCTATATCAAAACATGGACCGACACACCCCATTTTCGGCACACCTCTTTATGGTCCTAGAATACCTCTAGATTTCCAGAATACCTCTAGATTTTCCAAATACACTTTCTAGACGCCCAAGAAGCAAAATCGGGAAATCGGCTATACCAAAACATGGACCGATAGACACCATTTTCGGTACACTTTTTTATGGTCTTAGAATACCTCTAGATTTCCAATTTCAGGCAAATTGGATAAAAACTACTGTTTTTATGAGCCCAAGACCCCAGATCGGGAGGTCGGTTTATATGGGGACTATATCAAAACTTGGACCGATGTAGCCCATCTTCGAACTTGAGCTGCCTGCAAACAAAAGACGAATCTGTGCCAAATTTCAGGACGATAGCGCCATTATTGAAGGCTGAAGCGTGATTACAACAGACAGACGGCCATGCTTATATCGTCTTACAATTTCTCCCTGATCAAGAATATATATATATATATATATATATCTATACTTTATATATTCGGAAATTGATATTTCGATGTGTTACAAACGGAATGACAAACTTAACAGCTTGGCTGATAAGTCCCCGGTCTAACAAAGAAAAACACATTTTTTTTGTCAAAATTCGTTTTTATTATTCAACATAGTTCCCTTCAAGAGCGATACAACGATTATAACGACCTTCCAATTTTTGATACCATTTTGGTAGTACTCCTTCGGTTTTGCCTCAAAATAGGCCTCAGTTTCGGCGATCACCTCTTCATTGCAGCCAAATTTTTTCCCTGCGAGCATCCTTTTGAGGTCTTAGAACAAGAAAAAGTTGCTGGGGCCAGATCTGGAGAATACGGTAGGTATGGAAGCAATTCGAAGCCCAATTCATGAATTTTTGCCATCGTTCTCAATGACTTGTGGCACGGTGCGTTGTCTTGGTGGAACAACACTTTTTTCTTCTTCATATGGGGCCGTTTTGCCGCGATTTCGACCTTCAAATGCTCCAATAACGCCATATAATAGTCACTGTTGATGGTTTTTCCCTTCTCAAGATAATCGATAAAAATTATTCCATGTGCATCCCAAAAAACAGAGGCCATTACTTTGCCAGCGGACTTTTGTCGATTGGATTCAGGAGTGTAATGATGGAGCCATGTTTCATCCATGGTCACATATCGACGGAAAAACTCGGGTGTATTACGAGATAACAGCTGCAAACACCGCTCAGAATCATGAACACGTTGTTGTTTTTGGTCAAATGTGAGCTCGCGCGGCACCCATTTTGCACAGAGCTTCCTCATATCCAAATATTGATGAATGATATAACCAACACGTTCCTTTGATATCTTTAAGGCCTCTGCTATCTCGATCAACTTCATTTTACGGTCATTCAAAATCATTTTGTGGAAGGCACCGTTGTACAATGGGCCGCCTTGGACATCGGCTCAACCCCAGTTTCGACCAAACAACAAAATGTGTTTCAGCGGTGGTTGCTGAGTGTTCTCCAAGTACTTGAAACGCCATTTAGAATGGGTAGCTCACTTGTCATTGAGCTCCCCATAGAAGCACTCATTAATAAGAGAGATTTTGTTGCCAGCAAAAACTTGCAAGAGTTTGTCATAAACATATCATACACGCAATGTACTTCACAGAGTCAATTAGAAGTGTAGTATAAAAAATAAATATATTTATTATTTTTATTGATTTAATATCTTTAAATTGGCTGATGGTACGTTGGTACTGGATGGCGTTCGCGTACATTTCTGCTAATTTTACCAAAGAAAAAAAAAACCTATTTTTACTCTCTTGTAAGTTTACATTTTACTGGATTTTATGTTACACTAAGTTGGTAAAATATCTTTTTTTGTTAAAGGGACTGTTCATTTATTATTTTTGTGTTGTTTTATACATATTTTTGGTAATAAAAAGACCTCACAAATTTAAGCATCTGTTTTTATCATTATGCGACTTTTTTGTGCGATCTTTTCTTATATACATGCATTTATTTATTTCATAAAACCTGTACAACAAGAATAACAGATTCTTATAATTATAGTACAGGAAATTGATGTAGGTCGGAGGTATTGCAAATGTGCCATATCGGACCACTTTTACGTATAGCTCCCATATAAACCGACGCTCAGATTTCGCTTGCGGAGCCTCTTGGAGGAGCAAAATCCATCCCATCCGTTTGAAATTTGGTACATGGTGTTAGTATATGGTCTCTCACATCCATGCAAAAATTGGTCCTAATCGGTCAATAATTATATAGCCCCCATATAAACCGAACCCGAGATTTGGTTTGCGGAGCCTCTAAGAGAAGCAAATTTCATCCGATCCGGCTGAAATTTGGTACATGGTGTTAGTATATGGTCTCTAACAACCATGTAAACTTTGGTTCACATCGGTCCATAGTTATATATAGCGCTCATATAAACCGATCCCCAGATTTGACCTCCGGAGCCTCATGGATGAGCAAAATTCATCCGATTCGGTTGAAATTTGGTACGTGGTGTTAGTATAGGTATCCAACAATCATGTAGGAATTGGTTCATATCAGTCCCTAATTATATATGGCCCCCATATAAACCGACCCCCAGATTTGACCGCCGGTGCCGTTTGGAGAAGCAAATTTCATCCGGTTCGGTTGAAATTTGGTACGTTGTGTTAGTATATGGTCTCTGACAACCATGCAGGAATTGGTCCATATCGGTCCATAATTATATGTAGCCCCCATATAAACTGATCCCAGATTTAACCTCCGAAGCCCCTTGGAAGAGCAAAATTCACCCGATCCGGTTGACATTTGGTACATTGCGCTAGTATGTGGCCGCTAACAACCATGCCAAAATTTGTCCATATCGGTCTATAGTTATATATAGCCGATCCCCAAAAATAATTACCAAAATTTTATTTCTATAGAAAATATTGTCAAAATTTTATTACTATAGAAAATTTTGTCAAAATTTTATTACTATAGAAAATTTTGTCAAAATTTTATTACCATCGAACAATTTTGTCAAAATTTTATTACTAATTTATTACTAATTTTATTACAAAATTTTGTCAAGATTTTATTTCTATAGAAATTTTGTCAACATTTTATTTGTATAAAAAAATTACAAAATGTTATTACTATAGAAAATTTTGTCAAGATTTTATTTCTATAGAAAATTTTGTCAAAATTTTATTTCTATGGAAAATTTTGTCAAAGTTTATTGTTATAGAAAATGTCGTCAAAATTTTATTTCTATAGAAAATTTTGTCAAAATTTTATTCCTATGAAAATTTTGTCAAAATTATATTTTTAAAGAAAATTTTGTGACAAATTTATTTCTATAGAAAATTCTGTAAATATTTAATTTCTATAGAAAATTTTGTCAAAATGTTGTTTCTATGGAAAATTTTGTCTAAATTTTATTTCTATAGAATACTTTGTCAAAATTTTAATAAAAATTATGTAAAATTTTATTTCTATGAAATTCAAAATTTTATTTCTGTAGAAAATTTTGACTTCTATAGAAAGTTTTGTCAAAATTTTATTTCTATAGAAAATTTTGTCAAGATTTTATTACTATAGAAAATTTTGTAAAAATTTTATTACTATAGAAAATTTTGTCAAAATTTTATTTCTACAGAAATTTTTGTCAAATTGTATTGCTATAGAAAATATTGTCAAAATTTTATTTCTTATCTACCCTTATTTTGATGTGGTCTCTATATAGTCTTGTGTCGTATTTTAATTTATTGGCCTGAAATTAAAATGTAGAGTTGTTTTCATTCCAAAACTGCTGAGATTTGTCGTCGAGTCATATCAACATTTCTTTTGGGCAGTTCTTTTGGACATATAAACACATATGGCAAAATAGAATACTTAAGTATATCGGTCTATTTGTGGAACCTTAAAAATACAATACTGTTAAATGAGATGTACGCACACCACCTGGAGTCGACTCCGGAGTCGGAGTCGAGGCTAATAAGAAATGCTGGAGTCGGAGCCGTAGTCGAGCAAAATTGACTCGACTCCACAGCCCTGATTTTAAGGACAAGAAATCTTTTTTTTCTTAAGACAACATATTTTTTTTCAGTGTAAGGCAAAAAATAATATCCCCAATTATTCAACATTATGTTTTCTCATAATCACATAATCTTTATATTTCTACTACTTTGCAGTTACGCCAAGAGGAAAATGTTGAATTACGTTCATCTGAAACATCTCACACAGCACCAGTGGCAGCACCACATCCTTTACCTATGCCTGAATATGGGGGCTATTTTGCTCCACTTACAGAATTTTTGCCAGACGTCAGTTTGCCCATTAGTGGTTTTCATCGGTAAGTACCACCCACACAATTGACAACTTTCAGTTTATGGATGGCTGAGATCTCACACGAGACAGCATCAGGACTACAGTTTTATTCTTGTACTTGTAGGTTAAACCACCGGTCAGTTTATATAAAATTAAGGAAATTCAGAGAAAAACGTTACTTATTTTCATAGAAAAATTAAATAGAATGACAAAACAATTTTGACTTAATAGGAACGACTAACATATGTTACCAAAATTTTGAGGTCACAACATCTATATAAATTTAACTTCAGAATCCCAGCAAAATAAAAATTGGAAATTGTTCTAAAGGCACAACTTTAAAAGCTCTTGCAAAAATGCCATCCCTTTTGATTATTTTTTTTATAGCTCGCTTTTTTAAAATATTTTTAAGTAATTTTTTACTTTTTTGAATACTTAAATACTTTAAAACAAGAGTAAGAAATTGTTAAGGTCTTGGTGGAAAATAGGAATACACAATTGATTATTTTATACAAACACACAAATAGAAGTTTTATTGAAAAAGGACAAATTAAGAATGAATAAATATTTAACAATGTCAAATGATGAAAACTGGTATATTTCAATGATATATTGATAATAATATGTACAGTGAATATTTAACAAGTAACTACAACATCTCCCCTTTTTAAAATTAATTTTGAAAAGTAAACCTAACTGGTGGTTTCCGATTGCGAAATGGTCTTGTAGGAACTTGAGGAGTTAAAGCTGTTGGAGTACTGAAAACCAAAGGTGACTGCATTTCATTCTCTAACGAACTTGAAGACTCGTTTACGGGTTTTGCTATAGATTGATCATTTAAATTTGCAGAATTTTGCTGGTTTAAGTTTCCTGGATTTAGCACCTGTTGGTTTTCCGAAAACGTAGAATTCTCTTCGGAATTTACGTCTTGCAGGATTGGTTGCTCACATTGAAGTTTTGGTTTAAACCCAAAAATTTCCATCATGGGTTGAATAGATTCCCTTGTAGAATTTTGAATATTCTCATGAAATATCCGAATTAACTGATTGATGTGAGATCGAATAAGTTTGGTTTTATGGCCTTCAAAAATGTATATATTGTAGTTAACTGCACCGACACGTTCTACCACTGATCCTGGTATCCAAATTTGTTTTCCATTTCTGAAAATTTGAGCATATACTAGATCTTTTGCGTTGAAGCTTCTCTGTCTAGCTCCGTGTTTCTTATTGAATTGTTCTTCCATTTTGGTGTTCCGTTCCTTGCCCTCGCGTTGGCTATTTGGTTTTATCAAGTCAAGAGTGGTTTTAATTTTTCGATTAAGAAACAACTCTGCCGAAGAAAATGTTTCAGACAAGCAGCGTTGCAAATTTAGCTATTTTCCCACTAGATTTGGCTTTTTTTGAAGTCGTTTAGCGAAAAAAATACATTTAGCACTTTGATAGCTCATGAAGAAAAAGCTGAAAAAACGAATAAATTCAAATTTGACGCGGAATCAATACCAAAATACACAAGGTCGTGGGTTCGATTCCTGCTACGACCGAACACGGAAAAGTTTTTCAGCGGTGGATTATCCCACCTCAGTTATGCTGGTGACATTTCTGAGGGTTTCAAAGCTTCTCTAAGTGGTTTCACTGGAATGTGGAACGCCGTTCGGACTCGGCTATAAAAAGGAGGTCCCTTGTCATTGAGATTAACATGGAATCGGGCAGCACTCAGTGATAAGAGAGAAGTTCACCACTGTGGTATACATCGGGCTGCCACATAACCTAACCTTCAAATGATTCATGTCAAAATTTGACGTCTGTAAGACAATTAGTTTGTGAGATAGAGCGTCTTTTGTGAAGCAACTTTCGTTATTGTGAAAAAAAAATGGAAAAAGGAATTTCGTGTTTTGATAAAATACTGTTTTCTGAAGTGGTTTCACTGGAATGTGGAACGCCGTTCGGACTCGGCTATAAAAAGGAGGTCCCTTGTCATTGAGGTTAACATGGAGTCGGGCAGCACCTAGTGATAAGAGAGAATTTCACCACTGTGGTATACATCGGGCTGCCGCATAACGTAACCTTCAAATGATTCATGTCAAAATTTGACGTCTGTAAGTCAATTAGTTTGTGAGATAGAGCGTCTTTTGTGAAGCAAATTTTGTTATTGTGAAAAAAATGGAAAAAAGGAATTTCGTGTTTTGATAAAATACTGTTTTCTGAAGGGAAAAAATACGGTGGAAGCAAAAACTCGGCTTCAAAATGAGTTTCCGGACTCTGTCCCAGGGAAATCGTATGATTGGTATGCAAAATTCAAGTGTGGTGAAATGAGCACGGAGGACGGTGAACGCAGTGGACGCCCGAAAGAGGTGGTTACCGACGAAAACATCAAAAAATCCACAAAATGATTTTGAATGACCGTAAAATGAAGTTGATCGAGATAGCAGAGGCCCTAAAGATATCAAAGGATATATATCAGTCATATCATTCATCGATATTTGGATATGCGGAAGCTCTGTGCAAAATGGGTGCCGCGCGTGCTCACATTTGACCAAAAACAACAACGTGTTTATGATTCTGAGCGGTGTTTGCAGCTGTTAACTCGTAATATACCCGAGTTTTTCCGTCGTTATGTAACAATGGATGAAACATGGCTCCATCACTACACTCCTGAGTCCAATCGACAGTCGGCTGAGTGGACAGCGACCGGTGAACCATCTCCGAAGCGTGGAAAGACTCAAAAGTCCGCTGGCAAAGTAATGTCCTCTGTTTTTTGGGATGCGCATGGAATAATTTTATCGATTATCTTGAGAAGGGAAAACCCCATCAACAGCGACTATTATATGGCGTTATTGGAGCGTTTGAAGGTCGAAATCGCGGCAAAACGGCCCCATATGAAGAAGAAAAAATTGTTCTTCCACCAAGACAACGCACCGTGCCACAAGTCATTGAGAACGATGGCAAAAATTCATGAATTGGGCTTCGAATTGCTTCCATACCTACCGTATTCTCCAGATCTGGCCCCAGCAACTTTTTCTTGTTCTCAGACCTCAAAAGGATGCTCGCAGGGAAAAAATTTGGCTGCAATGAAGAGATGATCGCCGAAACTGAGGCCTATTTTGAGGCAAAACCGAAGGAGTACTACCAAAATGGTATCAATCCAAAAAATTGGAAGGTCGTTATAATCGTTGTATCGCTCTTGAAGGGAACTACACACAAAAAAGTTTTTTTCTGATTCAATCACGAAATTAATTGATCCAATTAATTTTTTAATTGGCATGTCTTCAATCACAGAAATGATAGTATCAATTAAAAAATTAATTGACAGTCATTTAAAAAATTAATTGATCCAATTAAATATTTAATTGATTCTATTAATTTGTGTGATTGATTTTTATTTCAATTAAAAAATTTGTTGAATCAATTAAATTTTTAATTGAATATTTTTTAAAACTCAATTAAGATTTTAATTGGAAAAATTTTCGTGAAATTTTTTTCTGTGTATGTTGAATAATAAAAACAAATTTTGACAAAAAAATGTGTTTTTCTTTGGTAGAGCGGGGACTTATCACCCAATCTGTTAACATCAAGAAAATACAATAAAAAATATCGTATTGATAGAATCAAAACATTATTAAACGAGCGATAAAAACAATTCTGCTATTTATTAATGGAATGGAATTACATTTACGAAAATTGGACAACAGTAGGTTTGTTTGGGTAATTTTCTAATGAATGTTATTCAGCACAAACTTGCAAGACAGTAATAATGGATTTTACTCTCTTGGGTAAAAATAGCAAAAATTTACACGTTCACGAATTTATCATTAATTCAGCGAATTTAAGCCAATTAAAATTAGAAGAATTGGCAACCCTACTGATCGGACGTGTTTGCAACTGTGTTCTCATCGCCTCTAACAATTATTTGAATTTTTCATTGAAACGTTAACGTTTAATCATTGAGACTTTTTAAAATTCAAGTAAAAGTTCCTGTGCTCAAACAAAAACAAAATGCCCAAAAGAACTGTTCGTAGTAGTTTGGTAAAAACGAAAATAAATTGTCTCAAGTGCAAGAAAGTTATTAAAGAAGAAACGCAAAATTACATAAAATGTGATAAGTGCGAGAAAACATTTCACCTCAGCTGCACTGATTTAACGAAGAGAGAGTTTGAGATGTTAATTGATAACGAGAGTGAGACATTTGAGTGCGAATATTGCAGAGAGGAAGAGGATGATGACAGTGAAAGAGAGAAAGAGAGTGACATAAAGAATGAATTGAAAACAATAAAAACTGAGTTAAAGCAATTGAAAAAACTTGATAAACTAGATCAGCTGTCTGAGTCAATAATATATATGTCAGAAAAATTTGATGAAATCATGAAAGACGTGAATGAAAACAAAAAGAAAATATCACAGCTGGAAAAACAAAACAAACAATTGAAAACAGAAAACAAAGCTTTAAAAGATTCAGTAAAGGATTTAAATAATTATCGAGTTAGAAATGATTGTTTAATTAGTGGAATGAAAATCGGTAGCGATGAAAATCCGAGGAGTGCTGTAATGAATCTATCGAAAACTATTGGTATAAATCTGGAGCAAAATGCTATTGAAGATGTTTACGTTATTGGAAATAAGAGACAAAATGAAAAGAAAACTATTGTGGTGAAATTTACTACTAAAGCAGAAAAGGAAAAAATAATGGAAGCAAAAAATAAACTTAAAGAAGATGAGAAAACAAAAAATGTATATATAAATGACTTTTTGAGCAAAGAAAATATGAATTTGTTACATCATGCAAAAACATTGAAAACGATTGGTTACCAACAAATTTATTCTCGCAACGGGAGAGTATATTGTAAAAAAACTAATATTTCAAGACCTCAATTATTAAGATGTGAAGATGACGTTGACACAATGCTTTTGAACGCTACTACAAATAGGCATTGGAAGAGAAGATCTGAGGTGATGGCAAGAGGTGCGGAGACAGAAGATCGGGAGAATGGCGAGGAAGATGATGATTATTTAACATCATGATTTTCTTTTTAAATATATTATTTTGAATTAAATTTTCTATTTTTTGATATTAATGTTAAATAAAAATAAATATTTTAAAAGTTTTCAATCTTTCCAAAAGGATATTTGTAATTTAAAGCAATCTTATTTCACAATAGTAAGTTTGAATAGCAGAAGCGTTTCATCTATTAATAAATTCAATCGTTTGAAAGGATTACTATCGAGTATCCCTATTTTACCGGATATAATAGCAATTCAAGAGACTTGGTTTCAAAATGCAATCACTCAAATTTATTCGATTCCTGGTTATAAGGTAGTTCATTGTTGTAGAGAAGATGGGTATGGAGGAACATCGGTTTATGTAAGGGATAAATGGGTATATACTGTAGATTATTGCAAAAGTGAATCGTTTTTGGATATTATTGCTATTTCCTTATTAAACTTTAAAGTTAATGCAAGACCAATGAAATTTGTAACTTTTTATCGTTCTCAGAAATGTTCTGTTGAACAATTTAAGTTTACACTGGAATCAATGTTGAATGATCACGCTGGAAGTCCAATAGTTTTGGTTGGAGATACTAATATAGATCGTTATCACAGCTCTTATTATAACGAAATGCTGGATCTCTTTCAGAGTTTTGGATGTGAGAATGCTCATGAGATGGTTACAAGACCTTTAAGTAATACATGCATTGATCATGTGTTTTCCAATTTTGTAGAGAGAGTCGATGTTGACTCTGTGGAATGTGATATTTCAGACCATAATTTAGTTTTTTGCAAGATAAAAAGTAAGATTATGAGAAATGATTTTGTGGAGGTAATGAAAACTAAGTGTGACTACCAAAAGGCCAAACGTTACTTATCAGATGAGTTGTCTCCTGACTTTGGTTCACTGAATGTACAGGATCAGACAGACAGATTAACATCTTGTATACAAGGTGCTATTGCATATTCAACAACAGTCAGTAAAACTTTGAAACATGCTAGGTTTATGATGACCCCATGGATAAATGTAAATTTACAACATTTGATAACGATTAAGTTTAAATTGCTGAAGAGGAGAAAGAAGGAAAGAGGAAATGAGGCGATACAGGATTCCTTAAAGAGGATTAGTAGAATAATTAGTATTGCCAACAAGATAAGTAGAGAGGCGTATTATGCAGAGAATATTGACAGGGCAGCAAATGATCCCAAAAGGGGATGGAATTTTATTAATGAGGTTCTAGGGAAAAAGGGGCATAAAGAACTAGAACTGAAAGACGTACAAGGAAGAAGGATTTCAAATAACTTGGATAAGGCGAATGCACTCAATACATACTTTTTAGATTCTGTAATGAGTTTGAGGCGAGGAATTTTAGTTGATCCTGGGGATAACATTAATATTTTCCATACATTGTCAGGTGATATAGATTCCGTATTTTCCATTGAACAAGTCGATAACAACGGTATTATGGAAGTTATAGAGAATCTGAAGGCAGATAAGAGTCCAGGACATGACGGCATTTCTTCCATATTCCTCAAAGAATGCAGTGAAATAGTTTCACCTTTCTTAGCAAAAATTTTCAATGGGATGATCAGTTTATCGATATATCCAGACATTTTGAAATTACATAGAATTGTTCCTATACCCAAAATAGTGAATGCTAGTGACGTATCTAACTTCAGACCAGTGGCCGTATTGTCAACAATAGACAAGATTTTTGAAAAGATTATCTATGATAAATTATACACATACTGTGAATCGAATAATTTGCTTTATGAGAATCAATATGGATTTAGGCGTGGATGCGGAACAGAGGAAGCTGTATTAAATGTAATTAAGTTTATTTGTAGTGGTTTAGACGGGGGATTCAATGGAGTTGCTGGAGTATTTTTTGATTTTTCAAAGGCATTTGATCTTGTCGATCACCAATTATTGCTGGAAAAAATGCATATCTATGGGATTCGACGAAAAGAGTTTTTATTATTTAGAAGTTTTTT
This sequence comes from Haematobia irritans, assembly GCF_050003625.1. Taxonomy (NCBI): domain Eukaryota; kingdom Metazoa; phylum Arthropoda; class Insecta; order Diptera; family Muscidae; genus Haematobia; species Haematobia irritans. Next base: position 174,020,557 of record NC_134400.1, read on the forward strand.
GGAGAATAGGAAACAGTACGTTGATGTCAGTAAATCGAAAAGTTTTGTGGGGCCCGTAGTGCACGGAGTTCCACAGGGGAGTTGTTTGGGTCCATTATTGTTTTCCATTTTTATTAATGATATCCGGAATCTCCAGCTTAGCGGAAAATTATTTATGTTCGCTGATGACATTTGCTTGTTCTATCCCTATAAATATGACATCGCTCTGCGTGCAAACATAGAAAGGGATTCTGCATTACTCTGTGAGTTTGCACGAGTAAACAGACTAGTTCTGAACGCTGATAAAACAAAACTTATTCGATTTCGACCAAATCCTTCAGTTAACAACGATTTCAGTGTCTATATTGATGGAAAATCAATACATGAATGTATAAGCGTAACATATCTAGGCGTGATGTTACAAAATAATTTAGCATGGGATTGTCATATACGCAGTTTAAAAAGGAAAATAGCTCCCGCAATTGGATTTCTCTACAAGATGAAAAACAAATTAAACACAAAGACAAAATTAACAATATTTTCCTGTTTAATACAATCGCATTTAAATTATATGGTTACATCATATGCATACAATAAAAATAATAGTGAGCTAAGATCACTTCAATCTATGCAAAATAAAGCTTTGAAAGTTGTTTTTAACCTACCTCCAAATTTCTCAACCTTGTCGCTATTTGAAGAGTTTGCAAAAAATATTTTACCAATCAATGGTTTATATAAATATAATATTTTAAAGTATGTTTTCAAGTGTAATTACAACATTGGTTACCATACAATAAAGTTCTATACGAATCAAACAAATTTTAATACAAGGAATAGAATGAATTTGCGTTTGCCCAGGTGTAGATTCGAAAAAAAAAGCAACGGATTGATTATATAGGTGGCTTAACTTACAATAATATTCCACTCGAATTGAAATCCATTCAACGTATATCGAGATTTAAGGAAATGAGCAAATACTATCTTTGCAATAGCTTTGAATCGCTTCTGCTATAATTGTAATATTTATAATATTGTAATTTGAAACAAATATTAAACCATATATGAATGAACCTTTTAAATACATATAATTTTTGTTTTTAATATTGTATAAATAATTGGCCAACTAGTCCCATTAATGCCTTATGGCGCGGGACAGACTTGTATTGTATTAAAGTTGAATTGTTGAATAAAATAATAATAAAAAAAAAAAAAAAAAAAACATATTAATATTTTCTAATAATATGACTTAGATATTGTTGCAGTCTCACAGAAGTAGAATTAAAATCAATACAATTAAATTAATATGCAATTTAAGTGAAATAAAGCTTTTAAGTTTGTTATATTTCAATGAAAAATGTGACTTTTGATACAAAAAATTTAACTTTTTTCTACCAATTTTTGTTAACTATTTTTTTGGGCAAATCTAGCGGTTTTTGGTGAAACAATTCTGGCAACGCTGCAGACAAGCGAAAAAATGTAAAAAAAACATATTAAGACTATTCATTTTGTCAAATATAACAGAATTGTATAATTCACATCCAAAAAACTGTAGTATTCGAGTCACACCTTAATAAGTGATGCAAATTCAGTGCAATGGCTGTTGAAATGATGGACATCTATCCTATGATAAGCCCATGTTAAGTTCATCGTTTTTGCGCCAATTTTACACCACTTCCGTATCCAAAAAGAATATTTTCACTACTTTTTTTTAGCGACGCTTTGTTTGCTGGGAAACCCAATGGGTATCGTAACACACAAATTTTTTTTTGATTCAATCACGAAATTAATTGATCCAATAAATTTTTTAATTGAAACGTCTTCTATCACTGAAATGATAGTATCAATTAAAAAATTAATTGAAAGTCAATTACAAAATTAATTGAAAGTCAATAACAAAATTAATTGATACTATTAATTTTTGTGATTGATTTTTGTTTCATTTAAAAAAATTGTTGAATCAATTAAATTTTTAATTGAATATTTTTTAAAACTCAATTAAGACTTTAATTGGAAAATTTTTCGTGAGATTTTATTTGTGAATACAGAAAAAATATTTTTGATAAAATTTTTGTGGTTAGTATGAAAAAAATGTTTTCTTCGAATGAATGAATTTTTGTCTTCAAATGTGTCGTATTTTAAATGTTTTAAGGATTTTAGTTTACACCAGAAGGGAAACTTACTATTTCTATAAAACTTTGAAATAACTTGAAAATCTAAATTTTTAATAATATTGATTTTATAGAAAATTTAGCCAACATTTTTATTTCTATATATAAAAATTTTATCAATTATTTTTTCTATAGAAATTTTTGTCAACATTTTATTTATAGAAAAATTTAAAGTACCTCTTAGTTGGAGAGGTATGTTTTGCAAAATCTGTAAAATGTCAGTACAAAATCTACCATTTTTGGTAGAATTGTACCAACCGTGGCAACCGTGATCGTAACACATAGGAACATTTTGTTTGACTAAAATCAACATTTTATTTTAAAGACATTTTTACTTGAAACATAGCCTAAATACTACTGGAAGTCGAGTCTGAATTTGGAATTTAAGTTGCCATTAAAAGATAAAGAAGAAAAAAGCATAAATAATGAATAAATTAGCATTTGTTTCCTAGTACGCAAAACCAAATTTAAATGAGAATCATTTCTCCGTTTCCAAATCTTTGGAACCGGACAAGTTTTTTTCAGTGTACCTACTATTTACTACAGACCCTATATTAACCGAATTAGCATCACTTTTTAGTCACAGCAAAAGTTGATGGATTTTTTTTTTATTTTTGACTAAAAATGTATTTCAAACATACAATTTTTAAATCAAACTAAAAACACTAACGGACATTTTCATGTAGCTCCGTTAGGCTTTAACTGTCAGTTAACAGAAAGTAAATTGCAAATATCTTTTCTCTAGTTAACTTTAACTGAAAAATTTCTAGTAGTTAAGCTCCTAACTGGCTTATAGGATGTATAGATGACAGATATGTCCATAGATCGATTTAAAAACTAGTTAGCTAACGTAGCACTAAAGGAGCTTCATGAAAAAGGGGGGTAAGTCAGTTAAGAGAGTGATTGAAAATAGTTACGTTTTTAATGAAAAAATTAATTGAGTTTTGCCATCAACATCAATTAAATTCTTAATTGAATCGATTAAAAAATTAATTGAAATTTTCTAATTAAATCAATTATTTTTTTAATCAAGAATTTTATTCAATGTCCAATTAAATCTGATTGAAGACATTTCAATTAAAAAATTAATTCGATCAATTAATTTCGTGATTGAATCAGAAAAAACCAGTATATACGGCCGTAAGTTCGGCCAGGTCGAAGCTTATGTATCCTCCACCATGGATTGCGTAGAAACTTCTACTGAAGACTGTCATCCACAATCGAATTACTTGGGTTGCGGTAACACTTGCAAGGTATCTTAAAACTTCCTAACTCCGTTATATATACCACATATTTAGTCCATACGTGGTATATATTAAACTTAAAAAGGCCGGTTAAATACGTATATAATTAAGTTTAAAGTTTCTATAAAAATAAAATTTTGACATTTTCTGTAGAAGTAAAATTTGGAAAAAATTTTCTAAAGAAATAAAATTTGGAAAAAAAAATTTCTATAGAAATAAAATTTAGACAAAATTTTCTATAGAAATAAATTTTTGACAAAATTTTCTATAGAAATAAAATTTAGACAAAATTTTCTATAGAAATAAAATTTTGACAAATTTTTCTATAGAAATAACATTTTGACAATGTTTTCTTAAAAAAAAAAAAAAAAATGGTAGATTATTTTTTGCTCGAGTGGCAACCATGATTATCAACCGATATGGACCAATTTTTGTGTGATTGGGGATCGGCTATATATAACTATAGACCGATATGGACCAATTATGGCATGGTTATAAGCGGCCTTATACTAACACCAAGTTCCAAATTTCAACCGAATCGGATGAATTTAGCTCCTCCAAGAGGCTCCGGAGGACAAATCTGGGGATCGATTTATATGGGGGCTATATATAATTATGGACCGATATGGACCAATTTTTGCATGGTTGTTAGAGACCATATACTAACACCACGTACCAAATTTCAACCGGATCGGATGAGTTTTGCTCCTCTAAGAGGCTTCGGAGGTCAAATCTGGGGATCGGCTTATATGGGGGCTACATATAATTATGGACCGATACGGACCACTTTTGGCATGGTTGTTAGAGACAATATACTAACACCACGTACCAAATTTCAATCGGATCGGATGACTTTTGCTCCTCTAAGAGGCTCCGGAGGTCAAATCTGTGGATCGGTTTATATGGGGGCTATATATAATTATGGGCCGATGTCGACCAATTTTTGCATGGTCATTTGAGAACACATACCAACACCATGTACCAAATTTCAGCCGGATCGGATGAATTTTGGTTCTCTTAGAGGCTCCGCAAGCCAAATCGGGGGATCGGTTTATATGGGGCTATATGTAATTATGGACCGATATGGACCAATTTTTGCATGGTTGTTAGAGACCATATACTAACACCATGTACCAAATTTCAGCCGGATCGGATGAAATTTGCTTCTCTTAGAGCAATCACAAGCCAAATTTGGGGGTCTGTTTATATGGGGGCTATACGCAAAAGTGGACCGATATGGACCAGTTATTGCATGGTTGTTAGAGACCATATACTAACACCATGTACCAAATTTCAGCCGGATCGGATGCAATTTGCTTCTCTTAGAGCAATCGCAAGCCAAATTTGGGGGTCCGTTTATATGGGGGCTATACGTAAAAGTGGACCAATATGGACCAATTTTTGCATGGTTGTTAGAGACCATATACTTACACCATGTACCAAATTTCAGCCGGAACGGATGAAATTTGCTTCCCTTAGAGCAATCGTAAGCCAAATTTGGGGGTCCGTTTATATGGGGGCTATACGTAAAAGTGGACCGATATGGCCCTTTTGCAATACCATCCGACCTACATCAATAATAACTACTTGTGCCAAGTTTCAAGTCGATAGCTTGTTTCGTTCGGAAGTTAGCGTGATTTCAACAGACGGACGGGCGGACGGACATGCTCAGATCGGTTCAGAATTTCACCACGACCAAGAATATATATACTTTATGGGGTCTTAGAGCAATATTTCGATGTGTTACAAACGGAATGACAAAGTTAATATACCCCCACCCTATGGTGGAGGGTATACAAATTGTGTCATATATGACAATTCATTACGAGAAGATGTTTGCAAAGAAAATTAAATACCCACCACTATGAAGGGTGGTGGTTATTTGAGATTCGACGCGATCGAACTTTTGGCCATTTATACATGTTTTGTTTACAATAATATATTCATTTGAAAAATATTTCCTAAACGAAAAATCCATTTGTTTTTCTTCTATTCCTCCCATGCCCTCTAAAACTTTCATAAAAACAAAAATCCATACAGTTGCAACGTTGCTGTTATGCTCCTAACCGATATTGTTGTCGATGGAATACCAGGTATTGATTGGACTCTACACCTACCGCTAATGTTGCACATACTATTTCTTGGATTGGATCATAATCGTGTCATTGTAAGAGAACACTGCAAACAATTGTGCATGAATTTATTGGTATGAGGAAATCCATTGTTTTTAATTTAATCGACTGCAATTAATCTAAAATTGTCCATTATTTTCTAGATTGTTTTGGCGGAGCATAATGACCACTTGACAGTGGCTAGAATATTATTAAATAGTGAGACAACAAAGCTTGATTTGGGTTTGACGGTACCATCACTACCGGTTATTGATAATTACTTTACGGGTAAGTATATAGAAATAAATCTTTGTTTATGGTTAGCGCCTTTGTCCCCAACGAACTTTGTTTGGCCAGCAACAGAAAAATTCGTTTCGCATAAAAGAAAGTTTTAAAATTGCATATAGATGGCTGCTGCTAGAGAAAGCTTTTATAGTAAGAAACGCAAGAAGATATGAAGAATCCGAAAAGTTTTGAAATGTTTGCGCTAATAATTAAATACCAGTGGCGTCCATTTTTACGCTGAAAATTTAAAATATTAATAATGAACAACTTGAAAACTTACTCGTTCACTGCATTATCCATTTTAGTACTGCGTGTTTTTTAGTCTTTGCGCAACATTGCCTTTTATATTTCAGGATTGGGCAACCCTAGTGTTGCAATCTCCCAACTGACAGCTCTATCGTAAAGCTTCGAATTTTTGAGGTTATACACGCAAAAAAAATAATTGTTTCCTCCCAAACGAAATTTTAGACAAACAAAGTTCGTTTCTCATTTGCTTTTCGCTGTAAGGAAGTTTCTTTGGAAGAAAAGTATATACTTTTTCTGCTTCTTTTCCAGGATGTAAAAACAATTTCTAATTAAAAAAAAAATCTTTTCCGGCTAAATGCATTTTCCCTCACATCTTTCTCACTTCCACAAGGTTTTTTAGTTCTTAGCACCTTTTTCAACAATGTAGAATAAATTATTAGATTTCATAATTTTTTTTTAATTTTACCTTTCGCCTGGACGGAGAATGGAACCGCGGACCATACGAATTTTTTTGGTGATAAAAATTTAAAAATTTCGAAGACAAAAAAAAAATTTTAAAAAAGGAAAAACGTTTTCGGTACACGTTTTTCAAACGTTTTTTTTTTCTTTGCGTGTACTTATTCAGAACATTTTGACATACGAGCGCCATTTGTGTTGTTTACAGCAATTTAAAAAATCACACGCCCAACCGTGAACATTTTCGTGTGAGTATTTCTTTTAAACTTTTGACGTGGATTAACTCAACAACATCGTAAGTAAGTGCATCGATGCACTTACATTTTTGACAATGAAGCTCCGTCAAGAACCAGTATTTATCGATGATATATTGAGATCGCAATTCACTCCAAGACAAATTCCGTGAAAGCGGTCCAAAATCAGTTGTTGTTCCGGAAACCATTGCTGCTGTTTGCCAGCTGATTTTGCAAAATCGTCATGTGACCTATCGGGAAGTTGAGACAATATTAGACATTATTGGGACCAGCATACATTCAATATCGCATGACCGTTGACCGTCGGTTGTTCGAAAGATGTACTCGGTGTTTCGTAACATCTTTATGACATCATGACATATGATGAATCGTGTTCCAAGATGAGTAGGGAATTTTTCTTCACAGTGTTTTATATGAAATGTTACCATAAATACTACAAAAAGTGTTTTTAGTACCAACGAGGTAAATTAGACTTAATAGAGAAGAATATATAAAATAATTTATAGTATTTATTGCTTTGAAGAAACTGTGGAGTAAATAATAGTAGTGTTTGGGATTCCAATTCCATTAATATCCAATTCCATTACTATTGCCGCCGAGATCAGACTACTTTTAGGTATATCCCCCTTATAAACCGACCCCTAGATTTGACTTGCGGAGAAGCAAATTTCATCCGATCCGATTGAAATTTGGTATTGGTATATTTCCTCTAAAAGCCATGCAAAAGTGATCCATATCGGTCCATAATTATATATAGTCCCCATATTAACCGATAGGAGCTTCCTGGAGCTACACATTTCACCAGATCCGGTTGAAATTTGATACGTGATATCAATATATAGCCTCTAATCGCCACACGAAAATTGGTCCATACCCTCTTCCGATCCGGTTGAAATTTGCTATATGGCATTGCTATGGGTTTGTTGTTGTGACAGTTTATTGTGATTTCATCCATTTGTATGTTATGCTCTTTGGTACTTCAGTTTGTATCCACATCAAGGAACTCTGCGATTAAGGTGGTATGTGTCCAGAGTTATCTGATGGTGAGTCGTATATTAAGCTGGGTAAGAGAAAAGTTGACGCGTGTCATGTGGCCCTTAGCTACAGATGCGACACACTTTATCTATACTGTTATCAATCACTGATAGAAAGAATTTTAGGCTGTAGCACTTGCCGTGGTCGGACTCCGAGAACACCTTGTAGCTTCAGTGTCCTCATGAATCCTGTTCAGACCTGCCAGCGATGCTGCCTGATCTAGAGGCTCACCTTTGTAGCCCTGAATCTCGCGCTCTAGATGATGTAGATCATCCATTACATTACTGGGTGGTGATTGTTTATCCATGTGATGATGGTTACTGCAGTAACAACCCAGGGGACACTACTTTGACAACACATAGTTTCTACGAACAGGGATTTGTCTCCACATAAAGGTAACCGAGGGGTGCGCTGCGGAGGCATCTTGTCGCAATTCTTAGAACAGTCTTCTGGCAGATGTGTAGGTTATTCTACTGGGTGTCTTTTTATCTGCGGCGTCCACACTGACGCTGCATAGTTTACCACTGATCGGCCAATTGCCTTGTAAAGGGTGGTTAAAATTTCAAGGGCCGATGTTGATTTTGAATAAAACACTAACTATTTAGGAAATTATTGTAATTTTATTTTATTATGATATATTGGTATTACTCAATTATGTATGGAACAAAATATCTGTGAAATGGGCGCCACGACCTCGGTGGCATACCTTCATCCGATGGTCGAAATTTTCAATGACGCTGAGGTATAATGGAGGTTCTATGCCGTTAATGTGCCGAATTATCTCATCCTTTAGCTCTTGAATTTTTGTTGGCTTATCAACGTACACCTTTTCTTTCAAATAACCCCAAAGAAAAAAGTCCAACGGTGCAAATCAAATGATCTTGGCGGCCAATTGACATCGCCATTACGTGAGATAACACGGCCATTGAATTTGTTGCGCAAATGAGCCATTGTTTCGTTAGCTGTGTGGCAAGTAGCACCGTCCTACTGAAACCACATATCGTCCACATCCATATCTTCCAATTCGGGCCATAAAAAGTTCGTTATCATCTCATGATAGCGAACACCATTCACAGTAACTGCCTGACCGACCTCATTTTGGAAAAAATACGGCCCGATGATGCCGCCAGCCCATAAACCGCACCAAACAGTCACTATTTGTGGGTGCATTGGTTTTTCGACAATCACTCTTGGATTCTCATTCGCCCAAATGCGGCAATTCTGTTTATTGACGAATCCACTGAGGTGAAAATGTGCCTCATCACCGAAGATGATTTTCTTCGAAAATTGATCATCCATTGTTGCCATTTCTTGGAACCATTTAACACGTTGTTGGATTGTGTATCTCTCCATGGTTCAAATTGAGTAAGTCTGAAATAGAGAAATGTCAAATAAAATTCGGAAAAAAACTTGGCGTTTAGATGTGGTTTACATTCATCATCGGCCCTTACAATTTAACCACCCTTTATAAAGATAAGAAGGTTTCTCTATCCTCAACCCAAGTACTGCTTGCAAGTGACTTGCTTCCTCCGCGGAGCTTATCACAAATTTAGTGGCATGGACAGACGACTTGAAAAGGCTGTCGAATGTAACCCCGAGGGGTAATTTGTAGTTGGAATTATCTCGCTATCGACTCTGACATTCAACTGCCTGCGTACTTCTGCGGTCCATGTAGTGAATTGTCTGGCTGAGTGGTTTATATCCACAAATTTCTAGCAGTGAAATAACTGGTAAGATCAGCAAGGTAGACGATTAATCGATCGCAAATGTCATCAACATTGGGCCCGGATGCCGTCGTCTGTGTATGATACAATTTCGACTCCATCAGGAGGGGGTATAATAGAGGATAGGTAGAGGTTAAAAAGTGCAGGAAATATCACCCTACCCTGGGGAACCCCCTGTATTATCCTTTGATTTTACTTTGTGATCCTCTTGGAAAAGTAAATTTTATCCAATCCAATACGCGATATCAGTATATGCGGTTCCTAATTATATCTAAACTAATTCTAAGATTTGACTTCTGGAGCCTCATGGAGGACAAATTTCATACGATTATTTTTTTCTTCTTTGATTTTTTATTTCCTATAGCTTTAAAAAAATTGAAACTTTAAGACGAAAAAAAAAAAAACAAATATATATATATATATATATATATATATATATATATATATATATATATATATATATATATATATATATATATATATATATATATATATATATATATATATATATATATATATATATATATATATATATATATATATATATATATATATATATATATATATATATATATATATATATATATATATATATATATATATATATATATATATATATATATATATATATATATATATATATATATATATATATATATATATATATATATACATTTTTTTTTGTCTAATAATTTTTTCCTTGAATTTGTCGATTTTTCGGTCGAGCTCTATAGTACACGCTGCGTCCCCTTGTTTTCAATTTACATCTTCTGTAGGCATTTATCTATGTGGCACTGTAATTTGTGACACAACATATATTCCTTTGTTATCACAACGAATTCTTCATACGCAATAGAATAAGCCGTAATTATTCCAATTTGCCACATCATTGTTAGTGAAACAAAATTCTACACCCAAAGAAAAAATACTTTCCACCGTATTCAAATTTTAAACAAATGAAATTACTCTCTCTCTCTCATGAAGTATGTACTCTTAGAGCAAAAAAAAAACCCAAATTTATGATAAATGATTCCACAATTGTCTCTAGACTTTTTATTTGTATTTAAAGAAAATGTTTTAGTGTCAAAAGAAAACCTTGCTTGTCCAAAATTTCGTTCCTCAGAATAGAAAATGCTTTTTTCAGTGTATCTCTATTTGATATCCTAGCTTTAATTAAAAGCCCAATTACATTTTGTGCAATAGGAAACTTTTGGTATTCAGGGACAAAATAGACCAAATGTATTTCAAATTATATCCATTTGCTTATATTTCGTTTATTTTATTTTTCAGAATCTCATCAGGAATTCGATAGTTATTTGTACAATAATTGCTATGTTGTGACATCGTCACTAGCTTCATCCACACAACAGCAGCAATCATCGATGCCTATGGCTGGTGGTGCCACATCAACCCCATCGAGTTCGATTTTATATGGCATGCATAATCAACAGCAGTTTCAAGTGTCGACATTTGTTCAAAATCAGGGTAATTTGCAGCAACAGGATTCACATACAAATATGCAGCAACCACCACCAATTACTCAGCAAACTTCGTCGTCAGCACAGGCAGTGCCATCTGGGACATTAGTGCATCAGCAACAGCAACATCAGCCAATACAGCAGCATTCGCAGCAAACTATTGTGCAAATAAATCCAAATACCACCGAAAACTCTGAAGTTCCTTTAATCATTACCGCTGATGAGAATGCCCCACCCCAGCCTGGACCCTCAATGCCCATTGTACACGTCATCAAGAGTCTATTGAAATTTTTGGCTCAGGAAACAAGTCAACCTCTGTGGAATTATGAGGATATTACTGCGAAAGGTAAGCAATCCATGAGGAGACATCATTAACGAAAGGTTTTGGGTTTATCTCTCATTCTTATTTTCAGTATGGTCCATAAAGTCTGCCGAACAACTGAGCTGCTTCTTACGTCACATTGTCAAAGTTTTCTCGGATAGCTATCCCCAGGCTCGTATTGCTGAACGTTGGGCTCAGACCGCATTACAGTTGGGACTTTCGTGTTCCTCTAGGCATTATGCTGGACGATGTCTTCAAATCTTTCGTGCATTAAATGTTCCCATCAATTCGAGGATGTTATCAGACATTCTGTCACGGCTAGTGGAAACGGTGGCCGAACAGGGTGAAGATATGCAAGGATATGTGACTGAGCTCTTACTTACTCTTGAGGCGGCCGTTGATAGTTTGGATTCAGACTTTAGACCTTTAGACGTCATGAAGGATATTTTCAAAAGTACTCCAAATTTGAACAATAAAGATGGTGGGCCAAATTCTATTTTACCCGGGGGAAAGAAATCACCATCCGGTATGACTGGGCCGCAATCACCAAATTTCTCATTGCAAAGTCATGCTCGCAGCACCAGTTATTCGGTATCGTATTGTGCCCGAAAATCGACCAATTCACCGTGTGACAAGCAGGTTGAACTACGTAATCGTGCCACTGGCATAGATATGGAAAGGAATATGGCGAAATTTGGTATAGTCAGTGGATCGGCATTGTCGCGTTCGCGTAGTGCTCAAAGTTTAAAGATGCTGGGTGATACAGCCACCCAGGATGATAAAATGACTATATTGGCTCAATTGTTTTGGTTATCGGTATCATTATTGGAGAGTGACTATGAGCATGAGTTTCTATTGGCTTTGAGGCTATTGACGAGAGTTTTACATCGATTGCCTCTAGATCGTCCTGATGCTCGGGACAAAGTGGAAAAATTACAACAACAATTGAAATGGAGCAGTTATCCAGGTGTACATGCTTTATTGCTGAAGGTATGTGGTTTTCTAGTCTTTTTCAATTGAAAGAGAATATTTCGGGTCGAGAGACTTTGCCATACCAAAAAATCGTCCATCATCCATTAACCCTTCTGTGCGTGATGAGGTCCCGCTGGACCTTTTTGATTTTTATTCATACATAACTTTATCTTTTATATGAATTTCAGCTTGATGGTTTATGACTTCTTGTACTGAAGTGTTTTAAGTTGAAAACTTTAAATTTTTATGTGATTGAATCATTAAATCGGTTTTTATAGGTATTTGAAAAAGTTTAGTGCGATTCTGCGTGATGAGGTCCAATGGGACCTATTACTAATTACATTAGTGGTTTTAGCACAGTTTAAAAAGCAGTGTAAAGATATTGCGATTTTCGTATTTGGAACAATTAATAACACTAACATCCTTTCAGAAAATACCGTTATTTGGAAGAATTTGTCATTTTTGAAGTTTCCATTGGTTTCGTTGCTTGGTAGTACATAATTTTATGTCTTCCGTTGATGTATCCAATATAGTGAGAGTAAAAGTGCAAAAAAGTTATTTGAACTTCATGGAAATCGTGGTCGAAATAAGTTTTTATATTTCTATACAGACCTATCGGCTCCTGGAATTTGGCAAGATGTGCCTCAATTTGGACCAAGTTTGAAACAACCACTGTGCACATAATGCTGCGAGCAAAACGATCGCCACTAAAAAAATCGTATTGTTTCTTCTTCAAAAATCCAGTTTGTTAAGAACATTCAACTACAAAAACAATATATTGTTGCTTGGTACGTATAAGGATACTTATAGGTACCACGCCTGCGTCAAACATCAGGGCCACTAGTATACTAATCAAAATTTTTAACATTATCTGTATCCTATTAAAAATTAAATAAAACTCTATATTTACAACCAAATGTTTATATATGCAATTTGTGCATTATAGAAGAGTCCACCTACAGTAAATGATCGAAAAATATCGTAGGGATAACCTCTCTACCATCCTTTTGTTATTGTAGGTGCCACGGGACCTCATCACGCTGGTATCGCTTCCAGTGTTATCACATACACAAGGGTTAAACTTTGAGTTTTGAAAAAATGAAAAAAGTAAAAAAAAAAAAACAAAAATCGAATAATTTTCTGTATTTCGGCCATTTGGTATGGTAATGAGAATCAAAAAGTCGACTTTCCAACTTTTTTGGAAAAGTCGACTAACGATTTTGGTCACTATTTAATAATTGTAAAAAATTATTAAATTTATTATCAATATTATTTAAAATATGTATTCCTACTTTCTTTTCATTCTATCCAGGGTTGTACACATACCGCTACCTATGAACCCACCATCACCTTACTCTCACAATTTGCCCCATTGCTTAATTTGCCCGTATGTGATCCAACACAAAGTTGCGCATTCCCCATGAACGTCATTGCCTTGCTGCCCTATATGCTGCTGCACTATGAAGATGCGAATGAAATTTGTATACGTAGCGCTGAAAACATTGCCCAGGTTTCATCAGAGTTGGGTGCGAAATTGGAAAATCTCGGCACTGTAATGACTCTTTACAGTCGCAAGACATTTTGTAAAGAATCATTCCAATGGACCAAATGTGTGGTGAAATATTTACATGATACCTATGCCCATATGGGTCTACATATGCTGGCTTTTCTCATAGAGGTTTTGGAGAAAGGACCACAACAGATACAAGTGCCGGTATTGAATGTCATCCATTGTATGCTACACTATGTCGATTTGTCGGCTCCTCAGGCTCAGACTATAAATGCGGATTTATTGAGAGCGATTGGAAAATATTTGGAGGTGAGTAATAATGTGATAAACGGCAGATCGACCACAACCGTTTCCGCTTGACATTGTCGTATGTGATCAATTTTTTCATCGACAGTCAACAACTGCTTCAGAAATGGGTCAATTTTTTACGCTTCTGCAATGATTCGCAGATGGGAATTCGGTTTAATGAGCTACTTTTCTTATCCAACCTTATTCAAATGATTACACATGGCTGTTTTTAAAATCTTTAGCTATTGCAACAGTCCTTATAGGAGGTGGGTCTTGACAGTTTCTATAATTTTGGCGACATTTTCGATAATTGACCGTGCGTGGTACATCTATGACAGCGAAATTACTGGAACAGAATATTGTAACCCGAAATTGAGCTATTCAAATTTTCAGCCGTTCATTTTTGCCCTCAAATCAATCACACAACTGTCCAGAAAGTTTTTTTAGAGCGAAAAGTTATCTTTTTAGTAGAGAAAAAAAATCAGAATCAAAAAGAAGATTTTTGGGATCTTCGACCATTTGAAAGTTTACCAAAGTCGAGTTTTTGAATTTTTGAAAATTTTTCGACCTTTCAACAATTTGAAAATTAGGAAAAGTCGACCTTTACAGTTATAGACTTTGAAAAAAAAATCAAGTTTTCAACCTTTCGACCTTTTCGCATATTCGACGTTTTGAAAATTTGGAAATGTCGAGTTTTCGACTTTTTGACTAATTCGTATCTTAGTCGTTTTCGAATTTTTCAAAATTTAACATTTTAAAATATTAAATGCTGTTAAAATATGTCGTTTTTATAAAATCTAATAAAATGATATCATTCACAGATACTCTCCGATTAGTCGACTTCGGTAAACATTAGAAACATATTAGTCGATTTGAGTCGATTTTCGACAGTCAATTTTACCAAAATTTAAAAAGTAGTAAGGTCGAAAACTCCAAAAGTCTACTTACCAAACTTAGCAAAGTGAAAAAAATCGATTTTTCTGAATATTAAAAAAAATCAATTTTTCCAAATTTTGAAAAAGTAAACAAATCGACTTTTCCAAATTAAAAAAAAAAAAAACTTAAATTCGAAATACTGATTTTCCAAACTTTAAATAAAAAATCGAAACGTAAATTTTCCAAATTTTGCGAACATCAAAATATCGAAAAGTCGACTTTCCAACATTAAAAAAGTCGAAAATTCGAAAAGTCAAATTTTCCCAAATTATAGAAAAAAAATGAAAAAGTTGACTTTTTCGAATTTAAAACAAGTATAAACGGCCGTAAGTTCGGCCAGGCCGAATCTTATGTACCCTCCACCATGGATTGCGTAGAAACTTCTACGAAAGACTGTCATCCACAATCGAATTACTTGGGTTGTGGTATCTTAAATCGTTTTCTAAATTGTGAGTTAGTCCATACGTGATACAAAATAATACAAATAATTACGAATCGATATCGACTTTTGCACAGTACGTAGGGAGCCAGAATTGATATATGGGAGTCGCTTATATGGGGGCTATATACAATTATTGATATGGACCAATTTATGTGTGATTGGGGATCGATTTATCTGAGGGCTATATATAACTATAGACCGATATGGACCTAGTTAGGCATGGTTGTTAACGGCCAAATACTAGCACAATGTACCAAATTTCAACTGACTCGGATGAAATTTGCTCCTCCAAGAGGCTCCAAAACCAAATCTCGGGATCGGTTTATATGGGGTCTATATATGATTATGGACTGATATGGACCACTATTGGCATGGTTGTTAAATATCATAAACTACCACCACGTACAAAATTTCAACCAGATCGGATGGATTTTGCTTCTCCAAAAGGCACCGGAGGTCAAATCTGGGGATCGGTTTATATGGGTGCTATATATAATTATTGACTGATATGAACCAATTCCTGCATTGTTGTTGGATACCATATACTAAAATCACGTACCAAATTTCAACCAAATCGGATGAATTTTGCTCTTCCAAGGGGCTCCGGAGGTCAAATCTGGGGATCGGTTTATATGGGGGCTATATATCATTATGAACCGATTTCGACCAATTTTTGCATGGGAGTTTGAGGCCATATATTAACACCACGTACCAAATTTCAACTGATTCAGATGAATTTTGGTCTTCCAAGAGGCTCCGGAGGTCAAATTTGGCGATCGGTTTATATGGGGGCTATATATAATTATGGACCGATGTGGACCAATTTTTGCATGGTTGTTAGAGACCATATACTAACACCATGTATCAAATTTCAGCCGGATCGGATGAAATTTGCTTCTCTTAGAGGCCTCGCAAGCCAAATCGGGGGATCGGTTTATATGGGGGCTATATATAATTATGGACCGATGTGGACCAATTTTTACACGGTTGTTAGAGACCATATACTAACACCATGTACCAAATTTCAGCCGGATCGGATGAAATTTGCTTCTCTTAGAGGCCTCGCAAGCCAAATCTGGGGATCGGTTTATATGGGGGCTATATATAATTATGGGCCGATGTAGACCAATTTTTGCATGGTTGTTAGAGACCACATACTTACACCATGTACCAAATTTCAGCCGGATCGGATGAAATTTGCCTCTCATAGAGGCCTCGCAAGCCAAATCGGGGGATCGGTTTATATGGGGGCTATATATAATTATGGACCAATTTTTGCACGGTTGTTAGAGACCATATACTAACAATATGTACCAAATTTCAGCCTGATCGGATGAAATTTGCTTCTCTTAGAGGCCTCGCAAGCCAAATCGGGGGATCGGTTTATATGGGGGCTATATATAATTATGGACCGATGTGGACCAATTTTTGCACGGTTGTTAGAGACCATATAATAACAATATGTACCAAATTTCAGCCTGATCGGATGAAATTTGCTTCTCTTAGAGGCCTCGCAAGCCAAATCGGGGGATCGGTTTATATGGGGGCTATATATAATTATGGACCGATGCACTGAAAAAACAGTGAACCCTTTTCCATTGCAAAATGAACTAAACTGTAGTAATATTGACCATGATTTAGCCCTTAAGATTTTTTTCAACTTGTCTAGTTTATAATTCTCTTAAATTTTAGTTAATCTATAACATTGTATTTTAGTTCATTTTTACAACACCATAAGATTTATATACCCCTACCAAGTTAAAAAGTCAGTATTATTTTGGTTTATCTGCTTATTTTTGGGAAACCCGATAATAAAAAGTGGTTAACAGTCTCCTTAAAATGTCGACGACTAAACTATTTTTAAATCAATCATTTCACAGTACAGAGAAATTAAATAATTAAAGGAACAACAACCCGTTTTACTATTATGAAAATTTTCATACATTAAAATTCAACTTTCTTTAAGCAAAATTACTTTATTATAAAAACTTATGATGAGAGTTCTTAATACAATGTTTTTGTGAATAAAAATTATGACCACGTGGAAAAAGAAAATAGTTTATTTTAACTCGCTATTTGGACATTTTGACTTTTCCTTAGTTTTTTATTCATCGTTAGTATATTCACATATCTTGCTGAAAAAAATGGAAGGAATAATGAAAATTGTTAAAAATTAACATGTAATAAAATATATTTTTTAATCTCTTTAAATTAGCTTGTAACTTACCATATTTGGGGGCATTTTATTAAATGGTGTAAGGAATTCAACTTTTCTTAGATAAACGTACCTCATAAAGTTTGTACCTGACACAATTAGAGAAATAATGAATTAAGTAATATATTAACTCATAAAACTGTGTTGTTGTCGAAGTGAAGGACATAATACAATAAATATTCTTGTCAAAAGAAAGCCAAAGTGTTAATATAAAACTTACCAATTCTCTATTAAATTGTACGCTGAGGTTAAAAAGTTATCGAAATTCATTTGGGGATACTCTGAAATTAAATATTTATTTTTTAAATTAAATAGAAAACATTAAATTGGTTTCCAAAAATCTAATTAAAGAAATAATATGCATAAAAAAAACTACATATTCTGGTTAAAAGAATGTTAAAGAAAGCTTACCAATTCATAAAAATGTTTCCAAATTGTTATTCTGAAATTAAATATTTGTTTTTTACAATAAAAATATTAAATTTGTTTCCAAAAATATTTGGTTATTGTAATACTAAAATAAGGTATTAAAAACATGTAATTTTGATAATAAAAAGGTCATAAAAATTTAAATATTGTAGTGAAAAGAAAGCCAAATTTTAAAAGAAAATTTACCACTTCTCTATTAAATTATACGCTGAGGAGGAATATAAAAATATGCCCGAATCCATCTTGGGGTTGCTCTGAAATTAAATATTTTTTTACAACAAAGAAAAACATTAAACTAGTTTCAAAAAAAAAAAAAAATAATAATTATAATAATAATTAGCAAATAATGATATAAATAAAAAATATCCTTTTTAAAAGAAAACCACATTTTAAAAGGAATACTTACCAAGTTATGATTAAACTATATGCTGAGGTGTAACAAAAATTTTCCAAAAATATTTGATTAAAGTAATACTAAAATAAGGTATTAAAACCTGTAATTTTTGACAATAAAAATGTCATTAAAACGTAAATATTCTAGTGAGAAGAAAGCCAATTTTTAAAAGAAAACTTACCACTTCTCTATTAAATTATACGCTGAGGAGAAATATAAAAATTTGCCCGAATCCATCTGGGGTTGCTCTTAACTTAGATATTTTTTTACAACAAAGAAAAACATGAAACTTGTTAAAAATAATAATAATAATAATTAGCAAGTAATAATATACATAAAGAATATTATTTTTTAATAGAAACCCACATTGAAAAAGAACTCTTACCTACTTATCATTAAACTATACGCTGAGGTGTAACAAACAATTTTCCAAATTCATCTGGAGTTACTCTGAAATTGAATATTTATTTTTTACATTGAATATTAAAAATTGCATTAGATAAAACAATTTCAATATTCTTTCCATTTCAGCATTTTTTCCTAAATATTGAACATTCTTAATAACTTTTTTCTAAGCTACCGATCATTTCGCCATCGTACATCTCATCGCTAAAATATTAATAACTTTCATTTCAAAGTTTTAATAAACAAACACCAATATATGTCTAAAAAAACCAAAATATTCCATACCTTTATATTCTCTTGTTACATACTTGCTAAAAAGATGCAACAGCCCACGCCAACGCCAACTATATAACTGAAGCATGCCAAACAAAACCAAGCAAAACCAAAACATTCCTACAACAACAAAAACACATGTGCCTTCATTGAAAACAACACCTCATCCAGACAAATAAAGCATTCGCGAACAATAAACACACACACACAAACCACTAAAAGAACAAAAACAACCCCACGCTCAGATATACACAACATCCCCATCACTCGCTACCATTTCTCATTATTGCATTGCATGCTCTCACTCTCAAAAAAAATTCAAGTAACATCATCTTTACATTAAACATATTCCACTTTGACGAGAAAGATCTCTGTACTATGCATTAGTTCATCGCATCTGTCCACAATTTACTCTAAAAACAATACTCTTAAATGCATATCAGTATACGAACGATGAAACGTTTAACTTAAAATTAGCAAAAACTTCATGAAATGATATCTACCCATTTTTGACGAAAATGTCTATAAATTTAATTACATGTGAACTAAAAAAATTTCATTGGGAAATTTTTTACCAACAATTATTAACCATAGGAATTGTCAGTAAGAAATTGCTATCCACTTTCAAGTTCATTTTTCGTAAAAAAATATTTTCTCATACAAAAAAATCTTATGGTAAATTGCACTTATTATTTAGAAAATACTTTACATTTCACAAGTAGTTTTATAGCATGACAAACGAATTTTTAACTACCAGTTAAGAAATTTTTTAAGGAAATTTCCATCGTATTTTGTAGGCCATGAACTAAACGATTGCTACTTAGAATTTGTAAAATTTCCTTTCGAGTAGTTAATTTTCGTTGAAGATACGAAAAATGAACTAAAATTCTGGAAAATTCTTGTAATAAATTATAGTAAAAATCTTCTTAAATTTACGAGACACTTTTTTTTCTGTGTGTGGACCAATTTTTGCATGGTTGTTAGAGACCATATACTAACACCATGTACCAAATTTCAGCCAGATCGGATGAAATTTGCTTCTCTTAGAGGCCTCGCAAGCCAAATTTGGGGGTCCGTTTATATGGGGGCTATACGTAAAAGTGGACCGATATGGCCCATTTGCAATACCATCCGACCTACATCAATAACAACTACTTGTGCCAAGTTTCAAGTCGATAGCTTGTTTCGTTCGGAAGTTAGCGTGATTTCAACAGACGGACGGACGGACATGCTCAGATCGACTCAGAATTTCACCACGACCCAGAATATATATACTTTATGGGGTCTTAGATCAATATTTCGATGTGTTACAAACGGAATGACAAAGTTAATATACATTTGTTTTTCGCTCCCTCCACCATCCTATGGTGGAGGGTATAAAAAGTGTAAACCGCCATGTTCCGATATTCAGAATCGCAAATCGCAAGAATTTAATTTTATCTTCGAGAAAAAAAAAACTAGATATTCCCGGACTTAAAATTTCAATTCTTTTGCTTTTTATTAAAGAGCACAACACTGACAATTTTAAAGTTTTAATGTCTTATGGTTAAGGACATAGCGTCAAACAAATATTTTAAGATTTGCGAATATCGGAACATGGGCGAAAGAATCGACTTGTATAATTTTTTTTTATTTTTTAACTAAGAATTTATTTCAAACAATAATTGAGTTTTGCCATCAATATCAACCATCAATTGATTCAATTAAAAAATTAATTGAAATTTGCAAAAGAAATCGATTAATTTTGTAATCAAAACATTTTTGGGCTAAGATCAACTTGATTTTAATAATTCAGAAAAATTCTTTAAAATTAATGAAATTGTCTTTAAATTTGTTGTCATTTTGCATCTTGACTACAAAGCAAAAAATTATTCAAATATAGGACATGTTTTTCAACTCTTTCTTTTAAAGGCGTTTTTTACTTGAAACATAACATAATTTCTACTGGAAGTCGAGTCTGAATTTGGAAAATAAAGTTGTCGTTAACTCGTTTTTAAAGGACTTTGATGGCATATGAAGAAAACAAGCTAATAAAACGAATAATTAAAATTTGCTTCCTAGAAGCAAGTACAAAAAACCCAAATTTAAAAGAGAATTGTGTCTTAAAAGTATCCTTACTTGTATTCTCCGCTTCTTTGGCTCCTAATCAACATGCTTTTTTTCAGTGTATATTTGAAAAATTTCGAAATTTCGAAAAATCGACTTTTCCAATTTTTAAAAAGTCAAAAACTAGAATTTTCCAATTACATTCCTAACCCAATTCTTTTTGGTTATTTATGTAGAATTGTTTTAGTGGACATTGCTCAATGCGATGTGGAGTTGTTTAATTGTAGCATTGATTAATGGTAAATTTCTTTTGTTTTTTTCCCGCAGACGGCCAACTGGAAAGACTCTCTGAAAATTCTCAAACTGATTGTTACACGCAGCTCCTCTCTGCAAGTTGTGCCACCCAGTGAAGGTGGCAGCGTTGGGTTTTCGTTCTCTTTCTATGGTACATATCCGGACTCGGATATGTTCTGTAAAAAGGAACTAGCCGGACGTACTATGGAATTCACTTTTGATGTGTCGCAAACTCCACTCATTGGTCGTCGTATTCTATTGAAAACCGACGATAATCATGGAGGAAGTGTTAGTACTTCCACGGCCGCTGGTGGCAACAATAATCCCAGTTCATCATCATCGAGCAATACTAATACGGGCAATACAACACAAAATCCAATGAAATCGGCCTATAACAGCAACAATGGAAGCTCACATTTGCCACAGCAATCATCCATGCATGGTAACAGTAATGTCGGTACACCCAATTCGCCTAGGCGTAGTGCCAGTTTATCGCCGGCCGATACAGCTCCTCTTAGCGGTTGGAAACGTCCTTGGATGTGTCAGAGTAGGGTCAGAGAATGTTTGGTTAATCTACTAACTACATGTGGACAACGAGTTGGCCTGCCCAAATCTCCATCGGTAAGTAATTGTTTTTGTTTTCTTATTATTCTGAATTTAATGTAGAAGTAGCATAGTGTTCTGATGTTCTTTTTTATGTCGGAGCGAAAAACAAATGTTAGAATAGATATCCCATAAAAATTGATATAATTTATGATAGTTCATTTTAATTTGCATGAATTCTTAAGAATTCTTTGTTAAATACAATGTTTAATTAATTTTTATATCCATTTACCATGGTCCCTTCCTTTCTCTCTTCTTCCTTTACTAACCATGTAAAATCATGTGTACCATAATCATAGGACGATTTCATTAACTCCATATGCTCAAAGGTAATGACCACTTGTAAAACACAAGAATCCAAGCAAGTAAATGAAACCTTTATTCTGCTCATCAAATTGTTTTGTTATATATTTACACATATCTTTCATTTTTTCTTTAGTATTGCATTTTTATTTTTCTCATTTTTCCTTTTTGTATTCATACCATTCGAGAAGCTTAGAGAATTTTCAAAAATTCAAAAATTTGCTCAGACGAGCAAAGCCAGCTTCCCTTTAGGGAGTTGAATCGGCAACACAGACACGGTATCAGATATTTTAAACCTTAAATACACAAGATCAGCGATTCCTTCGAAAACAATATATAATATGCGATATGGTAAAAAAACATGTGCATACCACATTAAAAAAAAAATGTATGTGTTTTTTTTTAAATAGTGGTTGTATCTTAAAAAATACAGTAAACTAATTTTTTATTTATAAATAAACAATTTGATTTCATTAGGGAATAGAGATACATAGGTTTTTTACCAACATTATCTTCATCTCTGGTAAATATTATTTAACTTCCAATTTGTAGTTTTTTGAATTTTTGGTCAAAAGTAGATTTTCAATTTTTGACTGGAGATTACTCAGAATTACTACAAATTTTCCGAAAAACATATTTTTAAAAATAGCATTTATAGAATTCGGTCAAAATGTTAAGACGTAAGAATTTTTTCTGGTTGTATCTTAAAATATATCATAGGACGCAACTATTCTGTTTTTGGATCCTTTGCATTGCTTTAGAAGATGTGCCTTGGAAGTTCAGTTGAATGAAGAAAGTTAAAAAAAAAAAAACTAAAAATAATCTATCTATATATATAAAATTCAAAGTATATTTCTTTGTTTGTATGTTCCGGGTAGGCTCGGAAACGGCTGAACCGATTTACTTGAAACTTTCATAGATTGTAGGGGGCGCTCATGCGATTTGCTTGAAATTTTCATTGAAGGTTGGGGTTGGCATTTAGATCCGCTACATTATTTTTCGATATTCGGTCGCGGAGGGGGCCTCCCTTTGCCCGACTTTTTTTTAAGTACATTGAAAACAAAACTAAACTCCCCCGACTGAAATTTTACGGAAAACCTGGGTGAGGTTATGAAATTTATATCAGCTTCCTGATTTTTTAATATTTGGTCGGGGAAAAATAAAAGGGCATACACGCAAAAAAATAATTCTTTCCTCCCAAACGAAATTTTAGACAAACAAAGTTCGTTTTTCATTTGCTTTTCGCTGTAAGGAAGTGTATTTGGAAGAAAAGTATATACTTTTTGTGATAAACGTTTATTCTTTTCCAGGATGTAAAAACAATTTCATAAAGACAAACTCAAAAAAAAACATTGTTTTCTTGCTAATTGCATTTTCCCTCACATCTTTCTCACATCCAAGAGGTTTTTTAGTTCTTAGCACCTTTTCCTGTAATACCAACAATGTAGAAGAAATTATAGGATTTTATAATTTTTTAATTTTTTTTTTTTACCTTTCGCCTGGACGGAGAATCGAACCGCGGACCATGCACTTTGTAAGCCAACACACTAACCACTGAGCTACGTAGCTGTTATTGTCATCAATAGCTAATTATCCATATAAGTTATATTTATATAGCATAGCTTGCGGCGCCCACGAACCGAATAAACAAAGTTTATTTAACAGAAACAAACATTTAGTTTGGCACCGTGGAGCAGTGGTTGCTACGTCCGACTTGCATGCCAATTGTCGTGGGTTCGATCCCTGCTTCGACCAAAGTTTTTTTTTAACATATATTCCAGATATATTCGGAAGATTCCGAAAAATGTTCAACATTACATTGTAGTATATTAAATTTTGAACTGTAAAATGTGACTTATTAAAGACCTAAAGTCAGAAAAGAACAGTGTTTGATATAAACGAAATGGACTGTCTTGTTGTTTCAAAAATAACTTTTTTTATTGAAAAAATAAAAATATTGTAACAAACGAATTTTTTTGGTGATAAAAGTTTAAAATTTTCGAAGCAATTCAAAAAACTCTAACAAAAGAAAAACGTTTTCGTTACACGTTTTCCAAACGTTTTGTTTTCCTTTGCGTGTAGGGAGACATCTGCTTCTCTTAAGTACATACAGAGAAACAATTAAACTTTACCAAGTTACTTGAAATTTACAGAGGACTGGGGAGAGGTTACGATATTAATATTTGATACCTGATTTTGTGATATTTGGACGGCTTTGGCTTTTTGAAATTTGGGCTTATAATGTGCTTGACATTTTCTGGGATGTTTACAAAAAATACCTACATCACTTTTCGATATTTGGTCGGGGAGGAGGACCTCCTGAAAGTAGATGGTTATCCGTAAATGGGAACTCGGTATATAATTTTATGATTTTTGCACAGGCTTCTGTCAGATTCCTTTTTATTAAAGAACTTAAATTTACATGAAATTGGCAGCCAACGTAGAGTGTGCATAATTTTCCGGTATATGTTCGGGAAAATAATGTTCTCCATGTCCAACATTTTAACAAATGTTAATGTGATAAATTTTTTTACTACTTTTGTTTTTCCGATTTATTGGATGGGAAACAGTAATTCTTTGTTTTTAGTTTAATTTTCAGGTATATTGAGGAGAAGGATACCTTTTCTTGACAAACCACACTTAAAATTCACAAGAAGTATAGAAGATTGTCCAACTACTTGAATACAGAACATTATTTAGAAAATTTGGTGGAAAGGTTACTCCCTCTCCCCGACATTTTTTAAAACGACCCGTTTTACATATGCATATCCGCCGTATTTGTACCTATAAACGAAAAAGCAAGTAGTCGTTTTGTTTTTGTTTTGAAAGAATTCAAATCTTTTCGATTTTGTATTCAGCACGAAGGATATGGTTGACTAAGTTAACGCAAAATGTTCCTACAAATACGCTTCGGAAGGCGCAGCGAAGCGGGCCGGGTTACGCTAGTAATAAATATTATCTAATTTTTACAATTAAAAAAAAAAAACTTTTTCGGCAATATTTTTTAGTGGATGGGGACGAAAGTTTTGAAATAGAGACATGGGGATTTGTGGGGAATTTCCCTAAATTTGAGTATTTTTGTGGGGGTTAGTAGTTCCACTTTATTCCACGGCATACAATATGGTACAAATGGAACATTTGAACTAGAAACGGACTCTGAATTTTATTTTGGGAGACCAAGCACTAAGTTATAATTGTACTCAGCTAAGAAATATTTCCACAATTGTGAAATCACTTCATGGCAGAAAAAATATCACCAAAATATTTCGAATTAAAAAGTTAATTGAAAAAAATTTCAACTAAAAATTTGAGTGATACAATTAAGTTTTTAATAAAGCTCGAAACATTAAGACAGATAGGTCAATGATTGAAAATTTTGAATAAAAACATGAATTGATACAATTAACTTTTTAATTAAACTCGGAAATTTTTGATTATTTTTTTTTAATTTTTAATAAAAATATTACTTTATAATGTTTTAATCAAAATGAAAACACAAAGTCAATGAAGAAAATGATTGGAAATAGTTACGTCTTTAATTAAAAAATTAATTGATAATTGATTTTTTTAATCAAACTAAGATCACAAAGTTAGTTAATAAAATGAGTGAAAATTGTCGCGGTTTTTATTTAACATATAATTGTTTCAATTAACAATTTAATTAAAAAATATTATTCGATTGCAAATTATTTTTTTAACTGATTTAATTAATTGAATTGAAGTTTAACTAAATAATTAATATAATCATTTAAAAAAGAAAGTGATTGAGTTTTTCAATCGACCTCAATTAAATTTTGAATTTTCAAATCAAATCAATTAATTTTTTAATCAAATATTTTTGTATGCTCCATTAAAACTGTAATTAATACTATCATTTTGGTGATTGAAGACATTTCAATTAAAAAAATTAATTCGATCAATTAATTTCGTTATTGGATTATAATTTGTCTTTTTTGTATGGAGGGCTCGAGCCGAAATGTTGCCCCTCATCAGTGTTCATTACATAAATAACATAAGTCTAAATACGATCGGATAGCACATAAAAATTTTAAACTTGAGTAGCATTGGTTAATAAATAAGGGTATTATGGCCAAATTGGTCAAACATAAGGTTATTAGAGGCAAATTTTTCAAAATCGGGCGATACAGTTAGTACTATAGAGGACTGGATCTAGACAACTTTGAGTAGGGTCAGTTAATAAATAATAGTTCTATGGCCAAATTTGGGAAAATCGGGCTATACATATATATGGGAGCTATATCTAAATCTGAACCGATTTCGACGAAATTTTGCACATATAGTTAGTGCTATAGAATATTACATTTAGCCAACTTTGAGTACTATCGGTTGATAAATAAGGGTTTTATATCCAAATTTAGAAAAATCGGGCGGTACGGGAGCTATAGCTAAATCTGAACCGATTTCGATGAGTTTTTGCACATATTGTTAGTACTATAGAAGATTGTAGTAAGCCAACTTTGAGTAAGATCGGTTGATAAATAAGGGTTTTATGGCCAAATGGCCAAAAAAACACCTAAATTTCATCAAAATCGGTTAATGATTGCGACCGGAATCCTGTGAACAACAAATACATGGACAGACGGGCGGACGGACACCAAGCGTTAGATCGACTCAGGAGGTGATTCTGAGTCGATCGGTACATATTTTATGGGGTCTAAAATCAATATTTCTGGTAGGCACATTTTTTGGCAGATCAAAATTATTCACCCTTATTCCTGAAGTCGCCCTCGCTCTCGCCCTCGCTCTCGCCGTCGCTTTTAAGTCGTCTCGTCATTCATTTGGTATTCCTGCGAAGTGGCGACGGCGACGACGACGATTACTTTTTGTACCAATTACAATACTCGGTAATAAAAGGCCGATATCACTAGAAAACAATCAGCTGATGTGCAAAAAAAGAATTTTAATTTTTTCGGTTTAAAATATTTTTATTTCTGACGCAATTCTAAGTCGGAAAATTAAGAAAAAATATTTAATTTGACGCGGAAAAAAGTGGATATATATTCGAGGACAGCTAAAGCTTCCAAAACTACAAAAATGGCGACGACGCTGAGATCAATGGCACAAGGATCATCGTGAATGAAAACAATCAGCTGATGTGCAAAACTGAATTTTAATTATTTGTGTTTAAAATGCTGTTTGTTTGTAATCCAAGGTTGACTTGGAAAATCAAAATAAATGATAAATTTGTCTCGGGGAAATGAGTCAAATTTATCATTAGATATCTACATTAGGACAATAACAACTTCCGGCATATACAATTGGAGCGACGTTGATATGTGTCCAAGGATCATTCAAAGTTCGACACAATTGTTACCTAAGTTTGGTGCTAAATAAAAACCATTGGCCTTGGAGGATTTCTATTAAAAATAAATGGAATTGAAAATCAACACGTTTACTTTAATTGTACAGTGTTCTTTTCTGTGATTTGAATGTGATGACCATAACTGCTATATATACTGATTTTTTCTCATTTTTTGTAATTGTTGAAGATTAGTCACTTTACCTCTTACCAATTTCCATTTTTTATATTTATATTTCAATTGTTCGATTAATAAAGTCTAAAAAACTTCTTCAAAAATTAAACACTAAACTCGTCGCTGGTAAATTTAAAGTTTTTCAAAAAAGTACGAAACATGTTCATAAAAAGAACGAAACTGTTTCATAAAAAGTACGACTTTTTTTCTTACAAACTACGAAAAATTTGGAAGAACTTTTCTTCGTAAAAAGTACGAAATATTTTGTACTTTCAATGAAAAGTTTACGAGAAACAGTTGGATCTTCGACCAACTTTCCAAAAAAACAGTTTTCTCTTGAAACATTGATTGAGGTGATCATATTCTTACTCTGGGTGTATGTAGCCACAAATACCGAACCTATTTGCACTTCATATTCGCTCGCATCATGCAGTTTTACTCATTTCATGTTGCTTTTTTATGGCATACTCTGTACTTTCACTCACTATAGTTAACCCCTAATTTGTGCCTTGCTTTAAAGTTTCCACCCTCCCTAAATATCTGTATATACATTTATGATCTTTTTTTTCGGCATGTTGGTGTCTATTTCTTGGTGTTCTCTTGTATCTTTTCTTTTTGTCCTCTTTTTTCTATTTATAATTTTTATAATTTCATTGTTTTTTGCATGCTGAATTTCTCCAGTCTTTAAGCGCTACGCTTCTAACTGGATCTATTATCACCAGACAAAGTGTAAGCGTTCTATATAAATATCAAAACATGAATTTTTGTGTAGTGTTTAAAGACAACAACGTCTTTTACTTTATTTATCAATATATCTGTGTGATTCTTTCTATGTATGAAAATGAAACTTTTGAAAATCATTAATATTCCTATTGTGTTTTGAACATTTCCCCAGGTTATATTCAGTCAATCCTCGGATCTTATGGAACGCCAGTCTTCAGCAGCCTCCTCAACCGAGGAGACTTCTGGACCCCAGGGTGATTTGAGCAGTGGATCTCGCCGTGATGATGGCCAACCTGATTTTACTGTTTTCAAAGATTTCGATTTCTTAGAGTATGAGGATAGCATTGCTGGAGAATCCACAGATAATTTCAATTGGGGTGTGCGACGTCATCAATTGTTTGAAGGTGATGAGGATATGCTAACTTGCGGTGCTGGAGGAATGGGTTCTATCAAAGGAGGCCACTCGTCCGCTCTGGAAGACAGTTTCAGTGATAAGACCCCAATATTAAGTAAACGACGTAGACAAACTGCTGATGATTCATCGGACGAAGAAGCCGAATCTGAATCGCCAATCGATGAGGATCATCGTCAATCATTCAAATCCACTTATAATGTTGGACCACCCACCTCGCTAAGTTTAAGGGAGAGAAGGCGTCGAAATTCAGTCTCTCGCAGTGATACCAGTGGTTCCAGTGCTGGTGATTTAGGTGATATCACACCATGCAATGCATCGCCCCATTTGCCCGGTATTATACGATTTGGTGCTGCGGTACGCGATGAAGCTGAGGAAAATTGGCGTAAACAACTACAGGCTATGTTGATCAATCAACCATCAGCCCATACGTCCGAGTTGCTAATGCAATTATATCGTTTAATAAAAGAGTTAACCTTTAAAACCATAAGCATCTCTAAAGAAGCTAAAAAATTCTTCACTGGCATTGGCTCACAATTGGGCAATCGAATATCTTTATTTACCGATTTGTTAAGTTCTCGAGCCGATCCGCCACGTGTCTGGTGTAGTGAACATCAAACAACCACGCCACGTTTGTTTGAAACATTGCGTTTCAATGTTCTCGAAGTACAGGAACATTTGGAAACATTCTTTGATCGTAAGGATCAGGTATTGGAGGTAAGTTGGATGTTTTATTTATTTATTATTATTATTATTATTTTTTTTTTTTTGAAAAATCGTGTATTGTATATATTTGTGTTTCGATTCTCCAAAATATTTATGGGCTTTTGGTTTCGATGTCCGAGAAATTCTTTTGATACTCTTGAGTATCACCGTGGTTGTCAACGATATATAAAGGCTGTATCAACTTTGCATATATCCCAGGAAAGTGGATGGTAACAAAAGTCGTTTTCATACTTAGAATGGGAAAATCTTTTCAGTCGAGTGCGAAAGATTTCCGACCAATTCGATTCCGTCAGGAATTGTAGACGCTCATCCGTCAGTCCATTAGTCCACCAAGAATCTATTTATGTCAACATGTTGACAGACTGAGCATCTACAATTCCTAACGGAATCGAATTGTCCGTACCTGGACGGGTGGGAGGTGTGTCCTGCACACCCAGTATCTCTCATACTGGGAACCCACGCCACTCTTCTCCTCATTCCTTCTTAAGATTCTGGAGAGGCTGATAGATATTTATCTTACAACTAGCATCGATTCAAGATTTTTCTCGAAACGACAACATGCTCATTCGAAGGCCATGGTCTCTCAGTAGACCGCATTGCATGAACTAGTTAGCTTTATTGAATGCTCACTATCTGTCAATGAATACACAACTTTGGCTTTACAATCACATCCTAGTTCGATATTGAAAGAATTGACAACTCCTAATGTTGATCAAGGGATACTTAGACTGTTAGACGAACTTCTAATTTATTTCAGCCACAATAGGATAAACACCACTTCTTTGGAATGTTGCTGGTTTCCCTAGAAAAAGAAAGTGGTGGCGTACGCAGATGATGTGGTTCTTGCATTCAGGGGAAAATTCCTATTCACAATTAGATATATTGTACAGGGAGTCATTCGGATGACTGAGAAATGGGCAAAGGAGAATGGTCTAGGTGTAAGTCCTGTAAAAACAGAGCTAGTCATGTTTTGCAAAGAACGAAAAATTCCCACGGTTAAGCCCATCTCCTTAGGTGGTATTGAAATTGCCTTTGGTGAGTATGCAAAATACCTTAGGTTAGGTTAGGTTATGTGGCAGCCCGATGTATCAGGCTCACTTAGACTATTCAGTCCATTGTGATACCACAGTGGTGAACTTCTCTCTTATCACTGAGTGCTGCCCGATTCCATGTTAAGCTCAATGACAAGGGACCTCCTTTTTATAGCCGAGTCCGAACGGCGTTCCACATTCCAGTGAAAGCACTTAGAGAAGCTTTGAAACCCTCAGAAATGTCACCAGCATTACTGAGGTGGAATAATCCACCGCTGAAAAACTTTTTGGTGCTCGGTCGTAGCAGGAATCGAACCCACGACCTTGTGTATGCAAGGCGGGCATGCTAACCATTGCAAGCTCACTTAGACTATTCAGTCCATTGTGATACCACAGTGGTGAACTTCTCTTATCACTGAGTTCTGCCCGATTCTATGTTTAGCTTAATGACAAGGGACCTACTTTTTATAGGCAAGTCCGAATGGCGTCCCACATTGCGGTGAAACCACTGAGAGAAGCTTTGAAACATTCAGAAATGTCACCAGCATTACTAAGAAGGGTTGCTCCACCGCTGAAAAACGTTCTGGTGTTCGGTCGAACCCACGGGTTGGGTTGAACCCGCGACCCTATTTATGCAAGGCGAGCATGCTAACCATTGCAGAGTGGTCGGTGCTATATGGAGTTAGCTGCCAAAAATACTTCCAGTATAGATCGATCTCCCGATTTTACTTCTTGGGCTTCTATAAACTGTATTTTCTACCAGATATCTAAAGGTATATTAGGACCAAACGTAGGTGTGCTAAAAATGGTATGTTTCGGTCCATGTTTTGGTATAGGCCCTATATAGACCGATCTCCCAATTTTACTTCTTGAGCTTCTAGGAACCATAGTTTCTATCCGATTTCCCTGAAATTGGAAATCTAGAGGTATTTTAGGACACAAATAGGAGTGTCTATCAGTGTCAGTGTCCGCAAAAATTGTGTCTATCAGTCCATGTATTTATATAGCCCCCATATAGACCGATATCCCAATTTTTCTTCTTGGGCTTGTATAAACCGTATTTTCTATCCGATTTGCCTTAAACTTGAAATACAGAGGTTTTTTAGGACCACAAATAGGTGTGAAGAAAATGATGGTTATAGGTTCTTGTGTTGGTATAGCCCCTATATATACCAATCTTCCCATTTTATTTTTTGGGCTTCTAGAAAATGTACTTTCTATCCGATTTGCCTAAATTTATAATCTAGAATTATTTTAATATCACAAATAGACACAGAAAAAAATTCACGAAAATTTTTCCAATTAAAATCTTAATTGAGTTTTAAAAAATATTCAATTAAAAATTTAATTGAATCAACAAATTTTTTAATTGAAATAAAAATCAATCACACAAATTAATAGTATCAATTAATTTTTTAATTGGATCAATTAATTTTTTAATTGACTGTCATTTAATTTTTTAATTGATACTATCATTTCTGTGATTGAAGACATTTCAATTAAAAAATTAATTGGATCAATTAATTTCGTGATTGAATCAGAAAAATATTTTTTTGTGTGCACATAATTTTACATATAAGAACGAGCGAATACGAAACAATGAGACTGACTAAAATTGATTTTATAACAAATTTAAAACAAGTTTTATACATTTTTTTATTTTAAAATATAGTTAATACCATTTAGTTCAATATTCATTTCGATTTATTTCGATATAATTTTTCTTTATTTTGTATTATTTATTTAAAAGTGCACTTAGTTTTATACTTTTTCACACATCAAAAACCAATCTCTTTTGAGGCCGTTCTTAAAGAGTACAGATGGAATAAAACAAAAACAAATACACATTGTAAAACCTTGTTTGCATAAGAAACAGTGACGCCACACTTTTTGAAAAATTTCTAACTTTGATTTTTTATTTTTGGCCAAAGGGATCGACCACTGTGCATTGCACCGCGGTGGCTCCCTGTTAACGAAAAGGCGAGAAAAGTCATGGTAGTTTTGTACTCGTGCAAAAAGTAGGGACTAAAACCGAAAATTGTGCATTGCGAATTGCGTGCTTGTGTATCTCAAGCGCATTCAGGAAGTTAGGGACATAATCCCTTAATGTCACGCTGTATCTATTGCCTTTACACATATTGGTCAAACAGTCATCTGCAACAACGGCTATATGGTTGCGAGGGCTATCGCTGCGGTCGGAAAAAAGGCATGGTCACACTTTGGTCCACAAAATAATGCCAAATGTGCCAAAAGTAGAGAATTACACTCTGGCGAAACCGCTGTTCGACAAAAAGTTTGAAATTCTAATTCCCAACAGTGAAGTGTGGTGTACGCAGACCCCTGAGAATAAACCTACACTTTTTGGACGTGATAAAACACTGTCACACTAATATAAAACATTACGTTCCCAAATCGAGAACGAATGAAACGGAAACGTTCACGATTTCATGAATGACTTCCGTTTTTCTTTGGCTATGAAATGTCTTAAAATATTCATTAGACGCTCTAATGCCCACTCCGCGGTGCAATGTGCTATGGTCAGTGTTAACGCGTATGGAGCAGACAATCCAAGTTCGAGTCACGGTATCGGATTTTTTTGATCAAATCGTAAGCATTACGTTTTCAGATCATGAACGTTGGTTTCAACACCGATGACTCAAAATTGGATGGACAAGTGGGTTTCGGAGTATATTCTAAAGACCTGAGACTTAAAACAGCGAAAAGATTACCTATTCACTGTAGTGTTTTTCAGGCTGAAATATTAGCAATAAAAGAGATGACAAATTGGGTGAGAAGTAATTTCCAATAAATGTTGGCATAAATATGTTAGGTTAGGTTATGTGGCAGCCCGATGTATCAGGCTCACTTAGACTATTCAGTCCATTGTGATACCACATTGGTGAACTTCTCTCTTATCACTGAGTGCTGCCCGATTCCATATGGCGTAAATATGTGCTCAGATAGTCAATTTGCAGCAAAATCCTTAACTAGTATACGGCCATAAACTGAAGCAAATCTGTCGTCGAGATGGCTGGGCAGTACAATATGGGTACCTGGCTCAGGAATGTACCAGGGAACTGGGAGAATTGCAAGGCTTGCAACGACACCAAGCAAATATGGCCCTATCGAAATTAAAACCGCATACTGGATATGCTAGAGTTTTCAAGACGTCAGATATCAGGAGAGAGTGAAGTGTGATGTATAAATACTACTGCATGAGCTTTCATGATGCAGAGAAAGCAACACTGCACACAAAAAAATATTTTTCTGATTCAATCACGAAATTAATTGATCCAATTAATTTTTTAATTGAAATGTCTTCAATCACGAAAATGATAGTATCAATCACAGTTTTAATTGGGCATAGAAAAAATCCTTGATTAAAAAATTAATTGATGTCATTAGCAATTTTCAATTAATGTTTTAATTGATTCAATTAAAAATTTAATTGATTTTGAATGCAAACCCCAATTAATTTTTTATTTAAAAAGGTAACTATTTTCAACTACTTTCTGAATTGGCTTAGAATTTTTATTTTGATTAAGAAATGTTCATCACTTTTTTTAACTGACTTCGTCTTCTGAATTTGATTAAAAAGTTAATTCTATCAATTAATTTTTTAATTAAAAATTTTAAAATTTTCAATCATTGACTTAATTAACCTAATGTTTCTACCTTGATTAAAAAGTTAATTGTATCAATTAATTTATTAATTGAAAAAACATTCAACTTGAATTAACTTTTTAATTGGAAATATTCTGGTGATATTTTTTTCTGTGTGGTTTTAGAACCATAACATGATATAGTTCCCACAAAAAAAAAAATAGTTTCTCCATTTATTATATGCAACGTGAACTTTTCATATGATATGAAGTATGAAACTTTTGCTTGATCTAGCCCGCAAGCAAAGATGGTTACAAAACCTCTAGATTTTTTTATAGGCTCATGACATGCTGAATTGGGATTTAAATATTTTATTTATTTTATATTTAATTTAAATTTATTTTATGTTTTGTTAATTTCAGTGTTTGGACTCTGTGAAGACGTCATGCAAACTATCACTGTTCAGTGAGAACGATGTTGCTGCTTCGGGTCTAGACTTGGCATCGACTTCAAATATCCCATATATGCCATTTGATCCTGCCTCTACCGAAGTTGTTTTGGATTTGGGACGAGCTCTATATAAATTAATGTTTCAATTATTGTTATTAATCGAATCGAATCATAAGATAAGCTCTAATGTTGTCAATCACTTTAGACAAAATGAAAATGTAAGTACCATCATTGCCATGGACATTCACAGGGAAATATATCATTGTTTCTTGTTTCATTGGATTTTCAGGTTCATGACATATCCGACTTGTATGCTTTAGTTAGAGATGCTCTAGTACGCAGTGTAAGTGAAACTGATCTCGAAACCTTAGAGACATCTACGTCAACAGAAGGTGAACATACACCAACACCATCGCCTGGCATACCAATGACAAGTGAAGAATTCGAAAGTACCCTTCACGAATTAATTAACGCTCAAAAGTGGTCATCGGCCATAACACATGTACGCCAATACAAACGTATCTCTCAGATGACAGGTTCAAATCTCAATTTGACAATCTTCAGTTATGCAAATTTGGACAATCGTCTGAAATATGATGAAATGTCGATTATATTGAATGCATATGCACAAAGTATAATGAAAGATAGACAAGGTAAGTTCTAAAAAATTAGCGATAATATCCCAGCAAAAAAAGCGTCGCCAAGAAAGTAGTGAAAATGCTCTTTTTGGATCCGGAAGTGGTGCAAAATTGGCACAGAAGCGATGAATTTAACATGGGCTTGTCATAGGACGGACGTCGACCATTTCAACAGTCGTTGCACTGAATTTGCAACACTTCTTAAGGTGTGGCCTGAATTCAATGTCATATTTTGCCAAGTAAATAAATTTTAATTTTTTGTGATTTTTAATGCATTCTAACGTTTGTCTAAAACGTTTAACCTCAAATATTTTCAAAAATTTGCAATTTTTCTAGAATGGATTTAGAATTTTTTTCGACATAATTTAAATAATTTGTACCATTTTATTAATTCTTACTCTCTTTTCATCATTGTTAAAACAAAATAATTAAAAAAAATTATTAAAAATATGAAAAAAGTGAGTTTTAAATAAATTGAATGAAAAGAACTTGCTGTGTAGTTAAAATAAAGAACATCTATGGGAGGGCATTTTTTGAAGTGCTTTTAAAGTAGTGCCTTTAGAAGAACTTCCAATTTTTTGCTGGGATATTAGGGACCGTAAAAAGTAACCTTTTCAACTTTTTTTTTCGAATCTCAAAAAGTCTATTTGAATTTTCAACCACTGTTGCCACGTTTGGTAGAATTCTACCACAAATGGAAGATTTTTGACTGTTTGGTAGATTGGTAGAATTCTTAATGATTTGGTAGATTTTCCAAAATATCCCTCTCCAACTAAGAGGTACTTCACAAATTTTTAATAGAAATAAAATGTTGGCAAAGTTATCATAGAAATAAAATTTTGACAAAAATTTTCTATAGAAATAAAATCTTTTATAGAAATAAAATTTTGACAAAATTTTCCACAGAAATAAAATTTTGACAAAATTTTCTATAGAAATAAAATTTTGACAATATTTTATTTAGAAATTAAATTTTAACACAATTTTCTTTAGAAATAAAATTTTGACCAAATTTTCTATAGAAATAAAATTTTTATAGAATTTTCTATAGAAATAAAATTTTGATAGAATTTTCTATAGAAATAAAATTTAATTGCACAAAAGTGCCAGCACTTGAAAATAGTGGTAAAATTGCCACTAGAGTGGCATAACGGTAATACTGACCCTTAACGTTATCAAACGTTTGGGTTAGGATAGGTTGAAAGGAGAATTTTAACGTCAGCTGACATACTCCTAAGCCAGTATTCGGCATATTGTGCGATCTAACTTCCTCTTATTGTTCTACGATCTAACATCTTTCCATCGTACCCTTCTTTTATTCCAGCAACTCAGTATCCCTAACGAATTCCCTAATTTTTTCCAATCCCTGACAAACTCTACCAAGTTCTCATCATCCTCAAAACACATGCACCACCCTCAGATGTGCTCTCAATTCTTCTAGGTGCCCGGTAATATTTCACACGGCCCTTCTGGCTGTCATCATACTCTCCTTGAGTAGTGCTCCAATCTTTTGCTGGGTCCACATCGCTTTATGTGTCTCTCATTCAACCAGCTCGGCTCCCATTGCCGCTATTAACTTTGCGTTCTCCAAGTTCACTTCTCTGTGTGTCCTAACTCTTATCGCCAGATCATTCGCCTTTACGTTTCCTCTTATTCTGGGATGTCCCGGCATCCATTAGATGGGGATCCTATCGTATTCTGAGTATTCGTTGATCATGCTTTTGCATTCCAATACGATTCGCGATCGTCTGTGTTATCGCCTAGTGTTATTTCCGATCCATTTTACACATTCCTATAAAGAACGTACATCTGTCTGCCGGAATGAGCTGTGGTGTGGTAATCGAAATAGGATTTCGTTGTCTGGGTCCTCCTCATATACGCCCAATGGTGTCTTCTCACTTCATTTTCATCACCCATCTGAGTAGCAGCTATTTCCCACCGATATCAGTTCTGGGGTCCCATTCTTCCATGACCATATTTCCGGCGTCAGAATGTCAAACTCGGCGGCTATGACCATCTCAGGTTACGAACATAGATTGTTGCAACATCCTTCATTACACCCACCGTCTCGCCGATTATCCTTTGATGAATCATGTTTCCGTCTATTCTCTCAACATCTTCAATTTCATGGCAGCCATAGCGGCTTCGCTTTTGATCTGAACCTCTATAGGTCTTAATCGCGTCAGTGTTGCTAGATTGCATTTTGAAAAAGTGACTTTTTCTGGGCAGTTAGATCAAATTGCTCCACGTGGAGTCTTATTTTTGTTCAGCCGGTTTTCGTCTCGATTCTTCACCTTCCGACCTGCCTCAGATCGTTTTTTGATAATTCTTTCGTCGGCTGATCGCTTCCCTATTTATACCCTGCGCCACACTGTGGAACAGGGTATTATAAGTTAGTGCATATGTTTGTAACACCCAGAAGGAGACGAGATAGACACATGGTGTGTTTGGCAATAATGGTCAGGGTGGGTCCCTGAGTCGATATAACCACGTCCGTCTGTCTGTGAACACATTTTTGTGATCAAAGTCTAGATCGCAATTTAAGTCCAATCGTCTTCAAATTTGGCACATGTTCCTAATTTAGGTCAGAATAGAACCCTATTGATTTTGGAAGAAATCGGTTCAGATTTAGACATAGCTCCCATATATATCTTTCGCCCGATATGGACTTATATGTCCCCAGAAGCCAGAGTTTTATCCCGATTAGCTTGAAATTTTGCACTAGGAGTACAATTTGTAGTATAGTCAAGTGCGCAAAATTTGATTGAAATCGGTTCAGATTTAGATATAGCTCCCATATATATCTTTCGCCCGATATGGACTAATATGGTCCTAAAAGCCAGAGTTTTGGTCCAATTTGGTTGAAATTTTGCACAGGGAGTAGATTTAGCATTGCGTGCCAAATTTGGTTGAAATCGATTCAGATTTAGATATAACTCCCATATATATCTTTCGCCCGATATGTACTTATATGGACCTAGAAGCCAGAGTTTTATCCCGATTAGCTTGAAATTTTGCACAAGGAGTACAATTGATAGTATAGTCATGTGTGCTAAATTTGATTGAAATCGGTTCAGATTTAGATATAGCTTCCATACATATTTTTCGCTCAATATGGACTTATATGGCCCCAGAAGCCAGAATTTTGGACCTATTTGGTTGAAATTTTCCACTAGGAGTACAATTAGTAATATAGTCATGTGTGCCAAATTTGATTGAAATCGGTTCAGATTTAGATATAGCTCCCATATATATGTTTTTCTGATTTCGACAAAAATGGTCAAAATACCAACATTTTCCTTGTAAAATTGCCACTGCTTGGTCGAAAAGTTGTAAAAATGACTCTAATTTTCCTAAACTTCTAATACATATACATCGAGCGATAAATCATAAATAAACTTTTGCGAAGTTTCCTTAAAATTGCTTCAGATTTAAATGCTTCCCATATTTTTTTTACTAAAATTATGTTCCATCCTAGTGCATTAGCCAACTTAAATTTTGAGCCTATAGATTTTGTAAAAGTCTATCAAATTCTGTCCAACTCGAGTGATATTTAAATGCATGTATTTAGGACAAACCTTTATATATAGCCCTCAACACATTTGACGGTTGTGATATGGTATCGAAAATTTAGATCTACAAAGTGGTGCAGGGTATAATATAGTCGGCCCCGCCCGACTTTAGACTTTCCTTACTTGTTTTTCCTTAAGTTCAATTCCCCTTGGGGTATAACCATAAAACGCTACTCGCTTCCCTGGTACACCATTGGTCGCGATTTCCTGCCCTGCGGCACCTGCTCCGGCGTATTTCTTGGGAGGGTAGACAGGGAGACCGCCTTCGGGTATATCCATAATCGGCTCCTCGCTTCCTGATTTGCCATTTGTACCGATTCTCTGTCCTGTGGCTTAGCCTCGGTGCCTTTCTTGGTAGGCTTCTCGTCAATCATTGCCTTTCCAATCTTGAAAAAGACAGCTTTGTTACAAAGAATGGAAACGTTATCTAGGCCCTCCTTTCGGGGGAAGACCGCCCATTTCTTAATATTATTATGTCGACTTTATTCACTTGTTTTCAGTGTTATCTTCATTGTTATTAATACATTTAAAAATATTTGTTTTTTTTTGTCTTTTATTCTATTGCAGAAGCATTTATTGTCTCAAAATCGGATTCGGAGCTTTTTGAAGTTTATGCTATCTTATCGGAAAATTTATATCATGTATCCAGTGCTTTGAACACCATGGAAATTAATATGAAAAGCTATTCCCAAACACATGGATCCAGCTCTTCTCAGGTCTTTCGTGGTGTTGGCGAATCTAGCGATATAGTAACAAATCTGTAAAAAGTTATAAATTGTAACCTCCAAAAATCAAAACAAAGTTAAATGAAATTAAAAAGCTCTTCGGATTTTCAATATAACAAGCCCAAAAGAAAAAAAGTATATATAAATTAAAAAACAAAAATATGAAAGTTTAAAAATTTTTTTTTGTTTGTCAATTTTTTTTTAAGTTTTGGAAGACATTGTGTTACCACTTCATCATTGGAATGTATTATTGGAGAAATTTTAAAATGTATTCGATATTTCTTTTATCTGTGTTAAGTTTAGCAAATTTAAATAATTTGATTATATCTTTTAAGTTTAACAAAATTAATAGTTCTCGTTAAATCTCTATCTAAATTTATTCAAAATTAATTTATTTAGAAAAATTACGATATGATTGTTCGATTTTTTTTTTCAATTTTTTTGTTTAGACTTAAGAATTACTATTCGATTGCTCATCGTATATATCACAAATATAAGTCAATCATAAATCAGTATATAACTTATATGCACACATATATATACCAATATTCATACATCCTTATACATACTTTCGCGAAAGCAAGTATAATTAGAAACAAACAAAAAAATGATGACAGACTCGTTTTTTAGGAGCCATTATTCATTCACATAAATATAAAAATGTAAAATTCTCAAATAAAATAATGAAATCCATTAAACAAAAAAATATATCTACTACAAAGTGTTTCATTTTAATCGAAATATCAATATCCAGCAAAAACTCCTATTACCAGGTATGAGTACACACAAAAAAATTAGATTCAATCACGAAATTAATTGATCCAATTAACTGTTTAATTGAAATGTCTTCAATCACGAAAATGATAGTATCAATCACAGTTTTAAGTGGACATTAAAAAATACTTTATTAAAAAAATTAATCGATTTCATTAGGAAATTTTTTAATTCAATTTTTTAATTGAGTCAATTAAACAATTTATTGATGTTGATTGCAAAACTCAATTAATTTTTTCAATAAAAACGTAACTAGTTTGATTAAAAAGTTAATTGTATCAATTAATTTTTTTAATGAAATATTTTAAAAATTTCAATCATTAACATAATGCTAATAAAATAATAAAAAAAATTATAATCGGCACTTGCATTAAAAAAATCGGCAATCTACATAATATTAAAATAAAACTTATTTTTTGTGTAGGTTAGGTTAGGTGGCAGCAGCCCGATATTTCAGGCTCACTGTGAAACCACTTAGAGAAGTTTTGAAACACTCAGAAATGTCACCAGCATAATCCACCGCTGAAAAACTTCTTGGTGTTTTGGTCGACGCAGGAATCGAACATACGTCCTTGTGAATGCAAGGCGGGTATGCTAATATTTTGTGTAAAAACAAAACAAAAGTATTTATTTCATAAACAAATCAGAAAATTAATAGCACAACAATGCATTTCAATAAAAACCATAAGAAAGTCAGTTTCTTATAAAAATAACATTTTGTGGTTGAAAGT
The DNA here is from genome assembly GCF_050003625.1 of Haematobia irritans. Taxonomy (NCBI): domain Eukaryota; kingdom Metazoa; phylum Arthropoda; class Insecta; order Diptera; family Muscidae; genus Haematobia; species Haematobia irritans. The sequence goes on from NC_134400.1 coordinate 174,061,849, forward strand.
GACACCCAGTATCTCCCATACTGGCTACCCACGTCACTGTTAAACAAAAATATTTCGTATAAAAAATAAATAAATAAACAATAAATATTAAAAATTAATGTAATAAAAAAATAAATCTGAAATTAAAAAAATAACATTTTTCTGAAATATTGTTATTGATTCAGTAAAATTTTTATTTAAGAATAAAAAATTCTGAATCTCATGAAAAATAAAGAATTTTCTATAGAAATAAAATTTTGACCAAATTTCCTAATCAAAAAATCTATTACCATAAAATTTTGGCAAAATTTTTTATAGAAAAAAATGTTTACCAAATTTTCAAATAAAAAAATCTATAACTATAAAATTTTGGCAAAATTTTCTATAGAAATAAAATTTTGACTTAAATTTTTATAGAAATAAAATTATCAATAGAAACAAAATTTTGAAAAAAAATTTTTTGTAACAAACTAAATTTTGCAAAATTTTCTATAGAAATAAAATTTTGCAAAATATTCTATAGAAACAAAATTTTGACTCAATTTCCTATAAAAATAAAATTTTCTATAGAAAAAAATATTTCTATAGTAATAAAATTTTGAATAAATTTTTTATAGAAATAAAATTTTGACAAAATTTGCTATAGAAATAAAATGTTGACAAAACTTTTTATAGAAATAACATTTTGACAAAATTTTCTATAAAAAAACAACTTTGAAAATATTTTCTGTCAATATTCCACATACACGCAAAGAAGAAACATGATTGTCACAATCATATTCGAAGAGCAAAATAATATGATAGGAGCTATTTTTGCGGCGACCATGTAACATTTTCACCTGCAACCATGTTAGCTCAGTTAACATGGTTCTAAGAAAAATAAAATTGTCCTCATCTAAAATGTTATTATATTGATAAAAATAATTTTGTTTGAATCAAAATACAATGGTCACGATCTAAAATGTTATGGTATTCGTCAAAAATGTTTTTCTTCCAGTTAAAAGAACATGGTCACAACCCAAAATGTTTTGATCTTTATGAAAAAACTTTTTTCGTCGTCGAAAAAAGGACGCCACTAGAGAAAAGAAAACACAAAATTAACTTTATTTATTTGTTTTTATTTATTTATAAATTAATTCATTGTTTATTTGTATTTATAATGTCGTGCAAGTAAACATCACATATTTTTATACACTCTATTTTGGTTCAATTTCAACAATAAGTAATCATTCCATATTTACTTCGTGCCCATCAAATTTAAAAATGCAGGCATCATGTAACTGCAAATAAAAATAAATTATACCATAAGCAAAATGCAGAACAAAAACCAGGTAAATTTTTTTCAATTACACTTTCCTTTTTTGTGTTCACATAAAACCACGTGCCACTTCTGAATAAATAAATTAACACAAAACACAGTAATTTCGTATTCTCCTTCCATTCGAAACAACAATCAACGACTGACGCGCAAAATGAAAATCATGTGTACCTACTCAATGTTTTTATAAAATTCTTTTCGCTGCAAAAAAAGTTAAAAAATTAAATGGTCACGAAAAAATATACATGGTCTTTATGACCATGTAATGGTTCTAGACATGTCTATTCCTAACCTATAAAAATACTTTTTTCTCTGGAAAAAAGTAAAAAAATGAATGGTCAGGTACATGATTTTCCCGACCATGTAATGGTCTCAAATTCTATCATTTAAATAATAGAACATGTTTGCGGCATTTGAGAACCACTTAAATGCTTATTGCCAACATATATTTTTCTCCGCTCGAAATTTATTTTTACAAAGAAACAAGTCTAAAGTCGGGCGGAGCCGACTATATTATACCCTTCACCACTATGTAGACAAACATTTGTGTTACCATCTCAACTACTTAAAATTTGCTGGGAGCTATATAAAAGTTTGCATTTCCAGATACAAATACTTTAATGGAAACTCTAGAATTAAAATTTAAATCGGCTAACGCCCTGGGATGAAACACAATGTTAGTAAAAGATATGGGAAATACGAAGCGAGAGAAATTTTAATGCAATTGTACAAAAGAGATTTATGATTTTTCAGGCGATACATATGTATTCGAGATATAGGATAATTAGAGTAATATTTACAATTTTTGCTACTCAGCAGTGGCGATTTTACAAGGATTTTGGTTAGATCTCGCCAAGATATGTGGTCAAGTGTGGGTTGTGATATATTATTTGGTCTAGTCGGGCGACTTGGAGCCTTCTTTAAAACTCAACCGTTCTGTGAAAATTCTGGCATTAGAGTGTGTAGGATATGATCTTAGTCAGTTAGGGAAATCATCACAGAGTTTTGTGTAAAGTGTGAGAATTTTGGCCATATTTGTATTCTCTGAGGAAACTATTCAGTCAATTGGAGGAAAATCCCATTGAAAATGGGTCTAAAATATGAAACAGTCTACCATATTTCCCCAACTCTGGTGTACGTATATATGGGAGCTATATACAATCTGAACCAATTTTGACTAAATTTGACATGCATAGTTGGAATAATAATTGTGTTATCTATGCGAAATTTCACGTAAATGGGAGTATAAGTTTGGCCCCCTGGTCATATGAGTGCAAATCGGACGGGAGATATATATGGGAGCCATATCTAAATCTGAACCGATTTCAACCAAATTTGACACACTTAACGATACTATTAAACGTACCCCTTGTGCAAAATTTGAACCAAATCACGGCAAAACTCTGGCTTTTGTGGCCATATAAGTTCAAATCGGACGAAAGATATATATGGGAGCTATATCTAAATTTGAACCGAGTTCAATCAAATTTACCAAGCATTGGTAGAATGTCAATTCTACCCTCTGTGCAAAATTTCACGAAGATCGGTAGTAAACGTTGGCCTCTGTGGTCATATGAGTCTAAATCGGACGAAAGATATATATGGGAGCTATATCTAAATCTGAACCGATTTGGCTGATATTTTGCAAGATTTTCGAGATTCATAAAATATTTGGATGTACGGTATTTCAAGAAAATCGGTTGATAAACCCGCTAACTATGACCACATCGGGGATAAATATATATGGCAGCTATATCTAAATCTGAACCGATTTCTTCCAAAACCAATAGCGATTGCCTCTGTCCCAAGAAACGGCCCTATGGCAAATTTGAGGACGATCGGACTTAAATTGCGATCTGTGCTTTGTGCACAAAATTACATATACAGACAGACGGACAGACAGACAGACAGACGGACATCGCTAAATCGACTCAGAATTTAATTCTAAGCCGATCGGTATACTAAAAGATGGGTCTATGACCACTATTTCTTGGCGTTACATACAAATGCACAAACTTATTATACCCTGTACCACAGTAGTGGTGAAGGGTATAAAAATACATGGTTTTCGCGACAATTACATACTCTAGATAAGCATTAAATGTATGCGGCAACAATGTCCAAACATGTTTTTTCTCTGCGTGTATATGTTATTATATCAAAACGATTCTGAACTTGAATTCTTGAAAATTTACTAACTCAAACTGAATACATAAAAAATGAATATTTCATAGCCTACTAGAATGAAACTCAAAATGGTCTAATATAATCAAAGGTGTCAAATACATAATAGGCAAGTAGATCCATAGTGTATCGCAACATCTTCCTATGTTGGTCCTTGAGATAATTTGTATTACCGATGTTCCTTGCAAATTGTTATTACCCATTGTAAAGTCTACGCTATTATCCAATGTAGGAGGACTTGGTGGAAGACCTTCATTTCATTTTCATTTCATTTATTTACCCAGCAAAAAAAGCGTCGCCAAAAAGTCATGAAAATGTTCTTTTCGGATCCAGAAGTGGTGCAAAATTGACGCAGAAGCGATGAATTTAACATGGGCTTGTCATAGGACGGAAGTCCTCCATTTCAACAGCCGTTGCACTGAATTTGCATCACTTCTTTAGGTGTGATCCGAATTCAATGTTTTGGATGTAAATTAAAAAATTCTGTGATATTTTGTCAAATAAATAAATTTTATAATTTTTAATCGATTCTAACGCTTGTCGGAAACGTTTGACCACAAATATTTTCAAAAATTCACAATTTTCTCAGATTAGATTTAGCATTTTTGTCGACAAAATTTAAATGATTTGTACCATTTTATGAATTCTTACTCTGTTTTTAATCTATTTGAAATAAAAAAAGTTAAAATTACCCATTAAAGGTATGAAAAAACCAAGTTATAAAAAATTGACTTAAAAGAACTTCCTGGGTAGTTAAAATAAAGAACACTATTGGGAGTGCATCTTCTGGAAGTACTTTTAAAGTTGTGCCTTTGGAAGAACTTCCAAATTTTTTTGCTGGGTATTTTCGCATAATCTGTAAGCATCAACATGAGAGACCATAAGTATAATATTGAGATATTAATACTTAATTGACAATTAGATAACTTAATAATAAAGCTACAAATAAAAATTACAAGTTTATAATTATGTTTTTATAAGTATAAAATTTTACATATAAATTTAATAAAGTTTAGCACGAATAAGGATGAAAATATATTCCAAAAAGTAAAAATTAAAAATTAGCATAGGAACTTTAGAATCATCATAGCTAAAGATTGGAATTCTTTGAAGGACCAAAGGAAATGCCTGCTATCATAAGGTATATAATTATTCCAAATGCGTATGGCACGAATCTGAAAAGATCTTTGCATCAGAAGTGATTGGAACCTGGGAACCGTCAGAGATTGCGTTCGATGAGACACGCCGAACTGGAATCTTTCGAACAAATATATCGGTTGTCGGTTCCTCATTATTCTATAAAAGAGACAAATAACGCGCAAATCAATAAAGTTATTAAATGTACACCCCAGAAATTGAACTGTATATGGCGAAACGTGTTCGTAATACCTCAGATTGAATGCAAATCGTACAATTCGGTTCACACATACCCTCAATCTTCATTCAATATTGTTGGAGTTATCTGAAGAAGGTAGACCGTCTGGGGGAACCTCATTATCGCTTGAGTTTAATACTTCATTATGAGTTGAATTTGTGGTTGTATCCGCGATGGTGCCCAAATTAGTATTGGATCGATTAATATTGGGATCCATTGTGAAGTTTATTGTACCATTTTGCAGTTGCGAGTCAAGTATTGAATCACTATTATGAAATGACAAGTTTTCTCCTGTATGTCGTTCTCGAATGTATTTTTGTCGTTGCAATCACGAAATTAATTCATCCAATTAATTAATAATTGACAATTCACGAAAATGAAAGTATCAATCACAAAAGCCAATTAAATCAAGTAATGAAAGTCGGGCAGGAATGACGCAAAGAAAAACAAACGTTTGGAAACAACACGGATGAAACAACACATACACTGATTTGACAGCCGCTGGCCGATGATTTGGACCTATCGGGTCAATCCGGCACAGAGAGCCCGCCGCCGTGGGAATGCGGATTCCGTAAGGTACACAGTACGACGACAGCCTTATATGCCATTTCGACACATATCAATAGGGGACTTAATCAGCCCAAGCCGTGTCATAGGACGGTCCTCGTGGCGCTTGACCTATCGAAAGCATTCGATACGGTCAACCATGCCACATTATTCGAGGACATCGAGAATACGTCCCTACCGGCAGGAACGAAGCGTTGGGTTCTGAATTATATGTGTGGACGCCAGTCGTACGTGGAATTCAGGGACAAAAAGTCAAAACCCCGTAGAGTTAAACAGGGAGTTCCCCAAGTTGGGGTGATATCTCCGGCACTATTTAACCTCTACCTGTTCTCGATTCCACCCCCTTCTGACGGCGTCGAGATTGTATCATATGCGGACGACTGTAATACAATCATGGCATCCGGGTCCATTGTTGATGACATACGAGTATGCGATCGTTTAAACGTCTACATTGCTGATCTTACCAGTTATTTCACTGCTAGAAATCTGAGGATATCTGCCACCAAATCCTCAGCCACACTGTTTACTACGTGGATGGCGGAAGTGCGTAGCCAGTTGAATGTTAGAGTCGATGGCGAAATAATTCCGACAGTAAACTACCCAAAGATACTCGGCGTAACATTCGACAGCCTTTTCAGGTCATCTGCCCATGCCACTGCAATATGTAATAAGCTCCACGGTAGAAACAAGGTACTCAAGTCACTTGCCGGCAGTACTTGGGGTGCGGACAAAGAATCCTTGTTAACTACTTGTAAGGCAATTGGCCGGTCAGTGGTAAACTATGCAGCTCCAGTGTGGACACCGGAGACTAGTGACACGCATAGGAATAATGTATTCGTACAGACCTGCCAGAACGCTGCCCTTAGAACTGCGACTGGGTGTCTCCGCAGCACACGCCTGGATCACCTTTATGTGGAGACAAAGATCATCCCTGTGCGAAAATACAATAACATGTTGTCAAAGCAGTATCTCCTGGGTTGTCATCGCAGTAATCATTCAAACCACCATCTCATGGGTACACAACCACCACCCAGGAATGTAAGGGTTGATATACATCATCTAGAGCGCGAGATCCAGCGCTACAAAAGAGAGCCTCTAGATCAAGCAGCGTACCAGGCAGGTTTGAACAGGATTCATGAGGATACTGTATGTGGCAGCCGATGTATCAGGCTCACTTAGACTATTCTGTCCATTGTGATACCACAGTGGTGAACTTGATGAGGATACTGTAGCTGAAGCGGTGAGGAGCTACAAGGTTAATCCTGTTCTCGGAGTCCGTCCACCGTCCATAGCACCGGAGGAAAGGGACCTCCCACGGCAGACTAGGATTGTTTTAGCCCAATTAAGATCAGGCAAGTACAGCCGCCTCAATTCATACTTATCAGTGATTGATAGCAGCGTAGCTGACGTATGTCTAAGGGCCACACGACACGCGTTATCTCTTCTCTTGCCCTGCTACACCAATCCGGCTTACCACCAGATCACTCTGAACGTACCCCACCTTAGTCGCAGAGTTCCTCGATCTGGCTACAAGCTGAAGTACCAGAGCGTATAAAATAAAAATGGATGAAATCACAATAAACTGTTACAACAACAACGTTTGGAAACGTTTATCGAAAACTTTTTTTTTGTTAGAGTTTTTTTCTTCGAAAATTTCAAACTTTTATCACCAAAAAAATTTTTTGTTTGTTTCAAAATTTTTATTTTTGCAATAACAAAAATTTTTGTCGCAAAAACACAATATATTTCGTTTATATCAAGCACTATTCCTTTCTGACTTTAAGTCTTTAATAAGACACATTTTGATGTTCCATAATAAAAATTTAATACAGTAGTACACTGAAAAAATATTGTCGTGAGACCAAAGATGTCATGTCTTTAAACTATGAATGCGTTTTTTGCTTAGAATAGAAAACACATTTCTCTGATACAAAGCTGTTTTCCTTGACCGAAATACGATGAACTTTACTATATAGTTGTTTTTTCCTTATAATTAAGTGATTCAAATAAAAACTGCGTATCTTAAAATTAAAGAAAATTTAGTTTGACTAAGGTCAACTTGTCTGTAATAATTGTGAAAAATTCTTCAAAATTAAAGAAATTGTCTTTAAATTTGCTGTCTTATTGCATCTTGACAACAAAGCAAAAAAGCGTTTAAAAATAGGAGACGTTTTTCAACACTTTATTTTAAAGACGATTTTTAATTGAGTCATAGCATAATTTATATTTGAAGTCGAGTCTGAATTTTTTAAATTTAAGTTGTCGTTAGCACGTTTTTAAAGGACTTTAATTGCACATGACGGAAAAATCTTAAAAAACGAAAAAATAAATATTTGCTGCCTAGAATCAAATACGCAAAACTTAAATTTAAAAGACAATTCTGTCTTAAAAGTGTCCTTACTTCAATTCTCCGCTTCTTTGGCTCGGAATCTATACCAAAATTATTAGTGTAAAAACCAAATCTTTGGAACCGCGCATGTTTTTTTTCAGTGTATGTAATGTAGAACATCTTTTCGGAATCTTCCGACCATTTTTGGAATATATGTAAAATTACATTACTTCCGTTTCCAAAAAAAAATTTGTATTCGGTCTAAGCACACTGAAAAAAATATTGACTTAATATGGAAGATTATGCAACTTAAATTTTAGGACTCGAAATTTACACAATGCTAAGGAGAAAATTCTTTAAAATAATAACATTTTAATTAAAAGAAAGTTTATAATCCTTGCTTCAACATTTTTTTTCATTAAATTTAGGACAGAAATCTTGAAATTTGGCGTCCCTCTGTTGAAGTTGTAGATCTTTGAAGTAAGGCAAATGTACCTTAAAATAAAGAAAAACATTTTTAATTTAAAGAAATCGTCTTTAACTCAACTGACATATTAAATTTTTACATTTAAGATAAAAATGTTTCAAATATAGGCTAAGACTTATTTTAAGGATATGCATCTTTAGTTTAAAGTTGTTTTAGCATTAAGAAAACAGTTTTTACTTTGGCATAATTTGGATTTTGAAACTGGAATTTGTTTGTAACTGAAAACCTTTATTAATATATCGCAAACAGAGAATAAAAATTCGAAGAATGAGATCTGTATCCAATTTTAATGTTATCGACACTAGATTTAAAGCCAGGGAGGTCCCTAAAACATGTTTTTATTTTAAAGAACCCGCATCTTTGGCTCGGTATCAATACCAAAATCCTTAAAGGAAGGTCAAAATCTTTGGATCCAAGTATACTTTTATTTGAGTGCAGGTGTTGAACATTTTTTACTAAAAACTAAGTACATATAATTTTACTTATCACGCCAATTTTTATACCCTAAACGACATAGTGGTCAGGGTATAATAACTTTGATCTGCCAAAAAATGTGCCTACCAGAAACATTGACTTTAGACCAGGGATCCGGAGCGGTCCATTTTTTTCGCTCCGCTCCCGCTCCGGAGAAAAAAAAAACCGCTCCGCTCCTCGCTCCGCTCCGAGAAAAAAAAAATCGCTCTGCTCCGCTCCTCTTCGATAAAATTATAGTACAAACATTGTATTATTTATTATACATATATGGGAGCTATAGCTAAATCTGAACCGATTTCGATGATTTTTTGCACATATAGTTAGTGCTATAGAAGATTACATTTCGCCAACTTTGAGTAAGATCGGTTGATAAATAAGGGTTTTATGACCTAATTTGACAAAATCGGGCGATACATATATATGGGACCTATATCTAAATCTGAACCGATTTCGATGAAATTTTCAGACTTAAAGGGTGATACAGAAGATTATTTTGTGCTAAATTTGACGACGATCGGTTAGTAAAAAAAGTGCAACGTGACCCCATTTGTCGAAATCGGGCAATACATATATATGGGAGCTATATCTAAATTTGATCCGATTTCTTCCAAATTCAATAACGTTCGTCCTTGTGCCCAAAAAAACTCCCTGTACCAAATTTCATCAAAATCGGTTAATAATTGCGACCGAAATCCTGTGAACAACAAATACATGGACAGACGGACGGATGGACGGACGGACGCCAAGCGCTAGATCGACTCAGGAGGTGATTCTGAGTCGATCGGTATATATTTTATGGGGTCTAAAATCAATATTTCTTGTAGGCACATTTTTTGGCAGATCAAACTTATTATACCCTAACCACTATGTGGTTTAGGGTATAATGACTTTAAAACAATGTGTTGAAATATTTTATTAATTTTGAAGATTTTTTCAGAAATATTAAATCCATTTTGACTTCATTAAAACGAAATTTGCATTCATGTTAGGATACACATTTTTATGTCGAATCACTTAGCTATAAGGACAAACAGACTTCATTGAAAAGTTTAGAGACTTTTAGACAAGGAAAAACTTTTTTTCAGAGAAATACGTCTTCTATTGTAAGCAAAATTCGTATTCGTATTTTAAGCATGTGAAATATTTGGCCTCCCGTCAATATTCTTTGCGGTGCACCATCTACTATTTAATATGTGATAGAAACCAAATTTATGAAAATGGACCAAAATGGACCAAATTCTGTTTGGTCCGACCATCGGACTAAATTTAAAAATTAGAAATCTTTTGGACCAATTTTGGTCCGATCGGACCAAAACGGCAACGCTGATTGGAATTGAAAGTCTATACACAGAGTATAAGTAACTACTCTCCGAAAGTTTTTTTTTTGTTTTGCAACAGACGTAGAGAAGAGGTTTTGTTATATTTGTAATGTGTGTGTGTATGTTTATGTTTGCAACAACCTCCATCGACATCAGTCCGTGGTATACCTACGAATATTCTTACTCAGATCTACACTGTTAGAAAAATATGTTTTTCATATGTTCCGATATAAACAAAATGTGTTTCGGGCACAATTTTAAAACACAATATATTTAAGTGCAAACATGTAATGTTCCTAAACTAACACTAAATGTTTGGAACATCTATGTTAATATGTTAGAATATATTATGTTTGGGGCATGAATGTTTCATAAAAATCATATGTGTGAATGCAAACATATATACATTTAAAAATTTAATATAGTATAAATATAAATGTGTAAATTTAAAAAAAAAAAAATTTTTGTCGGAGCAGGGATTGAACCCACGACCCTTTGCATGCAAGGCAGACATGCTAACCACTGCTCCACGTGGCAAACAAAAGTTTGTTTCTGTTAAATAATATTATGTTTGCATGGGCTCGTGGGCGCTGTAAACTATGCTATATAAAAGTAACTTATAACGATAATTATCTACTGGTGACTATAACAGCTACGTAGTCCAGTGGATAGTGTGTTGACTTACAAACTGTATGGTCCTCGGTTCGATTCTCCGTGCAGGCGAAAGGTAAAATTTAAAAAATTTATAAAAGTGAATAATTCCTTCAACATTATTTGTATTACAGAAAAAGGTGCCAAGAACTAAAATATTTCGTGAAAATGAAAATTACGAGTATGTTAGGCAATGAGCATAATCGTCTTTGGGAAAAATTCTTCCAAGCATATAATATTTTTGGGCTCAAAATGCTTCCAAACATATAATATGTTCACATAAAACAAACATATTAGTGTTTCGGCAGTATCCAATAATATATGTGCTTCTTGCAAAATATGTTTGGAACATATGTGATCTTAGTACTAGGCTTATTGAACAGCGTTTTTAAGAAATTTTCGTCCTCAAAATCCATAATTTTAATTAAATTTTCGAGAACTAATATCAGAAATAAGAGAATGCTAGGATATAGTACAATAGTAAAGCAAATATGAATGTCCTTACTCTGAAAAAAAGCATGCCCGGTTCCAAAGATTTTGTCTTTACTTTAACAGTTTGGGTATTAATTCCGAGCCAAAGAAGCGGAGAATACAAGTAAGGATACTTTAAAGACGTAATTCTCATTTAAATTTGGGGGTTATGTACTTGCTTCTAGGAAGCAAATGTTAATTTTTAATTTTTTTAGATTTTTTTTCGTCAGTTGTTATCAAAATCCTTTAAAAACGAGTTAACGAGTTATTTTTTTTTTCATATTAAGACTCGACTTCCAGTAGAAATTATGCTATGTTTCAAGTAAAAAGCGTCTTTAAAATAAAGTGTTGAAAAACATGTCTTATTTTTTAACGATTTTTTGCTTTGTAGGCAAGATGCAAAAAGGAAACAAATTTAAAGACAATTTTATTAATTTTAAAGAATTTTTCTTAATTATTAAAGTCACGTTGACCTTACCTCAAAAATTGTATCATGTATTCATGTTATGATACACATTTTTAAGTAAAATCACTTAATTATAAGGACATTACAACTTCATTCAAGAGTTTATTGCCTTTTGGACAAGAAAAAAACTTTATTTTAGAGAAATGCGTCTTCCATGTTAAGCAAAATTTGCATTCTTATTCTAAGGACATGGAATCTTTGACTTCACGACAATATTTTTTTCAGTGTAGAAAACTAAAAAATTAAATATAAATAAGATCGAAAGTACTGTTGTTACTTTTACAACACATACTAGATATATATTTTGACATTTGCCGTTTTTGAAAACAATTACTAAAAAACACGTTGTGTTTTCCCCAATGTACGTACGTACAAAAATACATATCGTACATTTTAAACGTTTACTCACACTACGCTAAGTACTAGCTAAATTTGAAATTACCTACACAGTGTAATTTCAAAGTTACACATTTCATTTAAGTAATATTTTATCCGGAGCGGAGCGGTTTTTCATTTGGAAACCGGATTTTAGAAATGCCGCTCCCGCTCCGCTCCCGCTCCGGCGAAAAAAGGGCTTGCTTCGCTCCGCTCCACGCTCCGCTCCGGATCCCTGCTTTAGACCCCATAAAATATATACCGATCGACTCAGCATCACCTCCTGAGTCGAACTAGCGCTTGGTGTCCTTCCGTCCGTCCGCCCATGTAACAGGTTGGCTGATAAGTCCCCGGTCTGACACATAGATGGCGTCACTAGTATTAAATGCATATTATTTTTATATAGTACCAACCTTCAAATGATTCGTGTCAAAATTTGACGACTGTAAGTCAATTAGTTTGTGAGATAAAGCGTCTTTTGTGAAGCAACTTTTGTTATTGTGAAAAAAATGGAACAAAAGGAATTTCGTGTTTTGATAAAATACTGTTTTCTGAAGGGAAAAAATACGGTGGAAGCAAAAACTTGGCTTGATAATGAGTTTCCGGACTCTACCCCAGGGAAATCAACAATAATTGATTGGTACACTGAAAAAAATATTGTCGTGAGGTCAAAGATTTCATGTCTTTAAAATACGAATACAAATTTTGCTTAGCATAGAAGACGCATTTCTCTAAAATAAAGTTATTTTCCTTGTCCAAAAATCGATAAACTTTTCAATGAAGTCATATTGTCCTTATAATAAAGTGATTTGACTTAAAAATGGGTATCTTAACATGAAAGAAAAAATTTATAGGCTAAGGTCAACTTGACTTTAATAATTCAGAAAAATTCTTTAAATTTAATGAAATTGTCTTTAAATTTGTTGTCTTTTTGCATCTTGACTACAAAGCAAAAAATCGTTCAAATATAGGACATGTTTTTTCAAAACTTTATTTTAAAGAAGTTTTTTACTTCAAACATAGCATAATTTCTACTGGAAGTCGAGTCCTAATTTGGAAAATAAAGTTGCCGTTAACTCGTTTTTAAAGGACTTTGATAGTATATGAAGAAAAAAAGCTGAGAAAGCGAAAAATTAAAATTTGCTTCCTAGAAGCAAGTACACAAATCCTAAATTTAAAAGAGAATTGTGTCTTAAAAGTATCCTTACTTGTATTCTCCGCTTCTTTGGCTCGGAATCAATACCAAATTTTTTAAAGTAAAGACAAAATCTTTGGAACCGAATATGCTTTTTTTCAGTGTATGCAAAATTCAAGCGTGGTGAAATGAGCACGGAGGACGGTGAAAGAGGTGGTTACCCACGAAAACATCAAAAAAATCCACAAAATGATTTTGAATGACCGTAAAATGAAGTTGATCGAGATAGCAGAGGCCTTAAAGATATCAAAGGAACGTGTTGGTCATATCATTCATCAATATTTGGATATGCGGAAGCTTTGTGCAAAATGGGTGCCGCGCGAGCTCACCAAAAACAACGTGTTGATGATTCTGAGCGGTGTTTGCAGCTGTTAACTCGTTATACACCCGAGTTCTTCCATCGATATGTGACAATGGATGAAACATGTCTCCATCACTACACTCCTGAGTCCAATCGACAGTCGGCTGAGTGGACAGCGACCGGTGAACCGTCTCCGAAGCGAGGAAAGACTCAAAAGTCCGCTGGCAAAGTAATGGCCTCGGTTTTTTGGGATGCGCATGGAATAATTTTTATCGATTATCTTGAGAAGGGAAAAACCATCAACTGTGGCTATTATATGGCGTTATTGGAGCGTTTGAAGGTCGAAATCGCGGCAAAACGGCCCCATATGAAAAAGAAAAAAGTGTTGTCCCACCAAGACAACGCACCGTGCCACAAGTCATTGAGAACGATGGCAAAAATGCATGAATTGGGCTTCGAATTGCTTCCCCACCCACCGTATTCTCCATATCTGGCCCCCAGCGACTTTTCCTGGTTCTCAGACCTCAAAAGGATGCTCGCAGGGAAAAAATTTGGCTGCAATGAAGAGGTGATCGCCGAAACTGAGGCCTATTTTGAGGCAAAACTGAAGGACTACTACCTAAATCGTATCAAAAAATTGGAAGGTCGTTATAATCGTTGTATCGCTCTTGAAGAAAACTATGTTGAATAATAAAAACGAATTTTGACAAAAAAATGTGTTTTTCTTTGTTAGACCGGGGACTTATCAGCCAACCTCTTAACTAACATTTGTGAAGTCATTGTCAGATGCAAAGATTATAGAAGAGGAAGATGGGAGATTGGCTACTGAGCACATCAAACCATTTACCACATTAGTTTAATACTCGAACCAAACGCGTATACGACAAGTATTGACATAGCATTAAATTGCAAATAAAATGAAATTAAGTGCACGAAATAAACTTCCTTAAACGGGAAAATGTAGTTTTTTTGTTGTTGCCTAAAATTTAACATTATTTCATTAAGAAAATTAAGTTTTTCATTTAAAAAATAAAAACGAAAAACAAATAAAAAAATTACGAACATGTATGAAACTAACATGGTAAATGCAACATTTGGTATGACGCAAGCCAATTTCCTATCTTCCTCAGGTTTATTGTCTTTGGTCAGATGGTCCATGCAGAGGTAATAAATATCAAATATTCTCCAAATGAAAAACATACAAATATAACACCCAACATCAATATTAAGCGACTTTTCCTCTGGAATACTTGCAAATTGAGCTTTATTTAAGTAAATACATGTGATGCTCTTTAATTAGGTTGATGAATGACATCATAATACAAACAAATACATATGTATGTGTTTGTTATGTCTGCACATAACAAAAGCACCTCCGTGCAAAGACAATAAACCTGAGGAAGATAGGAAATTGGCTTGCGTCATACCAAATGTTGCATTTACCATGTTAGTTTCATACATGTTCGTAATTTTTTTATTTGCTTTTCGTTTTTATTTTTTAAATGAAAAACTTAATTTTCTTAATGAAATAATGTTAAATTTTAGGCAACAACAAAAAAACTACATTTTCCCGTTTAAGGAAGTTTATTTCGTGCACTTAATTTCATTTTATTTGCAATTTAATGCTATGTCAATACTTGTCGTATACGCGTTTGGTTCGAGTATTAAACTAATGTGGTAAATGGTTTGATGTGCTCAGTAGCCAATCTCCCATCTTCCTCTTCTATAATCTTTGCCTCCGTGTAACATATGCTCCACAAAAAAAAAACATCAATTTGCAGAATATGAAGAAAAAATAACTATGCTCGATGTTAAGATGATGGAGGATTAGGGACAAATATGGAAAAAAACAAATGTGACAAAATGGTTATTTATCGAGCCCATTCTGCCTGCTTTCGTGGAGCTAGGAAATTTTAAAAATTTCGACCAAAAAATATAAATCGAAAAAAAAACAAGTGAGTAAAGCAGGAGACACCGAGGTGAAATGGTTAGCATGTCCGCCTTGCATACACGAGGTCGTGGGTTCGATTCCTGCTTCGACCGAACACCAAAAAGTTTTTCAGCGGTGGATTATCCCACCTCAGTAATGCTGGTGACATTTCTGAGGGTTTCAAAGCTTCTGTAAGTGGTTTCACTGCAATGTGAAACGCCGTTCGGACTCGGCTATAAAAAGGAGGTCCCTTGTCATTGAGCTTAACATGGAATCGGGCAGCTCTCAGTGATAAGAGAGAAGTTCACCCATGTGGTATCACAATGGATTGAATAGTCTAAGTGCGCCTGATACATCGGGCTGCCACCTAACCTAACCTAACCTAAAGCAGAAACCACCCATTACTGAATTAGTAAACATTGTCTGTGGGGTATCAATGGTATAAGTTTGGGGAAAAACCGTTTTTCCAAATTTAAGAACATTAGCCGCTGTATGGGAGTTTTATCACAATCTGAACATAAATGTCTGATATTAAGAGCTATAGTTGATTCTGAACCTACAGAGTTTAATCGCTCAATTAGTGTGGGTAATAGCCAAATTTCTGAAAATAGCCCAGCAAGCATATTGACAAGCGTTTTGTAAATTAAGATTGCTGCAAGCTTGCATAAATAAGAGTTTTGGCTATTTGTTTGCAAATGCAAGTGTTTTGCAAACATTGTTTACAGTTTGCTTGTAAATGTAACTGTTTTATAAAATTAAACAAAACTTGTCATTCTTGGCATTGAAAATTGTGCCAAAAAGTTGTGTAAATAAATTGTGTCAAATTAACTATTAAAAGGTGAGTTTCTATGAATTTAATGCCTACAGAAAAAAAATAATTTTCAAACTTATTTATTTATTTTATTTATTTAACTCATTTTACAACCAAGCCGAAATGGCCATATACGGTTACAGAGATACTCATCATAAAGAAATACATTAAATTTACTTAAAACAAGTATATACAGCACTAAGTTCGGCCGGGCCGAATCATGAACGAAATATTAGGGTTTCCTTTGAAATTTCAGGAGGGCTTGAGGACTTGAGGACACTTCCCGAAGATAAACTTAAAGATTTGACCTATGAGGACTATATCAGATTCTGGATTTATAATAACCATTTTTGTTTGAGTTTTAGAGGAATCATTAACATCTCTTGTAAGTGTGCAAGAAAATTATAAAATAACGTCTTGATTTGAAATCTTAAATCTGAAGAAGTAAACTCTGGAAATTTTACATTGAGTTTCAAGCAATTTGCATGATCAGTGGGATAAAAACTTCGGATTCCAGAAGCCCAAGAAGTAAAATCGGGAAATCGGTCTATATGGGGGCTATACCAGAATATGGACCGATACTCACCATTTTCGGCACACCTCTTTATGGTCCTAAAATACCTCTAGATTTCCAATTTCAGACAAATTGGATAAAAACTACGGTTTCTATAAGCCCAAGACCCCAAATCGGGAGGTTCATTTTATATGGGGACCATACCAAAACATGGACCGATACTCACAATTTTTGGCACACGTATTTGTGGTCCTACAATACCTCCAGATTTCCAATTTCAGGTATATTGAATAAAAACTGCGGTTTCTATAAGCCCAAGAAGTAAAATCGGGAGATCGGTCTATGTGGGGGCTATACCAAAATATGGACCGATACTCACAAGTTTTGGTACACGTATTTGTGGTCCTACAATACCTCTAGATTTCCAATTTCAGGTAAATTGAATAAAAACTGCGGTTTCTGTAAGCCCAAGAAGTAAAATCGGGAGATCGGTCTATATGGGGGCTATACCAAAACATGGACCGATACTCAGCATTTTTGGTACACCTCTTTATGGTCATAAAATACCTCTAGATTTCAAATTTCAGGCAAATTGCATAAAAACTACGATTTCTATAAGCCCAAGACCCAAAATCGGGAGGTCCGTTTATATGGGGACTATATCAAAACCTGGAGCGATATAGGCCATCTTCGAACTTGACCTGCCTGCAGACAAAAGACGAGTTTGTGCAAAATTTCAGCACGAGTGCTTCATTATTGAAGATTGTAGCGTGATTACAACAGACAGACAGACAGACAGACGGACAGACGGACATCGTTATATCGTCTTAGAATTTCTCCCTGATCAAGAATATATATACTTTATATAGTCGGAAATCGATATTTCGATGTGTTACAAACGGAATGACAAACTTATTATACCCCCGTCACCATTCTATGGTGGTGGGTATAAAAACAAGTATATACGGCCGTAAGTTCGGCCAGGCCGAAGCTTATGTACCCTCCATCATGGATTGCGTAGAAACTTCTTCTAAACACTGCCATCCACAATCGAATTACTTAAGTTGCGGTAACGCTTGCCGATGGCAAGGTATCTTAAAACCTCCTAACACCATCTTCTAAATTGTATGTAAGTCCATACGTGGTATGTATTAAATCAAACAAGATCGATCCAATACGTATATAATTCAGTTTGACAAAGTAGACATAAAATTTTGACAACATTTTCTACAGAAATAAAATTTTAACAAAATTTTCTATGGAAATAAAATTTTCACAAAATTTTCTATAGAAAGAATTTTGACAAAAATTTCTACAGAAATAAAATTTTACCAAAATTTTCTATAGAAATAAACTTTTGACAAAATTTTCTATAGAAATAAAATCTTGGTAGATTATTTTTGGCTCGAGTGGCAACCATGATTATGAACCGAATAAAATTTGAACAAAATTTTCTATAGAAATAAAATTTTGACAAAATTTTCTATAGAAATAAAATTTTGACAAAATTTTCTATAGAAATTTTGGTAGATTATTTTTGGCTCTAGTTGCAACCATGATTATGAACCGATATGGACCAATTCTTGTGTGATTGGACCAATTTTGGTATGGTTGTTAGCGACCATATAATAACATCACGTTCCTCATTTGAACCGGATCGGATGAATTTTGCTCCTCCAAGAGGCTCCGGAGGTCAAATCTGGATAACGTTTTATATGGGGGCTATATATAATTATGGACCGATATGGACCAATTGTGACACGGTTGTTAAAGATCATATACTAACACCATGTTCCAAATTACAACCAGATTGGATGAAATTTGCTTCTCTTGGAGACTTCGCAAGCCAAATCTGGGGATCGGTTAATATGGGGCTATATATAATTATGAACCGATGTGGACCAATTTTTGCATGGTTGTTAGAGACCATATACCAACATCATGTACCAAATTTCAGGCGGATCGGATGAAATTTGTTTCTCTTTGAGGCTCCGCAACCCAAATCTTGGGATCGGTTTATATGGGCGCTATATATAATTATGGACCGATGTGGACCAATTTTTGCACGGTTGTTAGAGACCATATACCAATACCATGTACCAAATTTCAGCCGGATCGGATGCAATTTGCTTCTCTTTGAGGCTTCGCAAACCAAATCTGGAGATCGGTTTATATGGGGTCTATATATAATTATGGACCGATGTGGACCAATTTTTGCATGGTTGTTAGAGACCATATACCAACACCATGTACCAAATTTCAGCCGGATCGGATTAAATATGCTTCTCTTAGAGGCTCCACAAGCCAAATCTGGGGATCGGTTTATATGGGGGCTATATATAATTATGGACCGATATGGACCAATTTTTGCATGGTTGTTAGAGACCATATTCCAACACCATGTACCAAATTTCAACCGGATCGGATGAAATATGCTTCTGTTAGAGGCTCCACAAGCCAAATCTGAGGGTCCCTTTATATGGAGGCTATACGTAAAAGTGGACCGATATGGCCCATTTTCAACACCATCCGACCTACATCGATAACAACTACTTGTGCCAAGTTTTAAGTCGATAGCTTGTTTCGTTCGGAAGTTAGCGTGATTTCAACAGACGGACGGACGGACGGACGGACATGCTTAGATCGACTTAGATTTTCACCACGACCCAGAAAATATGTATGTATATATATATATATATATATATATATATATATATATATATATATATATATATATATATATATATATATATATATATATATATATATATATATATATATATATATATATATATATATATATATATATATATATATATATATATATATATATATATATATATATATATATATATATATATATATATATATACCACCCCCAAAAAATTTAAATTTTCATCCAAATCCTAAAAAAATTGCAAGTTTTATATGAAAAACTTCTTTTGCCCATATCTCCTAAACTAAGCGTCCTAGAGCGAAAAGGGCTTTAATTCGTGACCACCCCCAAAAAATTGAAATTTTCATCCAAATCCTAAAAAAATTAAATTTTTATATGAAAACCTTCTTTTGCCCATATTTCCTAAACTAAGCGTCCTAGAGCGAAAAGGGCTTTAATTCGTGACCACCCCCAAAAAATTGAAATTTTCATCCAAATCCTAAAAAAATTAAAATTTTTATATGAAAAACTTCATTTGCCCATATCTCCTAAACTAAGCGTCCTAGAGCGAAAAGGGCTTTAATTCGTGGACACACCAAAAAATTGAAGTTTTCATCCAAATCCTAAAAAAATTGAAATTTTTATATGAAGAACTTCTTTTGCCTATATCTCCTAAACTAAGCGTCCTAGAGCGAAAAGGGCTTTAATTCGTGACCACCCTCAAAAAATTGAAATTTTCATCCAAAACCTAAAAAAATTGAAATTTTAATATAAAAAACTCATTTTGCCTATATCTCCTAAACTAAGCGTCCTAGAGCAAAAAGTGCTTTAATTCGTGACCACCCCAAAAAATTGTAATTTTCATCCAAATCCTAAAAAAAATTAAATTTTTATATGAAACAATCGTTTGCCCATATCGCCTAAACTAAACGTCCTAGAGCGAAAAGGGCTTTAATTCGTGGACACCCCAAAAAATTGAAATTTTCATCCAAATCCTAAAAAAATTGAAATTTTAATATAAAAAACTTCTTTTGCCCATATCTCCTAAACTAAGCGTCCTAGAGCGAAAAGGGCTTTAATTAGTGACCACCCCCAAAAAATTGAAATTTTCATCCAAATCCTAAAAAAATTGAAATTTTTATATAAAAAACTTCTTTTGCCCATATCTCCTAAACTAAGCGTCCTAGAGTGAAAAGGGGTTTAATTCGTGACCACCCTCAAAAATTGAAAATTTCATCCAAATCCTAAAAAAAATTAAAATTTTTATATGAAAAACTTCTTTTGACCATATCTCCTAAACTAAGCGTCCTAGAGCGAAAAGGGCTTTAATTCGTGACCACCCCCAAAAAATTGAAAAATCCACCCAAACCTAAAAAAATTGAAATTTTTATATGAAAAACTTCTTTTGCCCGTATCTCCTAAACTAAGCGTCCTAGAGCGAAAAGGGCTTTAATTCGTGACTACCGCAAAATATTGAAATTTTCATCCAAATCCTAAAAAAATTGAAATTTTTATATGAAAAACTTCTTTTGCCTATATCTCCTAAACTAAGCGTCCTAGAGCGAAAAGGGCTTTAATTCGTGACCACCCTCAAAAAATTGAAATTTTCATCCAAAACCTAAAAAAATTTAAATTTTAATATAAAAAACTTATTTTGCCTATATCTCCTAAACTAAGCGTCCTAGAGCGAAAAGGGCTTTAATTCGTGAACACCCGAAAAAATTGAAATTTTCATCCAAATCCTAAAAAAAATTAAATTTTTATATGAAAAACTTATTTTGCCCGTATCTCCTAAACTAAGCGTCATAGAGCGAAAAGGGCTTTAATTCGTGACCACCCTCAAAAAATTGAAATTTTCATCCAAATCCTAAAAAAATTTAAATTTTTATATGAAAAACTTCTTTTGCCCACATCTCCTAAACTAAGCGTCCTAGAGCGAAAAGGGCTTTAATTCGTGACCACCCCCAAAAAATTGAAATTTTCATCCAAATCCTAAAAAAATTGAAATTTTTATATGAAAAACTTCTTTTGCCCATATCTCCTAAACTAAGGGTCCTAAAGCGAAAACGGCTTTAATTCGTGACCACCCACAAAAAATTGAAATTTTCATCCAAATCCTAAAAAAATTGAAATTTTTATATGAAAAACTTCTTTTGCCCATATCTCCTAAACTAAGGGTCCTAAAGCGAAAACGGCTTTAATTCGTGACCACCCACAAAAAATTGAAATTTTCATCCAAATCCTAAAAAAAATTTAATTTTTATATGAAAAACTTCTTTTGCCCATATTTCCTAAACTAAGCGTCCTAGAGCGAAAAGGGCTTTAATTCGTGACCACCCCAAAAAAAATTGAAATTTTCATCCAAATCCTAAAAAAATTAAATTTTTATATGAAAAACTTCTTTTGCCTATATCTCCTAAACTAAGCGTCCTAGAGCGAAAAGGGCTTTAATTCGTGACCACCCTCAAAAAATTTAAATTTTCATCCAAATCCTAAAAAATTGAAATTTTTATATGAAAAACTTCTTTTGCCCATATCTCCTAAACTAAGCGTCCTAGAGCGAAAAGGGCTTTAATACGTGACCACCCCCAAAAAATTGAAAAATCCACCCAAACCTAAAAAAATTGAAATTTTTATATGAAAAACTTCTTTTGCCCATATCTCCTAAACTAAGCGTCCTAGAGCGAAAAGGGCTTTAATTCGTGACCACCCCCAAAAAATTGAAATTTTCATCCAAATCCTAAAAAAATGTAAATATTTATACGAAAAACTTCTTTTGCCTATATCTCCTAAACTAAGCGTCCTAGAGCGAAAAGGGCTTTAATTCGTGATCACCCCCAAAAAATTTAAATTTTCATCCAAATCCTAAAAAAATTGCAATTTTTATATGAAAAACTTCTTTTGTCCATATCTTCTAAACTAAGCGTCCTAGAGTGAAAAGGGCTTTAATTCGTGACCACCCCAAAAAAATTTAAATTTTCATCCAAATCCTAAAAAAATTGAAATTTTTATATAAAAAACTTCTTTTGCCCATATCTCCTAAACTAAGCGTCCTAGAGCGAAAAGGGCTTTAATTCGTGACCACCCCAAAAAATTTAAAATTTCATCCAAATCCTAAAAAAATTTAAATTTCTATATGAAAAACTTCTTTTGCCTATATCTCCTGAACTAAGCGTCCTAGAGTGAAAAGGGCTTTAATTCGTGACCACCCCCAAAAAATTTAAATTTTCATCCAAATCCTAAAAAAATTGCAAGTTTTATATGAAAAACTTATTTTGCCCATATCTCCTAAACTAAGCGTCCTAGAGCGAAAAGGGCTTTAATTCGTGACCACCCCCAAAAAATTGAAATTTTCATCCAAATCCTAAAAAAAATAAATTTTTATATGAAAAACTTCTTTTGCCCATATTTCCTAAACTAAGCGTCCTAGAGCGAAAAGGGCTTTAATTCGTGACCACCCCCAAAAAATTGAAAAATCCACCCAAACCTAAAAAAATTAAAATTTTTATATGAAAAACTTCTTTTGCCCATATCTCCTAAACTAAGCGTCCTAGAGCGAAAAGGGCTTTAATTCGTGGACACACCAAAAAATTGAAATTTTCATCCAAATCCTAAAAAAATTGAAATTTTTATATGAAAAACTTCTTTTGCCCATATCTCCTAAACTAAGCGTCCTAGAGCAAAAAGGGCTTTAATTCGTGACCACCCCAAAAAATTGTAATTTTCATCCAAATCCTAAAAAAAATTAAATTTTTATATGAAACAATCGTTTGCCCATATATCCTAAACTAAACGTCCTAGACATAAAATTTTGACAACATTTTCTACAGAAATAAAATTTTAACAAAATTTTCTATGGAAATAAAATTTTCACAAAATTTTCTATAGAAAGAATTTTGACAAAAATTTCTACAGAAATAAAATTTTACCAAAATTTTCTATAGAAATAAACTTTTGACAAAATTTTCTATAGAAATAAAATCTTGGTAGATTATTTTTGGCTCGAGTGGCAACCATGATTATGAACCGAATAAAATTTGAACAAAATTTTCTATAGAAATAAAATTTTGACAAAATTTTCTATAGAAATAAAATTTTGACAAAATTTTCTATAGAAATTTTGGTAGATTATTTTTGGCTCTAGTTGCAACCATGATTATGAACCGATATGGACCAATTCTTGTGTGATTGGACCAATTTTGGTATGGTTGTTAGCGACCATATAATAACATCACGTTCCTCATTTGAACCGGATCGGATGAATTTTGCTCCTCCAAGAGGCTCCGGAGGTCAAATCTGGATAACGTTTTATATGGGGGCTATATATAATTATGGACCGATATGGACCAATTGTGACACGGTTGTTAAAGATCATATACTAACACCATGTTCCAAATTACAACCAGATTGGATGAAATTTGCTTCTCTTGGAGACTTCGCAAGCCAAATCTGGGGATCGGTTAATATGGGGCTATATATAATTATGAACCGATGTGGACCAATTTTTGCATGGTAGAGACCATATACCAACATCATGTACCAAATTTCAGGCGGATCGGATGAAATTTGTTTCTCTTTGAGGCTCCGCAACCCAAATCTTGGGATCGGTTTATATGGGCGCTATATATAATTATGGACCGATGTGGACCAATTTTTGCACGGTTGTTAGAGACCATATACCAATACCATGTACCAAATTTCAGCCGGATCGGATGCAATTTGCTTCTCTTTGAGGCTTCGCAAACCAAATCTGGAGATCGGTTTATATGGGGTCTATATATAATTATGGACCGATGTGGACCAATTTTTGCATGGTTGTTAGAGACCATATACCAACACCATGTACCAAATTTCAGCCGGATCGGATTAAATATGCTTCTCTTAGAGGCTCCACAAGCCAAATCTGGGGATCGGTTTATATGGGGGCTATATATAATTATGGACCGATATGGACCAATTTTTGCATGGTTGTTAGAGACCATATTCCAACACCATGTACCAAATTTCAACCGGATCGGATGAAATATGCTTCTGTTAGAGGCTCCACAAGCCAAATCTGAGGGTCCCTTTATATGGAGGCTATACGTAAAAGTGGACCGATATGGCCCATTTTCAACACCATCCGACCTACATCGATAACAACTACTTGTGCCAAGTTTTAAGTCGATAGCTTGTTTCGTTCGGAAGTTAGCGTGATTTCAACAGACGGACGGACGGACGGACGGACATGCTTAGATCGACTTAGATTTTCACCACGACCCAGAAAATATGTATGTATATATATATATATATATATATATATATATATATATATATATATATATATATATATATATATATATATATATATATATATATATATATATATATATATATATATATATATATATATATATATATATATATATATATATATATATATATATATATATATATATATATATATATATATATATATATATATATATATATATATATATATACCACCCCCAAAAAATTTAAATTTTCATCCAAATCCTAAAAAAATTGCAAGTTTTATATGAAAAACTTCTTTTGCCCATATCTCCTAAACTAAGCGTCCTAGAGCGAAAAGGGCTTTAATTCGTGACCACCCCCAAAAAATTGAAATTTTCATCCAAATCCTAAAAAAATTAAATTTTTATATGAAAACCTTCTTTTGCCCATATTTCCTAAACTAAGCGTCCTAGAGCGAAAAGGGCTTTAATTCGTGACCACCCCCAAAAAATTGAAATTTTCATCCAAATCCTAAAAAAATTAAAATTTTTATATGAAAAACTTCATTTGCCCATATCTCCTAAACTAAGCGTCCTAGAGCGAAAAGGGCTTTAATTCGTGGACACACCAAAAAATTGAAGTTTTCATCCAAATCCTAAAAAAATTGAAATTTTTATATGAAGAACTTCTTTTGCCTATATCTCCTAAACTAAGCGTCCTAGAGCGAAAAGGGCTTTAATTCGTGACCACCCTCAAAAAATTGAAATTTTCATCCAAAACCTAAAAAAATTGAAATTTTAATATAAAAAACTCATTTTGCCTATATCTCCTAAACTAAGCGTCCTAGAGCAAAAAGTGCTTTAATTCGTGACCACCCCAAAAAATTGTAATTTTCATCCAAATCCTAAAAAAAATTAAATTTTTATATGAAACAATCGTTTGCCCATATCGCCTAAACTAAACGTCCTAGAGCGAAAAGGGCTTTAATTCGTGGACACCCCAAAAAATTGAAATTTTCATCCAAATCCTAAAAAAATTGAAATTTTAATATAAAAAACTTCTTTTGCCCATATCTCCTAAACTAAGCGTCCTAGAGCGAAAAGGGCTTTAATTAGTGACCACCCCCAAAAAATTGAAATTTTCATCCAAATCCTAAAAAAATTGAAATTTTTATATAAAAAACTTCTTTTGCCCATATCTCCTAAACTAAGCGTCCTAGAGTGAAAAGGGGTTTAATTCGTGACCACCCTCAAAAATTGAAAATTTCATCCAAATCCTAAAAAAAATTAAAATTTTTATATGAAAAACTTCTTTTGACCATATCTCCTAAACTAAGCGTCCTAGAGCGAAAAGGGCTTTAATTCGTGACCACCCCCAAAAAATTGAAAAATCCACCCAAACCTAAAAAAATTGAAATTTTTATATGAAAAACTTCTTTTGCCCGTATCTCCTAAACTAAGCGTCCTAGAGCGAAAAGGGCTTTAATTCGTGACTACCGCAAAATATTGAAATTTTCATCCAAATCCTAAAAAAATTGAAATTTTTATATGAAAAACTTCTTTTGCCTATATCTCCTAAACTAAGCGTCCTAGAGCGAAAAGGGCTTTAATTCGTGACCACCCTCAAAAAATTGAAATTTTCATCCAAAACCTAAAAAAATTTAAATTTTAATATAAAAAACTTATTTTGCCTATATCTCCTAAACTAAGCGTCCTAGAGCGAAAAGGGCTTTAATTCGTGAACACCCGAAAAAATTGAAATTTTCATCCAAATCCTAAAAAAAATTAAATTTTTATATGAAAAACTTATTTTGCCCGTATCTCCTAAACTAAGCGTCATAGAGCGAAAAGGGCTTTAATTCGTGACCACCCTCAAAAAATTGAAATTTTCATCCAAATCCTAAAAAAATTTAAATTTTTATATGAAAAACTTCTTTTGCCCACATCTCCTAAACTAAGCGTCCTAGAGCGAAAAGGGCTTTAATTCGTGACCACCCCCAAAAAATTGAAATTTTCATCCAAATCCTAAAAAAATTGAAATTTTTATATGAAAAACTTCTTTTGCCCATATCTCCTAAACTAAGGGTCCTAAAGCGAAAACGGCTTTAATTCGTGACCACCCACAAAAAATTGAAATTTTCATCCAAATCCTAAAAAAATTGAAATTTTTATATGAAAAACTTCTTTTGCCCATATCTCCTAAACTAAGGGTCCTAAAGCGAAAACGGCTTTAATTCGTGACCACCCACAAAAAATTGAAATTTTCATCCAAATCCTAAAAAAAATTTAATTTTTATATGAAAAACTTCTTTTGCCCATATTTCCTAAACTAAGCGTCCTAGAGCGAAAAGGGCTTTAATTCGTGACCACCCCAAAAAAAATTGAAATTTTCATCCAAATCCTAAAAAAATTAAATTTTTATATGAAAAACTTCTTTTGCCTATATCTCCTAAACTAAGCGTCCTAGAGCGAAAAGGGCTTTAATTCGTGACCACCCTCAAAAAATTTAAATTTTCATCCAAATCCTAAAAAATTGAAATTTTTATATGAAAAACTTCTTTTGCCCATATCTCCTAAACTAAGCGTCCTAGAGCGAAAAGGGCTTTAATACGTGACCACCCCCAAAAAATTGAAAAATCCACCCAAACCTAAAAAAATTGAAATTTTTATATGAAAAACTTCTTTTGCCCATATCTCCTAAACTAAGCGTCCTAGAGCGAAAAGGGCTTTAATTCGTGACCACCCCCAAAAAATTGAAATTTTCATCCAAATCCTAAAAAAATGTAAATATTTATACGAAAAACTTCTTTTGCCTATATCTCCTAAACTAAGCGTCCTAGAGCGAAAAGGGCTTTAATTCGTGATCACCCCCAAAAAATTTAAATTTTCATCCAAATCCTAAAAAAATTGCAATTTTTATATGAAAAACTTCTTTTGTCCATATCTTCTAAACTAAGCGTCCTAGAGTGAAAAGGGCTTTAATTCGTGACCACCCCAAAAAAATTTAAATTTTCATCCAAATCCTAAAAAAATTGAAATTTTTATATAAAAAACTTCTTTTGCCCATATCTCCTAAACTAAGCGTCCTAGAGCGAAAAGGGCTTTAATTCGTGACCACCCCAAAAAATTTAAAATTTCATCCAAATCCTAAAAAAATTTAAATTTCTATATGAAAAACTTCTTTTGCCTATATCTCCTGAACTAAGCGTCCTAGAGTGAAAAGGGCTTTAATTCGTGACCACCCCCAAAAAATTTAAATTTTCATCCAAATCCTAAAAAAATTGCAAGTTTTATATGAAAAACTTATTTTGCCCATATCTCCTAAACTAAGCGTCCTAGAGCGAAAAGGGCTTTAATTCGTGACCACCCCCAAAAAATTGAAATTTTCATCCAAATCCTAAAAAAAATAAATTTTTATATGAAAAACTTCTTTTGCCCATATTTCCTAAACTAAGCGTCCTAGAGCGAAAAGGGCTTTAATTCGTGACCACCCCCAAAAAATTGAAAAATCCACCCAAACCTAAAAAAATTAAAATTTTTATATGAAAAACTTCTTTTGCCCATATCTCCTAAACTAAGCGTCCTAGAGCGAAAAGGGCTTTAATTCGTGGACACACCAAAAAATTGAAATTTTCATCCAAATCCTAAAAAAATTGAAATTTTTATATG
Source organism: Haematobia irritans (assembly GCF_050003625.1). Classification (NCBI taxonomy): domain Eukaryota; kingdom Metazoa; phylum Arthropoda; class Insecta; order Diptera; family Muscidae; genus Haematobia; species Haematobia irritans. The sequence goes on from NC_134400.1 coordinate 174,090,154, forward strand.
AAAAACTTCTTTTGCCCATATCTCCTAAACTAAGCGTCCTAGAGCAAAAAGGGCTTTAATTCGTGACCACCCCAAAAAATTGTAATTTTCATCCAAATCCTAAAAAAAATTAAATTTTTATATGAAACAATCGTTTGCCCATATATCCTAAACTAAACGTCCTAGAGCGAAAAGGGCTTTAATTCGTGGACACCCCAAAAAATTGAAATTTTCATCCAAATCCTAAAAACATTTAAATTTTTATATGAAAAACTTCTTTTGCCCATATCTCCTAAACTAAGCGTCCTAGAGCGAAAAGGGCTTTAATTCGTGTCCACCCCCAAAAAATTTAAAGTTTCATCCAAATCCTAAAAGAATTTAAATTTTTATATGAAAAACTTCTTTTGCCCATATCTCCTAAACTAAGCGTCCTAGAGCGAAAAGGGCTTTAATTCGTGACCACCCCCAAAAAAGTGAAAAATCCACCCAAATCCTAAAAAAATTGAAATTTTTATATGAAAAACTTCTTTTGCCCATATCTCCTAAACTAAGCGTCCTAGAGCGAAAAGGTCTTTAATTCGTGGACACACCAAAAAATTGAAATTTTCATCCAAATCCTAAAAAAATTGAAATTTTTATATGAAAAACTTCTTTTGCCCATATCTCCTAAACTAAGCGTCCTAGAGCAAAAAGGGCTTTAATTCGTGACCACCCCAAAAAATTGTAATTTTCATCCAAATCCTAAAAAAAATTAAATTTTTATATGAAACAATCGTTTGCCCATATCTCCTAAACTAAACGTCCTAGAGCGAAAAGGGCTTTAATTCGTGGACACCCCAAAAAATTGAAATTTTCATCCAAATCCTAAAAAAATTTAAATTTTTATATGAAAAACTTCTTTTGCCCATATCTCCTAAACTAAGCGTCCTAGAGCGAAAAGGGCTTTAATTCGTGACCACCCCCAAAAAATTGAAAGTTTCATCCAAATCCTAAAAGAATTTAAATTTTTATATGAAAAACTTCTTTTGCCCATATCTCCTAAACTAAGCGTCCTAGAGCGAAAAGGGCTTTAATTCGTGACCACCCCCAAAAAATTGAAAAATCCACCCAAATCCTAAAAAAATTGAAATTTTTATATGAAAAACTTCTTTTGCCCATATCTCCTAAACTAGCGTCCCACCCCCAAAAAATTGAAATTTTCATCCAAATCCTAAAAAAATTGAAATTATTATATGAAAAACTTATTTTGCCCATATCTCCTAAACTAAGGGTCCTAAAGCGAAAAGGGCTTTAATTCGTGACCACCCACAAAAAATTGAAATTTTCATCCAAATCCTAAAAAAATTTAAAATTTTATATGAAAAACTTCTTTTGCTCATATCTCCTAAACTAAGAGTCCTAGAGCGAAAAGGGCTTTAATTCGTGACCACCCCAAAAAAAAAATGAAATTTTCATCCAAATCCTAAAAAAATTAAATTTTTATATGAAAAACTTCTTTTGCCCATATCTCCTAAACTAAGCGTCCTAGAGCGAAAAGGGCTTTAATCCGTGACCATCCCATATCTCCTAAACTAAGCGTCCTAGAGCGAAAAGGGCTTTAATTCGTGACCACCCCAAAAAAAATGAAATTTTCATCCAAATCCTAAAAAAAAATTAATTTTTATATGAAAAACTTCTTTTGCCCATATCTCCTAAACTAAGCGTCCTAGAGCGAAAAGGGCTTTAATTCGTGACCACCCCAAAAAAATGAAATTTTCATCCAAATCCTAAAAAAAAAATTAATTTTTATATGAAAAACTTCTTTTGCCCATATCTCCTAAACTAAGCGTCCTAGAGCGAAAAGGGCTTTAATTCGTGACCACCCAAAAATTTTCATCCAAATCCTAAAAAAATTTAAATTTTTATATGAAAAACTTCTTTTGCCTATATCTCCTAAACTAAGCGTTCTAGAGCGAAAAGGGCCTTAATTCGTGACCACCCCCAAAAAATTGAGATTTTCATCCAAATCCTAAAAAAATTTAAATTTTTATATGAAAAGCTTCTTTTGCCTATATCTCCTAAACTAAGCGTCCTAGAGCGAAAAGGGCTTTAATTCGTGACCACCCCCAAAAATTTAAATTTTCATCCAAATCCTAAAAAAATTGAAATTTTTATATGAAAAACTTCTTTTGCCCATATCTCCTAAACTAAGCGTCCTAGAGTGAAAAGGACTTTAATTCGTGACCACCCCAAAAAAATTTAAATTTTCATCCAAATCCTAAAAAAATTGAAATTTTTCTATAAAAAACTTCTTTTGCCCATATCTCCTAAACTAAGCGTCCTAGAGCGAAAAGGGCTTTAATTCGTGACCACCCCCAAAAAATTGAAAGTTTCATCCAAATCCTAAAAAAATTTAAATTTTTATATGAAAAACTTCTTTTGCCTATATCTCCTAAACTAAGGGTCCTAGAGCGAAAAGGGCTTTAATTCGTGGACACCCCCAAAAAATATAAATTTTCATCGAAATCCTAAAAAAAATTAAATTTTTATATGAAAAACTTCGTTTGCCCATATCTCCTAAACTAAGCGTCCTAGAGCGAAAAGGGCTTTAATTCGTGACCACCCCCAAAAAATTGAAAGTTTCATCCAAATCCTAAAAAAATTTAAATTTTTATATGAAAAACTTCTTTTGCCTATATCTCCTAAACTAAGGGTCCTAGAGCGAAAAGGGCTTTAATTCGTGACCACCCCCAAAAAATTGAAAAATCCACCCAAACCTAAAAAAATTTAAATTTTTATATGAAAAACTTCTTTTGCCCATATCTCCTAAACTAAACGTCCTAGAGCGAAAAGGGCTTTAATTCGTGGACACCCCAAAAAATTGAAATTTTCATCCAAATCCTAAAAAAATTGAAATTTTAATATAAAAAACTTCTTTTGCCCATATCTCCTAAACTAAGCGTCCTAGAGCGAAAAGGGCTTTAATTAGTGACCACCCCCAAAAAATTGAAATTTTCATCCAAATCCTAAAAAAATTGAAATTTTTATATAAAAAACTTCTTTTGCCCATATCTCCTAAACTAAGCGTCCTAGAGTGAAAAGGGGTTTAATTCGTGACCACCCTCAAAAATTGAAATTTTCATCCAAATCCTAAAAAAAATTAAAATTTTTATATGAAAAACTTCTTTTGACCATATCTCCTAAACTAAGCGTCCTAGAGCGAAAAGGGCTTTAATTCGTGACCACCCCCAAAAAATTGAAAAATCCACCCAAACCTAAAAAAATTGAAATTTTTATATGAAAAACTTCTTTTGCCCGTATCTCCTAAACTAAGCGTCCTAGAGCGAAAAGGGCTTTAATTCGTGACTACCGCAAAATATTCAAATTTTCATCCAAATCCTAAAAAAATTGAAATTTTTATATGAAAAACTTCTTTTGCCTATATCTCCTAAACTAAGCGTCCTAGAGCGAAAAGGGCTTTAATTCGTGACCACCCTCAAAAAATTGAAATTTTCATCCAAAACCTAAAAAAATTGAAATTTTAATATAAAAAACTTCTTTTGCCTATATCTCCTAAACTAAGCGTCCTAGAGCGAAAAGGGCTTTAATTCGTGAACACCCGAAAAAAATGAAATTTTCATCCAAATCCTAAAAAAAATTAAATTTTCATATGAAAAACTTATTTTGCCCGTATCTCCTACACTAAGCGTCATAGAGCGAAAAGGGCTTTAATTCGTGACCACCCTCAAAAAATTGAAATTTTCATCCAAATCCTAAAAAAATTTAAATTTTTATATGAAAAACTTCTTTTGCCCACATCTCCTAAACTAAGCGTCCTAGAGCGAAAAGGGCTTTAATTCGTGACCACCCCCAAAAAATTGAAATTTTCATCCAAATCCTAAAAAAATTGAAATTTTTATATGAAAAACTTCTTTTGCCTATATCTCCTAAACTAAGGGTCCTAGAGCGAAAAGGGCTTTAATTAGTGACCACCCCCAAAAAATTGAAATTTTCATCCAAATCCTAAAAAAATTGAAATTTTTATATGAAAAACTTCTTTTGCCCATATTTCCTAAACTAAGAGTCCTAGAGCGAAAAGGGCTTTAATTCGTGACCACCCCAAAAAAAATTGAAATTTTCATCCAAATCCTAAAAAAATTAAATTTTTATATGAAAAACTTCTTTTGCCTATATCTCCTAAACTAAGCGTCCTAGAGCGAAAAGGGCTTTAATTCGTGACCACCCTCAAAAAATTTAAATTTTCATCCAAATCCTAAAAAATTGAAATTTTTATATGAAAAACTTCTTTTGCCCATATCTCCTAAACTAAGCGTCCTAGAGCGAAAAGGGCTTTAATTCGTGACCACCACCAAAAAAAAAATTGAATAATCCACCCAAACCTAAAAAAATTGAAATTTTTATATGAAAAACTTCTTTTGCCCATATCTCCTAAACTAAGCGTCCTAGAGCGAAAAGGGCTTTAATTCGTGACCACCCCCAAAAAATTGAAATTTTCATCCAAATCCTAAAAAAATTTAAATATTTATACGAAAAACTTCTTTTGCCTATATCTCCTAAACTAAGCGTCCTAGAGCGAAAAGGGCTTTAATTCGTGATCACCCCCAAAAAATTTAAATTTTCATCCAAATCCTAAAAAAATTGCAATTTTTATATGAAAAACTTCTTTTGCCCATATCTCCTAAACTAAGCGTCCTAGAGCGAAAAGGGCTTTAATTCGTGACCACCCCAAAAAATTTAAAATTTCATCCAAATCCTAAAAAAAATTAAATTTCTATATGAAAAACTTCTTTTGCCTATATCTCCTGAACTAAGCGTCCTAGAGTGAAAAGGGCTTTAATTCGTGACCACCCCCAAAAAATTTAAATTTTCATCCAAATCCTAAAAAAATTGCAATTTTTATATGAAAAACTTCTTTTGCCCATATCTCCTAAACTAAGCGTCCTAGAGCGAAAAGGGCTTTAATTCGTGACCACCCCAAAAAATTTAAAATTTCATCCAAATCCTAAAAAAAATTAAATTTCTATATGAAAAACTTCTTTTGCCTATATCTCCTGAACTAAGCGTCCTAGAGTGAAAAGGGCTTTAATTCGTGACCACCCCCAAAAAATTTAAATTTTCATCCAAATCCTAAAAAAATTGCAAGTTTTATATGAAAAACTTCTTTTGCCCATATCTCCTAAACTAAGCGTCCTAGAGCGAAAAGGGCTTTAATTCGTGACCACCCCCAAAAAATTGAAATTTTCATCCAAATCCTAAAAAAATTGCAAGTTTTATATGAAAAACTTCTTTTGCCCATATCTCCTAAACTAAGCGTCCTAGAGCGAAAAGGGCTTTAATTCGTGACCACCCCCAAAAAATTGAAATTTTCATCCAAATCCTAAAAAAATTAAATTTTTATATGAAAAACTTCTTTTGCCCATATTTCCTAAACTAAGCGTCCTAGAGCGAAAAGGGCTTTAATTCGTGACCACCCCCAAAAAATTGATAAATCCACCCAAACCTAAAAAAATTAAAATTTTTATATGAAAAACTTCTTTTGCCCATATCTCCTAAACTAAGCGTCCTAGAGCGAAAAGGGCTTTAATTCGTGGACACACCAAAAAATTGAAATTTTCATCCAAATCCTAAAAAAATTGAAATTTTTATATGAAAAACTTCTTTTGCCCATATCTCCTAAACTAAGCGTCCTAGAGCAAAAAGGGCTTTAATTCGTGACCACCCCAAAAAATTGTAATTTTCATCCAAATCCTAAAAAAAATTAAATTTTTATATGAAACAATCGTTTGCCCATATCTCCTAAACTAAACGTCCTAGAGCGAAATGGGGTTTTATTTGTGGACACCCCAAAAAATTTAAATTTTCATCCAAATCCTAAAAACATTTAAATTTTTATATGAAAAACTTCTTTTGCCCATATCTCCTAAACTAAGCGTCCTAGAGCGAAAAGGGCTTTAATTCGTGTCCACCCCCAAAAAATTGAAAGTTTCATCCAAATCCTAAAAGAATTTAAATTTTTATATGAAAAACTTCTTTTGCCCATATCTCCTAACCTAAGCGTCCTAGAGCGAAAAGGGCTTTAATTCGTGACCACCCCCAAAAAAGTGAAAAATCCACCCAAATCCTAAAAAAATTGAAATTTTTATATGAAAAACTTCTTTTGCCCATATCTCCTAAACTAAGCGTCCTAGAGCGAAAAGGGCTTTAATTCGTGGACACACCAAAAAATTGAAATTTTCATCCAAATCCTAAAAAAATTGAAATTTTTATATGAAAAACTTCTTTTGCCCATATCTCCTAAACTAAGCGTCCTAGAGCAAAAAGGGCTTTAATTCGTGACCACCCCAAAAAATTGTAATTTTCATCCAAATCCTAAAAAAAATTAAATTTTTATATGAAACAATCGTTTGCCCATATCTCCTAAACTAAACGTCCTAGAGCGAAAAGGGCTTTAATTCGTGGACACCCCAAAAAATTGAAATTTTCATCCAAATCCTAAAAACATTTAAATTTTTATATGAAAAACTTCTTTTGCCCATATCTCCTAAACTAAGCGTCCTAGAGCGAAAAGGGCTTTAATTCGTGTCCACCCCCAAAAAATTGAAAGTTTCATCCAAATCCTAAAAGAATTTAAATTTTTATATGAAAAACTTCTTTTGCCCATATCTCCTAAACTAAGCGTCCTAGAGCGAAAAGGGCTTTAATTCGTGACCACCCCCAAAAAAGTGAAAAATACACCCAAATCCTAAAAAAATTGAAATTTTTATATGAAAAACTTCTTTTGCCCATATCTCCTAAACTAAGCGTCCTAGAGCGAAAAGGGCTTTAATTCGTGGACACACCAAAAAATTGAAATTTTCATCCAAATCCTAAAAAAATTGAAATTTTTATATGAAAAACTTCTTTTGCCCATATCTCCTAAACTAAGCGTCCTAGAGCAAAAAGGGCTTTAATTCGTGACCACCCCAAAAAATTGTAATTTTCATCCAAATCCTAAAAAAAATTAAATTTTTATATGAAACAATCGTTTGCCCATATCTCCTAAACTAAACGTCCTAGAGCGAAAAGGGCTTTAATTCGTGGACACCCCAAAAAATTGAAATTTTCATCCAAATCCTAAAAAAATTTAAATTTTTATATGAAAAACTTCTTTTGCCCATATCTCCTAAACTAAGCGTCCTAGAGCGAAAAGGGCTTTAATTCGTGACCACCCCCAAAAAATTGAAAGTTTCATCCAAATCCTAAAAGAATTTAAATTTTTATATGAAAAACTTCTTTTGCCCATATCTCCTAAACTAAGCGTCCTAGAGCGAAAAGGGCTTTAATTCGTGACCACCCCCAAAAAAATGAAAAATCCACCCAAATCCTAAAAAAATTGAAATTTTTATATGAAAAACTTCTTTTGCCCATATCTCCTAAACTAGCGTCCCACCCCCAAAAAATTGAAATTTTCATCCAAATCCTAAAAAAATTGAAATTATTATATGAAAAACTTATTTTGCCCATATCTCCTAAACTAAGCGTCCTAAAGCGAAAAGGGCTTTAATTCGTGACCACCCACAAAAAATTGAAATTTTCATCCAAATCCTAAAAAAATTTAAAATTTTATATGAAAAACTTCTTTTGCTCATATCTCCTAAACTAAGAGTCCTAGAGCGAAAAGGGCTTTAATCCGTGACCATCCCATATCTCCTAAACTAAGCGTCCTAGAGCGAAAAGGGCTTTAATTCGTGACCACCCCAAAAAAAATGAAATTTTCATCCAAATCCTAAAAAAAAATTAATTTTTATATGAAAAACTTCTTTTGCCCATATCTCCTAAACTAAGCGTCCTAGAGCGAAAAGGGCTTTAATTCGTGACCACCCCAAAAAAATGAAATTTTCATCCAAATCCTAAAAAAAAATTTAATTTTTATATGAAAAACTTATTTTGCCCACATCTCCTAAACTAAGCGTCCTAGAGCGAAAAGGGCTTTAATTCGTGACCACCCCCAAAAAATTGAGATTTTCATCCAAATCCTAAAAAAATTTAAATTTTTATATGAAAAGCTTCTTTTGCCTATATCTCCTAAACTAAGCGTCCTAGAGCGAAAAGGGCTTTAGTTCGTGACCACCCCCAAAAATTTAAATTTTCATCCAAATCCTAAAAAAATTGAAATTTTTATATGAAAAACTTCTTTTGCCCATATCTCCTAAACTAAGCGTCCTAGAGTGAAAAGGGCTTTAATTCGTGACCACCCCAAAAAAATTTAAATTTTCATCCAAATCCTAAAAAAATTGAAATTTTTATATAAAAAACTTCTTTTGCCCATATCTCCTAAACTAAGCGTCCTAGAGCGAAAAGGGCTTTAATTCGTGACCACCCCCAAAAAATTGAAAGTTTCATCCAAATCCTAAAAAAATTTAAATTTTTATATGAAAAACTTCTTTTGCCTATATCTCCTAAACTAAGGGTCCTAGAGCGAAAAGGGCTTTAATTCGTGGGCACCCCCAAAAAATTTAAATTTTCATCGAAATCCTAAAAAAAATTAAATTTTTATATGAAAAACTTCGTTTGCCCATATCTCCTAAACTAAGCGTCCTAGAGCGAAAAGGGCTTTAATTGGTGACCACCCCCAAAAAATTGAAATTTTCATCCAAATCCTAAAAAAATTTAAATTTTTATATGGAAAACTTCTTTTGCCCATATCTCCTAAACTAAGCGTCCTAGAGCGAAAAGGGCTTTAATTCGTGACCACCCCCAAAAAAATTTAAAAATCCACCCAAACCTAAAAAAATTGAAATTTTTATATGAAAAACTTCTTTTGCCGATATCTCCTAAACTAAGCGTCCTAGAGCGAAAAGGGCTTTAATTCGTGACCACCCCCAAAAAATTTAAAAATCCACCCAAACCTAAAAAAATTGAAATTTTTATATGAAAAACTTCTTTTGCCCATATCTCCTAAACTAAACGCCCTAGAGCGAAAAGGGCTTTAATTCGTGACCACCCTCAAAAATTGAAATTTTCATCCAAATCCTAAAAAAATTTAAATTTTTATATGAAAAACTTCTTTTGACCATATCTCTTAAACTAAGCGTCCTAGAGCGAAAAGGACTTTAATTCGTGACCACCCCCAAAAAATTGAAATTTTCATCCAAATCCTAAAAAAAATTTACATTTTTATATGAAAAACTTCTTTTGCCCATATCTCCTAAACTAAGCGTCCTAGAGCGAAAAGGGCTTTAATTCGTGACCACCCCCAAAAAATTGAAATTTTCATCCAAATTCTAAAAAAAATGAAATTTTTATATGAAAAACTTCTTTTGCCCATATCTCCTAAACTAAGCGTCCTACAGCGAAAAGGGCTTTAATTCGTGACCACCCCCAAAAATTGAAATTTTCATCCAAATCCTAAAAAAAATGAAATTTTTATATGAAAAACTTCTTTTGCCCATATCTCCTAAACTCAGCGTCCTAGAGCGAAAAGGGCTTTAATTCGTGACCACCCTCAAAATTTGAAATTTTCATCCAAATCCTAAAAAAAATTTAAATTTTTATATGAAAAACTTCTTTTGCCCATATCTCCTAAACTAAGGGTCCTAGAGCGAGAGGGCTTTAATTCGTGACCACCCCCAAAAAATTGAAAAATCCACCCAAACCTAAAAAAATTGAAATTTTTATATGAAAAACTTCTTTTGCCCATATCTCCTAAACTAAGCGTCCTAGAGCGAAAAGGGCTTTAATTCGTGACCACCCCCAAAAAATTGAAATTTTCATCCAAATTCTAAAAAAATGAAATTTTTATATGAAAAACTTCTTTTGCCCATATCTCCTAAACTAAGCGTCCTAGAGCGAAAAGGGCTTTAATTCGTGACCAACCCAAAAAAATTTAAATTTTCATCCAAATCCTAAAAAAATTTAAATTTTTATATGAAAAACTTCTTTTGCCCATATCTCCTAAACTAAGCGTCCTAGAGCGAAAAGGGCTTTAATTCGTGACCACCCCCAAAAAATTGAAAGTTTCATCCAAATCCTAAAAGAATTTAAATTTTTATATGAAAAACTTCTTTTGCCCATATCTCCTAAACTAAGCGTCCTAGAGCGAAAAGGGCTTTAATTCGTGACCACCCCCAAAAAATTGAAAAATCCACCCAAATCCTAAAAAAATTGAAATTTTTATATGAAAAACTTCTTTTGCCCATATCTCCTAAACTAGCGTCCCACCCCCAAAAAATTGAAATTTTCATCCAAATCCTAAAAAAATTGAAATTATTATATGAAAAACTTATTTTGCCCATATCTCCTAAACTAAGCGTCCTAAAGCGAAAAGGGCTTTAATTCGTGACCACCCACAAAAAATTGAAATTTTCATCCAAATCCTAAAAAAATTTAAAATTTTATATGAAAAACTTCTTTTGCTCATATCTCCTAAACTAAGAGTCCTAGAGCGAAAAGGGCTTTAATCCGTGACCATCCCATATCTCCTAAACTAAGCGTCCTAGAGCGAAAAGGGCTTTAATTCGTGACCACCCCAAAAAAAATGAAATTTTCATCCAAATCCTAAAAAAAAATTAATTTTTATATGAAAAACTTCTTTTGCCCATATCTCCTAAACTAAGCGTCCTAGAGCGAAAAGGGCTTTAATTCGTGACCACCCCAAAAAAATGAAATTTTCATCCAAATCCTAAAAAAAATTTAATTTTTATATGAAAAACTTCTTTTGCCCATATCTCCTAAACTAAGCGTCCTAGAGCGAAAAGGGCTTTAATTCGTGACCACCCCCAAAAAATTGAGATTTTCATCCAAATCCTAAAAAAATTTAAATTTTTATATGAAAAGCTTCTTTTGCCTATATCTCCTAAACTAAGCGTCCTAGAGCGAAAAGGGCTTTAATTCGTGTACACCCCCAAAAAATTTAAATTTTCATCGAAATCCTAAAAAAAATTAAATTTTTATATGAAAAACTTCGTTTGCCCATATCTCCTAAACTAAGCGTCCTAGAGCGAAAAGGGCTTTAATTGGTGACCACCCCCAAAAAATTGAAATTTTCATCCAAATCCTAAAAAAATTTAAATTTTTTTATGGAAAACTTCTTTTGCCCATATCTCCTAAACTAAGCGTCCTAGAGCGAAAAGGGCTTTAATTCGTGACCACCCCCAAAAAAATTTAAAAATCCACCCAAACCTAAAAAAATTGAAATTTTTATATGAAAAACTTCTTTTGCCCATATCTCCTAAACTAAGCGTCCTAGAGCGAAAAGGGCTTTAATTCGTGACCACCCCCAAAAAATTTAAAAATCCACCCAAACCTAAAAAAATTGAAATTTTTATATGAAAAACTTCTTTTGCCCATATCTCCTAAACTAAACGCCCTAGAGCGAAAAGGGGTTTAATTCGTGACCACCCTCAAAAATTGAAATTTTCATCCAAATCCTAAAAAATTTAAATTTTTATATGAAAAACTTCTTTTGACCATATCTCCTAAACTAAGCGTCCTAGAGCGAAAAGGACTTTAATTCGTGACCACCCCCAAAAAATTGAAATTTTCATCCAAATCCTAAAAAAATTTACATTTTTATATGAAAAACTTCTTTTGCCCATATCTCCTAAACTAAGCGTCCTAGAGCGAAAAGGGCTTTAATTCGTGACCACCCCCAAAAAATTGAAATTTTCATCCAAATTCTAAAAAAAATGAAATTTTTATATGAAAAACTTCTTTTGCCCATATCTCCTAAACTAAGGGTCCTACAGCGAAAAGGGCTTTAATTCGTGACCACCCCCAAAAAATTGAAATTTTCATCCAAATCCTAAAAAAAATGAAATTTTTATATGAAAAACTTCTTTTGCCCATATCTCCTAAACTCAGCGTCCTAGAGCGAAAAGGGCTTTAATTCGTGACCACCCCCAAAAAATTGAAATTTTCATCCAAATCCTAAAAAAATTTACATTTTTATATGAAAAACTTCTTTTGCCCATATCTCCTAAACTAAGCGTCCTAGAGCGAAAAGGGCTTTAATTCGTGACCACCCCCAAAAAATTGAAATTTTCATCCAAATTCTAAAAAAATGAAATTTTTATATGAAAAACTTCTTTTGCCCATATCTCCTAAACTAAGCGTCCTAGAGCGAAAAGGGCTTTAATTCGTGACCAACCCAAAAAAATTTAAATTTTCATCCAAATCCTAAAAAAATTTAAATTTTTATATGAAAAATTTCTTTTGCCCATATCTCCTAAACTAAGCGTCCTAGAGCGAAAAGGACTTTAATTCGTGACCACCCCCAAAAAATTGAAATTTTCATCCAAATCCTAAAAAAATTTACATTTTTATATGAAAAACTTCTTTTGCCCATATCTCCTAAACTAAGCGTCCTAGAGCGAAAAGGGCTTTAATTCGTGACCACCCCCAAAAAATTGAAATTTTCATCCAAATTCTAAAAAAATGAAATTTTTATATGAAAAACTTCTTTTGCCCATATCTCCTAAACTAAGCGTCCTACAGCGAAAAGGGCTTTAATTCGTGACCACCCCCAAAAAATTGAAAAATCCACCCAAACCTAAAAAAATTTAAATTTTTATATGAAAAACTTCTTTTGCCCATATCTCCTAAACTAAGCGTCCTAGAGCGAAAAGGGCTTTAATTCGTGACCACCACCAAAAAATTGAAATTTTCATCCAAATCCTAAAAAAATTGAAATTTTTATATGGAAAACTTCTTTTGCCCATATCTCCTAAACTAAGCGTCCTAGAGCGAAAAGGGCTTTAATTCGTGACCACCCCCAAAAAATTGAAAAATCCATCCAAACCTAAAAAAAATTAAATTTTTATATGAAAAACTTCTTTTGCCCATATCTCCTAAACTAAGCGTCCTAGAGCGAAAAGGGCTTTAATTCGTGACCACCACCAAAAAATTGAAATTTTCATCCAAATCCTAAAAAAATTTAAATTTTTATATGGAAAACTTCTTTTGCCCATATCTCCTAAACTAAGCGTCCTAGAGCGAAAAGGGCTTTAATTCGTGACCACCCCAAAAAAATTTAAATTTTCATCCAAATCCTAAAAAATTTAAATTTTTATATGAAAAATTACTTTTGCCCATATCTCCTAAACTAAGCGTCCTAGAGCGAAAAGGACTTTAATTCGTGACCACCCCCAAAAAATTGAAATTTTCATCCAAATCCTAAAAAAATTTACATTTTTATATGAAAAACTTCTTTTGCCCATATCTCCTAAACTAAGCGTCCTAGAGCGAAAAGGGCTTTAATTCGTGACCACCCCCAAAAAATTGAAATTTTCATCCAAATTCTAAAAAAATGAAATTTTTATATGAAAAACTTCTTTTGCCCATATCTCCTAAACTAAGCGTCCTACAGCGAAAAGGGCTTTAATTCGTGACCACCCCCAAAAAATTGAAATTTTCATCAAAATCCTAAAAAAATTTAAATTTTTATATGAAAAACTTCTTTTGACCATATCTCCTAAACTAAGCGTCCTAGAGCGAAAAGGGCTTTAATTCGTGGCCACCCCCAAAAAATTGAAAAATCCACCCAAACCTAAAAAAATTGAAATTTTTATATGAAAAACTTCTTTTGCCCGTATCTCCTAAAATAAGCGTCCTAGAGCGAAAAGGGCTTTAATTCGTGACCACCCCCAAAAAATTTAAAAATCCACCCAAACCTAAAAAAATTGAAATTTTTATATGAAAAACTTCTTTTGCCCATATCTCCTAAACTAAGCGTCCTAGAGCGAAAAGGGCTTTAATTCGTGACCACCCTCAAACATTGAAATTTTCATCCAAATCCTAAAAAAATTTAAATTTTTATATGAAAAACTTCTTTTGACCATATCTCCTAAACTAAGCGTCCTAGAGCGAAAAGGGCTTTAATTCGTGACCACCCCCAAAAAATTGAAAAATCCACCCAAACCTAAAAAAATGAAATTTTTATATGAAAAACTTCTTTTGCCCGTATCTCCTAAACTAAGCGTCCTAGAGCGAAAACGGCTTTGATTCGTGACTTCCGCAAAATATTGAAATTTTCATCCAAATCCTAAAAAAATGAAATTTTTATATGAAAAACTTCTTTTGCCCATATCTCCTAAACTAAGCGTCCTAGAGCGAAAAGGGCTTTAATTCGTGACCACCCTCAAAATTTGAAATTTTCATCCAAATCCCAAAAAATTGAAAAATCCACCCAAACCTAAAAAAATTGAAATTTTTATATGAATAACTTCTTTTGCCCCCAAAAAATTGAAATTTTCATCCAAATTCTAAAAAAATGAAATTTTTATATGAAAAACTTCTTTTGCCCATATCTCCTAAACTAAGCGTCCTACAGCGAAAAGGGCTTTAATTCGTGACCACCCCCAAAAAATTGAAATTTTCATCAAAATCCTAAAAAAATTTAAATTTTTATATGAAAAACTTCTTTTGACCATATCTCCTAAACTAAGCGTCCTAGAGCGAAAAGGGCTTTAATTCGTGACCACCCCCAAAAAATTGAAAAATCTACCCAAACCTAGAAAAATTGAAATTTTTATATGAAAAACTTCTTTTGCCCGTATCTCCTAAAATAAGCGTCCTAGAGCGAAAAGGGCTTTAATTCGTGACCACCCCCAAAAAATTTAAAAATCCACCCAAACCTAAAAAAATTGAAATTTTTATATGAAAAACTTCTTTTGCCCATATCTCCTAAACTAAGCGTCCTAGAGCGAAAAGGGCTTTAATTCGTGACCACCCTCAAAAATTGAAATTTTCATCCAAATCCTAAAAAAATTTAAATTTTTATATGAAAAACTTCTTTTGACCATATCTCCTAAACTAAGCGTCCTAGAGCGAAAAGGGCTTTAATTCGTGACCACCCCCAAAAAATTGAAAAATCCACCCAAACCTAAAAAAATTGAAATTTTTATATGAAAAACTTCTTTTGCCCATATCTCCTAAACTAAGCGTCCTAGAGCGAAAACGGCTTTAATTCGTGACTACCGCAAAATATTGAAATTTTCATCCAAATCCTAAAAAAAATGAAATTTTTATATGAAAAACTTCTTTTGCCCATATCTCCTAAACTAAGCGTCCTAGAACGAAAAGGGCTTTACTTCGTGACCACCCTCAAAAATTGAAATTTTCATCCAAATCCTAAAAAAATTTAAATTTTTATATGAAAAACTTCTTTTGCCCATATCTCCTAAACTAAGGGTCCTAGAGCGAAAAGGGCTTTAATTCGTGACCACCCCCAAAAAATTTAAAAATCCACCCAAACCTAAAAAAATTGAAATTTTTATATGAAAAACTTCTTTTGCCCATATCTCCTAAACTAAGCGTCCTAGAGCGAAAAGGGCTTTAATTCGTGACAACCCCCAAAAAATTAAAAAATCCACCCAAACCTAAAAAAATTGAAATTTTTATATGAAAAACTTCTTTTGCCCATATCTCCTAAACTAAGCGTCCTAGAGCGAAAAGGGCTTTAATTCGTGACCACCCTCAAAAATTGAAATTTTCATCCAAATCCTAAAAAAATTTAAATTTTTATATGAAAAACTTCTTTTGACCATATCTCCTAAACTAAGCGTCCTAGAGCGAAAAGGGCTTTAATTCGTGACCACCCCCAAAAAATTGAAAAATCCACCCAAATCCTAAAAAAATTGAAATTTTTATATGAAAAACTTCTTTTGCCCGTATCTCCTAAACTAAGCGTCCTAGAGCGAAAACGGCTTTAATTCGTGACTACCGCAAAATATTGAAATTTTCATCCAAATCCTAAAAAATGAAATTTTTATATGAAAAACTTCTTTTGCCCATATCTCCTAAACTAAGGGTCCTAGAGCGAAAAGGGCTTTAATTCGTGACCACCCCAAAAAAAAATTTAAATTTCCACCCAAACCTAAAAAAATTAAAATTTTTATATGAATAACTTCTTTTGCCCATATCTCCTAAACTAAGCGTCCTAGAGCGAAAAGGGCTTTAATTCGTGACCACCCCCAAAAAATTTAAATTTTCATCCAAATCCTAAAAAAAATGAAATTTTTATATGAAAAACTTCTTTTGCCCATATCTCCTAAACTAAGAGTCCTAGAGCGAAAAGGGCTTTAATTCGTGACCACCCCCAAAAAATTTAAAAATCCACCCAAACCTAAAAAATTGAAATTTTTATATGAAAAACTTCTTTTGCCCATATCTCCTAAACTAAGCGTCCTAGAGCGAAAAGGGCTTTAATTCGTGACCACCCCAAAAAAATTGAAAAATCCACCCAAACCTAACAAAATTTACATTTTTATATGAAAAACTTCTTTTGCCCATATCTCCTAAACTAAGCGTCCTAGAGCGAAAAGGGCTTTAATTCGTGACCACCCCCAAAAAATTTAAAAATCCACCCAAACCTAAAAAAATTGAAATTTTTATATGAAAAACTTCTTTTGCCCATATCTCCTAAACTAAGCGTCCTAGAGCGAAAAGGGCTTTAATTCGTGACCACCCCCAAAAAATTGAAATTTTCATCCAAATCCTAAAAAAAATGAAATTTTTATATGAAAAACTTCTTTTGCCCATATCTCCTAAACTAAGAGTCCTAGAGCGAAAAGGGCTTTAATTCGTGACCACCCTCAAAAAATTTAAAAATCCACCCAAACCTAAAAAATTGAAATTTTTATATGAAAAACTTCTTTTGCCCATATCTCCTAAACTAAGAGTCCTAGAGCGAAAAGGGCTTTAATTCGTGACCACCCCCAAAAAATTTAAAAATCCACCCAAACCTTAAAAAATTGAAATTTTTATATGAAAAACTTCTTTTGCCCATATCTCCTAAACTAAGCGTCCTAGAGCGAAAGGGGCTTTAATTCGTGACCACCCTCAAAAATTGAAATTTTCATCCAAATCCTAAAAAAATTTAAATTTTTATATGAAAAACTTCTTTTGCCCGTATCTCCTAAACTAAGCGTCCTAGAGCGAAAAGGGCTTCAATTCGTGACTACCGCAAAATATTGAAATTTTCATCCAAATCCTAAAAAAATTGAAATTTTGATATGAAAAACTTCTTTTGCCCATATCTCCTAAACTAAGCGTCCTAGAGCGAAAAGGGCTTTAATTCGTGACCACCCTCAAAATTTGAAATTTTCATCCAAATCCTAAAAAAATTTAAATTTTTATATGAAAAACTTCTTTTGCCCATATCTCCTAAACTAAGCGTCCTAGAGCGAAAAGGGCTTTAATTCGTGACCACCCCCAAAAAATTGAAAAATCCACCCTATACTATGGAATTAGATCTGATCAGATCTCAAAATTGGCCTAGATCTAATGTCTTAGATATGATTATATCTATCCCTATATACAGTTGGATCTAATGTTTGATCTCGTCATATGTGGAATTATATATAATAATATCTAATAGTGTCTCATCATATCTAAGTACATCTGCTTGGATCCAAGGCGGCCAATTTTGAGATCTAATCATATCTACTTAGATCCCCCAATTTTTACACGGGCAAACCTAAAAAAATTGAAATTTTTATATGAAAAACTTCTTTTGCCCATATCTCCTAAACTAAGCGTCCTAGAGCGAAAAGGGCTGTAATTCGTGACTACCCCAAAATATTGAAATTTTCATTCAAATCCAAAAAAAAGGAAATTTTTATATGAAAAACTTATTTTGCCCGTATCTCCTAAACTAAGCGTCCTAGAGCGAAAAGGGCTTTAATTCGTGACTACCGCAGAATATTGAAATTTTCATCCAAATCCTAAAAAAATTTAAATTTTTATATGAAAAACCTCTTTTGTCCATATCTCCTAAACTAAGCGTCCTAGAGCGAAAAGGGCTTTAATTCGTGACCACCCCCAAAAAATTGAAAAATCCACCCAAACCTAAAAAAATTGAAATTTTTATATGAAAAACTTCTTTTGCCCGTATCTCCTAAACTAAGCGTCCTAGAGCGAAAAGGGCTTTAATTCGTGACTGCCGCAAAATATTGAAATTTTCATCCAAATCCTAAAAAAATTGAAATTTTTATATGAAAAACTTCTTTTGCCCATATCTCCTAAACTAAGCGTCCAAGAGCGAAAAGGGCTTTAATTCGTGACCACCCTCAAAATTTGAAATTTTCATCCAAATCCTAAAAAAATTTAAATTTTTATATGAAAAACTTCTTTTGCCCATATCTCCTAAACAAAGGGCCCTAGAGCGAAAAGGGCTTTAATTCGTGACCACCCCCAAAAAATTGAAAAATCCACCCAAACCTAAAAAAATTGAAATTTTTATATGAAAAACTTCTTTTGCCCGTATCACCTAAACTAAGCGTCCTAGAGCGAAAAGGGCTTTAATTCGTGACCACCCCCAAAAAATTGAAATTTTCATCCAAATTCTAAAAAAATGAAATTTTTATATGAAAAACTTCTTTTGCCCATATCTCCTAAACTAAGCGTCCTACAGCGAAAAGGGCTTTAATTCGTGACCATCCCCAAAAAATTGAAATTTTTATCAAAATCCTAAAAAAATTTAAATTTTTATATGAAAAACTTCTTTTGACCATATCTCCTAAACTAAGCGTCCTAGAGCGAAAAGGGCTTTAATTCGTGACCACCCCCAAAAAATTGAAAAATCCACCCAAACCTAAAAAAATTGAAATTTTTATATGAAAAACTTCTTTGGCCCATATCTCCTAAACTAAGGGTCCTAGAGCGAAAAGGGCTTTAATTCGTGACCACCCCCAAAAAATTGAAAAATCCACCCAAACCTAAAAAATTGAAAAATTGAAAAATTTATATGAAAAACTTCTTTGCCCGTATCTCCTAAACTAAGCGTCCTAGAGCGAAAAGGGCTTTAATTCGTGACCACCCCCAAAAAATTGAATTTTTCGTCCAAATCCTAAAAAAATTGAAATTTTTATATGAAAAACTTCTTTTGCCCATATCTCCTAAACTAAGGGTCCTAGAGCGAAAAGGGCTTTAATTCGTGACCACCCCCAAAAAATTGAAATTTTCATCCAAATCCTAAAAAAAAATGAAATTTTTATATGAAAAACTTCTTTTGACCATATCTCCTAAACTAAGCGTCCTAGAGCGAAAAGGGCTTTAATTCGTGACCACCCCCAAAAAATTTAAAAATCCACCCAAACCTAAAAAAATTTACATTTTTATATGAAAAACTTCTTTTGTCCATATCTCCTAAACTAAGCGTCCTAGAGCGAAAAGGGCTTTAATTCGTGACCACCCCCAAAAAATTGAAATTTTCATCCAAATCCTAAAAAAATTTAAATTTTTATATGAAAAACTTCTTTTGACCATATCTCCTAAACTAAGCGTCCTAGAGCGAAAAGGGCTTTAATTCGTGACCACCCCAAAAGATTGAAAAATCCACCCAAACCTAAAAAAATTTAAATTTTTATATGAAAAACTTCTTTTGCCCATATCTCCTAAACTAAGCGTCCTAGAGCGAAAAGGGTTTTAATTCGTGACTACCCCAAAATATTGAAATTTTCATCCAAATCCTAAAAAAAGGAAATTTTTATATGAAAAACTTCTTTTGCCCATATCTCCTAAACTAAGCGTCCTAGAGCGAAAAGGGCTTTAATTCGTGACCACCCTCAAAATTTGAAATTTTCATCCAAATCCTAAAAAAATTTAAATTTTTATATAAACTTCTTTTGCCCATATCTCCTAAACTAAGCGTCCTAGAGCGAAAAGGGCTTTAATTCGTGACCACCCCCAAAAAATTGAATTTTTCGTCCAAATCCTAAAAAAATTTAAATTTTTATATGAAAAACTTCTTTTGCCCATATCTCCTAAACTAAGGGTCCTAGAGCGAAAAGGGCTTTAATTCGTGACTACCCCAAAATATTGAAATTTTCATCCAAATCCTAAAAAAGGAAATTTTTATATGAAAAACTTCTTTTGCCCGTATCTCCTAAATTAAGCGTCCTAGAGCGAAAAGGGCTTTAATTCGTGACTACCGCAAAATATTGAAATTTTCATCCAAATCCTAAAAAAATTGAAATTTTTATATGGAAAACTTCTTTTGCCCATATCTCCTAAACTAAGCGTCCTAGAGCGAAAAGGGCTTTAATTCGTGACCACCCCCAAAAAATTGAAATTTTCATCCAAATTCTAAAAAAAATGAAATTTTTATATGAAAAACTTCTTTTGCCCATATCTCCTAAACTAAGCGTCCTACAGCGAAAAGGGCTTTAATTCGTGACCACCACCAAAAAATTGAAATTTTCATCCAAATCCTAAAAAAATTTAAATTTTTATATGGAAAACTTCTTTTGCCCATATCTCCTAAACTAAGCGTCCTAGAGCGAAAAGGGCTTTAATTCGTGACCACCCCAAAAAAAATTTAAATTTTCATCCAAATCCTAAAAAATTTAAATTTTTATATGAAAAATTACTTTTGCCCATATCTCCTAAACTAAGCGTCCTAGAGCGAAAAGGACTTTAATTCGTGACCACCCCCAAAAAATTGAAATTTTCATCCAAATCCTAAAAAAATTTACATTTTTATATGAAAAACTTCTTTTGCCCATATCTCCTAAACTAAGCGTCCTAGAGCGAAAAGGGCTTTAATTCGTGACCACCCCCAAAAAATTGAAATTTTCATCCAAATTCTAAAAAAAATGAAATTTTTATATGAAAAACTTCTTTTGCCCATATCTCCTAAACTAAGCGTCCTACAGCGAAAAGGGCTTTAATTCGTGACCACCCCCAAAAAATTGAAATTTTCATCCAAATCCTAAAAAAAATGAAATTTTTATATGAAAAACTTCTTTTGCCCATATCTCCTAAACTCAGCGTCCTAGAGCGAAAAGGGCTTTAATTCGTGACCACCCCCAAAAAATTGAAATTTTCATCCAAATCCTAAAAAAATTTACATTTTTATATGAAAAACTTCTTTTGCCCATATCTCCTAAACTAAGCGTCCTAGAGCGAAAAGGGCTTTAATTCGTGACCACCCCCAAAAAATTGAAATTTTCATCCAAATTCTAAAAAAATGAAATTTTTATATGAAAAACTTCTTTTGCCCATATCTCCTAAACTAAGCGTCCTAGAGCGAAAAGGGCTTTAATTCGTGACAAACCCAAAAAAATTTAAATTTTCATCCAAATCCTAAAAAAATTTAAATTTTTATATGAAAAATTTCTTTTGCCCATATCTCCTAAACTAAGCGTCCTAGAGCGAAAAGGACTTTAATTCGTGACCACCCCCAAAAAATTGAAATTTTCATCCAAATCCTAAAAAAATTTACATTTTTATATGAAAAACTTCTTTTGCCCATATCTCCTAAACTAAGCGTCCTAGAGCGAAAAGGGCTTTAATTCGTGACCACCCCCAAAAAATTGAAATTTTCATCCAAATTCTAAAAAAATGAAATTTTTATATGAAAAACTTCTTTTGCCCATATCTCCTAAACTAAGCGTCCTACAGCGAAAAGGGCTTTAATTCGTGACCACCCCCAAAAAATTGAAAAATCCACCCAAACCTAAAAAAATTGAAATTTTTATATGAAAAACTTCTTTTGCCTATATCTCCTAAACTAAGCGTCCTAGAGCGAAAAGGGCTTTAATTCGTGACCACCCCCAAAAAATTGAAAAATCCACCCAAACCTAAAAAAATTTAAATTTTTATATGAAAAACTTCTTTTGCCCATATCTCCTAAACTAAGCGTCCTAGAGCGAAAAGGGCTTTAATTCGTGACCACCACCAAAAAATTGAAATTTTCATCCAAATCCTAAAAAAATTGAAATTTTTATATGGAAAACTTCTTTTGCCCATATCTCCTAAACTAAGCGTCCTAGAGCGAAAAGGGCTTTAATTCGTGACCACCCCCAAAAAATTGAAAAATCCACCCAAACCTAAAAAAAATTAAATTTTTATATGAAAAACTTCTTTTGCCCATATCTCCTAAACTAAGCGTCCTAGAGCGAAAAGGGCTTTAATTCGTGACCACCACCAAAAAATTGAAATTTTCATCCAAATCCTAAAAAAATTTAAATTTTTATATGGAAAACTTCTTTTGCCCATATCTCCTAAACTAAGCGTCCTAGAGCGAAAAGGGCTTTAATTCGTGACCACCCCAAAAAAAATTTAAATTTTCATCCAAATCCTAAAAAATTTAAATTTTTATATGAAAAATTACTTTTGCCCATATCTCCTAAACTAAGCGTCCTAGAGCGAAAAGGACTTTAATTCGTGACCACCCCCAAAAAATTGAAATTTTCATCCAAATCCTAAAAAAATTTACATTTTTATATGAAAAACTTCTTTTGCCCATATCTCCTAAACTAAGCGTCCTAGAGCGAAAAGGGCTTTAATTCGTGACCACCCCCAAAAAATTGAAATTTTCATCCAAATTCTAAAAAAATGAAATTTTTATATGAAAAACTTCTTTTGCCCATATCTCCTAAACTAAGCGTCCTACAGCGAAAAGGGCTTTAATTCGTGACCACCCCCAAAAAATTGAAATTTTCATCAAAATCCTAAAAAAATTTAAATTTTTATATGAAAAACTTCTTTTGACCATATCTCCTAAACTAAGCGTCCTAGAGCGAAAAGGGCTTTAATTCGTGACCACCCTCAAACATTGAAATTTTCATCCAAATCCTAAAAAAATTTAAATTTTTATATGAAAAACTTCTTTTGACCATATCTCCTAAACTAAGCGTCCTAGAGCGAAAAGGGCTTTAATTCGTGACCACCCCCAAAAAATTGAAAAATCCACCCAAACCTAAAAAAAATGAAATTTTTATATGAAAAACTTCTTTTGCCCGTATCTCCTAAACTAAGCGTCCTAGAGCGAAAACGGCTTTGATTCGTGACTTCCGCAAAATATTGAAATTTTCATCCAAATCCTAAAAAAATGAAATTTTTATATGAAAAACTTCTTTTGCCCATATCTCCTAAACTAAGCGTCCTAGAGCGAAAAGGGCTTTAATTCGTGACCACCCTCAAAATTTGAAATTTTCATCCAAATCCCAAAAAATTGAAAAATCCACCCAAACCTAAAAAAATTGAAATTTTTATATGAATAACTTCTTTTGCCCCCAAAAAATTGAAATTTTCATCCAAATTCTAAAAAAATGAAATTTTTATATGAAAAACTTCTTTTGCCCATATCTCCTAAACTAAGCGTCCTACAGCGAAAAGGGCTTTAATTCGTGACCACCCCCAAAAAATTGAAATTTTCATCAAAATCCTAAAAAAATTTAAATTTTTATATGAAAAACTTCTTTTGACCATATCTCCTAAACTAAGCGTCCTAGAGCGAAAAGGGCTTTAATTCGTGACCACCCCCAAAAAATTGAAAAATCTACCCAAACCTAAAAAAATTGAAATTTTTATATGAAAAACTTCTTTTGCCCGTATCTCCTAAAATAAGCGTCCTAGAGCGAAAAGGGCTTTAATTCGTGACCACCCCCAAAAAATTTAAAAATCCACCCAAACCTAAAAAAATTGAAATTTTTATATGAAAAACTTCTTTTGCCCATATCTCCTAAACTAAGCGTCCTAGAGCGAAAAGGGCTTTAATTCGTGACCACCCTCAAAAATTGAAATTTTCATCCAAATCCTAAAAAAATTTAAATTTTTATATGAAAAACTTCTTTTGACCATATCTCCTAAACTAAGCGTCCTAGAGCGAAAAGGGCTTTAATTCGTGACCACCCCCAAAAAATTGAAAAATCCACCCAAACCTAAAAAAATTGAAATTTTTATATGAAAAACTTCTTTTGCCCATATCTCCTAAACTAAGCGTCCTAGAGCGAAAAGGGCTTTACTTCGTGACCACCCTCAAAAATTGAAATTTTCATCCAAATCCTAAAAAAATTTAAATTTTTATATGAAAAACTTCTTTTGCCCATATCTCCTAAACTAAGGGTCCTAGAGCGAAAAGGGCTTTAATTCGTGACCACCCCCAAAAAATTTAAAAATCCACCCAAACCTAAAAAAATTGAAATTTTTATATGAAAAACTTCTTTTGCCCATATCTCCTAAACTAAGCGTCCTAGAGCGAAAAGGGCTTTAATTCGTGACCACCCCCAAAAAATTAAAAAATCCACCCAAACCTAAAAAAATTGAAATTTTTATATGAAAAACTTCTTTTGCCCATATCTCCTAAACTAAGCGTCCTAGAGCGAAAAGGGCTTTAATTCGTGACCACCCTCAAAAATTGAAATTTTCATCCAAATCCTAAAAAAATTTAAATTTTTATATGAAAAACTTCTTTTGACCATATCTCCTAAACTAAGCGTCCTAGAGCGAAAAGGGCTTTAATTCGTGACCACCCCCAAAAAATTGAAAAATCCACCCAAACCTAAAAAAATTGAAATTTTTATATGAAAAACTTCTTTTGCCCGTATCTCCTAAACTAAGCGTCCTAGAGCGAAAAGGGCTTTAATTCGTGACCACCCCAAAAAAAAAATTTAAATTTCCACCCAAACCTAAAAAAATTAAAATTTTTATATGAATAACTTCTTTTGCCCATATCTCCTAAACTAAGCGTCCTAGAGCGAAAAGGGCTTTAATTCGTGACCACCCCCAAAAAATTTAAATTTTCATCCAAATCCTAAAAAAAATGAAATTTTTATATGAAAAACTTCTTTTGCCCATATCTCCTAAACTAAGAGTCCTAGAGCGAAAAGGGCTTTAATTCGTGACCACCCCCAAAAAATTTAAAAATCCACCCAAACCTAAAAAATTGAAATTTTTATATGAAAAACTTCTTTTGCCCATATCTCCTAAACTAAGCGTCCTAGAGCGAAAAGGGCTTTAATTCGTGACCACCCCAAAAAAATTGAAAAATCCACCCAAACCTAACAAAATTTACATTTTTATATGAAAAACTTCTTTTGCCCATATCTCCTAAACTAAGCGTCCTAGAGCGAAAAGGGCTTTAATTCGTGACCACCCCCAAAAAATTTAAAAATCCACCCAAACTTAAAAAAAATGAAATTTTTATATGAAAAACTTCTTTTGCCCATATCTCCTAAACTAAGCGTCCTAGAGCGAAAAGGGCTTTAATTCGTGACCACCCCCAAAAAATTGAAATTTTCATCCAAATCCTAAAAAAAATGAAATTTTTATATGAAAAACTTCTTTTGCCCATATCTCCTAAACTAAGAGTCCTAGAGCGAAAAGGGCTTTAATTCGTGACCACCCTCAAAAAATTTAAAAATCCACCCAAACCTAAAAAATTGAAATTTTTATATGAAAAACTTCTTTTGCCCATATCTCCTAAACTAAGAGTCCTAGAGCGAAAAGGGCTTTAATTCGTGACCACCCCCAAAAAATTTAAAAATCCACCCAAACCTTAAAAAATTGAAATTTTTATATGAAAAACTTCTTTTGCCCATATCTCCTAAACTAAGCGTCCTAGAGCGAAAGGGGCTTTAATTCGTGACCACCCTCAAAAATTGAAATTTTCATCCAAATCCTAAAAAAATTTAAATTTTTATATGAAAAACTTCTTTTGCCCGTATCTCCTAAACTAAGCGTCCTAGAGCGAAAAGGGCTTCAATTCGTGACTACCGCAAAATATTGAAATTTTCATCCAAATCCTAAAAAAATTGAAATTTTGATATGAAAAACTTCTTTTGCCCATATCTCCAAAACTAAGCGTCCTAGAGCGAAAAGGGCTTTAATTCGTGACCACCCTCAAAATTTGAAATTTTCATCCAAATCCTAAAAAAATTTAAATTTTTATATGAAAAACTTCTTTTGCCCATATCTCCTAAACTAAGCGTCCTAGAGCGAAAAGGGCTTTAATTCGTGACCACCCCCAAAAAATTGAAAAATCCACCCTATACTATGGAATTAGATCTGATCAGATCTCAAAATTGGCCTAGATCTAATGTCTTAGATATGATTATATCTATCCCTATATACAGTTGGATCTAATGTTTGATCTCGTCATATGTGGAATTATATATAATAATATCTAATAGTGTCTCATCATATCTAAGTACATCTGCTTGGATCCAAGGCGGCCAATTTTGAGATCTAATCATATCTACTTAGATCCCCCAATTTTTACACGGGCAAACCTAAAAAAATTGAAATTTTTATATGAAAAACTTCTTTTGCCCATATCTCCTAAACTAAGCGTCCTAGAGCGAAAAGGGCTGTAATTCGTGACTACCCCAAAATATTGAAATTTTCATTCAAATCCAAAAAAAAGGAAATTTTTATATGAAAAACTTATTTTGCCCGTATCTCCTAAACTAAGCGTCCTAGAGCGAAAAGGGCTTTAATTCGTGACTACCGCAGAATATTGAAATTTTCATCCAAATCCTAAAAAAATTTAAATTTTTATATGAAAAACCTCTTTTGTCCATATCTCCTAAACTAAGCGTCCTAGAGCGAAAAGGGCTTTAATTCGTGACCACCCCCAAAAAATTGAAAAATCCACCCAAACCTAAAAAAATTGAAATTTTTATATGAAAAACTTCTTTTGCCCGTATCTCCTAAACTAAGCGTCCTAGAGCGAAAAGGGCTTTAATTCGTGACTGCCGCAAAATATTGAAATTTTCATCCAAATCCTAAAAAAATTGAAATTTTTATATGAAAAACTTCTTTTGCCCATATCTCCTAAACTAAGCGTCCAAGAGCGAAAAGGGCTTTAATTCGTGACCACCCTCAAAATTTGAAATTTTCATCCAAATCCTAAAAAAATTTAAATTTTTATATGAAAAACTTCTTTTGCCCATATCTCCTAAACTAAGGGCCCTAGAGCGAAAAGGGCTTTAATTCGTGACCACCCCCAAAAAATTGAAAAATCCACCCAAACCTAAAAAAATTGAAATTTTTATATGAAAAACTTCTTTTGCCCGTATCACCTAAACTAAGCGTCCTAGAGCGAAAAGGGCTTTAATTCGTGACCACCCCCAAAAAATTGAAATTTTCATCCAAATTCTAAAAAAATGAAATTTTTATATGAAAAACTTCTTTTGCCCATATCTCCTAAACTAAGCGTCCTACAGCGAAAAGGGCTTTAATTCGTGACCATCCCCAAAAAATTGAAATTTTTATCAAAATCCTAAAAAAATTTAAATTTTTATATGAAAAACTTCTTTTGACCATATCTCCTAAACTAAGCGTCCTAGAGCGAAAAGGGCTTTAATTCGTGACCACCCCCAAAAAATTGAAAAATCCACCCAAACCTAAAAAAATTGAAATTTTTATATGAAAAACTTCTTTGGCCCATATCTCCTAAACTAAGGGTCCTAGAGCGAAAAGGGCTTTAATTCGTGACCACCCCCAAAAAATTGAAAAATCCACCCAAACCTAAAAAATTGAAAAATTGAAAAATTTATATGAAAAACTTCTTTTGCCCGTATCTCCTAAACTAAGCGTCCTAGAGCGAAAAGGGCTTTAATTCGTGACCACCCCCAAAAAATTGAATTTTTCGTCCAAATCCTAAAAAAATTGAAATTTTTATATGAAAAACTTCTTTTGCCCATATCTCCTAAACTAAGGGTCCTAGAGCGAAAAGGGCTTTAATTCGTGACCACCCCCAAAAAATTGAAATTTTCATCCAAATCCTAAAAAAAAATGAAATTTTTATATGAAAAACTTCTTTTGACCATATCTCCTAAACTAAGCGTCCTAGAGCGAAAAGGGCTTTAATTCGTGACCACCCCCAAAAAATTTAAAAATCCACCCAAACCTAAAAAAATTTACATTTTTATATGAAAAACTTCTTTTGTCCATATCTCCTAAACTAAGCGTCCTAGAGCGAAAAGGGCTTTAATTCGTGACCACCCCCAAAAAATTGAAATTTTCATCCAAATCCTAAAAAAATTTAAATTTTTATATGAAAAACTTCTTTTGACCATATCTCCTAAACTAAGCGTCCTAGAGCGAAAAGGGCTTTAATTCGTGACCACCCCAAAAGATTGAAAAATCCACCCAAACCTAAAAAAATTTAAATTTTTATATGAAAAACTTCTTTTGCCCATATCTCCTAAACTAAGCGTCCTAGAGCGAAAAGGGTTTTAATTCGTGACTACCCCAAAATATTGAAATTTTCATCCAAATCCTAAAAAAAGGAAATTTTTATATGAAAAACTTCTTTTGCCCATATCTCCTAAACTAAGCGTCCTAGAGCGAAAAGGGCTTTAATTCGTGACCACCCTCAAAATTTGAAATTTTCATCCAAATCCTAAAAAAATTTAAATTTTTATATAAACTTCTTTTGCCCATATCTCCTAAACTAAGCGTCCTAGAGCGAAAAGGGCTTTAATTCGTGACCACCCCCAAAAAATTGAATTTTTCGTCCAAATCCTAAAAAAATTTAAATTTTTATATGAAAAACTTCTTTTGCCCATATCTCCTAAACTAAGGGTCCTAGAGCGAAAAGGGCTTTAATTCGTGACTACCCCAAAATATTGAAATTTTCATCCAAGTCCTAAAAAAAGGAAATTTTTATATGAAAAACTTATTTTGCCCATATTTCCTAAACTAAGCGTCCTAGAGCGAAAAGGGCTTTAATTCGTGACCACCCCCAAAAAATTGAATTTTTCGTCCAAATCCTTAAAAAATTGAAATTTTTATATGAAAAACTTCTTTTGCCCATATCTCCTAAACTAAGGGTCCTAGAGCGAAAAGGGCTTTAATTCGAGACTACCCCAAAATATTGAAATTTTCGTCCAAATCCTAAAAAAAGGAAATTTTTATATGAAAAACTTCTTTTGCCCATATCTCCTAAACTAAGCGTCCTAGAGCGAAAAGGACTTTAATTCGTGACCACCCTCAAAATTTGAAATTTTCATCCAAATCCTAAAAAAATTTAAATTTTTATATGAAAAACTTCTTTTGCCCATATCTCCTAAACTAAGCGTCCTAGAGCGAAAAGGGCTTTAATTCGTGACCACCCTCAAAATTTGAAATTTTCATCCAAATCCTAAAAAAATGAAATTTTTATATAAACTTCTTTTGCCCATATCTCCTAAACTAAGCGTCCTAGAGCGAAAAGGGCTTTAATTCGTGACCACCCCCAAAAAATTGAAAAATCCACCCAAACCTAAAAAAATTTAAATTTTTATATGAAAAACTTCTTTTGCCCATATCTCCTAAACTAAGCGTCCTAGAGCGAAAAGGGCTTTAATTCGTGACCACCCCCAAAAAATTGAATTTTTCGTCCAAATCCTAAAAAAATTTAAATTTTTATATGAAAAACTTCTTTTGCCCATATCTCCTAAACTAAGGGTCCTAGAGCGAAAAGGGCTTTAATTCGTGACTACCCCAAAATATTGAAATTTTCATCCAAATCCTAAAAAAGGAAATTTTTATATGAAAAACTTCTTTTGCCCGTATCTCCTAAATTAAGCGTCCTAGAGCGAAAAGGGCTTTAATTCGTGACTACCGCAAAATATTGAAATTTTCATCCAAATCCTAAAAAAATTGAAATTTTTATATGAAAAACTTCTTTTGCCCATATCTCCTAAACTAAGCGTCCTAGAGCGAAAAGGGCTTTAATTCGTGACCACCCCCAAAAAATTGAAATTTTCATCCAAATTCTAAAAAAATGAAATTTTTATATGAAAAACTTCTTTTGCCCATATCTCCTAAACTAAGCGTCCTACAGCGAAAAGGGCTTTAATTCGTGACCATCCCCAAAAAATTGAAATTTTTATCAAAATCCTAAAAAAATTTAAATTTTTATATGAAAAACTTCTTTTGACCATATCTCCTAAACTAAGAGTCCTAGAGCGAAAAGGGCTTTAATTCGTGACCACCCCCAAAAAATTGAAAAATCCACCCAAACCTAAAAAAATTGAAATTTTTATATGAAAAACTTCTTTTGCCCGTATCTCCTAAACTAAGCGTCCGTCGAACTGAACGGACGTGTTTTTTAATAGCGGAGTATTTCATCGTAATAAGTACTTATTACGAATTTCACGTGTGGTGGAAATAATAAACCACCATGCAGCGAAATTCAAAGTCATCCACTGGGTTGCTAACTTCAGGGCCCAGTGGATGGGTAACGACTGAAGTTATAAATTTGGGCATCGACCAAGAGTCAGGCCCAATTAGTCGACCTGTAGACGGGTCGACTGGCGGTGACACTTTGGCAAGTCGAACCTTTTCTAAGGTGACGACATCAAAAGGAGGCAATCCCTCTCGAAAGAGATTCAAGGAACGAAGAAATGCTTTGTTTATCCTAAAGAAATTAGGATCAGTCGACCCAAGCACGTTGTCGGCTAAGCAAAGCGATTCATTAAAATGGGCTCAAGGAATTCTTGAAGCTGGAAAAAGGGAACGATCACCGGATGAGCTACCATCCTCTAATCGGGATCAAAGATCGTTTGCCTCAGTTGCAAAAGACAGCCTTGTGATGGCTATTATTAATAAAGGAGCATTGGACGTATGATTCCAAGGCAAAAATGGGGGGAAATTGAGAACGCGATGTCTGGTGTCTACTCAGAGGTGCGAAAAAAGTTTCCCGGACCAAGTCCTCAACGGCAAGATGCTGGATGGTATCAAGGACGATATAAGTTAATAGCTTTTGCAGACCAGAGGTCTATGGATTGCTTTAAAGCTGCATTGATGCTAATTGGTGAAGTTTGGGAAGGAGCCGCTTTGGAGTTAGTCGATAAAAAAGACATACCGGCTAAACCTAGAGCACATGCATGGATACCGGCAAACCCTCCTGATCCTGAGTCAATACTAGAGAGACTAAAAGAATGTAACCCAGATCTTCCAACCGCCGATTGGAAGGTTGGTCGTTTGGATGAGGTGGATGGACCAAGACGGCATGCGGTATTTATATTAAACATAGAGTCGCTGCCACATCTAGCCCAGACCCAAGGACGCGTAAGTTATGGCTTTCATGATATCCATATGAAGGTATACAAAAGCGATCAGCCAAAGGATTCCGAAACGGACAAGCCTCCGGTAGAGTCAGCAGTGGAAAAATCTCCTAGCGAAGCCGAAGGAGACATAAAACCTGCAGACTATGGCGAAAATCATATGCGGGAAGTTTCTACAGGCTCAAGCCTCACCAAAACTGAACCGCGGATTGTTGCGAGAGTCATCGAGATCTGTGAAGAGGAAGCCCTTGATGACTCAATTGAAGCGGCTGATGTGACGGTGGTTGAAAATTTGGATGGTTCTACGGTTCCTCCAGATAAATCTTCACCATTGTAAGGCCGCTTGTGCTGCCTTAAAAGTTCTCCTGATGAAAGGAGACATAGATATAGTTCTTATTCAAGAACCATACATATATATGAACAAGATCTGTGAATTAAGCACTCCGGGTTTCAAACTTTTGCATAATACCGGTACCGATATAAATCGAGCATGTATAATTGCTAAAAACGAACTAAACTTGTTTCTGCTTCCTTCATTGAGCAATGCAGACACTGTCGTAGCCAGTCTAGAGATATCCACATGCAAATATTGGGTATCTTCGGTCTACATGGGACATGATAGGGAGATGCCACCCTGTGCCGTTAAGACCTTAGTTGAGGAGTCACTAAAAACAAAGACAAAACTCATTATGGGATGCGATGCAAATGCACATCATAGTATTTGGGGAAGTAGTGATACTAATGCAAGGGGAGAGTCGCTAATAGAGTTTATTTTGCGTACTAACCTGGTAGTTTGCAATAAGGGAGATGCACCAACCTTCGTCACCAGGAACAGACAAGAGGTTTTGGACGTAACGTTGACCTCTCCGGAACTGAATGATAAGATATCTGAGTGGCAAGTTTTGAGGGAACATAGCTTCTCAGATCATCGCTACATCAGTTTCAGATTGGCTGTTCGTACTTCAAAGACCATATTTCCGCCAAATGTTAGGAAAGCTGATTGGAATAGGTATAGGGAATCGTTCAATTCGATGATACCGGAAATGCCGGAGACAAATATGAGCACTGTGCAAGATATCGAACACGCAGTGGAGCGGATTACTAAGGCCTTCAACATTTCACTGAAAGCTGCTTGCCCTAGAGGAAAGCCAAGGGGAAAAAATCGACCGCCATGGTGGACTACGGAGTTAAGTAATATGAGGAAATCCTGCAGGAAGCTCTTTAACAAAGCAAAGTCCACAAGAGCTCCGGAGGATTGGGACACTTACAAGATGAATCTGAGAGAATATAAACGAGAACTGAGAAGGTCTCAAAAAAACTCTTGGGATGATTACTGTAGCAGTATTGAGAATACGTCAGAGGCTTCCAGACTACGGAAGGTACTAGCATCCACTAACACCGCTCCAGGTTTCATTAAAACATCGGAGGGAAATTGGACAACGTCCAGTGAGGAGACGTTGGAGGTACTTTTGGACACACACTTCCCTGGAAATCAGACGGTTGAACCATGTTCCGGCGGTGTAACAGAGGCTCAGCGATCATTTCCTATCGAGGAAATTGTGTCGGAATCTAGAATAAAATGGGCTTTAAATAGCTTTGGACCATTCAAATCCCCCGGACCTGATGGAATTACTCCGGCGGAGTTACAGGCAGTGGCTGAAAGAGTTATCCCCTGGTTGACGGTGATATATAAACGATGTGTAAACTTAGCATATATTCCAGAAAAGTGGAGGGAAACAAAAGTCGTCTTCATACCTAAAGCAGGAAAAGCCTCTCACTCGAGTGCGAAGGATTTCCGACCAATCAGCTTATCCTCATTCCTACTTAAGACCCTGGAGAGGATGATAGACATGTATCTTAGAACTAGCGTGGATTCAAGTTTGCTCTCGAAACGACAGCATGCATACTCGAAGGGCAGGTCTACTGAGACCGCATTGCATGAACTAGTCAGCTTTATTGAAAGCTCACTATCTGTCAAAGAATACACAATCGTGGCGTTTCTAGACATCGAAGGGGCGTTCAATAATGTCCATCCGAGCTCGATATTAAATGGACTGACAACTCTGAATGTTGATCCAGGTATACTTAGGCTGTTAGACGAACTTCTAATAAAGAGACGTATTTCAGCCACACTAGGGCAAGCAAACATACAAAGGTATGTGAACAGAGGCACTCCACAAGGAGGAGTTCTATCACCTCTTCTTTGGAATGTTGCTATAAACAACCTTCTGGTTTCCCTAGAAAAAGAAAGGATAAAAGTGGTGGCATACGCAGATGATGTGGCGCTAGCAGTCAGGGGAAAATTCCCATCCACAATCAGAGATATTATACAGAGAGCTCTCCGGATGACTGAGAAATGGGCGAAAGATAATGGTCTTGGTGTAAATCCAGCAAAGACAGAACTAGTCATGTACTGCAAAGATCGTAAAACTCCCACGGTTAGGCCCATTTCCTTAGGGGGTACTGAAATTCCCTTTGGTGAGTGTGCAAAATACCTTGGCGTTATTTTGGACAGGAAGCTGAATTTTAGGCTTAATATTGAAGAGAGGGCGAAAAGGCAATAGGGAAAAAGTGGGGACTAAAACCAAAAATTGTGCATTGGCTATACACTGCAGTAGTTAGACCTATAATGCTATATGGTGTTGTAGTCTGGTGGCCGGCACTTCAGAAACCGACTTGTTTAGATAAAGTTCAGCGTATGGCGAGCTTATGTATCTCAGGCGCATTTAGTAAGACAGGAACAGACTCCCTTAATGTCATGCTACATCTATTGCCTTTAGACATTTTGGCCAAACAGTCAGCTGCAACAACGGCTGTGCGGTTGCGCGAGCTATCGCTGTGGTCGGAAAAAATGTACGGTCATAGTTCGGTCCTCAAAATAATGCCAGATGTGCCTAACGTAGTGGATTATACCCTGGCAAAACCACTTTTCGACAAAAAGTTTGAATCTCTAATTCCCAACAGTGAGGCGTGGTGTACACAGACCCCGGGGAATAAAAGATATATAGATTTCTATACTGATGGCTCCAAATTGAATGGACAAGTGGGGTTCGGAGTATATTCTAAAGATCTGGAAATTCGAATAGCGAAAAGATTACCTAATCACTGTAGTGTTTTTCAGGCTGAAATATTAGCAATAAGAGAGGTGGCGAATTGGCTGAGAAGTAATGTTCCAACAAATATTGGCATTAATATATACTCAGACAGTCAACCTGCAATAAAATCCTTGGACTCTGTGTTCCTCAACTCGAAAACGGCCATCGACTGCGGCAAATCTCTCAATGAGATGGCTGAGCAGTACAATATTCACCTAATATGGGTGCCTGGCCATAGGAACATACCGGGGAACTGCGAAGCGGATGAGTTGGCAAGGCTAGGGACTACCTTACATATTCCAGGGGAACTGGAACTTGTTGGTATGCCCCTAGCTACCTGCAAGCTCATGCTGCGTGAGAAGGCTGTTAGGATGGCAAATGTTCGATGGGAGAATTGCAAGGGTTGTAACGACACCAAGCAAATATGGCCCCATTTCAACTTAAACCGCACACTAGATATGCTAATGTTCTCGAGACGTCAGATATCACTCCTGATATCTGCTATAACGGGTCGCTGCCTGATAGGCGATTTTGCAAAAACTATTGGCGCGAAGTATAATGACTATTGTATGAGCTGTCATGATGCGGAGGAAAAAGAATCAATTAAACACCTCTTGTGTGAGTGTCCTGCATTTTGTGTAAAGCGCAAGCAAATTTTAGGGGCATATAGCTTCAGATTACTGGCGGATCTGGAAAACGTTAACTTAAGCAGTCTGCTAATGTTTTTGGAACAATCTGGTTGGTTCAACAAAGAAAAATAATCAAGAAGGTTCAGCGGTTAAAACTAGAAGTGCCCATATGTAATAGGTACTTTTAGTTAATGTGGTATCACAATAGACTGAATAGTCTAAGTGAGCCTGAATCTTAATCGGGCTGCCACTTTAACCTAACCTAACCTAAAGCGAAAAGGGCTTTAATTCGTGACTACCGCAAAATATTGAAATTTTCATCCAAATCCTAAAAAAATTGAAATTTTTATATGAAAAACTTCTTTTGCCCATATCTCCTAAACTAAGCGTCCTAGAGCGAAAAGGGCTTTAATTCGTGACCACCCTCAAAATTTGAAATTTTCATCCAAATCCTAAAAAAATTGAAATTTTTATATGAAAAACCTCTTTTGCCCATATCTCCTAAACTAAGCGTCCTAGAGCGAAAAGGGCTTTAATTCGTGACTACCGCAGAATATTGAAATTTGCATCCAAATCCTAAAAAAATTGAAATTTTTATATGAAAAACTTCTTTTGCCCATATCTCCTAAACTAAGCGTCCTAGAGCGAAAAGGGCTTTAATTTGTGACCACCCTCAACATTTGAAATTTTCATCCAAATCCTAAAAAAATTGAAATTTTTATATGAAAAACTTCTTTTGACCATATCTCCTAAACTAAGAGTCCTAGAGCGAAAAGGGCTTTAATTCGTGACCACCCCCAAAAAATTGAAAAATCCACCCAAACTTAAAAAAATTTACATTTTTATATGAAAAACTTCTTTTGCCCATATCTCCTAAACTAAGCGTCCTAGAGCGAAAAGGGCTTTAATTCGTGACCACCCCCAAAAAATTGAAATTTTCATCCAAATTCTAAAAAAATGCAATTTTTATATGAAAAACTTCTTTTGCCCATATCTCCTAAACTAAGCGTCCTACAGCGAAAAGGGCTTTAATTCGTGACCATCCCCAAAAAATTGAAATTTTCATCAAAATCCTAAAAAAATTTAAATTTTTATATGAAAAACTTCTTTTGCCCATATCTCCTAAACTAAGCGTCCTAGAGCGAAAAGGGCTTTAATTCGTGACCACCCCCAAAAAATTGAAAAATTCACCAAACCTAAAAAAATTGAAATTTTTATATGAAAAACTTCTTTTGCCCGTATCTCCTAAACTAAGCGTCCTAGAGCGAAAAGGGCTTTAATTCGTGACTACCGCAAAATATTGAAATTTTCATCCAAATCCTAAAAAAATTGAAATTTTTATATGAAAAACTTCTTTTGCCCATATCTCCTAAACTAAGCGTCCTAGAGCGAAAAGGGCTTTAATTCGTGACCACCCTCAAAATTTGAAATTTTCATCCAAATCCTAAAAAAATTTAAATTTTTATATGAAAAACTTCTTTTGCCCATATCTCCTAAACTAAGCGTCCTAGAGCAAAAATTGAAATTTTCATCCAAATCCTAAAAAAATTTAAATTTTTATATGAAAAACTTCTTTTGACCATATCTCCTAAACTAAGCGTCCTAGAGCGAAAAGGGCTTTAATTCGTGACCACCCCCAAAAGATTGAAAAATCCACCCAAACCTAAAAAATTGAAATTTTTATATGAAAAACTTCTTTTGCCCGTATCTCCTAAACTAAGCGTCCTAGAGCGAAAAGGGCTTTAATTCGTGACTGCCGCAAAATATTGAAATTTTCATCCAAATCCTAAAAAAATTGAAATTTTTATATGAAAAACTTCTTTTGCCCATATCTGCTAAACTAAGCGTCCTAGAGCGAAAAGGGCTTTAATTCGTGACCACCCTCAAAATTTGAAATTTTCATCCAAATCCTAAAAATATTTAAATTTTTATATGAAAAACTTATTTTGCCCATATCTCCTAAACTAAGCGTCCTAGAGCGAAAAGGGCTTTAATTCGTGACCACCCCCAAAAAATTGAAAAATCCACCCAAACCTAAAAAAATTTACATTTTTATATGAAAAACTTCTTTTGCCCATATCTCCTAAACTAAGCGTCCTAGAGCGAAAAGGGCTTTAATTCGTGACTACCCCAAAATATTGAAATTTTCATCCAAATCCTAAAAAAAGGAAATTTTTATATGAAAAACTTATTTTGCCCATATCTCCTAAACTAAGCGTCCTAGAGCGAAAAGGGCTTTAATTCGTGACCACCCCCAAAAAATTGAAAAATTCACCCCAACCTAAAAAAATTTACATTTTTATATGAAAAACTTCTTTTGCCCCAAAATATTGAAATTTTCATCCAAATCCTAAAAAAAGGAAATTTTTATATGAAAAACTTCTTTTGCCCGTATCTCCTAAACTAAGCGTCCTAGAGCGAAAAGGGCTTTAATTCGTGACTACCCCAAAATATTGAAATTTTCATCCAAATCCTAAAAAAATTGAAATTTTTATATGAAAAACTTCGTTTGCCCATATCTCCTAAACTAAGCGTCCTAGAGCGAAAAGGGCTTTAATTCGTGACCACCCTCAAAATTTGAAATTTTCATCCAAATCCTAAAAAATTTTAAATTTTTATATGAAAAACTTCTTTTGCCCATATCTCCTAAACTAAGCGTCCTAGAGCAAAAATTGAAATTTTCATCCAAATCCTAAAAAAATTTAAATTTTTATATGAAAAACTTCTTTTGACCATATCTCCTAAACTAAGCGTCCTAGAGCGAAAAGGGCTTTAATTCGTGACCACCCCCAAAAAATTGAAAAATCCACCCAAACCTAAAAAAATTGAAATTTTTATATGAAAAACTTCTTTTGCCCGTATCTCCTAAACTAAGCGTGCTAGAGCGAAAAGGGCTTTAATTCGTGACTGCCGCAAAATATTGAAATTTTCATCCAAATCCTAAAAAAATTGAAATTTTTATATGAAAAACTTCTTTTGCCCATATCTCCTAAACTTAGCGTCCTAGAGCGAAAAGGGCTTTAATTCTTGACCACCCTCAAAATTTGAAATTTTCATCCAAATCCTAAAAAAATTTAAATTTTTATATGAAAAACTTATTTTGCCCATATCTCCTAAACTAAGCGTCCTAGAGCGAAAAGGGCTTTAATTCGTGACCACCCCCAAAAAATTGAAAAATCCACCCAAACCTAAAAAAATTGAAATTTTTATATGAAAAACTTCTTTTGCCCATATCTCCTAAACTAAGCGTCCTAGAGCGAAAATGGTTTTAATTCGTGACTACCCCAAAATATTGAAATTTTCATCCAAATCCTAAAAAAGGAAATTTTTATATGAAAAACTTATTTTGCCCATATCTCCTAAACTAAGCGTCCTAGAGCGAAAAGGGCTTTAATTCGTGACTACCCCAAAATATTGAAATTTTCATCCAAATCCTAAAAAAAATAAAATTTTTATATGAAAAACTTCTTTTGCCCATATCTCCTAAACTAAGAGTCCTAGAGCGAAAAGGGCTTTAATTCGTGACCACCCCCAAAAAATTGAAAAATTCACCCAAACCTAAAAAAATTTACATTTTTATATGAAAAACTTCTTTTGCCCATATCTCCTAAACTAAGCGTCCTAGAGCGAAAAGGGCTTTAATTCGTGACCACCCCCAAAAATTTGAAATTTTCATCCAAATTCTAAAAAAAGCAATTTTTATATGAAAAACTTCTTTTGCCCATATCTCCTAAACTAAGCGTCCTAGAGCGAAAAGGGCTTTAATTCGTGACCACCCTCAAAATTTGAAATTTTCATTCAAATCCTAAAAAAATTTAAATTTTTATATGAAAAACTTCTTTTGCCCATATCTCCTAAACTAAGCGTCCTAGAGCGAAAAGGGCTTTAATTCGTGACCACCCCCAAAAAATTGAAAAATCCACCCAAACCTAAAAAAATTTACATTTTTATATGAAAAACTTCTTTTGCCCATATCTCCTAAACTAAGAGTCCTAGAGCGAAAAGGGCTTTAATTCGTGACCACCCCCAAAAAATTTAAAAATCCACCCAAACCTAAAAAAATTGAAATTTTTATATGAAAAACTTCTTTTGCCCATATCTCCTAAACTAAGCGTCCTAGAGCGAAAAGGGCTTTAATTCGTGACCACCCTCAAAAATTGAAATTTTCATCCAAATCCTAAAAAAATGTAAATTTTTATATGAAAAACTTCTTTTGCCCATATCTCCTAAACTAAGCGTCCTAGAGCGAAAAGGGCTTTAATTCGTGACCACTCCCAAAAAATTGAAATTTTCATCCAAATCCTAAAAAAAATGAAATTTTTATATGAAAAACTTCTTTTGCCCGTATCTCCTAAACTAAGCGTCCT
Organism: Haematobia irritans; assembly: GCF_050003625.1. Lineage (NCBI taxonomy): Eukaryota > Metazoa > Arthropoda > Insecta > Diptera > Muscidae > Haematobia > Haematobia irritans. The sequence goes on from NC_134400.1 coordinate 174,128,985, forward strand.
AGAGCGAAAAGGGCTTTAATTCGTGACTACCGCAAAATATTGAAATTTTCATCCAAATCCTAAAAAAATGAAATTTTTATATGAAAAACTTCTTTTGCCCATATCTCCTAAACTAAGCGTCCTAGAGCGAAAAGGGCTTTAATTCGTGACCATCCCCAAAAAATTGAAATTTTCATCCAAATCCTAAAAAAATTTAAATTTTTATATGAAAAACTTCTTTTGCCCATATCTCCTAAACTAAGCGTCCTAGAGCGAAAAGGGCTTTAATTCGTGACCACTCCCAAAAAATTGAAATTTTCATCCAAATCCTAAAAAAAATGAAATTTTTATATGAAAAACTTCTTTTGCCCATATCTCCTAAACTAAGCGTCCTAGAGCGAAAAGGGCTTTAATTCGTGACCACTCCCAAAAAATTGAAATTTTCATCCAAATCCTAAAAAAAATGAAATTTTTATATGAAAAACTTCTTTTGCCCGTATCTCCTAAACTAAGCGTCCTAGAGCGAAAAGGGCTTTAATTCGTGACCACTCCCAAAAAATTGAAATTTTCATCCAAATCCTAAAAAAAATTAAATTTTTATATGAAAAACTTCTTTTGCCCATATCTCCTAAACTAAGAGTCCTAGAGCGAAAAGGGCTTTAATTCGTGACCACCCCCAAAAAATTTAAAAATCCACCCAAACCTAAAAAAATTGAAATTTTTATATGAAAAACTTCTTTTGCCCATATCTCCTAAACTAAGCGTCCTAGAGCGAAAAGGGCTTTAATTCGTGACCACCCTCAAAAATTGAAATTTTCATCCAAATCCTAAAAAAATTTAAATTTTTATATGAAAAACTTCTTTTGACCATATCTCCTAAACTAAGCGTCCTAGAGCGAAAAGGGCTTTAATTCGTGACCACCCCCAAAAAATTGAAATTTTCGTCCAAATCCTAAAAAAATTGAAATTTTTATATGAAAAACTTCTTTTGCCCATATCTCCTAAACTAAGGGTCCTAGAGCGAAAAGGGCTTTAATTCGTGACCACCCCCAAAAAATTGAAAAATCCACCCAAACCTAAAAAATTTACATTTTTATATGAAAAACTTCTTTTGCCCGTATCTGCTAAACTAAGCGTCCTAGAGCGAAAAGGGCTTTAATTCGTGACTACCGCAAAATATTGAAATTTTCATCCAAATCCTAAAAAAATGAAATTTTTATATGAAAAACTTCTTTTGCCCATATCTCCTAAACTAAGCGTCCTAGAGCGAAAAGGGCTTTAATTCGTGACTACCGCAAAATATTGAAATTTTCATCCAAATCCTAAAAAAATTGAAATTTTTATATGAAAAACTTCTTTTGCCCGTATCTCCTAAACTAAGCGTCCTAGAGCGAAAAGGGCTTTAATTCGTGACTACCGCAAAATATTGAAATTTTCATCCAAATCCTAAAAAAATGAAATTTTTATATGAAAAACTTCTTTTGCCCATATCTCCTAAACTAAGCGTCCTAGAGCGAAAAGGGCTTTAATTCGTGAACACCCTCAAAATTTGAAATTTTCATCGAAATCCTAAAAAAAATTTAAATTTTTATATGAAAAACTTCTTTTGCCCATATCTCCTAAACTAAGCGTCCTAGAGCGAAAAGGGCTTTAATTCGTGACCACCCCCAAAAAATTGAAAAATCCACCCAAACCTAAAAAAATTGAAATTTTTATATGAAAAACTTCTTTTGCCCATATCTCCTAAACTAAGCGTCCTAGTGCGGAAAGGGTTTTAATTCGTGACTACCCCAAAATATTGAAATTTTCATCCAAATCCTAAAAAAAGGAAATTTTTATATGAAAAACTTCTTTTGCCCATATCTCCTAAACTAAGCGTCCTAGAGCGAAAAGGGCTTTAATTCGTGACCACCCCCAAAAAATTGAAATTTTCGTCCAAATCCTAAAAAAATTGAAATTTTTATATGAAAAACTTCTTTTGCCCATATCTCCTAAACTAAGGGTCCTAGAGCGAAAAGGGCTTTAATTCGTGACCACCGCCAAAAAATTGAAATTTTCATCCAAATCCTAAAAAAATTGATATTTTTATATGAAAAACTTCTTTTGCCCATATCTCCTAAACTAAGAGTCCTAGAGCGAAAAGGGCTTTAATTCGTGACCACCCCCAAAAAATTGAAATTTTCATCCAAATTCTAAAAAAATGAAATTTTTATATGAAAAACTTCTTTTGCCCATATCTCCTAAACTAAGCGTCCTACAGCGAAAAGGGCTTTAATTCGTGACCATCCCCAAAAAATTGAAATTTTCATCCAAATCCTAAAAAAATTTAAATTTTTATATGAAAAACTTCTTTTGCCCATATCTCCTAAACTAAGAGTCCTAGAGCGAAAAGGGCTTTAATTCGTGACCACCCCCAAAAAATTGAAAAATTCACCCAAACCTAAAAAAATTTACATTTTTATATGAAAAACTTCTTTTGCCCATATCTCCTAAACTAAGAGTCCTAGAGCGAAAAGGGCTTTAATTCGTGACCACCCCCAAAAAATTTAAAAATCCACCCAAACCTAAAAAAATTGAAATTTTTATATGAAAAACTTCTTTTGCCCATATCTCCTAAACTAAGCGTCCTAGAGCGAAAAGGGCTTTAATTCGTGACCACCCTCAAAAATTGAAATTTTCATCCAAATCCTAAAAAAATTTAAATTTTTATATGAAAAACTTCTTTTGACCATATCTCCTAAACTAAGCGTCCTAGAGCGAAAAGGGCTTTAATTCGTGACCACCCCCAAAAAATTGAAATTTTCGTCCAAATCCTAAAAAAATTGAAATTTTTATATGAAAAACTTCTTTTGCCCATATCTCCTAAACTAAGGGTCCTAGAGCGAAAAGGGCTTTAATTCGTGACCACCCCCAAAAAATTGAAAAATCCACCCAAACCTAAAAAAATTTAAATTTTTATATGAAAAACTTCTTTTGCCCGTATCTGCTAAACTAAGCGTCCTAGAGCGAAAAGGGCTTTAATTCGTGACTACCGCAAAATATTGAAATTTTCATCCAAATCCTAAAAAAATGAAATTTTTATATGAAAAACTTCTTTTGCCCATATCTCCTAAACTAAGCGTCCTAGAGCGAAAAGGGCTTTAATTCGTGACTAGCGCAAAATATTGAAATTTTCATCCAAATCCTAAAAAAATTTAAATTTTTATATGAAAAACTTCTTTTGCCCGTATCTCTTAAACTAAGCGTCCTAGAGCGAAAAGGGCTTTAATTCGTGACCATCCCCAAAAAATTTAAAAATCCACCCAAACCTAAAAAAATTGAAATTTTTATATGAAAAACTTCTTTTGCCCATATCTCCTAAACTAAGCGTCCTAGAGCGAAAAGGGCTTTAATTCGTGACCACCCTCAAAAATTGAAATTTTCATCCAAATCCTAAAAAAAATTAAAATTTTTATATGAAAAACTTCTTTTGACCATATCTCCTAAACTAAGCGTCCTAGAGCGAAAAGGGCTTTAATTCGTGACCACCCCCAAAAAATTGAAAAATCCACCCAAACCTAAAAAAATTGAAATTTTTATATGAAAAACTTCTTTTGCCCATATCTCCTAAACTAAGCGTCCTAGAGCGAAAAGGGCTTTAATTCGTGACCACCCCCAAAAAATTGAAATTTTCGTCCAAATCCTAAAAAAATTTAAATTTTTATATGAAAAACTTCTTTTGCCCATATCTCCTAAACTAAGGGTCCTAGAGCGAAAAGGGCTTTAATTCGTGACCACCGCCAAAAAATTGAAATTTTCATCCAAATCCTAAAAAAATTGATATTTTTATATGAAAAACTTCTTTTGCCCATATCTCCTAAACTAAGCGTCCTACAGCGAAAAGGGCTTTAATTCGTGACCATCCCCAAAAAATTGAAATTTTCATCCAAATCCTAAAAAAATTTAAATTTTTATATGAAAAACTTCTTTTGCCCATATCTCCTAAACTAAGAGTCCTAGAGCGAAAAGGGCTTTAATTCGTGACCACCCCCAAAAAATTGAAAAATCCACCCAAACCTAAAAAAATTGAAATTTTTATATGAAAAACTTCTTTTGCCCATATCTCCTAAACTAAGCGTCCTAGAGCGGAAAGGGTTTTAATTCGTGACCACCCCCAAAAAAATTGAAAAATCCACCCAAACTTAAAAAAAATTACATTTTTATATGAAAAACTTCTTTTGCCCATATCTCCTAAACTAAGCGTCCTAGAGCGAAAAGGGCTTTAATTCGTGACCACCCCCAAAAAATTGAAATTTTCATCAAAATCCTAAAAAAATTTAAATTTTTATATGAAAAACTTCTTTTGACCATATCTCCTAAACTAAGCGTCCTAGAGCGAAAAGGGCTTTAATTCGTGACCACCCCCAAAAAATTTAAAAATCCACCCAAACCTAAAAAAATTGAAATTTTTATATGAAAAACTTCTTTTGCCCGTATCTCTTAAACTAAGCGTCCTAGAGCGAAAAGGGCTTTAATTCGTGACCATCCCCAAAAAATTTAAAAATCCACCCAAACCTAAAAAAATTGAAATTTTTATATGAAAAACTTCTTTTGCCCATATCTCCTAAACTAAGCGTCCTAGAGCGAAAAGGGCTTTAATTCGTGACCACCCTCAAAAATTGAAATTTTCATCCAAATCCTAAAAAAAATTAAAATTTTTATATGAAAAACTTCTTTTGACCATATCTCCTAAACTAAGCGTCCTAGAGCGAAAAGGGCTTTAATTCGTGACCACCCCCAAAAAATTGAAAAATCCACCCAAACCTAAAAAAATTGAAATTTTTTTATGAAAAACTTCTTTTGCCCGTATCTCCTAAACTAAGCGTCCTAGAGCGAAAAGGGCTTTAATTCGTGACCACCCCCAAAAAATTGAAATTTTCGTCCAAATCCTAAAAAAATTGAAATTTTTATATGAAAAACTTCTTTTGCCCATATCTCCTAAACTAAGGGTCCTAGAGCGAAAAGGGCTTTAATTCGTGACCACCGCCAAAAAATTGAAATTTTCATCCAAATCCTAAAAAAATTGAAATTTTTATATGAAAAACTTCTTTTGCCCATATCTCCTAAACTAAGCGTCCTAGAGCGAAAAGGGCTTTAATTCGTGACCACTCCCAAAAAATTGAAATTTTCATCCAAATCCTAAAAAAAATTAAATTTTTATATGAAAAACTTCTTTTGCCCATATCTCCTAAACTAAGAGTCCTAGAGCGAAAAGGGCTTTAATTCGTGACCACCCCCAAAAAATTTAAATTTTCATCCAAATTCTAAAGAAATGAAATTTTTATATGAAAAACTTCTTTTGCCCATATCTCCTAAACTAAGCGTCCTACAGCGAAAAGGGCTTTAATTCGTGACCATCCCCAAAAAATTGAAATTTTCATCCAAATCCTAAAAAAATTTAAATTTTTATATGAAAAACTTCTTTTGCCCATATCTCCTAAACTAAGCGTCCTAGAGCGAAAAGGGCTTTAATTCGTGACCACCCCCAAAAAATTGAAAAATCCACCCAAACCTAAAAAAATTGAAATTTTTATATGAAAAACTTCTTTTGCCCATATCTCCTAAACTAAGAGTCCTAGAGCGAAAAGGGCTTTAATTCGTGACCACCCCCAAAAAAATTGAAAAATCCACCCAAACCTAAAAAAATTTACATTTTTATATGAAAAACTTCTTTTGCCCATATCTCCTAAACTAAGCGTCCTAGAGCGAAAAGGGCTTTAATTCGTGACCACCCCCAAAAAATTGAAATTTTCATCAAAATCCTAAAAAAATTTAAATTTTTATATGAAAAACTTCTTTTGACCATATCTCCTAAACTAAGCGTCCTAGAGCGAAAAGGGCTTTAATTCGTGACCACCCCCAAAAAATTTAAAAATCCACCCAAACCTAAAAAAATTGAAATTTTTATATGAAAAACTTCTTTTGCCCATATCTCCTAAACTAAGCGTCCTAGAGCGAAAAGGGCTTTAATTCGTGACCACCCTCAAAAATTCAAATTTTCATCCAAATCCCAAAAAAAATTAAAATTTTTATATGAAAAACTTCTTTTGACCATATCTCCTAAACTAAGCGTCCTAGAGCGAAAAGGGCTTTAATTCGTGACCACCCCCAAAAAATTTAAAAATCCACCCAAACCTAAAAAAATTGAAATTTTTATATGAAAAACTTCTTTTGCCCGTATCTCCTAAACTAAGCGTCCTAGAGCGAAAAGGGCTTTAATTCGTGACTACCGCAAAATATTGAAATTTTCATCCAAATCCTACAAAAATTTAAATTTTTATATGAAAAACTTCTTTTGCCCGTATCTCCTAAACTAAGCGTCCTAGAGCGAAAAGGGCTTTAATTCGTGACCACCCCCAAAAAATTGAAATTTTCATCAAAATCCTAAAAAAATTTAAATTTTTATATGAAACACTTCTTTTGACCATATCTCCTAAACTAAGCGTCCTAGAGCGAAAAGGGCTTTAATTCGTGACCACCCCCAAAAAATTGAAATTTTCGTCCAAATCCTAAAAAAATTGAAATTTTTATATGAAAAACTTCTTTTGCCCATATTTCCTAAACTAAGGGTCCTAGAGCGAAAAGGGCTTTAATTCGTGACCACCCCCAAAAAATTGAAAAATCCACCCAAACCTAAAAAAATTTAAATTTTTATATGAAAAACTTCTTTTGCCCATATCTCCTAAACTAAGCGTCCTAGAGCGAAAAGGGCTTTAATTCGTGACCACTCCCAACAAATTGAAATTTTCGTCCAAATCCTAAAAAAAATTAAATTTTTATATGAAAAACTTCTTTTGCCCATATCTCCTAAACTAAGAGTCCTAGAGCGAAAAGGGCTTTAATTCGTGACCACCCCAAAAAATTGAAAAATCCACCCAAACCTAAAAAATTTACATTTTTATATGAAAAACTTCTTTTGCCCATATCTCCTAAACTAAGCTTCCTAGAGCGAAAAGGGCTTTAATTCGTGACCACCCCCAAAAAATTGAAATTTTCATCCAAATTCTAAAAAAATTAAATTTTTATATGAAAAACTTCTTTTGCCCATATCTCCTAAACTAAGCGTCCTACAGCGAAAAGGGCTTTAATTCGTGACCATCCCCAAAAAATTGAAATTTTCATCCAAATCCTAAAAAAATTTAAATTTTTATATGAAACACTTCTTTTGCCCATATCTCCTAAACTAAGCGTCCTAGAGCGAAAAGGGCTTTAATTCGTGACCACCCCCAAAAAATTGAAAAATCCACCCAAACCTAAAAAAAATGAAATTTTTATATGAAAAACTTCTTTTGCCCATATCTCCTAAACTAAGCGTCCTAGAGCGAAAAGGGCTTTAATTCGTGACTACCCCAAAATATTGAAACTTTCATCCAAATCCTAAAAAAAGGAAATTTTTATATGAAAAACTTCTTCTGCCCATATCTCCTAAACTAAGCGTCCTAGAGCGAAAAGGGCTTTAATTCGTGACCACCCCCAAAAAAATTGAAATTTTCGTCCAAATCCTAAAAAAATTGAAATTTTTATATGAAAAACTTCTTTTGCCCATATCTCCTAAACTAAGGGTCCTAGAGCGAAAAGGGCTTTAATTCGTGACCACCCCCCAAAAAATTGAAAAATCCACCCAAACCTAAAAAAATTGAAATTTTTATATGAAAAACTTCTTTTGCCCGTATCTCCTAAACTAAGCGTCCTAGAGCGAAAAGGGCTTTAATTCGTGACTACCCCAAAATATTGAAATTTTCATCCAAATCCTAAAAAAATTAAATTTTTATATGAAAAACTTCTTTTGCCCATATCTCCTAAACTAAGAGTCCTAGAGCGAAAAGGGCTTTAATTCGTGACCACCCCCAAAAAATTTAAAAATCCACCCAAACCTAAAAAAATTGAAATTTTTATATGAAAAACTTCTTTTGCCCGTATCTCCTAAACTAAGCGTCCTAGAGCGAAAAGGGCTTTAATTCGTGACCATCCCCAAAAAATTTAAAAATCCACCCAAACCTAAAAAAATTGAATTTTTTATATGAAAAACTTCTTTTGCCCATATCTCCTAAACTAAGCGTCCTAGAGCGAAAAGGGCTTTAATTCGTGACCACCCTCAAAAATTGAAATTTTCATCCAAATCCTAAAAAAAATTAAAATTTTTATATGAAAAACTTCTTTTGACCATATCTCCTAAACTAAGCGTCCTAGAGCGAAAAGGGCTTTAATTCGTGACCACCCCCAAAAAATTGAAAAATCCACCCAAACCTAAAAAAATTGAAATTTTTATATGAAAAACTTCTTTTGCCCGTATCTCCTAAACTAAGCGTCCTAGAGCGAAAAGGGCTTTAATTCGTGACTACCGCAAAATATTGAAATTTTCATCCAAATCCTAAAAAAATTGAAATTTTTATATGAAAAACTTCTTTTGCCCATATCTCCTAAACTAAGGGTCCTAGAGCGAAAAGGGCTTTAATTCGTGACCACCCCCAAAAAATTGAAATTTTCGTCCAAATCCTAAAAAAATTGAAATTTTTATATGAAAAACTTCTTTTGCCCATATCTCCTAAACTAAGGGTCCTAGAGCGAAAAGGGCTTTAATTCGTGACCACCCCCAAAAAATTGAAAAATCCACCCAAACCTAAAAAAATTGACATTTTTATATGAAAAACTTCTTTTGCCCGTATCTCCTAAACTAAGCGTCCTAGAGCGAAAAGGGCTTTAATTCGTGACCACCCTCAAAAATTGAAATTTTCATCCAAATCATAAAAAAAATTAAAATTTTTATATGAAAAACTTCTTTTGACCATATCTCCTAAACTAAGCGTCCTAGAGCGAAAAGGGCTTTAATTCGTGACCACCCCCAAAAAATTGAAAAATCCACCCAAACCTAAAAAAATTGAAATTTTTATATGAAAAACTTCTTTTGCCCGTATCTCCTAAACTAAGCGTCCTAGAGCGAAAAGGGCTTTAATTCGTGACTACCGCAAAATATTGAAATTTTCATCCAAATCCTAAAAAAATTGAAATTTTTATATGAAAAACTTCTTTTGCCCATATCTCCTAAACTAAGGGTCCTAGAGCGAAAAGGGCTTTAATTCGTGACCACCCCCAAAAAATTGAAATTTTCGTCCAAATCCTAAAAAAATTGAAATTTTTATATGAAAAACTTCTTTTGCCCATATCTCCTAAACTAAGGGTCCTAGAGCGAAAAGGGCTTTAATTCGTGACCACCCCCAAAAAATTGAAAAATCCACCCAAACCTAAAAAAATTGACATTTTTATATGAAAAACTTCTTTTGCCCGTATCTCCTAAACTAAGCGTCCTAGAGCGAAAAGGGCTTTAATTCGTGACTACCCCAAAATATTGAAATTTTCATCCAAATCCTAAAAAAATTGAAATTTTTATATGAAAAGCTTCTTTTGCCCATATCTCCTAAACTAAGAGTCCTAGAGCGAAAAGGGCTTTAATTCGTGACCACCCCCAAAAAAATTTAAAACTCCACCCAAACCTAAAAAAATTTACATTTTTATATGAAAAACTTCTTTTGCCCATATCTCCTAAACTAAGCGTCCTAGAGCGAAAAGGGCTTTAATTTGTGACCACCCTCAAAAATTGAAATTTTCATCCAAATCCTAAAAAAATTAAAATTTTTATATGAAAAACTTCTTTTGACCATATCTCCTAAACTAAGCGTCCTAGAGCGAAAAGGGCTTTAATTCGTGACCACCCCCAAAAAATTGAAAAATCCACCCAAACCTAAAAAAATTGAAATTTTTATATGAAAAACTTCTTTTGCCCGTATCTCCTAAACTAAGCGTCCTAGAGCGAAAAGGGCTTTAATTCGTGACTACCGCAAAATATTGAAATTTTCATCCAAATCCTAAAAAAATTGAAATTTTTATATGAAAAACTTCTTTTGCCCATATCTCCTAAACTAAGCGTCCTAGAGCGAAAAGGGCTTTAATTCGTGACTACCCCAAAATATTGAAATTTTCATCCAAATCCTAAAAAAATTGAAATTTTTATATGAAAAACTTCTTTTGCCCATATCTCCTAAACTAAGCGTCCTGGAGCGAAAAGGGCTTTAATTCGTGACTACCCCAAAATATTGAAATTTTTATCCAAATCCTAAAAAAAGGAAATTTTTATATGAAAAACTTCTTTTGCCCATATCTCCTAAACTAAGCGTCCTAGAGCGAAAAGGGCTTTAATTCGTGACCACCCCCAAAAAATTGAAATTTTCGTCCAAATTCTAAAAAAATTGAAATTTTTATATGAAAAACTTCTTTTGACCATATCTCCTAAACTAAGCGTCCTAGAGCGAAAAGGGCTTTAATTCGTGACCACCCCCAAAAAAATTGAAAAATCCACCCAAACCTAAAAAAATTTACATTTTTATATGAAAAACTTCTTTTGCCCATATCTCCTAAACTAAGCGTCCTAGAGCGAAAAGGGCTTTAATTCGTGACCACCCCCAAAAAATTGAAATTTTCATCAAAATCCTAAAAAAATTTAAATTTTTATATGAAAAACTTCTTTTGACCATATCTCCTAAACTAAGCGTCCTAGAGCGAAAAGGGCTTTAATTCGTGACCACCCCCAAAAAATTTAAAAATCCACCCAAACCTAAAAAAATTGAAATTTTTATATGAAAAACTTCTTTTGCCCGTATCTCCTAAACTAAGCGTCCTAGAGCGAAAAGGGCTTTAATTCGTGACCATTCCCAAAAAATTTAAAAATCCACCCAAACCTAAAAAAATTGAAATTTTTATATGAAAAACTTCTTTTGCCCGTATCTCCTAAACTAAGCGTCCTAGAGCGAAAAGGGCTTTAATTCGTGACTACCGCAAAATATTGAAATTTTCATCCAAATCCTACAAAAATTTAAATTTTTATATGAAAAACTTCTTTTGCCCATATCTCCTAAACTAAGCGTCCTAGAGCGAAAAGGGCTTTAATTCGTGACCACCCCCAAAAAATTGAAATTTTCATCAAAATCCTAAAAAAATTTAAATTTTTATATGAAACACTTCTTTTGACCATATCTCCTAAACTAAGCGTCCTAGAGCGAAAAGGGCTTTAATTCGTGACCACCCCCAAAAAATTGAAATTTTCGTCCAAATCCTAAAAAAATTGAAATTTTTATATGAAAAACTTCTTTTGCCCATATTTCCTAAACTAAGGGTCCTAGAGCGAAAAGGGCTTTAATTCGTGACCACCCCCAAAAAATTGAAAAATCCACCCAAACCTAAAAAAATTTAAATTTTTATATGAAAAACTTCTTTTGCCCATATCTCCTAAACTAAGCGTCCTAGAGCGAAAAGGGCTTTAATTCGTGACCACTCCCAACAAATTGAAATTTTCATCCAAATCCTAAAAAAAATTAAATTTTTATATGAAAAACTTCTTTTGCCCATATCTCCTAAACTAAGAGTCCTAGAGCGAAAAGGGCTTTAATTCGTGACCACCCCCAAAAAATTGAAAAATCCACCCAAACCTAAAAAATTTACATTTTTATATGAAAAACTTCTTTTGCCCATATCTCCTAAACTAAGCGTCCTACAGCGAAAAGGGCTTTAATTCGTGACCATCCCCAAAAAATTGAAATTTTCATCCAAATCCTAAAAAAATTTAAATTTTTATATGAAAAACTTCTTTTGCCCATATCTCCTAAACTAAGCGTCCTAGAGCGAAAAGGGCTTTAATTCGTGACCACCCCCAAAAAATTGAAAAATCCACCCAAACCTAAAAAAAATGAAATTTTTATATGAAAAACTTCTTTTGCCCATATCTCCTAAACTAAGCGTCCTAGAGCGAAAAGGGCTTTAATTCGTGACTACCCCAAAATATTGAAACTTTCATCCAAATCCTAAAAAAAGGAAATTTTTATATGAAAAACTTCTTCTGCCCATATCTCCTAAACTAAGCGTCCTAGAGCGAAAAGGGCTTTAATTCGTGACCACCCCCAAAAAATTGAAATTTTCGTCCAAATCCTAAAAAAATTGAAATTTTTATATGAAAAACTTCTTTTGCCCATATCTCCTAAACTAAGGGTCCTAGAGCGAAAAGGGCTTTAATTCGTGACCACCCCCCAAAAATTTGAAAAATCCACCCAAACCTAAAAAAATTGAAATTTTTATATGAAAAACTTCTTTTGCCCGTATCTCCTAAACTAAGCGTCCTAGAGCGGCTTTAATTCGTGACTACCCCAAAATATTGAAATTTTCATCCAAATCCTAAAAAAATTAAATTTTTATATGAAAAACTTCTTTTGCCCATATCTCCTAAACTAAGAGTCCTAGAGCGAAAAGGGCTTTAATTCGTGACCACCCCCAAAAAATTTAAAAATCCACCCAAACCTAAAAAAATTGAAATTTTTATATGAAAAACTTCTTTTGCCCGTATCTCCTAAACTAAGCGTCCTAGAGCGAAAAGGGCTTTAATTCGTGACCATCCCCAAAAAATTTAAAAATCCACCCAAACCTAAAAAAATTGAATTTTTTATATGAAAAACTTCTTTTGCCCATATCTCCTAAACTAAGCGTCCTAGAGCGAAAAGGGCTTTAATTCGTGACCACCCTCAAAAATTGAAATTTTCATCCAAATCCTAAAAAAAATTAAAATTTTTATATGAAAAACTTCTTTTGACCATATCTCCTAAACTAAGCGTCCTAGAGCGAAAAGGGCTTTAATTCGTGACCACCCCCAAAAAATTGAAAAATCCACCCAAACCTAAAAAAATTGAAATTTTTATATGAAAAACTTCTTTTGCCCGTATCTCCTAAACTAAGCGTCCTAGAGCGAAAAGGGCTTTAATTCGTGACCACCACCAAAAAAATGAAATTTTCATCCAAATCCTAAAAAAATTGAAATTTTTATATGAAAAACTTCTTTTGCCCATATCTCCTAAACTAAGGGTCCTAGAGCGAAAAGGGCTTTAATTCGTGACCACCCCCAAAAAATTGAAATTTTCGTCCAAATCCTAAAAAAATTGAAATTTTTATATGAAAAACTTCTTTTGCCCATATCTCCTAAACTAAGGGTCCTAGAGCGAAAAGGGCTTTAATTCGTGACCACCCCCAAAAAAATGAAAAATCCACCCAAACCTAAAAAAATTGACATTTTTATATGAAAAACTTCTTTTGCCCGTATCTCCTAAACTAAGCGTCCTAGAGCGAAAAGGGCTTTAATTCGTGACTACCCCAAAATATTGAAATTTTCATCCAAATCCTAAAAAAATTTAAATTTTTATATGAAAAACTTCTTTTGCCCATATCTCCTAAACTAAGAGTCCTAGAGCGAAAAGGGCTTTAATTCGTGACCACCCCCAAAAAAATTTAAAACTCCACCCAAACCTAAAAAAATTTACATTTTTATATGAAAAACTTCTTTTGCCCATATCTCCTAAACTAAGCGTCCTAGAGCGAAAAGGGCTTTAATTCGTGACCACCCCCAAAAAATTGAAATTTTCGTCCAAATCCTAAAAAAATTGAAATTTTTATATGAAAAACTTCTTTTGCCCATATCTCCTAAACTAAGCGTCCTAGAGCGAAAAGGGCTTTAATTCGTGACTACCCCAAAATATTGAAATTTTTATCCAAATCCTAAAAAAAGGAAATTTTTATATGAAAAACTTCTTTTGCCCATATCTCCTAAACTAAGCGCCCTAGAGCGAAAAGGGCTTTAATTCGTGACCACCCCCAAAAAATTGAAAAATCCACCCAAACCTAAAAAATTTACATTTTTATATGAAAAACTTCTTTTGCCCATATCTCCTAAACCAAGCGTCCTAGAGCGAAAAGGGCTTTAATTCGTGACCACCCCCAAAAAATTGAAATTTTCATCCAAATTCTAAAAAAATGAAATTTTTATATGAAAAACTTCTTTTGCCCATATCTCCTAAACTAAGCGTCCTACAGCGAAAAGGGCTTTAATTCGTGACCATCCCCAAAAAATTGAAATTTTCATCCAAATCCTAAAAAATTTAAATTTTTATATGAAAAACTTCTTTTGCCCATATCTCCTAAACTAAGCGTCCTAGAGCGAAAAGGGCTTTAATTCGTGACCACCCTCAAAAAATTGAAAAATCCACCCAAACCTAAAAAAATTGAAATTTTTATATGAAAAACTTCTTTTGCCCATATCCCCTAAACTAAGCGTCCTAGAGCGAAAAGGGCTTTAATTCGTGACTACCGCAAGATATTGAAACTTTCATCCAAATCCTAAAAAAAGGAAATTTTTATATGAAAAACTTCTTCTGCCCATATCTCCTAAACTAAGCGTCCTAGAGCGAAAAGGTCTTTAATTCGTGACCACCCCCAAAAAATTGAAATTTTCGTCCAAATCCTAAAAAAATTGAAATTTTTTGTATGAAAAACTTCTTTTGCCCATATCTCCTAAACTAAGAGTCCTAGAGCGAAAAGGGCTTTAATTCGTGACCACCCCCAAAAAAATTGAAAAATCCGCCCAAACCTAAAAAAATTTACATTTTTATATGAAAAACTTCTTTTGCCCATATCTCCTAAACTAAGCGTCCTAGAGCGAAAAGGGCTTTAATTCGTGACCACCCCCAAAAAATTGAAATTTTCATCAAAATCCTAAAAAAATTTAAATTTTTATATGAAAAACTTCTTTTGACCATATCTCCTAAACTAAGCGTCCTAGAGCGAAAAGGGCTTTAATTCGTGACCACCCCCAAAAAATTGAAAAATCCACCCAAACCTAAAAAAATTGAAATTTTTATATGAAAAAGTTATTTTGCCCGTATCTCCTAAACTAAGCGTCCTAGAGCGAAAAGGGCTTTAATTCGTGACCATCCCCAAAAAATTTAAAAATCCACCCAAACCTAAAAAAATTGAAATTTTTATATGAAAAACTTCTTTTGCCCATATCTCCTTAACTAAGCGTCCTAGAGCGAAAAGGGCTTTAATTCGTGACCACCCTCAAAAATTGAAATTTTCATCCAAATCCTAAAAAAAATTAAATTTTTATATGAAAAACTTCTTTTGCCCATATCTCCTAAACTAAGCGTCCAGAGCGAAAAGGGCTTTAATTCGTGACCACCCCCAAAAAATTGAAAAATCCACCCAAACCTAAAAAAATTGAAATTTTTATATGAAAAACTTCTTTTGCCCATATCTCCTAAACTAAGAGTCCTAGAGCGAAAAGGGCTTTAATTCGTGACCACCACCAAAAAAATTGAAAAATCCACCCAAACCTAAAAAAATTGACATTTTTATATGAAAAACTTCTTTTGCCCATATCTCCTAAACTAAGCGTCCTAGAGCGAAAAGGGCTTTAATTCGTGACCACCCCCAAAAAATTGAAATTTTCGTCCAAATCCTAAAAAAATTTAAATTTTTATATGAAAAACTTCTTTTGCCCATATCTCCTAAACTAAGGGTCCTACAGCGAAAAGGGCTTTAATTCGTGACCACCCCCAAAAAATTGAAAAATCCACCCAAACCTAAAAAAATTGAAATTTTTATATGAAAAACTTCTTTTGCCCGTATCTCCTAAACTAAGCGTCCTAGAGCGAAAAGGGCTTTAATTCGTGACCATCCCCAACAAATTTAAAAATCCACCCAAACCTAAAAAAATTGAAATTTTTATATGAAAAACTTCTTTTGCCCATATCTCCTAAACTAAGCGTCCTAGAGCGAAAAGGGCTTTAATTCGTGACCACCCTCAAAAATTGAAATTTTCATCCAAATCCCAAAAAAAATTAAAATTTTTATATGAAAAACTTCTTTTGACCATATCTCCTAAACTAAGCGTCCTAGAGCGAAAAGGGCTTTAATTCGTGACCACCCCCAAAAAATTGAAAAATCCACCCAGACCTAAAAAAATTGAAATTTTTATATGAAAAACTTCTTTTGCCCGTATCTCCTAAACTAAGCGTCCTAGAGCGAAAAGGGCTTTAATTCGTGACTACCGCAAAATATTGAAATGTTCATCCAAATCCTACAAAAATTTAAATTTTTATATGAAAAACTTCTTTTGCCCATATCTCCTAAACTAAGCGTCCTAGAGCGAAAAGGGCTTTAATTCGTGGCCACCCCCAAAAAATTTAAAAATCCACCCAAAACTAAAAAAATTGAAATTTTTATATGAAAAACTTCTTTTGCCCGTATCTCCTAAACTAAGCGTCCTAGAGCGAAAAGGGCTTTAATTCGTGACTATCCCCAAAAAATTGAAATTTTCATCCAAATCCTAAAAAAATTTAAATTTTTATATGAAAAACTTCTTTTGCCCATATCTCCTAAACTAAGCGTCCTAGAGCGAAAAGGGCTTTAATTCGTGACCACTCCCAAAAAATTGAAATTTTCATCCAAATCCTAAAAAAAATTAAATTTTTATATGAAAAACTTCTTTTGCCCATATCTCCTAAACTAAGAGTCCTAGAGCGAAAAGGGCTTTAATTCGTGACCACCCCCAAAAAATTGAAAAATCCACCCAAACCTAAAAAATTTACATTTTTATATGAAAAACTTCTTTTGCCCATATCTCCTAAACTAAGCTTCCTAGAGCGAAAAGGGCTTTAATTCGTGACCACCCCCAAAAAATTGAAATTTTCATCCAAATTCTAAAAAAATGAAATTTTTATATGAAAAACTTCTTTTGCCCATATCTCCTAAACTAAGCATCCTACAGCGAAAAGGGCTTTAATTCGTGACCATCCCCAAAAAATTGAAATTTTCATCCAAATCCTAAAAAAATTTAAATTTTTATATGAAAAACTTCTTTTGCCCATATCTCCTAAACTAAGCGTCCTAGAGCGAAAAGGGCTTTAATTCGTGACCACCCCCAAAAAATTGAAAAATCCACCCAAACCTAAAAAAATTGAAATTTTTATATGAAAAACTTCTTTTGCCCATATCTCCTAAACTAAGCGTCCTAGAGCGAAAAGGGCTTTAATTCGTGACTACCCCAAAATATTGAAACTTTCATCCAAATCCTAAAAAAAGGAAATTTTTATATGAAAAACTTCTTCTGCCCATATCTCCTAAACTAAGCGTCCTAGAGCGAAAAGGGCTTTAATTCGTGACCACCCCCAAAAAATTGAAATTTTCGTCCAAATCCTAAAAAAATTGAAATTTTTATATGAAAAACTTCTTTTGCCCATATCTCCTAAACTAAGGGTCCTAGAGCGAAAAGGGCTTTAATTCGTGACCACCCCCCAAAAAATTGAAAAATCCACCCAAACCTAAAAAAATTGAAATTTTTATATGAAAAACTTCTTTTGCCCGTATCTCCTAAACTAAGCGTCCTAGAGCGAAAAGGGCTTTAATTCGTGACTACCCCAAAATATTGAAATTTTCATCCAAATCCTAAAAAAATTTAAATTTTTATATGAAAAACTTCTTTTGCCCATATCTCCTAAACTAAGCGTCCTAGAGCGAAAAGGGCTTTAATTCGTGACCACCCCCCAAAAAATTGAAAAATCCACCCAAACCTAAAAAAATTGAAATTTTTATATGAAAAACTTCTTTTGCCCGTATCTCCTAAACTAAGCGTCCTAGAGCGAAAAGGGCTTTAATTCGTGACTACCCCAAAATATTGAAATTTTCATCCAAATCCTAAAAAAATTAAATTTTTATATGAAAAACTTCTTTTGCCCATATCTCCTAAACTAAGAGTCCTAGAGCGAAAAGGGCTTTAATTCGTGACCACCCCCAAAAAATTTAAAAATCCACCCAAACCTAAAAAAATTGAAATTTTTATATGAAAAACTTCTTTTGCCCATATCTCCTAAACTAAGCGTCCTAGAGCGAAAAGGGCTTTAATTCGTGACCACCCTCAAAAATTGAAATTTTCATCCAAATCCTAAAAAAAATTAAAATTTTTATATGAAAAACTTCTTTTGACCATATCTCCTAAACTAAGCGTCCTAGAGCGAAAAGGGCTTTAATTCGTGACCACCCCCAAAAAATTGAAAAATCCACCCAAACCTAAAAAAATTGAAATTTTTATATGAAAAACTTCTTTTGCCCGTATCTCCTAAACTAAGCGTCCTAGAGCGAAAAGGGCTTTAATTCGTGACTACCGCAAAATATTGAAATTTTCATCCAAATCCTAAAAAAATTGAAATTTTTATATGAAAAACTTCTTTTGCCCATATCTCCTAAACTAAGGGTCCTAGAGCGAAAAGGGCTTTAATTCGTGACCACCCCCAAAAAATTGAAATTTTCGTCCAAATCCTAAAAAAATTGAAATTTTTATATGAAAAACTTCTTTTGCCCATATCTCCTAAACTAAGGGTCCTAGAGCGAAAAGGGCTTTAATTCGTGACCACCCCCAAAAAATTGAAAAATCCACCCAAACCTAAAAAAATTGACATTTTTATATGAAAAACTTCTTTTGCCCGTATCTCCTAAACTAAGCGTCCTAGAGCGAAAAGGGCTTTAATTCGTGACCACCCCCAAAAAATTGAAATTTTCGTCCAAATCCTAAAAAAATTGAAATTTTTATATGAAAAACTTCTTTTGCCCATATCTCCTAAACTAAGGGTCCTAGAGCGAAAAGGGCTTTAATTCGTGACCACCCCCAAAAAATTGAAAAATCCACCCAAACCTAAAAAAATTGACATTTTTATATGAAAAACTTCTTTTGCCCGTATCTCCTAAACTAAGCGTCCTAGAGCGAAAAGGGCTTTAATTCGTGACTACCCCAAAATATTGAAATTTTCATCCAAATCCTAAAAAAATTGAAATTTTTATATGAAAAACTTCTTTTGCCCATATCTCCTAAACTAAGCGTCCTAGAGCGAAAAGGGCTTTAATTCGTGACCATCCCCAAAAAATTTAAAAATCCACCCAAACCTAAAAAAATTGAATTTTTTATATGAAAAACTTCTTTTGCCCATATCTCCTAAACTAAGCGTCCTAGAGCGAAAAGGGCTTTAATTCGTGACCACCCTCAAAAATTGAAATTTTCATCCAAATCCTAAAAAAAATTAAAATTTTTATATGAAAAACTTCTTTTGACCATATCTCCTAAACTAAGCGTCCTAGAGCGAAAAGGGCTTTAATTCGTGACCACCCCCAAAAAATTGAAAAATCCACCCAAACCTAAAAAAATTGAAATTTTTATATGAAAAACTTCTTTTGCCCGTATCTCCTAAACTAAGCGTCCTAGAGCGAAAAGGGCTTTAATTCGTGACTACCGCAAAATATTGAAATTTTCATCCAAATCCTAAAAAAATTGAAATTTTTATATGAAAAACTTCTTTTGCCCATATCTCCTAAACTAAGCGTCCTAGAGCGAAAAGGGCTTTAATTCGTGACCACCACCAAAAAAATGAAATTTTCGTCCAAATCCTAAAAAAATTGAAATTTTTATATGAAAAACTTCTTTTGCCCATATCTCCTAAACTAAGGGTCCTAGAGCGAAAAGGGCTTTAATTCGTGACCACCCCCAAAAAATTGAAAAATCCACCCAAACCTAAAAAAATTGACATTCTTATATGAAAAACTTCTTTTGCCCGTATCTCCTAAACTAAGCGTCCTAGAGCGAAAAGGGCTTTAATTCGTGACTACCCCAAAATATTGAAATTTTCATCCAAATCCTAAAAAAATTGAAATTTTTATATGAAAAACTTCTTTTGCCCATATCTCCTAAACTAAGAGTCCTAGAGCGAAAAGGGCTTTAATTCGTGACCACCCCCAAAAAAATTTAAAACTCCACCCAAACCTAAAAAAATTTACATTTTTATATGAAAAACTTCTTTTGCCCATATCTCCGAAACTAAGCGTCCTAGAGCGAAAAGGGCTTTAATTTGTGACCACCCTCAAAAATTGAAATTTTCATCCAAATCCTAAAAAAATTAAAATTGTTATATGAAAAACTTCTTTTGACCATATCTCCTAAACTAAGCGTCCTAGAGCGAAAAGGGCTTTAATTCGTGACCACCCCCAAAAAATTGAAAAATCCACCCAAACCTAAAAAAATTGAAATTTTTATATGAAAAACTTCTTTTGCCCGTATCTCCTAAACTAAGCGTCCTAGAGCGAAAAGGGCTTTAATTCGTGACTACCGCAAAATATTGAAATTTTCATCCAAATCCTAAAAAAATTGAAATTTTTATATGAAAAACTTCTTTTGCCCATATCTCCTAAACTAAGCGTCCTAGAGCGAAAAGGGCTTTAATTCGTGACCACCCTCAAAATTTGAAATTTTCATCCAAATCCTAAAAAAATTTAAATTTTTATATGAAAAACTTCTTTTGCCCATATCTCCTAAACTAAGCGTCCTAGAGCGAAAAGGGCTTTAATTCGTGACCACCCTCAAAATTTGAAATTTTCATCCAAATCCTAAAAAAATTTAAATTATTATATGAAAAACTTCTTTTGCCCATATCTCCTAAACTAAGCGTCCTAGAGCGAAAAGGGCTTTAATTCGTGACTACCCCAAAATATTGAAATTTTTATCCAAATCCTAAAAAAAGGAAATTTTTATATGAAAAACTTCTTTTGCCCATATCTCCTAAACTAAGCGTCCTAGAGCGAAAAGGGCTTTAATTCGTGACCACCCCCAAAAAATTGAAATTTTCGTCCAAATCCTAAAAAAATTGAAATTTTTATATGAAAAACTTCTTTTGCCCATATCTCCTAAACTAAGGGTCCTAGATCGAAAAGGGCTTTAATTCGTGACCACCCCCAAAAAATTGAAAAATCCACCCAAACCTAAAAAAATTTAAATTTTTATATGAAAAACTTCTTTTGCCCGTATCTCCTAAACTAAGCGTCCTAGAGCGAAAAGGGCTTTAATTCGTGACCACCCCCAAAAAATTGAAATTTTCATCCAAATTCTAAAAAAATGAAATTTTTATATGAAAAACTTATTTTGCCCATATCTCCTAAACTAAGCGTCCTACAGCGAAAAGGGCTTTAATTCGTGACCATCCCCAAAAAATTGAAATTTTCATCAAAATCCTAAAAAAATTTAAATTTTTATATGAAAAACTTCTTTTGCCCATATCTCCTAAACTAAGAGTCCTAGAGCGAAAAGGGCTTTAATTCGTGACCACCCCCAAAAAAATTGAAAAATCCACCCAAACCTAAAAAAATTGAAATTTTTATATGAAAAACTTCTTTTGCCCGTATCTCCTAAACTAAGCGTCCTAGAGCGAAAAGGGCTTTAATTCGTGACCATCCCCAAAAAATTGAAATTTTCATCCAAATCCTAAAAAAAATTAAATTTTTATATGAAAAACTTCTTTTGCCCATATCTCCTAAACTAAGCGTCCTAGAGCGAAAAGGGCTTTAATTCGTGACCACTCTCAAAAAATTGAAATTTTCATCCAAATCCTAAAAAAAATTAAATTTTTATATGAAAAACTTCTTTTGCCCATATCTCCTAAACTAAGAGTCCTAGAGCGAAAAGGGCTTTAATTCGTGACCACCCCCAAAAAATTGAAAAATCCACCCAAACCTAAAAAATTTACATTTTTATATGAAAAACTTCTTTTGCCCATATCTCCTAAACTAAGCGTCTTACAGCGAAAAGGGCTTTAATTCGTGACCATCCCCAAAAAATTGAAATTTTCATCCAAATCCTAAAAAAATTTAAATTTTTATATGAAAAACTTCTTTTGCCCATATCTCCTAAACTAAGCGTCCTAGAGCGAAAAGGGCTTTAATTCGTGACCACCCCCAAAAAATTGAAAAATCCACCCAAACCTAAAAAAATTGAAATTTTTATATGAAAAACTTCTTTTGCCCATATCCCCTAAACTAAGCGTCCTAGAGCGAAAAGGGCTTTAATTCGTGACTACCCCAAAATATTGAAACTTTCATCCAAATCCTAAAAAAAGGAAATTTTTATATGAAAAACTTCTTCTGCCCATATCTCCTAAACTAAGCGTCCTAGAGCGAAAAGGTCTTTAATTCGTGACCACCCCCAAAAAATTGAAATTTTCGTCCAAATCCTAAAAAAATTGAAATTTTTATATGAAAAACTTCTTTTGCCCATATCTCCTAAACTAAGGGTCCTAGAGCGAAAAGGGCTTTAATTCGTGACCACCCCCAAAAAATTGAAAAATCCACCCAAACCTAAAAAAATTGAAATTTTTATATGAAAAACTTCTTTTGCCCGTGTCTCCTAAACTAAGCGTCCTAGAGCGAAAAGGGCTTTAATTCGTGACTACCCCAAAATATTGAAATTTTCATCCAAATCCTAAAAAAATTGAAATTTTTATATGAAAAACTTCTTTTGCCCATATCTCCTAAACTAAGAGTCCTAGAGCGAAAAGGGCTTTAATTCGTGACCACCCCCAAAAAATTGAAAAATCCACCCAAACCTAAAAAAATTTACATTTTTATATGAAAAACTTCTTTTGCCCATATCTCCTAAACTAAGCGTCCTAGAGCGAAAAGGGCTTTAATTCGTGACCACCCCCAAAAAATTGAAATTTTCATCAAAATCCTAAAAAAATTTAAATTTTTATATGAAAAACTTCTTTTGACCATATCTCCTAAACTAAGCGTCCTAGAGCGGCTTTAATTCGTGACCACCCCCAAAAAATTTAAAAATCCACCCAAACCTAAAAAAATTGAAATTTTTATATGAAAAACTTCTTTTGCCCGTATCTCCTAAACTAAGCGTCCTAGAGCGAAAAGGGCTTTAATTCGTGACCATCCCCAAAAAATTTAAAAATCCACCCAAACCTAAAAAAATTGAAATTTTTATATGAAAAACTTCTTTTGCCCATATCTCCTAAACTAAGCGTCCTAGAGCGAAAAGGGCTTTAATTCGTGACCACCCTCAAAAATTGAAATTTTCATCCAAATCCTAAAAAAAATTAAAATTTTTATATGAAAAACTTCTTTTGACCATATCTCCTAAACTAAGCGTCCTGGAGCGAAAAGGGCTTTAATTCGTGACCACCCCCAAAAAATTGAAAAATCCACCCAAACCTAAAAAAATTGAAATTTTTATATGAAAAACTTCTTTTGCCCATATCTCCTAAACTAAACGTCCTAGAGCGAAAAGGGCTTTAATTCGTGACTACCGCAAAATATTGAAATTTTCATCTAAATCCTAAAAAAATTGAAATTTTTATATGAAAAACTTCTTTTGCCCATATCTCCTAAACTAAGCGTCCTAGAGCGAAAAGGGCTTTAATTCGTGACCACCCCCAAAAAATTGAAATTTTCATCAAAATCCTAAAAAAATTTAAATTTTTATATGAAAAACTTCTTTTGACCATATCTCCTAAACTAAGCGTCCTAGAGCGAAAAGGGCTTTAATTCGTGACCACCCCCAAAAATTTAAAAATCCACCCAAACCTAAAAAAATTGAAATTTTTATATGAAAAACTTCTTTTGCCCGTATCTCCTAAACTAAGCGTCCTAGAGCGAAAAGGGCTTTAATTCGTGACCATCCCCAAAAAATTTAAAAATCCACCCAAACCTAAAAAAATTGAAATTTTTATATGAAAAACTTCTTTTGCCCATATCTCCTAAACTAAGCGTCCTAGAGCGAAAAGGGCTTTAATTTGTGACCACCCTCAAAAATTGAAATTTTCATCCAAATCCTAAAAAAAAATAAAATTTTTATATGAAAAACTTCTTTTGACCATATCTCCTAAACTAAGCGTCCTAGAGCGAAAAGGGCTTTAATTCGTGACCACCCCCAAAAAATTGAAAAATCCACCCAAACCTAAAAAAATTGAAATTTTTATATGACAAACTTCTTTTGCCCGTATCTCCTAAACTAAGCGTCCTAGAGCGAAAAGGGCTTTAATTCGTGACTACCGCAAAATATTGAAATTTTCATCCAAATCCTAAAAAAATTGAAATTTTTATATGAAAAACTTCTTTTGCCCATATCTCCTAAACTAAGCGTCCTAGAGCGAAAATGGCTTTAATTCGTGACCACCCTCAAAATTTTAAATTTTCATCCAAATCCTAAAAAATTTAAATTTTTATATGAAAAACTTCTTTTGCCCATATCTCCTAAACTAAGCGTCCTAGAGCGAAAAGGGCTTTAATTCGTGACCACCCCCAAAAAATTGAAAAATCCACCCAAACCTAAAAAAATTGAAATTTTTATATGAAAAACTTCTTTTGCCCATATCTCTAAACTAAGCGTCCTAGAGCGAAAAGGGCTTTAATTCGTGACCACCCCCAAAAAATTGAAAAATCCACCCAAACCTAAAAAAATTGAAATTTTTATATGAAAAACTTCTTTTGCCCATATCTCCTAAACTAAGCGCCCTAGAGCGAAAAGGGCTTTAATTCGTGACCACCCTCAAAAATGGAAATTTTCGTCCAAATCCTAAAAAAATTGAAATTTTTATATGAAAAACTTCTTTTGCCCATATCTCCTAAACTAAGCGTCCTAGAGCGAAAAGGGCTTTAATTCGTGACCACCCCCAAAAAATTGAAATTTTCATCCAAATCCTAAAAAAAATGAAATTTTTATATGAAAAACTTCTTTTGCCCATATCTCCTAAACTAAGAGTCCTAGAGCGAAAAGGGCTTTAATTCGTGACCACCCCAAAAAATTGAAATTTGCATCCAAATCCTAAAAAAATTTAAATTTTATATGAAAAACTTCTTTTGCCCATATCTCCTAAACTAAGGGTCCTAGAGCGAAAAGGGCTTTAATTCGTGACCACCCCCAAAAAATTGAAAAATCCACCCAAACCTAAAAAAATTTAAATTTTTATATGAAAAACTTCTTTTGCCCATATCTCCTAAACTAAGCGTCCTAGAGCGAAAAGGGCTTTAATTCGTGACCACCCCCAAAAAATTGAAAAATCCACCCAAACTTAAAAAAATTGAAATTTTTAAATGAAAAACTTCTTTTGCCCATATCTCCTAAACTAAGCGTCCTAGAGCGAAAAGGGCTTTAATTCGTGACCACACCACAAAATTGAAATTTTCATCGAAATCCTAAAAAAAAAATGAAATTTTTATATGAAAAACTTCTTTTGCCCATATCTCCTAAACTAAGCGTCCTAGAGCGAAAAGGGCTTTAATTCGTGACCACCCTCAAAAATTGAAATTTTCATCCAAACCCTAAAAAATTTAAATTTTTATATGAAAAACTTGTTTTGACCATATCTCCTAAACTAAGCGTCCTAGAGCGAAAAGGGCTTTAATTCGTGACCACCCCCAAAAATTGAAATTTTCATCCAAATCCAAAAAAAATTTAAATTTTTATATGAAAAACTTCTTTTGACCATATCTCCTAAACTAAGCGCCCTAGAGCGAAAAGGGCTTTAATTCGTGACCACCCCCAAAAAATTGAAAAATCCACCCAAACCTAAAAAAATTGGAATTTTTATATGAAAAACTTCTTTATGCCCATGTCTCCTAAACTAAGAGTCCTAGAGCGAAAAGGGCTTTAATTCGTGACCACCCTCAAAATTTGAAATTTTCATCCAAATCCTAATAAAATTTAAATTTTTATATAAAAAACTTATTTTGCCCATATCTCCTAAACTAAGAGTCCTACAGCGAAAAGGGCTTTAATTCGTGACCATCCCCAAAAAATTTAAATTTTCATCAAAATCCTAAAAAAATTGAAATTTTTATATGAAAAACTTCTTTTGGCCATATCTCCTAAACTAAGCGTCCTAGAGCGAAAAGGGCTTTAATTCGTGACCACCCCCAAAAAATTGAAAAATCCACCCAAACCTAAAAAAATTGAAATTTTTATATGAAAAACTTCTTTTGCCCGTATCTCCTAAACTAAGCGTCCTAGAGCGAAAAGGGCTTTAATTCGTGACTACCGCAAAATATTGAAATTTTCATCCAAATCCTAAAAAAATTAAAATTTTTATATGAAAAACTTCTTTTGCCCATATCTCCTAAACTAAGCGTCCTAGAGCGAAAAGGGCTTTAATTCGTGACCACCCTCAAATTTTGAAATTTCATCCAAATCCTAAAAAATTTAAATTTTTATATGAAAAACTTCTTTTGCCCATATCTCCTAAACTAAGCGTCCTAGAGCGAAAAGGGCTTTAATTCGTGACTACCCCAAAATATTGAAATTTTCATCCAAATCCTAAAAAAAGGAAATTTTTATATGAAAAACTTCTTTTGCCCATATCTCCTAAACTAAGCGTCCTAGAGCGAAAAGGGCTTTAATTCGTGACCACCCCCAAAAAATTGAAATTTTCATCCAAATTCTAAAAAAATGAAATTTTTATATGAAAAACTTCTTTTGCCCATATCTCCTAAACTAAGCGTCCTACAGCGAAAAGGGCTTTAATTCGTGACCATCCCCAAAAAATTGAAATTTTCATCAAAATCCTAACAAAATTTAAATTTTTATATGAAAAATTTCTTTTGACCATATCTCCTAAACTAAGCGTCCTAGAGCGAAAAGGGCTTTAATTCGTGACCACCCCCAAAAAATTGAAAAATCCACCCAAACCTAAAAAAATTGAAATTTTTATATGAAAAACTTCTTTTGCCCGTATCTCCTAAACTAAGCGTCCTAGAGCGAAAAGGGCTTTAATTCGTGACTACCGCAAAATATTGAAATTTTCATCCAAATTGCCCATATATCCTAAACTAAGCGTCCTAGAGCGAAAAGGGCTTTAATTCGTGACTACCCCAAAATATTGAAATTTTCATCCAAATCCTAAAAAAGGAAATTTTATATGAAAAACTTCTTTTGCCCATATCTCCTAAACTAAGGGTCCTAGAGCGAAAAGGGCTTTAATTCGTGACTACCCCAAAATATTGAAATTTTCATCCAAATCCTAAAAAAATTGAAATTTTTATATGAAAAACTTCTTTTGCCCATATCTCCTAAACTAAGAGTCCTAGAGCGAAAAGGGCTTTAATTCGTGACCACCCCCAAAAAATTGACATTTTCATCCAAATCCTAAAAAAAATGAAATTTTTATATGAAAAACTTCTTTTGCCCATATCTCCTAAACTAAGAGTCCTAGAGCGAAAAGGGCTTTAATTCGTGACCACCCCAAAAAATTGAAATTTGCATCCAAATCCTAAAAAAATTTAAATTTTTATATGAAAAACTTCTTTTGCCCATATCTCCTAAACTAAGGGTCCTAGAGCGAAAAGGGCTTTAATTCGTGACCACCCCCAAAAAATTGAAAAATCCACCCAAACCTAAAAAAATTTAAATTTTTATATGAAAAACTTCTTTTGCCCATATCTCCTAAACTAAGCGTCCTAGAGCGAAAAGGGCTTTAATTCGTGACCACCCCCAAAAAATTGAAAAATCCACCCAAACTTAAAAAAATTGAAATTTTTAAATGAAAAACTTCTTTTGCCCATATCTCCTAAACTAAGCGTCCTAGAGCGAAAAGGGCTTTAATTCGTGACCACACCACAAAATTGAAATTTTCATCGAAATCCTAAAAAAAAAATGAAATTTTTATATGAAAAACTTCTTTTGCCCATATCTCCTAAACTAAGCGTCCTAGAGCGAAAAGGGCTTTAATTCGTGACCACCCTCAAAAATTGAAATTTTCATCCAAACCCTAAAAAATTTAAATTTTTATATGAAAAACTTGTTTTGACCATATCTCCTAAACTAAGCGTCCTAGAGCGAAAAGGGCTTTAATTCGTGACCACCCCCAAAAATTGAAATTTTCATCCAAATCCAAAAAAAATTTAAATTTTTATATGAAAAACTTCTTTTGACCATATCTCCTAAACTAAGCGCCCTAGAGCGAAAAGGGCTTTAATTCGTGACCACCCCCAAAAAATTGAAAAATCCACCCAAACCTAAAAAAATTGGAATTTTTATATGAAAAACTTCTTTATGCCCATGTCTCCTAAACTAAGAGTCCTAGAGCGAAAAGGGCTTTAATTCGTGACCACCCTCAAAATTTGAAATTTTCATCGAAATCCTAAAAAAAAAATGAAATTTTTATATGAAAAACTTCTTTTGCCCATATCTCCTAAACTAAGCGTCCTAGAGCGAAAAGGGCTTTAATTCGTGACCACCCTCAAAAATTGAAATTTTCATCCAAACCCTAAAAAATTTAAATTTTTATATGAAAAACTTGTTTTGACCATATCTCCTAAACTAAGCGTCCTAGAGCGAAAAGGGCTTTAATTCGTGACCACCCCCAAAAATTGAAATTTTCATCCAAATCCAAAAAAAATTTAAATTTTTATATGAAAAACTTCTTTTGACCATATCTCCTAAACTAAGCGCCCTAGAGCGAAAAGGGCTTTAATTCGTGACCACCCCCAAAAAATTGAAAAATCCACCCAAACCTAAAAAAATTGGAATTTTTATATGAAAAACTTCTTTATGCCCATGTCTCCTAAACTAAGAGTCCTAGAGCGAAAAGGGCTTTAATTCGTGACCACCCTCAAAATTTGAAATTTTCATCCAAATCCTAATAAAATTTAAATTTTTATATAAAAAACTTATTTTGCCCATATCTCCTAAACTAAGAGTCCTACAGCGAAAAGGGCTTTAATTCGTGACCATCCCCAAAAAATTTAAATTTTCATCAAAATCCTAAAAAAATTGAAATTTTTATATGAAAAACTTCTTTTGACCATATCTCCTAAACTAAGCGTCCTAGAGCGAAAAGGGCTTTAATTCGTGACCACCCCCAAAAAATTGAAAAATCCACCCAAACCTAAAAAAATTGAAATTTTTATATGAAAAACTTCTTTTGCCCGTATCTCCTAAACTAAGCGTCCTAGAGCGAAAAGGGCTTTAATTCGTGACCATCCCCAAAAAATTTAAATTTTCATCAAAATCCTAAAAAAATTGAAATTTTTATATGAAAAACTTCTTTTGACCATATCTCCTAAACTAAGCGTCCTAGAGCGAAAAGGGCTTTAATTCGTGACCACCCCCAAAAAATTGAAAAATCCACCCAAACCTAAAAAAATTGAAATTTTTATATGAAAAACTTCTTTTGCCCGTATCTCCTAAACTAAGCGTCCTAGAGCGAAAAGGGCTTTAATTCGTGACTACCGCAAAATATTGAAATTTTCATCCAAATCCTAAAAAAAGGAAATTTTTATATGAAAAACTTCTTTTGCCCATATCTCCTAAACTAAGCGTCCTAGAGCGAAAAGGGCTTTAATTCGTGACCACCCCCAAAAAATTGAAATTTTCATCCAAATTCTAAAAAAATGAAATTTTTATATGAAAAACTTCTTTTGCCCATATCTCCTAAACTAAGCGTCCTACAGCGAAAAGGGCTTTAATTCGTGACCATCCCCAAAAAATTGAAATTTTCATCAAAATCCTAACAAAATTTAAATTTTTATATGAAAAATTTCTTTTGACCATATCTCCTAAACTAAGCGTCCTAGAGCGAAAAGGGCTTTAATTCGTGACCACCCCCAAAAAATTGAAAAATCCACCCAAACCTAAAAAAATTGAAATTTTTATATGAAAAACTTCTTTTGCCCGTATCTCCTAAACTAAGCGTCCTAGAGCGAAAAGGGCTTTAATTCGTGACTACCGCAAAATATTGAAATTTTCATCCAAATTGCCCATATATCCTAAACTAAGCGTCCTAGAGCGAAAAGGGCTTTAATTCGTGACTACCCCAAAATATTGAAATTTTCATCCAAATCCTAAAAAAGGAAATTTTTATATGAAAAACTTCTTTTGCCCATATCTCCTAAACTAAGGGTCCTAGAGCGAAAAGGGCTTTAATTCGTGACTACCCCAAAATATTGAAATTTTCATCCAAATCCTAAAAAAATTGAAATTTTTATATGAAAAACTTCTTTTGCCCATATCTCCTAAACTAAGAGTCCTAGAGCGAAAAGGGCTTTAATTCGTGACCACCCCCAAAAAATTGACATTTTCATCCAAATCCTAAAAAAAATGAAATTTTTATATGAAAAACTTCTTTTGCCCATATCTCCTAAACTAAGAGTCCTAGAGCGAAAAGGGCTTTAATTCGTGACCACCCCAAAAAATTGAAATTTGCATCCAAATCCTAAAAAAATTGAAATTTTTATATGAAAAACTTCTTTTACCCATATCTCCTAAACTAAGGGTCCTAGAGCGAAAAGGGCTTTAATTCGTGACCACCCCTAAAAAAATTGAAAAATCCACCCAAACCTAAAAAAATTTAAATTTTTAAATGAAAAACTTCTTTTGCCCATATCTCCTAAACTAAGCGTCCTAGAGCGAAAAGGGCTTTAATACGTGACCATCCCCAAAAAATTGAAATTTTTATCAAAATCCTAAAAAAATTTAAATTTTTATATGAAAAACTTCTTTTGCCCACATCTCCTAAACTAAGCGTCCTAGAGCGAAAAGGGCTTTAATTCGTGACCACCCTCAAAAATTGAAATTTTCATCCAAACCCTAAAAAAATTTAAATTTTTATATGAAAAACTTGTTTTGACCATATCTCCTAAACTAAGCGTCCTAGAGCGAAAAGGGCTTTAATTCGTGACCACCCCCAAAATATTGAAAAATCCACACAAACCTAAAAAAGTTGAAATTTTTATATGAAAAACTTCTTTTGCCCATATCTCCTAAACTAAGCGTCCTAGAGCGAAAAGGGCTTTAATTCGTGACCACCCTCAAAAATTGAAATTTTCATCCAAATCCAAAAAAATTTAAATTTTTATATGAAAAACTTCTTTTGACCATATCTCCTAAACTAAGCGTCCTAGAGCGAAAAGGGCTTTAATTCGTGACCACCCCCAAAAAATTGAAAAATCCACCCAAACCTAAAAAAATTGGAATTTTTATATGAAAAACTTCTTTATGCCCATGTCTCCTAAACTAAGAGTCCTAGAGCGAAAAGGGCTTTAATTCGTGACCACCCCAAAAATTGAAATTTGCATCCAAATCCTAAAAAAATTGAAATTTTTATATGAAAAACTTCTTTTGCCCATATCTCCTAAACTAAGAGTCCTAGAGCGAAAAGGGCTTTAATTCCTGACCACCCCCAAAAAATTGAAAAATCCACCCAAACCTAAAAAAATTGAAATTTTTATATGAAAAACTTCTTTTGCCCATATCTCCTAAACTAAGCGTCCTAGAGCGAAAAGGGCTTTAATTCGTGACCACCCCCAAAAAATTTAAAAATCCACCCAAACCTAAAAAAATTGAAATTTGTATATGAAAAACTTCTTTTGCCCATATCTCCTAAACTAAGCGTCCTAGAGCGAAAAGGGCTTTAATTCGTGACCACCCTCAAAATTTGAAATTTTCATCCAAATCCTAAAAAAATTTAAATTTTTATATAAAAAACTTATTTTGGCCATATCTCCTAAACTAAGAGTCCTACAGCGAAAAGGGCTTTAATTCGTGACCATCCCAAAAAAATTGAAATTTTCATCAAAATCCTAAAAAAATTGAAATTTTTATATGAAAAACTTCTTTTGCCCATATCTCCTAAACTAAGCGTCCTAGAGCGAAAAGGGCTTTAATTCGTGAACACCCCCAAAAAATTTAAAAATCCACCCAAACCTAAAAAAATTGAAATTTTTATATGAAAAACTTGTTTTGCCCGTATCTCCTAAACTAAGCGTCCTAGAGCGAAAAGGGCTTTAATTCGTGACTACCCCAAAATATTGAAATTTGCATCCAAATCCTAAAAAAATTGAAATTTTTATATGAAAAACTTCTTTTGCCCATATCTCCTAAACTAAGCGTCCTAGAGCGAAAAGGGCTTTAATTCGTGACCACCCTCAAAAATTGAAATTTTCATCCAAATCCTAAAAAAAATTAAATTTTTATATGAAAAACTTCTTTTGCCCATATCTCCTAAACTAAGCGTCCTAGAGCGAAAAGGGCTTTAATTCGTGACCACCCCCAAAAAATTTAAAAATCCACCCAAACCTAAAAAAATTGAAATTTTTATATGAAAAACTTCTTTTGCCCATATCTCCTAAACTAAACGTCCTAGAGCGAAAAGGGCTTTAATTCGTGACCACCCTCAAAAATTGAAATTTTCATCCAAATCCTAAAAAAATTTAAATTTTTATATGAAAAACTTCTTTTGACCATATCTCCTAAACTAAGGGTCCTAGAGCGAAAAGGGCTTTAATTCGTGACCACCCCAAAAAATTGAAAAATCCACCCAAACCTAAAAAAATTGAAATTTTTATATGAAAAACTTCTTTCGCCCGTATCTCCTAAACTAAGCGTCCTAGAGCGAAAAGGGCTTTAATTCGTGACTACCGCAAAATATTGAAATTTTCATCCAAATCCTAAAAAAAATGAAATTTTTATATGAAAAACTTCTTTTGCCCATATCTCCTAAACTAAGAGTCCTAGAGCGAAAAGGGCTTTAATTCGTGACCACCCCAAAAAATTGAAATTTGCATCCAAATCCAAAAAAAATTGAAATTTTTATATGAAAAACTTCTTTTGCCCATATCTCCTAAACTAAGGGTCCTAGAGCGAAAAGGGCTTTAATTCGTGACCACCCCCAAAAAATTTAAAAATCCACCCAAACCTAAAAAAATTGAAATTTTTATATGAAAAACTTCTTTTGCACATATCTCCTAAACTAAGCGTCCTAGAGCGAAAAGGGCTTTAATTCGTGACCACCCTCAAAATTTGAAATTTTCATCCAAATCCTAAAAAAAATTAAATTTTTATATGAAAAACTTCTTTTGCCCATATCTCCTAAACTAAGCGTCCTAGAGCGAAGGGCTTTAATTCGTGAACACCCCCAAAAAATTTAAAAATCCACCCAAACCTAAAAAAATTGAAATTTTTATATGAAAAACTTCTTTTGCCCGTATCTCCTAAACTAAGCGTCCTAGAGCGAAAAGGGCTGTAATTCGTGACTACCCCAAAATATTGAAATTTGCATCCAAATCCTAAAAAAATTGAAATTTTTATATGAAAAACTTCTTTTGCCCATATCTCCTAAACTAAGCGTCCTAGAGCGAAAAGGGCTTTAATTCGTGACCACCCCCAAAAAATTTAAAAATCCACCCAAACCTAAAAAAATTGAAATTTTTATATGAAAAACTTCTTTTGCCCATATCTCCTAAACTAAACGTCCTAGAGCGAAAAGGGCTTTAATTCGTGACCACCCTCAAAAATTGAAATTTTCATCCAAATCCTAAAAAAATTTAAATTTTTATATGAAAAACTTCTTTTGACCATATCTCCTAAACTAAGCGTCCTAGAGCGAAAAGGGCTTTAATTCGTGACCACCCCTAAAAAATTGAAAAATCCACCCAAACCTAAAAAAATTGAAATTTTTATATGAAAAACTTCTTTCGCCCGTATCTCCTAAACTAAGCGTCCTAGAGCAAAAAGGGCTTTAATTCGTGACTACCGCAAAATATTGAAATTTTCATCCAAATCCTAAAAAAAATGAAATTTTTATATGAAAAACTTCTTTTGCCCATATCTCCTAAACTAAGAGTCCTAGAGCGAAAAGGGCTTTAATTCGTGACCACCCCAAAAAATTGAAATTTGCATCCAAATCCTAAAAAAATTGAAATTTTTATATGAAAAACTTCTTTTGCCCATATCTCCTAAACTAAGGGTCCTAGAGCGAAAAGGGCTTTAATTCGTGACCACCCCCAAAAAATTGAAAAATCCACCCAAACCTAAAAAAATTTAAATTTTTATATGAAAAACTTCTTTTGCCCATATCTCCTAAACTAAGCGTCCTAGAGCGAAAAAGGCTTTAATTCGTGACCACCCCCAAAAAATTTAAAAATCCACCCAAACCTAAAAAAATTGAAATTTTTATATGAAAAACTTCTTTTGCACATATCTCCTAAACTAAGCGTCCTAGAGCGAAAAGGGCTTTAATTCGTGACCACCCTCAAAATTTGAAATTTTCATCCAAATCCTAAAAAAAATTAAATTTTTATATGAAAAACTTCTTTTGCCCATATCTCCTAAACTAAGCGTCCTAGAGCGAAAAGGGCTTTAATTCGTGACCACCCCAAAAAATTGAAAAATCCACCCAAACCTAAAAAAAATTAAATTTTTATATGAAAAACTTCTTTTGCCCATATCTCCTAAACTAAGCGTCCTAGAGCGAAAAGGGCTTTAATTCGTGAACACCCCCAAACAATTTAAAAATCCACCCAAACCTAAAAAAATTGAAATTTTTATATGAAAAACTTCTTTTGCCCATATCTCCTAAACTAAGCGTCCTAGAGCGAAAAGGGCTTTAATTCGTGACCACCCTCAAAAATTGAAATTTTCATCCAAATCCTAAAAAAATTTAAATTTTTATATGAAAAACTTCTTTTGACCATATCTCCTAAACTAAGGGTCCTAGAGCGAAAAGGGCTTTAATTCGTGACCACCCCAAAAAATTGAAAAATCCACCCAAACCTAAAAAAATTGAAATTTTTATATGAAAAACTTCTTTCGCCCGTATCTCCTAAACTAAGCGTCCTAGAGCGAAAAGGGCTTTAATTCGTGACTACCGCAAAATATTGAAATTTTCATCCAAATCCTAAAAAAAATGAAATTTTTATATGAAAAACTTCTTTTGCCCATATCTCCTAAACTAAGAGTCCTAGAGCGAAAAGGGCTTTAATTCGTGACCACCCCAAAAAATTGAAATTTGCATCCAAATCCAAAAAAAATTGAAATTTTTATATGAAAAACTTCTTTTGCCCATATCTCCTAAACTAAGGGTCCTAGAGCGAAAAGGGCTTTAATTCGTGACCACCCCCAAAAAATTTAAAAATCCACCCAAACCTAAAAAAATTGAAATTTTTATATGAAAAACTTCTTTTGCACATATCTCCTAAACTAAGCGTCCTAGAGCGAAAAGGGCTTTAATTCGTGACCACCCTCAAAATTTGAAATTTTCATCCAAATCCTAAAAAAAATTAAATTTTTATATGAAAAACTTCTTTTGCCCATATCTCCTAAACTAAGCGTCCTAGAGCGAAGGGCTTTAATTCGTGAACACCCCCAAAAAATTTAAAAATCCACCCAAACCTAAAAAAATTGAAATTTTTATATGAAAAACTTCTTTTGCCCGTATCTCCTAAACTAAGCGTCCTAGAGCGAAAAGGGCTGTAATTCGTGACTACCCCAAAATATTGAAATTTGCATCCAAATCCTAAAAAAATTGAAATTTTTATATGAAAAACTTCTTTTGCCCATATCTCCTAAACTAAGCGTCCTAGAGCGAAAAGGGCTTTAATTCGTGACCACCCCCAAAAAATTTAAAAATCCACCCAAACCTAAAAAAATTGAAATTTTTATATGAAAAACTTCTTTTGCCCATATCTCCTAAACTAAACGTCCTAGAGCGAAAAGGGCTTTAATTCGTGACCACCCTCAAAAATTGAAATTTTCATCCAAATCCTAAAAAAATTTAAATTTTTATATGAAAAACTTCTTTTGACCATATCTCCTAAACTAAGCGTCCTAGAGCGAAAAGGGCTTTAATTCGTGACCACCCCTAAAAAATTGAAAAATCCACCCAAACCTAAAAAAATTGAAATTTTTATATGAAAAACTTCTTTCGCCCGTATCTCCTAAACTAAGCGTCCTAGAGCAAAAAGGGCTTTAATTCGTGACTACCGCAAAATATTGAAATTTTCATCCAAATCCTAAAAAAAATGAAATTTTTATATGAAAAACTTCTTTTGCCCATATCTCCTAAACTAAGAGTCCTAGAGCGAAAAGGGCTTTAATTCGTGACCACCCCAAAAAATTGAAATTTGCATCCAAATCCTAAAAAAATTGAAATTTTTATATGAAAAACTTCTTTTGCCCATATCTCCTAAACTAAGGGTCCTAGAGCGAAAAGGGCTTTAATTCGTGACCACCCCCAAAAAATTGAAAAATCCACCCAAACCTAAAAAAATTTAAATTTTTATATGAAAAACTTCTTTTGCCCATATCTCCTAAACTAAGCGTCCTAGAGCGAAAAAGGCTTTAATTCGTGACCACCCCCAAAAAATTTAAAAATCCACCCAAACCTAAAAAAATTGAAATTTTTATATGAAAAACTTCTTTTGCACATATCTCCTAAACTAAGCGTCCTAGAGCGAAAAGGGCTTTAATTCGTGACCACCCTCAAAATTTGAAATTTTCATCCAAATCCTAAAAAAAATTAAATTTTTATATGAAAAACTTCTTTTGCCCATATCTCCTAAACTAAGCGTCCTAGAGCGAAAAGGGCTTTAATTCGTGACCACCCCAAAAAATTGAAAAATCCACCCAAACCTAAAAAAAATTAAATTTTTATATGAAAAACTTCTTTTGCCCATATCTCCTAAACTAAGCGTCCTAGAGCGAAAAGGGCTTTAATTCGTGAACACCCCCAAACAATTTAAAAATCCACCCAAACCTAAAAAAATTGAAATTTTTATATGAAAAACTTCTTTTGCCCATATCTCCTAAACTAAGCGTCCTAGAGCGAAAAGGGCTTTAATTCGTGACCACCCCAAAAAATTGAAAAATCCACCCAAACCTAAAAAAAATTAAATTTTTATATGAAAAACTTCTTTTGCCCATATCTCCTAAACTAAGCGTCCTAGAGCGAAAAGGGCTTTAATTCGTGAACACCCCCAAACAATTTAAAAATCCACCCAAACCTAAAAAAATTGAAATTTTTATATGAAAAACTTCTTTTGCCCATATCTCCTAAACTAAGCGTCCTAGAGCGAAAAGGGCTTTAATTCGTGACCACCCCCAAAAAATTGAAAAATCCACCCAAACCTAAAAAAAATTGAAATTTTTATATGAAAAACTTCTTTTGCCCGTATCTCGTAAACTAAGCGTCCTAGAGCGAAAAGGGCTTTAATTCGTGACTACCCCAAAATATTGAAATTTTCATCCAAATCCTAAAAAAATTGAAATTTTTATATGAAAAACTTCTTTTGCCCATATCTCCTAAACTAAGCGTCCTAGAGCGAAAAGGGCTTTAATTCGTGACCACCCCCAAAAAATTGAAATTTTCATCCAAATCCTAAAAAAAATGAAATTTTTATATGAAAAACTTCTTTTGCCCATATCTCCTAAACTAAGAGTCCTAGAGCGAAAAGGGCTTTAATTCGTGACCACCCCAAAAAATTGAAATTTGCATCCAAATCCTAAAAAAAATTGAAATATTTATATGAAAAACTTATTTTGCCCATATCTCCTAAACTAAGGGTTCTAGAGCGAAAAGGGCTTTAATTCGTGACCACCCCCAAAAAATTGAAAAATCCACCCAAACCTAAAAAAATTTAAATTTTTATATGAAAAACTTCGTTTGCCCATATCTCCTAAACTAAGCGTCCTAGAGCGAAAAGGGCTTTAATTCGTGACCACCCCCAAAAAATTTAAATTTTCATCCAAATCCTAAAAAAATTGAAATTTTTATATGAAAAACTTCTTTTGCCCATATCTCCTAAACTAAGCGTCCTAGAGCGAAAAGGGCTTTAATTCGTGACCACCCTCAAAAATTGAAATTTTCATCCAAATCCTAAAAAAATTTAAATTTTTATATGAAAAACTTCTTTTGCCCATATCTCCTAAACTAAGCGTCCTAGAGCGAAAAGGGCTTTAATTCGTGACCACCCCCAAAAAATTTAAAAATCCACCCAAACCTAAAAAAACTGAAATTTTTATATGAAAAACTTCTTTTGCCCATATCTCCTAAACTAAACGTCCTAGAGCGAAAAGGGCTTTAATTCGTGACCACCCTCAAAAATTGAAATTTTCATCCAAATCCTAAAAAAATTTAAATTTTTATATGAAAAACTTCTTTTGACCATATCTCCTAAACTAAGCGTCCTAGAGCGAAAAGGGCTTTAATTCGTGACCACCCCCAAAAAATTGAAAAATCCACCCAAACCTAAAAAAATTGTAATTTTTATATGAAAAACTTCTTTCGCCCGTATCTCCTAAACTAAGCGTCCTAGAGCGAAAAGGGCTTTAATTCGTGACTACCGCAAATTATTGAAATTTTCATCCAAATCCTAAAAAAAATGAAATTTTTATATGAAAAACTTCTTTTGCCCATATCTCCTAAACTAAGAGTCCTAGAGCGAAAAGGGCTTTAATTCGTGACCACCCCCAAAAAATTGAAATTTGCATCCAAATCCTAAAAAAATTGAAATTTTTATATGAAAAACTTCTTTTGCCCATATCTCCTAAACTAAGGGTCCTAGAGCGAAAAGGGCTTTAATTCGTGACCACCCCCAAAAAATTTAAAAATCCACCCAAACCTAAAAAAATTGAAATTTTTATATGAAAAACTTCTTTTGCACATATCTCCAAAACTAAGCGTCCTAGAGCGAAAAGGGCTTTAATTCGTGACCACCCTCAAAATTTGAAATTTTCATACAAATCCTAAAAAAATTTAAATTTT
The DNA here is from genome assembly GCF_050003625.1 of Haematobia irritans. Lineage (NCBI taxonomy): Eukaryota > Metazoa > Arthropoda > Insecta > Diptera > Muscidae > Haematobia > Haematobia irritans. Next base: position 174,167,222 of record NC_134400.1, read on the forward strand.
TATATGAAAAACTTCTTTTGCCCATATCTCCTAAACTAAGCGTCCTAGAGCGAAAAGGGCTTTAATCCGTGACCACCCCCAAAAAATTGAAAAATCCACCCAAACCTAAAAAAATTGAAATTTTTATATGAAAAACTTCTTTTGCCCATATCTCCTAAACTAAGCGTCCTAGAGCGAAAAGGGCTGTAATTCGTGACTACCCCAAAATATTGAAATTTGCATCCAAATCCTAAAAAAATTTAAATTTTTATATGAAAAACTTCTTTTGCCCATATCTCCTAAACTAAGCGTCCTAGAGCGAAAAGGGCTTTAATTCGTGACCACCCCCAAAAAATTTAAAAATCCACCCAAACCTAAAAAAATTGAAATTTTTATATGAAAAACTTATTTTGCCCATATCTCCTAAACTAAGCGTCCTAGAGCGAAAAGGGCTTTAATTCGTGACCACCCTCAAAAATTGAAATTTTCATCCAAATCCTAAAAAAATTTAAATTTTTATATGAAAAACTTCTTTTGACCATATCTCCTAAACTAAACGTCCTAGAGCGAAAAGGGCTTTAATTCGTGACCACCCCCAAAAAATTGAAAAATCCACCCAAACCTAAAAAAATTGAAATTTTTATATGAAAAACTTCTTTCGCCCGTATCTCCTAAACTAAGCGTCCTAGAGCGAAAAGGGCTTTAATTCGTGACTACCGCAAAATATTGAAATTTTCATCCAAATCCTAAAAAAAATGAAATTTTTATATGAAAAACTTCTTTTGCCCATATCTCCTAAACTAAGAGTCCTAGAGCGAAAAGGGCTTTAATTCGTGACCACCCCAAAAAATTGAAATTTGCATCCAAATCCTAAAAAAATTGAAATTTTTATATGAAAAACTTCTTTTGCCCATATCTCCTAAACTAAGGGTTCTAGAGCGAAAAGGGCTTTAATTCGTGACCACCCCCAAAAAATTGAAAAATCCACCCAAACCTAAAAAAATTTAAATTTTTATATGAAAAACTTCGTTTGCCCATATCTCCTAAACTAAGCGTCCTAGAGCGAAAAGGGCTTTAATTCGTGACCACCCCCAAAAAATTGAAATTTTCATCCAAATCCTAAAAAAATTGAAATTTTTATATGAAAAACTTCTTTTGCCCATATCTCCTAAACTAAGCGTTCTAGAGCGAAAAGGGCTTTAATTCGTGACCATCCCCAAAAAATTGAAATTTTCATCAAAATCCTAAAAAATTTAAGTTTTTATATGAAAAACTTCTTTTGCCCATATCTCCTAAACTAAGCGTCCTAGAGCGAAAAGGGCTTTAATTCGTGACCACCCCCAAAAAATTTAAAAATCCACCCAAACCTAAAAAAATTGAAATTTTTATATGAAAAACTTCTTTTGCCCATATCTCCTAAACTAAGCGTCCTAGAGCGAAAAGGGCTTTAATTCGTGACTACCACAAAATATTGAAATTTTCATCCAAATCCTACAAAAAGGAAATTTTTATATGAAAAACTTCTTTTGCCCATATCTCCTAAACTAAGCGTCCTAGAGCGAAAAGGGCTTTAATTCGTGACCACCCCAAAAAATTGAAATTTGCATCCAAATCCTAAAAAAATTTAAATTTTTATATGAAAAACTTCTTTTGCCCATATCTCCTAAACTAAGGGTCCTAGAGCGAAAAGGGCTTTAATTCGTGACCACCCCCAAAAAATTGAAAAATCCACCCAAACCTAAAAAAATTTAAATTTTTATATGAAAAACTTCTTTTGCCCATATCTCCTAAACTAAGCGTCCTAGAGCGAAAAAGGCTTTAATTCGTGACCACCCCCAAAAAATTTAAAAATCCACCCAAACCTAAAAAAATTGAAATTTTTATATGAAAAACTTCTTTTGCCCATATCTCCTAAACTAAGCGTCCTAGAGCGAAAAGGGCTTTAATTCGTGACCACCCTCAAAATTTGAAATTTTCATCCAAATCCTAAAAAAATTTAAATTTTTATATGAAAAACTTCTTTTGCCCATATCTCCTAAACTAAGCGTCCTAGAGCGAAAAGGGCTTTAATTCGTGACCACCCCCAAAAAATTGAAAAATCCACCCAAACCTAAAAAAATTGAAATTTTTATATGAAAAACTTCTTTTGCCCGTATCTCCTAAACTAAGCGTCCTAGAGCGAAAAGGGCTTTAATTCGTGACTACCCCAAAATATTGAAATTTTCATCCAAATCCTAAAAAAATTGAAATTTTTATATGAAAAACTTCTATTGCCCATATCTCCTAAACTAAGCGTCCTAGAGCGAAAAGGGCTTTAATTCGTGACCACCCCCAAAAAATTGAAATTTTCATCCAAATCCTAAAAAAATGAAATTTTTATATGAAAAACTTCTTTTGCCCATATCTCCTAAACTAAGAGTCCTAGAGCGAAAAGGGCTTTAATTCGTGACCACCCCAAAAAATTTAAATTTGCATCCAAATCCTAAAAAAATTGAAATTTTTATATGAAAAACTTATTTTGCCCATATCTCCTAAACTAAGCGTCCTAGAGCGAAAAGGGCTTTAATTCGTGACCACCCTCAAAATTTGAAATTTTCATCCAAATCCTAAAAAAAGGAAATTTTTATATGAAAAACTTCTTTTGCCCATATTTCCTAAACTAAGCGTCCTAGAGCGAAAAGGGCTTTAATTCGTGACCACCCCCAAAAAATTGAATTTTTCGTCCAAATCCTAAAAAAATTGAAATTTTTATATGAAAAACTTCTTTTGCCCATATCTCCTAAACTAAGGGTCCTAGAGCGAAAAGGGCTTTAATTCGTGACCACCCCCAAAAAATTGAAAAATCCACCCAAACCTAAAAAAATTTAAATTTTTATATGAAAAACTTCTTTTGCCCGTATCTCCTAAACTAAGCGTCCTAGAGCGAAAAGGGCTTTAATTCGTGACCACCCCCAAAAAATTGGAATTTTCATCCAAATCCTAAAAAAATTAAATTTTTATATGAAAAACTTCTTTTGCCCATATCTCCTAAACTAAGAGTCCTAGAGCGAAAAGGGCTTTAATTCGTGACCACCCCCAAAAAATTGAATTTTTCGTCCAAATCCTAAAAAAATTGAAATTTTTATATGAAAAACTTCTTTTGCCCATATCTCCTAAACTAAGGGTCCTAGAGCGAAAAGGGCTTTAATTCGTGACCACCCCCAAAAAATTGAAAAATCCACCCAAACCTAAAAAAATTTAAATTTTTATATGAAAAACTTCTTTTGCCCGTATCTCCTAAACTAAGCGTCCTAGAGCGAAAAGGGCTTTAATTCGTGACTACCCCAAAATATTGAAATTTTCATCCAAATCCTAAAAAAATTGAAATTTTTATATGAAAAACTTCTTTTGCCCATATCTCCTAAACTAAGCGTCCTAGAGCGAAAAGGGCTTTAATTCGTGACCACCCCCAAAAAATTGAAATTTTCATCCAAATCCTAAAAAAAATGAAATTTTTATATGAAAAACTTCTTTTGCCCATATCTCCTAAACTAAGAGTCCTAGAGCGAAAAGGGCTTTAATTCGTGACCACCCCCAAAAAATTGAAAAATCCACCCAAACCTAAAAAAATTTACATTTTTATATGAAAAACTTCTTTTGCCCATATCTCCTAAACTAAGCGTCCTAGAGCGAAAAGGGCTTTAATTCGTGACCACCCCCAAAAAATTGAAATTTTCATCCAAATTCTAAAAAAATGAAATTTTTATATGAAAAACTTCTTTTGCCCATATCTCCTAAACTAAGCGTCCTACAGCGAAAAGGGCTTTAATTCGTGACCATCCCCAAAAAATTGAAATTTTCATCAAAATCCTAAAAAAATTTAAATTTTTATATGAAAAACTTCTTTTGACCATATCTCCTAAACTAAGCGTCCTAGAGCGAAAAGGGCTTTAATTCGTGACCGCCCCCAAAAAATTGAAAAATCCACCCAAACCTAAAAAAATTGAAATTTTTATATGAAAAACTTCTTTTGCCCGTATCTCCTAAACTAAGCGTCCTAGAGCGAAAAGGGCTTTAATTCGTGACTACCGCAAAATATTGAAATTTTCATCCAAATCCTAAAAAAATTGAAATTTTTATATGAAAAACTTCTTTTGCCCATATCTCCTAAACTAAGCGTCCTAGAGCGAAAAGGGCTTTAATTCGTGACCACCCTCAAAATTTTAAATTTTCATCCAAATCCTAAAAAAATTGAAATTTTTATATGAAAAACTTCTTTTGACCATATCTCCTAAACTAAGCGTCCTAGAGCGAAAAGGGTTTTAATTCGTGACTACCCCAAAATATTGAAATTTTCATCCAAATCCTAAAAAAAGGAAATTTTTATATGAAAAACTTCTTTTGCCCATATCTCCTAAACTAAGCGTCCTAGAGCGAAAAGGGCTTTAATTCGTGACCACCCCCAAAAAATTGAAATTTTCGTCCAAATCCTAAAAAAATTGAAATTTTTATATGAAAAACTTCTTTTGCCCATATCTTCTAAACTAAGCGTCCTAGAGCGAAAAGGGTTTTAATTCGTGACTACCCCAAAATATTGAAATTTTCATCCAAATCCTAAAAAAAGGAAATTTTTATATGAAAAACTTCTTTTGCCCGTATCTCCTAAACTAAGCGTCCTAGAGCGAAAAGGGCTTTAATTCGTGACTACCCCAAAATATTGAAATTTTCATCCAAATCCTAAAAAAATTGAAATTTTTATATGAAAAACTTCTTTTGCCCATATCTTCTAAACTAAGCGTCCTAGAGCGAAAAGGGCTTTAATTCGTGACCACCCTCAAAATTTGAAATTTTCATCCAAATCCTAAAAAAATTTAAATTTTTATATGAAAAACTTATTTTGCCCATATCTCCTAAACTAAGCGTCCTAGAGCGAAAAGGGCTTTAATTCGTGACTACCCCAAAATATTGAAATTTTCATCCAAATCCTAAAAAAATTGAAATTTTTATATGAAAAACTTCTTTTGCCCATATCTCCTAAACTAAGCGTCCTAGAGCGAAAAGGGCTTTAATTCGTGACCACCCCCAAAAAATTGAAGTTTTCATCCAAATCCTAAAAAAAATGAAATTTTTATATGAAAAACTTCTTTTGCCCATATCTCCTAAACTAAGAGTCCTAGAGCGAAAAGGGCTTTAATTCGTGACCACCCCCAAAAAATTGAAAAATCCACCCAAACCTTAAAAAATTTACATTTTTATATGAAAAACTTCTTTTGCCCATATCTCCTAAACTAAGCGTCCTAGAGCGAAAAGGGCTTTAATTCGTGACCACCCCCAAAAAATTGAAAAATCCACCCAAACCTAAAAAAATTTACATTTTGCCCATATCTCCTAAACTAAGAGTCCTAGAGCGAAAAGGGCTTTAATTCGTGACCACCCCCAAAAAATTGAAATTTTCATCCAAATTCTAAAAAAATGAAATTTTTATATGAAAAACTTCTTTTGACCATATCTCCTAAACTAAGCGTCCTAGAGCGAAAAGGGCTTTAATTCGTGACCACCCCCAAAAAATTGAAAAATCCACCCAAACCTAAAAAAATTGAAATTTTTATATGAAAAACTTCTTTTGCCCATATCTCCTAAACTAAGCGTCCTAGAGCGAAAATGGTTTTAATTCGTGACTACCCCAAAATATTGAAATTTTCATCCAAATCCTAAAAAAAGGAAATTTTTATATGAAAAACTTCTTTTGCCCATATCTCCTAAACTAAGAGTCCTAGAGCGAAAAGGGCTTTAATTCGTGACCACCCTCAAAATTTGAAATTTTCATCCAACTCCTACAAAAATTTAAATTTTTATATGAAAAACTTATTTTGCCCATATCTCCTAAACTAAGCGTCCTAGAGCGAAAAGGGCTTTAATTCGTGACCACCCCAAAAAAAAAAATTGAAAAATCCACCCAAACCTAAAAAATTTAAATTTTTATATGAAAAACTTCTTTTGCCCGTATCTCCTAACCTAAGCGTCCCAGAGCGAAAAGGGCTTTAATTCGTGACTACCCCAAAATATTGAAATTTTCATCCAAATCCTAAAAAAATTGAAATTTTTATATGAAAAACTTCTTTTGCCCATATCTCCTAAACTAAGCGTCCTAGAGCGAAAAGGGCTTTAATTCGTGACCACCCCCAAAAAATTGAAATTTTCATCCAAATCCTAAAAAAAATTAAATTTGTATATGAAAAACTTCTTTTGCCCATATCTCCTAAACTAAGCGTCCTACAGCGAAAAGGGCTTTAATTCGTGACCACCCCCAAAAAATTGAAATTTTCATCCAAATTCTAAAAAAATGCAATTTTTATATGAAAAACTTCTTTTGCCCATATCTCCTAAACTAAGCGTCCTACAGCGAAAAGGGCTTTAATTCGTGACCATCCGCAAAAACTTGAAATTTTCATCAAAATCCTAAAAAAATTTAAATTTTTATATGAAAAACTTCTTTTGACCATATCTCCTAAACTAAGCGTCCTAGAGCGAAAAGGGCTTTAATTCGTGACCACCCCCAAAATATTGAAAAATCCACCCAAACCTAAAAAAATTTACATTTTTATATGAAAAACTTCTTTTGCCCATATCTCCTAAACTAAGCGTCCTAGAGCGAAAAGGGCTTTAATTCGTGACTACCGCAAAATATTGAAATTTTCATCCAAATCCTAAAAAAATTTAAATTTTTATATGAAAAACTTTTTTGACCCTATCTCCTAAACTAAGCGTCCTAGAGCGAAAAGGGCTTTAATTCGTGACCACCCCCAAAAAATTGAAAAATCCACCCAAACCTAAAAAAATTTACATTTTTATATGAAAAACTTCTTTTGCCCATATCTCCTAAACTAAGCGTCCTAGAGCGAAAAGGGCTTTAATTCGTGACCACCCCCAAAGAATTTAAATTTTCATCCAAATTCTAAAAAAATGAAATTTTTATATGAAAAACTTCTTTTGCCCATATCTCCTAAACTAAGCGTCCTAGAGCGAAAAGGGCTTTAATTCGTGACCACCCCCAAAAAATTGAAATTTTCGTCCAAATCCTAAAAAAATTTAAATTTTTATATGAAAAACTTCTTTTGCCCATATCTCCTAAACTAAGGGTCCTAGAGCGAAAAGGGCTTTAATTCGTGACCACCCCCAAAAAATTGAAAAATCCACCCAAACCTAAAAAAATTGAAATTTTTATATAAAAAACTTCTTTTGCCCGTATCTCCTAAACTAAGCGTCCTAGAGCGAAAAGGGCTTTAATTCGTGACCACCCCCAAAAAATTGAAAAATCCACCCAAACCTAAAAAAAATTAAATTTTTATATGAAAAACTTCTTTTGCCCGTATCTGCTAAACTAAGCGTCCTAGAGCGAAAAGGGCTTTAATTCGTGACTACCCCAAAATATTGAAATTTTCATCCAAATCCTAAAAAAATTGAAATTTTTATATGAAAAACTTCTTTTGCCCATATCTCCTAAACTAAGGGTCCTAGAGCGAAAAGGGCTTTAATTCGTGACCACCCCCAAAAAATTGAAAAATCCACCCAAACCTAAAAAAAATTAAATTTTTATATGAAAAACTTCTTTTGCCCGTATCTGCTAAACTAAGCGTCCTAGAGCGAAAAGGGCTTTAATTCGTGACTACCCCAAAATATTGAAATTTTCATCCAAATCCTAAAAAAATTTAAATTTTTATATGAAAAACTTCTTTTGCCCATATCTCCTAAACTAAGCGTCCTAGAGCGAAAAGGGCTTTAATTCGTGACCACCCTCAAAGTTTGAACTTTTCATCCAAATCCTAAAAAAATTTAAATTTTTATATGAAAAACTTCTTTTGCCCGTATCTCCTAAACTAAGCGTCCTAGAGCGAAAAGGGTTTTAATTCGTGACTACCCCAAAAAATTGAAATTTTCATCCAAATCCTAAAAAAATTGAAATTTTTATATGAAAAACTTCTTTTGCCCATATCTCCTAAACTAAGGGTCCTAGAGCGAAAAGGGCTTTAATTCGTGACCACCCCCAAAAAATTGAAAAATCCACCCAAACCTAAAAAAGTTTAAATTTTTATATGAAAAACTTCTTTTGCCCGTATCTGCTAAACTAAGCGTCCTAGAGCGAAAAGGGCTTTAATTCGTGACTACCCCAAAATATTGAAATTTTCATCCAAATCCTAAAAAAATTGAAATTTTTATATGAAAAACTTCTTTTGCCCATATCTCCTAAACTAAGCGTCCTAGAGCGAAAAGGGCTTTAATTCGTGACCACCCCCAAAAAATTGAAAAATCCACCCAAACCTAAAAAAATTGAAATTTTTATATGAAAAACTTCTTTTGCCCATATCTCCTAAACTAAGCGTCCTAGAGCGAAAAGGGCTTTAATTCGTGACCACCCTCAAAATTTTAAATTTTCATCCAAATCCTAAAAAAATTTAAATTTTTATATGAAAAACTTCTTTTGCCCATATCTCCTAAACTAAGCGTCCTAGAGCGAAAAGGGCTTTAATTCGTGATCACCCCCAAAAAATTTAAAAATCCACCCAAACCTAAAAAAATTGAAATTTTTATATGAAAAACTTATTTTGCCCATATCTCCTAAACTAAGCGTCCTAGAGCGAAAAGGGCTTTAATTCGTGACTACCCCAAAATATTGAAATTTTTATCCAAATCCTAAAAAAAGGAAATTTTTATATGAAAAACTTCTTTTGCCCATATCTCCTAAACTAAGCGTCCTAGAGCGAAAAGGGCTTTAATTCGTGACCACCCCCAAAAAATTGAAATTTTCGTCCAAATCCTAAAAAAATTGAAATTTTTATATGAAAAACTTCTTTTGCCCATATCTCCTAAACTAAGGGTCCTAGAGCGAAAAGGGCTTTAATTCGTGACCACCCCCAAAAAATTGAAAAATCCACCCAAACCTAAAAAAAATTTAAATTTTTATATGAAAAACTTCTTTTGCCCGTATCTCCTAAACTAAGCGTCCTAGAGCGAAAAGGGCTTTAATTCGTGACTACCCCAAAATATTGAAATTTTCATCCAAATCCTAAAAAAAGTGAAATTTTTATATGAAAAACTTCTTTTGCCCATATCTCCTAAACTAAGAGTCCTAGAGCGAAAAGGGCTTTAATTCCCCAAAAAATTGAAATTTTCATCCAAATCCTAAAAAAAATGAAATTTTTATATGAAAAACTTCTTTTGCCCATATCTCCTAAACTAAGAGTCCTAGAGCGAAAAGGGCTTTAATTCGTGACCACCCCCAAAAAATTTAAAAATCCACCCAAACCTAAAAAAATTTAAATTTTTATATGAAAAACTTCTTTTGCCCGTATCTCCTAAACTAAGCGTCGTAGAGCGAAAAGGGCTTTAATTCGTGACTACCGCAAAGTATTGAAATTTTCATCCAAATACTAAAAAAATTGAAATTTTTATATGAAAAACTTCTTTTGCCCATATCTCCTAAACTAAGCGTCCTATAGCGAAAAGGGCTTTAATTCGTGACCACCCTCAAAATTTGAAATTTTCATCCAAATCCTAAAAAAATTTAAATTTTTATATGAAAAACTTCTTTTGCCCATATCTCCTAAACTAAGAGTCCTAGAGCGAAAAGGGCTTTAATTCGTGACCACCCCCAAAAAATTGAAAAATCCACCCAAACCTAAAAAAATTTAAATTTTTATATGAAAAACTTCTTTTGCCCGTATCTCCTAAACTAAGAGTCCTAGAGCGAAAAGGGCTTTAATTCGTGACCACCCCAAAAAATTTAAATTTGCATCCAAATCCTAAAAAAATTGAAATTTTTATATGAAAAACTTATTTTGCCCATATCTCCTAAACTAAGGGTTCTAGAGCGAAAAGGGCTTTAATTCGTGACCACCCCCAAAAAATTGAAAAATCCACCCAAACCTAAAAAAATTTAAATTTTTATATGAAAAACTTCGTTTGCCCATATCTCCTAAACTAAGCGTCCTAGAGCGAAAAGGGCTTTAATTCGTGACCACCCCCAAAAAATTGAAATTTTCATCCAAATCCTAAAAAAATTGAAATTTTTATATGAAAAACTTCTTTTGCCCATATCTCCTAAACTAAGCGTTCTAGAGCGAAAAGGGCTTTAATTCGTGACCATCCCCAAAAAATTGAAATTTTCATCAAAATCCTAAAAAAATTGAAATTTTTATATGAAAAACTTCTTTTGCCCATATCTCCTAAACTAAGCGTCCTACAGCGAAAAGGGCTTTAATTCGTGACCATCCCCAAAAAATTGAAATTTTCATCAAAATCCTAAAAAAATTTAAATTTTTATATGAAAAACTTCTTTTGACCATATCTCCTAAACTAAGCGTCCTAGAGCGAAAAGGGCTTTAATTCGTGACCACCCCCAAAAAATTGAAAAATCCACCCAAACCTAAAAAAATTGAAATTTTTATATGAAAAACTTCTTTTGCCCGTATCTCCTAAACTAAGCGTCCTAGAGCGAAAAGGGCTTTAAAATCGTGACTACCGCAAAATATTGATATTTTCATCCAAATCCTAAAAAAATTGAAATTTTTATATGAAAAACTTCTTTTGCCCATATCTCCTAAACTAAGCGTCCTAGAGCGAAAAGGGCTTTAATTCGTGACCACCCTCAAAATTTGAAATTTTCATCCAAATCCTAAAAAAATTTAAATTTTTACATGAAAAACTTCTTTTGACCATATCTCCTAAACTAAGCGTCCTAGAGCGAAAAGGGCTTTAATTCGTGACCACCCCCAAAAAATTGAAAAATCCACCCAAACCTAAAAAAATTGAAATTTTTATATGAAAAACTTCTTTTGCCCGTATCTCCTAAACTAAGCGTCCTAGAGCGAAAAGGGCTTTAATTCGTGACTGCCGCAAAATATTGAAATTTTCATCCAAATCCTAAAAAAATTGAAATTTTTATATGAAAAACTTCTTTTGCCCATATCTCCTAAACTAAGCGTCCTAGAGCGAAAAGGGCTTTAATTCGTGACCACCCTCAAAATTTGAAATTTTCATCCAAATCCTAAAAAAAGGAAATTTTTATATGAAAAACTTCTTTTGCCCATATTTCCTAAACTAAGCGTCCTAGAGCGAAAAGGGCTTTAATTCGTGACCACCCCCAAAAAATTGAATTTTTCGTCCAAATCCTAAAAAAATTGAAATTTTTATATGAAAAACTTCTTTTGCCCATATCTCCTAAACTAAGGGTCCTAGAGCGAAAAGGGCTTTAATTCGTGACCACCCCCAAAAAATTGAAAAATCCACCCAAACCTAAAAAAATTTAAATTTTTATATGAAAAACTTCTTTTGCCCGTATCTCCTAAACTAAGCGTCCTAGAGCGAAAAGGGCTTTAATTCGTGACTGCCCCAAAATATTGAAATTTTCATCCAAATCCTAAAAAAATTGAAATTTTTATATGAAAAACTTCTTTTGCCCATATCTCCTAAACTAAGCGTCCTAGAGCGAAAAGGGCTTTAATTCGTGACCACCCCCAAAAAAATGGAATTTTCATCCAAATCCTAAAAAAATTAAATTTTTATATGAAAAACTTCTTTTGCCCATATCTTCTAAACTAAGAGTCCTAGAGCGAAAAGGGCTTTAATTCGTGACCACCCCCAAAAAATTGAATTTTTCGTCCAAATCCTAAAAAAATTGAAATTTTTATATGAAAAACTTCTTTTGCCCATATCTCCTAAACTAAGGGTCCTAGAGCGAAAAGGGCTTTAATTCGTGACCACCCCCAAAAAATTGAAAAATCCACCCAAACCTAAAAAAATTTAAATTTTTATATGAAAGACTTCTTTTGCCCGTATCTCCTAAACTAAGCGTCCTAGAGCGAAAAGGGCTTTAATTCGTGACCACCCCCAAAAAATTGGAATTTTCATCCAAATCCTAAAAAAATTAAATTTTTATATGAAAAACTTCTTTTGCCCATATCTCCTAAACTAAGAGTCCTAGAGCGAAAAGGGCTTTAATTCGTGACCACCCCCAAAAAATTGAATTTTTCGTCCAAATCCTAAAAAAATTGAAATTTTTATATGAAAAACTTCTTTTGCCCATATCTCCTAAACTAAGGGTCCTAGAGCGAAAAGGGCTTTAATTCGTGACCACCCCCAAAAAATTGAAAAATCCACCCAAACCTAAAAAAATTTAAATTTTTATATGAAAAACTTCTTTTGCCCGTATCTCCTAAACTAAGCGTCCTAGAGCGAAAAGGGCTTTAATTCGTGACTACCCCAAAATATTGAAATTTTCATCAAAATCCTAAAGAAATTGAAATTTTTATATGAAAAACTTCTTTTGCCCATATCTCCTAAACTAAGCGTCCTAGAGCGAAAAGGGCTTTAATTCGTGACCACCCCCAAAAAATTGAAATTTTCATCCAAATCCTAAAAAAAATGAAATTTTTATATGAAAAACTTCTTTTGCCCATATCTCCTAAACTAAGAGTCCTAGAGCGAAAAGGGCTTTAATTCGTGACCACCCCCAAAAAATTTAAAAATCCACCCAAACCTAAAAAAATTTAAATTTTTATATGAAAAACTTCTTTTGCCCGTATCTCCTAAACTAAGCGTCCTAGAGCGAAAAGGGTTTTAATTCGTGACTACCCCAAAAAATTGAAATTTTCATCCAAATCCTAAAAAAATTGAAATTTTTATATGAAAAACTTCTTTTGCCCATATCTCCTAAACTAAGCGTCCTAGAGCGAAAAGGGCTTTAATTCGTGACCACCCCCAAAAAATTTAAAAATCCACCCAAACCTAAAAAAATTGAAATTTTTATATGAAAAACTTATTTTGCCCATATCTCCTAAACTAAGCGTCCTAGAGCGAAAAGGGCTTTAATTCGTGACTACCCCAAAATATTGAAATTTTTATCCAAATCCTAAAAAAAGGAAATTTTTATATGAAAAACTTCTTTTGCCCATATCTCCTAAACTAAGCGTCCTAGAGCGAAAAGGGCTTTAATTCGTGACCACCCCCAAAAAATTGAAATTTTCGTCCAAATCCTAAAAAAATTGAAATTTTTATATGAAAAACTTCTTTTGCCCATATCTCCTAAACTAAGGGTCCTAGAGCGAAAAGGGCTTTAATTCGTGACCACCCCCAAAAAATTGAAAAATCCACCCAAACCTAAAAAAAATTTAAATTTTTATATGAAAAACTTCTTTTGCCCGTATCTCCTAAACTAAGCGTCCTAGAGCGAAAAGGGCTTTAATTCGTGACTACCCCAAAATATTGAAATTTTCATCCAAATCCTAAAAAAAGTGAAATTTTTATATGAAAAACTTCTTTTGCCCATATCTCCTAAACTAAGAGTCCTAGAGCGAAAAGGGCTTTAATTCCCCAAAAAATTGAAATTTTCATCCAAATCCTAAAAAAAATGAAATTTTTATATGAAAAACTTCTTTTGCCCATATCTCCTAAACTAAGAGTCCTAGAGCGAAAAGGGCTTTAATTCGTGACCACCCCCAAAAAATTGAAAAATCCACCCAAACCTAAAAAAATTTAAATTTTTATATGAAAAACTTCTTTTGCCCGTATCTCCTAAACTAAGCGTCGTAGAGCGAAAAGGGCTTTAATTCGTGACTACCGCAAAGTATTGAAATTTTCATCCAAATACTAAAAAAATTGAAATTTTTATATGAAAAACTTCTTTTGCCCATATCTCCTAAACTAAGCGTCCTATAGCGAAAAGGGCTTTAATTCGTGACCACCCTCAAAATTTGAAATTTTCATCCAAATCCTAAAAAAATTTAAATTTTTATATGAAAAACTTCTTTTGCCCATATCTCCTAAACTAAGAGTCCTAGAGCGAAAAGGGCTTTAATTCGTGACCACCCCCAAAAAATTGAAAAATCCACCCAAACCTAAAAAAATTTAAATTTTTATATGAAAAACTTCTTTTGCCCGTATCTCCTAAACTAAGAGTCCTAGAGCGAAAAGGGCTTTAATTCGTGACCACCCCAAAAAATTTAAATTTGCATCCAAATCCTAAAAAAATTGAAATTTTTATATGAAAAACTTATTTTGCCCATATCTCCTAAACTAAAGGTTCTAGAGCGAAAAGGGCTTTAATTCGTGACCACCCCCAAAAAATTGAAAAATCCACCCAAACCTAAAAAAATTTAAATTTTTATATGAAAAACTTCGTTTGCCCATATCTCCTAAACTAAGCGTCCTAGAGCGAAAAGGGCTTTAATTCGTGACCACCCCCAAAAAATTGAAATTTTCATCCAAATCCTAAAAAAATTGAAATTTTTATATGAAAAACTTCTTTTGCCCATATCTCCTAAACTAAGCGTTCTAGAGCGAAAAGGGCTTTAATTCGTGACCATCCCCAAAAAACTGAAATTTTCATCAAAATCCTAAAAAAATTGAAATTTTTATATGAAAAACTTCTTTTGCCCATATCTCCTAAACTAAGCGTCCTACAGCGAAAAGGGCTTTAATTCGTGACCATCCCCAAAAAATTGAAATTTTCATCAAAATCCTAAAAAAATTTAAATTTTTATATGAAAAACTTCTTTTGACCATATCTCCTAAACTAAGCGTCCTAGAGCGAAAAGGGCTTTAATTCGTGACCACCCCCAAAAAATTGAAAAATCCACCCAATCCTAAAAAAATTGAAATTTTTATATGAAAAACTTCTTTTGCCCATATCTCCTAAACTAAGCGTCCTAGAGCGAAAAGGGCTTTAATTCGTGACCACCCTCAAAATTTGAAATTTTCATCCAAATCCTAAAAAAATTTAAATTTTTATATGAAAAACTTCTTTTGACCATATCTCCTAAACTAAGCGTCCTAGAGCGAAAAGGGCTTTAATTCGTGACCACCCCCAAAAAATTGAAAAATCCACCCAAACCTAAAAAAATTGAAATTTTTATATGAAAAACTTCTTTTGCCCGTATCTCCTAAACTAAGCGTCCTAGAGCGAAAAGGGCTTTAATTCGTGACTGCCGCAAAATATTGAAATTTTCATCCAAATCCTAAAAAAATTGAAATTTTTATATGAAAAACTTCTTTTGCCCATATCTCCTAAACTAAGCGTCCTAGAGCGAAAAGGGCTTTAATTCGTGACCACCCTCAAAATTTGAAATTTTCATCCAAATCCTAAAAAAAGGAAATTTTTATATGAAAAACTTCTTTTGCCCATATTTCCTAAACTAAGCGTCCTAGAGCGAAAAGGGCTTTAATTCGTGACCACCCCCAAAAAATTGAATTTTTCGTCCAAATCCTAAAAAAATTTAAATTTTTATATGAAAAACTTCTTTTGCCCATATCTCCTAAACTAAGGGTCCTAGAGCGAAAAGGGCTTTAATTCGTGACCACCCCCAAAAAATTGAAAAATCCACCCAAACCTAAAAAAATTAAAATTTTTATATGAAAAACTTCTTTTGCCCGTATCTCCTAAACTAAGCGTCCTAGAGCGAAAAGGGCTTTAATTCGTGACTGCCCCAAAATATTGAAATTTTCATCCAAATCCTAAAAAAATTGAAATTTTTATATGAAAAACTTCTTTTGCCCATATCTCCTAAACTAAGCGTCCTAGAGCGAAAAGGGCTTTAATTCGTGACCACCCCCAAAAAAATGGAATTTTCATCCAAATCCTAAAAAAATTAAATTTTTATATGAAAAACTTCTTTTGCCCATATCTTCTAAACTAAGAGTCCTAGAGCGAAAAGGGCTTTAATTCGTGACCACCCCCAAAAAATTGAATTTTTCGTCCAAATCCTAAAAAAATTGAAATTTTTATATGAAAAACTTCTTTTGCCCATATCTCCTAAACTAAGGGTCCTAGAGCGAAAAGGGCTTTAATTCGTGACCACCCCCAAAAAAAGTGGAAAATCCACCCAAACCTAAAAAAATTTAAATTTTTATATGAAAGACTTCTTTTGCCCGTATCTCCTAAACTAAGCGTCCTAGAGCGAAAAGGGCTTTAATTCGTGACCACCCCCAAAAAATTGGAATTTTCATCCAAATCCTAAAAAAATTAAATTTTTATATGAAAAACTTCTTTTGCCCATATCTCCTAAACTAAGAGTCCTAGAGCGAAAAGGGCTTTAATTCGTGACCACCCCCAAAAAATTGAATTTTTCGTCCAAATCCTAAAAAAATTGAAATTTTTATATGAAAAACTTCTTTTGCCCATATCTCCTAAACTAAGGGTCCTAGAGCGAAAAGGGCTTTAATTCGTGACCACCCCCAAAAAATTGAAAAATCCACCCAAACCTAAAAAAATTTAAATTTTTATATGAAAAACTTCTTTTGCCCGTATCTCCTAAACTAAGCGTCCTAGAGCGAAAAGGGCTTTAATTCGTGACTACCCCAAAATATTGAAATTTTCATCCAAATCCTAAAAAAATTGAAATTTTTATATGAAAAACTTCTTTTGCCCATATCTCCTAAACTAAGCGTCCTAGAGCGAAAAGGGCTTTAATTCGTGACCACCCCCAAAAAATTGAAATTTTCATCCAAATCCTAAAAAAAATGAAATTTTTATATGAAAAACTTCTTTTGCCCATATCTCCTAAACTAAGAGTCCTAGAGCGAAAAGGGCTTTAATTCGTGACCACCCCCAAAAAATTGAAAAATCCACCCAAACCTAAAAAAATTTACATTTTTATATGAAAAACTTCTTTTGCCCATATCTCCTAAACTAAGCGTCCTAGAGCGAAAAGGGCTTTAATTCGTGACCACCCCCAAAAAATTGAAATTTTCATCCAAATTCTAAAAAAATGAAATTTTTATATGAAAAACTTCTTTTGCCCATATCTCCTAAACTAAGCGTCCTACAGCGAAAGGGCTTTAATTCGTGACCATCCCCAAAAAATTGAAATTTTCATCAAAATCCAAAAAAAATTTAAATTTTTATATGAAAAACTTCTTTTGACCATATCTCCTAAACTAAGCGTCCTAGAGCGAAAAGGGCTTTAATTCGTGACCACCCCCAAAAAATTGAAAAATCCACCCAAACATAAAAAAATTGAAATTTTTATATGAAAAACTTCTTTTGCCCGTATCTCCTAAACTAAGCGTCCTAGAGCGAAAAGGGCTTTAATTCGTGACTACCGCAAAATATTGAAATTTTCATCCAAATCCTAAAAAAATTTAAATTTTTATATGAAAAACTTCTTTTGCCCATATCTCCTAAACTAAGCGTCCTAGAGCGAAAAGGGCTTTAATTCGTGACCACCCTCAAAATTTTAAATTTTCATCCAAATCCTAAAAAAATTGAAATTTTTATATGAAAAACTTCTTTTGACCATATCTCCTAAACTAAGCGTCCTAGAGCGAAAAGGGCTTTAATTCGTGACCACCCCCAAAAAATTGAAAAATCCACCCAAACCTAAAAAAATTGAAATTTTTATATGAAAAACTTCTTTTACCCGTATCTCCTAAACTAAGCGTCCTAGAGCGAAAAGGGCTTTAATTCGTGACTGCCGCAAAATATTGAAATTTTCATCCAAATCCTAAAAAAATTGAAATTTTTATATGAAAAACTTCTTTTGCCCATATCTCCTAAACTAAGCGTCCTAGAGCGAAAAGGGCTTTAATTCGTGACCACCCCCAAAAAATTGAAATTTTCGTCCAAATCCTAAAAAAATTGAAATTTTTATATGAAAAACTTCTTTTGCCCATATCTTCTAAACTAAGCGTCCTAGAGCGAAAAGGGTTTTAATTCGTGACTACCCCAAAATATTGAAATTTTCATCCAAATCCTAAAAAAAGGAAATTTTTATATGAAAAACTTCTTTTGCCCGTATCTCCTAAACTAAGCGTCCTAGAGCGAAAAGGGCTTTAATTCGTGACCATCCCCAAAAAATTGAAATTTTCATCCAAATCCTAAAAAAATTGAAATTTTTATATGAAAAACTTCTTTTGCCCATATCTTCTAAACTAAGCGTCCTAGAGCGAAAAGGGCTTTAATTCGTGACCACCCTCAAAATTTGAAATTTTCATCCAAATCCTAAAAAAATTTAAATTTTTATATGAAAAACTTATTTTGCCCATATCTCCTAAACTAAGCGTCCTAGAGCGAAAAGGGCTTTAATTCGTGACTACCCCAAAATTTTGAAATTTTCATCCAAATCCTAAAAAAAATGAAATTTTTATATGAAAAACTTCTTTTGCCCATATCTCCTAAACTAAGAGTCCTAGAGCGAAAAGGGCTTTAATTCGTGACCACCCCCAAAAAATTGAAAAATCCACCCAAACCTAAAAAAATTTACATTTTTATATGAAAAACTTCTTTTGCCCATATCTCCTAAACTAAGCGTCCTAGAGCGAAAAGGGCTTTAATTCGTGACCACCCCCAAAAAATTGAAAAATCCACCCAAACCTAAAAAAATTTACATTTTGCCCATATCTCCTAAACTAAGAGTCCTAGAGCGAAAAGGGCTTTAATTCGTGACCACCCCCAAAAAATTGAAATTTTCATCCAAATTCTAAAAAAATGAAATTTTTATATGAAAAACTTCTTTTGACCATATCTCCTAAACTAAGCGTCCTAGAGCGAAAAGGGCTTTAATTCGTGACCACCCCCAAAAAATTGAAAAATCCACCCAAACCTAAAAAAATTGAAATTTTTATATGAAAAACTTCTTTTGCCCATATCTCCTAAACTAAGCGTCCTAGAGCGAAAATGGTTTTAATTCGTGACTACCCCAAAATATTGAAATTTTCATCCAAATCCTAAAAAAGGAAATTTTTATATGAAAAACTTCTTTTGCCCATATCTCCTAAACTAAGAGTCCTAGAGCGAAAAGGGCTTTAATTCGTGACCACCCTCAAAATTTGAAATTTTCATCCAACTCCTACAAAAATTTAAATTTTTATATGAAAAACTTATTTTGCCCATATCTCCTAAACTAAGCGTCCTAGAGCGAAAAGGGCTTTAATTCGTGACCACCCCCAAAAAAAAATTGAAAAATCCACCCAAACCTAAAAAATTTAAATTTTTATATGAAAAACTTCTTTTGCCCGTATCTCCTAAACTAAGCGTCCTAGAGCGAAAAGGGCTTTAATTCGTGACTACCCCAAAATATTGAAATTTTCATCCAAATCCTAAAAAAATTGAAATTTTTATATGAAAAACTTCTTTTGCCCATATCTCCTAAACTAAGCGTCCTAGAGCGAAAAGGGCTTTAATTCGTGACCACCCCCAAAAAATTGAAATTTTCATCCAAATCCTAAAAAAATTAAATTTGTATATGAAAAACTTCTTTTGCCCATATCTCCTAAACTAAGCGTCCTAGAGCGAAAAGGGCTTTAATTCGTGACCACCCCCAAAAAATTGAAATTTTCATCCAAATTCTAAAAAAATTCAATTTTTATATGAAAAACTTCTTTTGCCCATATCTCCTAAACTAAGCGTCCTACAGCGAAAAGGGCTTTAATTCGTGACCACCCCCAAAGAATTTAAATTTTCATCCAAATTCTAAAAAAATGAAATTTTTATATGAAAAACTTCTTTTGCCCATATCTCCTAAACTAAGCGTCCTAGAGCGAAAAGGGCTTTAATTCGTGACCACCCCCAAAAAATTGAAAAATCCACCCAAACCTAAAAAAATTGAAATTTTTATATAAAAAACTTCTTTTGCCCGTATCTCCTAAACTAAGCGTCCTAGAGCGAAAAGGGCTTTAATTCGTGACCACCCCCAAAAAATTGAAAAATCCACCCAAACCTAAAAAAAATTAAATTTTTATATGAAAAACTTCTTTTGCCCGTATCTGCTAAATTAAGCGTCCTAGAGCGAAAAGGGCTTTAATTCGTGACTACCCCAAAATATTGAAATTTTCATCCAAATCCTAAAAAAATTGAAATTTTTATATGAAAAACTTCTTTTGCCCATATCTCCTAAACTAAGGGTCCTAGAGCGAAAAGGGCTTTAATTCGTGACCACCCCCAAAAAATTGAAAAATCCACCCAAACCTAAAAAAATTTAAATTTTTATATGAAAAACTTCTTTTGCCCGTATCTGCTAAACTAAGCGTCCTAGAGCGAAAAGGGCTTTAATTCGTGACTACCCCAAAATATTGAAATTTTCATCCAAATCCTAAAAAAATTTAAATTTTTATATGAAAAACTTCTTTTGCCCATATCTCCTAAACTAAGCGTCCTAGAGCGAAAAGGGCTTTAATTCGTGACCACCCTCAAAGTTTGAACTTTTCATCCAAATCCTAAAAAAATTTAAATTTTTATATGAAAAACTTCTTTTGCCCGTATCTCCTAAACTAAGCGTCCTAGAGCGAAAAGGGTTTTAATTCGTGACTACCCCAAAATATTGAAATTTTCATCCAAATCCTAAAAAAATTGAAATTTTTATATGAAAAACTTCTTTTGCCCATATCTCCTAAACTAAGGGTCCTAGAGCGAAAAGGGCTTTAATTCGTGACCACCCCCAAAAAATTGAAAAATCCACCCAAACCTAAAAAAGTTTAAATTTTTATATGAAAAACTTCTTTTGCCCGTATCTGCTAAACTAAGCGTCCTAGAGCGAAAAGGGCTTTAATTCGTGACTACCCCAAAATATTGAAATTTTCATCCAAATCCTAAAAAAATTGAAATTTTTATATGAAAAACTTCTTTTGCCCATATCTCCTAAACTAAGCGTCCTAGAGCGAAAAGGGCTTTAATTCGTGACCACCCCCAAAAAATTGAAAAATCCACCCAAACCTAAAAAAATTGAAATTTTTATATGAAAAACTTCTTTTGCCCATATCTCCTAAACTAAGCGTCCTAGAGCGAAAAGGGCTTTAATTCGTGACCACCCTCAAAATTTTAAATTTTCATCCAAATCCTAAAAAAATTTAAATTTTTATATGAAAAACTTCTTTTGCCCATATCTCCTAAACTAAGCGTCCTAGAGCGAAAAGGGCTTTAATTCGTGACCACCCCCAAAAAATTTAAAAATCCACCCAAACCTAAAAAAATTGAAATTTTTATATGAAAAACTTCTTTTGCCCATATCTCCTAAACTAAGCGTCCTAGAGCGAAAAGGGCTTTAATTCGTGACTACCCCAAAATATTGAAATTTTTATCCAAATCCTAAAAAAAGGAAATTTTTATATGAAAAACTTCTTTTGCCCATATCTCCTAAACTAAGCGTCCTAGAGCGAAAAGGGCTTTAATTCGTGACCACCCCCAAAAAATTGAAATTTTCGTCCAAATCCTAAAAAAATTGAAATTTTTATATGAAAAACTTCTTTTGCCCATATCTCCTAAACTAAGGGTCCTAGAGCGAAAAGGGCTTTAATTCGTGGCCACCCCCAAAAAATTGAAAAATCCACCCAAACCTAAAAAAAATTTAAATTTTTATATGAAAAACTTCTTTTGCCCGTATCTCCTAAACTAAGCGTCCTAGAGCGAAAAGGGCTTTAATTCGTGACTACCCCAAAATATTGAAATTTTCATCCAAATCCTAAAAAAAGTGAAATTTTTATATGAAAAACTTCTTTTGCCCATATCTCCTAAACTAAGAGTCCTAAAGCGAAAAGGGCTTTAATTCCCCAAAAAATTGAAATTTTCATCCAAATCCTAAAAAAAAATGAAATTTTTATATGAAAAACTTCTTTTGCCCATATCTCCTAAACTAAGAGTCCTAGAGCGAAAAGGGCTTTAATTCGTGACCACCCCCAAAAAATTGAAAAATCCACCCAAACCTAAAAAAATTTAAATTTTTATATGAAAAACTTCTTTTGCCCGTATCTCCTAAACTAAGCGTCGTAGAGCGAAAAGGGCTTTAATTCGTGACTACCGCAAAATATTGAAATTTTCATCCAAATACTAAAAAAATTGAAATTTTTATATGAAAAACTTCTTTTGCCCATATCTCCTAAACTAAGCGTCCTATAGCGAAAAGGGCTTTAATTCGTGACCACCCTCAAAATTTGAAATTTTCATCCAAATCCTAAAAAAATTTAAATTTTTATATGAAAAACTTCTTTTGCCCATATCTCCTAAACTAAGCGTCCTAGAGCGAAAAGGGCTTTAATTCGTGACCACCCCCAAAAAATTGAAATTTTCGTCCAAATCCTAAAAAAATTGAAATTTTTATATGAAAAACTTCTTTTGCCCATATCTCCTAAACTAAGCGTCCTAGAGCGAAAAGGGCTTTAATTCGTGACCACCCCCAAAAAATTGAAAAATCCACCCAAACCTAACAAAATTGAAATTTTTATATGAAAAACTTCTTTTGCCCATATCTCCTAAACTAAGGGTCCTAGAGCGAAAAGGGCTTTAATTCGTGACCACCCCCAAAAAAATTAAAAAATCCACCCAAACCTAAAAAAATTGAAATTTTTATATGAAAAACTTCTTTTGCCCGTATCTCCTAAACTAAGCGTCCTAGAGCGAAAAGGGCTTTAATTCGTGACTACCCCAAAATATTGAAATTTTCATCCAAATCCTAAAAAAATTGAAATTTTTATATGAAAAACTTCTTTTTCCCATATCTCCTAAACTAAGCGTCCTAGAGCGAAAAGGGCTTTAATTCGTGACCACCCCCAAAAAATTGAAATTTTCATCCAAATCCTAAAAAAAATGAAATTTTTATATGAAAAACTTCTTTTGCCCATATCTCCTAAACTAAGCGTCCTAGAGCGAAAAGGGCTTTAATTCGTGACCCCCCCCCAAAAAATTGAAATTTTCATCCAAACCACCCCCAAAAAATTTAAAAATCCACCCAAACCTAAAAAAATTGAAATTTTTATATGAAAAACTTCTTTTGCCCATATCTCCTAAACTAAGCGCCCTAGAGCGAAAAGGGCTTTAATTCGTGACCACCCTCAAAAATTGAAATTTTCATCCAAATCCTAAAAAAATTTAAATTTTTATATGAAAAACTTCTTTTGACCATATCTCCTAAACTAAGCGTCCTAGAGCGAAAAGGGCTTTAATTCGTGACCACCCCCAAAAAATTGAAAAATCCACCCAAACCTAAAAAAATTGAAATTTTTATATGAAAAACTTCTTTTGCCCATATCTCCTAAGCTAAGCGTCCTAGAGCGAAAAGGGCTTTAATTCGTGACCACCCTCAAAATTTGAAATTTTCATCCAAATCCTAAAAAAATTGAAATTTTTATATGAAAAACTTCTTTTGCCCATATCTCCTAAACTAAGCGTCCTAGAGCGAAAAGGGCTTTAATTCGTGACCACCCCCAAAAAATTGAAAAATCCACCCAAACCTAAAAAAATTGAAATTTTTATATGAAAAACTTCTTTTGCCCATATCTCCTAAACTAAGCGTCCTAGAGCGAAAAGGGCTTTAATTCTTGACCACCCCCAAAAAATTTAAATTTTCATCCAAATCCTAAAAAAATGAAATTTTTATATGAAAAACTTCTTTTGCCCATATCTCCTAAACTAAGAGTCCCAGAGCGAAAAGGGCTTTAATTCGTGACCACCCCCAAAAAATTGAAATTTTCATCCAAACCACCCCCAAAAAATTTAAAAATCCACCCAAACCTAAAAAAATTGAAATTTTTATATGAAAAACTTATTTTGCCCATATCTCCTAAACTAAGCGCCCTAGAGCGAAAAGGGCTTTAATTCGTGACCACCCTCAAAAATTGAAATTTTCATCCAAATCCTAAAAAAATTTAAATTTTTATATGAAAAACTTCTTTTGACCATATCTCCTAAACTAAGCGTCCTAGAGCGAAAAGGGCTTTAATTCGTGACCACCCCCAAAAAATTGAAAAATCCACCCAAACCTAAAAAAATTGAAATTTTTATATGAAAAACTTCTTTTGACCATATCTCCTAAACTAAGCGTCCTAGAGCGAAAAGGGCTTTAATTCGTGACCACCCTCAAAATTTGAAATTTTCATCCAAATCCTAAAAAAATTTAAATTTTTATATGAAAAACTTCTTTTGCCCATATCTCCTAACCTAAGCGTCCTAGAGCGAAGAGGGCTTTAATTCGTGACCACCCCCAAAAAATTGAAAAATCCACCTAAACCTAAAAAAATTGAAATTTTTATATGAAAAACTTCTTTTGCCCATATCTCCTAAACTAAGCGTCCTAGAGCGAAAAGGGCTTTAATTCGTGACCACCCCCAAAAAATTTAAAAATCCACCCAAACCTAAAAAAATTGAAATTTTTATATGAAAAACTTCTTTTGCCCATATCTCCTAAACTAAGCGTCCTAGAGCGAAAAGGGCTTTAATTCGTGACCACCTTCAAAATTTTAAATTTTCATCCAAATCCTAAAAAAATTTAAATTTTTATATGAAAAACTTCTTTTGCCCATATCTCCTAAACTAAGCGTCCTAGAGCGAAAAGGGCTTTAATTCGTGACCACCCCCAAAAAATTTAAAAATCCACCCAAACCTAAAAAAATTGAAATTTTTATATGAAAAACTTCTTTTGCCCATATCTCCTAAACTAAGCGTCCTAGAGCGAAAAGGGCTTTAATTCGTGACTACCCCAAAATATTGAAATTTTTATCCAAATCCTAAAAAAAGGAAATTTTTATATGAAAAACTTCTTTTGCCCATATCTCCTAAACTAAGCGTCCTAGAGCGAAAAGGACTTTAATTCGTGACCACCCCCAAAAAATTGAAATTTTCGTCCAAATCCTAAAAAAATTGAAATTTTTATATGAAAAACTTCTTTTGCCCATATCTCCTAAACTAAGGGTCCTAGAGCGAAAAGGGCTTTAATTCGTGACCACCCCCAAAAAATTGAAAAATCCACCCAAACCTAAAAAAATTTAAATTTTTATATGAAAAACTTCTTTTGCCCGTATTTCCTAAACTAAGCGTCCTAGAGCGAAAAGGGCTTTAATTCCTGACTACCCCAAAATATTGAAATTTTCATCCAAATCCTAAAAGAAGTGAAATTTTTATATGAAAAACTTCTTTTGCCCATATCTCCTAAACTAAGAGTCCTAGAGCGAAAAGGGCTTTAATTCCCCAAAAAATTGAAATTTTCATCCAAATCCTAAAAAAATGAAATTTTTATATGAAAAACTTCTTTTGCCCATATCTCCTAAACTAAGCGTCCTAGAGCGATAAGGGCTTTAATTCGTGACCACCCCCAAAAAATTGAAAAATCCACCCAAACCTAAAAAAATTGAAATTTTTAAATGAAAAACTTCTTTTGCCCATATCTCCTAAACTAAGCGTCCTAGAGCGAAAAGGGCTTTAATTCGTGACCACCCCCAAAAAATTGAAAAATCCACCCAAACCTAAAAAAATTGAAATTTTTATATGAAAAAGTTCTTTTGCCCATATCTCCTAAACTAAGCGCCCTAGAGCGAAAAGGGCTTTAATTCGTGACCACCCTCAAAAATTGAAATTTTCATCCAAATCCTAAAAAAATTGAAATTTTTATATGAAAAACTTCTTTTGCCCATATCTCCTAAACTAAGCGTCCTAGAGCGAAAAGGGCTTTAATTCGTGACCACCCCCAAAAAATTGAAATGTTCATCCAAATCCTAAAAAAAATGAAATTTTTATATGAAAAACTTCTTTTGCCCATATCTCCTAAACTAAGAGTCCTAGAGCGAAAAGGGCTTTAATTCGTGACCACCCCCAAAAAATTTAAAAATCCACCCAAACCTAAAAAAATTGAAATTTTTATATGAAAAACTTCTTTTGCCCATATCTCCTAAACTAAGCGCCCTAGAGCGAAAAGGGCTTTAATTCGTGACCACCCTCAAAAATTGAAATTTTCATCCAAATCCTAAAAAAATGAAATTTTTATATGAAAAACTTCTTTTGACCATATCTCCTAAACTAAGCGTCCTAGAGCGAAAAGGGCTTTAATTCGTGACCACCCCCAAAAAATTGAAAAATCCACCCAAACCTAAAAAAATTGAAATTTGTATATGAAAAACTTCTTTTGCCCATATCTCCTAAACTAAGCGTCCTAGAGCGAAAAGGGCTTTAATTCGTGACCACCCTCAAAATTTGAAATTTTCATCCAAATCCTAAAAAAATTTAAATTTTTATATGAAAAACTTCTTTTGCCCATATCTCCTAACCTAAGCGTCCTAGAGCGAAGAGGGCTTTAATTCGTGACCAATTGAAAAATCCACCTAAACCTAAAAAAATTGAAATTTTTATATGAAAAACTTCTTTTGCCCATATCTCCTAAACTAAGCGTCCTAGAGCGAAAAGGGCTTTAATTCGTGACCACCCCCAAAAAATTTAAAAATCCACCCAAACCTAAAAAATTGAAATTTTTATATGAAAAACTTCTTTTGCCCATATCTCCTAAACTAAGCGTCCTAGAGCGAAAAGGGCTTCAATTCGTGACCACCCCCCAAAAAATTTAAAAATCCACCCAAACCTAAAAAAATTGAAATTTTTATATGAAAAACTTCTTTTGCCCATATCTCCTAAACTAAGCGTCCTAGAGCGAAAAGGGCTTTAATTCGTGACCACCCCCAAAAAATTTAAATTTTCATCCAAATCCTAAAAAAATTGAAATTTTTATATGAAAAACCTCTTTTGCCCATATCTCCTAAACTAAGCGTCCTAGAGCGAAAAGGGCTTTAATTCGTGACCACCCCCAAAAAATTTAAATTTTCATCCAAATCCTAAAAAAAATGAAATTTTTATATGAAAAACTTCTTTTGCCCATATCTCCTAAACTAAGAGTCCTAGAGCGAAAAGGGCTTTAATTCGTGACCACCCCCAAAAAATTGAAAAATCCACCCAAACCTAAAAAAATTTACATTTTTATATGAAAAACTTCTTTTGCCCATATCTCCTAAACTCAGAGTCCTAGAGCGAAAAGGGCTTTAATTCGTGACCACCCCAAAAAATTGAAATTTGCATCTAAATCCTAAAAAAATTGAAATTTTTATATGAAAAACTTCTTTTGCCCATATCTCCTAAACTAAGGGTCCTAGAGCGAAAAGGGCTTTAATTCGTGACCACCCCCAAAAAATTTAAAAATCCACCCAAACCTAAAAAAATTGAAATTTTTATATGAAAAACTTCTTTTGCCCATATCTCCTAAACTAAGCGTCCTAGAGCGAAAAGGGCTTTAATTCGTGACCACCCCCAAAAAATTTAAAAATCCACCCAAACCTAAAAAAATTGAAATTTTTATATGAAAAACTTCTTTTGCCCATATCTCCTAAACTAAGCGTCCTAGAGCGAAAAGGGCTTTAATTCGTGACCACCCTCAAAATTTTAAATTTTCATCCAAATCCTAAAAAAATTTAAATTTTTATATGAAAAACTTATTTTGCCCATATCTCCTAAACTAAGGGTCCTAGAGCGAAAAGGGCTTTAATTCGTGACCACCCCCAAAAAATTGAAAAATCCACCCAAACCTAAAAATATTTAAATTTTTATATGAAAAACTTCTTTTGCCCGTATCTCCTAAACTAAGCGTCCTAGAGCGAAAAGGGCTTTAATTCGTGACTACCCCAAAATATTGAAATTTTTATCCAAATCCTAAAAAAAGGAAATTTTTATATGAAAAACTTCTTTTGCCCATATCTCCTAAACTAAGCGTCCTAGAGCGAAAAGGACTTTAATTCGTGACCACCCCCAAAAAATTGAAATTTTCGTCCAAATCCTAAAAAAATTGAAATTTTTATATGAAAAACTTATTTTGCCCATATCTCCTAAACTAAGGGTCCTAGAGCGAAAAGGGCTTTAATTCGTGACCACCCCCAAAAAATTGAAAAATCCACCCAAACCTAAAAATATTTAAATTTTTATATGAAAAACTTCTTTTGCCCGTATCTCCTAAACTAAGCGTCCTAGAGCGAAAAGGGCTTTAATTCGTGACCACCCCCAAAAAATTGAAAAATCCACCCAAACCTAAAAAAAATTTACATTTTTATATGAAAAACTTCTTTTGCCCATATCTCCTAAACTAAGCGTCCTAGAGCGAAAAGGGCTTTAATTCGTGACCACCCTCAAAATTTGAAATTTTCATCCAAATTCTAAAAAATGAAATTTTTATATGAAAAACTTCTTTTGCCCATATCTCCTAAACTAAGCGTCCTAGAGCGAAAAGGGCTTTAATTCGTGACCACCCCCAAAAAATTGAAAAATCCACCCAAACCTAAAAAAATTGAAATTTTTAAATGAAAAACTTCTTTTGCCCATATCTCCTAAACTAAGCGTCCTAGAGCGAAAAGGGCTTTAATTCGTGACCACCCCCAAAAAATTGAAAAATCCACCCAAACCTAAAAAAATTGAAATTTTTATATGAAAAACTTCTTTTGCCCATATCTCCTAAACTAAGCGTCCTAGAGCGAAAAGGGCTTTAATTCGTGACCACCCTCAAAAATTGAAATTTTCATCCAAATCCTAAAAAAATTGAAATTTTTATATGAAAAACTTCTTTTGACCATATCTCCTAAACTAAGCGTCCTAGAGCGAAAAGGGCTCTAATTCGTGACTACCCCAAAATATTGAAATTTTCATCCAAATCCTAAAAAAAGGAAATTTTTATATGAAAAACTTCTTTTGCCCATATCTCCTAAACTAAGCGTCCTACAGCGAAAAGGGCTTTAATTCGTGATCATCCCCAAAAAATTGAAAAATCCACCCAAACCTAAAAAAATTTACATTTTTATATGAAAAACTTCTTTTGCCCGTATCTCCTAAACTAAGCGTCCTAGAGCGAAAAGGGCTTTAATTCGTGACTACCCCAAAATATTGAAATTTTCATCCAAATCCTAAAAAAATTGAAATTTTTATATGAAAAACTTCTTTTGCCCATATCTCCTAAACTAAGCGTCCTAGAGCGAAAAGGGCTTTAATTCGTGACCACCCCCAAAAAATTGAAATTTTCATCCAAATCCTAAAAAAAATGAAATTTTTATATGAAAAACTTCTTTTGCCCATATCTCCTAAACTAAGAGTCCTAGAGCGAAAAGGGCTTTAATTCGTGACCACCCCCAAAAAATTGAAAAATCCACCCAACCTAAAAAAATTTACATTTTTATATGAAAAACTTATTTTGCCCATATCTCCTAAACTAAGCGTCCTAGAGCGAAAAGGGCTTTAATTCGTGACCACCCCCAAAAAATTGAAATTTTCATCCAAATTCTAAAAAAATGAAATTTTTATATGAAAAACTTCTTTTGCCCATATCTCCTAAACTAAGCGTCCTACAGCGAAAAGGGCTTTAATTCGTGACCATCCCCAAAAAATTGAAAAATCCACCCAAACCTAAAAAAATTGAAATTTTTATATGAAAAACTTCTTTTGCCCGTATCTCCTAAACTAAGCGTCCTAGAGCGAAAAGGGCTTTAATTCGTGACTACCGCAAAATATTGAAATTTTCATCCAAATCCTAAAAAAATTGAAATTTTTATATGAAAAACTTCTTTTGCCCATATCTCCTAAACTAAGCGTCCTAGAGCGAAAAGGGCTTCAATTCGTGACCACCCTCAAAATTTGAAATTTTCATCCCAATCCTAAAAAAATTTTAATTTTTATATGAAAAACTTCTTTTGCCCATATCTCCTAAACTAAGCGTCCTAGAGCGAAAAGGGCTTTAATTCGTGACCACCCCCAAAAAATTGAAAAATCCACCCAAACCTAAAAAAATTGAAATTTTTATATGAAAAACTTCTTTTGCCCATATCTCCTAAACTAAGCGTCCTAGAGCGAAAAGGGCTTTAATTCGTGACCACCCCCAAAAAATTTAAAAATCCACCCAAACCTAAAAAAATTTAAATTTTTATATGAAAAACTTCTTTTGCCCATATCTCCTAAACTAAGCGCCCTAGCGCGAAAAGGGCTTTAATTCGTGACCACCCTCAAAAATTGAAATTTTCATCCAAATCCTAAAAAATTTTAAATTTTTATATGAAAAACTTCTTTTGACCATATCTCCTAAACTAAGCGTCCTAGTTTAGGAGATATGGAGATATGAAAAACTTCTTTTGCCCATATCTCCTAAACTAAGAGTCCTAGAGCGAAAATGGCTTTAATTCGTGACCACCCCCAAAAAATTGAAAAATCCACCCAAACCTAAAAAAAATTAAATTTTTATATGAAAAACTTCTTTTGCCCATATCTCCTAAACTAAGGGTCCTAGAGCGAAAAGGGCTTTAATTCGTGACCACCCCCAAAAAATTGAAAAATCCACCCAAACCTAAAAAAATTTAAATTTTTATATGAAAAACTTCTTTTGCCAATATCTCCTAAACTAAGCGTCCTAGAGCGAAAAGGGCTTTAATTCGTGACTACCCCAAAATATTGAAATTTTCATCCAAATCCTAAAAAAAGGAAATTTTTATATGAAAAACTTCTTTTGCCCATATCTCCTAAACTAAGCGTCCTAGAGCGAAAAGGGCTTTAATTCGTGACCACCCCCAAAAAATTGAAATTTTCGTCCAAATCCTAAAAAAATTGAAATTTTTATATGAAAAACTTCTTTTGCCCATATCTCCTAAACTAAGGGTCCTAGAGCGAAAGGGGCTTTATTTCGTGACTACCCCAAAATATTGAAATTTTCATCCAAATCCTAAAAAAATTGAAATTTTTATATGAAAAACTTCTTTTGCCCATATCTCCTAAACTAAGCGTCCTAGAGCGAAAAGGGCTTTAATTCGTGACCACCCCCAAAAAATTTAAATTTTCATCCAAATCCTAAAAAAAATGAAATTTTTATATGAAAAACTTCTTTTGCCCATATCTCCTAAACTAATGTAAAAAAATTACATTTTTATATGAAAAACTTCTTTTGCCCATATCTCCTAAACTAAGAGTCCTAGAGCGAAAAGGGCCTTAATTCGGGACCACCCCCAAAAAATTGAAAAATCCACCCAAACCTAAAAAAATTTAAATTTTTATATGAAAAACTTCTTTTGCCCATATCTCCTAAACTAAGCGTCCTAGAGCGAAAAGGGCTTTACTTCGGGACCACCCCCAAAAAATTGAAAAATCCACCCAAACCTAAATAAATTGAAATTTTTATATGAAAAACTTCTTTTGCCCATATCTCCTAAACTAAGGGTCCTAGAGCGAAAAGGGCTTTAATTCGTGACCACCCCCAAAAAATTGAAAAATCCACCCAAACCTAAAAAAATTTAAATTTTTATATGAAAAACTTCTTTTGCCCATATCTCCTAAACTAAGCGTCCTAGAGCGAAAAGGGCTTTAATTCGTGACTACCCCAAAATATTGAAATTTTCATCCAAATCCTAAAAAAAGGAAATTTTTATATGAAAAACTTCTTTTGCCCATATCTCCTAAACTAAGCGTCCTAGAGCGAAAAGGGCTTTAATTCGTGACCACCCCCAAAAAATTGAAATTTTCGTCCAAATCCTAAAAAAATTGAAATTTTTATATGAAAAACTTCTTTTGCCTATATCTCCTAAACTAAGGGTCCTAGAGCGAAAGGGGCTTTAATTCGTGACCACCCCCAAAAAATTGAAAAATCCACCCAAACCTAAAAAAATTGAAATTTTTATATGAAAAACTTCTTTTGCCCATATCTCCTAAACTAAGCGTCCTAGAGCGAAAAGGGCTTTAATTCGTGACCACCCCCAAAAATTTGAAATTTTCATCCAAATCCTAAAAAAATTGAAATTTTTATATGAAAAACTTCTTTTGCCCATATCTCCTAAACTAAGCGTCCTAGAGCGAAAAGGGCTTTAATTCGTGACCACCCCCAAAAAATTGAAAAATCCACCTAAACCTAAAAAAATTGAAATTTTTATATGAAAAACTTCTTTTGCCCATATCTCCTAAACTAAGCGTCCTAGAGCGAAAAGGGCTTTAATTCGTGACTACCCAATTCGTGACTACCCCAAAATATTGAAATTTTCATCCAAATCCTAAAAAAATTGAAATTTTTATATGAAAAATTTCTTTTGCCCATTGAAATTTTTATATGAAAAACTTCTTTTGCCCATATCTCCTAAACTAAGCGTCCTAGAGCGAAAAGGGCTTTAATTCGTGACCACCCTCAAAATTTGAAATTTTCATCCAAATCCTAAAAAAATTTAAATTTTTATATGAAAAACTTCTTTTGCCCATATCTCCTAAACTAAGCGTCCTAGAGCGAAAAGGGCTTTAATTCGTGACCACCCCCAAAAAATTGAAAAATCCACCCAAACCTAAAAAAATTGAAATTTTTATATGAAAAACATCTTTTGCCCATATCTCCTAAACTAAGCGTCCTAGAGCGAAAAGGGCTTTAAATCGTGACTACCCCAAAATATTGAAATTTTCATCCAAATCCTAAAAAAAGGAAATTTTTATATGAAAAACTTCTTTTGCCCATATCTCCTAAACTAAGCGTCCTAGAGCGAAAAGGGCTTTAATTCGTGACCACCCCCAAAAAATTGAAATTTTCGTCCAAATCCTAAAAAAATTGAAATTTTTATATGAAAAACTTCTTTTGCCCATATCTCCTAAACTAAGGGTCCTAGAGCGAAAAGGGCTTTAATTCGTGACTACCCCAAAATATTGAAATTTTCATCCAAATCCTAAAAAAATTGAAATTTTTATATGAAAAACTTCTTTTGCCCATATCTCCTAAACTAAGCGTCCTAGAGCGAAAAGGGCTTTAATTCGTGACCACCCCCAAAAAATTGAAATTTTCATCCAAATCCTAAAAAAATGAAATTTTTATATGAAAAACTTCTTTTGCCCATATCTCCTAAACTAAGCGTCCTAGAGCGAAAAGGGCTTTAATTCGTGACCACCCCCAAAAAATTGAAATTTTCATCCAAATTCTAAAAAAATGAAATTTTTATATGAAAAACTTCTTTTGCCCATATCTCCTAAACTAAGCGTCCTACAGCGAAAAGGGCTTTAATTCGTGACCATCCCCAAAAAATTGAAAAATCCACCCAAACCTAAAAAAATTGAAATTTTTATATGAAAAACTTCTTTTGCCCGTATCTCCTAAACTAAGCGTCCTAGAGCGAAAAGGGCTTTAATTCGTGACTACCGCAAAATATTGAAATTTTCATCCAAATCCTAAAAAAATTGAAATTTTTATATGAAAAACTTCTTTTGCCCATATCTCCTAAACTAAGCGTCCTAGAGCGAAAAGGGCTTCAATTCGTGACCACCCTCAAAATTTGAAATTTTCATCCCAATCCTAAAAAAATTTTAATTTTTATATGAAAAACTTCTTTTGCCCATATCTCCTAAACTAAGCGTCCTAGAGCGAAAAGGGCTTTAATTCGTGACCACCCCCAAAAAATTGAAAAATCCACCCAAACCTAAAAAAATTGAAATTTTTATATGAAAAACTTCTTTTGCCCATATCTCCTAAACTAAGCGTCCTAGAGCGAAAAGGGCTTTAATTCGTGACCACCCCCAAAAAATTTAAAAATCCACCCAAACCTAAAAAAATTTAAATTTTTATATGAAAAACTTCTTTTGCCCATATCTCCTAAACTAAGCGCCCTAGAGCGAAAAGGGCTTTAATTCGTGACCACCCTCAAAAATTGAAATTTTCATCCAAATCCTAAAAAATTTTAAATTTTTATATGAAAATCTTCTTTTGACCATATCTCCTAAACTAAGCGTCCTAGAGCGAAAAGGGCTTTAATTCGTGACCACCCCCAAAAAATTGAAAAATCCACCCAAACCTAAAAAAATTGAAATTTTTATATGAAAAACTTCTTTTGCCCATATCTCCTAAACTAAGCGTCCTAGAGCGAAAAGGGCTTTAATTCGTGACCACCCCCAAAAAATTGAAATTTTCATCCAAATCCTAAAAAAAAATGAAATTTTTATATGAAAAACTTCTTTTGCCCATATCTCCTAAACTAAGAGTCCTAGAGCGAAAATGGCTTTAATTCGTGACCACCCCCAAAAAATTGAAAAATCCACCCAAACCTAAAAAAAATTAAATTTTTATATGAAAAACTTCTTTTGCCCATATCTCCTAAACTAAGGGTCCTAGAGCGAAAAGGGCTTTAATTCGTGACCACCCCCAAAAAATTGAAAAATCCACCCAAACCTAAAAAAATTTAAATTTTTATATGAAAAACTTCTTTTGCCCATATCTCCTAAACTAAGCGTCCTAGAGCGAAAAGGGCTTTAATTCGTGACTACCCCAAAATATTGAAATTTTCATCCAAATCCTAAAAAAAGGAAATTTTTATATGAAAAACTTCTTTTGCCCATATCTCCTAAACTAAGCGTCCTAGAGCGAAAAGGGCTTTAATTCGTGACCACCCCCAAAAAATTGAAATTTTCGTCCAAATCCTAAAAAAATTGAAATTTTTATATGAAAAACTTCTTTTGCCCATATCTCCTAAACTAAGGGTCCTAGAGCGAAAGGGGCTTTATTTCGTGACTACCCCAAAATATTGAAATTTTCATCCAAATCCTAAAAAAATTGAAATTTTTATATGAAAAACTTCTTTTGCCCATATCTCCTAAACTAAGCGTCCTAGAGCGAAAAGGGCTTTAATTCGTGACCACCCCCAAAAAATTTAAATTTTCATCCAAATCCTAAAAAAAATTAAATTTTTATATGAAAAACTTCTTTTGCCCATATCTCCTAAACTAATGTAAAAAAATTACATTTTTATATGAAAAACTTCTTTTGCCCATATCTCCTAAACTAAGAGTCCTAGAGCGAAAAGGGCTTTAATTCGGGACCACCCCCAAAAAATTGAAAAATCCACCCAAACCTAAAAAAATTTAAATTTTTATATGAAAAACTTCTTTTGCCCATATCTCCTAAACTAAGCGTCCTAGAGCGAAAAGGGCTTTACTTCGGGACCACCCCCAAAAAATTGAAAAATCCACCCAAACCTAAAAAAATTGAAATTTTATATGAAAAACTTCTTTTGCCCATATCTCCTAAACTAAGGGTCCTAGTGCGAAAAGGGCTTTAATTCGTGACCACCCCCAAAAAATTGAAAAATCCACCCAAACCTAAAAAAATTTAAATTTTTATATGAAAAACTTCTTTTGCCCATATCTCCTAAACTAAGCGTCCTAGAGCGAAAAGGGCTTTAATTCGTGACTACCCCAAAATATTGAAATTTTCATCCAAATCCTAAAAAAAGGAAATTTTTATATGAAAAACTTCTTTTGCCCATATCTCCTAAACTAAGCGTCCTAGAGCGAAAAGGGCTTTAATTCGTGACCACCCCCAAAAAATTGAAATTTTCGTCCAAATCCTAAAAAAATTGAAATTTTTATATGAAAAACTTCTTTTGCCTATATCTCCTAAACTAAGGGTCCTAGAGCGAAAGGGGCTTTAATTCGTGACCACCCCCAAAAAATTGAAAAATCCACCCAAACCTAAAAAAATTGAAATTTTTATATGAAAAACTTCTTTTGCCCATATCTCCTAAACTAAGCGTCCTAGAGCGAAAAGGGCTTTAATTCGTGACCACCCCCAAAAATTTGAAATTTTCATCCAAATCCTAAAAAAATTGAAATTTTTATATGAAAAACTTCTTTTGCCCATATCTCCTAAACTAAGCGTCCTAGAGCGAAAAGGGCTTTAATTCGTGACCACCCCCAAAAAATTGAAAAATCCACCTAAACCTAAAAAAATTGAAATTTTTATATGAAAAACTTCTTTTGCCCATATCTCCTAAACTAAGCGTCCTAGAGCGAAAAGGGCTTTAATTCGTGACTACCCAATTCGTGACTACCCCAAAATATTGAAATTTTCATCCAAATCCTAAAAAAATTGAAATTTTTATATGAAAAATTTCTTTTGCCCATTGAAATTTTTATATGAAAAACTTCTTTTGCCCATATCTCCTAAACTAAGCGTCCTAGAGCGAAAAGGGCTTTAATTCGTGACCACCCTCAAAATTTGAAATTTTCATCCAAATCCTAAAAAAATTTAAATTTTTATATGAAAAACTTCTTTTGCCCATATCTCCTAAACTAAGCGTCCTAGAGCGAAAAGGGCTTTAATTCGTGACCACCCCCAAAAAATTGAAAAATCCACCCAAACCTAAAAAAATTGAAATTTTTATATGAAAAACATCTTTTGCCCATATATCCTAAACTAAGCGTCCTAGAGCGAAAAGGGCTTTAAGTCGTGACTACCCCAAAATATTGAAATTTTCATCCAAATCCTAAAAAAAGGAAATTTTTATATGAAAAACTTCTTTTGCCCATATCTCCTAAACTAAGCGTCCTAGAGCGAAAAGGGCTTTAATTCGTGACCACCCCCAAAAAATTGAAATTTTCGTCCAAATCCTAAAAAAATTGAAATTTTTATATGAAAAACTTCTTTTGCCCATATCTCCTAAACTAAGGGTCCTAGAGCGAAAAGGGCTTTAATTCGTGACTACCCCAAAATATTGAAATTTTCATCCAAATCCTAAAAAAATTGAAATTTTTATATGAAAAACTTCTTTTGCCCATATCTCCTAAACTAAGCGTCCTAGAGCGAAAAGGGCTTTAATTCGTGACCACCCCCAAAAAATTGAAATTTTCATCCAAATCCTAAAAAAAATGAAATTTTTATATGAAAAACTTCTTTTGCCCATATCTCCTAAACAGAGAGTCCTAGAGCGAAAAGGGCTTTAATTCGTGACCACCCCCAAAAAATTGAAAAATCCACCCAAACCTAAAAATAATTACATTTTTATATGAAAAACTTCTTTTGCCCATATCTCCTAAACTAAGCGTCCTAGAGCGAAAAGGGCTTTAATTCGTGACCACCCCAAAAAATTGAAATTTGCATCCAAATCCTAAAAAAATTGAAATTTTTATATGAAAAACTTCTTTTGCCCATATCTCCTAAACTAAGGGTCCTAGAGCGAAAAGGGCTTTAATTCGTGACCACCCCCAAAAAATTGAAAAATCCACCCAAACCTAAAAAAATTTAAATTTTTATATGAAAAACTTCTTTTGCCCATATCTCCTAAACTAAGCGTCCTAGAGCGAAAAGGGCTTTAATTCGTGACTACCCCAAAATATTGAAATTTTCATCCAAATCCTAAAAAAAGGAAATTTTTATATGAAAAACTTCTTTTGCCCATATCTCCTACACTAAGCGTCCTAGAGCGAAAAGGGCTTTAATTCGTGACCACCCCCAAAAAATTGAAATTTTCGTCCAAATCCTAAAAAAATTGAAATTTTTATATGAAAAACTTCTTTTGCCCATATCTCCTAAACTAAGCGTCCTAGAGCGAAAGGGGCTTTAATTCGTGACTACCCCAAAATATTGAAATTTTCATCCAAATCCTAAAAAAATTGAAATTTTTATATGAAAAACTTCTTTTGCCCATATCTCCTAAACTAAGCGTCCTAGAGCGAAAAGGGCTTTAATTCGTGACCACCCCCAAAAAATTTAAATTTTCATCCACATCCTAAAAAAAATGAAATTTTTATATGAAAAACTTCTTTTGCCCATATCTCCTAAACTAAGAGTCCTAGAGCGAAAAGGGCTTTAATTCGTGACCACCCCCAAAAAATTGAAAAATCCACCCAAACCTAAAAAAAATTACATTTTTATATGAAAAACTTCTTTTGCCCATATCTCCTAAACTAATAGTCCTAGAGCGAAAAGGGCTTTAATTCGGGACCACCCCCAAAAAATTGAAAAATCCACCCAAACCTAAAAAAATTTAAATTTTTATATGAAAAACTTCTTTTGCCCATATCTCCTAAACTAAGCGTCCTAGAGCGAAAAGGGCTTTAATTCGGGACCACCCCCAAAAAATTGAAAAATCCACCCAAACCTAAAAAAATTGAAATTTTTAAATGAAAAACTTCTTTTGCCCATATCTCCTAAACTAAGCGTCCTAGAGCGAAAAGGGCTTTAATTCGTGACCACACCACAAAATTGAAATTTTCATCGAAATCCTAAAAAAAATGAAATTTTTATATGAAAAACTTCTTTTGCCCATATCTCCTAAACTAAGCGTCCTAGAGCGAAAAGGGCTTTAATTCGTGACCATCCCCAAAAAATTGAAATTTTTATCAAAATCCTAAAAAAATTTAAATTTTTATATGAAAAACTTCTTTTGCCCATATCTCCTAAACTAAGCGTCCTAGAGCGAAAAGGGCTTTAATTCGTGACCACCCTCAAAAATTGAAATTTTCATCCAAACCCTAAAAAAATTTAAATTTTTATATGAAAAACTTGTTTTGACCATATCTCCTAAACTAAGCGTCCTAGAGCGAAAAGGGCTTTAATTCGTGACCACCCCCAAAAAATTTAAAAATCCATCCAAACCTAAAAAAATTGGAATTTTTATATGAAAAACTTCTTTTGCCCGTATATCCTAAACTAAGCGTCCTAGAGCGAAAAGGGCTTTAATTCGTGACTACCCCAAAATATTGAAATTTTCATCCAAATCCTAAAAAAATTGAACTTTATATGAAAAACTTCTTTTGACCATGTCTCCTAAACTAAGCGTCCTAGAGCGAAAAGGGCTTTAATTCGTGACCACCCCCAAAAAATTGAAAAATCCACCCAAACCTAAAAAAATTGGAATTTTTATATGAAAAACTTCTTTATGCCCATGTCTCCTAAACTAAGAGTCCTAGAGCGAAAAGGGCTTTAATTCGTGACCACCCCAAAAAATTGAAATTTGCATCCAAATCCTAAAAAAATTGAAATTTTTATATGAAAAACTTCTTTTGCCCATATCTCCTAAACTAAGGGTCCTAGAGCGAAAAGGGCTTTAATTCGTGACCACCCCCAAAAAATTGAAAAATCCACCCAAACCTAAAAAAATTAAAATTTTTATATGAAAAACTTCTTTTGCCCATATCTCCTAAACTAAGCGTCCTAGAGCGAAAAGGGCTTTAATTCGTGACCACCCCCAAAAAATTTAAAAATCCACCCAAACCTAAAAAAATTGAAATTTGTATATGAAAAACTTCTTTTGCCCATATCTCCTAAACTAAGCGTCCTAGAGCGAAAAGGGCTTTAATTCGTGACCACCCTCAAAATTTGAAATTTTCATCCAAATCCTAAAAAAATTTAAATTTTTATATAAAAAAACTTCTTTTGCCCATATCTCCTAAACTAAGCGTCCTAGAGCGAAAAGGGCTTTAATTCGTGACCACCCCCAAAAAATTGAAAAATCCACCCAAACCTAAAAAAATTTAAATTTTTATATGAAAAACTTCTTTTGCCCGTATCTCCTAAACTAAGCGTCCTAGAGCGAAAAGGGCTTTAATTCGTGACCACCCCCAAAAAATTTAAAAATCCACCCAAACCTAAAAAAAATGAAATTTTTTGTATGAAAAACTTCTTTTGCCCATATCTCCTAAACTAAGCGTCCTAGAGCGAAAAGGGCTTTAATTCGTGACCACCCCCAAAAAATTGAAAAATCCACCCAAACCTAAAAAAATTTAAATTTTTATATGAAAAACTTCTTTTGCCCGTATCTCCTAAACTAAGCGTCCTAGAGCGAAAAGGGCTTTAATTCGTGACCACCCCAAAAAATTGAAATTTGCATCCAAATCCTAAAAAAATTTAAGTTTTAATATGAAAAACTTCTTTTGCCCATATCTCCTAAACTAAGCGTCCTAGAGCGAAAAGGGCTTTAATTCGTGACCACCCCCAAAAAATTTAAAAATCCACCCAAACCTAAAAAAATTGAAATTTTTATATGAAAAACCTCTTTTGCCCATATCTCCTAATCTAAGCGTCCTAGAGCGAAAAGGGCTTTAATTCGTGACCACCCTCAAAATTTGAAATTTTCATCCAAATCCTAAAAAATTTAAATTTTTATATGAAAAACTTCTTTTGCCCATAACTCCTAAACTAAGCGTCCTAGAGCGAAAAGGGCTTTAATTCGTGACCACCCTCAAAAATTGAAATTTTCATCCAAATCCTAAAAAAAATTAAATTTTTATATGAAAAACTTCTTTTGCCCATATCTCCTAAACTAAGCGTCCTAGAGCGAAAAGGGCTTTAATTCGTGACCACCCCAAAAAATTTAAAAATCCACCCAAACCTAAAAAATTAAAATTTTTATATGAAAAACTTCTTTTGCCCATATCTCCTAAACTAAGCGTCCTAGAGCGAAAAGGGCTTTAATTCGTGACCACCCCCAAAAAATTGAAAAATCCACCCAAACCTAAAAAAATTTAAATTTTTATATGAAAAACTTCGTTTGCCCATATCTCCTAAACTAAGCGTCCTAGAGCGAAAAGGGCTTTAATTCGTGACCACCCCCAAAAAATTTAAAAATCCACCCAAACCTAAAAAAATTGAAATTTTTATATGAAAAACTTCTTTTGCCCATATCTCCTAAACTAAGCGTCCTAGAGCGAAAAGAACTTTAATTCGTGACCACCCTCAAAATTTGAAATTTTCATCCAAATCCTAAAAAAATTTAAGTTTTTATATGAAAAACTTCTTTTGCCCATATCTCCTAAACTAAGCGTCCTAGAGCGAAAAGGGCTTTAATTCGTGACCACCCCCAAAAAATTTAAAAATCCACCCAAACCTAAAAAAATTGAAATTTTTATATGAAAAACTTCTTTTGCCTATATCTCCTAAACTAAGCGTCCTAGAGCGAAAAGGGCTTTAATTCGTGACTACCCCAAAATATTGAAATTTTCATCCAAATCCTAAAAAAATTGAAATTTTTATATGAAAAACTTCTTTTGCCGTATCTCCTAAACTAAGCGTCCTAGAGCGAAAAGGGCTTTAATTCGTGACCACCCCCAAAAAATTGAAAAATCCACCCAAACCTAAAAAAATTGAAATTTTTATATGAAAAACTTCTTTTGCCCATATCTCCTAAACTAAGGGTCCTAGAGCGAAAAGGGCTTTAATTCGTGACTACCCCAAAATATTGAAATTTTCATCCAAATCCTAAAAAAATTGAAATTTTTATATGAAAAACTTATTTTGCCCATATCTCCTAAACTAAGCGTCCTAGAGCGAAAAGGGCTTTAATTCGTGACCACCCCCAAAAAATTGAAATTTTCATCCAAATCCTAAAAAAATTGAAATTTTTATATGAAAAACTTCTTTTGCCCATATCTCCTAAAGTAAGGGTCCTACAGCGAAAAGGGCTTTAATTCGTGACCACCCCCAAAAAATTGAAAAATCCACCCAAACCTAAGAAAATTAAAATTTTTATATGAAAAACTTCTTTTGCCCATATCTCCTAAACTAGCGTCCTAGAGCGAAAAGGGCTTTAATTCGTGACTACCCCAAAATATTGAAATTTTCATCCAAATCCTAAAAAAATTGAAATTTTTATATGAAAAACTTATTTTGCCCATATCTCCTAAACTAAGCGTCCTAGAGCGAAAAGGGCTTTAATTCGTGACCACCCCCAAAAAATTGAAATTTTCATCCAAATCCTAAAAAAATGAAATTTTTATATGAAAAACTTCTTTTGCCCATATCTCCTAAACTAAGAGTCCTAGAGCGAAAAGGGCTTTAATTCGTGACCACCCCAAAAAATTTAAATTTGCATCCAAATCCTAAAAAAATTGAAATTTTTATATGAAAAACTTCTTGTGCCCATATCTCCTAAACTAAGCGTCCTAGAGCGAAAGGGGCTTTAATTCGTGACCACCCCCAAAAAATTGAAATTTTCATCCAAATCCTAAAAAAAATGAAATTTTTATATGAAAAACTTCTTTTGCCCATATCTCCTAAACTAAGAGTCCTAGAGCGAAAAGGGCTTTAATTCGTGACCACCCCCAAAAAATTGAAAAATCCACCCAAACCTAAAAAAATTTAAATTTTTATATGAAAAACTTCTTTTGCCCATATCTCCTAAACTAAGCGTCCTAGAGCGAAAAGGGCTTTAATTCGTGACCACCCCAAAAAATTGAAAATTTCGTCCAAATCCTAAAAAAATTGAAATTTTTATATGAAAAACTTCTTTTGCCCATATCTCCTAAACTAAGGGTCCTAGAGCGAAAGGGGCTTTAATTCGTGACTACCCCAAAATATTGAAATTTTCATCCAAATCCTAAAAAAATTGAAATTTTTATATGAAAAACTTCTTTTGCCCATATATCCTAAACTAAGCGTCCTAGAGCGAAAAGGGCTTTAATTCGTGACCACCCCCAAAAAATTTAAATTTTCATCCAAATCCTAAAAAAAATGAAATTTTTATATGAAAAACTTCTTTTGCCCATATCTCCTAAACTAAGAGTCCTAGAGCGAAAAGGGCTTTAATTCGTGACCACCCCCAAAAAATTGAAAAATCCACCCAAACCTAAAAAAAATTACATTTTTATATGAAAAACTTCTTTTGCCCATATCTCCTAAACTAAGAGTCCTAGAGCGAAAAGGGCTTTAATTCGTGACCACCCCAAAAAATTGAAATTTGCATCCAAATCCTAAAAAAATTGAAATTTTTATATGAAAAACTTCTTTTGCCCATATCTCCTAAACTAAGGGTCCTAGAGCGAAAAGGGCTTTAATTCGTGACCACCCCCAAAAAATTGAAAAATCCACCCAAACCTAAAAAAATTGAAATTTTTATATGAAAAACTTCTTTTGCCCATATCTCCTAAACTAAGGGTCCTAGAGCGAAAAGGGCTTTAATTCGTGACCACCCCCAAAAAATTGAAAAATCCACCCAAACCTAAAAAAATTGAAATTTTTAAATGAAAAACTTCTTTTGCCCATATCTCCTAAACTAAGCGTCCTAGAGCGAAAAGGGCTTTAATTCGTGACCACACCACAAAATTGAAATTTTCATCGAAATCCTAAAAAAAATGAAATTTTTATATGAAAAACTTCTTTTGCCCATATCTCCTAAACTAAGCGTCCTAGAGCGAAAAGGGCTTTAATTCGTGACCATCCCCAAAAAATTGAAATTTTTATCAAAATCCTAAAAAAATTTAAATTTTTATATGAAAAACTTCTTTTGCCCATATCTCCTAAACTAAGCGTTCTAGAGCGAAAAGGGCTTTAATTCGTGACCACCCTCAAAAATTGAAATTTTCATCCAAACCCTAAAAAAATTGAAATTTATATGAAAAACTTCTTTTGACCATATCTCCTAAACTAAGCGTCCTAGAGCGAAAAGGGCTTTAATTCGTGACCACCCCCAAAAAATTTAAAAATCCATCCAAACCTAAAAAAATTGGAATTTTTATATGAAAAACTTCTTTTGCCCGTATCTCCTAAACTAAGCGTCCTAGAGCGAAAAGGGCTTTAATTCGTGACTACCCCAAAATATTGAAATTTTCATCCAAATCCTAAAAAAATTGAAATTTATATGAAAAACTTCTTTTGACCATATCTCCTAAACTAAGCGTCCTAGAGCGAAAAGGGCTTTAATTCGTGACCACCCCCAAAAAATTGAAAAATCCACCCAAACCTAAAAAAATTGGAATTTTTATATGAAAAACTTCTTTATGCCCCTGTCTCCTAAACTAAGAGTCCTAGAGCGAAAAGGGCTTTAATTCGTGACCACCCCAAAAAATTGAAATTTGCATCCAAATCCTAAAAAAATTGAAATTTTTATATGAAAAACTTCTTTTGCCCATATCTCCTAAACTAAGGGTCCTAGAGCGAAAAGGGCTTTAATTCGTGACCACCCCCAAAAAATTGAAAAATCCACCCAAACCTAAAAAAATTAAAATTTTTATATGAAAAACTTTTTTTGCCCATATCTCCTAAACTAAGCGTCCTAGAGCGAAAAGGGCTTTAATTCGTGACCACCCCCAAAAAATTTAAAAATCCACCCAAACCTAAAAAAATTGAAATTTGTATATGAAAAACTTCTTTTGCCCATATCTCCTAAACTAAGCGTCCTAGAGCGAAAAGGGCTTTAATTCGTGACCACCCCCAAAAAATTTAAAAATCCACCCAAACCTAAAAAAATTGAAATTTTTATATGAAAAACTTCTTTTGCCCATATCTCCTAAACTAAGCGTCCTAGAGCGAAAAGGGCTTTAATTCGTGAACACCCCCAAAAAATTTAAAAATCCACCCAAACCTAAAAAAAATGAAATTTTTTGTATGAAAAACTTCTTTTGCCCATATCTCCTAAACTAAGCGTCCTAGAGCGAAAAGGGCTTTAATTCGTGACCACCCCCAAAAAATTGAAAAATCCACCCAAACCTAAAAAAATTTAAATTTTTATATGAAAAACTTCTTTTGCCCGTATCTCCTAAACTAAGCGTCCTAGAGCGAAAAGGGCTTTAATTCGTGACCACCCCCAAAAAATTGAAATTTTCATCCAAATCCTAAAAAAAATGAAATTTTTATATGAAAAACTTCTTTTGCCCATATCTCCTAAACTAAGAGTCCTAGAGCGAAAAGGGCTTTAATTCGTGACCACCCCAAAAAATTGAAATTTTCATCAAAATCCTAAAAAAATTGAAATTTTTATATGAAAAACTTCTTTTGCCCATATCTCCTAAACTAAGCGTCCTAGAGCGAAAAGGGCTTTAATTCGTGACCACCCCCAAAAAATTTAAAAATCCACCCAAACCTAAAAAAATTGAAATTTTTATATGAAAAACTTCTTTTGCCCATATCTCCTAATCTAAGCGTCCTAGAGCGAAAAGGGCTTTAATTCGTGACCACCCTCAAAATTTGAAATTTTCATCCAAATCCTAAAAAAATTGAAATTTTTATATGAAAAACTTCTTTTGCCCATATCTCCTAAACTAAGCGTCCTAGAGCGAAAAGAACTTTAATTCGTGACCACCCTCAAAATTTGAAATTTTCATCCAAATCCTAAAAAAATTTAAGTTTTTATATGAAAAACTTCTTTTGCCCATATCTCCTAAACTAAGCGTCCTAGAGCGAAAAGGGCTTTAATTCGTGACCACCCCCAAAAAATTGAAATTTTCATCCAAATCCTAAAAAAAAATGAAATTTTTATATGAAAAACTTCTTTTGCCCATATCTCCTAAACTAAGAGTCCTAGAGCGAAAAGGGCTTTAATTCGTGACCACCCCAAAAAATTTAAATTTGCATCCAAATCCTAAAAAAATTGAAATTTTTATATGAAAAACTTCTTGTGCCCATATCTCCTA
The DNA here is from genome assembly GCF_050003625.1 of Haematobia irritans. Lineage (NCBI taxonomy): Eukaryota > Metazoa > Arthropoda > Insecta > Diptera > Muscidae > Haematobia > Haematobia irritans. Next base: position 174,212,070 of record NC_134400.1, read on the forward strand.
AACTAAGCGTCCTAGAGCGAAAGGGGCTTTAATTCGTGACCACCCCCAAAAAATTGAAATTTTCATCCAAATCCTAAAAAAAATGAAATTTTTATATGAAAAACTTCTTTTGCCCATATCTCCTAAACTAAGAGTCCTAGAGCGAAAAGGGCTTTAATTCGTGACCACCCCCAAAAAATTGAAAAATCCACCCAAACCTAAAAAAATTTAAATTTTTATATGAAAAACTTCTTTTGCCCATATCTCCTAAACTAAGCGTCCTAGAGCGAAAAGGGCTTTAATTCGTGACCACCCCAAAAAATTGAAAATTTCGTCCAAATCCTAAAAAAATTGAAATTTTTATATGAAAAACTTCTTTTGCCCATATCTCCTAAACTAAGGGTCCTAGAGCGAAAGGGGCTTTAATTCGTGACTACCCCAAAATATTGAAATTTTCATCCAAATCCTAAAAAAATTGAAATTTTTATATGAAAAACTTCTTTTGCCCATATATCCTAAACTAAGCGTCCTAGAGCGAAAAGGGCTTTAATTCGTGACCACCCCCAAAAAATTTAAATTTTCATCCAAATCCTAAAAAAAATGAAATTTTTATATGAAAAACTTCTTTTGCCCATATCTCCTAAACTAAGAGTCCTAGAGCGAAAAGGGCTTTAATTCGTGACCACCCCCAAAAAATTGAAAAATCCACCCAAACCTAAAAAAAATTACATTTTTATATGAAAAACTTCTTTTGCCCATATCTCCTAAACTAAGAGTCCTAGAGCGAAAAGGGCTTTAATTCGTGACCACCCCAAAAAATTGAAATTTGCATCCAAATCCTAAAAAAATTGAAATTTTTATATGAAAAACTTCTTTTGCCCATATCTCCTAAACTAAGGGTCCTAGAGCGAAAAGGGCTTTAATTCGTGACCACCCCCAAAAAATTGAAAAATCCACCCAAACCTAAAAAAATTGAAATTTTTATATGAAAAACTTCTTTTGCCCATATCTCCTAAACTAAGGGTCCTAGAGCGAAAAGGGCTTTAATTCGTGACCACCCCCAAAAAATTGAAAAATCCACCCAAACCTAAAAAAATTGAAATTTTTAAATGAAAAACTTCTTTTGCCCATATCTCCTAAACTAAGCGTCCTAGAGCGAAAAGGGCTTTAATTCGTGACCACACCACAAAATTGAAATTTTTATCAAAATCCTAAAAAAATTTAAATTTTTATATGAAAAACTTCTTTTGCCCATATCTCCTAAACTAAGCGTTCTAGAGCGAAAAGGGCTTTAATTCGTGACCACCCTCAAAAATTGAAATTTTCATCCAAACCCTAAAAAAATTGAAATTTATATGAAAAACTTCTTTTGACCATATCTCCTAAACTAAGCGTCCTAGAGCGAAAAGGGCTTTAATTCGTGACCACCCCCAAAAAATTTAAAAATCCATCCAAACCTAAAAAAATTGGAATTTTTATATGAAAAACTTCTTTTGCCCGTATCTCCTAAACTAAGCGTCCTAGAGCGAAAAGGGCTTTAATTCGTGACTACCCCAAAATATTGAAATTTTCATCCAAATCCTAAAAAAATTGAAATTTATATGAAAAACTTCTTTTGACCATATCTCCTAAACTAAGCGTCCTAGAGCGAAAAGGGCTTTAATTCGTGACCACCCCCAAAAAAATTGAAAAATCAACCCAAACCTAAAAAAATTTAAATTTTTATATGAAAAACTTCTTTATGCCCATGTCTCCTAAACTAAGAGTCCTAGAGCGAAAAGGGCTTTAATTCGTGACCACCCCAAAAAATTGAAATTTGCATCCAAATCCTAAAAAAATTGAAATTTTTATATGAAAAACTTCTTTTGCCCATATCTCCTAAACTAAGGGTCCTAGAGCGAAAAGGGCTTTAATTCGTGACCACCCCCAAAAAATTGAAAAATCCACCCAAACCTAAAAAAAATTAAAATTTTTATATGAAAAACTTTTTTTGCCCATATCTCCTAAACTAAGCGTCCTAGAGCGAAAAGGGCTTTAATTCGTGACCACCCCCAAAAAATTTAAAAATCCACCCAAACCTAAAAAAATTGAAATTTGTATATGAAAAACTTCTTTTGCCCATATCTCCTAAACTAAGCGTCCTAGAGCGAAAAGGGCTTTAATTCGTGACCACCCCCAAAAAATTTAAAAATCCACCCAAACCTAAAAAAATTGAAATTTTTATATGAAAAACTTCTTTTGCCCATATCTCCTAAACTAAGCGTCCTAGAGCGAAAAGGGCTTTAATTCGTGAACACCCCCAAAAAATTTAAAAATCCACCCAAACCTAAAAAAAATGAAATTTTTTGTATGAAAAACTTCTTTTGCCCATATCTCCTAAACTAAGCGTCCTAGAGCGAAAAGGGCTTTAATTCGTGACCACCCCCAAAAAATTGAAAAATCCACCCAAACCTAAAAAAATTTAAATTTTTATATGAAAAACTTCTTTTGCCCGTATCTCCTAAACTAAGCGTCCTAGAGCGAAAAGGGCTTTAATTCGTGACCACCCCCAAAAAATTGAAATTTTCATCCAAATCCTAAAAAAAATGAAATTTTTATATGAAAAACTTCTTTTGCCCATATCTCCTAAACTAAGAGTCCTAGAGCGAAAAGGGCTTTAATTCGTGACCACCCCAAAAAATTGAAATTTGCATCCAAATCCTAAAAAAATTTAAGTTTTTATATGAAAAACTTCTTTTGCCCATATCTCCTAAACTAAGCGTCCTAGAGCGAAAAGGGCTTTAATTCGTGACCACCCCCAAAAAATTTAAAAATCCACCCAAACCTAAAAAAATTGAAATTTTTATATGAAAAACTTCTTTTGCCCATATCTCCTAATCTAAGCGTCCTAGAGCGAAAAGGGCTTTAATTCGTGACCACCCTCAAAATTTGAAATTTTCATCCAAATCCTAAAAAAATTGAAATTTTTATATGAAAAACTTCTTTTGCCCATATCTCCTAAACTAAGCGTCCTAGAGCGAAAAGAACTTTAATTCGTGACCACCCTCAAAATTTGAAATTTTCATCCAAATCCTAAAAAAATTTAAGTTTTTATATGAAAAACTTCTTTTGCCCATATCTCCTAAACTAAGCGTCCTAGAGCGAAAAGGGCTTTAATTCGTGACCACCCTCAAAATTTGAAATTTTCATCCAAATCCTAAAAAAATTTAAATTTTTATATAAAAAAACTTCTTTTGCCCATATCTCCTAAACTAAGAGTCCTACAGCGAAAAGGGCTTTAATTCGTGACCATCCCCAAAAAATTGAAATTTTCATCAAAATCCTAAAAAAATTGAAATTTTTATATGAAAAACTTCTTTTGCCCATATCTCCTAAACTAAGCGTCCCCAAAAAATTGAAATTTTCATCAAAATCCTAAAAAAATTGAAATTTTTATATGAAAAACTTCTTTTGCCCATATCTCCTAAACTAAGCGTCCTAGAGCGAAAAGGGCTTTAATTCGTGACCACCCCCAAAAAATTTAAAAATCCACCCAAACCTAAAAAAATTGAAATTTTTATATGAAAAACTTCTTTTGCCCATATCTCCTAAACTAAGCGTCCTAGAGCGAAAAGGGCTTTAATTCGTGAACACCCCCAAAAAATTTAAAAATCCACCCAAACCTAAAAAAAAATGAAATTTTTTGTATGAAAAACTTCTTTTGCCCATATCTCCTAAACTAAGCGTCCTAGAGCGAAAAGGGCTTTAATTCGTGACCACCCCCAAAAAATTGAAAAATCCACCCAAACCTAAAAAAATTTAAATTTTTATATGAAAAACTTCTTTTGCCCGTATCTCCTAAACTAAGCGTCCTAGAGCGAAAAGGGCTTTAATTCGTGACCACCCCCAAAAAATTGAAATTTTCATCCAAATCCTAAAAAAAATGAAATTTTTATATGAAAAATTTCTTTTGCCCATATCTCCTAAACTAAGAGTCCTAGAGCGAAAAGGGCTTTAATTCGTGACCACCCCAAAAAATTGAAATTTGCATCCAAATCCTAAAAAAATTTAAGTTTTTATATGAAAAACTTCTTTTGCCCATATCTCCTAAACTAAGCGTCCTAGAGCGAAAAGGGCTTTAATTCGTGACCACCCCCAAAAAATTTAAAAATCCACCCAAACCTAAAAAAATTGAAATTTTTATATGAAAAACTTCTTTTGCCCATATCTCCTAATCTAAGCGTCCTAGAGCGAAAAGGGCTTTAATTCGTGACCACCCTCAAAATTTGAAATTTTCATCCAAATCCTAAAAAAATTTAAATTTTTATATGAAAAACTTATTTTGCCCATAACTCCTAAACTAAGCGTCCTAGAGCGAAAAGGGCTTTAATTCGTGACCACCCTCAAAAATTGAAATTTTCATCCAAATCCTAAAAAAAATTAAATTTTTATATGAAAAACTTCTTTTGCCCATATCTCCTAAACTAAGCGTCCTAGAGCGAAAAGGGCTTTAATTCGTGACCACCCCAAAAAATTTAAAAATCCACCCAAACCTAAAAAATTGAAATTTTTATATGAAAAACTTCTTTTGCCCATATCTCCTAAACTAAGCGTCCTAGAGCGAAAAGGGCTTTAATTCGTGACCACCCCCAAAAAATTGAAAAATCCACCCAAACCTAAAAAGATTGAAATTTTTATATGAAAAACTTCTTTTGCCCGTATCTCCTAAACTAAGCGTCCTAGAGCGAAAAGGGCTTTAATTCGTGACTACCCCAAAATATTGAAATTTTCATCCAAATCCTAAAAAAATTGAAATTTTTATATGAAAAACTTCTTTTGCCCATATCTCCTAAACTAAGCGTCCTAGAGCGAAAAGGGCTTTAATTCGTGACCACCCCCAAAAAATTGAAATTTTCATCCAAATCCTAAAAAAAATTAAATTTTTATATGAAAAACTTCTTTTGCCCATATCTCCTAAACTAAGAGTCCTAGAGCGAAAAGGGCTTTAATTCGTGACCACCCCAAAAAATTGAAATTTGCATCCAAATCCTAAAAAAAATTGAAATTTTTATATGAAAAACTTATTTTGCCCATATCTCATAAACTAAGGGTTCTAGAGCGAAAAGGGGTTTAATTCGTGAGCACCCCCAAAAAATTGAAAAATCCACCCAAACCTAAAAAAATTTAAATTTTTATATGAAAAACTTCGTTTGCCCATATCTCCTAAACTAAGCGTCCTAGAGCGAAAAGGGCTTTAATTCGTGACCACCCCCAAAAAATTGAAATTTTCATCAAAATCCTAAAAAAATTGAAATTTTTATATGAAAAACTTCTTTTGCCCATATCTCCTAAACTAAGCGTCCTAGAGCGAAAAGGGCTTTAATTCGTGACCACCCCCAAAAAATTTAAAAATCCACCCAAACCTAAAAAAATTGAAATTTTTATATGAAAAACTTCTTTTGCCCATATCTCCTAAACTAAGCGTCCTAGAGCGAAAAGAACTTTAATTCGTGACCACCCTCAAAATTTGAAATTTTCATCCAAATCCTAAAAAAATTTAAGTTTTTATATGAAAAACTTCTTTTGCCCATATCTCCTAAACTAAGCGTCCTAGAGCGAAAAGGGCTTTAATTCGTGACCACCCCCAAAAAATTTAAAAATCCACCCAAACCTAAAAAAATTGAAATTTTTATATGAAAAACTTCTTTTGCCTATATCTCCTAAACTAAGCGTCCTAGAGCGAAAAGGGCTTTAATTCGTGACTACCCCAAAATATTGAAATTTTCATCCAAATCCTAAAAAAATTGAAATTTTTATATGAAAAACTTCTTTTGCCGTATCTCCTAAACTAAGCGTCCTAGAGCGAAAAGGGCTTTAATTCGTGACCACCCCCAAAAAATTGAAAAATCCACCCAAACCTAAAAAAATTGAAATTTTTATATGAAAAACTTCTTTTGCCCGTACCTCCTAAACTAAGCGTCCTAGAGCGAAAAGGGCTTTAATTCGTGACTACCCCAAAATATTGAAATTTTCATCCAAATCCTAAAAAAATTGAAATTTTTATATGAAAAACTTATTTTGCCCATATCTCCTAAACTAAGCGTCCTAGAGCGAAAAGGGCTTTAATTCGTGACCACCCCCAAAAAATTGAAATTTTCATCCAAATCCTAAAAAATTTAAATTTTTATATGAAAAACTTCTTTTGCCCATATCTCCTAAAGAAAGGGTCCTATAGCGAAAAGGGCTTTAATTCGTGACCACCCCCAAAAAATTGAAAAATCCACCCAAACCTAAGAAAATTAAAATTTTTATATGAAAAACTTCTTTTGTCCATATCTCCTAAACTAAGAGTCCTAGAGCGAAAAGGGCTTTAATTCGTGACCACCCCAAAAAATTTAAATTTTCATCCAAATCCTAAAAAAATTGAAATTTTTATATGAAAAACTTCTTTTGCCCATATCTCCTAAACTAAGCGTCCTAGAGCGAAAGGGGCTTTAATTCGTGACCATCCCCAAAAAATTGAAGTTTTCATCAAAATCCTAAAAAAATTGAAATTTTTATATGAAAAACTTCTTTTGCCCATATCTCCTAAACTAAGCGTCCTAGAGCGAAAAGGGCTTTAATTCGTGACCACCCCCAAAAAATTTAAAAATCCACCCAAACCTAAAAAAATTGAAATTTTTATATGAAAAACTTCCTTTGCCCATATCTCCTAAACTAAGCGCCCTAGAGCGAAAAGAGCTTTAATTCGTGACCACCCCCAAAAAATTGAAAAATCCACCCAAACCTAAAAAAATTGAAATTTTTATATGAAAAACTTCTTTTGTCCATATCTCCTAAACTAGGCGTCCTTGAGCGAAAAGAGCTTTAATTCGTGACCACCCTCAAAATTTGAAATTTTCATCCAAATCCTAAAAAAATTGAAATTTTTATATGAAAAACTTCTTTTGCCCATATCTCCTAAACTAAGCGTCCTAGAGCGAAAAGGGCTTTAATTCGTGACCACCCCAAAAAATTGAAATTTTCATCCAAATTCTAAAAAAAATGAAATTTTTATATGAAAAACTTCTTTTGCCCATATCTCCTAAACTAAGCGTCCTAGAGCGAAAAGGGCTTTAATTCGTGACCATCCCCAAAAAATTGAAATTTTCATCAAAATCCTACAAAAATTGAAATTTTTATATGAAAAACTTCTTTTGCCCATATCTCCTAAACTAAGAGTCCTAGATCGAAAAGGGCTTTAATTCGTGACCACCCCCAAAAAATTTAAAAATCCACCCAAACCTAAAAAAATTGAAATTTTTATATGAAAAACTTCTTTTGCCCATATCTCCTAAACTAAGCGTCCTAGAGCGAAAAGAGCTTTTATTCGTGACCACCCTCAAAATTTGAAATTTTCATCCAAATCCTAAAAAAATATAAGTTTTTATATGAAAAACTTCTTTTGCCCATATATCCTAAACTAAGCGTCCTAGAGCGAAAAGGGCTTTTATTCGTGACCACCCCCAAAAATTTAAAAATCCACCCAAACCTAAAAAAATTGAAATTTTTATATGAAAAACTTCTTTTGCCCATATCTCCTAAACTAAGCGTCCTAGAGCGAAAAGGGCTTTAATTCGTGACCATCCCCAAAAAATTGAAGTTTTCATCAAAATCCTAAAAAAATTGAAATTTTTATGTGAAAAACTTCTTTTGCCCATATCTCCTAAACTAAGCGTCCTAGAGCGAAAAGGGCTTTAATTCGTGACCACCCCCAAAAAATTTAAAAATCCACCCAAACCTAAAAAAATTGAAATTTTTATATGAAAAACTTCTTTTGCCCATATCTCCTAAACTAAGCGTCCTAGAGCGAAAAGGGCTTTAATTCGTGACCATCCCCAAAAAAATGAAGTTTTCATCAAAATCCTAAAAAAATTGAAATTTTTATGTGAAAAACTTCTTTTGCCCATATCTCCTAAACTAAGCGTCCTAGAGCGAAAAGGGCTTTAATTCGTGACCACCCCCAAAAAATTTAAAAATCCACCCAAACCTAAAAAAATTGAAATTTTTATATGAAAAACTTCTTTTGCCCATATCTCCTAAACTAAGCGTCCTTGAGCGAAAAGAGCTTTAATTCGTGACCATCCCCAAAAAATTGAAATTTTTATCAAAATCCTAAAAAAATTGAAATTTTTATATGAAAAACTTCTTTTGCCCGTATCTCCTAAACTAAGCGTCCTAGAGCGAAAAGGGCTTTAATTCGTGACCACCCCCATAAAATATAAAAATCCACCCAAACCTAAAAAAATTGAAATTTGTATATGAAAAACTTCTTTTGCCCATATCTCCTAAACTAAGCGTCCTAGAGCGAAAAGAGCTTTAATTCGTGACCATCCCCAAAAAATTGAAATTTTCATCAAAATCCTAAAAAAATTGAAATTTTTATATGAAAAACTTCTTTTGCCCGTATCTCCTAAACTAAGCGTCCTAGAGCGAAAAGGGCTTTAATTCGTGACCATCCCCAAAAAATTGAAATTTTCATCAAAATCCTAAAAAAATTTAAATTTTTATATGAAAAACTTCTTTTGCCCATATCTCCTAAACTAAGCGTCCTAGAGCGAAAAGGGCTTTAATTCGTGACCACCCCCAACAAATTTAAAAATCCACCCATACCTAAAAAAATTGAAATGTTTATATGAAAAACTTCTTTTGCCCATATCTCCTAAACTAAGCGTCCTAGAGCGAAAAGGGCTTTAATTCGCGACTACCACAAAATATTGAAATTTTCATCCAAATCCTATAAAAAGGAAATTTTTATATGAAAAACTTCTTTTGCCCATATCTCCTAAACTAAGCGTCCTAGAGCGAAAAGGGCTTTAATTCGTGACCACCCCCAAAAAATTGAAATTTTCGTCCAAATCCTAAAAAAATTTAAATTTTTATATGAAAAACTTCTTTTGCCCATATCTCCTAAACTAAGGGTCCTAGAGCGAAAAGGGCTTTAATTCGTGACCACCCCCAAAAAATTTAAAAATCCACCCAAACCTAACAAAATTGAAATTTTTATATGAAAAACTTCTTTTGCCCATATCTCCTAAACTAAGCGTCCTTGAGCGAAAAGAGCTTTAATTCGTGACCACCCCCAAAAAATTTAAAAATCCACCCAAACCTAAAAAAATTGAAATTTTTATATGAAAAACTTCTTTTGCCCGTATCTCCTAAACTAAGCGTCCTAGAGCGAAAAGAGCTTTAATTCGTGACCATCCCCAAAAAATTGAAATTTTCATCCAAATCCTAAAAAAATTTAAATTTTTATATGAAAAACTTCTTTTGCCCATATCTCCTAAACTAAGCGTCCTAGAGCGAAAAGGGCTTTAATTCGTGACCACTCCCAAAAAATTGAAATTTTCGTCCAAATCCTAAAAAAATGAAATTTTTATATGAAAAACTTCTTTTGCCCATATCTCCTAATCTAAGAGTCCTAGAGCGAAAAGGGCTTTAATTCGTGACCACCCCAAAAAATTGAAAAATCCACCCAAACCTAAAAAAATTGACATTTTTATATGAAAAACTTCTTTTGCCCGTATCTCCTAAACTAAGCGTCCTAGAGCGAAAAGGGCTTTAATTCGTGACTATCCCAAAATATTGAAATTTTCATCTAAATCCTAAAAAAATTGAAATTTTTATATGAAAAACTTCTTTTGCCCATATCTCCTAAACTAAGCGTCCTAGAGCGAAAAGGGCTTTAATTCGTGACCACCCCCAAAAAATTGAAAAATCCACCCAAACCTAAAAAAATTGAAATTTTTATATGAAAAACTTCTTTTGCCCATATCTCCTAAACTAAGGGTTCTAGAGCGAAAAGTAATTCGAGACCACCCCCAAAAAATTGAGAAATCCACCCAAACCTAAAAAAATTTAAATTTTTATATGAAAAACTTCTTTTGCCCATATCTCCTAAACTAAGCGTCCTAGAGCGAAAAGGGCTTTAATTCGTGACCACCCCCAAAAAATTGAAATTTTCAACCAAATCCTAAAAAAATGAAATTTTTATATGAAAAACTTCTTTTGCCCATATCTCCTAAACTAAGGGTCCTAGAGCGAAAAGGGCTTTAATTCGTGACCACCCCCAAAAAATTGAAATTTTCAACCAAATCCTAAAAAAATGAAATTTTTATATGAAAAACTTCTTTTGCCCATATCTCCTAAACTAAGGGTCCTAGAGCGAAAAGGGCTTTAATTCGTGACCACCCCAAAAAATTGAAATTTGCATCCAAATCCTAAAAAAATTGAAATTTTTATATGAAAAACTTCTTTTGCCCATATCTCCTAAACTAAGGGTCCTAGAGCGAAAAGGGCTTTAATTCGTGACCACCCCCAAAAAATTTAAATTTTCATCCAAATCCTAAAAAAATGAAATTTTTATATGAAAAACTTCTTTTGCCCATATCTCCTAATCTAAGAGTCCTAGAGCGAAAAGGGCTTTAATTCGTGACCACCCCAAAAAATTGAAATTTGCATCCAAATCCTAAAAAAATTGAAATTTTTATATGAAAAACTTCTTTTGCCCATATCTCCTAAACTAAGCGTCCTAGACCGAAAAGGGCTTTACTTCGTGACCACCCCAAAAAATTGAAATTTTCATCCAAATTCGAAAAAAATGAAATTTTTATATGAAAAACTTCATTTGCCCATATCTCCTAAACTAAGCGTCCTACAGCGAAAAGGGCTTTAATTCGTGACCATCCCCAAAAAATTGAAATTTTCATCAAAATCCTAAAAAAATTTAAATTTTTATATGAAAAACTTCTTTTGCCCATATCTCCTAAACTAAGCGTCCTAGAGCGAAAAGGGCTTTAATTCGTGACCACCCCCAAAAAATTTAAAAATCCACCCAAACCTAAAAAAAATGAAATGTTTATATGAAAAACTTCTTTTGCCCATATCTCCTAAACTAAGCGTCTCAGAGCGAAAAGGGCTTTAATTCATGACCACCCCCAAAAAATTGAAAAATCCACCCAAACCTAAAAAAATGGAAATTTTTAAATGAAAAACTTCTTTTGCCCATATCTCCTAAACTAAGCGTCCTAGAGCGAAAAGGGCTTTAATTCGTGACCACCCCCAAAAAATTGAAATTTTCATCCAAATCCTAAAAAAAATTAAATTTTTATATGAAAAACTTCTTTTGCCCATATCTCCTAAACTAAGAGTCCTAGAGCGAAAAGGGCTTTAATTCGTGACCACCCCAAAAAATTTAAATTTGCATCCAAATCCTAAAAAAAATTGAAACTTTTATATGAAAAACTTATTTTGCCCATATCTCATAAACTAAGGGTTCTAGAGCGAAAAGGGCTTTAATTCGTGAGCACCCCCAAAAAATTGAAAAATCCACCCAAACCTAAAAAAATTTAAATTTTTATATGAAAAACTTCGTTTGCCCATATCTCCTAAACTAAGCGTCCTAGAGCGAAAAGGGCTTTAATTCGTGACCACCCCCAAAAAATTGAAATTTTCATCAAAATCCTAAAAAAATTGAAATTTTTATATGAAAAACTTCTTTTGCCCATATCTCCTAAACTAAGCGTCCTAGAGCGAAAAGGGCTTTAATTCGTGACCACCCCCAAAAAATTTAAAAATCCACCCAAACCTAAAAAAATTGAAATTTTTATATGAAAAACTTCCTTTGCCCATATCTCCTAAACTAAGCGTCCTAGAGCGAAAAGAACTTTAATTCGTGACCACCCTCAAAATTTGAAATTTTCATCCAAATCCTAAAAAAATTTAAGTTTTTATATGAAAAACTTCTTTTGCCCATATCTCCTAAACTAAGCGTCCTAGAGCGAAAAGGGCTTTAATTCGTGACCACCCCCAAAAAATTTAAAAATCCACCCAAACCTAAAAAAATTGAAATTTTTATATGAAAAACTTCTTTTACCTATATCTCCTAAACTAAGCGTCCTAGAGCGAAAAGGGCTTTAATTCGTGACTACCCCAAAATATTGAAATTTTCATCCAAATCCTAAAAAAATTGAAATTTTTATATGAAAAACTTCTTTTGCCGTATCTCCTAAACTAAGCGTCCTAGAGCGAAAAGGGCTTTAATTCGTGACCACCCCAAAAAATTGAAATTTGCATCCAAATCCTAAAAAAAATTGAAATTTTTATATGAAAAACTTATTTTGTCCATATCTCATAAACTAAGGGTTCTAGAGCGAAAAGGGCTTTAATTCGTGAGCACCCCCAAAAAATTGAAAAATCCACCCAAACCTAAAAAAATTTAAATTTTTATATGAAAAACTTCGTTTGCCCATATCTCCTAAACTAAGCGTCCTAGAGCGAAAAGGGCTTTAATTTGGGCCCCCCCCCCCAAAAAATTTAAATTTTCATCCAAATCCTAAAAAAATTGAAATTTTTATATGAAAAACTTCTTTTGCCCATATCTCCTAAACTAAGCGTCCTAGAGCGAAAAGGGCTTTAATTCGTGACCACCCCCAAAAAATTTAAAAATCCACCCAAACCTAAAAAAATTGAAATTTTTATATGAAAAACTTCTTTTGCCCATATCTCCTAAACTAAGCGTCCTAGAGCGAAAAGAACTTTAATTCGTGACCACCCTCAAAATTTGAAATTTTCATCCAAATCCTAAAAAAATTTAAGTTTTTATATGAAAAACTTCTTTTGCCCATATCTCCTAAACTAAGCGTCCTAGAGCGAAAAGGGCTTTAATTCGTGACCACCCTCAACATTTGAAATTTTCATCCAAATCCTAAAAAAATTTAAATTTTTATATAAAAAAACTTCTTTTGCCCATATCTCCTAAACTAAGAGTCCTACAGCGAAAAGGGCTTTAATTCGTGACCATCCCCAAAAAATTGAAATTTTCATCAAAATCCTAAAAAAATTGAAATTTTTATATGAAAAACTTCTTTTGCCCATATCTCCTAAACTAAGCGTCCCCAAAAAATTGAAATTTTCATCAAAATCCTAAAAAAATTGAAATTTTTATATGAAAAACTTCTTTTGCCCATATCTCCTAAACTAAGCGTCCTAGAGCGAAAAGGGCTTTAATTCGTGACCACCCCCAAAAAATTTAAAAATCCACCCAAACCTAAAAAAATTGAAATTTTTATATGAAAAACTTCTTTTGCCCATATCTCCTAAACTAAGCGTCCTAGAGCGAAAAGGGCTTTAATTCGTGACCACCCTCAACATTTGAAATTTTCATCCAAATCCTAAAAAAATTTAAATTTTTATATAAAAAAACTTCTTTTGCCCATATCTCCTAAACTAAGAGTCCTACAGCGAAAAGGGCTTTAATTCGTGACCATCCCCAAAAAATTGAAATTTTCATCAAAATCCTAAAAAAATTGAAATTTTTATATGAAAAACTTCTTTTGCCCATATCTCCTAAACTAAGCGTCCCCAAAAAATTGAAATTTTCATCAAAATCCTAAAAAAATTGAAATTTTTATATGAAAAACTTCTTTTGCCCATATCTCCTAAACTAAGCGTCCTAGAGCGAAAAGGGCTTTAATTCGTGACCACCCCCAAAAAATTTAAAAATCCACCCAAACCTAAAAAAATTGAAATTTTTATATGAAAAACTTCTTTTGCCCATATCTCCTAAACTAAGCGTCCTAGAGCGAAAAGGGCTTTAATTCGTGAACACCCCCAAAAAATTTAAAAATCCACCCAAACCTGAAAAAAATGAAATTTTTTGTATGAAAAACTTCTTTTGCCCATATCTCCTAAACTAAGCGTCCTAGAGCGAAAAGGGCTTTAATTCGTGACCACCCCCAAAAAATTGAAATTTTCATCCAAATCCTAAAAAAAATGAAATTTTTATATGAAAAATTTCTTTTGCCCATATCTCCTAAACTAAGAGTCCTAGAGCGAAAAGGGCTTTAATTCGTGACCACCCCAAAAAATTGAAATTTGCATCCAAATCCTAAAAAAATTTAAGTTTTTATATGAAAAACTTCTTTTGCCCATATCTCCTAAACTAAGCGTCCTAGAGCGAAAAGGGCTTTAATTCGTGACCACCCCCAAAAAATTGAAAAATCCACCCAAACCTAAAAAGATTGAAATTTTTATATGAAAAACTTCTTTTGCCCGTATCTCCTAAACTAAGCGTCCTAGAGCGAAAAGGGCTTTAATTCGTGACTACCCCAAAATATTGAAATTTTCATCCAAATCCTAAAAAAATTGAAATTTTTATATGAAAAACTTCTTTTGCCCATATCTCCTAAACTAAGCGTCCTAGAGCGAAAAGGGCTTTAATTCGTGACCACCCCCAAAAAATTGAAATTTTCATCCAAATCCTAAAAAAAATTAAATTTTTATATGAAAAACTTCTTTTGCCCATATCTCCTAAACTAAGAGTCCTAGAGCGAAAAGGGCTTTAATTCGTGACCACCCCAAAAAATTTAAATTTGCATCCAAATCCTAAAAAAAATTGAAATTTTTATATGAAAAACTTATTTTGCCCATATCTCATAAACTAAGGGTTCTAGAGCGAAAAGGGCTTTAATTCGTGAGCACCCCCAAAAAATTGAAAAATCCACCCAAACCTAAAAAAATTTAAATTTTTATATGAAAAACTTCGTTTGCCCATATCTCCTAAACTAAGCGTCCTAGAGCGAAAAGGGCTTTAATTCGTGACCACCCCCAAAAAATTGAAATTTTCATCAAAATCCTAAAAAAATTTAAATTTTTATATGAAAAACTTCTTTTGCCCATATCTCCTAAACTAAGCGTCCTAGAGCGAAAAGGGCTTTAATTCGTGACCACCCCCAAAAAATTTAAAAATCCACCCAAACCTAAAAAAATTGAAATTTTTATATGAAAAACTTCTTTTGCCCATATCTCCTAAACTAAGCGTCCTAGAGCGAAAAGAACTTTAATTCGTGACCACCCTCAAAATTTGAAATTTTCATCCAAATCCTAAAAAAATTTAAGTTTTTATATGAAAAACTTCTTTTGCCCATATCTCCTAAACTAAGCGTCCTAGAGCGAAATGAACTTTAATTCGTGACCACCCTCAAAATTTGAAATTTTCATCCAAATCCTAAAAAAAATTAAGTTTTTATATGAAAAACTTCTTTTGCCCATATCTCCTAAACTAAGCGTCCTAGAGCGAAAAGGGCTTTAATTCGTGACCACCCTCAACATTTGAAATTTTCATCCAAATCCTAAAAAAATTTAAATTTTTATATAAAAAAACTTCTTTTGCCCATATCTCCTAAACTAAGAGTCCTACAGCGAAAAGGGCTTTAATTCGTGACCATCCCCAAAAAATTGAAATTTTCATCAAAATCCTAAAAAAATTGAAATTTTTATATGAAAAACTTCTTTTGCCCATATCTCCTAAACTAAGCGTCCCCAAAAAATTGAAATTTTCATCAAAATCCTAAAAAAATTGAAATTTTTATATGAAAAACTTCTTTTGCCCATATCTCCTAAACTAAGCGTCCTAGAGCGAAAAGGGCTTTAATTCGTGACCACCCCCAAAAAATTTAAAAATTCACCCAAACCTAAAAAAATTGAAATTTTTATATGAAAAACTTCTTTTGCCCATATCTCCTAAACTAAGCGTCCTAGAGCGAAAAGGGCTTTAATTCGTGAACACCCCCAACAAATTTAAAAATCCACCCAAACCTGAAAAAAAATGAAATTTTTTGTATGAAAAACTTCTTTTGCCCATATCTCCTAAACTAAGCGTCCTAGAGCGAAAAGGGCTTTAATTCGTGACCACCCCCAAAAAATTGAAAAATCCACCCAAACCTAAAAAAATTTAAATTTTTATATGAAAAACTTCTTTTGCCCGTATCTCCTAAACTAAGCGTCCTAGAGCGAAAAGGGCTTTAATTCGTGACCACCCCCAAAAAATTGAAATTTTCATCCAAATCCTAAAAAAAATGAAATTTTTATATGAAAAATTTCTTTTGCCCATATCTCCTAAACTAAGAGTCCTAGAGCGAAAAGGGCTTTAATTCGTGACCACCCCAAAAATTGAAATTTGCATCCAAATCCTAAAAAAATTTAAGTTTTTATATGAAAAACTTCTTTTGCCCATATCTCCTAAACTAAGCGTCCTAGAGCGAAAAGGGCTTTAATTCGTGACCACCCCCAAAAAATTTAAAAATCCACCCAAACCTAAAAAAATTGAAATTTTTATATGAACAACTTCTTTTGCCCATATCTCCTAATCTAAGCGTCCTAGAGCGAAAAGGGCTTTAATTCGTGACCACCCTCAAAATTTGAAATTTTCATCCAAATCCTAAAAAAATTTAAATTTTTATATGAAAAACTTCTTTTGCCCATAACTCCTAAACTAAGCGTCCTAGAGCGAAAAGGGCTTTAATTCGTGACCACCCTCAAAAATTGAAATTTTCATCCAAATCCTAAAAAAAATTAAATTTTTATATGAAAAACTTCTTTTGCCCATATCTCCTAAACTAAGCGTTTTAGAGCGAAAAGGGCTTTAATTCGTGACCACCCCAAAAAATTTAAAAATCCACCCAAACCTAAAAAATTGAAATTTTTATATGAAAAACTTCTTTTGCCCATATCTCCTAAACTAAGCGTCCTAGAGCGAAAAGGGCTTTAATTCGTGACCATCCCCAAAAAATTGAAATTTTCATCAAAATCCTACAAAAATTGAAATTTTTATATGAAAAACTTCTTTTGCCCATATCTCCTAAACTAAGCGTCCTAGAGCGAAAAGGGCTTTAATTCGTGACCACCCCCAAAAAATTTAAAAATCCACCCAAACCTAAAAAAATTGAAATTTTTATATGAAAAACTTCTTTTGCCCATATCTCCTAAACTAAGCGTCCTAGAGCGAAAAGGGCTTTAATTCGTGACCACCCCCAAAAAAATTAAAGATCCACCCAAACCTAAAAAAATTGAAATTTTTATATGAAAAACTTCTTTTGCCCATATCTCCTAAACTAAGCGTCCTAGAGCGAAAAGGGCTTTAATTCGTGACCACCCCCAAAAAATTGAAAAATCCACCCAAACCTAAAAAGATTGAAATTTTTATATGAAAAACTTCTTTTGCCCGTATCTCCTAAACTAAGCGTCCTAGAGCGAAAAGGGCATTAATTCGTGACTACCCCAAAATATTGAAATTTTCATCCAAATCCTAAAAAAATTGAAATTTTTATATGAAAAACTTCTTTTGCCCATATCTCCTAAACTAAGCGTCCTAGAGCGAAAAGGGCTTTAATTCGTGACCACCCCCAAAAAATTGAAATTTTCATCCAAATCCTAAAAAAAATTAAATTTTTATATGAAAAACTTCTTTTGCCCATATCTCCTAAACTAAAGCGAAAAGGGCTTTAATTCGTGACCACCCCAAAAAATTTAAATTTGCATCCAAATCCTAAAAAAAATTGAAATTTTTATATGAAAAACTTATTTTGCCCATATCTCATAAACTAAGGGTTCTAGAGCGAAAAGTGCTTTAATTCGTGAGCACCCCCAAAAAATTGAAAAATCCACCCAAACCTAAAAAAATTTAAATTTTTATATGAAAAACTTCGTTTGCCCATATCTCCTAAACTAAGCGTCCTAGAGCGAAAAGGGCTTTAATTCGTGACCACCCCCAAAAAATTGAAATTTTCATCAAAATCCTAAAAAAATTGAAATTTTTATATGAAAAACTTCTTTTGCCCATATCTCCTAAACTAAGCGTCCTAGAGCGAAAAGGGCTTTAATTCGTGACCACCCCCAAAAAATTTAAAAATCCACCCAAACCTAAAAAAATTGAAATTTTTATATGAAAAACTTCTTTTGCCCATATCTCCTAAACTAAGCGTCCTAGAGCGAAAAGAACTTTAATTCGTGACCACCCTCAAAATTTGAAATTTTCATCCAAATCCTAAAAAAATTTAAGTTTTTATATGAAAAACTTCTTTTGCCCATATCTCCTAAACTAAGCGTCCTAGAGCGAAAAGGGCTTTAATTCGTGACCACCCCCAAAAAATTTAAAAATCCACCCAAACCTAAAAAAATTTAAATTTTTATATGAAAAACTTCTTTTGCCTATATCTCCTAAACTAAGCGTCCTAGAGCGAAAAGGGCTTTAATTCGTGACTACCCCAAAATATTGAAATTTTCATCCAAATCCTAAAAAAATTGAAATTTTTATATGAAAAACTTCTTTTGCCGTATCTCCTAAACTAAGCGTCCTAGAGCGAAAAGGGCTTTAATTCGTGACCACCCCCAAAAAATTGAAAAATCCACCCAAACCTAAAAAAATTGAAATTTTTATATGAAAAACTTCTTTTGCCCGTACCTCCTAAACTAAGCGTCCTAGAGCGAAAAGGGCTTTAATTCGTGACTACCCCAAAATATTGAAATTTTCATCCAAATCCTAAAAAAATTGAAATTTTTATATGAAAAACTTATTTTGCCCATATCTCCTAAACTAAGCGTCCTAGAGCGAAAAGGGCTTTAATTCGTGACCACCCCCAAAAAATTGAAATTTTCATCCAAATCCTAAAAAATTTAAATATTTATATGAAAAACTTCTTTTGCCCATATCTCCTAAAGAAAGGGTCCTATAGCGAAAAGGGCTTTAATTCGTGACCACCCCCAAAAAATTTAAAAATCCACCCAAACCTAAAAAAATTGAAATTTTTATATGAACAACTTCTTTTGCCCATATCTCCTAATCTAAGCGTCCTAGAGCGAAAAGGGCTTTAATTCGTGACCACCCTCAAAATTTGAAATTTTCATCCAAATCCTAAAAAAATTTAAATTTTTATATGAAAAACATCTTTTGCCCATATCTCCTAAACTAAGCGTCCTAGAGCGAAAAGGGCTTTAATTTGGGCCCCCCCCCAAAAAATTTAAATTTTCATCCAAATCCTAAAAAAATTGAAATTTTTATATGAAAAACTTCTTTTGCCCGTACCTCCTAAACTAAGCGTCCTAGAGCGAAAAGGGCTTTAATTCGTGACTACCCCAAAATATTGAAATTTTCATCCAAATCCTAAAAAAATTGAAATTTTTATATGAAAAACTTATTTTGCCCATATCTCCTAAACTAAGCGTCCTAGAGCGAAAAGGGCTTTAATTCGTGACCACCCTCAAAATTTGAAATTTTCATCCAAATCCTAAAAAAATTTAAGTTTTTATATGAAAAACTTCTTTTGCCCATATCTCCTAAACTAAGCGTCCTAGAGCGAAAAGGGCTTTAATTCGTGACCACCCCCAAAAAATTTAAAAATCCACCCAAACCTAAAAAAATTGAAATGTTTATATGAAAAACTTCTTTTGCCCATATCTCCTAAACTAAGCGCCCTAGAGCGAAAAGGGCTTTAATTCGTGACTACCACAAAATATTGAAATTTTCATCGAAATCCTAAAAAAATTTAAATTTTTATATGAAAAACTTCTTTTGCCCATATCTCCTAAACTAAGCGTCCTAGAGCGAAAAGGGCTTTAATTCGTGACCACCCCCAAAAAATTTAAAAATCCACCCAAACCTAAAAAAATTGAAATTTTTATATGAAAAACTTCTTTTGCCCATATCTCCTAAACTAAGCGTCCTAGAGCGAAAAGAACTTTAATTCGTGACCACCCTCAAAATTTGAAATTTTCATCCAAATCCTAAAAAAATTTAAGTTTTTATATGAAAAACTTCTTTTGCCCATATCTCCTAAACTAAGCGTCCTAGAGCGAAAAGGGCTTTAATTCGTGACCATCCCCAAAAAATTGAAGTTTTCATCAAAATCCTAAAAAAATTGAAATTTTTATGTGAAAAACTTCTTTTGCCCATATCTCCTAAACTAAGAGTCCTACAGCGAAAAGGGCTTTAATTCGTGACCATCCCCAAAAAATTGAAATTTTCATCAAAATCCTAAAAAAATTGAAATTTTTATATGAAAAACTTCTTTTGCCCATATCTCCTAAACTAAGCGTCCCCAAAAAATTGAAATTTTCATCAAAATCCTAAAAAAATTGAAATTTTTATATGAAAAACTTCTTTTGCCCATATCTCCTAAACTAAGCGTCCTAGAGCGAAAAGGGCTTTAATTCGTGACCACCCCCAAAAAATTTAAAAATCCACCCAAACCTAAAAAAATTGAAATTTTTATATGAAAAACTTCTTTTGCCCATATCTCCTAAACTAAGCGTCCTAGAGCGAAAAGGGCTTTAATTCGTGAACACCCCCAACAAATTTAAAAATCCACCCAAACCTGAAAAAAAATGAAATTTTTTGTATGAAAAACTTCTTTTGCCCATATCTCCTAAACTAAGCATCCTAGAGCGAAAAGGGCTTTAATTCGTGACCACCCCCAAAAAATTGAAAAATCCACCCAAACCTAAAAAAATTTAAATTTTTATATGAAAAACTTCTTTTGCCCGTATCTCCTAAACTAAGCGTCCTAGAGCGAAAAGGGCTTTAATTCGTGACCACCCCCAAAAAATTGAAATTTTCATCCAAATCCTAAAAAAAATGAAATTTTTATATGAAAAATTTCTTTTGCCCATATCTCCTAAACTAAGAGTCCTAGAGCGAAAAGGGCTTTAATTCGTGACCACCCCAAAAAATTGAAATTTGCATCCAAATCCTAAAAAAATTTAAGTTTTTATATGAAAAACTTCTTTTGCCCATATCTCCTAAACTAAGCGTCCTAGAGCGAAAAGGGCTTTAATTCGTGACCACCCCCAAAAAATTTAAAAATCCACCCAAACCTAAAAAAATTGAAATTTTTATATGAACAACTTCTTTTGCCCATATCTCCTAATCTAAGCGTCCTAGAGCGAAAAGGGCTTTAATTCGTGACCACCCTCAAAATTTGAAATTTTCATCCAAATCCTAAAAAAATTTAAATTTTTATATGAAAAACTTCTTTTGCCCATAACTCCTAAACTAAGCGTCCTAGAGCGAAAAGGGCTTTAATTCGTGACCACCCTCAAAAATTGAAATTTTCATCCAAATCCTAAAAAAAATTAAATTTTTATATGAAAAACTTCTTTTGCCCATATCTCCTAAACTAAGCGTCCTAGAGCGAAAAGGGCTTTAATTCGTGACCACCCCAAAAAATTTAAAAATCCACCCAAACCTAAAAAATTGAAATTTTTATATGAAAAACTTCTTTTGCCCATATCTCCTAAACTAAGCGTCCTAGAGCGAAAAGGGCTTTAATTCGTGACCACCCCCAAAAAATTGAAAAATCCACCCAAACCTAAAAAGATTGAAATTTTTATATGAAAAACTTCTTTTGCCCGTATCTCCTAAACTAAGCGTCCTAGAGCGAAAAGGGCTTTAATTCGTGACTACCCCAAAATATTGAAATTTTCATCCAAATCCTAAAAAAATTGAAATTTTTATATGAAAAACTTCTTTTGCCCATATCTCCTAAACTAAGCGTCCTAGAGCGAAAAGGGCTTTAATTCGTGACCACCCCCAAAAAATTGAAATTTTCATCCCAATCCTAAAAAAAATTAAATTTTTATATGAAAAACTTCTTTTGCCCATATCTCCTAAACTAAGAGTCCTAGAGCGAAAAGGGCTTTAATTCGTGACCACCCCAAAAAATTTAAATTTGCATCCAAATCCTAAAAAAAATTGAAATTTTTATATGAAAAACTTATTTTGCCCATATCTCATAAACTAAGGGTTCGAGAGCGAAAAGGGCTTTAATTCGTGAGCACCCCCAAAAAATTGAAAAATCCACCCAAACCTAAAAAAATTTAAATTTTTATATGAAAAACTTCGTTTGCCCATATCTCCTAAACTAAGCGTCCTAGAGCGAAAAGGGCTTTAATTCGTGACCACCCCCAAAAAATTGAAATTTTCATCAAAATCCTAAAAAAATTGAAATTTTTATATGAAAAACTTCTTTTGCCCATATCTCCTAAACTAAGCGTCCTAGAGCGAAAAGGGCTTTAATTCGTGACCACCCCCAAAAAATTTAAAAATCCACCCAAACCTAAAAAAATTGAAATTTTTATATGAAAAACTTCTTTTGCCCATATCTCCTAAACTAAGCGTCCTAGAGCGAAAAGAACTTTAATTCGTGACCAACCTCAAAATTTGAAATTTTCATCCAAATCCTAAAAAAATTTAAGTTTTTATATGAAAAACTTCTTTTGCCCATATCTCCTAAACTAAGCGTCCTAGAGCGAAAAGGGCTTTAATTCGTGACCACCCCCAAAAAATTTAAAAATCCACCCAAACCTAAAAAAATTGAAATTTTTATATGAAAAACTTCTTTTGCCTATATCTCCTAAACTAAGCGTCCTAGAGCGAAAAGGGCTTTAATTCGTGACTACCCCAAAATATTGAAATTTTCATCCAAATCCTAAAAAAATTGAAATTTTTATATGAAAAACTTCTTTTGCCGTATCTCCTAAACTAAGCGTCCTAGAGCGAAAAGGGCTTTAATTCGTGACCACCCCCAAAAAATTGAAAAATCCACCCAAACCTAAAAAAATTGAAATTTTTATATGAAAAACTTCTTTTGCCCGTACCTCCTAAACTAAGCGTCCTAGAGCGAAAAGGGCTTTAATTCGTGACTACCCCAAAATATTGAAATTTTCATCCAAATCCTAAAAAAATTGAAATTTTTATATGAAAAACTTATTTTGCCCATATCTCCTAAACTAAGCGTCCTAGAGCGAAAAGGGCTTTAATTCGTGACCACCCCCAAAAAATTGAAATTTTCATCCAAATCCTAAAAAATTTAAATTTTTATATGAAAAACTTCTTTTGCCCATATCTCCTAAAGAAAGGGTCCTATAGCGAAAAGGGCTTTAATTCGTGACCACCCCCAAAAAATTGAAAAATCCACCCAAACCAAAGAAAATTAAAATTTTTATATGAAAAACTTCTTTTGCCCATATCTCCTAAACTAAGCGTCCTAGAGCGAAAAGGGCTTTAATTCGTGACCACCCCAAAAAATTGAAATTTTCATCCAAATTCTAAAAAAATGAAATTTTTATATGAAAAACTTCTTTTGCCCATATCTCCTAAACTAAGCGTCCTAGAGCGAAAAGGGCTTTAATTCGTGACCATCCCCAAAAAATTGAAATTTTCATCAAAATCCTACAAAAATTGAAATTTTTATATGAAAAACTTCTTTTGCCCATATCTCCTAAACTAAGCGTCCTAGAGCGAAAAGGGCTTTAATTCGTGACCACCCCCAAAAAATTTAAAAATCCACCCAAACCTAAAAAAATTGAAATTTTTATATGAAAAACTTCTTTTGCCCATATCTCCTAAACTAAGCGTCCTAGAGCGAATAGAGCTTTTATTCGTGACCACCCTCAAAATTTGAAATTTTCATCCAAATCCTAAAAAAATATAAGTTTTTATATGAAAAACTTCTTTTGCCCATATATCCTAAACTAAGCGTCCTAGAGCGAAAAGGGCTTTTATTCGTGACCACCCCCAAAAAATTTAAAAATCCACCCAAACCTAAAAAAATTGAAATTTTTATATGAAAAACTTCTTTTGCCCATATCTCCTAAACTAAGCGTCCTAGAGCGAAAAGGGCTTTAATTCGTGACCATCCCCAAAAAATTGAAGTTTTCATCAAAATCCTAAAAAAATTGAAATTTTTATGTGAAAAACTTCTTTTGCCCATATCTCCTAAACTAAGCGTCCTAGAGCGAAAAGGGCTTTAATTCGTGACCACCCCCAAAAAATTTAAAAATCCACCCAAACCTAAAAAAATTGAAATTTTTATATGAAAAACTTCTTTTGCCCATATCTCCTAAACTAAGCGTCCTAGAGCGAAAAGGGCTTTAATTCGTGACCATCCCCAAAAAATTGAAGTTTTCATCAAAATCCTAAAAAAATTGAAATTTTTATGTGAAAAACTTCTTTTGCCCATATCTCCTAAACTAAGCGTCCTAGAGCGAAAAGGGCTTTAATTCGTGACCACCCCCAAAAAATTTAAAAATCCACCCAAACCTAAAAAAATTGAAATTTTTATATGAAAAACTTCTTTTGCCCATATCTCCTAAACTAAGCGTCCTTGAGCGAAAAGAGCTTTAATTCGTGACCACCCCCAAAAAATTTAAAAATCCACCCAAACCTAAAAAAATTGAAATTTTTATATGAAAAACTTCTTTTGCCCGTATCTCCTAAACTAAGCGTCCTAGAGCGAAAAGGGCTTTAATTCGTGACCACCCCCAAAAAATATAAAAATCCACCCAAACCTAAAAAAAATTGAAATTTGTATATGAAAAACTTCTTTTGCCCATATCTCCTAAACTAAGCGTCCTAGAGCGAAAAGGGCTTTAATTCGTGACCATCCCCAAAAAATTGAAATTTTCATCAAAATCCTAAAAAAATTGAAATTTTTATATGAAAAACTTCTTTTGCCCATATCTCCTAAACTAAGCGTCCTACAGCGAAAAGGGCTTTAATTCGTGACCATCCCCAAAAAATTGAAATTTTCATCAAAATCCTAAAAAAATTGAAATTTTTATATGAAAAACTTCTTTTGCCCATATCTCCTAAACTAAGCGTCCTAGAGCGAAAAGGGCTTTAATTCGTGACCACCCCCAACAAATTTAAAAATCCACCCAAACCTAAAAAAATTGAAATGTTTATATGAAAAACTTCTTTTGCCCATATCTCCTAAACTAAGCGTCCTAGAGCGAAAAGGGCTTTAATTCGCGACTACCACAAAATATTGAAATTTTCATCCAAATCCTATAAAAAGGAAATTTTTATATGAAAAACTTCTTTTGCCCATATCTCCTAAACTAAGCGTCCTAGAGCGAAAAGGGCTTTAATTCGTGACCACCCCCAAAAAATTTAAAAATCCACCCAAACCTAAAAAAATTGAAATTTTTATATGAAAAACTTCTTTTGCCCATATCTCCTAAACTAAGCGTCCTAGAGCGAAAAGAGCTTTAATTCGTGACCACCCCCAAAAAATTGAAAAATCCACCCAAACCTAAAAAAATTGAAATTTTTATATGAAAAACTTCTTTTGTCCATATCTCCTAAACTAGGCGTCCTTGAGCGAAAAGAGCTTTAATTCGTGACCACCCTCAAAATTTGAAATTTTCATCCAAATCCTAAAAAAATTGAAATTTTTATATGAAAAACTTCTTTTGCCCATATCTCCTAAACTAAGCGTCCTAGAGCGAAAAGGGCTTTAATTCGTGACCACCCCAAAAAATTGAAATTTTCATCCAAATTCTAAAAAAATGAAATTTTTATATGAAAAACTTCTTTTGCCCATATCTCCCAAACTAAGCGTCCTAGAGCGAAAAGGGCTTTAATTCGTGACCATCCCCAAAAAATTGAAATTTTCATCAAAATCCTACAAAAATTTAAATTTTTATATGAAAAACTTCTTTTGCCCATATCTCCTAAACTAAGCGTCCTAGAGCGAAAAGGGCTTTAATTCGTGACCACCCCCAAAAAATTTAAAAATCCACCCAAACCTAAAAAAATTGAAATTTTTATATGAAAAACTTCTTTTGCCCATATCTCCTAAACTAAGCGTCCTAGAGCGAAAAGAGCTTTTATTCGTGACCACCCTCAAAATTTGAAATTTTCATCCAAATCCTAAAAAAATATAAGTTTTTATATGAAAAACTTCTTTTGCCCATATATCCTAAACTAAGCGTCCTAGAGCGAAAAGGGCTTTTATTCGTGACCACCCCCAAAAAATTTAAAAATCCACCCAAACCTAAAAAAATTGAAATTTTTATATGAAAAACTTCTTTTGCCCATATCTCCTAAACTAACCGTCCTAGAGCGAAAAGGGCTTTAATTCGTGACCATCCCCAAAAAATTGAAATTTTCATCAAAATCCTACAAAAATTTAAATTTTTATATGAAAAACTTCTTTTGCCCATATCTCCTAAACTAAGCGTCCTAGAGCGAAAAGGGCTTTAATTCGTGACCACCCCCAAAAAATTTAAAAATCCACCCAAACCTAAAAAAATTGAAATTTTTATATGAAAAACTTCTTTTGCCCATATCTCCTAAACTAAGCGTCCTAGAGCGAAAAGAGCTTTTATTCGTGACCACCCTCAAAATTTGAAATTTTCATCCAAATCCTAAAAAAATATAAGTTTTTATATGAAAAACTTCTTTTGCCCATATATCCTAAACTAAGCGTCCTAGAGCGAAAAGGGCTTTTATTCGTGACCACCCCCAAAAAATTTAAAAATCCACCCAAACCTAAAAAAATTGAAATTTTTATATGAAAAACTTCTTTTGCCCATATCTCCTAAACTAACCGTCCTAGAGCGAAAAGGGCTTTAATTCGTGACCATCCCCAAAAAATTGAAGTTTTCATCAAAATCCTAAAAAAATTGAAATTTTTATGTGAAAAACTTCTTTTGCCCATATCTCCTAAACTAAGCGTCCTAGAGCGAAAAGGGCTTTAATTCGTGACCACCCCCAAAAAATTTAAAAATCCACCCAAACCTAAAAAAATTGAAATTTTTATATGAAAAACTTCTTTTGCCCATATCTCCTAAACTAAGCGTCCTAGAGCGAAAAGGGCTTTAATTCGTGACCATCCCCAAAAAATTGAAGTTTTCATCAAAATCCTAAAAAAAATGAAATTTTTATGTGAAAAACTTCTTTTGCCCATATCTCCTAAACTAAGCGTCCTAGAGCGAAAAGGGCTTTAATTCGTGACCACCCCCAAAAAATTTAAAAATCCACCCAAACCTAAAAAAATTGAAATTTTTATATGAAAAACTTCTTTTGCCCATATCTCCTAAACTAAGCGTCCTTGAGCGAAAAGAGCTTTAATTCGTGACCACCCCCAAAAAATTTAAAAATCCACCCAAACCTAAAAAAATTGAAATTTTTATATGAAAAACTTCTTTTGCCCGTATCTCCTAAACTAAGCGTCCTAGAGCGAAAAGGGCTTTAATTCGTGACCACCCCCAAAAAATATAAAAATCCACCCAAACCTAAAAAAAATTGAAATTTGTATATGAAAAACTTCTTTTGCCCATATCTCCTAAACTAAGCGTCCTAGAGCGAAAAGAGCTTTAATTCGTGACCATCCCCAAAAAATTGAAATTTTCATCAAAATCCTAAAAAAATTGAAATTTTTATATGAAAAACTTCTTTTGCCCATATCTCCTAAACTAAGCGTCCTACAGCGAAAAGGGCTTTAATTCGTGACCATCCCCAAAAAATTGAAATTTTCATAAAAATCCTAAAAAAATTGAAATTTTTATATGAAAAACTTCTTTTGCCCATATCTCCTAAACTAAGCGTCCTAGAGCGAAAAGGGCTTTAATTCGTGACCACCCCCAACAAATTTAAAAATCCACCCAAACCTAAAAAAATTGAAATGTTTATATGAAAAACTTCTTTTGCCCATATCTCCTAAACTAAGCGTCCTAGAGCGAAAAGGGCTTTAATTCGCGACTACCACAAAATATTGAAATTTTCATCCAAATCCTATAAAAAGGAAATTTTTATATGAAAAACTTCTTTTGCCCATATCTCCTAAACTAAGCGTCCTAGAGCGAAAAGGGCTTTAATTCGTGACCACCCCCAAAAAATTGAAATTTTCGTCCAAATCCTAAAAAAATTTAAATTTTTATATGAAAAACTTCTTTTGCCCATATCTCCTAAACTAAGGGTCCTAGAGCGAAAAGGGCTTTAATTCGTGACCACCCCCAAAAAATTTAAAAATCCACCAAACCTAAAAAAATTGAAATTTTTATATGAAAAACTTCTTTTGCCCATATCTCCTAAACTAAGCGTCCTTGAGCGAAAAGAGCTTTAATTCGTGACCACCCCAAAAAATTGAAAAATCCACCCAAACCTAAAAAAATTGAAATTTTTATATGAAAAACTTCTTTTGCCCGTATCTCCTAAACTAAGCGTCCTAGAGCGAAAAGGGCTTTAATTCGTGACCACCCCCAAAAAATTGAAAAATCCACCCAAACCTAAAAAAATTGAAATTTTTATATGAAAAACTTCTTTTGCCCATATCTCCTAAACTAAGGGTTCTAGAGCGAAAAGTAATTCGTGACCACCCCCAAAAAATTGAGAAATCCACCCAAACCTAAAAAAATTTAAATTTTTATATGAAAAACTTCTTTTGCCCATATCTCCTAAACTAAGCGTCCTAGAGCGAAAAGGGCTTTAATTCGTGACCACCCCCAAAAAATTGAAATTTTCAACCAAATCCTAAAAAAATGAAATTTTTATATGAAAAACTTCTTTTGCCCATATCTCCTAATCTAAGAGTCCTAGAGCGAAAAGGGCTTTAATTCGTGACTACCCCAAAATATTGAAATTTTCATCCAAATCCTAAAAAATTGAAATTTTTATATGAAAAACTTCTTTTGCCCATATCTCCTAAACTAAGCGTCCTAGACCGAAAAGGGCTTTACTTCGTGACCACCCCAAAAAATTGAAATTTTCATCCAAATTCTAAAAAAATGAAATTTTTATATGAAAAACTTCTTTTGCCCATATCTCCTAAACTAAGCGTCCTACAGCGAAAAGGGCTTTAATTCGTGACCATCCCCAAAAAATTGAAATTTTCATCAAAATCCTAAAAAAATTTAAATTTTTATATGAAAAACTTCTTTTGCCCATATCTCCTAAACTAAGCGTCCTAGAGCGAAAAGGGCTTTAATTCGTGACCACCCCCAAAAAATTTAAAAATCCACCCAAACCTAAAAAAAATGAAATGTTTATATGAAAAACTTCTTTTGCCCATATCTCCTAAACTAAGCGTCCTAGAGCGAAAAGGGCTTTAATTCGTGACCACCCCAAAAAATTGAAATTTGCATCCAAATCCTAAAAAAATTGAAATTTTCAACCAAATCCTAAAAAAAAATGAAATTTTTATATGAAAAACTTCTTTTGCCCATATCTCCTAAACTAAGCGTCCCAGAGCGAAAAGGGCTTTAATTCATGACCACCCCCAAAAAATTGAAAAATCCACCCAAACCTAAAAAAATGGAAATTTTTAAATGAATAACTTCTTTTGCCCATATCTCCTAAACTAAGCGTCCTAGAGCGAAAAGGGCTTTAATTCGTGACCATCCCCAAAAAATTGAAATTTTTATCAAAATCCTAAAAAAATTTAAATTTTTATATGAAAAACTTCTTTTGCCCATATCTCCTAAACTAAGCGTCCTAGAGCGAAAAGGGCTTTAATTCGTGACCACCCCCAAAAAATTTAAAAATCCACCCAAACCTAAAAAAATTGAAATTTTTATATGAAAAACTTCTTTTGCCCATATCTCCTAAACTAAGCGTCCTAGAGCGAAAAGGGCTTTAATTCGTGACCACCCTCAAAAATTGAAATTTTCATCCAAAACCTAAAAAAAATTTAAATTTTTATATGAAAAACTTCTTTTGACCATATCTCCTAAACTAAGCGTCCTAGAGCGAAAAGGGCTTTAATTCGTGACCACCCCCAAAAATTGAAAAATCCACCCAAACCTAAAAAAATTGGAATTTTTATATGAAAAACTTCTTTTGCCCGTATCTCCTAAACTAAGCGTCCTAGAGCGAAAAGGGCTTTAATTCGTGACTACCCCAAAATATTGAAATTTTCATCCAAATCCTAAAAAAATTGAAATTTTTCTATGAAAAACTTCTTTTGCCCATATCTCCTAAACTAAGCGTCCTAGAGCGAAAAGGGCTTTAATTCGTGACCACCCCCAAAAAATTGAAATTTTCATCCAAATCCTAAAAAAAATGAAATTTTTATATGAAAAACTTCTTTTGCCCATATCTCCTAAACTAAAATCCACCCAAACCTAAAAAAATTGAAATTTTTATATGAAAAACTTCTTTTGCCCATATCTCCTAAACTAAACGTCCTAGAGCGAAAAGGGCTTTAATTCGTGACCACCCTCAAAAATTGAAATTTTCATCCAAATCCTAAAAAAATTTAAATTTTTATATGAAAAACTTCTTTTGACCATATCTCCTAAACTAAGCGTCCTAGAGCGAAAAGGGCTTTAATTCGTGACCACCCCCAAAAAATTGAAAAATCCACCCAAACCTAAAAAAATTTAAATTTTTATATGAAAAACTTCTTTTGCCCGTATCTCCTAAACTAAGCGTCCTAGAGCGAAAAGGGCTTTAATTCGTGACTACCACAAAATATTGAAATTTTCATCCAAATCCTAAAAAAATTGAAATTATTATATGAAAAACTTCTTTTGCCCATATCTCCTAAACTAAGCGTCCTAGAGCGAAAAGGGCTTTAATTCGTGACCACCCCCAAAAAATTTAAATTTTCATCCAAATCCTAAAAAAAATGAAATTTTTATATGAAAAACTTCTTTTGCCCATATCTCCTAAACTAAGCGTGCTACAGTGAAAAGGGCTTTAATTCGTGACCATCCCCAAAAAATTGAAATTTGCATCCAAATCCTAAAAAAATTGAAATTTTTATATGAAAAACTTCTTTTGCCCATATCTCCTAAACTAAGCGTCCTATAGCGAAAAGGGCTTTAATTCGTGACCACCCCAAAAAAATGAAATTTTCATCCAAATCCTAAAAAATTAAATTTTTATATGAAAAACTTCTTTTGCCCATATCTCCTAAACTAAGCGTCCTAGAGCGAAAAGGGCTTTAATTCGTGACCACCCCAAAAAATTGAAATTTTCATCCTAAAAAATCCTAAAAAAATTGAAATTTTTATATGAAAAGCTTCTTTTGCCCATATCTCCTAAACTAAGCGTCCTAGAGCGAAAAGGGCTTTAATTCGTGACTACCACAAAATATTGAAATTTTCATCCAAATCCTAAAAAAGGAAATTTTTATATGAAAAACTTCTTTTGCCCATATCTCCTAAACTAAGCGTCCTAGAGCGAAAAGGGCTTTAATTCGTGACCACCCCCAAAAAATTGAAAAATCCACCCAAACCTAAAAAAATTTAAATTTTTATATGAAAAACTTCTTTTGCCCGTATCTCCTAAACTAAGCGTCCTAGAGCGAAAAGGGCTTTAATTCGTGACTACCCCAAAATATTGAAATTTTCATCCAAATCCTAAAAAAATTGAAATTTTTATATGAAAAACTTCTTTTGCCCATATCTCCTAAACTAAGCGTCCTAGAGCGAAAAGGGCTTTAATTCGTGACCACCCCCAAAAAATTTAAATTTTCATCCAAATCCTAAAAAAAATGAAATTTTTATATGAAAAACTTCTTTTGCCCATATCTCCTAAACTAAGCGTGCTACAGCGAAAAGGGCTTTAATTCGTGACCATCCCCAAAAAATTGAAATTTGCATCCAAATCCTAAAAAAATTGAAATTTTTATATGAAAAACTTCTTTTGCCCATATCTCCTAAACTAAGCGTCCTATAGCGAAAAGGGCTTTAATTCGTGACCACCCCAAAAAAATGAAATTTTCATCCAAATCCTAAAAAATTAAATTCTTATATGAAAAACTTCTTTTGCCCATATCTCCTAAACTAAGCGTCCTAGAGCGAAAAGGTTTTTAATTCGTGACCACCCCAAAAAATTGAAATTTTCATCCAAATCCTAAAAAAATTTAAATTTTTATATGAAAAACTTCTTTTGCCCGTACCTCCTAAACTAAGCGTCCTAGAGCGAAAAGGGCTTTAATTCGTGACTACCCCAAAATATTGAAATTTTCATCCAAATCCTAAAAAAATTGAAATTTTTATATGAAAAACTTCTTTTGCCCATATCTCCTAAACTAAGAGTCCTAGAGCGAAAAGGGCTTTAATTCGTGACCATCCCAAAAAATTGAAATTTGCATCCAAATCCTAAAAAAATTTAAATTTTTATATGAAAAACTTCTTTTGCCCATATCTCCTAAAGTAAGAGTCCTAGAGCGAAAAGGGCTTTAATTCGTGACCACCCCCAAAAAATTGGAAAATCCACCCAAACCTAAGAAAATTAAAATTTTTATATGAAAAACTTCTTTTGCCCATATCTCCTAAACTAAGCGTCCTAGAGCGAAAAGGGCTTTAATTCGTGACCACTCCCAAAAAATTGAAAAATCCACCCAAACCTAAAAAAATTGAAATTTTTATATGAAAAACTTCTTTTGCCCATATCTCTCTCCTAAACTAAGCGTCCTAGAGCGAAAAGGGCTTTAATTCGTGGCCACCCCCAAAAAATTTTAAATTTTCATCCAAATCCTAAAAAAAATGAAATTTTTATAGGAAAAACTTCTTTTGCCCATATCTCCTAAACTAAGAGTCCTAGAGCGAAAAGGGCTTTAATTCGTGACCACCCCCAAAAAATTTAAAAATCCACCCAAACCTAAAAAAGTTGAAATTTTTATATGAAAAACTTCATTTGCCCATATCTCTCTCCTAAACTAAGCGTCCTAGAGCGAAAAGGGCTTTAATTCGTGACCACCCCCAAAAAATTGAAATTTTCATACAAATCCTAAAAAAAATTGAAATTTTTATATGAAAAACTTCTTTTGCCCATATCTCCTAAACTAAGCGTCCTAGAGCGAAAAGGGCTTTAATTCGTGACCATCCCCAAAAAATTGAAGTTTTCATCAAAATCCTAAAAAAATTGAAATTTTTTGTATGAAAAACTTCTTTTGCCCATATCTCCTAAACTAAGCGTCCTAGAGCGAAAAGGGCTTTAATTCGTGACCACCCCCAAAAAATTTAAAAATCCACCCAAACCTAAAAAAATTGAAATTTTTATATGAAAAACTTCTTTTGCCCATATCTCCTAAACTAAGCGTCCTAGAGCGAAAAGGACTTTAATTCGTGACCACCCCCAAAAAATTGAAAAATCCACCCAAACCTAAAAAAATTGAAATTTTTATATGAAAAACTTCTTTTGCCCATATCTCTCTCCTAAACTAAGCGTCCTAGAGCGAAAAGGGCTTTAATTCGTGACCACCCCCAAAAAATTGAAATTTTCATCCAAATCCTAAAAAAAATTGAAATTTTTATATGAAAAACTTCTTTTGCCCATATCTCCTAAACTAAGCGTCCTAGAGCGAAAAGGGCTTTAATTCGTGACCACCCCCAAAAAATTGAAAAATCCACCCAAACCTAAAAAAATTGAAATTTTTATATGAAAAACTTCTTTTGCCCATATCTCTCTCCTAAACTAAGCGTCCTAGAGCGAAAAGGGCTTTAATTCGTGACCACCCCCAAAAAATTGAAATTTTCATCCAAATCCTAAAAAAAATTGAAATTTTTATATGAAAAACTTCTTTTGCCCATATCTCCTAAACTAAGCGTCCTAGAGCGAAAAGGGCTTTAATTCGTGACTACCCCAAAATATTGAAATTTTCATCCAAATCCTAAAAAAATTGAAATTTTTATATGAAAAACTTCTTTTGCCCATATCTCCTAAACTAAGCGTCCTAGAGCGAAAAGGGCTTTAATTCGTGACCACCCCAAAAAATTAAAATTTCCTCCAAATCCTAAAAAAAATGAAATTTTTATATGAAAAACTTCTTTTGCCCATATCTCCTAAACTAAGAGTCCTAGAGCGAAAAGGGCTTTAATTCGTGACCACCCCAAACAATTGAAATTTGCATCCAAATCCTAAAAAAATTGAAATTTTTATATGAAAAACTTCTTTTGCCCATATCTCCTAAACTAAGCGTCCTAGAGCGAAAAGGGCTTTAATTCGTGACCACCCCCAAAAAAGTTAAAAATCCACCCAAACCTAAAAAAATTGAAATGTTTATATGAAAAACTTCTTTTGCCCATATCTCCTAAACTAAGCGCCCTAGAGCGAAAAGGGCTTTAATTCGTGACTACCACAAAATATTGAAATTTTCATCCAAATTCCAAAAAACGGAAATTTTTATATGAAAAACTTCTTTTGCCCATATCTCCTAAACTAAGCGTCCTAGAGCGAAAAGGGCTTTAATTCGTGACTACCCCAAAATATTGAAATTTTTATCCAAATCCTAAAAAAAGGAAATTTTTATATGAAAAACTTCTTTTGCCCATATCTCCTAAACTAAGAGTCCTAGAGCGAAAAGGGCTTTAATTCGTGACCATCCCCAAAAAATTGAAATTTGCATCCAAATCCTAAAAAAATTGAAATTTTTATATGAAAAACTTCTTTTGCCCATATCTCCTAAACTAAGCGTCCTATAGCGAAAAGGGCTTTAATTCGTGACCACCCCAAAAAAATGAAATTTTCATCCAAATCCTAAAAAATTAAATTTTTATATGAAAAACTTCTTTTGCCCATATCTCCTAAACTAAGCGTCCTAGAGCGAAAAGGGCTTTAATTCGTGACCACCCCAAAAAATTGAAATTTTCATCCTAAAAAATCCTAAAAAAATTGAAATTTTTATATGAAAAGCTTCTTTTGCCCATATCTCCTAAACTAAGCGTCCTAGAGCGAAAAGGGCTTTAATTCGTGACTACCACAAAATATTGAAATTTTCATCCAAATCCTAAAAAAGGAAATTTTTATATGAAAAACTTCTTTTGCCCATATCTCCTAAACTAAGCGTCCTAGAGCGAAAAGGGCTTTAATTCGTGACCACCCCCAAAAAATTGAAAAATCCACCCAAACCTAAAAAAATTGAAATTTTTATATGAAAAACTTCTTTTGCCCGTACCTCCTAAACTAAGCGTCCTAGAGCGAAAAGGGCTTTAATTCGTGACTACCCCAAAATATTGAAATTTTCATCCAAATCCTAAAAAAATTGAAATTTTTATATGAAAAACTTCTTTTGCCCATATCTCCTAAACTAAGAGTCCTAGAGCGAAAAGGGCTTTAATTCGTGACCACCCCAAAAAATTGAAATTTGCATCCAAATCCTAAAAAAATTTAAATTTTTATATGAAAAACTTCTTTTGCCCATATCTCCTAAAGTAAGGGTCCTAGAGCGAAAAGGGCTTTAATTCGTGACCACCCCCAAAAAATTGAAAAATCCACCCAAACCTAAGAAAATTAAAATTTTTATATGAAAAACTTCTTTTGCCCATATCTCCTAAACTAAGCGTCCTAGAGCGAAAAGGGCTTTAATTCGTGACCACTCCCAAAAAATTGAAAAATCCACCCAAACCTAAAAAAATTTAAATTTTTATATGAAAAACTTCTTTTGCCCATATCTCTCTCCTAAACTAAGCGTCCTAGAGCGAAAAGGGCTTTAATTCGTGACCACCCCCAAAAAAATTTAAATTTTCATCCAAATCCTAAAAAAAATGAAATTTTTATAGGAAAAACTTCTTTTGCCCATATCTCCTAAACTAAGCGTCCTAGAGCGAAAAGGGCTTTAATTCGTGACCATCCCCAAAAAATTGAAGTTTTCATCAAAATCCTAAAAAAATTGAAATTTTTATATGAAAAACTTCTTTTGCCCATATCTCCTAAACTAAGCGTCCTAGAGCGAAAAGGGCTTTAATTCGTGACCACCCCCAAAAAATTTAAAAATCCACCCAAACCTAAAAAAATTGAAATTTTTATATGAAAAACTTCTTTTGCCCATATCTCCTAAACTAAGCGTCCTAGAGCGAAAAGGACTTTAATTCGTGACCACCCCCAAAAAATTGAAAAATCCACCCAAACCTAAAAAAATTGAAATTTTTATATGAAAAACTTATTTTGCCCATATCTCCTAAACTAAGCGTCCTAGAGCGAAAAGGGCTTTAATTCGTGACCACCCCCACAAAATTGAAATTTTCATCCAAATCCTAAAAAAAATTGAAATTTTTATATGAAAAACTTCTTTTGCCCATATCTCCTAAACTAAGCGTCCTAGAGCGAAAAGGGCTTTAATTCGTGACCACCCCAAAAAATTGAAATTTTCATCAAAATCCTAAAAAAATTGAAATTTTTATATGAAAAACTTCTATTGCCCATATCTCCTAAACTAAGCGTCAAAATCCTAAAAAAATTGAAATTTTTATATGAAAAACTTCTTTTGCCCATATCTCCTAAACTAAGCGTCCTAGAGCGAAAAGGGCTTTAATTCGTGACCACCCCCAAAAAATTGAAAAATCCACCCAAACCTAAAAAAATTGAAATTTTTATATGAAAAACTTCTTTATCCCATATCTCCTAAACTAAGCGTCCTAGAGCGAAAAGGGCTTTAATTCGTGACTACCCCAAAATATTGAAATTTTCATCCAAATCCTAAAAAAGGAAATTTTTATATGAAAAACTTCTTTTGCCCATATCTCCTAAACTAAGCGTCCTAGAGCGAAAAGGGCTTTAATTCGCGACCACCCCCAAAAAATTGAAAAATCCACCCAAACCTAAAAAAAATTTAAATTTTTATATGAAAAACTTCTTTTGCCCGTATCTCCTAAACTAAGCGTCCTAGAGCGAAAAGGGCTTTAATTCGTGACTACCCCAAAATATTGAAATTTTCATCCAAATCCTAAAACAATTGAAATTTTTATATGAAAAACTTCTTTTGCCCATATCTCCTAAACTAAGGGTCCTAGAGCGAAAAGGGCTTTAATTCGTGACCACCCCCAAAAAATTGAAAAATCCACCCAAACCTAAAAAAATTTGAATTTTTATATGAAAAACTTCTTTTGCCCATATCTCCTAAACTAAGAGTCCTAGAGCGAAAAGGGCTTTAATTCGTGACCACCCCAAAAAATTGAAATTTGCATCCAAATCCTAAAAAAATTGAAATTTTTATATGAAAAACTTCTTTTGCCCATATCTCCTAAACTAAGCGTCCTAGAGCGAAAAGGGCTTTAATTCGTGACCACCCCCAAAAAATTGAAATTTTCATCCAAATCCTAAAAAATTGAAATTTTTATATGAAAAACTTCTTTTGCCCATATCTTCTAAACTAAGAGTCCTAGAGCGAAAAGGGCTTTAATTCGTGACCACCCCAAAAAATTGAAATTTGCATCCAAATCCTAAAAAAATTGAAATTTTTATATGAAAAACTTCTTTTGCCCATATCTCCTAAACTAAGCGTCCTAGAGCGAAAAGGGCTTTAATTCGTGACTACCCCAAAATATTGAAATTTTCATCCAAATCCTAAAAAAATTGAAATTTTTATATGAAAAACTTCTTTTGCCCATATCTCCTAAACTAAGCGTCCTAGAGCGAAAAGGGCTTTAATTCGTGACCACCCCCAAAAAATTGAAATTTTCATCCAAATCCTAAAAAAAATGAAATTTTTATATGAAAAACTTCTTTTGCCCATATCTCCTAAACTAAGAGTCCTAGAGCGAAAAGGGCTTTAATTCGTGACCACCCCAAAAAATTGAAATTTTCATCCAAATCCTAAAAAAATTGAAATTTTTATATGAAAAACTTCTTTTGCCCATATCTCCTAAACTAAGCGTCCTAGAGCGAAAAGGGCTTTAATTCGTGACCACCCCCAAAAAATTGAAATTTTCATCCAAATCCTAAAAAAATTGAAATTTTTATATGAAAAACTTCTTTTGCCCATATCTCCTAAACTAAGCGTCCTACAGCGAAAAGGGCTTTAATTCGTGACCATCCCCAAAAAATTGAAATTTGCATCCAAATCCTAAAAAAATTGAAATTTTTATATGAAAAACTTCTTTTGCCCAAATCTCCTAAACTAAGCGTCCTATAGCGAAAAGGGCTTTAATTCGTGACCACCCCAAAAAAATGAAATTTTCATCCAAATCCTAAAAAATGAAATTTTTATATGAAAAACTTCTTTTGCCCATATCTCCTAAACTAAGAGTCCTAGAGCGAAAAGGGCTTTAATTCGTGACCACCCCAAAAAATTGAAATTTTCATCCAAATCCTAAAAAAAATTGAAATTTTTATATGAAAAACTTCTTTTGCCCATATCTCCTAAACTAAGCGTCCTACAGCGAAAAGGGCTTTAATTCGTGACCATCCCCAAAAAATTGAAATTTGCATCCAAATCCTAAAAAAATTGAAATTTTTATATGAAAAACTTCTTTTGCCCATATCTCCTAAACTAAGCGTCCTAGAGCGAAAAGGGCTTTAATTCGTGACCACCCCCAAAATATTGAAATTTTCATCCAAATCCTAAAAAAGGAAATTTTTATATGAAAAACTTCTTTTGCCCATATCTCCTAAACTAAGCGTCCTATAGCGAAAAGGGCTTTAATTCGTGACCACCCCCAAAAAATTGAAAAATCCACCCAAACCTAAAAAAATTGAAATTTTTATATGAAAAACTTCTTTTGCCCATATCTCCTAAACTAAGCGTCCTAGAGCGAAAAAAGCTTTAATTCGTGACCACCCCCAAAAAATTGAAAAATCCACCCAAACCTAAAAAAATTGAAATTTTTATATGAAAAACTTCTTTTGCCCATATCTCTCTCCTAAACTAAGCGTCCTAGAGCGAAAAGGGCTTTAATTCGTGACCATATTGAAATTTTCATCCAAATCCTAAAAAAGGAAATTTTTATATGAAAAACTTCTTTTGCCCATATCTCCTAAACTAAGCGTCCTATAGCGAAAAGGGCTTTAATTCGTGACCACCCCCAAAAAATTGAAAAATCCACCCAAACCTAAAAAAATTGAAATTTTTATATGAAAAACTTCTTTTGCCCATATCTCCTAAACTAAGCGTCCTAGAGCGAAAAGGGCTTTAATTCGTGACCACCCCCAAAAAATTGAAAAATCCACCCAAACCTAAAAAAATTGAAATTTTTATATGAAAAACTTCTTTTGCCCATATCTCTCTCCTAAACTAAGCGTCCTAGAGCGAAAAGGGCTTTAATTCGTGACCACCCCCAAAAAATTGAAATTTTCATCCAAATCCTAAAAAAAATTGAAATTTTTATATGAAAAACTTCTTTTGCCCATATCTCCTAAACTAAGCGTCCTAGAGCGAAAAGGGCTTTAATTCGTGACCACCCCAAAAAATTTAAATTTTCATCCAAATTCTAACAAAATGAAACTTTTATATGAAAAACTTCTTTTGCCCATATCTCCTAAACTAAGCGTCCTAGAGCGAAAAGGGCTTTAATTCGTGACCACCCCCAAAAAATTGAAATTTTCATCCAAATCCTAAAAAAAATTGAAATTTTTATATGAAAAACTTCTTTTGCCCATATCTCCTAAACTAAGCGTCCTAGAGCGAAAAGGGCTTTAATTCGTGACCATCCCCAAAAAATTGAAGTTTTCATCAAAATCCTAAAAAAATTGAAATTTTTATATGAAAAACTTCTTTTGCCCATATCTCCTAAACTAAGCGTCCTAGAGCGAAAAGGGCTTTAATTCGTGACCACCCCCAAAAAATTTAAAAATCCACCCAAACCTAAAAAAATTGAAATTTTTATATGAAAAACTTCTTTTGCCCATATCTCCTAAACTAAGCGTCCTAGAGCGAAAAGGACTTTAATTCGTGACCACCCCCAAAAACTTGAAAAATCCACCCAAACCTAAAAAAATTGAAATTTTTATATGAAAAACTTCTTTTGTCCATATCTCTCTCCTAAACTAAGCGTCCTAGAGCGAAAAGGGCTTTAATTCGTGACCACCCCCAAAAAATTGAAATTTTCATCCAAATCCTAAAAAAAATTGAAATTTTTATATGAAAAACTTCTTTTGCCCATATCTCCTAAACTAAGCGTCCTAGAGCGAAAAGGGCTTTAATTCGTGACCACCCCCAAAAAATTGAAATTTTCATCCAAATTCTAACAAAATGAAACTTTTATATGAAAAACTTCTTTTGCCCATATCTCCTAAACTAAGCGTCCTAGAGCGAAAAGGGCTTTAATTCGTGACCATCCCCAAAAAATTGAAATTTTCATCAAAATCCTAAAAAAATTGAAATTTTTATATGAAAAACTTCTTTTGCCCATATCTCCTAAACGAAGCGTCCTAGAGCGAAAAGGGCTTTAATTCGTGACCACCCCCAAAAAATTGAAAAATCCACCCAAACCTAAAAAAATTGAAATTTTTATATGAAAAACTTCTTTTGCCCATATCTCCTAAACTAAGCGTCCTAGAGCGAAAAGGGCTTTAATTCGTGACTACCCCCAAATATTGAAATTTTCATCCAAATCCTAAAAAAGGAAATTTTTATATGAAAAACTTCTTTTGCCCATATCTCCTAAACTAAGCGTCCTAGAGCGAAAAGGGCTTTAATTCGCGACCACCCCCAAAAAATTGAAAAATCCACCCAAACCTAAAAAAAATTTAAATTTTTATATGAAAAACTTCTTTTGCCCATATCTCCTAAACTAAGCGCCCTAGAGCGAAAAGGGCTTTAATTCGTGACTACCCCAAAATATTGAAATTTTCATCCAAATCCTAAAAAAATTGAAATTTTTATATGAAAAACTTCTTTTGCCCATTCTCCTAAACTAAGGGTCCTAGAGCGAAAAGGGCTTTAATTCGTGACCACCCCCAAAAAATTGAAAAATCCACCCAAACCTAAAAAAATTTAAATTTTTATATGAAAAACTTCTTTTGCCCATATCTCCTAAACTAAGCGTCCTAGAGCGAAAAGGGCTTTAATTCGTGACCACCCCCAAAAAATTGAAATTTTCATCCAAATCCTAAAAAAATGAAATTTTTATATGAAAAACTTCTTTTGCCCATATCTCCTAAACTAAGAGTCCTAGAGCGAAAAGGGCTTTAATTCGTGACCACCCCAAAAAATTGAAATTTGCATCCAAATCCTAAAAAAATTGAAATTTTTATATGAAAAACTTCTTTTGCCCATATCTCCTTAACTAAGCGTCCTAGACCGAAAAGGGCTTTAATTCGTGACCATCCCCAAAAAATTGAAATTTTCATCAAAATCCTAAAAAAAATTAAATTTTTATATGAAAAACTTCATTTGCCCATATCTCCTAAACTAAGAGTCCTAGAGCGAAAAGGGCTTTAATTCGTGACCACCCCAAAAAATTGAAATTTGCATCCAAATCCTAAAAAAATTGAAATTTTTATATGAAAAACT
This sequence comes from Haematobia irritans, assembly GCF_050003625.1. Taxonomy (NCBI): domain Eukaryota; kingdom Metazoa; phylum Arthropoda; class Insecta; order Diptera; family Muscidae; genus Haematobia; species Haematobia irritans. Next base: position 174,252,806 of record NC_134400.1, read on the forward strand.
TCTTTTGCCCATATCTCCTAAACTAAGCGTCTTAGACCGAAAAGGGCTTTACTTCGTGACCACCCCAAAAAATTGAAATTTTCATCCAAATTCTAAAAAAATTAAATTTTTATATGAAAAACTTCTTTTGCCCATATCTCCTAAACTAAGCGTCCTACAGCGAAAAGGGCTTTAATTCGTGACCATCCCCAAAAAATTGAAATTTTCATCAAAATCCTAAAAAAATTGAAATTTTTATATGAAAAACTTCTTTTGCCCATATCTCCTAAACTAAGCGTCCTAGAGCGAAAAGGGCTTTAATTCGTGACCACCCCCAACAAATTTAAAAATCCACCCAAACCTAAAAAAATTGAAATGTTTATATGAAAAACTTCTTTTGCCCATATCTCCTAAACTAAGCGTCCTAGAGCGAAAAGGGCTTTAATTCGCGACTACCACAAAATATTGAAATTTTCATCCAAATCCTATAAAAAGGAAATTTTTATATGAAAAACTTCTTTTGCCCATATCTCCTAAACTAAGCGTCCTAGAGCGAAAAGGGCTTTAATTCGCTACCACCCCCAAAAAATTGAAAAATCCACCCAAACCTAAAAAAAATTTAAATTTTTATATGAAAAACTTCTTTTGCCCATATCTCCTAAACTAAGCGCCCTAGAGCGAAAAGGGCTTTAATTCGTGACTACCCCAAAATATTGAAATTTTCATCCAAATCCTAAAAAAATTGAAATTTTTATATGAAAAACTTCTTTTGCCCATATCTCCTAAACTAAGGGTCCTAGAGCGAAAAGGGCTTTAATTCGTGACCACCCCCAAAAAATTGAAAAATCCACCCAAACCTAAAAAAATTTAAATTTTTATATGAAAAACTTCTTTTGCCCATATCTCCTAAACTAAGCGTCCTAGAGCGAAAAGGGCTTTAATTCGTGACTACCCCAAAAAATTGAAATTTGCATCCAAATCCTAAAAAAATTGAAATTTTTATATGAAAAACTTCTTTTGCCCATATCTCCTAAACTAAGCGTCCTAGAGCGAAAAGGGCTTTAATTCGTGACCACCCCCAAAAAATTGAAATTTTCATCCAAATCCTAAAAAATTGAAATTTTTATATGAAAAACTTCTTTTGCCCATATCTCCTAAACTAAGAGTCCTAGAGCGAAAAGGGCTTTAATTCGTGACCACCCCAAAAAATTGAAATTTGCATCCAAATCCTAAAAAAATTGAAATTTTATATGAAAAACTTCTTTTGCCCATATCTCCTAAACTAAGCGTCCTAGAGCGAAAAGGGCTTTAATTCGTGACTACCCCAAAATATTGAAATTTTCATCCAAATCCTAAAAAAATTGAAATTTTTATATGAAAAACTTCTTTTGCCCATATCTCCTAAACTAAGCGTCCTAGAGCGAAAAGGGCTTTAATTCGTGACCACCCCCAAAAAATTGAAATTTTCATCCAAATCCTAAAAAAAATGAAATTTTTATATGAAAAACTTCTTTTGCCCATATCTCCTAAACTAAGAGTCCTAGAGCGAAAAGGGCTTTAATTCGTGACCACCCCAAAAAATTGAAATTTTCATCCAAATCCTAAAAAAATTGAAATTTTTATATGAAAAACTTCTTTTGCCCATATCTCCTAAACTAAGCGTCCTAGAGCGAAAAGGGCTTTAATTCGTGACCACCCCCAAAAAATTGAAATTTTCATCCAAATCCTAAAAAAATTGAAATTTTTATATGAAAAACTTCTTTTGCCCATATCTCCTAAACTAAGCGTCCTACAGCGAAAAGGGCTTTAATTCGTGACCATCCCCAAAAAATTGAAATTTGCATCCACATCCTAAAAAAATTGAAATTTTTATATGAAAAACTTCTTTTGCCCATATCTCCTAAACTAAGCGTCCTATAGCGAAAAGGGCTTTAATTCGTGACCACCCCAAAAAAATGAAATTTTCATCCAAATCCTAAAAAATGAAATTTTTATATGAAAAACTTCTTTTGCCCATATCTCCTAAACTAAGCGTCTTAGACCGAAAAGGGCTTTACTTCGTGACCACCCCAAAAAATTGAAATTTTCATCCAAATTCTAAAAAAATTAAATTTTTATATGAAAAACTTCTTTTGCCCATATCTCCTAAACTAAGCGTCCTACAGCGAAAAGGGCTTTAATTCGTGACCATCCCCAAAAAATTGAAATTTTCATCAAAATCCTAAAAAAATTGAAATTTTTATATGAAAAACTTCTTTTGCCCATATCTCCTAAACTAAGCGTCCTAGAGCGAAAAGGGCTTTAATTCGTGACCACCCCCAACAAATTTAAAAATCCACCCAAACCTAAAAAAATTGAAATGTTTATATGAAAAACTTCTTTTGCCCATATCTCCTAAACTAAGCGTCCTAGAGCGAAAAGGGCTTTAATTCGCGACTACCACAAAATATTGAAATTTTCATCCAAATCCTATAAAAAGGAAATTTTTATATGAAAAACTTCTTTTGCCCATATCTCCTAAACTAAGCGTCCTAGAGCGAAAAGGGCTTTAATTCGCTACCACCCCCAAAAAATTGAAAAATCCACCCAAACCTAAAAAAAATTTAAATTTTTATATGAAAAACTTCTTTTGCCCATATCTCCTAAACTAAGCGCCCTAGAGCGAAAAGGGCTTTAATTCGTGACTACCCCAAAATATTGAAATTTTCATCCAAATCCTAAAAAAATTGAAATTTTTATATGAAAAACTTCTTTTGCCCATATCTCCTAAACTAAGGGTCCTAGAGCGAAAAGGGCTTTAATTCGTGACCACCCCCAAAAAATTGAAAAATCCACCCAAACCTAAAAAAATTTAAATTTTTATATGAAAAACTTCTTTTGCCCATATCTCCTAAACTAAGCGTCCTAGAGCGAAAAGGGCTTTAATTCGTGACTACCCCAAAAAATTGAAATTTGCATCCAAATCCTAAAAAAATTGAAATTTTTATATGAAAAACTTCTTTTGCCCATATCTCCTAAACTAAGCGTCCTAGAGCGAAAAGGGCTTTAATTCGTGACCACCCCCAAAAAATTGAAATTTTCATCCAAATCCTAAAAAATTGAAATTTTTATATGAAAAACTTCTTTTGCCCATATCTCCTAAACTAAGAGTCCTAGAGCGAAAAGGGCTTTAATTCGTGACCACCCCAAAAAATTGAAATTTGCATCCAAATCCTAAAAAAATTGAAATTTTATATGAAAAACTTCTTTTGCCCATATCTCCTAAACTAAGCGTCCTAGAGCGAAAAGGGCTTTAATTCGTGACTACCCCAAAATATTGAAATTTTCATCCAAATCCTAAAAAAATTGAAATTTTTATATGAAAAACTTCTTTTGCCCATATCTCCTAAACTAAGCGTCCTAGAGCGAAAAGGGCTTTAATTCGTGACCACCCCCAAAAAATTGAAATTTTCATCCAAATCCTAAAAAAAATGAAATTTTTATATGAAAAACTTCTTTTGCCCATATCTCCTAAACTAAGAGTCCTAGAGCGAAAAGGGCTTTAATTCGTGACCACCCCAAAAAATTGAAATTTTCATCCAAATCCTAAAAAAATTGAAATTTTTATATGAAAAACTTCTTTTGCCCATATCTCCTAAACTAAGCGTCCTAGAGCGAAAAGGGCTTTAATTCGTGACCACCCCCAAAAAATTGAAATTTTCATCCAAATCCTAAAAAAATTGAAATTTTTATATGAAAAACTTCTTTTGCCCATATCTCCTAAACTAAGCGTCCTACAGCGAAAAGGGCTTTAATTCGTGACCATCCCCAAAAAATTGAAATTTGCATCCACATCCTAAAAAAATTGAAATTTTTATATGAAAAACTTCTTTTGCCCATATCTCCTAAACTAAGCGTCCTATAGCGAAAAGGGCTTTAATTCGTGACCACCCCAAAAAAATGAAATTTTCATCCAAATCCTAAAAAATGAAATTTTTATATGAAAAACTTCTTTTGCCCATATCTCCTAAACTAAGCGTCCTAGAGCGAAAAGGGCTTTAATTCGTGACCACCCCCAAAAAATTGAAATTTTCATCCAAATCCTAAAAAAATTGAAATTTTTATATGAAAAACTTCTTTTGCCCATATCTCCTAAACTAAGCGTCCTACAGCGAAAAGGGCTTTAATTCGTGACCATCTCCAAAAAATTGAAATTTGCATCCAAATCCTAAAAAAATTGAAATTTTTATATGAAAAACTTCTTTTGCCCATATCTCCTAAACTAAGCGTCCTAGAGCGAAAAGGGCTTTAATTCGTGACCACCCCCAAAATATTGAAATTTTCATCCAAATCCTAAAAAAGGAAATTTTTATATGAAAAACTTCTTTTGCCCATATCTCCTAAACTAAGCGTCCTAGAGCGAAAAGGGCTTTAATTCGTGACCACCCCCAAAAAATTGAAAAATCCACCCAAACCTAAAAAAATTGAAATTTTTATATGAAAAACTTCTTTTGCCCATATCTCCTAAACTAAGCGTCCTAGAGCGAAAAGGGCTTTAATTCGTGACCACCCCAAAAAATTTAAATTTTCATCCAAATTCTAACAAAATGAAACTTTTATATGAAAAACTTCTTTTGCCCATATCTCCTAAACTAAGCGTCCTAGAGCGAAAAGGGCTTTAATTCGTGACCACCCCCAAAAAATTGAAATTTTCATCCAAATCCTAAAAAAAATTGAAATTTTTATATGAAAAACTTCTTTTGCCCATATCTCCTAAACTAAGCGTCCTAGAGCGAAAAGGGCTTTAATTCGTGACCATCCCCAAAAAATTGAAGTTTTCATCAAAATCCTAAAAAAATTGAAATTTTTATATGAAAAACTTCTTTTGCCCATATCTCCTAAACTAAGCGTCCTAGAGCGAAAAGGGCTTTAATTCGTGACCACCCCCAAAAAATTTAAAAATCCACCCAAACCTAAAAAAATTGAAATTTTTATATGAAAAACTTCTTTTGCCCATATCTCCTAAACTAAGCGTCCTAGAGCGAAAAGGACTTTAATTCGTGACCACCCCCAAAAACTTGAAAAATCCACCCAAACCTAAAAAAATTGAAATTTTTATATGAAAAACTTCTTTTGTCCATATCTCTCTCCTAAACTAAGCGTCCTAGAGCGAAAAGGGCTTTAATTCGTGACCACCCCCAAAAAATTGAAATTTTCATCCAAATCCTAAAAAAAATTGAAATTTTTATATGAAAAACTTCTTTTGCCCATATCTCCTAAACTAAGCGTCCTAGAGCGAAAAGGGCTTTAATTCGTGACCACCCCCAAAAAATTGAAATTTTCATCCAAATTCTAACAAAATGAAACTTTTATATGAAAAACTTCTTTTGCCCATATCTCCTAAACTAAGCGTCCTAGAGCGAAAAGGGCTTTAATTCGTGACCATCCCCAAAAAATTGAAATTTTCATCAAAATCCTAAAAAAATTGAAATTTTTATATGAAAAACTTCTTTTGCCCATATCTCCTAAACTAAGCGTCCTAGAGCGAAAAGGGCTTTAATTCGCGACCACCCCCAAAAAATTGAAAAATCCACCCAAACCTAAAAAAAATTTAAATTTTTATATGAAAAACTTCTTTTGCCCATATCTCCTAAACTAAGCGCCCTAGAGCGAAAAGGGCTTTAATTCGTGACTACCCCAAAATATTGAAATTTTCATCCAAATCCTAAAAAAATTGAAATTTTTATATGAAAAACTTCTTTTGCCCATATCTCCTAAACTAAGGGTCCTAGAGCGAAAAGGGCTTTAATTCGTGACCACCCCCAAAAAATTGAAAAATCCACCCAAACCTAAAAAAATTTAAATTTTTATATGAAAAACTTCTTTTGCCCATATCTCCTAAACTAAGCGTCCTAGAGCGAAAAGGGCTTTAATTCGTGACCACCCCCAAAAAATTGAAATTTTCATCCAAATCCTAAAAAAATGAAATTTTTATATGAAAAACTTCTTTTGCCCATATCTCCTAAACTAAGAGTCCTAGAGCGAAAAGGGCTTTAATTCGTGACCACCCCAAAAAATTGAAATTTGCATCCAAATCCTAAAAAAATTGAAATTTTTATATGAAAAACTTCTTTTGCCCATATCTCCTTAACTAAGCGTCCTAGACCGAAAAGGGCTTTAATTCGTGACCATCCCCAAAAAATTGAAATTTTCATCAAAATCCTAAAAAAAAATTAAATTTTTATATGAAAAACTTCATTTGCCCATATCTCCTAAACTAAGAGTCCTAGAGCGAAAAGGGCTTTAATTCGTGACCACCCCAAAAAATTGAAATTTGCATCCAAATCCTAAAAAAATTAAAATTTTTATATGAAAAACTTCTTTTGCCCGTATCTCCTAAACTAAGCGTCCTAGAGCGAAAAGGGCTTTAATTCGTGACTACCGCAAAATATTGAAATTTTCATCCAAATCCTAAAAAAATTGAAATTTTTATATGAAAAACTTCTTTTGCCCATATCTCCTAAACTAAGGGTCCTAGAGCGAAAAGGGCTTTAATTCGTGACCATCCCCAAAAAATTGAAATTTTCATCAAAATCCTAAAAAAATTGAAATTTTTATATGAAAAACTTCTTTTGCCCATATCTCCTAAACTAAGCGTCCTAGAGCGAAAAGGGCTTTAATTCGTGACCACCCCCAACAAATTTAAAAATCCACCCAAACCTAAAAAAATTGAAATGTTTATATGAAAAACTTCTTTTGCCCATATCTCCTAAACTAAGCGTCCTAGAGCGAAAAGGACTTTAATTCGCGACTACCACAAAATATTGAAATTTTCATCCAAATCCTATAAAAAGGAAATTTTTATATGAAAAACTTCTTTTGCCCATATCTCCTAAACTAAGCGTCCTAGAGCGAAAAGGGCTTTAATTCGTGACCACCCCCAACAAATTTAAAAATCCACCCAAACCTAAAAAAATTGAAATGTTTATATGAAAAACTTCTTTTGCCCATATCTCCTAAACTAAGAGTCCTAGAGCGAAAAGGGCTTTAATTCGTGACCACCCCAAAAAATTGAAATTTGCATCCAAATCCTAAAAAAATTGAAATTTTATATGAAAAACTTCTTTTGCCCATATCTCCTAAACTAAGCGTCCTAGAGCGAAAAGGGCTTTAATTCGTGACTACCCCAAAATATTGAAATTTTCATCCAAATCCTAAAAAAATTGAAATTTTTATATGAAAAACTTCTTTTGCCCATATCTCCTAAACTAAGCGTCCTAGAGCGAAAAGGGCTTTAATTCGTGACCACCCCCAAAAAATTGAAATTTTCATCCAAATCCTAAAAAAAATGAAATTTTTATATGAAAAACTTCTTTTGCCCATATCTCCTAAACTAAGAGTCCTAGAGCGAAAAGGGCTTTAATTCGTGACCACCCCAAAAAATTGAAATTTTCATCCAAATCCTAAAAAAATTGAAATTTTTATATGAAAAACTTCTTTTGCCCATATCTCCTAAACTAAGCGTCCTAGAGCGAAAAGGGCTTTAATTCGTGACCACCCCCAAAAAATTGAAATTTTCATCCAAATCCTAAAAAAATTGAAATTTTTATATGAAAAACTTCTTTTGCCCATATCTCCTAAACTAAGCGTCCTACAGCGAAAAGGGCTTTAATTCGTGACCATCCCCAAAAAATTGAAATTTGCATCCACATCCTAAAAAAATTGAAATTTTTATATGAAAAACTTCTTTTGCCCATATCTCCTAAACTAAGCGTCCTATAGCGAAAAGGGCTTTAATTCGTGACCACCCCAAAAAAATGAAATTTTCATCCAAATCCTAAAAAATGAAATTTTTATATGAAAAACTTCTTTTGCCCATATCTCCTAAACTAAGCGTCCTAGAGCGAAAAGGGCTTTAATTCGTGACCACCCCCAAAAAATTGAAATTTTCATCCAAATCCTAAAAAAATTGAAATTTTTATATGAAAAACTTCTTTTGCCCATATCTCCTAAACTAAGCGTCCTACAGCGAAAAGGGCTTTAATTCGTGACCATCTCCAAAAAATTGAAATTTGCATCCAAATCCTAAAAAAATTGAAATTTTTATATGAAAAACTTCTTTTGCCCATATCTCCTAAACTAAGCGTCCTAGAGCGAAAAGGGCTTTAATTCGTGACCACCCCCAAAATATTGAAATTTTCATCCAAATCCTAAAAAAGGAAATTTTTATATGAAAAACTTCTTTTGCCCATATCTCCTAAACTAAGCGTCCTAGAGCGAAAAGGGCTTTAATTCGTGACCACCCCCAAAAAATTGAAAAATCCACCCAAACCTAAAAAAATTGAAATTTTTATATGAAAAACTTCTTTTGCCCATATCTCCTAAACTAAGCGTCCTAGAGCGAAAAGGGCTTTAATTCGTGACCACCCCAAAAAATTTAAATTTTCATCCAAATTCTAACAAAATGAAACTTTTATATGAAAAACTTCTTTTGCCCATATCTCCTAAACTAAGCGTCCTAGAGCGAAAAGGGCTTTAATTCGTGACCACCCCCAAAAAATTGAAATTTTCATCCAAATCCTAAAAAAAATTGAAATTTTTATATGAAAAACTTCTTTTGCCCATATCTCCTAAACTAAGCGTCCTAGAGCGAAAAGGGCTTTAATTCGTGACCATCCCCAAAAAATTGAAGTTTTCATCAAAATCCTAAAAAAATTGAAATTTTTATATGAAAAACTTCTTTTGCCCATATCTCCTAAACTAAGCGTCCTAGAGCGAAAAGGGCTTTAATTCGTGACCACCCCCAAAAAATTTAAAAATCCACCCAAACCTAAAAAAATTGAAATTTTTATATGAAAAACTTCTTTTGCCCATATCTCCTAAACTAAGCGTCCTAGAGCGAAAAGGACTTTAATTCGTGACCACCCCCAAAAACTTGAAAAATCCACCCAAACCTAAAAAAATTGAAATTTTTATATGAAAAACTTCTTTTGTCCATATCTCTCTCCTAAACTAAGCGTCCTAGAGCGAAAAGGGCTTTAATTCGTGACCACCCCCAAAAAATTGAAATTTTCATCCAAATCCTAAAAAAAATTGAAATTTTTATATGAAAAACTTCTTTTGCCCATATCTCCTAAACTAAGCGTCCTAGAGCGAAAAGGGCTTTAATTCGTGACCACCCCCAAAAAATTGAAATTTTCATCCAAATTCTAACAAAATGAAACTTTTATATGAAAAACTTCTTTTGCCCATATCTCCTAAACTAAGCGTCCTAGAGCGAAAAGGGCTTTAATTCGTGACCATCCCCAAAAAATTGAAATTTTCATCAAAATCCTAAAAAAATTGAAATTTTTATATGAAAAACTTCTTTTGCCCATATCTCCTAAACTAAGCGTCCTAGAGCGAAAAGGGCTTTAATTCGCGACCACCCCCAAAAAATTGAAAAATCCACCCAAACCTAAAAAAAATTTAAATTTTTATATGAAAAACTTCTTTTGCCCATATCTCCTAAACTAAGCGCCCTAGAGCGAAAAGGGCTTTAATTCGTGACTACCCCAAAATATTGAAATTTTCATCCAAATCCTAAAAAAATTGAAATTTTTATATGAAAAACTTCTTTTGCCCATATCTCCTAAACTAAGGGTCCTAGAGCGAAAAGGGCTTTAATTCGTGACCACCCCCAAAAAATTGAAAAATCCACCCAAACCTAAAAAAATTTAAATTTTTATATGAAAAACTTCTTTTGCCCATATCTCCTAAACTAAGCGTCCTAGAGCGAAAAGGGCTTTAATTCGTGACCACCCCCAAAAAATTGAAATTTTCATCCAAATCCTAAAAAAATGAAATTTTTATATGAAAAACTTCTTTTGCCCATATCTCCTAAACTAAGAGTCCTAGAGCGAAAAGGGCTTTAATTCGTGACCACCCCAAAAAATTGAAATTTGCATCCAAATCCTAAAAAAATTGAAATTTTTATATGAAAAACTTCTTTTGCCCATATCTCCTTAACTAAGCGTCCTAGACCGAAAAGGGCTTTAATTCGTGACCATCCCCAAAAAATTGAAATTTTCATCAACATCCTAAAAAAAAGTAAATTTTTATATGAAAAACTTCATTTGCCCATATCTCCTAAACTAAGAGTCCTAGAGCGAAAAGGGCTTTAATTCGTGACCACCCCAAAAAATTGAAATTTGCATCCAAATCCTAAAAAAATTAAAATTTTTATATGAAAAACTTCTTTTGCCCGTATCTCCTAAACTAAGCGTCCTAGAGCGAAAAGGGCTTTAATTCGTGACTACCGCAAAATATTGAAATTTTCATCCAAATCCTAAAAAAATTGAAATTTTTATATGAAAAACTTCTTTTGCCCATATCTCCTAAACTAAGGGTCCTAGAGCGAAAAGGGCTTTAATTCGTGACCATCCCCAAAAAATTGAAATTTTCATCAAAATCCTAAAAAAATTGAAATTTTTATATGAAAAACTTCTTTTGCCCATATCTCCTAAACTAAGCGTCCTAGAGCGAAAAGGGCTTTAATTCGTGACCACCCCCAACAAATTTAAAAATCCACCCAAACCTAAAAAAATTGAAATGTTTATATGAAAAACTTCTTTTGCCCATATCTCCTAAACTAAGCGTCCTAGAGCGAAAAGGACTTTAATTCGCGACTACCACAAAATATTGAAATTTTCATCCAAATCCTATAAAAAGGAAATTTTTATATGAAAAACTTCTTTTGCCCATATCTCCTAAACTAAGCGTCCTAGAGCGAAAAGGGGTTTAATTCGCGACCACCCCCAAAAAATTGAAAAATCCACCCAAACCTAAAAAAAATTTAAATTTTTATATGAAAAACTTCTTTTGCCCATATCTCCTAAACTAAGCGCCCTAGAGCGAAAAGGGCTTTAATTCGTGACTACCCCAAAATATTGAAATTTTCATCCAAATCCTAAAAAAATTGAAATTTTTATATGAAAAACTTCTTTTGCCCATATCTCCTAAACTAAGGGTCCTAGAGCGAAAAGGGCTTTAATTCGTGACCACCCCCAAAAAATTGAAAAATCCACCCAAACCTAAAAAAATTTAAATTTTTATATGAAAAACTTCTTTTGCCCATATCTCCTAAACTAAGCGTCCTAGAGCGAAAAGGGCTTTAATTCGTGACTACCCCAAAAAATTGAAATTTGCATCCAAATCCTAAAAAAATTGAAATTTTTATATGAAAAACTTCTTTTGCCCATATCTCCTAAACTAAGCGTCCTAGAGCGAAAAGGGCTTTAATTCGTGACCACCCCCAAAAAATTGAAATTTTCATCCAAATCCTAAAAAATTGAAATTTTTATATGAAAAACTTCTTTTGCCCATATCTCCTAAACTAAGAGTCCTAGAGCGAAAAGGGCTTTAATTCGTGACCACCCCAAAAAATTGAAATTTGCATCCAAATCCTAAAAAAATTGAAATTTTTATATGAAAAACTTCTTTTGCCCATATCTCCTAAACTAAGCGTCCTAGAGCGAAAAGGGCTTTAATTCGTGACTACCCCAAAATATTGAAATTTTCATCCAAATCCTAAAAAAATTGAAATTTTTATATGAAAAACTTCTTTTGCCCATATCTCCTAAACTAAGCGTCCTAGAGCGAAAAGGGCTTTAATTCGTGACCACCCCCAAAAAATTGAAATTTTCATCCAAATCCTAAAAAAAATGAAATTTTTATATGAAAAACTTCTTTTGCCCATATCTCCTAAACTAAGAGTCCTAGAGCGAAAAGGGCTTTAATTCGTGACCACCCCAAAAAATTGAAATTTTCATCCAAATCCTAAAAAAATTGAAATTTTTATATGAAAAACTTCTTTTGCCCATATCTCCTAAACTAAGCGTCCTAGAGCGAAAAGGGCTTTAATTCGTGACCACCCCCAAAAAATTGAAATTTTCATCCAAATCCTAAAAAAATTGAAATTTTTATATGAAAAACTTCTTTTGCCCATATCTCCTAAACTAAGCGTCCTACAGCGAAAAGGGCTTTAATTCGTGACCATCCCCAAAAAATTGAAATTTGCATCCAAATCCTAAAAAAATTGAAATTTTTATATGAAAAACTTCTTTTGCCCATATCTCCTAAACTAAGCGTCCTATAGCGAAAAGGGCTTTAATTCGTGACCACCCCAAAAAAATGAAATTTTCATCCAAATCCTAAAAAATGAAATTTTTATATGAAAAACTTCTTTTGCCCATATCTCCTAAACTAAGAGTCCTAGAGCGAAAAGGGCTTTAATTCGTGACCACCCCAAAAAATTGAAATTTTCATCCAAATCCTAAAAAAATTGAAATTTTTATATGAAAAATTTCTTTTGCCCATATCTCCTAAACTAAGCGTCCTAGAGCGAAAAGGGCTTTAATTCGTGACCACCCCCAAAAAATTGAAATTTTCATCCAAATCCTAAAAAAAATTGAAATTTTTATATGAAAAACTTCTTTTGCCCATATCTCCTAAACTAAGCGTCCTACAGCGAAAAGGGCTTTAATTCGTGACCATCCCCAAAAAATTGAAATTTGCATCCAAATCCTAAAAAAATTGAAATTTTTATATGAAAAACTTCTTTTGCCCATATCTCCTAAACTAAGCGTCCTAGAGCGAAAAGGGCTTTAATTCGTGACCACCCCCAAAATATTGAAATTTTCATCCAAATCCTAAAAAAGGAAATTTTTATATGAAAAACTTCTTTTGCCCATATCTCCTAAACTAAGCGTCCTAGAGCGAAAAGGGCTTTAATTCGTGACCACCCCCAAAAAATTGAAAAATCCACCCAAACCTAAAAAAATTGAAATTTTTATATGAAAAACTTCTTTTGCCCATATCTCCTAAACTAAGCGTCCTAGAGCGAAAAGAGCTTTAATTCGTGACCACCCCCAAAAAATTGAAAAATCCACCCAAACCTAAAAAAATTGAAATTTTTATATGAAAAACTTCTTTTGCCCATATCTCTCTCCTAAACTAAGCGTCCTAGAGCGAAAAGGGCTTTAATTCGTGACCACCCCCAAAAAATTGAAATTTTCATCCAAATCCTAAAAAAAATTGAAATTTTTATATGAAAAACTTCTTTTGCCCATATCTCCTAAACTAAGCGTCCTAGAGCGAAAAGGGCTTTAATTCGTGACCACCCCAAAAAATTGAAATTTTCATCCAAATTCTAACAAAATGAAACTTTTATATGAAAAACTTCTTTTGCCCATATCTCCTAAACTAAGCGTCCTAGAGCGAAAAGGGCTTTAATTCGTGACCACCCCCAAAAAATTGAAATTTTCATCCAAATCCTAAAAAAAATTGAAATTTTTATATGAAAAACTTCTTTTGCCCATATCTCCTAAACTAAGCGTCCTACAGCGAAAAGGGCTTTAATTCGTGACCATCCCCAAAAAATTGAAATTTGCATCCAAATCCTAAAAAAATTGAAATTTTTATATGAAAAACTTCTTTTGCCCATATCTCCTAAACTAAGCGTCCTATAGCGAAAAGGGCTTTAATTCGTGACCACCCCAAAAAAATGAAATTTTCATCCAAATCCTAAAAAATGAAATTTTTATATGAAAAACTTCTTTTGCCCATATCTCCTAAACTAAGAGTCCTAGAGCGAAAAGGGCTTTAATTCGTGACCACCCCAAAAAATTGAAATTTTCATCCAAATCCTAAAAAAATTTAAATTTTTATATGAAAAACTTCTTTTGCCCATATCTCCTAAACTAAGCGTCCTAGAGCGAAAAGGGCTTTAATTCGTGACCACCCCCAAAAAATTGAAATTTTCATCCAAATCCTAAAAAAAATTGAAATTTTTATATGAAAAACTTCTTTTGCCCATATCTCCTAAACTAAGCGTCCTACAGCGAAAAGGGCTTTAATTCGTGACCATCCCCAAAAAATTGAAATTTGCATCCAAATCCTAAAAAAATTGAAATTTTTATATGAAAAACTTCTTTTGCCCATATCTCCTAAACTAAGCGTCCTAGAGCGAAAAGGGCTTTAATTCGTGACCACCCCCAAAATATTGAAATTTTCATCCAAATCCTAAAAAAGGAAATTTTTATATGAAAAACTTCTTTTGCCCATATCTCCTAAACTAAGCGTCCTAGAGCGAAAAGGGCTTTAATTCGTGACCACCCCCAAAAAATTGAAAAATCCACCCAAACCTAAAAAAATTGAAATTTTTATATGAAAAACTTCTTTTGCCCATATCTCTCTCCTAAACTAAGCGTCCTAGAGCGAAAAGGGCTTTAATTCGTGACCACCCCCAAAAAATTGAAATTTTCATCCAAATCCTAAAAAAAATTGAAATTTTTATATGAAAAACTTCTTTTGCCCATATCTCCTAAACTAAGCGTCCTAGAGCGAAAAGGGCTTTAATTCGTGACCACCCCAAAAAATTGAAATTTTCATCCAAATTCTAACAAAATGAAACTTTTATATGAAAAACTTCTTTTGCCCATATCTCCTAAACTAAGCGTCCTAGAGCGAAAAGGGCTTTAATTCGTGACCACCCGCAAAAAATTGAAATTTTCATCCAAATCCTAAAAAAAATTGAAATTTTTATATGAAAAACTTCTTTTGCCCATATCTCCTAAACTAAGCGTCCTAGAGCGAAAAGGGCTTTAATTCGTGACCATCCCCAAAAACTTGAAAAATCCACCCAAACCTAAAAAAATTGAAATTTTTATATGAAAAACTTCTTTTGCCCATATCTCCTAAACTAAGCGTCCTAGAGCGAAAAGGGCTTTAATTCGTGACCACCCCCAAAAAATTTAAAAATCCACCCAAACCTAAAAAAATTGAAATTTTTATATGAAAAACTTCTTTTGCCCATATCTCCTAAACTAAGCGTCCTAGAGCGAAAAGGACTTTAATTCGTGACCACCCCCAAAAACTTGAAAAATCCACCCAAACCTAAAAAAATTGAAATTTTTATATGAAAAACTTCTTTTGTCCATATCTCACTCCTAAACTAAGCGTCCTAGAGCGAAAAGGGCTTTAATTCGTGACCACCCCCAAAAAATTGAAATTTTCATCCAAATCCTAAAAAAAATTGAAATTTTTATATGAAAAACTTCTTTTGCCCATATCTCCTAAACTAAGCGTCCTAGAGCGAAAAGGGCTTTAATTCGTGACCACCCCCAAAAAAATGAAATTTTCATCCAAATTCTAACAAAATGAAACTTTTATATGAAAAACTTCTTTTGCCCATATCTCCTAAACTAAGCGTCCTAGAGCGAAAAGGGCTTTAATTCGTGACCATCCCCAAAAAATTGAAATTTTCATCAAAATCCTAAAAAAATTGAAATTTTTATATGAAAAACTTCTTTTGCCCATATCTCCTAAACTAAGCGTCCTAGAGCGAAAAGGGCTTTAATTCGTGACCACCCCCAAAAAATTGAAAAATCCACCCAAACCTAAAAAAATTGAAATTTTTATATGAAAAACTTCTTTTGCCCATATCTCCTAAACTAAGCGTCCTAGAGCGAAAAGGGCTTTAATTCGTGACTACCCCCAAATATTGAAATTTTCATCCAAATCCTAAAAAAAGGAAATTTTTATATGAAAAACTTCTTTTGCCCATATCTCCTAAACTAAGCGTCCTAGAGCGAAAAGGGCTTTAATTCGCGACCACTCCCAAAAAATTGAAAAATCCACCCAAACCTAAAAAAAATTTAAATTTTTATATGAAAAACTTCTTTTGCCCATATCTCCTAAACTAAGCGCCCTAGAGCGAAAAGGGCTTTAATTCGTGACTACCCCAAAATATTGAAATTTTCATCCAAATATAAAAAAAATTGAAATTTTTATATGAAAAACTTCTTTTGCCCATATCTCCTAAACTAAGGGTCCTAGAGCGAAAAGGGCTTTAATTCGTGACCACCCCCAAAAAATTGAAATTTTCATCCAAATCCTAAAAAAATTAAATTTTTATATGAAAAACTTCTTTTGCCCATATCTCCTAAACTAAGAGTCCTAGAGCGAAAAGGGCTTTAATTCGTGACCACCCCAAAAAATTGAAATTTGCATCCAAATCCTAAAAAAATTTAAATTTTTATATGAAAAACTTCTTTTGCCCATATCTCCTTAACTAAGCGTCCTAGACCGAAAAGGGCTTTAATTCGTGACCATCCCCAAAAAATTGAAATTTTCATCAAAATCCTAAAAAAAAATTAAATTTTTATATGAAAAACTTCATTTGCCCATATCTCCTAAACTAAGAGTCCTAGAGCGAAAAGGGCTTTAATTCGTGACCACCCCAAAAAATTGAAATTTGCATCCAAATCCTAAAAAAATTGAAATTTTTATATGAAAAACTTCTTTTGCCCATATCTCCTAAACTAAGCGTCTTAGACCGAAAAGGGCTTTACTTCGTGACCACCCCAAAAAATTGAAATTTTCATCCAAATTCTAAAAAAATTAAATTTTTATATGAAAAACTTATTTTGCCCATATCTCCTAAACTAAGCGTCCTACAGCGAAAAGGGCTTTAATTCGTGACCATCCCCAAAAAATTGAAATTTTCATCAAAATCCTAAAAAAATTGAAATTTTTATATGAAAAACTTCTTTTGCCCATATCTCCTAAACTAAGCGTCCTAGAGCGAAAAGGGCTTTAATTCGTGACCACCCCCAACAAATTTAAAAATCCACCCAAACCTAAAAAAATTGAAATGTTTATATGAAAAACTTCTTTTGCCCATATCTCCTAAACTAAGCGTCCTAGAGCGAAAAGGGCTTTAATTCGTGACTACCACAAAATATTGAAATTTTCATCCAAATCCTATAAAAAGGAAATTTTTATATGAAAAACTTCTTTTGCCCATATCTCCTAAACTAAGCGTCCTAGAGCGAAAAGGGCTTTAATTCGTGACCACCCCCAAAAAATTGAAATTTTCGTCCAAATCCTAAAAAAATTTAAATTTTTATATGAAAAACTTCTTTTGCCCATATCTCCTAAACTAAGGGTCCTACAGCGAAAAGGGCTTTAATTCGTGACCACCCCCAAAAAATTGAAAAATCCACCCAAACCTAAAAAAATTGAAATTTTTATGTGAAAAACTTCTTTTGCCCGAGTTACGTTAGAACCCCCACCATCGAGACACCCTAATATACTAGAAATCTAGAACCATCGAGACACCCTAATATACTAGAAATATAGAATAAGCATATTTTACAATTCTCTGATTAAGACATACATTTGACAATAATTTTGTAACACTTTATAATGCATTTTTCTTTATTTCAATTTATTATTAAAGACATACACACACACACTTACCTTTATATTCGATCATAGGAAACGAACCAGACAATGTAGAATAAGCATTTTCTTTATTATTTCAATTTCATTTTAACTACTCTAGAATAAGCATTTCCTTTATTTTTCAATTTATTAAACACACACACACACCATACATTTATGTTCAAATAACGGAAACAGACCAGACAATAATTAGGTCACAGATTTGGCAAAACAGTAAAGGTAATGACCACGGTTTTGTCAAATCTGCAATTCATAAAACACACAAACACACTTACCTAGTCGATAAGTAAAAAATTGTTAACAATAAAGTTTTAGTTTGAAGTTAAAACTCAAAACGACCACGTCTTGTTACTCCCGTATCTCCTAAACTAAGCGTCCTAGAGCGAAAAGGGCTTTAATTCGTGACCACCCCCAAAAATTTGAAATTTTCGTCCAAATCCTAAAAAAATTTAAATTTTTATATGAAAAACTTCTTTTGCCCATATCTCCTAAACTAAGCGTCCTAGAGCGAAAAGGGCTTTAATTCGTGACCACCCCCAAAAATTGAAAAATCCACCCAAACCTAAAAAAATTGAAATTTTTATATGAAAAACTTCTTTTGCCCGTATCTCCTAAACTAAGCGTCCTAGAGCGAAAAGGGCTTTAATTCGTGACTACCCCAAAATATTGAAATTTTCATCCAAATCCTAAAAAAATTGAAATTTTTATATGAAAAACTTCTTTTGCCCATATCTCTTAAACTACGCGTCCTAGAGCGAAAAGGGCTTTAATTCGTGACCACCCCCAAAAAATTGAAATTTTCATCCAAATCCTAAAAAAATGAAATTTTTATATGAAAAACTTCTTTTGCCCATATCTCCTAAACTAAGCGTCCTAGAGCGAAAAGGGCTTTAATTCCAAATCCTAAAAAAATTGAAATTTTTATATGAAAAACTTCTTTTGCCCATATCTCCTAAACTAAGGGTCCTAGAGCGAAAAGGGCTTTAATTCGTGACCACCCCAAAAAATTTAAATTTGCATCCAAATTTTAAAAAAATTGAAATTTTTATATGAAAAACTTCTTTTGCCCATATCTCCTAAACTAAGCGTCCTAGACCGAAAAGGGCTTTAATTCGTGACCACCCCAAAAAATTAAAATTTTCATCCAAATTCTAAAAAAATGAAATTTTTATATGAAAAACTTCTTTTGCCCATATCTCCTAAACTAAGCGTCCTACAGCGAAAAGGGCTTTAATTCGTGACCATCCCCTAAAAATTGAAATTTTCATCAAAATCCTAAAAAAATTGAAATTTTTATATGAAAAACTTCTTTTGCCCATATCTCCTAAACTAAGCGTCCTAGAGCGAAAAGGGCTTTAATTCGTGACCACCCTCAAAAAATTTAAATTTTCATCCAAATCCTAAAAAAATGAAATTTTTATATGAAAAACTTCTTTTGCCCATATCTCCTAAACTAAGAGTCCTAGAGCGAAAAGGGCTTTAATTCGTGACCACCCCCAAAAATTTAAATTTTCATCCAAATTCTAAAAAAATTAAATTTTTATATGAAAAACTTCTTTTGCCCATATCTCCTAAACTAAGCGTCCTACAGCGACAAGGGCTTTAATTCGTGACCATCCCCAAAAAATTGAAATTTTCATCAAAATCCTAAAAAAATTGAAATTTTTATATGAAAAACTTCTTTTGCCAATATTTCCTAAACTAAGAGTCCTAGAGCGAAGAGGGCTTTAATTCGTGACCACCCCCAAAAATTTAAATTTTCATCCAAATTCTAAAAAAATTAAATTTTTATATGAAAAACTTCTTTTGCCCATATCTCCTAAACTAAGCGTCCTAGAGCGAAAAGGGCTTTAATTCGTGACCACCCTCAAAAATTTAAATTTTCATCCAAATCCTAAAAACATTTAAATTTTTATATGAAAACTTCTTTTGCCCATATCTCCTAAACTAAGCGTCCTAGAGCGAAAAGGACTTTAATTCGTGACCACCCCAAAAAATTGAAATTTTCATCCAAATTCTAAAAAAATTAAATTTTTATATGAAAAACTTCTTTTGCCCATATCTCCTAAACTAATCGTCCTAGAGCGAAAAGGGCTTTAATTCGTGACCACCCCAAAAAATTGAAATTTTCATCCAAATCCTAAAAAAATTGAAATTTTTATATGAAAAACTTCTTTTGCCCGTATCTCCTAAACTAAGCGTCCTAGAGCGAAAAGGGCTTTAATTCGTGACCACCCCCAAAAATTGAAAAATCCACCCAAACCTAAAAAAATTGAAATTTTTATATGAAAAACTTCTTTTGCCCATATCTCTTAAACTACGCGTCCTAGAGCGAAAAGGGCTTTAATTCGTGACCACCCCCAAAAAATTGAAATTTTCATCCAAATCCTAAAAAAATGAAATTTTTATATGAAAAACTTCTTTTGCCCATATCTCCTAAACTAAGAGTCCTAGAGCGAAAAGGGCTTTAATTCCAAATCCTAAAAAAATTGAAATTTTTATATGAAAAACTTCTTTTGCCCATATCTCCTAAACTAAGGGTCCTAGAGCGAAAAGGGCTTTAATTCGTGACCACCCCAAAAAAAAATGAAAAATCCATCCAAACCTAAAAAAATTTAAATTTTTATATGAAAAACTTCTTTTGCCCATATCTCCTAAACTAAGCGTCCTAGAGCGAAAAGGGCTTTAATTCGTGACCACCCCAAAAAATTGAAATTTGCATCCAAATCCTAAAAAAATTTAAATTTTTATATGAAAAACTTCTTTTGCCCATATCTCCTTAACTAAGCGTCCTAGACCGAAAAGGGCTTTAATTCGCGACCACTCCCAAAAAATTGAAAAATCCACCCAAACCTAAAAAAAATTTAAATTTTTATATGAAAAACTTCTTTTGCCCATATCTCCTAAACTAAGCGCCCTAGAGCGAAAAGGGCTTTAATTCGTGACTACCCCAAAATATTGAAATTTTCATCCAAATATAAAAAAAATTGAAATTTTTATATGAAAAACTTCTTTTGCCCATATCTCCTAAACTAAGGGTCCTAGAGCGAAAAGGGCTTTAATTCGTGACCACCCCCAAAAAATTGAAATTTTCATCCAAATCCTAAAAAAATTAAATTTTTATATGAAAAACTTCTTTTGCCCATATCTCCTAAACTAAGAGTCCTAGAGCGAAAAGGGCTTTAATTCGTGACCACCCCAAAAAATTGAAATTTGCATCCAAATCCTAAAAAAATTGAAATTTTTATATGAAAAACTTCTTTTGCCCATATCTCCTTAACTAAGCGTCCTAGACCGAAAAGGGCTTTAATTCGTGACCATCCCCAAAAAATTGAAATTTTCATCAAAATCCTTAAAAAAAATTAAATTTTTATATGAAAAACTTCATTTGCCCATATCTCCTAAACTAAGAGTCCTAGAGCGAAAAGGGCTTTAATTCGTGACCACCCCAAAAAATTGAAATTTGCATCCAAATCCTAAAAAAATTGAAATTTTTATATGAAAAACTTCTTTTGCCCATATCTCCTAAACTAAGCGTCTTAGACCGAAAAGGGCTTTACTTCGTGACCACCCCAAAAAATTTAAATTTTCATCCAAATTCTAAAAAAATTAAATTTTTATATGAAAAACTTATTTTGCCCATATCTCCTAAACTAAGCGTCCTACAGCGAAAAGGGCTTTAATTCGTGACCATCCCCAAAAAATTGAAATTTTCATCAAAATCCTAAAAAAATTGAAATTTTTATATGAAAAACTTCTTTTGCCCATATCTCCTAAACTAAGCGTCCTAGAGCGAAAAGGGCTTTAATTCGTGACCACCCCCAACAAATTTAAAAATCCACCCAAACCTAAAAAAATTGAAATGTTTATATGAAAAACTTCTTTTGCCCATATCTCCTAAACTAAGCGTCCTAGAGCGAAAAGGGCTTTAATTCGCGACTACCACAAAATATTGAAATTTTCATCCAAATCCTATAAAAAGGAAATTTTTATATGAAAAACTTCTTTTGCCCATATCTCCTAAACTAAGCGTCCTAGAGCGAAAAGGGCTTTAATTCGTGACCACCCCCAAAAAATTGAAATTTTCGTCCAAATCCTAAAAAAATTTAAATTTTTATATGAAAAACTTCTTTTGCCCATATCTCCTAAACTAAGGGTCCTACAGCGAAAAGGGCTTTAATTCGTGACCACCCCCAAAAAATTGAAAAATCCACCCAAACCTAAAAAAATTGAAATTTTTATGTGAAAAACTTCTTTTGCCCGAGTTACGTTAGAACCCCCACCATCGAGACACCCTAATATACTAGAAATCTAGAACCATCGAGACACCCTAATATACTAGAAATATAGAATAAGCATATTTTACAATTCTCTGATTAAGACATACA
The DNA here is from genome assembly GCF_050003625.1 of Haematobia irritans. Classification (NCBI taxonomy): domain Eukaryota; kingdom Metazoa; phylum Arthropoda; class Insecta; order Diptera; family Muscidae; genus Haematobia; species Haematobia irritans. The sequence continues at coordinate 174,274,438 of NC_134400.1, forward strand.
TTTGACAATAATTTTGTAACACTTTATAATGCATTTTTCTTTATTTCAATTTATTATTAAAGACATACACACACACACTTACCTTTATATTCGATCATAGGAAACGAACCAGACAATGTAGAATAAGCATTTTCTTTATTATTTCAATTTCATTTTAACTACTCTAGAATAAGCATTTCCTTTATTTTTCAATTTATTAAACACACACACACACACACCATACATTTATGTTCAAATAACGGAAACAGACCAGACAATAATTAGGTCACAGATTTGGCAAAACAGTAAAGGTAATGACCACGGTTTTGTCAAATCTGCAATTCATAAAACACACAAACACACTTACCTAGTCGATAAGTAAAAAATTGTTAACAATAAAGTTTTAGTTTGAAGTTAAAACTCAAAACGACCACGTCTTGTTACTGGCGCAGTCAAAAGGCGACCAATTGACAAAAAAAAAATATCTCCTTATTGTCGTTGTTGATAAGTCTGAGGGTATATCAAAACTTATCAACAGGTATTGAGGGAATATCAGTACCAGGCAGAGATAAAGTCAACCATTGGTCGGAACCTACAAACCCACGGAAAAATCTCCTTATTGTCGTTGTTGATAAGTCTGAGGGTATATCAAAACTTATCAACAGGTATTGAGGGAATATCAGTACCAGGCAGAGATAAAATCAACCAGTGGTCGGAACCCACAAACCCACAACCATACGCAAATTGGAAGTTAGCAGCCTTTCTGGACCAAAAGAGGAATCAACAGCAGCGACATGACAATCTTGGCATATATGTGGACAGGGCTAATGTGAGTAAATGTTGTTATGTTAAAACTAATAAATAAGTAAAACTCAAAAAAAAAGTGAAGAAATTAAAGATAAAGATTGAAAAAGTTGAATCATATAAGAAAGGAAAGAAAATTGTGAAAAGAATTTATACCCATAATAAGAAAAAAAATATGTTATGTGAATTGTTTACCTATTGCTATTACAGAGCAAATATATAAAAAAAAATAATAAAGGAAAAAGAAAAGTAAGACGAAATAAGATTGAATGATTGTGTACAAAAAAATTAAGAGGAACTGTGAGATAATTGTTTTGTTATAGAAAGGAATAATAATACGACAAGACTACTCGACGAGAATAACACGAATTTTATATTTTTGTTGTTACCTTCTTGTGCCTTTAGAAAAAAATATTGTTATACGTTTCGCCATCCCCTAATGAACAGTAAATCTAGATTTTTACCATATCCAAAGAATTTTAAGATCTTTAAATCGAGAAGTCTTAATTCCATTCCCGAGAACGATTTAGCAAATTTTAACATGTCTCTAGACCAAGGTAACCCCACTATGTCTCAGGCAAACGATATTATCAGCTCACTTAGGATACCGGATGTCATTAAGGATCTGCCCAAATACGATGGCAATCCTCGTCTTCTACATGAGTTTATCAGTAATGTAGAGGAGATATTATTATTCATCAAGGGAACCGATAATACCCCACAGGGACAAATTCTTCTCAGGGCAATTAGGAACAAAATAGATGGTCAAGCTAATGAGGTCTTGAATATGTATGGGACACCCCTCAATTGGGACGACATCAAGAGGAATCTAATATCTCACTATTCGGACAAGAGGACGGAAACGTCTCTGATTAGAGATTTACATTCATTGAAACAGTATGGGAAGCCTTTAGAGAAGTACTTTAGTGAAGTTATGGAAATACAATCAGCCTTGTATAACAATCTCTCCATTCATGAAAATGAGAGGGCAGTTGTAAATGCAAAAAGGGAGCTCTTTTCTGAAATGTGCTTGAACTCTTTTCTGTCTGGCCTTCGCGAACCAATGGGGTCTACGGTCAGGGCGATGAGACCCGACTCCATAGCTTTGGCATTTGAGTACTGTATAGGAGAACAGAACATTCATTATTCACGATCGGACTCGAATAGATCTAGACAGAACCGTTGGGGATCAAACTATCAGTTTTCATATTCAAGAAAACCCCCATATCGGAGAGATTTTGGGAATAATTTTAATCATTCACGAGGAAATTCTGATAGATCAATTCGACAGTTTAATTCCGATAATAACAACCAGTCCTTCAATCCGGGTTATAACCACAATATGTTTGGGAATCAATATCAACCGCCAAATCGTAATGACAATTATAACAACGGACAAAGCCAGACATTCGGAGCAACTCTTAGACAGCCAACCTGGAGAAAGGCCCAACAACCAGAGCCGATGGACATAGGTACGACCTTTACGAATTTTGAAAGGGACTCTGGGAGGTTCAAATCAAGCCCAAGTACTCGATTCAGTAAATTTTCTAATAGAGGAGAGGTGAATAATGTGAATGGGTTTAAATCTCCTAGGCAGGAAGATTATGAGAATTCAGATTTCAATAAAAGGAAATTCTTCACTAGTGAACAGGACATGACAAACTTAGATAGATATGAGGAAGACAATATTGATGACAATCAGGATTTTCGACATTTGGCCTCGGAAGACAGACGGGGTACATAGACATTAATAGCCTCGGAAATGAATTGCCTTATATTAATATTTCTTCACCTTTCGGACGACCATTAAAGTTTTTGATTGACACTGGAGCTTCGGCTTCCTTCATAAACCCTGAATTCGTAGATCCTAATTCCATCAGGGAATGCGAATCGATTACGATCTCTGCTCTTCGTAACGAGCATAGGATCAATAAGAAGGTAACTTTACCATTTTTTAGGGAAATTGGAAGGTCAGGAACTTTCACATTCTTCGTTTTTCAATTCCATGGCTACTTCGATGGCCTATTAGGCACTGACTATCTAACTAGAATAGAGGCAAAGGTAGACCTCAAGGACAGAACACTAATTACAGGTAACGTGACAATCCCTTTGAACCTAAAACCGAATATTACCTCCGGCTTACACACCGTGGTGGCGAGGACGAAACAACTGATTAAACTTCCCGTGGACATTGAAAAGGGCGACTTTTTAATAGGGAAAATCGACTTGGACAACGGATTGGTTATCCCACCTGGATTATACAATGCCGAGGACTGGGTTAGTGCGATGGAGATAGTTAATCCCACAGATGTGGATTTGAGGCTTTCTATAGAACAACCGATAAAGGTAAATCCATACAACCCATGTAATTTCGTGGAACTTAATCAGATTGATATGCAATACGATATGGGGAACGATAGCTCTAGGAAACTAACGGACTTATTACGCATCGAACATCTCAATAGCGAAGAGAGAAAAGAACTACTCCGGCTTTGCAAACGATATGACGATGTATTCTATAGGGAAGGACAGACATTAACCTTCACAAACGAAGTGAAGCATAGGATAGCTACGACAGACGATATTCCTATACACACGAAGTCGTACAGGTACCCTTATATTCATAAGGAGGAGGTCCGACGTCAGATATTGGACATGTTAGATCAAGGTATAATTAGGGCAAGTTATTCCCCATGGAGTTCTCCGGTATGGGTCGTACCAAAGAAGAAGGACGCATCTGGGAAACAAAAGTGGAGGCTAGTTATAGACTATAGGAAGTTGAATGAGAAGACCGTGTCTGATAGATATCCGCTACCCAATATCGCGGAAATCTTGGATAAGTTGGGCAAATGCCTATACTTTTCAACTTTGGATCTTGCAAGCGGATTTCACCAGATAGAGATGCATCCAAGGGACATTCAGAAGACAGCCTTTACTGTAGAGGGCGGTCATTACGAATATGTCAGGATGCCCTTTGGCCAGTGTTGCCAACTCCCCAAGGCCAAAAAGCACCAAAAATATATTATGAATTCTAACATACCACCTTCCACCACAAAATCGAAAATTAAATGCTCTACTAAAAAAAAAAAAAAAAAAAAAAAAAACTTCCAAAGATGTTTTATAGAACTTTTGTGAATTGAATTTTAAGAAGTTAAGGTGGGTATTGAGATCGAGTTTAGCTGCTAAAATAGTCATTTTTTTCACAATTACAACTTCTTTAATAATTCATTTTAAGGAATACAAACTTTGTGAAAATTTGCTTTTGGCTATTCCCCATCAAGTTATAATAAAATTTGCAGCAAATATGCATAATTTTATGCCTTTTTTACTGATATAGTTTTCACTTTAGCGGCAAAACTCGAACTTAGTACTCACCATTATGAACCGCTATTCAAGTATACACTTTGATTGGTTTTAATGCTTTCGTCCAATTCATTTTGATCAGTGATGTTTTTCAACTTTCAAAATATTAATATATGGAAGGAGTCTATTGCTTATTTCAGTTGTGCGTGCTTTTGTGAATTTAATACAAACTTGTTTAATGACATCTTTACCAAATTCAAAAATTCGATACTCATCGCTGGACTTTCCTACAGAATACCCTAAATAACAATATTAATTAAAAAATAATCAATACCAACTTCATAACAATCAAATTCTATATTTGGCAATAAATTTGAGTTTCTTCGGCTCTTGAAAGTCTAATCAAAATTTTTGTATCAATTAAACTTAATACTGTTCAAAATAAAAAAAGCACCAAAAGCACTAAATGAAAATGCCAGAAAGCACCAAGTTGGTGCTTTTTTTGAAAAGGCACCAAAAAGGCAATTTGGTGCTTTTTAGAAATCAAAAAGCACTAAATTTGGTGCTAAAAGCACCAAATTGGCAACACTGCCTTTGGCTTAAAGAATGCACCATCTACTTTCCAAAGGGTGATGGATAATGTCCTTAGGGATTTGATCGGGAAGGTATGTTTAGTGTATCTGGATGACATCATCATATATTCGACATCCTTACAGGAGCATATAGTGAGTTTAGGGATGGTCTTCGAAAGACTACGATCTTCAAATTTTAAGATACAGCTGGACAAGTCTGAATTTCTCCGAAAAGAGATAGCATTCTTGGGCCATCTGATATCGACTGAGGGCATAAAACCAAATCCAGCGAAGATTGAGGCTATACAGAGATTTCCTATTCCTCGGACTCGCCGAGAGATTAAATCTTTTGTTGGACTACTAAGTTACTATAGGAAGTTTATCCCTGACCTAGCCAAACTTTTAAGACCGATGACGGCTTGTCTGAAACAAGGCAGACAAATCACACTTGACCAGGACTATGTTAGGTCATTTGAGACATGTAGGCAAATTCTAATGAATGACCCTATTCTGCAATACCCGGATTTTACTAAACCTTTCATACTGACGACGGATGCTAGCAATTTTGCATTAGGTGCGGTTTTATCGCAGGGCCGGATAGGGAGCGACCGACCCGTCTGTTATGCAAGTAGAACTCTTTCAAGCAGCGAATGCAATTACTCCACGATAGAGAAGGAACTCCTTGCTATAATCTGGGCTACGAAATATTTTCGACCTTATCTTTTCGGGCGGAAATTTCAGATAGTCACAGATCATCGACCACTTACGTGGTTAATGTCCTTAAAGGAACCTAACTCAAAGCTCATAAGATGGCGATTGAAGTTAGAGGAGTATGATTATGAGATCGTTTATAAGAAGGGTACATTGAATATGAACGCGGATGCATTAAGCAGAATAAGGACCGACGGTGGAGATATTGCCGAGGTGAATATGGGCGTTTCTGCGGATCTTTCTACCATACATTCATGTCTAGAAAATCTAGACGACGGGATTCCGATATCTGGGAAGCCTCTGAATGAATTTAGTATTCAACTCGTTCTCAATAAATCTGCCGGAAAACATGCGATGAGGGTCGAAAACGTTTTCCGTAACAAGCAGCGTAGAACGATAGAAGAACCGGACTTTACCGAGGAGGTATTAGTAAGGGTATTGAAGGAATATCTCCCTCCAAGGAAACTGACGGCTATCTATACAGATGACGATATTTTCAAGACCATACAGATAGTTTACTCCAGATACTTTGCATATGGGAAACAATTTCGTGTGGTTCGCTGTACGAGACTTTTGTTAGACGTGACGGATCAGGACAAACAAGTGGAACTAATACGGGAATGTCATGAGAATAGGAATCACAGAGGAATATCAGAGACCTATAATTACCTTAAAAGGACATATTATTTCCCTCTCATGCAGGAAATAATAAACAAGACTATAAATAATTGCGAGATCTGTGATACTCTCAAATACGACAGAAATCCACCGAAGTTAAAATTCCAATTGACTGAAACACCATCCCAACCTCTTGACATACTACATATTGATATTTATACGGTAAACGGAAGGAGTATATTAACTATGATAGATAAGTTTTCCAAATATGCGACGGGATATACACTTCCGTCAAAATCTAGTATTTGTGTATTGAAATCCCTAAAATCCTTTATGAATATTCTAGGCGTACCGAAGAAAATCGTTTGTGATCAAGGGACAGAATTCAATTCTAATATATTCAAGGATTTTTGTAGACAATACAAAATAGACCTTCATTTCACTTCATTCCAACAGTCATCTAGCAACTCACCAGTAGAAAGATTACATTCTACTTTGACCGAAATCTATCGGATTATACTGACAACCAGGAAACAAAAGAAACTTGAAACAGATCACGAAGAGATCCTAGATGAGACATTCATAACCTATAACAATACAATTCATTCATCCACAAAATTTACTCCCTATGAACTCTTTTTCGGCAGACCATATAACTTCGCAGAACATGTAGACTTTGGAAACGAACACGAATATTTAGATAAACTTAACGAATATAGACAGAAATTATATCCAATAGTAAAGGAAAAAGTGTTAGACGCAAAGAGAAAATTAATCTCTAAGCTCAATACACACCGAGAGGACCCAGAATCGAGGGACGAAAATGAGGAAATCTATAGGAAGGAATCTAGGAGAAATAAACTCACTCCAAGATTTTCTAGGCAGAGAGTGCTAAAGGATAATAAATTCACTATCTTGACTACTAGCAAGAGAAAACTACATAAGAGTAAGATGAAATTAAGGAAAAGGAAGTGATCAATATCTATTTTTTTGTTGTTGTTTTGTTTCTAGCATACCCTTGACACGCGGACAAATGTTGGAAGTACATAATTTCGACATAGACCAAAGTATGGTAATATTAAATGTTGGTAAATCTAGGACAATAGACAATTTTTTCAGTCTAACACACATTATTGACTTAGACAACTACAGTAACCAGATCGCAAATATATCTGCTATCATTGAACAATTTGGAAAACATAGCGTTCTTCAAGATTCTGTAAGGATATGCATATTAAAATTAGATAATGCACGAACCAAACTCAATACATTAAGCCCATATAAAAGAAGAAAACGAGGACTTATAAATGGACTAGGGTCGACAATAAAGTTTATTACTGGGAACATGGACGCAAATGATGCTGAGACTATTAACAAGCAAATTCAGAATTTAGAAAGTATGACCTATGAATCAGCCAGCATGATTCGGGATCAGAGGAACTTAAATTTACAAATGATTGAAAGATTTAAGAACCTAACTAAACATATAAACTATCAACAGGACGTTATAAACGAATTTTTGACGAAACTTTCAACAGAAACCTCAAATAGTATACGCAAAGAAGATACTATTTTAGAAGAAATGCAATACATGAACCAACTTAACTTTAATATAGATCTACTATCAGACCATATTTCAGACATAATAGATGCAATTATGCTTGCTAAATTGGGTACGATATCTAAACTCATTCTTCACCCTGAAGAAATCACCGTAATACGAAATATTTTCAAAACACAAGGAGTTGATCTAATATCAGACCAAAACATTTACGAACTCTTAGAACTTCAAGCCTACTATAACGATAACAATCTCATATTTAATGTAAAAATACCAAATTTTGCAAATGAAACTTACACACTTTATCATCTCATTCCACTACCCATAAATAAGACCATGCGAATTATAACTAACCCTTATATAAATTATAATAATCAAAGCATACAACACCTTACTGAACCCTGTCCACGAATTGAGAATACATACTACTGTAAAAAATCTACAGTCATCGAGGAAACAGACAAATCCACCTGTATTGGCAGTATCATAAGCGGAAAAACACCAACATGTCCCCTGGAAGATGTTGGTCACACATCTTCAATATTCCAACCTGAAAATAACTATATCATGTTTATTAATGTAAAAGAGTTACTAATCACATCTACTTGCAGCAAAACTAATGTAACAATCAGAGGGAATTCGTTAATACGCTTTTCGAACTGTTCAGTAACTGCAGCCTCGATAACTTATAAAGACAACCCTTTGTACTTCTGGGACCACATCATGATATCCCCACCCAATTACAACAAGATAGCAGCCTCAACCATAAGCGACTCATTGAACCTTATAAAGTTGAAAAACTACTCTTTTAACAATAGAAAAGATATCATTACCCTCAAACAAGATACATCAACCAAAAACAATATCATACTAGGCACACTAATGATATTTGGAATGGCACTGGTTTGCAGCACGATCGTCCTATGGAGTAAATCTAGTATAAAATTCTACCCTGAGCAGATGAAAGTCGCTTTGGCCCCATCGCAATCACTGTGGCCTTCGCTCTACACTAAGGGGGGAGGAGTTACGTTAGAACCCCCACCATCGAGACACCCTAATATACTAGAAATCTAGAACCATCGAGACACCCTAATATACTAGAAATATAGAATAAGCATATTTTACAATTCTCTGATTAAGACATACATTTGACAATAATTTTGTAACACTTTATAATGCATTTTTCTTTATTTCAATTTATTATTAAAGACATACACACACACACTTACCTTTATATTCGATCATAGGAAACGAACCAGACAATGTAGAATAAGCATTTTCTTTATTATTTCAATTTCATTTTAACTACTCTAGAATAAGCATTTCCTTTATTTTTCAATTTATTAAACACACACACACACACACCATACATTTATGTTCAAATAACGGAAACAGACCAGACAATAATTAGGTCACAGATTTGGCAAAACAGTAAAGGTAATGACCACGGTTTTGTCAAATCTGCAATTCATAAAACACACAAACACACTTACCTAGTCGATAAGTAAAAAATTGTTAACAATAAAGTTTTAGTTTGAAGTTAAAACTCAAAACGACCACGTCTTGTTACTCCCGTATCTCCTAAACTAAGCGTCCTAGAGCGAAAAGGGCTTTAATTCGTGACCACCCCCAAAAATTTGAAATTTTCGTCCAAATCCTAAAAAAATTTAAATTTTTATATGAAAAACTTCTTTTGCCCATATCTCCTAAACTAAGCGTCCTAGAGCGAAAAGGGCTTTAATTCGTGACCACCCCCAAAAATTGAAAAATCCACCCAAACCTAAAAAAATTGAAATTTTTATATGAAAAACTTCTTTTGCCCGTATCTCCTAAACTAAGCGTCCTAGAGCGAAAAGGGCTTTAATTCGTGACTACCCCAAAATATTGAAATTTTCATCCAAATCCTAAAAAAATTGAAATTTTTATATGAAAAACTTCTTTTGCCCATATCTCTTAAACTACGCGTCCTAGAGCGAAAAGGGCTTTAATTCGTGACCACCCCCAAAAAATTGAAATTTTCATAAAAATCCTAAAAAAAATGAAATTTTTATATGAAAAACTTCTTTTGCCCATATCTCCTAAACTAAGCGTCCTAGAGCGAAAAGGGCTTTAATTCCAAATCCTAAAAAAATTGAAATTTTTATATGAAAAACTTCTTTTGCCCATATCTCCTAAACTAAGGGTCCTAGAGCGAAAAGGGCTTTAATTCGTGACCACCCCAAAAAATTTAAATTTGCATCCAAATTTTAAAAAAATTGAAATTTTTATATGAAAAACTTCTTTTGCCCATATCTCCTAAACTAAGCGTCCTAGACCGAAAAGGGCTTTAATTCGTGACCACCCCAAAAAATTAAAATTTTCATCCAAATTCTAAAAAAATGAAATTTTTATATGAAAAACTTCTTTTGCCCATATCTCCTAAACTAAGCGTCCTACAGCGAAAAGGGCTTTAATTCGTGACCATCCCCAAAAAATTGAAATTTTCATCAAAATCCTAAAAAAATTGAAATTTTTATATGAAAAACTTCTTTTGCCCATATCTCCTAAACTAAGCGTCCTAGAGCGAAAAGGGCTTTAATTCGTGACCACCCTCAAAAAATTTAAATTTTCATCCAAATCCTAAAAAAATGAAATTTTTATATGAAAAACTTCTTTTGCCCATATCTCCTAAACTAAGAGTCCTAGAGCGAAAAGGGCTTTAATTCGTGACCACCCCCAAAAATTTAAATTTTCATCCAAATTCTAAAAAAATTAAATTTTTATATGAAAAACTTCTTTTGCCCATATCTCCTAAACTAAGCGTCCTACAGCGACAAGGGCTTTAATTCGTGACCATCCCCAAAAAATTGAAATTTTCATCAAAATCCTAAAAAAATTGAAATTTTTATATGAAAAACTTCTTTTGCCAATATTTCCTAAACTAAGAGTCCTAGAGCGAAGAGGGCTTTAATTCGTGACCACCCCCAAAAATTTAAATTTTCATCCAAATTCTAAAAAAATTAAATTTTTATATGAAAAACTTCTTTTGCCCATATCTCCTAAACTAAGCGTCCTAGAGCGAAAAGGGCTTTAATTCGTGACCACCCTCAAAAATTGAAATTTTCATCCAAATCCTAAAAACATTTAAATTTTTATATGAAAACTTCTTTTGCCCATATCTCCTAAACTAAGCGTCCTAGAGCGAAAAGGACTTTAATTCGTGACCACCCCAAAAAATTGAAATTTTCATCCAAATTCAAAAAAAAATTAAATTTTTATATGAAAAACTTCTTTTGCCCATATCTCCTAAACTAATCGTCCTAGAGCGAAAAGGGCTTTAATTCGTGACCACCCCAAAAAATTGAAATTTTCATCCAAATCCTAAAAAAATTGAAATTTTTATATGAAAAACTTCTTTTCCCCGTATCTCCTAAACTAAGCGTCCTAGAGCGAAAAGGGCTTTAATTCGTGACCACCCCCAAAAATTGAAAAATCCACCCAAACCTAAAAAAATTGAAATTTTTATATGAAAAACTTCTTTTGCCCATATCTCTTAAACTACGCGTCCTAGAGCGAAAAGGGCTTTAATTCGTGACCACCCCCAAAAAATTGAAATTTTCATCCAAATCCTAAAAAAATGAAATTTTTATATGAAAAACTTCTTTTGCCCATATCTCCTAAACTAAGAGTCCTAGAGCGAAAAGGGCTTTAATTCCAAATCCTAAAAAAATTGAAATTTTTATATGAAAAACTTCTTTTGCCCATATCTCCTAAACTAAGGGTCCTAGAGCGAAAAGGGCTTTAATTCGTGACCACCCCAAAAAAAATGAAAAATCCATCCAAACCTAAAAAAATTTAAATTTTTATATGAAAAACTTCTTTTGCCCATATCTCCTAAACTAAGCGTCCTAGAGCGAAAAGGGCTTTAATTCGTGACCACCCCCAAAAAATTGAAATTTTCATCCAAATCCTAAAAAAATGAAATTTTTATATGAAAAACTTCTTTTGCCCATATCTCCTAAACTAAGAGTCCTAGAGCGAAAAGGGCTTTAATTCGTGACCACCCCAAAAAATTTAAATTTGCATCCAAATTTTAAAAAAATTGAAATTTTTATATGAAAAACTTCTTTTGCCCATATCTCCTAAACTAAGCGTCCTAGACCGAAAAGGGCTTTAATTCGTGACCACCCCAAAAAATTAAAATTTTCATCCAAATTCTAAAAAAATGAAATTTTTATATGAAAAACTTCTTTTGCCCATATCTCCTAAACTAAGCGTCCTACAGCGAAAAGGGCTTTAATTCGTGACCATCCCCAAAAAATTGAAATTTTCATCAAAATCCTAAAAAAATTGAAATTTTTATATGAAAAACTTCTTTTGCCCATATCTCCTAAACTAAGCGTCCTAGAGCGAAAAGGGCTTTAATTCGTGACCACCCTCAAAAAATTTAAATTTTCATCCAAATCCTAAAAAAATGAAATTTTTATATGAAAAACTTCTTTTGCCCATATCTCCTAAACTAAGAGTCCTAGAGCGAAAAGGCCTTTAATTCGTGACCACCCCCAAAAATTTAAATTTTCATCCAAATTCTAAAAAAATTAAATTTTTATATGAAAAACTTCTTTTGCCCATATCTCCTAAACTAAGCGTCCTACAGCGACAAGGGCTTTAATTCGTGACCATCCCCAAAAAATTGAAATTTTCATCAAAATCCTAAAAAAATTGAAATTTTTATATGAAAAACTTCTTTTGCCAATATCTCCTAAACTAAGAGTCCTAGAGCGAAAAGGGCTTTAATTCGTGACCACCCTAAAAAAATTTAAATTTGCATCCAAATTTAAAAAAAATTGAAATTTTTATATGAAAAACTTCTTTTGCCCATATCTCCTAAACTAAGAGTCCTAGAGCGAAAAGGACTTTAATTCGTGACCACCCCAAAAAATTGAAATTTTCATCCAAATTCTAAAAAATTAAATTTTAATATGAAAAACTTCTTTTGCCCATATCTCCTAAACTAAGCGTCCTACAGCGAAACGGGCTTCAATTCGTGACCACCCCCAAAAAATTGAAATTTTCATCAAAATCCTAAAAAAATTGAAATTTTTATATGAAAAACTTCTTTTGCCCATATCTCCTAAACTAATCGTCCTAGAGCGAAAAGGGCTTTAATTCGTGACCACCCCAAAAAATTGAAATTTTCATCCAAATTCTAAAAAAATTAAATTTTAATATGAAAAACTTCTTTTGCCCATATCTCCTAAACTAAGAGTCCTAGAGCGAAAAGGGCTTTAATTCGTGACCACCCCAAAAAATTGAAATTTGCATCCAAATCCTAAAAAAAATTGAAATTTTTATATGAAAAACTTCTTTTGTCCATATCTCCTAAACTAAGGGTCCTAGAGCGAAAAGGGCTTTAATTCGTGACCACCCCCAAAAAATTGAAAAATCCACCCAAACCTAAAAAAAATTACATTTTTATATGAAAAACTTCTTTTGCCCATATCTCCTAAACTAAGCGTCCTAGAGGGAAAAGGGCTTTAATTCGTGACCACCCCCAAAAAATTGAAAAATCCACCCAAACCTAAAAAAAATTACATTTTTATATGAAAAACTTCTTTTGCCCATATCTCCTAAACTAAGAGTCCTAGAGCGAAAAGGGCTTTAATTCGTGACCACCCCAAAAAATTTAAATTTTCATCCAAATTCTAAAAAAATGAAATTTTTATATGAAAAACTTCTTTTGCCCATATCTCCTAAACTAAGCGTCCTAGAGCGAAAATGGCTTTAATTCGTGACCACCCCCAAAAAATTGAAAAATCCACCCAAAACCTAAAAAAATTGAAATTTTTATATGAAAAACTTCTTTTGCCCGTATCTCCTAAACTAAGCGTCCTAGAGCGAAAAGGGCTTTAATTCGTGACCACCCCCAAAAAATTGAAAAATCCACCCAAACCTACAAAAAATTACATTTTTATATGAAAAACTTCTTTTGCCCATATCTCCTAAACTAAGCGTCCTAGAGCGAAAAGGGCTTTAATTCGTGACCACCCCAAAAAGTTGAAATTTGCATCCAAATCCTAAAAAAATTGAAATTTTCATCCAAATCCTAAAAAAATGAAATTTTTATATGAAAAACTTCTTTTGCCCATATCTCCTAAACTAAGAGTCCTAGAGCGAAAAGGGCTTTAACTCGTGACCACCCCAAAAAATTGAAATTTGCATCCAAATCCTAAAAAAATTGAAATTTTTATATGAAAAACTTCTTTTGACCATATCTCCTAAACTAAGCGTCCTAAAGCGAAAAGGGCTTTAATTCGTGACCACCCCCAAAAAATTGAAAAATCCACCCAAACCTAAAAAAATTGAAATTTTTATATGAAAAACTTCTTTTGCCCGTATCTCCTAAACTAAGCGTCCTAGAGCGAAAAGGGCTTTAATTCGTGACTACCCCAAAATATTGAAATTTTAATCCAAATCCTAAAAAAATTGAAATTTTTATATGAAAAACTTCTTTTGCCCATATCTCCTAAACTAAGCGTCCTAGAGCGAAAAGGGCTTTAATTCGTGACCACCCCCAAAAAATTGAAATTTTCATCCAAATCCTAAAAAAAATGAAATTTTTATATGAAAAACTTCTTTTGCCCATATCTCCTAAACTAAGAGTCCTAGAGCGAAAAGGGCTTTAATTCGTGACCACCCCAAAAAATTGAAATTTGCATCCAAATCCTAAAAAAATTGAAATTTTTATATGAAAAACTTCTTTTGCCCATATCTCCTAAACTAAGCGTCCTAGAGCGAAAAGGGCTTTAATTCGTGACCACCCCCAAAAAATTTAAAAATCCACCCAAACCTAAAAAAATTGAAATTTTTATATGAAAAACTTCTTTTGCCCATATCTCCAAAACTAAGCGTCCTAGAGCGAAAAGAGCTTTAATTCGTGACCACCCTCAAAATTTGAAATTTTCATCCAAATCCTAAAAAAATTTAAGTTTTTATATGAAAAACTTCTTTTGCCCATATCTCCTAAACTAAGCGTCCTAGAGCGAAAAGGGCTTTAATTCGTGACCACCCCCAAAAAATTGAAAAATCCACCCAAACCTAAAAAAATTGAAATTTTTATATGAAAAACTTCTTTTTCCCATATCTCCTAAACTAAGCGTCCTAGAGCGAAAAGAGCTTTAATTCGTGACCATCCTCAAAATTTGAAATTTTCATCCAAATCCTAAAAAAATTGAAATTTTTATATGAAAAACTTCTTTTGCCCATATCTCCTAAACTAAGCGTCCTAGAGCGAAAATGGCTTTAATTCGTGACCACCCCCAAAAAATTTAAAAATCCACCCAAACCTAAAAAAATTGAAATTTTTATATGAAAAACTTCTTTTTCCCATATCTCCTAAACTAAGCGTCCTAGAGCGAAAAGAGCTTTAATTCGTGACCATCCTCAAAATTTGAAATTTGCATCCAAATCCTAAAAAATTGAAATTTTTATATGAAAAACTTCTTTTGCCCATATCTCCTAAACTAAGCGTCCTAGAGCGAAAAGGGCTTTAATTCGTGACCATCCCCAAAAAATTTAAAATTTCATCAAAATCCTAAAAAAATTGAAATTTTTATATGAAAAACTTCTTTTGCCCATATCTCTTAAACTAAGCGTCCTAGAGCGAAAAGGGCTTTAATTCGTGACCACCCCCAAAAAATTTAAAAATCCACCCAAACCTAAAAAAATTGAAATTTTTATATGAAAAACTTCTTTTGCCCATATCTCCTAAACTAAGCGTCCTAGAGCGAAAAGGGCTTTAATTCGTGACCACCCCCAAAAAATTGAAATTTGCATCCAAATCCTAAAAAAATTGAAATTTTTATATGAAAAGCTTCTTTTGCCCATATCTCCTAAACTAAGCGTCCTAGAGCGAAAAGGGCTTTAATTCGTGACTACCCCAAAATATTGAAATTTTCATCCAAATCCTAAAAAAAGGAAATTTTTATATGAAAAACTTCTTTTGCCCATATCTCCTAATCTAAGCGTCCTAGAGCGAAAAGGGCTTTAATTCGTGACCACCCCCAAAAAATTGAAATTTTCATCCAAATCCTAAAAAAAATGAAATTTTTATATGAAAAACTTCTTTTGCCCATATCTCCTAAACTAAGAGTCCTAGAGCGAAAAGGGCTTTAATTCGTGACCACCCCAAAAAATTGAAATTTGCATCCAAATCCTAAAAAAATTGAAATTTTTATATGAAAAGCTTCTTTTGCCCATATCTCCTAAACTAAGCGTCCTAGAGCGAAAAGGGCTTTAATTCGTGACTACCCCAAAATATTGAAATTTTCATCCAAATCCTAAAAAAAGGAAATTTTTATATGAAAAACTTCTTTTGCCCATATCTCCTAATCTAAGCGTCCTAGAGCGAAAAGGGCTTTAATTCGTGACCACCCCCAAAAAATTGAAATTTTCATCCAAATCCTAAAAAAAATGAAACTTTTATATGAAAAACTTCTTTTGCCCATATCTCCTAAACTAAGCGTCCTAGAGCGAAAAGGGCTTTAATTCGTGACCACCCCCAAAAAATTGAAATTTTCATCCAAATCCTAAAAAAAATGAAATTTTTATATGAAAAACTTCTTTTGCCCATATCTCCTAAACTAAGCGTCCTAGAGCGAAAAGGTCTTTAATTCGTGACCACCCCCAAAAAATTGAAATTTGCATCCAAATCCTAAAAAAATTGAAATTTTTATATGAAAAACTTCTTTTGCCCATATCTCCTAAACTAAGCGTCCTAGAGCGAAAAGGGCTTTAATTCGTGACCACCCCCAACAAATTTAAAAATCCACCCAAACCTAAAAAAATTGAAATTTTTATATGAAAAACTTCTTTTGCCCATATCTCCTAAACTAAGGGTCCTAGAGCGAAAAGGGCTTTAATTCGTGACCACCACCAAAAAATTGAAAAATCCACCCAAACTTAAAAAAATTGAAATTTTTATATGAAAAACTTCTTTTGCCCGTATCTCCTAAACTAAGCGTCCTAGAGCGAAAAGGGCTTTAATTCGTGACTACCCCAAAATATTGAAATTTTCATCCAAATCCTAAAAAAATTGAAATTTTTATATGAAAAACTTCTTTTGCCTATATCTCCTAAACTAAGCGTCCTAGAGCGAAAAGGGCTTTAATTCGTGACCATCCCCAAAAAATTGAAAAATCCACCCAATCTAAAAAAATTTAAATTTTTATATGAAAAACTTCGTTTGCCCATATCTCCTAAACTAAGCGTCCTAGAGCGAAAAGGGCTTTAATTCGTGACTACCCCAAAATATTGAAATTTTCATCCAAATCCTAAAAAAATGAAATTTTTATATGAAAAACTTCTTTTGCCCATATCTCCAAAACTAAGCGTCCTAGAGCGTAAAGAGCTTTAATTCGTGACCACCCTCAAAATTTGAAATTTTCATCCAAATCCTAAAAAAATTTAAGTTTTTATATGAAAAACTTCTTTTGCCCATATCTCCTAAACTAAGCGTCCTAGAGCGAAAAGGTCTTTAATTCGTGACCACCCCCAAAAAATTGAAATTTGCATCCAAATCCTAAAAAAATTGAAATTTTTATATGAAAAACTTCTTTTGCCCATATCTCCTAAACTAAGCGTCCTAGAGCGAAAAGAGCTTTAATTCGTGACCATCCTCAAAATTTGAAATTTTCATCCAAATCCTAAAAAAATTGAAATTTTTATATGAAAAACTTCTTTTGCCCATATCTCCTAAACTAAGCGTCCTAGAGCGAAAATGGCTTTAATTCGTGACCACCCCCAAAAAATTTAAAAATCCACCCAAACCTAAAAAAATTGAAATTTTTATATGAAAAACTTCTTTTTCCCATATCTCCTAAACTAAGCGTCCTAGAGCGAAAAGAGCTTTAATTCGTGACCATCCTCAAAATTTGAAATTTGCATCCAAATCCTAAAAAATTGAAATTTTTATATGAAAAACTTCTTTTGCCCATATCTCCTAAACTAAGCGTCCTAGAGCGAAAAGGGCTTTAATTCGTGACCATCCCCAAAAAATTTAAAATTTCATCAAAATCCTAAAAAAATTGAAATTTTTATATGAAAAACTTCTTTTGCCCATATCTCTTAAACTAAGCGTCCTAGAGCGAAAAGGGCTTTAATTCGTGACCACCCCCAAAAAATTTAAAAATCCACCCAAACCTAAAAAAATTGAAATTTTTATATGAAAAACTTCTTTTGCCCATATCTCCTAAACTAAGCGTCCTAGAGCGAAAAGGGCTTTAATTCGTGACCACCCCCAAAAAATTGAAATTTGCATCCAAATCCTAAAAAAATTGAAATTTTTATATGAAAAGCTTCTTTTGCCCATATCTCCTAAACTAAGCGTCCTAGAGCGAAAAGGGCTTTAATTCGTGACTACCCCAAAATATTGAAATTTTCATCCAAATCCTAAAAAAAGGAAATTTTTATATGAAAAACTTCTTTTGCCCATATCTCCTAATCTAAGCGTCCTAGAGCGAAAAGGGCTTTAATTCGTGACCACCCCCAAAAAATTGAAATTTTCATCCAAATCCTAAAAAAATGAAATTTTTATATGAAAAACTTCTTTTGCCCATATCTCCTAAACTAAGAGTCCTAGAGCGAAAAGGGCTTTAATTCGTGACCACCCCAAAAAATTGAAATTTGCATCCAAATCCTAAAAAAATTGAAATTTTTATATGAAAAGCTTCTTTTGCCCATATCTCCTAAACTAAGCGTCCTAGAGCGAAAAGGGCTTTAATTCGTGACTACCCCAAAATATTGAAATTTTCATCCAAATCCTAAAAAAAGGAAATTTTTATATGAAAAACTTCTTTTGCCCATATCTCCTAATCTAAGCGTCCTAGAGCGAAAAGGGCTTTAATTCGTGACCACCCCCAAAAAATTGAAATTTTCATCCAAATCCTAAAAAAAATGAAACTTTTATATGAAAAACTTCTTTTGCCCATATCTCCTAAACTAAGCGTCCTAGAGCGAAAAGGGCTTTAATTCGTGACCACCCCCAAAAAATTGAAATTTTCATCCAAATCCTAAAAAAAATGAAATTTTTATATGAAAAACTTCTTTTGCCCATATCTCCTAAACTAAGCGTCCTAGAGCGAAAAGGGCTTTAATTCGTGACCACCCCCAAAAAATTGAAATTTGCATCCAAATCCTAAAAAAATTGAAATTTTTATATGAAAAACTTCTTTTGCCCATATCTCCTAAACTAAGCGTCCTAGAGCGAAAAGGGCTTTAATTCGTGACCACCCCCAACAAATTTAAAAATCCACCCAAACCTAAAAAAATTGAAATTTTTATATGAAAAACTTCTTTTGCCCATATCTCCTAAACTAAGAGTCCTAGAGCGAAAAGGGCTTTAATTCGTGACCACCACCAAAAAATTGAAAAATCCACCCAAACTTAAAAAAATTGAAATTTTTATATGAAAAACTTCTTTTGCCCGTATCTCCTAAACTAAGCGTCCTAGAGCGAAAAGGGCTTTAATTCGTGACTACCCCAAAATATTGAAATTTTCATCCAAATCCTAAAAAAATTGAAATTTTTATATGAAAAACTTCTTTTGCCCATATCTCCTAAACTAAGAGTCCTAGAGCGAAAAGGGCTTTAATTCGTGACCACCCCAAAAAATTGAAATTTGCATCCAAATCCTAAAAAAATTGAAATTTTTATATGAATAGCTTCTTTTGCCCATATCTCCTAAACTAAGCGTCCTAGAGCGAAAAGGGCTTTAATTCGTGACTACCCCAAAATATTGAAATTTTCATCCAAATCCTAAAAAAAGGAAATTTTTATATGAAAAACTTCTTTTGTCCATATCTCCTAATCTAAGCGTCCTAGAGCGAAAAGGGCTTTAATTCGTGACCACCCCCAAAAAATTGAAATTTTCATCCAAATCCTAAAAAAAATGAAATTTTTATATGAAAAACTTCTTTTGCCCATATCTCCTAAACTAAGCGTCCTAGAGCGAAAAGGGCTTTAATTCGTGACCACCCCCAAAAAATTGAAATTTTCATCCAAATCCTAAAAAAAATGAAATTTTTATATGAAAAACTTCTTTTGCCCATATCTCCTAAACTAAGCGTCCTAGAGCGAAAAGGTCTTTAATTCGTGACCACCCCCAAAAAATTTAAATTTGCATCCAAATCCTAAAAAAATTGAAATTTTTATATGAAAAACTTCTTTTGCCCATATCTCCTAAACTAAGCGTCCTAGAGCGAAAAGGGCTTTAATTCGTGACCACCCCCAACAAATTTAAAAATCCACCCAAACCTAAAAAAATTGAAATTTTTATATGAAAAACTTCTTTTGCCCATATCTCCTAAACTAAGGGTCCTAGAGCGAAAAGGGCTTTAATTCGTGACCACCACCAAAAAATTGAAAAATCCACCCAAACTTAAAAAAATTGAAATTTTTATATGAAAAACTTCTTTTGCCCGTATCTCCTAAACTAAGCGTCCTAGAGCGAAAAGGGCTTTAATTCGTGACTACCCCAAAATATTGAAATTTTCATCCAAATCCTAAAAAAATTGAAATTTTTATATGAAAAACTTCTTTTGCCTATATCTCCTAAACTAAGCGTCCTAGAGCGAAAAGGGCTTTAATTCGTGACCATCCCCAAAAAATTGAAAAATCCACCCAATCTAAAAAAATTTAAATTTTTATATGAAAAACTTCGTTTGCCCATATCTCCTAAACTAAGCGTCCTAGAGCGAAAAGGGCTTTAATTCGTGACTACCCCAAAATATTGAAATTTTCATCCAAATCCTAAAAAAATGAAATTTTTATATGAAAAACTTCTTTTGCCCATATCTCCTAAACTAAGCGTCCTAGAGCGAAAAGGGCTTTAATTCGTGACCACCCCCAAAAAATTGAAATTTGCATCCAAATCCTAAAAAAATTGAAATTTTTATATGAAAAACTTCTTTTGCCCATATCTCCTAAACTAAGCGTCCTAGAGCGAAAAGGGCTTTAATTCGTGACCACCCCCAACATATTTAAAAATCCACCCAAACCTAAAAAAATTGAAATTTTTATATGAAAAACTTCTTTTGCCCATATCTCCTAAACTAAGCGTCCTAGAGCGAAAAGGGCTTTAATTCGTGACCACCCCCAAAAAATTGAAATTTGCATCCAAATCCTAAAAAAATTGAAATTTTTATATGAAAAGCTTCTTTTGCCCATATCTCCTAAACTAAGCGTCCTAGAGCGAAAAGGGCTTTAATTCGTGACTACCCCAAAATATTGAAATTTTCATCCAAATCCTAAAAAAAGGAAATTTTTATATGAAAAACTTCTTTTGCCCATATCTCCTAATCTAAGCGTCCTAGAGCGAAAAGGGCTTTAATTCGTGACCACCCCCAAAAAATTGAAATTTTCATCCAAATCCTAAAAAAAATGAAATTTTTATATGAAAAACTTCTTTTGCCCATATCTCCTAAACTAAGAGTCCTAGAGCGAAAAGGGCTTTAATTCGTGACCACCCCAAAAAATTGAAATTTGCATCCAAATCCTAAAAAAATTGAAATTTTTATATGAAAAGCTTCTTTTGCCCATATCTCCTAAACTAAGCGTCCTAGAGCGAAAAGGGATTTAATTCGTGACTACCCCAAAATATTGAAATTTTCATCCAAATCCTAAAAAAAGGAAATTTTTATATGAAAAACTTCTTTTGCCCATATCTCCTAATCTAAGCGTCCTAGAGCGAAAAGGGCTTTAATTCGTGACCACCCCCAAAAAATTGAAATTTTCATCCAAATCCTAAAAAAAATGAAACTTTTATATGAAAAACTTCTTTTGCCCATATCTCCTAAACTAAGCGTCCTAGAGCGAAAAGGGCTTTAATTCGTGACCACCCCCAAAAAATTGAAATTTTCATCCAAATCCTAAAAAAAATGAAATTTTTATATGAAAAACTTCTTTTGCCCATATCTCCTAAACTAAGCGTCCTAGAGCGAAAAGGGCTTTAATTCGTGACCACCCCCAAAAAATTGAAATTTGCATCCAAATCCTAAAAAAATTGAAATTTTTATATGAAAAACTTCTTTTGCCCATATCTCCTAAACTAAGCGTCCTAGAGCGAAAAGGGCTTTAATTCGTGACCACCCCCAACAAATTTAAAAATCCACCCAAACCTAAAAAAATTGAAATTTTTATATGAAAAACTTCTTTTGCCCATATCTCCTAAACTAAGGGTCCTAGAGCGAAAAGGGCTTTAATTCGTGACCACCACCAAAAAATTGAAAAATCCACCCAAACTTAAAAAAATTGAAATTTTTATATGAAAAACTTCTTTTGCCCGTATCTCCTAAACTAAGCGTCCTAGAGCGAAAAGGGCTTTAATTCGTGACTACCCCAAAATATTGAAATTTTCATCCAAATCCTAAAAAAATTGAAATTTTTATATGAAAAACTTCTTTTGCCCATATCTCCTAAACTAAGAGTCCTAGAGCGAAAAGGGCTTTAATTCGTGACCACCCCAAAAAATTGAAATTTGCATCCAAATCCTAAAAAAATTGAAATTTTTATATGAAAAGCTTCTTTTGCCCATATCTCCTAAACTAAGCGTCCTAGAGCGAAAAGGGCTTTAATTCGTGACTACCCCAAAATATTGAA
Source organism: Haematobia irritans (assembly GCF_050003625.1). Taxonomy (NCBI): domain Eukaryota; kingdom Metazoa; phylum Arthropoda; class Insecta; order Diptera; family Muscidae; genus Haematobia; species Haematobia irritans. Next base: position 174,296,620 of record NC_134400.1, read on the forward strand.
ATTTTCATCCAAATCCTAAAAAAAGGAAATTTTTATATGAAAAACTTCTTTTGTCCATATCTCCTAATCTAAGCGTCCTAGAGCGAAAAGGGCTTTAATTCGTGACCACCCCCAAAAAATTGAAATTTTCATCCAAATCCTAAAAAAAATGAAATTTTTATATGAAAAACTTCTTTTGCCCATATCTCCTAAACTAAGCGTCCTACAGCAAAAAGGGCTTTAATTCGTGACCACCCCCAAAAAATTGAAATTTTCATCCAAATCCTAAAAAAATGAAATTTTTATATGAAAAACTTCTTTTGCCCATATCTCCTAAACTAAGCGTCCTAGAGCGAAAAGGGCTTTAATTCGTGACCACCCCCAAAAAATTGAAATTTGCATCCAAATCCTAAAAAAATTGAAATTTTTATATGAAAAACTTCTTTTGCCCATAAACTAAGCGTCCTAGAGCGAAAAGGGCTTTAATTCGTGACCACCCCCAACAAATTTAAAAATCCACCCAAACCTAAAAAAATTGAAATTTTTATATGAAAAACTTCTTTTGCCCATATCTCCTAAACTAAGGGTCCTAGAGCGAAAAGGGCTTTAATTCGTGACCACCACCAAAAAATTGAAAAATCCACCCAAACTTAAAAAAATTGAAATTTTTATATGAAAAACTTCTTTTGCCCGTATCTCCTAAACTAAGCGTCCTAGAGCGAAAAGGGCTTTAATTCGTGACTACCCCAAAATATTGAAATTTTCATCCAAATCCTAAAAAAATTGAAATTTTTATATGAAAAACTTCTTTTGCCTATATCTCCTAAACTAAGCGTCCTAGAGCGAAAAGGGCTTTAATTCGTGACCATCCCCAAAAAATTGAAAAATCCACCCAATCTAAAAAAATTTAAATTTTTATATGAAAAACTTCGTTTGCCCATATCTCCTAAACTAAGCGTCCTAGTGCGAAAAGGGCTTTAATTCGTGACTACCCCAAAATATTGAAATTTTCATCCAAATCCTAAAAAAAGGAAATTTTTATATGAAAAACTTCTTTTGCCCATATCTCCTAAACTAAGCGTCCTAGAGCGAAAAGGGCTTTAATTCGTGACCACCCCCAAAAAATTGAAATTTTCATCCAAATTCTAAAAAAATGAAATTTTTATATGAAAAACTTCTTTTGCCCATATCTCCTAAACTAAGCGTCCTACAGCGAAAAGGGCTTTAATTCGTGACCATCCCCAAAAAATTGAAATTTTCATCAAAATCCTAAAAAAATTGAAATTTTTATATGAAAAACTTCTTTTGCCCATATCTCCTAAACTAAGCGTCCTAGAGCGAAAAGGGCTTTAATTCGTGAACACCCCCAAAAAATTGAAAAATCCACCCAAACCTAAAAAAATTGAAATTTTTATATGAAAAACTTCTTTTGCCCATATCTCCTAAACTAAGCGTCCTAACGCGAAAAGGGCTTTAATTCGTGACCACCCCCAAAAAATTTAAAAATCCACCCAAACCTAAAAAAATTGAAATTTTTATATGAAAAACTTCTTTTTCCCATATCTCCTAAACTAAGCGTCCTAGAGCGAAAAGAGCTTTAATTCGTGACCATCCTCAAAATTTGAAATTTTCATCCAAATCCTAAAAAAATTTAAATTTTTATATGAAAAACTTCTTTTGCCCATATCTCCTAAACTAAGCGTCCTAGAGCGAAAAGGGCTTTAATTCGTGACCACCCCCAACAAATTTAAAAATCCACCCAAACCTAAAAAAATTGAAATTTTTATATGAAAAACTTCTTTTGCCCATATCTCCTAAACTAAGGGTCCTAGAGCGAAAAGGGCTTTAATTCGTGACCACCACCAAAAAATTGAAAAATCCACCCAAACTTAAAAAAATTGAAATTTTTATATGAAAAACTTCTTTTGCCCGTATCTCCTAAACTAAGCGTCCTAGAGCGAAAAGGGCTTTAATTCGTGACTACCCCAAAATATTGAAATTTTCATCCAAATCCTAAAAAAATTTAAATTTTTATATGAAAAACTTCTTTTGCCTATATCTCCTAAACTAAGCGTCCTAGAGCGAAAAGGGCTTTAATTCGTGACCATCCCCAAAAAATTGAAAAATCCACCCAATCTAAAAAAATTTAAATTTTTATATGAAAAACTTCGTTTGCCCATATCTCCTAAACTAAGCGTCCTAGAGCGAAAAGGGCTTTAATTCGTGACTACCCCAAAATATTGAAATTTTCATCCAAATCCTAAAAAAAATGAAATTTTTATATGAAAAACTTCTTTTGCCCATATCTCCTAAACTAAGCGTCCTAGAGCGAAAAGGGCTTTAATTCGTGACCACCCCCAAAAAATTGAAATTTGCATCCAAATCCTAAAAAAATTGAAATTTTTATATGAAAAACTTCTTTTGCCCATATCTCCTAAACTAAGCGTCCTAGAGCGAAAAGGGCTTTAATTCGTGACCACCCCCAACAAATTTAAAAATCCACCCAAACCTAAAAAAATTGAAATTTTTATATGAAAAACTTCTTTTGCCCATATCTCCTAAACTAAGGGTCCTAGAGCGAAAAGGGCTTTAATTCGTGACCACCACCAAAAAATTGAAAAATCCACCCAAACTTAAAAAAATTGAAACTTTTATATGAAAAACTTCTTTTGCCCGTATCTCCTAAACTAAGCGTCCTAGAGCGAAAAGGGCTTTAATTCGTGACTACCCCAAAATATTGAAATTTTCATCCAAATCCTAAAAAAATTGAAATTTTTATATGAAAAACTTCTTTTGCCCATATCTCCTAAACTAAGAGTCCTAGAGCGAAAAGGGCTTTAATTCGTGACCACCCCAAAAAATTGAAATTTGCATCCAAATCCTAAAAAAATTGAAATTTTTATATGAAAAGCTTCTTTTGCCCATATCTCCTAAACTAAGCGTCCTAGAGCGAAAAGGGCTTTAATTCGTGACTACCCCAAAATATTGAAATTTTCATCCAAATCCTAAAAAAAGGAAATTTTTATATGAAAAACTTCTTTTGCCCATATCTCCTAATCTAAGCGTCCTAGAGCGAAAAGGGCTTTAATTCGTGACCACCCCCAAAAAATTGAAATTTTCATCCAAATCCTAAAAAAAATGAAATTTTTATATGAAAAACTTCTTTTGCCCATATCTCCTAAACTAAGCGTCCTACAGCGAAAAGGGCTTTAATTCGTGACCACCCCCAAAAAATTGAAATTTTCATCCAAATCCTAAAAAAAATGAAATTTTTATATGAAAAACTTCTTTTGCCCATATCTCCTAAACTAAGCGTCCTAGAGCGAAAAGGGCTTTAATTCGTGACCACCCCCAAAAACTTGAAATTTGCATCCAAATCCTAAAAAAATTGAAATTTTTATATGAAAAACTTCTTTTGCCCATATCTCCTAAACTAAGCGTCCTAGAGCGAAAAGGGCTTTAATTCGTGACCACTAGATAGGGTCGCGAAAAAAAGTTCATGCAGTCACCCCCCAGTTTTGTAGCATATTTGAAGACAATTTCAGAACACTAAAACTTTTTTTTTTCCGTGCACCCTACGACCCCCCGAAATGCAATTTACTGTACTGTGTCGTCATTTGAAGTCCGATCGAAAAGAAACGCATATCGTTGTTCATGGTTGATCAGGGGCTATATTTCGTGCATTGGTCATTTTTGACTCCGACGTCAAATTTGATTTTTAATTTTTTTATTTCGCTTCGTATACCCCTATGATGCCCATTTCTTTTAACCATTATAAAGATCTTATCAAAATATGAAACTTTTGCTTTGGAAGTATTTAATTATATTCATAAACAAAAATGTTACAGAGATTTTAAAAAGTCAATAGGTCACCCTACACCATCAAATAGCTTTTGCTGTGTTGTCATGATATCCGATCGAAACCACATGCACATCGTTATTCACATCTACGAAATTAATTTGAAAGGTATTTAATATACACAAACTGTTTATCTGTAAATTTCTAACCGTATCATTGTATACATACTCGTTGTGTGCACTACGACATTTTCTGCGTTATGCAAAGTTCTTGTGTTTTTGCTTGAACAACTTGAGAGCCTACTATTTTAAAATCTAACAATCAATCTAACAATAAAAGTAAGTGGTAACGGAATTGTGGAAAATTACGAAGATCGTTATGCTGCTTACACATTGGTTAAATTTCTGCCTTTCAACATCTGACTACGCCGTATTTTTTTTTGCGTTTTCTTGTCATCTTCACAATGGTGAGCAATGTTGTCACATGAGTAAATACTTTAAACAAGAAAATATTAGATTAGATTTGTATTTGATTTGAGTACATTTCATGTTTATTAATTGTACAATTTTATTATGCGGCTAACAACTTTTTAGAATTAATTTATAACAAATCCTGTCTAGAATCAAGTTTACTATGTTGTTGGCGACTTTTAATTTTGGATATTATATAACCCAATCGTTTATCGTCTGTAACATGACTAGTAGATTCATTTTTAACCTGCTTTCTTTAAATATAAAAGGAATTCAATAACTTGATGATTTGTTGGTAATTTAGTTTTGTCGATAACCCGAGCTTCGAATTTCATTTTGTTTTCACTTTTTTCAAATACTATCAACAGCCTTCTCTCACAAAAATATGGACAGACTTAAGAAATCATGTAGCGAAAGTGTTTGTTAGATTTTTTGCTAGAACAATTTGAGAGCCTACTGTTCTCAAATTGTTCTAGCAAAAACACATGCACTTTGCATAACGCTGAAAATGCCATAGTGCACACAACGAGTATGTATACAATGATACGGTTAGAAATTTACAGATAAACAGTTTGTGTGTATTAAATACCTTTCAAATTAATTTCGTAGATATGAATAACGATGTGCATGTGCTTTCGATCGGATATCATGACAACACAGCAAAAGCTATTTGATGGTGTAGGGTGACCTATTGACTTTTTAAAATCTCTGTAACTTTTTTGTTTATGAATATAATTAAATACTTCCAAAGCAAAAGTTTCATATTTTGATAAGATCTTTATAATGGTTATAAGAAATGGGCATCATAGGGGTATACGAAGCGAAATAAAAAAATTAAAAATCAAATTTGACGTCGGAGTCAAAAATGACCAATGCACGAAATATAGCCCCTGATCAACCATGAACAACGATATGCGTTTCTTTTCGATCGGACTTCAAATGACGACACAGTACAGTAAATTGCATTTCGGGGGGTCGTAGGGTGCACGGAAAAAAAAAAGTTTTAGTGTTCTGAAATTGTCTTCAAATATGCTACAAAACTGGGGGGTGACTGCATCAACTTTTTTTTTTGCCTTAGGCCGTGACCCTACCTAGTGACCACCCCCAACAAATTTAAAAATCCACCCAAACCTAAAAAAATTGAAATTTTTATATGAAAAACTTCTTTTGCCCATATCTCCTAAACTAAGGGTCCTAGAGCGAAAAGGGCTTTAATTCGTGACCACCACCAAAAAATTGAAAAATCCACCCAAACTTAAAAAAATTGAAATTTTTATATGAAAAACTTCTTTTGCCCGTATCTCCTAAACTAAGCGTCCTAGAGCGAAAAGGGCTTTAATTCGTGACTACCCCAAAATATTGAAATTTTCATCCAAATCCTAAAAAAATTGAAATTTTTATATGAAAAACTTCTTTTGCCTATATCTCCTAAACTAAGCGTCCTAGAGCGAAAAGGGCTTTAATTCGTGACCATCCCCAAAAAATTGAAAAATCCACCCAATCTAACAAAATTTAAATTTTTATATGAAAAACTTCGTTTGCCCATATCTCCTAAACTAAGCGTCCTAGAGCGAAAAGGGCTTTAATTCGTGACTACCCCAAAATATTGAAATTTTCATCCAAATCCTAAAAAAAAGGAAATTTTTATATGAAAAACTTCTTTTGCCCATATCTCCTAAACTAAGCGTCCTAGAGCGAAAAGGGCTTTAATTCGTGACCACCCCCAAAAAATTGAAATTTTCATCCAAATTCTAAAAAAATGAAATTTTTATATGAAAAACTTCTTTTGCCCATATCTCCTAAACTAAGCGTCCTACAGCGAAAAGGGCTTTAATTCGTGACCATCCCCAAAAAATTGAAATTTTCATCAAAATCCTAAAAAAATTGAAATTTTTATATGAAAAACTTCTTTTGCCCATATCTCCTAAACTAAGCGTCCTAGAGCGAAAAGGGCTTTAATTCGTGACAACCCCCAAAAAATTGAAAAATCCACCCAAACCTAAAAAAATTGAAATTTTTATATGAAAAACTTCTTTTGCCCATATCTCCTAAACTAAGCGTCCTAGAGCGAAAAGGGCTTTAATTCGTGACCACCCCCAAAAAATTTAAAAATCCACCCAAACCTAAAAAAATTGAAATTTTTATATGAAAAACTTCTTTTGCCCATATCACCTAAACTAAGCGTCCTAGAGCGAAAAGGGCTTTAATTCGTGACCACCCTCAAAAATTGAAATTTTATCCAAATCCTAAAAAAATTAAATTTTTATATGAAAAACTTCTTTTGCCCATATCTTCTAAACTAAGCGTCCTAGAGCGAAAAGGGCTTTAATTCGTGACCATCCCCAAAAAATTGAAAAATCCACCCAATCTAAAAAAATTGAAATTTTTATATGAAAAACTTCTTTTGCCCATATCTCCTAAACTAAGCGTCCTAGAGCGAAAAGGGCTTTAATTCGTGACTACCCCAAAATATTGAAATTTTCATCCAAATCCTAAAAAAAGGAAATTTTTATATGAAAAACTTCTTTTGCCCATATCTCCTAAACTAAGCGTCCTAGAGCGAAAAGGGCTTTAATTCGTGACCACCCCCAAAAAATTGAAATTTTCATCCAAATCCTAAAAAAATGAAATTTTTATATGAAAAACTTCTTTTGCCCATATCTCCTAAACTAAGACTCCTAGATCGAAAACGGCTTTAATTCGTGACCACCCCAAAAAATTGAAATTTGCATCCAAATCCTAAAAAAATTTAAATTTTTATATGAAAAACTTCTTTTGCCCATATCTCCTGAACTAAGCGTCCTAGAGCGAAAAGGGCTTTAATTCGTGACCACCCCCAAAAAATTGAAATTTTCATCCAAATCCTAAAAAAAAATGAAATTTTTATATGAAAAACTTCTTTTGCCCATATCTCCTAAACTAAGAGTCCTAGAGCGAAAAGGGCTTTAATTCGTGACCACCCCAAAAAATTGAAATTTTCATCAAAATCCTAAAAAAATTTAAATTTTTATATGAAAAACTTCTTTTGCCCATATCTCCTAAACTAAGCGTCCTAGAGCGAAAAGGGCTTTAATTCGTGACCACTCTCAAAATTTGAAATTTTCATCCAAATCCTAAAAAAATTTAAATTTTTATATGAAAAACTTCTTTTGCCCATATCTCCTAAACTAAGCGCTTTAATTCGTGACCACCCCCAAAAATTAAAAAATCCACCCAAACCTAAAAAAATTTAAATTTTTATATGAAAAACTTCTTTTGCCCATATCTTCTAAACTAAGCGTCCTAGAGCGAAAAGGGCTTTAATTCGTGACCACCCCAAAAAATTGAAATTTTCATCCAAATTCTAAAAAAATGAAATTTTAATATGAAAAACTTCTTTTGCCCATATCTCCTAAACTAAGCGTCCTACAGCGAAAAGGGCTTTAATTCGTGACCACCCCCAAAAAATTGAAATTTTCATCCAAATCCTAAAAAAATGAAATTTTTATATGAAAAACTTCTTTTGCCCATATCTCCTAAACTAAGAGTCCTAGAGCGAAAAGGGCTTTAATTCGTGACCACCCCAACAAATTGAAATTTGCATCCAAATCCTAAAAAAATTGAAATTTTTATATGAAAAACTTCTTTTGCCCATATCTCCTAAACTAAGCGTCCTAGAGCGAAAAAGGCTTTAATTCGTGACCACCCCCAAAAAATTTAAAAATCCACCCAAACCTAAAAAAATTGAAATGTTTATATGAAAAACTTCTTTTGCCCATATCTCCTAAACTAAGCGCCCTAGAGCGAAAAGGGCTTTAATTCGTGACTACCACAAAATATTGAAATTTTCATCCAAATCCTAAAAAAAGGAAATTTTTATATGAAAAACTTCTTTTGCCCATATCTCCTAAACTAAGCGTCCTAGAGCGAAAAGGGCTTTAATTCGTGACCACCCCCAAAAAATTGAAAATTTCGTCCAAATCCTGAAAAAATTGAAATTTTTATATGAAAAACTTCTTTTGCCCATATCTCCTAAACTAAGGGTCCTAGAGCGAAAAGGGCTTTAATTCGTGACCACCCCCAAAAAATTGAAAAAACCACCCAAACCTAAAAAAATTGAAATTTTTATATGAAAAACTTCTTTTGCCCGTATCTCCTAAACTAAGCGTCCTAGAGCGAAAAGGGCTTTAATTCGTGACCACCCCCAAAAATTAAAAAATCCACCCAAACCTAAAAAAATTGAAATTTTTATATGAAAAACTTCTTTTGCCCATATCTCCTAAACTAAGAGTCCTAGAGCGAAAAGGGCTTTAATTCGTGACCACCCCAAAAAATTGAAATTTTCATCCAAATTCTAAAAAAATTAAATTTTAATATGAAAAACTTCTTTTGCCCATATCTCCTAAACTAAGCGTCCTACAGCGAAAAGGGCTTTAATTCGTGACCACCCCAAAAAATTGAAATTTTCATCCAAATCCTAAAAAAAATGAAATTTTTATATGAAAAACTTCTTTTGCCTCTCCTAAACTAAGCGTCCTAGAGCGACAAGGGCTTTAATTCGTGACCACCCCCAAAAAATTTAAAAATCCACCCAAACCTAAAAAAATTGAAATTTTTATATGAAAACCTTCTTTTGCCTCTCCTCAACTAAGCGTCCTAGAGCGAAAAGGGCTTTAATTCGTGACCACCCTCAAAATTTGACATTTTCATCCAAATCCTAAAAAAATTTAAATTTTTATATGAAAAACTTCTTTTGCCCATATCTCCTAACCTAAGCGTCCTAGAGCGAAAAGGGCTTTAATTCGTGACCACCCCCAAAAAATTGAAATTTTCATCCAAATCCTAAAAAAAATGAAATTTTTATATGAAAAACTTCTTTTGCCCATATCTCCTAAACTAAGAGTCCTAGAGCGAAAAGGGCTTTAATTCGTGACCACCCCAAAAAATTGAAATTTTCATCCAAATCCTAAAAAAAATGAAATTTTTATATGAAAAACTTCTTTTGCCCATATCTCCTAAACTAAGAGTCCTAGAGCGAAAAGGGCTTTAATTCGTGACCACCCCAAAAAATTGAAATTTGCATCCAAATCCTAAAAAAATTGAAATTTTTATATGAAAAGCTTCTTTTGCCCATATCTCCTAAACTAAGCGTCCTAGAGCGAAAAGGGATTTAATTCGTGACTACCCCAAAATATTGAAATTTTCATCCAAATCCTAAAAAAAGGAAATTTTTATATGAAAAACTTCTTTTGCCCATATCTCCTAATCTAAGCGTCCTAGAGCGAAAAGGGCTTTAATTCGTGACCACCCCCAAAAAATTGAAATTTTCATCCAAATCCTAAAAAAAATGAAACTTTTATATGAAAAACTTCTTTTGCCCATATCTCCTAAACTAAGCGTCCTAGAGCGAAAAGGGCTTTAATTCGTGACCACCCCCAAAAAATTGAAATTTTCATCCAAATCCTAAAAAAAATGAAATTTTTATATGAAAAACTTCTTTTGCCCATATCTCCTAAACTAAGCGTCCTAGAGCGAAAAGGGCTTTAATTCGTGACCACCCCCAAAAAATTGAAATTTGCATCCAAATCCTAAAAAAATTGAAATTTTTATATGAAAAACTTCTTTTGCCCATATCTCCTAAACTAAGCGTCCTAGAGCGAAAAGGGCTTTAATTCGTGACCACCCCCAACAAATTTAAAAATCCACCCAAACCTAAAAAAATTGAAATTTTTATATGAAAAACTTCTTTTGCCCATATCTCCTAAACTAAGGGTCCTAGAGCGAAAAGGGCTTTAATTCGTGACCACCACCAAAAAATTGAAAAATCCACCCAAACTTAAAAAAATTGAAATTTTTATATGAAAAACTTCTTTTGCCCGTATCTCCTAAACTAAGCGTCCTAGAGCGAAAAGGGCTTTAATTCGTGACTACCCCAAAATATTGAAATTTTCATCCAAATCCTAAAAAAATTGAAATTTTTATATGAAAAACTTCTTTTGCCCATATCTCCTAAACTAAGAGTCCTAGAGCGAAAAGGGCTTTAATTCGTGACCACCCCAAAAAATTGAAATTTGCATCCAAATCCTAAAAAAATTGAAATTTTTATATGAAAAGCTTCTTTTGCCCATATCTCCTAAACTAAGCGTCCTAGAGCGAAAAGGGCTTTAATTCGTGACTACCCCAAAATATTGAAATTTTCATCCAAATCCTAAAAAAAGGAAATTTTTATATGAAAAACTTCTTTTGTCCATATCTCCTAATCTAAGCGTCCTAGAGCGAAAAGGGCTTTAATTCGTGACCACCCCCAAAAAATTGAAATTTTCATCCAAATCCTAAAAAAAATGAAATTTTTATATGAAAAACTTCTTTTGCCCATATCTCCTAAACTAAGCGTCCTACAGCAAAAAGGGCTTTAATTCGTGACCACCCCCAAAAAATTGAAATTTTCATCCAAATCCTAAAAAAATGAAATTTTTATATGAAAAACTTCTTTTGCCCATATCTCCTAAACTAAGCGTCCTAGAGCGAAAAGGGCTTTAATTCGTGACCACCCCCAAAAAATTGAAATTTGCATCCAAATCCTAAAAAAATTGAAATTTTTATATGAAAAACTTCTTTTGCCCATAAACTAAGCGTCCTAGAGCGAAAAGGGCTTTAATTCGTGACCACCCCCAACAAATTTAAAAATCCACCCAAACCTAAAAAAATTGAAATTTTTATATGAAAAACTTCTTTTGCCCATATCTCCTAAACTAAGGGTCCTAGAGCGAAAAGGGCTTTAATTCGTGACCACCACCAAAAAATTGAAAAATCCACCCAAACTTAAAAAAATTGAAATTTTTATATGAAAAACTTCTTTTGCCCGTATCTCCTAAACTAAGCGTCCTAGAGCGAAAAGGGCTTTAATTCGTGACTACCCCAAAATATTGAAATTTTCATCCAAATCCTAAAAAAATTGAAATTTTTATATGAAAAACTTCTTTTGCCTATATCTCCTAAACTAAGCGTCCTAGAGCGAAAAGGGCTTTAATTCGTGACCATCCCCAAAAAATTGAAAAATCCACCCAATCTAAAAAAATTTAAATTTTTATATGAAAAACTTCGTTTGCCCATATCTCCTAAACTAAGCGTCCTAGTGCGAAAAGGGCTTTAATTCGTGACTACCCCAAAATATTGAAATTTTCATCCAAATCCTAAAAAAAGGAAATTTTTATATGAAAAACTTCTTTTGCCCATATCTCCTAAACTAAGCGTCCTAGAGCGAAAAGGGCTTTAATTCGTGACCACCCCCAAAAAATTGAAATTTTCATCCAAATTCTAAAAAAATGAAATTTTTATATGAAAAACTTCTTTTGCCCATATCTCCTAAACTAAGCGTCCTACAGCGAAAAGGGCTTTAATTCGTGACCATCCCCAAAAAATTGAAATTTTCATCAAAATCCTAAAAAAATTGAAATTTTTATATGAAAAACTTCTTTTGCCCATATCTCCTAAACTAAGCGTCCTAGAGCGAAAAGGGCTTTAATTCGTGAACACCCCCAAAAAATTGAAAAATCCACCCAAACCTAAAAAAATTGAAATTTTTATATGAAAAACTTCTTTTGCCCATATCTCCTAAACTAAGCGTCCTAACGCGAAAAGGGCTTTAATTCGTGACCACCCCCAAAAAATTTAAAAATCCACCCAAACCTAAAAAAATTGAAATTTTTATATGAAAAACTTCTTTTTCCCATATCTCCTAAACTAAGCGTCCTAGAGCGAAAAGAGCTTTAATTCGTGACCATCCTCAAAATTTGAAATTTTCATCCAAATCCTAAAAAAATTTAAATTTTTATATGAAAAACTTCTTTTGCCCATATCTCCTAAACTAAGCGTCCTAGAGCGAAAAGGGCTTTAATTCGTGACCACCCCCAACAAATTTAAAAATCCACCCAAACCTAAAAAAATTGAAATTTTTATATGAAAAACTTCTTTTGCCCATATCTCCTAAACTAAGGGTCCTAGAGCGAAAAGGGCTTTAATTCGTGACCACCACCAAAAAATTGAAAAATCCACCCAAACTTAAAAAAATTTAAATTTTTATATGAAAAACTTCTTTTGCCCGTATCTCCTAAACTAAGCGTCCTAGAGCGAAAAGGGCTTTAATTCGTGACTACCCCAAAATATTGAAATTTTCATCCAAATCCTAAAAAAATTTAAATTTTTATATGAAAAACTTCTTTTGCCTATATCTCCTAAACTAAGCGTCCTAGAGCGAAAAGGGCTTTAATTCGTGACCATCCCCAAAAAATTGAAAAATCCACCCAATCTAAAAAAATTTAAATTTTTATATGAAAAACTTCGTTTGCCCATATCTCCTAAACTAAGCGTCCTAGAGCGAAAAGGGCTTTAATTCGTGACTACCCCAAAATATTGAAATTTTCATCCAAATCCTAAAAAAAATGAAATTTTTATATGAAAAACTTCTTTTGCCCATATCTCCTAAACTAAGCGTCCTAGAGCGAAAAGGGCTTTAATTCGTGACCACCCCCAAAAAATTGAAATTTGCATCCAAATCCTAAAAAAATTGAAATTTTTATATGAAAAACTTCTTTTGCCCATATCTCCTAAACTAAGCGTCCTAGAGCGAAAAGGGCTTTAATTCGTGACCACCCCCAACAAATTTAAAAATCCACCCAAACCTAAAAAAATTGAAATTTTTATATGAAAAACTTCTTTTGCCCATATCTCCTAAACTAAGGGTCCTAGAGCGAAAAGGGCTTTAATTCGTGACCACCACCAAAAAATTGAAAAATCCACCCAAACTTAAAAAAATTGAAACTTTTATATGAAAAACTTCTTTTGCCCGTATCTCCTAAACTAAGCGTCCTAGAGCGAAAAGGGCTTTAATTCGTGACTACCCCAAAATATTGAAATTTTCATCCAAATCCTAAAAAAATTGAAATTTTTATATGAAAAACTTCTTTTGCCCATATCTCCTAAACTAAGAGTCCTAGAGCGAAAAGGGCTTTAATTCGTGACCACCCCAAAAAATTGAAATTTGCATCCAAATCCTAAAAAAATTGAAATTTTTATATGAAAAGCTTCTTTTGCCCATATCTCCTAAACTAAGCGTCCTAGAGCGAAAAGGGCTTTAATTCGTGACTACCCCAAAATATTGAAATTTTCATCCAAATCCTAAAAAAAGGAAATTTTTATATGAAAAACTTCTTTTGCCCATATCTCCTAATCTAAGCGTCCTAGAGCGAAAAGGGCTTTAATTCGTGACCACCCCCAAAAAATTGAAATTTTCATCCAAATCCTAAAAAAAATGAAATTTTTATATGAAAAACTTCTTTTGCCCATATCTCCTAAACTAAGCGTCCTACAGCGAAAAGGGCTTTAATTCGTGACCACCCCCAAAAAATTGAAATTTTCATCCAAATCCTAAAAAAAATGAAATTTTTATATGAAAAACTTCTTTTGCCCATATCTCCTAAACTAAGCGTCCTAGAGCGAAAAGGGCTTTAATTCGTGACCACCCCCAAAAACTTGAAATTTGCATCCAAATCCTAAAAAAATTGAAATTTTTATATGAAAAACTTCTTTTGCCCATATCTCCTAAACTAAGCGTCCTAGAGCGAAAAGGGCTTTAATTCGTGACCACCCCCAACAAATTTAAAAATCCACCCAAACCTAAAAAAATTGAAATTTTTATATGAAAAACTTCTTTTGCCCATATCTCCTAAACTAAGGGTCCTAGAGCGAAAAGGGCTTTAATTCGTGACCACCACCAAAAAATTGAAAAATCCACCCAAACTTAAAAAAATTGAAATTTTTATATGAAAAACTTCTTTTGCCCGTATCTCCTAAACTAAGCGTCCTAGAGCGAAAAGGGCTTTAATTCGTGACTACCCCAAAATATTGAAATTTTCATCCAAATCCTAAAAAAATTGAAATTTTTATATGAAAAACTTCTTTTGCCTATATCTCCTAAACTAAGCGTCCTAGAGCGAAAAGGGCTTTAATTCGTGACCATCCCCAAAAAATTGAAAAATCCACCCAATCTAACAAAATTTAAATTTTTATATGAAAAACTTCGTTTGCCCATATCTCCTAAACTAAGCGTCCTAGAGCGAAAAGGGCTTTAATTCGTGACTACCCCAAAATATTGAAATTTTCATCCAAATCCTAAAAAAAAGGAAATTTTTATATGAAAAACTTCTTTTGCCCATATCTCCTAAACTAAGCGTCCTAGAGCGAAAAGGGCTTTAATTCGTGACCACCCCCAAAAAATTGAAATTTTCATCCAAATTCTAAAAAAATGAAATTTTTATATGAAAAACTTCTTTTGCCCATATCTCCTAAACTAAGCGTCCTACAGCGAAAAGGGCTTTAATTCGTGACCATCCCCAAAAAATTGAAATTTTCATCAAAATCCTAAAAAAATTGAAATTTTTATATGAAAAACTTCTTTTGCCCATATCTCCTAAACTAAGCGTCCTAGAGCGAAAAGGGCTTTAATTCGTGACAACCCCCAAAAAATTGAAAAATCCACCCAAACCTAAAAAAATTGAAATTTTTATATGAAAAACTTCTTTTGCCCATATCTCCTAAACTAAGCGTCCTAGAGCGAAAAGGGCTTTAATTCGTGACCACCCCCAAAAAATTTAAAAATCCACCCAAACCTAAAAAAATTGAAATTTTTATATGAAAAACTTCTTTTGCCCATATCACCTAAACTAAGCGTCCTAGAGCGAAAAGGGCTTTAATTCGTGACCACCCTCAAAAATTGAAATTTTATCCAAATCCTAAAAAAATTAAATTTTTATATGAAAAACTTCTTTTGCCCATATCTTCTAAACTAAGCGTCCTAGAGCGAAAAGGGCTTTAATTCGTGACCATCCCCAAAAAATTGAAAAATCCACCCAATCTAAAAAAATTGAAATTTTTATATGAAAAACTTCTTTTGCCCATATCTCCTAAACTAAGCGTCCTAGAGCGAAAAGGGCTTTAATTCGTGACTACCCCAAAATATTGAAATTTTCATCCAAATCCTAAAAAAAGGAAATTTTTATATGAAAAACTTCTTTTGCCCATATCTCCTAAACTAAGCGTCCTAGAGCGAAAAGGGCTTTAATTCGTGACCACCCCCAAAAAATTGAAATTTTCATCCAAATCCTAAAAAAATGAAATTTTTATATGAAAAACTTCTTTTGCCCATATCTCCTAAACTAAGACTCCTAGATCGAAAACGGCTTTAATTCGTGACCACCCCAAAAAATTGAAATTTGCATCCAAATCCTAAAAAAATTTAAATTTTTATATGAAAAACTTCTTTTGCCCATATCTCCTGAACTAAGCGTCCTAGAGCGAAAAGGGCTTTAATTCGTGACCACCCCCAAAAAATTGAAATTTTCATCCAAATCCTAAAAAAAAATGAAATTTTTATATGAAAAACTTCTTTTGCCCATATCTCCTAAACTAAGAGTCCTAGAGCGAAAAGGGCTTTAATTCGTGACCACCCCAAAAAATTGAAATTTTCATCAAAATCCTAAAAAAATTTAAATTTTTATATGAAAAACTTCTTTTGCCCATATCTCCTAAACTAAGCGTCCTAGAGCGAAAAGGGCTTTAATTCGTGACCACTCTCAAAATTTGAAATTTTCATCCAAATCCTAAAAAAATTTAAATTTTTATATGAAAAACTTCTTTTGCCCATATCTCCTAAACTAAGCGCTTTAATTCGTGACCACCCCCAAAAATTAAAAAATCCACCCAAACCTAAAAAAATTTAAATTTTTATATGAAAAACTTCTTTTGCCCATATCTTCTAAACTAAGCGTCCTAGAGCGAAAAGGGCTTTAATTCGTGACCACCCCAAAAAATTGAAATTTTCATCCAAATTCTAAAAAAATGAAATTTTAATATGAAAAACTTCTTTTGCCCATATCTCCTAAACTAAGCGTCCTACAGCGAAAAGGGCTTTAATTCGTGACCACCCCAAAAAATTGAAATTTTCATCCAAATTCTAAAAAAATTAAATTTTTATACGAAAAACTTCTTTTGCCCATATCTCCTAAACTAAGCGTCCTAGAGCGAAAAGGGCTTTAATTCGTGACCACCCCCAAAAAATTTAAAAATCCACCCAAACCTAAAAAAATTGAAATTTTTATATGAAAACCTTCTTTTGCCTCTCCTAAACTAAGCGTCCTAGAGCGAAAAGGGCTTTAATTCGTGACCACCCTCAAAATTTGACATTTTCATCCAAATCCTAAAAAAAATTAAATTTTTATATGAAAAACTTCTTTTGCCCATATCTCCTAAACTAAGGGTCCTAGAGCGAAAAGGTCTTTTATTCGTGACCACCCCCAAAAAATTGAAAAATCCACCCAAACCTAAAAAAATTTAAATTTTTATATGAAAAACTTCTTTTGCCCATATCTCCTAAACTAAGCGTCCTAGAGCGAAAAGGGCTTTAATTCGTGACCACCCCCAAAAAATTGAAATTTTCATCCAAATCCTAAAAAAATGAAATTTTTATATGAAAAACTTCTTTTGCCCATATCTCCTAAACTAAGAGTCCTAGAGCGAAAAGGGCTTTAATTCGTGACCACCCCAACAAATTGAAATTTGCATCCAAATCCTAAAAAAATTGAAATTTTTATATGAAAAACTTCTTTTGCCCATATCTCCTAAACTAAGCGTCCTAGAGCGAAAAAGGCTTTAATTCGTGACCACCCCCAAAAAATTTAAAAATCCACCCAAACCTAAAAAAATTGAAATGTTTATATGAAAAACTTCTTTTGCCCATATCTCCTAAACTAAGCGCCCTAGAGCGAAAAGGGCTTTAATTCGTGACTACCACAAAATATTGAAATTTTCATCCAAATCCTAAAAAAAGGAAATTTTTATATGAAAAACTTCTTTTGCCCATATCTCCTAAACTAAGCGTCCTAGAGCGAAAAGGGCTTTAATTCGTGACCACCCCCAAAAAATTGAAAATTTCGTCCAAATCCTGAAAAAATTGAAATTTTTATATGAAAAACTTCTTTTGCCCATATCTCCTAAACTAAGGGTCCTAGAGCGAAAAGGGCTTTAATTCGTGACCACCCCCAAAAAATTGAAAAAACCACCCAAACCTAAAAAAATTGAAATTTTTATATGAAAAACTTCTTTTGCCCGTATCTCCTAAACTAAGCGTCCTAGAGCGAAAAGGGCTTTAATTCGTGACCACCCCCAAAAATTAAAAAATCCACCCAAACCTAAAAAAATTGAAATTTTTATATGAAAAACTTCTTTTGCCCATATCTCCTAAACTAAGAGTCCTAGAGCGAAAAGGGCTTTAATTCGTGACCACCCCAAAAAATTGAAATTTTCATCCAAATTCTAAAAAAATTAAATTTTAATATGAAAAACTTCTTTTGCCCATATCTCCTAAACTAAGCGTCCTACAGCGAAAAGGGCTTTAATTCGTGACCACCCCAAAAAATTGAAATTTTCATCCAAATCCTAAAAAAAATGAAATTTTTATATGAAAAACTTCTTTTGCCTCTCCTAAACTAAGCGTCCTAGAGCGACAAGGGCTTTAATTCGTGACCACCCCCAAAAAATTTAAAAATCCACCCAAACCTAAAAAAATTGAAATTTTTATATGAAAACCTTCTTTTGCCTCTCCTCAACTAAGCGTCCTAGAGCGAAAAGGGCTTTAATTCGTGACCACCCTCAAAATTTGACATTTTCATCCAAATCCTAAAAAAATTTAAATTTTTATATGAAAAACTTCTTTTGCCCATATCTCCTAACCTAAGCGTCCTAGAGCGAAAAGGGCTTTAATTCGTGACCACCCCCAAAAAATTGAAATTTTCATCCAAATCCTAAAAAAAATGAAATTTTTATATGAAAAACTTCTTTTGCCCATATCTCCTAAACTAAGAGTCCTAGAGCGAAAAGGGCTTTAATTCGTGACCACCCCAAAAAATTGAAATTTGCATCCAAATTCTAAAAAAAATTGAAATTTTTATATGAAAAACTTCTTTTGCCCATATCTCCTAAACTAAGGGTCCTAGAGCGAAAAGGTCTTTTATTCGTGACCACCCCCAAAAAATTGAAAAATCCACCCAAACCTAAAAAAATTTAAATTTTTATATGAAAAACTTCTTTTGCCCATATCTCCTAAACTAAGCGTCCTAGAGCGAAAAGGGCTTTAATTCGTGACCACCCCCAAAAAATTGAAATTTTCATCCAAATCCTAAAAAAATGAAATTTTTATATGAAAAACTTCTTTTGCCCATATCTCCTAAACTAAGAGTCCTAGAGCGAAAAGGGCTTTAATTCGTGACCACCCCAAAAAATTGAAATTTGCATCCAAATCCTAAAAAAATTGAAATTTTTATATGAAAAACTTCTTTTGCCCATATCTCCTAAACTAAGCGTCCTAGAGCGAAAAAGGCTTTAATTCGTGACCACCCCCAAAAAATTTAAAAATCCACCCAAACCTAAAAAAATTGAAATGTTTATATGAAAAACTTCTTTTGCCCATATCTCCTAAACTAAGCGCCCTAGAGCGAAAAGGGCTTTAATTCGTGACTACCACAAAATATTGAAATTTTCATCCAAATCCTAAAAAAAGGAAATTTTTATATGAAAAACTTCTTTTGCCCATATCTCCTAAACTAAGCGTCCTAGAGCGAAAAGGGCTTTAATTCGTGACCACCCCCAAAAAATTGAAAATTTCGTCCAAATCCTGAAAAAATTTAAATTTTTATATGAAAAACTTCTTTTGCCCATATCTCCTAAACTAAGCGTCCTAGAGCGAAAAGGGCTTTAATTCGTGACCACCCCCAAAAAATTGAAAATTTCGTCCAAATCCTGAAAAAATTGAAATTTTTATATGAAAAACTTCTTTTGCCCGTATCTCCTAAACTAAGCGTCCTAGAGCGAAAAGGGCTTTAATTCGTGACCACCCCCAAAAAATTGAAAAATCCACCCAAACCTAAAAAAAATTGAAATTTTTATATGAAAAACTTCTTTTGCCCGTATCTCCTAAACTAAGCGTCCTAGAGCGAAAAGGGCTTTAATTCGTGACTACCCCAAAATATTGAAATTTTCATCCAAATCCTAAAAAAATTGAAATTTTTATATGAAAAACTTCTTTTGCCCATATCTCCTAAACTAAGAGTCCTAGAGCGAAAAGGGCTTTAATTCGTGACCACCCCAAAAAATTGAAATTTGCATCCAAATCCTAAAAAAATTGAAATTTTTATATGAAAAACTTCTTTTGCCCATATCTTCTAAACTAAGGGTCCTAGAGCGAAAAGGGCTTTAATTCGTGACCACCCCCAAAAAATTGAAATTTTCGTCCAAATCCTAAAAAAATTGAAATTTTTATATGAAAAACTTCTTTTGCCCATATCTCCTAAACTAAGCGTCCTAGAGCGAAAAGGGCTTTAATTCGTGACCACCCCCAAAAAATTGAAATTTTCATCCAAATCCTAAAAAAATGAAATTTTTATATGAAAAACTTCTTTTGCCCATATCTCCTAAACTAAGCGTCCTAGAGCGAAAAGGGCTTTAATTCGTGACCACCCCAAAAAATTGAAATTTTCATCAAAATCCTAAAAAAATTGAAATTTTTATATGAAAAACTTCTTTTGCCCATATCTCCTAAACTAAGCGCTTTAATTCGTGACCAACCCCAAAAATTAAAAAATCCACCCAAACCTAAAAAAATTGATATTTTTATATGAAAAACTTCTTTTGCCCATATCTCCTAAACTAAGGGTCCTAGAGCGAAAAGGGCTTTTATTCGTGACCACCCTCAAAATTTGACATTTTCATCCAAATCCTAAAAAAATTTAAATTTTTCTATGAAAAACTTCTTTTGCCCATATCTCCTAAACTAAGCGCCCTAGAGCGAAAAGGGCTTTAATTCGTGACCACCCCAAAAAATTGAAATTTTCATCCAAATCCTAAAAAAATTGAAATTTTTATATGAAAAACTTCTTTTGCCCATATCTCCTAAACTAAGCGTCCTAGAGCGAAAAGGGCTTTAATTCGTGACCACCCCAAAAAATTGAAATTTGCATCCAAATTCTAAAAAAAATTGAAATTTTTATATGAAAAACTTCTTTTGCTCATATCTCAAAACAAAGGGCCCTAGAGCGAAAAGGGCTTTTATTCGTGACCACCCCCAAAAAATTGAAAAATCCACCCAAACCTAAAAAAATTTAAATTTTTATATGAAAAACTTCTTTTGCCCATATCTCCTAAACTAAGCGTCCTAGAGCGAAAAGGGCTTTAATTCGTGACCACCCCCAAAAAATTGAAATTTTCATCCAAATCCTAAAAAAATGAAATTTTTATATGAAAAACTTCTTTTGCCCATATCTCCTAAACTAAGAGTCCTAGAGCGAAAAGGGCTTTAATTCGAGACCACCCCAAAAAATTGAAATTTGCATCCAAATCCTAAAAAAATTGAAATTTTTATATGAAAAACTTCTTTTGCCCATATCTCCTAAACTAAGCGTCCTAGACCGAAAAGGGCTTTAATTCGTGACCACCCCAAAAAATTGAAATTTTCATCCAAATTCTAAAAAAATGAAATTTTTATATGAAAAACTTCTTTTGTCCATATCTCCTAAACTAAGCGTCCTACAGCGAAAAGGGCTTTAATTCGTCACCATCCCCAAAAAGTTGAAATTTTCATCAAAATCCTAAAAAAATTGAAATTTTTATATGAAAAACTTCTTTTGCCCATATCTCCTAAACTAAGCGTCCTAGAGCGAAAAGGGCTTTAATTCGTGACCACCCCCAAAAAATTTAAAAATCCACCCAAACCTAAAAAAATTGAAATGTTTATATGAAAAACTTCTTTTGCCCATATCTCCTAAACTAAGCGCCCTAGAGCGAAAAGGGCTTTAATTCGTGACTACCACAAAATATTGAAATTTTCATCCAAATCCTAAAAAAAGGAAATTTTTATATGAAAAACTTCTTTTGCCCATATCTCCTAAACTAAGCCTCCTAGAGCGAAAAGGGCTTTAATTCGTGACCACCCCCAAAAAATTGAAATTTTCGTCCAAATCCTAAAAAAATTGAAATTTTTATATAAAAAACTTCTTTTGCCCATATCTCCTAAACTAAGGGTCCTAGAGCGAAAAGGGCTTTAATTCGTGACTACCCCAAAATATTGAAATTTTCATCCAAATCCTAAAAAAAGGAAATTTTTATATGAAAAACTTCTTTTGCCCATATCTCCTAAACTAAGCCTCCTAGAGCGAAAAGGGCTTTAATTCGTGACCACCCCCAAAAAATTGAAATTTTCGTCCAAATCCTAAAAAAATTGAAATTTTTATATGAAAAACTTCTTTTGCCCATATCTCCTAAACTAAGCGTCCTAGAGCGAAAAGGGCTTTAATTCGTGACCACCCCAAAAAATTAAAATTTCCTCCAAATCCTAAAAAAAATGAAATTTTTATATGAAAAACTTCTTTTGCCCATATCTCCTAAACTAAGAGTCCTAGAGCGAAAAGGGCTTTAATTCGTGACCACCCCAAAAAATTGAAATTTGCATCCAAATCCTAAAAAAATTGAAATTTTTATATGAAAAACTTCTTTTGCCCATATCTCCTAAACTAAGCGTCCTAGAGCGAAAAGGGCTTTAATTCGTGACCACCCCCAAAAAAGTTAAAAATCCACCCAAACCTAAAAAAATTGAAATGTTTATATGAAAAACTTCTTTTGCCCATATCTCCTAAACTAAGCGCCCTAGAGCGAAAAGGGCTTTAATTCGTGACTACCACAAAATATTGAAATTTTCATCCAAATCCTAAAAAAAGGAAATTTTTATATGAAAAACTTCTTTTGCCCATATCTCCTAAACTAAGCGTCCTAGAGCGAAAAGGGCTTTAATTCGTGACCACCCCCAAAAAATTGAAATTTTCGTCCAAATCCTAAAAAAATTGAAATTTTTATATGAAAAACTTTTTTTGCCCATATCTCCTAAACTAAGGGTCCTAGAGCGAAAAGGGCTTTAATTCGTGACCACCCCCAATTGAAATTTTCATCCAAATCCTAAAAAAAATGAAATTTTTATATGAAAAACTTCTTTTGCCCATATCTCCTAAACTAAGCGTCCTAGACCGAAAAGGGCTTTAATTCGTGACCACCCCAAAAAATTGAAATTTTCATCCAAATTCTAAAAAAATTAAATTTTTATATGAAAAACTTCTTTTGCCCATATCTCCTAAACTAAGCGTCCTAGAGCGAAAAGGGCTTTAAATCGTGACTACCCCAAAATATTGAAATTTTCATCCAAATCCTAAAAAAATTGAAATTTTTATATGAAAAACTTCTTTTGCCCGTATCTCCTAAACTAAGCGTCCTAGAGCGAAAAGGGCTTTAATTCGTGACCACCCCCAAAAAATTGAAAAATCCACCCAAACCTAAAAAAATTGAAATTTTTATATGAAAAACTTCTTTTGCCCATATCTCCTAAACTAAGCGTCCTAGAGCGAAAAGGGCTTTAATTCGTGACCACCCCCAAAAAATTGAAATTTTCATCCAAATCCTAAAAAAATTGAAATTTTTATATGAAAAACTTCTTTTGCCCATATCTCCTAAACTAAGCGTCCTAGAGCGAAAAGGGCTTTAATTCGTGACTACCCCAAAATATTGAAATTTTCATCCAAATCCTAAAAAAATTGAAATTTTTATATGAAAAACTTCTTTTGCCCATATCTCCTAAACTAAGAGTCCTAGAGCGAAAAGGGCTTTAATTCGTGACCACCCCAAAAAATTGAAATTTTCATCCAAATCCTAAAAAAATGAAATTTTTATATGAAAAACTTCTTTTGCCCATATCTCCTAAACTAAGAGTCCTAGAGCGAAAAGGGCTTTAATTCGTGACCACCCCCAAAAAATTGAAATTTTCATCCAAATCCTAAAAAAAAAATGAAATTTTTATATGAAAAACTTCTTTTGCCCATATCTCCTAAACTAAGCGTCCTAGAGTGAAAAGGGCTTTAATTCGAGACCAACCCAAAAAATTGAAATTTTCATCAAAATCCTAAAAAAATTGAAATTTTTATATGAAAAACTTCTTTTGCCCATATCTCCTAAACTAAGCGCTTTAATTCGTGACCACCCCCAAAAATTAAAAAATCCACCCAAACCTAAAAAAATGGAAATTTTTATATGAAAAACTTCTTTTGCCCATATCTCCTAAACTAAGCGTCCTAGAGCGAAAAGGGCTTTAATTCGTGACCACCCTCAAAATTTGAAATTTTCATCCAAATCCTAAAAAAATTTAAATTTTTATATGAAAAACTTCTTTTGCCCATATCTCCTAAACTAAGCGCTTTAATTCGTGACCACCCCCAAAAATTAAAAAATCCACCCAAACCTAAAAAAATTGAAATTTTTATGTGAAAAACTTCTTTTGCCCATATCTCCTAAACTAAGAGTCCTAGAGCGAAAAGGGCTTTAATTCGTGACCACCCCAAAAAATTGAAATTTTCATCCAAATTCTAAAAAAATGAAATTTTTATATGAAAAACTTCTTTTGCCCATATCTCCTAAACTAAGCGTCCTAGAGCGAAAAGGGCTTTAATTCGTGACCACCCCAAAAAATTGAAATTTTCATCCAAATTCTAAAAAAATTGAATTTTTTATATGAAAAACTTCTTTTGCCCATATCTCCTAAACTAAGCGTCCTAGAGCGAAAAGGGCTTTAATTCGTGACCACCCTCAAAATTTGACATTTTCATCCAAATCCTAAAAAAATTTAAATTTTTATATGAAAAACTTCTTTTGCCCATATCTCCTAAACTAAGCGCCCTAGAGCGAAAAGGGCTTTAATTCGTGACCACCCCAAAAAATTGAAATTTTCATCCAAATCCTAAAAAAATTGAAATTTTTATATGAAAAACTTCTTTTGCCCATATCTCCTAAACTAAGCGTCCTAGAGCGAAAAGGGCTTTAATTCGTGACCACCCCCAAAAAATTGAAATTCTCATCCAAATCCTAAAAAAATTGAAATTTTTATATGAAAAACTTCTTTTGCCCATATCTCCTAAACTAAGCGTCCTAGAGCGAAAAGGGCTTTAATTCGTGACCACCCCCAAAAAATTGAAATTTTCATCCAAATCCTAAAAAAAATGAAATTTTTATATGAAAAACTTCTTTTGCCCATATCTCCTAAACTAAGAGTCCTAGAGCGAAAAGGGCTTTAATTCGTGACCAACCCTAAACTAAGCGTCCTAGAGCGAAAAGGGCTTTAATTCGTGACCACCCCCAATTGAAATTTTCATCCAAATCCTAAAAAAAATGAAATTTTTATATGAAAAACTTCTTTTGCCCATATCTCCTAAACTAAGCGTCCTAGACCGAAAAGGGCTTTAATTCGTGACCACCCCAAAAAATTGAAATTTTCATCCAAATTCTAAAAAAATTAAATTTTTATATGAAAAACTTCTTTTGCCCATATCTCCTAAACTAAGCGTCCTAGAGCGAAAAGGGCTTTAATTCGTGACCACCCCCAAAAACTTGAAAAATCCACCCAAACCTAAAAAAATTGAAATTTTTATATGAAAAACTTCTTTTGCCCGTATCTCCTAAACTAAGCGTCCTAGAGCGAAAAGGGCTTTAATTCGTGACTACCCCAAAATATTGAAATTTTCATCCAAATCCTAAAAAAATTGAAATTTTTATATGAAAAACTTCTTTTGCCCATATCTCCTAAACTAAGCGTCCTAGAGCGAAAAGGGCTTTAATTCGTGACCACCCCCAAAAAATTGAAAAATCCACCCAAATCCTAAAAAAATTGAAATTTTTATATGAAAAACTTCTTTTGCCCATATCTCCTAAACTAAGCGTCCTAGAGCGAAAAGGGCTTTAATTCGTGACCACCCCCAAAAAATTGAAAAATCCACCCAAACCTAAAAAAATTGAAATTTTTATATGAAAAACTTCTTTCGCCCATATCTCCTAAACTAAGCGTCCTAGAGCGAAAATGGCTTTAATTCGTGACTACCCCAAAAAATTGAAATTTTCATCCAAATCCTAAAAAAAATGAAATTTTTATATGAAAAACTTCTTTTGCCCATATCTCCTAAACTAAGAGTCCTAGAGCGAAAAGGGCTTTAATTCGTGACCATCCCCAAAAAATTTAAAAATCCACCCAAACCTAAAAAAATTTAAATTTTTATATGAAAAACTTCTTTTGCCCATATCTCCCAAACTAAGCGTCCTACAGCGAAAAGTGCTTTAATTCGTGACCATCCCCAAAAAATTTAAAAATCCACCCAAACCTAAAAAAATTTAAATTTTTATATGAAAAACTTCTTTTGCCCATATCTCCTAAACTAAGCGTCCTACAGCGAAAAGGGCTTTAATTCGTGACCACCCCAAAAAATT
Organism: Haematobia irritans; assembly: GCF_050003625.1. Classification (NCBI taxonomy): domain Eukaryota; kingdom Metazoa; phylum Arthropoda; class Insecta; order Diptera; family Muscidae; genus Haematobia; species Haematobia irritans. The sequence goes on from NC_134400.1 coordinate 174,322,243, forward strand.
CCAATTTTCATCCAAATTCTAAAAAAATGAAATTTTAATATGAAAAACTTCTTTTGCCCATATCTCCTAAACTAAGCGTCCTACAGCGAAAAGGGCTTTAATTCGTGACCACCCCAAAAAATTGAAATTTTCATCCAAATTCTAAAAAAATTAAATTTTTATATGAAAAACTCCTTTTGCCCATATCTCCTAAACTAAGCGTCCTACAGCGAAAAGGGCTTTAATTCGTGACCATCCCCAAAAAATTGAAATTTTCTTCAAAATCCTAAAAAAATTGAAATTTTTATATGAAAAACTTCTTTTGCCCATATCTCCTAAACTAAGCGTCCTAGAGCGAAAAGGGCTTTAATTCGTGACCACCCCCAAAAATTTAAAAATCCACCCAAACCTAAAAAAATTGAAATTTTTATATGAAAAACTTCTTTTGCCCATATCTCCTAAACTAAGCGTCCTAGAGCGAAAAGGGCTTTAATTCGTGACCACCCTCAAAATTTGAAATTTTCATCCAAATCCTAAAAAAATTTAAATTTTTATATGAAAAACTTCTTTTGCCCATATCTCCTAAACTAAGCGTCCTAGAGCGAAAAGGGCTTTAATTCGTGACCACCCCAAAAAATTGAAATTTTCATCCAAATTCTAAAAAATTGAAATTTTTATATGAAAAACTTCTTTTGCCCATATCTCCTAAACTAAGAGTCCTAGAGCGAAAAGGGCTTTAATTCGTGACCACCCCAAAAAATTGAAATTTTCATCCAAATTCGAAAAAAATGAAATTTTAATATGGAAAACTTCTTTTGACCATATCTCCTAAACTAAGCGTCCTACAGCGAAAAGGGCTTTAATTCGTGACCACCCCAAAAAATTGAAATTTTCATCCAAATTCTAAAAAAATGAAATTTTAATATGAAAAACTTCTTTTGCCCATATCTCCTAAACTAAGCGTCCTACAGCGAAAAGGGCTTTAATTCGTCCTACAGCGAAAAGGGCTTTAATTAAATCCACCCAAATCCACCCTCAAAATTTGAAATTTTCATCCAAATCCTAAAAAAATTTAAATTTTTATATGAAAAACTTCTTTTGCCCATATCTCCTAAACTAAGCGTCCTAGAGCGAAAAGGGCTGTAATTCGTGTCCACCCCAAAAAATTGAAATTTTCATCCAAATTCTAAAAAAAAATGAAATTTTTTATATGAAAAACTTCTTTTGCCCATATCTCCTAAACTAAGCGTCCTACAGCGAAAAGGGCTTTAATTCGTGACCACCCCCAAAAAATTGAAAAATCCACCAAAACCTAAAAAAATTGAAATTTTTATATGAAAAACTTCTTTTGCCCATATCTCCTAAACTAAGGGTCCTAGAGCGAAAAGGGCTTTAATTCGTGACCACCCCCAAAAAATTGAAAAATCCACCCAAACCTAAAAAAATTTACATTTTTATATGAAAAACTTCTTTTGCCCATATCTCCTAAACTAAGCATCCTAGAGCGAAAAGGGCTTTAATTCGTGACCACCCCAAAAAAATTGAAATTTTCATCCAAATCCTAAAAAAATTGAAATTTTTATATGAAAAACTTCTTTTGCCCATATCTCCTAAACTAAGCGTCCTAGAGCGAAAAGGGCTTTAATTCGTGACCACCCTCAAAATTTGACATTTTCATCCAAATCCTAAAAAATTTGAAATTTTTATATGAAAAACTTCTTTTGCCCATATCTCCTAAACTAAGCGTCCTAGAGCGAAAAGGGCTTTAATTCGTGACCACCCCAAAAAATTGAAATTTTCATCCAAATTCTAAAAAATGAAATTTTTATATGAAAAACTTCTTTTGCCCATATCTCCTGAACTAAGCGTCCTACAGCGAAAAGGGCTTTAATTCGTGACCATCCCTAAAAAATTTAAATTTGCATCAAAATCCTAAAAAAAATTACATTTTTATATGTATCTCCTAAACTAAGCGTCCTAGAGCGAAAAGGGCTTTAATTCGTGACTACCCCAAAATATTGAAATTTTCATCCAAATCCTAAAAAAATTTAAATTTTTATATGAAAAACTTCTTTTGCCCATATCTCCTAAACTAAGCGTCCTACAGCGAAAAGGGCTTTAATTCGTGACCATCCCCAAAAAATTGAAATTTTCTTCAAAATCCTAAAAAAATTGAAATTTTTATATGAAAAACTTCTTTTGCCCATATCTCCTAAACTAAGCGTCCTAGAGCGAAAAGGGCTTTAATTCGTGACCACCCCCAAAAATTTAAAAATCCACCCAAACCTAAAAAAATTGAAATTTTTATATGAAAAACTTCTTTTGCCCATATCTCCTAAACTAAGCGTCCTAGAGCGAAAAGGGCTTTAATTCGTGACCACCCTCAAAATTTGAAATTTTCATCCAAATCCTAAAAAAATTTAAATTTTTATATGAAAAACTTCTTTTGCCCATATCTCCTAAACTAAGCGTCCTAGAGCGAAAAGGGCTTTAATTCGTGACCACCCCAAAAAATTGAAATTTTCATCCAAATTCTAAAAAATTGAAATTTTTATATGAAAAACTTCTTTTGCCCATATCTCCTAAACTAAGCGTCCTAGAGCGAAAAGGGCTTTAATTCGTGACCACCCCAAAAAATTGAAATTTTCATCCAAATTCGAAAAAAATGAAATTTTAATATGGAAAACTTCTTTTGACCATATCTCCTAAACTAAGCGTCCTACAGCGAAAAGGGCTTTAATTCGTGACCACCCCAAAAAATTGAAATTTTCATCCAAATTCTAAAAAAATGAAATTTTAATATGAAAAACTTCTTTTGCCCATATCTCCTAAACTAAGCGTCCTACAGCGAAAAGGGCTTTAATTCGTCCTACAGCGAAAAGGGCTTTAATTAAATCCACCCAAATCCACCCTCAAAATTTGAAATTTTCATCCAAATCCTAAAAAAATTTAAATTTTTATATGAAAAACTTCTTTTGCCCATATCTCCTAAACTAAGCGTCCTAGAGCGAAAAGGGCTGTAATTCGTGTCCACCCCAAAAAATTGAAATTTTCACCCAAATTCTAAAAAAAAATGAAATTTTTTATAGGAAAAACTTCTTTTGCCCATATCTCCTAAACTAAGCGTCCTACAGCGAAAAGGGCTTTAATTCGTGACCACCCCCAAAAAATTGAAAAATCCACCCAAACCTAAAAAAATTTACATTTTTATATGAAAAACTTCTTTTGCCCATATCTCCTAAACTAAGCATCCTAGAGCGAAAAGGGCTTTAATTCGTGACCACCCCAAAAAAATTGAAATTTTCATCCAAATCCTAAAAAAATTGAAATTTTTATATGAAAAACTTCTTTTGCCCATATCTCCTAAACTAAGCGTCCTAGAGCGAAAAGGGCTTTAATTCGTGACCACCCTCAAAATTTGACATTTTCATCCAAATCCTAAAAAATTTGAAATTTTTATATGAAAAACTTCTTTTGCCCATATCTCCTAAACTAAGCGTCCTACAGCGAAAAGGGCTTTAATTCGTGACCACCCCAAAAAATTGAAATTTTCATCCAAATTCTAAAAAATGAAATTTTTATATGAAAAACTTCTTTTGCCCATATCTCCTGAACTAAGCGTCCTACAGCGAAAAGGGCTTTAATTCGTGACCATCCCTAAAAAATTTAAATTTGCATCAAAATCCTAAAAAAATTTACATTTTTATATGTATCTCCTAAACTAAGCGTCCTAGAGCGAAAAGGGCTTTAATTCGTGACTACCCCAAAATATTGAAATTTTCATCCAAATCCTAAAAAAATTTAAATTTTTATATGAAAAACTTCTTTTGCCCATATCTCCTAAACTAAGCGTCCTAGAGCGAAAAGGGCTTTAATTCGTGACCACCCCCAAAAAATTTAAAAATCCACCCAAACCTAAAAAAATTGAAATTTTTATATGAAAAACTTCTTTTGCCCGTATCTCCTAAACTAAGCGTCCTAGAGCGAAAAGGGCTTTAATTCGTGACCACCCCAAAATATTGAAAATTTCATCCAAATCCTAAAAAAAGGAAATTTTTATATGAAAAACTTCTTTTGCCCAATCTCCTAAACTAAGCGTCCTAGAGCGAAAAGGGCTTTAATTCGTGACCACCCCCAAAAAATTGAAATTTTCATCCAAATCCTAAAAAAAATGAAATTTTTATATGAAAAACTTCTTTTGCCCATATCTCCTAAACTAAGAGTCCTAGAGCGAAAAGGGCTTTAAATCGTGACCACCCCAAAAAAATGAAATGTGCATCCAAATCCTAAAAAAATTGAAATTTTTATATGAAAAACTTCTTTTGCCCATATCTCCTAAACTAAGCCTCCTAGAGCGAAAAGGGCTTTAATTCGTGACCACCCCAAAAAATTGAAATTTTCATCCAAATTCTAAAAAAATGAAATTTTTATATGAAAAACTTCTTTTGCCCATATCTCCTAAACTAAGCGTCCTAGAGCGAAAAGGGCTTTAATTCGTGACCATCCCCCAAAAATTGAAATTTTCATCAAAATCCTAAAAAAATTGAGATTTTTATATGAAAAACTTCTTTTGCCCATATCTCCTAAACTAAGCGTCCTAGAGCGAAAAGGGCTTTAATTCGTGACCACCCCCAAAAAATTTAAAAATCCACCCAAACCTAAAAAAATTGAAATTTTTATATGAAAAACTTCTTTTGCCCATATCTCCTAAACTAAGCGTCCTAGAGCGAAAAGGGCTTTAATTAGTGACCACCCTCAAAATTTGAAATTTTCATCCAAATCCTTAAAAAATTGAAATTTTTATATGAAAAACTTCTTTTGCCCATATCTCCTAAACTAAGCGTCCTAGAGCGAAAGGGCTTTAATTCGTGAGCACCCCCAAAAAATTGAAAAATCCACCCAAACCTAAAAAATTGAAATTTTTATATGAAAAACTTCTTTTGCCCATATCTCCTAAACTAAGCGTCCTAGAGCGAAAAGGGCTTTAATTCGTGACTACCCCAAAATATTGAAATTTTCATCCAAATCCTAAAAAAAGGAAATTTTTATATGAAAAACTTCTTTTGCCCATATCTCCTAAACTAAGCGTCCTAGAGCGAAAAGGGCTTTAATTCGTGACCACCTCCAAAAAATTGAAATTTGCATCAAAATCCTAAAAAAATTTACATTTTTATATGTATCTCCTAAACTAAGCGTCCTAGAGCGAAAAGGGCTTTAATTCGTGACTACCCCAAAATATTGAAATTTTCATCCAAATCCTAAAAAAATTTAAATTTTTATATGAAAAACTTCTTTTGCCCATATCTCCTAAACTAAGCGTCCTAGAGCGAAAAGGGCTTTAATTCGTGACCACCCCCAAAAAATTTAAAAATCCACCCAAACCTAAAAAAATTGAAATTTTTATATGAAAAACTTCTTTTGCCCGTATCTCCTAAACTAAGGGTCCTAGAGCGAAAAGGGCTTTAATTCGTGACCACCCCAAAATATTGAAAATTTCATCCAAATCCTAAAAAAAGGAAATTTTTATATGAAAAACTTCTTTTGCCCATATCTCCTAAACTAAGCGTCCTAGAGCGAAAAGGGCTTTAATTCGTGACCACCCCCAAAAAATTGAAATTTTCATCCAAATCCTAAAAAAAATGAAATTTTTATATGAAAAACTTCTTTTGCCCATATCTCCTAAACTAAGAGTCCTAGAGCGAAAAGGGCTTTAAATCGTGACCACCCCAAAAAATTGAAATGTGCATCCAAATCCTAAAAAAATTGAAATTTTTATATGAAAAACTTCTTTTGCCCATATCTCCTAAACTAAGCCTCCTAGAGCGAAAAGGGCTTTAATTCGTGACCACCCCAAAAAATTGAAATTTTCATCCAAATTCTAAAAAAATGAAATTTTTATATGAAAAACTTCTTTTGCCCATATCTCCTAAACTAAGCGTCCTAGAGCGAAAAGGGCTTTAATTCGTGACCATCCCCCAAAAATTGAAATTTTCATCAAAATCCTAAAAAAATTGAGATTTTTATATGAAAAACTTCTTTTGCCCATATCTCCTAAACTAAGCGTCCTAGAGCGAAAAGGGCTTTAATTCGTGACCACCCCCAAAAAATTTAAAAATCCACCCAAACCTAAAAAAATTGAAATTTTTATATGAAAAACTTCTTTTGCCCATATCTCCTAAACTAAGCGTCCTAGAGCGAAAAGGGCTTTAATTAGTGACCACCCTCAAAATTTGAAATTTTCATCCAAATCCTTAAAAAATTGAAATTTTTATATGAAAAACTTCTTGTGCCCATATCTCCTAAACTAAGCGTCCTAGAGCGAAAGGGCTTTAATTCGTGAGCACCCCCAAAAAATTGAAAAATCCACCCAAACCTAAAAAATTGAAATTTTTATATGAAAAACTTCTTTTGCCCATATCTCCTAAACTAAGCGTCCTAGAGCGAAAAGGGCTTTAATTCGTGACTACCCCAAAATATTGAAATTTTCATCCAAATCCTAAAAAAAGGAAATTTTTATATGAAAAACTTCTTTTGCCCATATCTCCTAAACTAAGCGTCCTAGAGCGAAAAGGGCTTTAATTCGTGACCACCTCCAAAAAATTGAAATTTTCGTCCAAATCCTAAAAAAATTGAAATTTTTATATGAAAAACTTCTTTTGCCCGTATCTCCTAAACTAAGCGTCCTAGAGCGAAAAGGGCTTTAATTCGTGACTACCCCAAAATATTGAAATTTTCATCGAAATCTTAAAAAAATTGAAATTTTTATATGAAAAACTTCTTTTGCCCATATCTCCTAAACTAAGCGTCCTAGAGCGAAAAGGGCTTTAATTCGTGACCACCCCAAAAAATTGAAATTTTCGTCCAAATCCTAAAAAAATTGAAATTTTTATATGAAAAACTTCTTTTGCCCATATCTCCTAAACTAAGGGTCCTAGAGCGAAAAGGGCTTTAATTCGTGACCACCCCAAAAAATTGAAATTTTCATCCAAATTCTAAAAAAATGAAATTTTAATATGAAAAACTTCTTTTGACCATATCTCCTAAACTAAGCGTCCTACAGCGAAAAGGGCTTTAATTCGTGACAACCCCCAAAAATTTAAAAATCCACCCAAATCCACCCTCAAAATTTGAAATTTTCATCCAAATCCTAAAAAAATTTAAATTTTTATATGAAAAACTTCTTTTGCCCATATCTCCTAAACTAAGCGTCCTAGAGCGAAAAGGGCTTTAATTCGTGTCCACCCCAAAAAATTGAAATTTTCATCCAAATTCTAAAAAAAAATGAAATTTTTATATGAAAAACTTCTTTTGCCCATATCTCCTAAACTAAGCGTCCTAGAGCGAAAAGGGCTTTAATTCGTGACCACCCCCAAAAAATTTAAAAATCCACCCAAACCTAAAAAAATTTAAATTTTTATATGAAAAACTTCTTTTGCCCATATCTCCTAAACTAAGCGTCCTAGAGCGAAAAGGGCTTTAATTCGTGACCACCCCAAAAAATTGAAATTTTCATCCAAATCCTAAAAAAATTGAAATTTTTATATGAAAAACTTCTTTTGCCTATATCTCCTAAACTAAGCGCCCTAGAGCGAAAAGGGCTTTAATTCGTGACAACCCTCAAAATTTGACATTTTCATCCAAATCCTAAAAAATTTGAAATTTTTATATGAAAAACTTCTTTTGCCCATATCTCCTAAACTAAGCGTCCTAGAGCGAAAAGGGCTTTAATTCGTGACCACCCCAAAAAATTGAAATTTTTATCCAAATTCTAAAAAATGAAATTTTTATATGAAAAACTTCTTTTGCCCATATCTCCTAAACTAAGCGTCCTACAGCGAAAAGGGCTTTAATTCGTGACCATCCCTAAAAAATTGAAGTTTGCATCCAAATCCTAAAAAAATTTAAATTTTGATATGAAAAACTTCTTTTGCCCATATCTCCTAAACTAAGCGTCCTAGAGCGAAAAGGGCTTTAATTCGTGACCACCCCCAAAAAATTTAAAAATCCACCCAAACCTAAAAAAATTGAAATTTTTATATGAAAAACTTCTTTTGCCCGTATCTCCTAAACTAAGCGTCCTAGAGCGAAAAGGGCTTTAATTCGTGACCACCCCAAAATATTGAAAATTTCATCCAAATCCTAAAAAAAGGAAATTTTTATATGAAAAACTTCTTTTGCCCATATCTCCTAAACTAAGCGTCCTAGAGCGAAAAGGGCTTTAATTCGTGACCACCCCCAAAAAATTGAAATTTTCATCCAAATCCTAAAAAAAATGAAATTTTTATATGAAAAACTTCTTTTGCCCATATCTCCTAAACTAAGAGTCCTAGAGCGAAAAGGGCTTTAAATCGTGACCACCCCAAAAAATTGAAATGTGCATCCAAATCCTAAAAAAATTGAAATTTTTATATGAAAAACTTCTTTTGCCCATATCTCCTAAACTAAGCCTCCTAGAGCGAAAAGGGCTTTAATTCGTGACCACCCCAAAAAATTGAAATTTTCGTCCAAATTCTAAAAAATTGAAATTTTTATATGAAAAACTTCTTTTGCCCATATCTCCTAAACTAAGCGTCCTAGAGCGAAAAGGTCTTTAATTCGTGACCATCCCCAAAAAATTGAAATTTTCATCAAAATCCTAAAAAAATTGAGATTTTTATATGAAAAACTTCTTTTGCCCATATCTCCTAAACTAAGCGTCCTAGAGCGAAAAGGGCTTTAATTCGTGACCACCCCCAAAAAATTTAAAAATCCACCCAAACCTAAAAAAATTGAAATTTTTATATGAAAAACTTCTTTTGCCCATATCTCCTAAACTAAGCGTCCTAGAGCGAAAAGGGCTTTAATTCGTGACTACCCCAAAATATTGAAATTTTCATCCAAATCCTAAAAAAAGGAAATTTTTATATGAAAAACTTCTTTTGCCCATATCTCCTAAACTAAGCGTCCTAGAGCGAAAAGGGCTTTAATTCGTGACCACCTCCAAAAAATTAAAATTTTCGTCCAAATCCTAAAAAAAATTGAAATTTTTATATGAAAAACTTCTTTTGCCCGTATCTCCTAAACTAAGCGTCCTAGAGCGAAAAGGGCTTTAATCCGTGACTACCCCAAAATATTGAAATTTTCATCGAAATCTTAAAAAAATTGAAATTTTTATATGAAAAACTTCTTTTGCCCATATCTCCTAAACTAAGCGTCCTAGAGCGAAAAGGGCTTTAATTCGTGACCACCCCCAAAAAATTGAAATTTTCATCCAAATCCTAAAAAAATGAAATTTTTATATGAAAAACTTCTTTTGCCCATATCTCCTAAACTAAGAGTCCTACAGCGAAAAGGGCTTTAATTCGTGACCACCCCCAAAAAATTGAAATTTTCATCCAAATTCTTAAAAAATGAAATTTTTTATAGGAAAAACTTCTTTTGCCCATATCTCCTAAACTAAGCGTCCTACAGCGAAAAGGGCTTTAATTCGTGACCACCCCCAAAAAATTTAAAAATCCACCCAAACCTAAAAAAATTGAAATTTTTATATGAAAAACTTCTTTTGCCCATATCTCCTAAACTAAGCGTCCTAGAGCGAAAAGGGCTTTAATTCGTGACCACCCTCAAAATTTGAAATTTTCATCCAAATCCTAAAAAAATTTAAATTTTTATATGAAAAACTTCTTTTGCCCATATCTCCTAAACTAAGCGTCCTAGAGCGAAAAGGGCTTTAATTCGTGACTACCCCAAAATATTGAAATTTTCATCCAAATCCTAAAAAAAGGAAATTTTTATATGAAAAACTTCTTTTGCCCATATCTCCTAAACTAAGCGTCCTAGAGCGAAAAGGGCTTTAATTCGTGACCACCCCCAAAAAATTGAAATTTTCGTCCAAATCCTAAAAAAATTGAAATTTTTATATGAAAAACTTCTTTTGCCCGTATCTTCTAAACTAAGCGTCCTAGAGCGAAAAGGGCTTTAATTCGTGGCCACCCCCAAAAAATTGAAATTTTCGTCCAAATCCTAAAAAAAATGAAATTTTTATATGAAAAACTTCTTTTGCCCATATCTCCTAAACTAAGGGTCCTAGAGCGAAAAGGGCTTTAATTCGTGACCACCCCCAAAAAATTGAAAAATCCACCCAAACCTAAAAAAATTTACATTTTTATATGAAAAACTTCTTTTGCCCGTATCTCCTAAACTAAGCGTCCTAGAGCGAAAAGGGCTTTAATTCGTGACTACCCCAAAATATTGAAATTTTCATCCAAATCCTAAAAAAATTTAAATTTTTATATGAAAAACTTCTTTTGCCCATATCTCCTAAATTAAGAGTCCTACAGCGAAAAGGGCTTTAATTCGTGACCACCCCCAAAAAATTGAAATTTTCATCCAAATCCTAAAAAAATTTAAATTTTTATATGAAAAACTTTTTTTGCCCATATCTCCTAAATTAAGAGTCCTACAGCGAAAAGGGCTTTAATTCGTGACCACCCCCAAAAAATTGAAATTTTCATCCAAATTCTAAAAAAATGAAATTTTTTATATGAAAAACTTCTTTTGCCCGTATCTCCTAAACTAAGCGTCCTAGAGCGAAAAGGGCTTTAATTCGTGACTACCCCAAAATATTGAAATTTTCATCCAAATCCTAAAAAAATTGAAATTTTTATATGAAAAACTTCTTTTGCCCATATCTCCTAAACTAAGCGTCCTAGAGCGAAAAGGGCTTTAATTCGTGACCACCCCCAAAAAATTTAAAAATCCACCCAAACCTAAAAAAATTGAAATTTTTATATGAAAAACTTCTTTTGCCCGTATCTCCTAAACTAAGCGTCCTAGAGCGAAAAGGGCTTTAATTCGTGACCACCTCCAAAAAATTGAAATTTTCGTCCAAATCCTAAAAAAAATTGAAATTTTTATATGAAAAACTTCTTTTGCCCGTATCTCCTAAACTAAGCGTCCTAGAGCGAAAAGGGCTTTAATCCGTGACTACCCCAAAATATTGAAATTTTCATCGAAATCTTAAAAAAATTGAAATTTTTATATGAAAAACTTCTTTTGCCCATATCTCCTAAACTAAGCGTCCTAGAGCGAAAAGGGCTTTAATTCGTGACCACCCCCAAAAAATTGAAATTTTCATCCAAATCCTAAAAAAATGAAATTTTTATATGAAAAACTTCTTTTGCCCATATCTCCTAAACTAAGAGTCCTACAGCGAAAAGGGCTTTAATTCGTGACCACCCCCAAAAAATTGAAATTTTCATCCAAATTCTTAAAAAATGAAATTTTTTATAGGAAAAACTTCTTTTGCCCATATCTCCTAAACTAAGCGTCCTACAGCGAAAAGGGCTTTAATTCGTGACCACCCCCAAAAAATTTAAAAATCCACCCAAACCTAAAAAAATTGAAATTTTTATATGAAAAACTTCTTTTGCCCATATCTCCTAAACTAAGCGTCCTAGAGCGAAAAGGGCTTTAATTCGTGACCACCCTCAAAATTTGAAATTTTCATCCAAATCCTAAAAAAATTTAAATTTTTATATGAAAAACTTCTTTTGCCCATATCTCCTAAACTAAGCGTCCTAGAGCGAAAAGGGCTTTAATTCGTGACTACCCCAAAATATTGAAATTTTCATCCAAATCCTAAAAAAAGGAAATTTTTATATGAAAAACTTCTTTTGCCCATATCTCCTAAACTAAGCGTCCTAGAGCGAAAAGGGCTTTAATTCGTGACCACCCCCAAAAAATTGAAATTTTCGTCCAAATCCTAAAAAAATTGAAATTTTTATATGAAAAACTTCTTTTGCCCGTATCTTCTAAACTAAGCGTCCTAGAGCGAAAAGGGCTTTAATTCGTGGCCACCCCCAAAAAATTGAAATTTTCGTCCAAATCCTAAAAAAAATGAAATTTTTATATGAAAAACTTCTTTTGCCCATATCTCCTAAACTAAGGGTCCTAGAGCGAAAAGGGCTTTAATTCGTGACCACCCCCAAAAAATTGAAAAATCCACCCAAACCTAAAAAAATTTACATTTTTATATGAAAAACTTCTTTTGCCCGTATCTCCTAAACTAAGCGTCCTAGAGCGAAAAGGGCTTTAATTCGTGACTACCCCAAAATATTGAAATTTTCATCCAAATCCTAAAAAAATTTAAATTTTTATATGAAAAACTTCTTTTGCCCGTATCTCCTAAACTAAGGGTCCTAGAGCGAAAAGGGCTTTAATTCGTGACCACCCCCAAAAAATTTAAAAATCCACCCAAACCTAAAAAAATTGAAATTTTTATATGAAAAACTTCTTTTGCCCGTATCTCCTAAACTAAGCGTCCTAGAAGGAAAAGGGCTTTAATTCGTGACCACCCCCAAAAAATTGAAAAATCCACCCAAACCTAAACAAATTTACATTTTTATATGAAAAACTTCTTTTGCCCGTATCTCCTAAACTAAGCGTCCTACAGCGAAAAGGGCTTTAATTCGTGACCACCCCCAAAAAATTGAAATTTTCATCCAAATCCTAAAAAAATTTAAATTTTTATATGAAAAACTTTTTTTGCCCATATCTCCTAAATTAAGAGTCCTACAGCGAAAAGGGCTTTAATTCGTGACCACCCCCAAAAAATTGAAATTTTCATCCAAATTCTAAAAAAATGAAATTTTTTATATGAAAAACTTCTTTTGCCCGTATCTCCTAAACTAAGGGTCCTAGAGCGAAAAGGGCTTTAATTCGTGACCACCCCCAAAAAATTTAAAAATCCACCCAAACCTAAAAAAATTGAAATTTTTATATGAAAAACTTCTTTTGCCCGTATCTCCTAAACTAAGCGTCCTAGAAGGAAAAGGGCTTTAATTCGTGACCACCCCCAAAAAATTGAAATTTTCATCAAAATCCTAAAAAAAATGAAATTTTTATATAAAAAACTTCTTTTGCCCATATCTCCTAAACTAAGAGTCCTAGAGCGAAAAGGGCTTTAATTCGTGACCACCCCAAAAATTGAAATGTGCATCCAACTCCTAAAAAAATTGAAATTTTTATATGAAAAACTTCTTTTGCCCATATCTCCTAAACTAAGCCTCCTAGAGCGAAAGGGCTTTAATTCGTGACCACCCCAAAAAATTGAAATTTTCATCCAAATTCTAAAAAAATGAAATTTTTATGTGAAAAACTTCTTTTGCCCATATCTCCTAAACTAAGCGTTCTACAGCGAAAAGGGCTTTAAGTCGTGACCATCCACAAAAAATTGAAATTTTCATCCAAATTCTAAAAAAAATGAAATTTTTATATGAAAAACTTCTTTTGCCCATATCTCCTAAACTAAGCGTCCTAGAGCGAAAAGGGCTTTAATTCGTGACCACCCCCAAAAAATTGAAAAATCCACCCAAACCTAAAAAAATTTACATTTTTATATGAAAAACTTCTTTTGCCCGTATCTCCTAAACTAAGCGTCCTAGAGCGAAAAGGGCTTTAATTCGTGACTACCCCAAAAAATTGAAATTTTCATCCAAATTCTAAAAAAATGAAATTTTTATGTGAAAAACTTCTTTTGCCCATATCTCCTAAACTAAGCGTTCTACAGCGAAAAGGGCTTTAAGTCGTGACCATCCACAAAAAATTGAAATTTTCATCAAAGTCCTAGAGCGAAAAGGGCTTTAATTCGTGACCACCCCCAAAAAATTTAAAAATCCACCCAAACCTAAAAAAATTGAAATTTTTATATGAAAAACTTCTTTTGCCCATATCTCCTAAACTAAGCGTCCTAGAGCGAAAAGGGCTTTAATTAGTGACCACCCTCAAAATTTGAAATTTTCATCCAAATCCTAAAAAAATTGAAATTTTTATATGAAAAACTTCTTTTGCCCATATCTCCTAAACTAAGCGTCCTAGAGCGAAAGGGCTTTAATTCGTGAGCACCCCCAAAAAATTGAAAAATCCACCCAAACCTAAAAAATTGAAATTTTTATATGAAGAACTTCTTTTGCCCATATCTCCTAAACTAAGCGTCCTAGAGCGAAAAGGGCTTTAATTCGTGACTACCCCAAAATATTGAAATTTTCATCCAAATCCTAAAAAAAGGAAATTTTTATATGAAAAACTTCTTTTGCCCATATCTCCTAAACTAAGCGTCCTAGAGCGAAAAGGGCTTTAATTCGTGACCACCCCCAAAAAATGTAAAAATCCACCCAAACCTAATCCTAAAAAAATTGAAATTTTTATATGAAAAACTTCTTTTGCCCATATCTCCTAAACTAAGCGTCCTAGAGCGAAAAGGGCTTTAATTCGTGGCCACCCCCAAAAAATTGAAATTTTCATCCAAATCCTAAAAAAAATGAAATTTTTATATGAAAAACTTCTTTTGCCCATATCTCCTAAACTAAGAGTCCTAGAGCGAAAAGGGCTTTAATTCGTGACCACCCCAAAAAATTTAAATGTGCATCCAAATCCTAAAAAAAATGAAATTTTTATATGAAAAACTTCTTTTGCCCATATCTCCTAAACTAAGCCTCCTAGAGCGAAAAGGGCTTTAATTCGTGACCACCCCAAAAAATTGAAATTTTCATCCAAATTTTAAAAAAATGAAATTTTTATATGAAAAACTTCTTTTGCCCATATCTCCTAAACTAAGCGTCCTACAGCGAAAAGGGCTTTAATTCGTGACCATCCCCAAAAAATTGAAATTTTCATCAAAATCCTAAAAAAATTGAAAATTTTATATGAAAAACTTCTTTTGCCCATATCTCCTAAACTAAGCGTCCTAGAGCGAAAAGGGCTTTAATTCGTGACCACCCCCCAAAAATTTAAAAATCCACCCAAACCTAAAAAAATTTAAATTTTTATATGAAAAACTTCTTTTGCCCATATCTCCTAAACTAAGCGTCCTACAGCGAAAAGGGCTTTAATTCGTGACCATCCCCAAAAAATTGAAATTTTCATCAAAATCCTAAAAAAATTGAAAATTTTATATGAAAAACTTCTTTTGCCCATATCTCCTAAACTAAGAGTCCTAGAGCGAAAAGGGCTTTAATTCGTGACCACCCCCAAAAAATTTAAAAATCCACCCAAACCTAAAAAAATTTAAATTTTTATATGAAAAACTTCTTTTGCCCATATCTCCTAAACTAAGCGCCCTAGAGCGAAAAGGGCTTTAATTAGTGACCACCCTCAAAATTTGAAATTTTCATCCAAATCCTAAAAAAAGGAAATTTTTATATGAAAAACTTCTTTTGCCCATATCTCCTAAACTAAGCGTCCTAGAGCGAAAAGGGCTTTAATTCGTGACCACCCCCAAAAAATTGAAAAATCCACCCAAACCTAAAAAGTTGAAATTTTTATATGAAGAACTTCTTTTGCCCATATCTCCTAAACTAAGCGTCCTAGAGCGAAAAGGGCTTTAATTCGTGACTACCCCAAAATATTGAAATTTGCATCCAAATCCTAAAAAAATTGAAATTTTTATATGAAAAACTTCTTTTGCCCATATCTCCTAAACTAAGCGTCCTAGAGCGAAAAGGGCTTTAATTCGTGACTACCCCAAAATATTGAAATTTTCATCCAAATCCTAAAAAAATTGAAATTTTTATATGAAAAACTTCTTTTTCCCATATCTCCTAAACTAAGCGTCCTAGAGCGAAAAGGGCTTTAATTCGTGACTACCCCAAAATATTGAAATTTTCATCCAAATCCTAAAAAAATTGAAATTTTTATATGAAAAACTTCTTTTGCCCATATCTCCTAAACTAAGCGTCCTAGAGCGAAAAGGGCTTTAATTCGTGACCACCCCCAAAAAATTTAAAAATCCACCCAAACCTAAAAAATTGAAATTTTTATATGAAAAACTTCTTTTGCCCGTATCTCCTAAACTAAGCGTCCTAGAGCGAAAAGGGCTTTAATTCGTGACCACCCCAAAATATTGAAATTTTCATCCAAATCCTAAAAAAAGGAAATTTTTATATGAAAAACTTCTTTTGCCCATATCTCCTAAACTAAGCGTCCTAGAGCGAAAAGGGCTTTAATTCGTGACCACCCCAAAAAATTGAAATTTTCATCCAAATTCTAAAAAAATGAAATTTTTATATGAAAAACTTCTTTTGCCCATATCTCCTAAACTAAGCGTCCTAGAGCGAAAAGGGCTTTAATTCGTGACCATCCCCAAAAAATTGAAATTTTCATCCAAATCCTTAAAAAATTGAAATTTTTATATGAAAAGCTTCTTTTGCCCATATCTCCTAAACTAAGCGTCCTAGAGCGAAAAGGGCTTTAATTCGTGACTACCCCAAAATATTGAAATTTTCATCCAAATCCTAAAAAAAGGAAATTTTTATATGAAAAACTTCTTTTGCCCATATCTCCTAAACTAAGCGTCCTAGAGCGAAAAGGGCTTTAATTCGTGAACACCTCCAAAAAATTGAAATTTTCGTCCAAATCCTAAAAAAATTGAAATTTTTATATGAAAAACTTCTTTTGCCCGTATCTCCTAAACTAAGCGTCCTAGAGCGAAAAGGGCTTTAATTCGTGACTACCCCAAAATATTGAAATTTTCATCGAAATCTTAAAAAAATTGAAATTTTTATATGAAAAACTTCTTTTGCCCATATCTCCTAAACTAAGCGTCCTAGAGCGAAAAGGGCTTTAATTCGTGACCACCCCCAAAAAATTGAAATTTTCATCCAAATCCTAAAAAAATGAAATTTTTATATGAAAAACTTCTTTTGCCCATATCTCCTAAACTAAGAGTCCTACAGCGAAAAGGGCTTTAATTCGTGACCACCCCCAAAAAATTGAAATTTTCATCCAAATTCTTAAAAAATGAAATTTTTTATAGGAAAAACTTCTTTTGCCCATATCTCCTAAACTAAGCGTCCTACAGCGAAAAGGGCTTTAATTCGTGACCACCCCCAAAAAATTTAAAAATCCACCCAAACCTAAAAAAAAGGAAATTTTTATATGAAAAACTTCTTTTGCCCATATCTCCTAAACTAAGCGTCCTAGAGCGAAAAGGGCTTTAATTCGTGACCACCCTCAAAATTTGAAATTTTCATCCAAATCCTAAAAAAATTTAAATTTTTATATGAAAAACTTCTTTTGCCCATATCTCCTAAACTAAGCGTCCTAGAGCGAAAAGGGCTTTAATTCGTGACCACCCCCAAAAAATTGAAATTTTCGTCCAAATCCTAAAAAAATTGAAATTTTTATATGAAAACTTCTTTTGCCCGTATCTCCTAAACTATGCGTCCTAGAGCGAAAAGGGCTTTAATTCGTGACCACCCCCAAAAAATTGAAATTTTCATCCAAATTCTAAAAAAAATGAAATTTTTATATGAAAAACTTCTTTTGCCCATATCTCCTAAACTAAGCGTCCTAGAGCGAAAAGGGCTTTAATTCGTGACTACCCCAAAATATTGAAATTTTCATCCAAATCCTAAAAAAATTGAAATTTTTATATGAAAAACTTCTTTTGCCCATATCTCCTAAACTAAGCGTCCTAGAGCGAAAAGGGCTTTAATTCGTGACCACACCCAAAAAATTTAAAAATCCACCCAAACCTAAAAAAATTGAAATTTTTATATGAAAAACTTCTTTTGCCCGTATCTCCTAAACTAAGCGTCCTAGAGGGAAAAGGGCTTTAATTCGTGACCACCCCAAAATATTGAAATTTTCATCCAAATCCTAAAAAAAGGAAATTTTTATATGAAAAACTTCTTTTGCCCATATCTCCTAAACTAAGCGTCCTAGAGCGAAAAGGGCTTTAATTCGTGACCACCCCCAAAAAATTGAAATTTTCATCCAAATCCTAAAAAAAATGAAATTTTTATATGAAAAACTTATTTTGCCCATATCTCCTAAACTAAGCGTCCTAGAGCGAAAAGGGCTTTAATTAGTGACCACCCTCAAAATTTGAAATTTTCATCCAAATCCTACAAAAATTGAAATTTTTATATGAAAAACTTCTTTTGCCCATATCTCCTAAACTAAGCGTCCTAGAGCGAAAGGGCTTTAATTCGTGAGCACCCCCAAAAAATTGAAAAATCCACCCAAACCTAAAAAATTGAAATTTTTATATGAAGAACTTCTTTTGCCCATATCTCCTAAACTAAGCGTCCTAGAGCGAAAAGGACTTTAATTCGTGACTACCCCAAAATATTGAAATTTTCATCCAAATCCTAAAAAAAGGAAATTTTTATATGAAAAACTTCTTTTGCCCATATCTCCTAAACTAAGCGTCCTAGAGCGAAAAGGGCTTTAATTCGTGACCACCCCCAAAAAATTGAAATTTTCGTCCAAATCCTAAAAAAATTGAAATTTTTATATGAAAAACTTCTTTTGCCCATATCTCCTAAACTAAGCCTCCTAGAGCGAAAAGGGCTTTAATTCGTGACCACCCCAAAAAATTGAAATTTTCATCCAAATTCTAAAAAAATGAAATTTTTATATGAAAAACTTCTTTTGCCCATATCTCCTAAACTAAGAGTCCTACAGCGAAAAGGGCTTTAATTCGTGACCACCCCCAAAAAATTGAAATTTTCATCCAAATTCTTAAAAAATGAAATTTTTTATAGGAAAAACTTCTTTTGCCCATATCTCCTAAACTAAGCGTCCTACAGCGAAAAGGGCTTTAATTCGTGACCACCCCCAAAAAATTTAAAAATCCACCCAAACCTAAAAAAATTGAAATTTTTATATGAAAAACTTCTTTTGCCCATATCTCCTAAACTAAGCGTCCTAGAGCGAAAAGGGCTTTAATTCGTGACCACCCTCAAAATTTGAAATTTTCATCCAAATCCTAAAAAAATTTAAATTTTTATATGAAAAACTTCTTTTGCCCATATCTCCTAAACTAAGCGTCCTAGAGAGAAAAGGGCTTTAATTCGTGACTACCCCAAAATATTGAAATTTTCATCCAAATCCTAAAAAAAGGAAATTTTTATATGAAAAACTTCTTTTGCCCATATCTCCTAAACTAAGCGTCCTAGAGCGAAAAGGGCTTTAATTCGTGACCACCCCCAAAAAATTGAAATTTTCATCCAAATCCTAAAAAAATTTAAATTTTTATATGAAAAACTTCTTTTGCCCATATCTCCTAAACTAAGCGTCCTAGAGCGAAAAGGGCTTTAATTCGTGACCACCCCCAAAAAATTGAAATTTTCGTCCAAATCCTAAAAAAATTGAAATTTTTATATGAAAAACTTCTTTTGCCCGTATCTCCTAAACTATGCGTCCTAGAGCGAAAAGGGCTTTAATTCGTGACCACCCCCAAAAAATTGAAATTTTCATCCAAATTCTAAAAAAAATGAAATTTTTATATGAAAAACTTCTTTTGCCCATATCTCCTAAACTAAGCGTCCTAGAGCGAAAAGGGCTTTAATTCGTGACTACCCCAAAATATTGAAATTTTCATCCAAATCCTAAAAAAATTGAAATTTTTATATGAAAAACTTCTTTTGCCCATATCTCCTAAACTAAGCGTCCTAGAGCGAAAAGGGCTTTAATTCGTGACCACACCCAAAAAATTTAAAAATCCACCCAAACCTAAAAAAATTGAAATTTTTATATGAAAAACTTCTTTTGCCCGTATCTCCTAAACTAAGCGTCCTAGAGGGAAAAGGGCTTTAATTCGTGACCACCCCAAAATATTGAAATTTTCATCCAAATCCTAAAAAAAGGAAATTTTTATATGAAAAACTTCTTTTGCCCATATCTCCTAAACTAAGCGTCCTAGAGCGAAAAGGGCTTTAATTCGTGACCACCCCCAAAAAATTGAAATTTTCATCCAAATCCTAAAAAAAATGAAATTTTTATATGAAAAACTTCTTTTGCCCATATCTCCTAAACTAAGCGTCCTAGAGCGAAAAGGGCTTTAATTAGTGACCACCCTCAAAATTTGAAATTTTCATCCAAATCCTACAAAAATTGAAATTTTTATATGAAAAACTTCTTTTGCCCATATCTCCTAAACTAAGCGTCCTAGAGCGAAAGGGCTTTAATTCGTGAGCACCCCCAAAAAATTGAAAAATCCACCCAAACCTAAAAAATTGAAATTTTTATATGAAGAACTTCTTTTGCCCATATCTCCTAAACTAAGCGTCCTAGAGCGAAAAGGACTTTAATTCGTGACTACCCCAAAATATTGAAATTTTCATCCAAATCCTAAAAAAAGGAAATTTTTATATGAAAAACTTCTTTTGCCCATATCTCCTAAACTAAGCGTCCTAGAGCGAAAAGGGCTTTAATTCGTGACCACCCCCAAAAAATTGAAATTTTCGTCCAAATCCTAAAAAAATTGAAATTTTTATATGAAAAACTTCTTTTGCCCATATCTCCTAAACTAAGCCTCCTAGAGCGAAAAGGGCTTTAATTCGTGACCACCCCAAAAAATTGAAATTTTCATCCAAATTCTAAAAAAATGAAATTTTTATATGAAAAACTTCTTTTGCCCATATCTCCTAAACTAAGAGTCCTACAGCGAAAAGGGCTTTAATTCGTGACCACCCCCAAAAAATTGAAATTTTCATCCAAATTCTTAAAAAATGAAATTTTTTATAGGAAAAACTTCTTTTGCCCATATCTCCTAAACTAAGCGTCCTACAGCGAAAAGGGCTTTAATTCGTGACCACCCCCAAAAAATTTAAAAATCCACCCAAACCTAAAAAAACTGAAATTTTTATATGAAAAACTTCTTTTGCCCATATCTCCTAAACTAAGCGTCCTAGAGCGAAAAGGGCTTTAATTCGTGACCACCCTCAAAATTTGAAATTTTCATCCAAATCCTAAAAAAATTTAAATTTTTATATGAAAAACTTCTTTTGCCCATATCTCCTAAACTAAGCGTCCTAGAGCGAAAAGGGCTTTAATTCGTGACTACCCCAAAATATTGAAATTTTCATCCAAATCCTAAAAAAAGGAAATTTTTATATGAAAAACTTCTTTTGCCCATATCTCCTAAACTAAGCGTCCTAGAGCGAAAAGGGCTTTAATTCGTGACCACCCCCAAAAAATTGAAATTTTCGTCCAAATCCTAAAAAAATTGAAATTTTTATATGAAAAACTTCTTTTGCCCGTATCTCCTAAACTAAGCGTCCTAGAGCGAAAAGGGCTTTAATTCGTGACCACCCCCAAAAAATTGAAATTTTCATCCAAATTCTAAAAAAAATGAAATTTTTATATGAAAAACTTCTTTTGCCCATATCTCCTAAACTAAGCGTCCTAGAGCGAAAAGGGCTTTAATTCGTGACCACCCCCAAAAAATTGAAAAATCCACCCAAACCTAAAAAAATTTACATTTTTATATGAAAAACTTCTTTTGCCCGTATCTCCTAAACTAAGCGTCCTAGAGCGAAAAGGGCTTTAATTCGTGACTACCCCAAAATATTGAAACTTTCATCCAAATCCTAAAAAAATTTAAATTTTTATATGAAAAACTTCTTTTGCCCATATCTCCTAAATTAAGAGTCCTACAGCGAAAAGGGCTTTAATTCGTGACCACCCCCAAAAAATTGAAATTTTCATCCAAATTCTAAAAAAATGAAATTTTTTATAGGAAAAACTTCTTTTGCCCATATCTCCTAAACTAAGCGTCCTACAGCGAAAAGGGCTTTAATTCGTGACCACCCCCAAAAAATTGACAAATCCACCCAAACCTAAAAAATTGAACTTTTTATATGAAAAACTTCTTTTGCCCGTATCTCCTAAACTAAGCGTCCTAGAGCGAAAAGGGCTTTAATTCGTGACTACCCCAAAATATTGAAATTTTCATCCAAATCCTAAAAAAATTGAAATTTTTATATGAAAAACTTCTTTTGCCCATATCTCCTAAACTAAGCGTCCTAGAGCGAAAAGGGCTTTAATTCGTGACTACCCCAAAATATTGAAATTTTCATCCAAATCCTAAAAAAATTGAAATTTTTATATGAAAAACTTCTTTTGCCCATATCTCCTAAACTAAGCGTCCTAGAGCGAAAAGGGCTTTAATTCGTGACCACACCCAAAAAATTTAAAAATCCACCCAAACCTAAAAAAATTGAAATTTTTATATGAAAAACTTCTTTTGCCCATATCTCCTAAACTAAGCGTCCTAGAGCGAAAAGGGCTTTAATTCGTGACCACCCCCAAAAAATTGAAATTTTCATCCAAATCCTAAAAAAAATGAAATTTTTATATGAAAAACTTCTTTTGCCCATATCTCCTAAACTAAGCGTCCTAGAGCGAAAAGGGCTTTAATTAGTGACCACCCTCAAAATTTGAAATTTTCATCCAAATCCTACAAAAATTGAAATTTTTATATGAAAAACTTCTTTTGCCCATATCTCCTAAACTAAGCGTCCTAGAGCGAAAGGGCTTTAATTCGTGAGCACCCCCAAAAAATTGAAAAATCCACCCAAACCTAAAAAATTTAAATTTTTATATGAAGAACTTCTTTTGCCCATATCTCCTAAACTAAGCGTCCTAGAGCGAAAAGGACTTTAATTCGTGACTACCCCAAAATATTGAAATTTTCATCCAAATCCTAAAAAAAGGAAATTTTTATATGAAAAACTTCTTTTGCCCATATCTCCTAAACTAAGCGTCCTAGAGCGAAAAGGGCTTTAATTCGTGACCACCCCCAAAAAATTGAAATTTTCGTCCAAATCCTAAAAAAATTGAAATTTTTATATGAAAAACTTCTTTTGCCCATATCTCCTAAACTAAGCCTCCTAGAGCGAAAAGGGCTTTAATTCGTGACCACCCCAAAAAATTGAAATTTTCATCCAAATTCTAAAAAAATGAAATTTTTATATGAAAAACTTCTTTTGCCCATATCTCCTAAACTAAGCGTCCTACAGCGAAAAGGGCTTTAATTCGTGACCATCCCCAAAAAATTGAAATTTTCATCAAAATCCTAAAAAAATTGAAATTTTTATATGAAAAACTTCTTTTGCCCGTATCTCCTAAACTAAGCGTCCTAGAGCGAAAAGGGCTTTAATTCGTGACCACCCCCAAAAAATTTAAAAATCCACCCAAACCTAAAAAAATTGAAATTTTTATATGAAAAACTTCTTTTGCCCGTATCTCCTAAACTAAGCGTCCTAGAGCGAAAAGGGCTTTAATTCGTGACTACCCCAAAATATTGAAATTTTCATCCAAATCCTAAAAAAATTTAAATTTTTATATGAAAAACTTCTTTTGCCCATATCTCCTAAACTAAGCGTCCTAGAGCGAAAAGGGCTTTAATTCGTGACTACCCCAAAATATTGAAATTTTCATCCAAATCCTAAAAAAATTGAAATTTTTATATGAAAAACTTCTTTTGCCCATATCTCCTAAACTAAGCATCCTAGAGCGAAAAGGGCTTTAATTCGTGACTACCCCAAAATATTGAAATTTTCATCCAAATCCTAAAAAAATTGAAATTTTTATATGAAAAACTTCTTTTGCCCATATCTCCTAAACTAAGCGTCCTAGAGCGAAAAGGGCTTTAATTCGTGACTACCCCAAAATATTGAAATTTTCATCCAAATCCTAAAAAAATTGAAATTTTTATATGAAAAACTTCTTTTTCCCATATCTCCTAAACTAAGCGTCCTAGAGCGAAAAGGGCTTTAATTCGTGACTACCCCAAAATATTGAAATTTTCATCCAAATCCTAAAAAAATTGAAATTTTTATATGAAAAACTTCTTTTGCCCATATCTCCTAAACTAAGCGTCCTAGAGCGAAAAGGGCTTTAATTCGTGACCACCCCCAAAAAATTTTAAAATCCACCCAAACCTAAAAAATTGAAATTTTTATATGAAAAACTTCTTTTGCCCGTATCTCCTAAACTAAGCGTCCTAGAGCGAAAAGGGCTTTAATTCGTGACCACCCCAAAATATTGAAATTTTCATCCAAATCCTAAAAAAAAGGAAATTTTTATATGAAAAACTTCTTTTGCCCATATCTCCTAAACTAAGCGTCCTAGAGCGAAAAGGGCTTTAATTCGTGACCACCCCAAAAAATTGAAATTTTCATCCAAATTCTAAAAAAATGATATTTTTATATGAAAAACTTCTTTTGCCCATATCTCCTAAACTAAGCCTCCTAGAGCGAAAAGGGCTTTAATTCGTGACCACCCCAAAAAATTGAAATTTTCATCCAAATTCTAAAAAAATGAAATTTTTATATGAAAAACTTCTTTTGCCCATATCTCCTAAACTAAGCGTCCTACAGCGAAAAGGGCTTTAATTCGTGACCACCCCAAAAAATTGAAATTTTCATCCAAATCCTTAAAAAATTGAAATTTTTATATGAAAAGCTTCTTTTGCCCATATCTCCTAAACTAAGCGTCCTAGAGCGAAAAGGGCTTTAATTCGTGACTACCCCAAAATATTGAAATTTTCATCCAAATCCTAAAAAAAGGAAATTTTTATATGAAAAACTTCTTTTGCCCATATCTCCTAAACTAAGCGTCCTAGAGCGAAAAGGGCTTTAATTCGTGACCACCTCCAAAAAATTTAAATTTTCGTCCAAATCCTAAAAAAATTGAAATTTTTATATGAAAAACTTCTTTTGCCCGTATCTCCTAAACTAAGCGTCCTAGAGCGAAAAGGGCTTTAATTCGTGACTACCCCAAAATATTGAAATTTTCATCGAAATCTTAAAAAAATTGAAATTTTTATATGAAAAACTTCTTTTGCCCATATCTCCTAAACTAAGCGTCCTAGAGCGAAAAGGGCTTTAATTCGTGACCACCACCAAAAAATTTAAAAATCCACCCAAACCTAAAAAAATTGAAATTTTTATATGAAAAACTTCTTTTGCCCATATCTCCTAAACTAAGAGTCCTACAGCGAAAAGGGCTTTAATTCGTGACCACCCCCAAAAAATTGAAATTTTCATCCAAATTCTTAAAAAATGAAATTTTTTATAGGAAAAA
Organism: Haematobia irritans; assembly: GCF_050003625.1. Taxonomy (NCBI): domain Eukaryota; kingdom Metazoa; phylum Arthropoda; class Insecta; order Diptera; family Muscidae; genus Haematobia; species Haematobia irritans. Next base: position 174,347,077 of record NC_134400.1, read on the forward strand.
CTTCTTTTGCCCATATCTCCTAAACTAAGCGTCCTACAGCGAAAAGGGCTTTAATTCGTGACCACCCCCAAAAAATTTAAAAATCCACCCAAACCTAAAAAAATTGAAATTTTTATATGAAAAACTTCTTTTGCCCATATCTCCTAAACTAAGCGTCCTAGAGCGAAAAGGGCTTTAATTCGTGACCACCCTCAAAATTTGAAATTTTCATCCAAATCCTAAAAAAATTTAAATTTTTATATGAAAAACTTCTTTTGCCCATATCTCCTAAACTAAGCGTCCTAGAGCGAAAAGGGCTTTAATTCGTGACCACCCCCAAAAAATTGAAAATCCACCCAAACCTAAAAAGTTGAAATTTTTATATGAAGAACTTCTTTTGCCCATATCTCCTAAACTAAGCGTCCTAGAGCGAAAAGGGCTTTAATTCGTGACTACCCCAAAATATTGAAATTTTCATCCAAATCCTAAAAAAAGGAAATTTTTATATGAAAAACTTCTTTTGCCCATATCTCCTAAACTAAGCGTCCTAGAGCGAAAAGGGCTTTAATTCGTGACCACCCCCAAAAAATTGAAATTTTCGTCCAAATCCTAAAAAAATTGAAATTTTTATATGAAAAACTTCTTTTGCCCGTATCTCCTAAACTAAGCGTCCTAGAGCGAAAAGGGCTTTAATTCGTGACCACCCCCAAAAAATTGAAATTTTCATCCAAATTCTAAAAAAAATGAAATTTTTATATGAAAAACTTCTTTTGCCCATATCTCCTAAACTAAGCGTCCTAGAGCGAAAAGGGCTTTAATTCGTGACAACCCCCAAAAAATTGAAAAATCCACCCAAACCTAAAAAGTTGAAATTTTTATATGAAGAACTTCTTTTGCCCATATCTCCTAAACTAAGCGTCCTAGAGCGAAAAGGGCTTTAATTCGTGACTACCCCAAAATATTGAAATTTTCATCCAAATCCTAAAAAAATTGAAATTTTTATATGAAAAACTTCTTTTGCCCATATCTCCTAAACTAAGCGTCCTAGAGCGAAAAGGGCTTTAATTCGTGACTACCCCAAAATATTGAAATTTTCATCCAAATCCTAAAAAAATTGAAATTTTTATATGAAACACTTCTTTTTCCCATATCTCCTAAACTAAGCGTCCTAGAGCGAAAAGGGCTTTAATTCGTGACTACCCCAAAATATTGAAATTTTCATCCAAATCCTAAAAAAATTGAAATTTTTATATGAAAAACTTCTTTTGCCCATATCTCCTAAACTAAGCGTCCTAGAGCGAAAAGGGCTTTAATTCGTGACCACCCCCAAAAAATTTAAAAATCCACCCAAACCTAAAAAATTGAAATTTTTATATGAAAAACTTCTTTTGCCCGTATCTCCTAAACTAAGCGTCCTAGAGCGAAAAGGGCTTTAATTCGTGACCACCCCAAAATATTGAAATTTTCATCCAAATCCTAAAAAAAGGAAATTTTTATATGAAAAACTTCTTTTGCCCATATCTCCTAAACTAAGCGTCCTAGAGCGAAAAGGGCTTTAATTCGTGACCACCCCAAAAAATTGAAATTTTCATCCAAATTCTAAAAAAATGAAATTTTTATATGAAAAACTTCTTTTGCCCATATCTCCTAAACTAAGCCTCCTAGAGCGAAAAGGGCTTTAATTCGTGACCACCCCAAAAAATTGAAATTTTCATCCAAATTCTAAAAAAATGAAATTTTTATATGAAAAACTTCTTTTGCCCATATCTCCTAAACTAAGCGTCCTAGAGCGAAAAGGGCTTTAATTCGTGACCACCCCCAAAAAATTGAAAAATCCACCCAAACCTAAAAAAATTTACATTTTTATATGAAAAACTTCTTTTGCCCGTATCTCCTAAACTAAGCGTCCTAGAGCGAAAAGGGCTTTAATTCGTGACTACCCCAAAATATTGAAATTTTCATCAAAATCCTAAAAAAATTTAAATTTTTATATGAAAAACTTCTTTTGCCCATATCTCCTAAATTAAGAGTCCTGCAGCGAAAAGGGCTTTAATTCGTGACCACCCCCAAAAAATTGAAATTTTCATCCAAATTCTAAAAAAATGAAATTTTTTATAGGAAAAACTTCTTTTGCCCATATCTCCTAAACTAAGCGTCCTACAGCGAAAAGGGCTTTAATTCGTGACCACCCCCAAAAAATTGACAAATCCACCCAAACCTAAAAAAATGAACTTTTTATATGAAAAACTTCTTTTGCCCATATCTCCTAAACTAAGCCTCCTAGAGTGAAAAGGGCTTTAATTCGTGACCACCCCCAAAAAATTGAAATTTTCGTCCAAATCCTAAAAAAATTGAAATTTTTATATGAAAAACTTCTTTTGCCCATATCTCCTAAACTAAGCCTCCTAGAGTGAAAAGGGCTTTAATTCGTGACCACCCCAAAAAATTGAAATTTTCATCCAAATTCTAAAAAAATGAAATTTTTATATGAAAAACTTCTTTTGCCCATATCTCCTAAACTAAGAGTCCTACAGCGAAAAGGGCTTTAATTCGTGACCACCCCCAAAAAATTGAAATTTTCATCCAAATTCTTAAAAAATGAAATTTTTTATAGGAAAAACTTCTTTTGCCCATATCTCCTAAACTAAGCGTCCTACAGCGAAAAGGGCTTTAATTCGTGACCACCCCCAAAAAATTGAAATTTTCGTCCAAATCCTAAAAAAATTGAAATTTTTATATGAAAAACTTCTTTTGCCCATATCTCCTAAACTAAGCCTCCTAGAGCGAAAAGGGCTTTAATTCGTGACCACCCCAAAATATTGAAATTTTCATCCAAATCCTAAAAAAAGGAAATTTTTATATGAAAAACTTCTTTTGCCCATATCTCCTAAACTAAGAGTCCTACAGCGAAAAGGGCTTTAATTCGTGACCACCCCCAAAAAATTGAAATTTTCATCCAAATTCTTAAAAAATGAAATTTTTTATATGAAAAACTTCTTTTGCCCATATCTCCTAAACTAAGCGTCCTAGAGCGAAAAGGGCTTTAATTCGTGACCACCCCCAAAAAATTGAAATTTTCATCCAAATCCTAAAAAAAATGAAATTTTTATATGAAAAACTTCTTTTGCCCATATCTCCTAAACTAAGCGTCCTAGAGCGAAAAGGGCTTTAATTAGTGACCACCCTCAAAATTTGAAATTTTCATCCAAATCCTACAAAAATTGAAATTTTTATATGAAAAACTTCTTTTGCCCATATCTCCTAAACTAAGCGTCCTAGAGCGAAAGGGCTTTAATTCGTGAGCACCCCCAAAAAATTGAAAAATCCACCCAAACCTAAAAAATTGAAATTTTTATATGAAGAACTTCTTTTGCCCATATCTCCTAAACTAAGCGTCCTAGAGCGAAAAGGACTTTAATTCGTGACTACCCCAAAATATTGAAATTTTCATCCAAATCCTAAAAAAAGGAAATTTTTATATGAAAAACTTCTTTTGCCCATATCTCCTAAACTAAGCGTCCTAGAGCGAAAAGGGCTTTAATTCGTGACCACCCCCAAAAAATTGAAATTTTCGTCCAAATCCTAAAAAAATTGAAATTTTTATATGAAAAACTTCTTTTGCCCATATCTCCTAAACTAAGCCTCCTAGAGCGAAAAGGGCTTTAATTCGTGACCACCCCAAAAAATTGAAATTTTCATCCAAATTCTAAAAAAATGAAATTTTTATATGAAAAACTTCTTTTGCCCATATCTCCTAAACTAAGAGTCCTACAGCGAAAAGGGCTTTAATTCGTGACCACCCCCAAAAAATTGAAATTTTCATCCAAATTCTTAAAAAATGAAATTTTTTATAGGAAAAACTTCTTTTGCCCATATCTCCTAAACTAAGCGTCCTACAGCGAAAAGGGCTTTAATTCGTGACCACCCCCAAAAAATTTAAAAATCCACCCAAACCTAAAAAAATTGAAATTTTTATATGAAAAACTTCTTTTGCCCATATCTCCTAAACTAAGCGTCCTAGAGCGAAAAGGGCTTTAATTCGTGACCACCCTCAAAATTTGAAATTTTCATCCAAATCCTAAAAAAATTTAAATTTTTATATGAAAAACTTCTTTTGCCCATATCTCCTAAACTAAGCGTCCTAGAGCGAAAAGGCCTTTAATTCGTGACTATCCCAAAATATTGAAATTTTCATCCAAATCCTAAAAAAAGGAAATTTTTATATGAAAAACTGATTTTGCCCATATCTCCTAAACTAAGCGTCCTAGAGCGAAAAGGGCTTTAATTCGTGACCACCCCCAAAAAATTGAAATTTTCGTCCAAATCCTAAAAAAATTGAAATTTTTATATGAAAAACTTCTTTTGCCCGTATCTCCTAAACTAAGCGTCCTAGAGCGAAAAGGGCTTTAATTCGTGACCACCCCCAAAAAATTGAAATTTTCATCCAAATTCTAAAAAAAATGAAATTTTTATATGAAAAACTTCTTTTGCCCATATCTCCTAAACTAAGCGTCCTAGAGCGAAAAGGGCTTTAATTCGTGACCACCCCCAAAAAATTGAAAAATCCACCCAAACCTAAAAAAATTTACATTTTTATATGAAAAACTTCTTTTGCCCGTATCTCCTAAACTAAGCGTCCTAGAGCGAAAAGGGCTTTAATTCGTGACTACCCCAAAATATTGAAATTTTCATGCAAATCCTAAAAAAATTTAAATTTTTATATGAAAAACTTCTTTTGCCCATATCTCCTAAATTAAGAGTCCTACAGCGAAAAGGGCTTTAATTCGTGACCACCCCCAAAAAATTGAAATTTTCATCCAAATTCTAAAAAAATGAAATTTTTTATAGGAAAAACTTCTTTTGCCCATATCTCCTAAACTAAGCGTCCTACAGCGAAAAGGGCTTTAATTCGTGACCACCCCCAAAAAATTGACAAATCCACCCAAACCTAAAAAATTGAACTTTTTATATGAAAAACTTCTTTTGCCCGTATCTCCTAAACTAAGCGTCCTAGAGCGAAAAGGGCTTTAATTCGTGACTACCCCAAAATATTGAAATTTTCATCCAAATCCTAAAAAAATTGAAATTTTTATATGAAAAACTTCTTTTGCCCATATCTCCTAAACTAAGCGTCCTAGAGCGAAAAGGGCTTTAATTCGTGACTACCCCAAAATATTGAAATTTTCATCCAAATCCTAAAAAAATTGAAATTTTTATATGAAAAACTTCTTTTGCCCATATCTCCTAAACTAAGCGTCCTAGAGCGAAAAGGGCTTTAATTCGTGACCACACCCAAAAAATTTAAAAATCCACCCAAACCTAAAAAAATTGAAATTTTTATATGAAAAACTTCTTTTGCCCGTATCTCCTAAACTAAGCGTCCTAGAGGGAAAAGGGCTTTAATTCGTGACCACCCCAAAATATTGAAATTTTCATCCAAATCCTAAAAAAAGGAAATTTTTATATGAAAAACTTCTTTTGCCCATATCTCCTAAACTAAGCGTCCTAGAGCGAAAAGGGCTTTAATTCGTGACCACCCCCAAAAAATTGAAATTTTCATCCAAATCCTAAAAAAAATGAAATTTTTATATGAAAAACTTCTTTTGCCCATATCTCCTAAACTAAGCGTCCTAGAGCGAAAAGGGCTTTAATTAGTGACCACCCTCAAAATTTGAAATTTTCATCCAAATCCTACAAAAATTGAAATTTTTATATGAAAAACTTCTTTTGCCCATATCTCCTAAACTAAGCGTCCTAGAGCGAAAGGGCTTTAATTCGTGAGCACCCCCAAAAAATTGAAAAATCCACCCAAACCTAAAAAATTGAAATTTTTATATGAAGAACTTCTTTTGCCCATATCTCCTAAACTAAGCGTCCTAGAGCGAAAAGGACTTTAATTCGTGACTACCCCAAAATATTGAAATTTTCATCCAAATCCTAAAAAAAGGAAATTTTTATATGAAAAACTTCTTTTGCCCATATCTCCTAAACTAAGCGTCCTAGAGCGAAAAGGGCTTTAATTCGTGACCACCCCCAAAAAATTGAAATTTTCGTCCAAATCCTAAAAAAATTGAAATTTTTATATGAAAAACTTCTTTTGCCCATATCTCCTAAACTAAGCCTCCTAGAGCGAAAAGGGCTTTAATTCGTGACCACCCCAAAAAATTGAAATTTTCATCCAAATTCTAAAAAAATGAAATTTTTATATGAAAAACTTCTTTTGCCCATATCTCCTAAACTAAGCGTCCTACAGCGAAAAGGGCTTTAATTCGTGACCATCCCCAAAAAATTTAAAAATCCACCCAAACCTAAAAAAATTGAAATTTTTATATGAAAAACTTCTTTTGCCCATATCTCCTAAACTAAGCGTCCTAGAGCGAAAAGGGCTTTAATTCGTGACCACCCCCAAAAAATTTAAAAATCCACCCAAACCTAAAAAAATTGAAATTTTTATATGAAAAACTTCTTTTGCCCGTATCTCCTAAACTAAGCGTCCTAGAGCGAAAAGGGCTTTAATTCGTGACCACCCCCAAAAAATTTAAAAATCCACCCAAACCTAAAAAAATTGAAATTTTTATATGAAAAACTTCTTTTGCCCATATCTCCTAAACTAAGCGTCCTAGAGCGAAAAGGGCTTTAATTCGTGACCACCCCCAAAAAATTTAAAAATCCACCCAAACCTAAAAAAATTGAAATTTTTATATGAAAAACTTCTTTTGCCCATATCTCCTAAACTAAGCGTCCTAGAGCGAAAAGGGCTTTAATTCGTGACTACCCCAAAATATTGAAATTTTCATCCAAATCCTAAAAAAATTGAAATTTTTATATGAAAAACTTCTTTTGCCCATATCTCCTAAACTAAGCGTCCTAGAGCGAAAAGGGCTTTAATTCGTGACTACCCCAAAATATTGAAATTTTCATCCAAATCCTAAAAAAATTGAAATTTTTATATGAAAAACTTCTTTTGCCCATATCTCCTAAACTAAGCGTCCTAGAGCGAAAAGGGCTTTAATTCGTGACTACCCCAAAATATTGAAATTTTCATCCAAATCCTAAAAAAATTGAAATTTTTATATGAAAAACTTCTTTTTCCCATATCTCCTAAACTAAGCGTCCTAGAGCGAAAAGGGCTTTAATTCGTGACTACCCCAAAATATTGAAATTTTCATCCAAATCCTAAAAAAATTGAAATTTTTATATGAAAAACTTCTTTTGCCCATATCTCCTAAACTAAGCGTCCTAGAGCGAAAAGGGCTTTAATTCGTGACCACCCCCAAAAAATTTAAAAATCCACCCAAACCTAAAAAATTGAAATTTTTATATGAAAAACTTCTTTTGCCCGTATCTCCTAAACTAAGCGTCCTAGAGCGAAAAGGGCTTTAATTCGTGACCACCCCAAAATATTGAAATTTTCATCCAAATCCTAAAAAAAGGAAATTTTTATATGAAAAACTTCTTTTGCCCATATCTCCTAAACTAAGCGTCCTAGAGCGAAAAGGGCTTTAATTCGTGACCACCCCAAAAAATTGAAATTTTCATCCAAATTCTAAAAAAATGAAATTTTTATATGAAAAACTTCTTTTGCCCATATCTCCTAAACTAAGCCTCCTAGAGCGAAAAGGGCTTTAATTCGTGACCACCCCAAAAAATTGAAATTTTCATCCAAATTCTAAAAAAATGAAATTTTTATATGAAAAACTTCTTTTGCCCATATCTCCTAAACTAAGCGTCCTAGAGCGAAAAGGGCTTTAATTCGTGACCACCCCAAAAAATTGAAATTTTCATCCAACTCCTTAAAAAATTGAAATTTTTATATGAAAAGCTTCTTTTGCCCATATCTCCTAAACTAAGCGTCCTAGAGCGAAAAGGGCTTTAATTCGTGACTACCCCAAAATATTGAAATTTTCATCCAAATCCTAAAAAAAGGAAATTTTTATATGAAAAACTTCTTTTGCCCATATCTCCTAAACTAAGCGTCCTAGAGCGAAAAGGGCTTTAATTCGTGACCACCTCCAAAAAATTGAAATTTTCGTCCAAATCCTAAAAAAATTGAAATTTTTATATGAAAAACTTCTTTTGCCCGTATCTCCTAAACTAAGCGTCCTAGAGCGAAAAGGGCTATAATTCGTGACTACCCCAAAATATTGAAATTTTCATCGAAATCTTAAAAAAATTGAAATTTTTATATGAAAAATTTCTTTTGCCCATATCTCCTAAACTAAGCGTCCTAGAGCGAAAAGGGCTTTAATTCGTGACCACCACCAAAAAATTGAAATTTTCATCCAAATCCTAAAAAAATTAAATTTTTATATGAAAAACTTCTTTTGCCCATATCTCCTAAACTAAGAGTCCTACAGCGAAAAGGGCTTTAATTCGTGACCACCCCCAAAAAATTGAAATTTTCATCCAAATTCTTAAAAAATGAAATTTTTTATAGGAAAAACTTCTTTTGCCCATATCTCCTAAACTAAGCGTCCTACAGCGAAAAGGGCTTTAATTCGTGACCACCCCCAAAAAATTTAAAAATCCACCCAAACCTAAAAAAATTGAAATTTTTATATGAAAAACTTCTTTTGCCCATATCTCCTAAACTAAGCGTCCTAGAGCGAAAAGGGCTTTAATTCGTGACCACCCTCAAAATTTGAAATTTTCATCCAAATCCTAAAAAAATTTAAATTTTTATATGAAAAACTTCTTTTGCCCATATCTCCTAAACTAAGCGTCCTAGAGCGAAAAGGGCTTTAATTCGTGACCACCCCCAAAAAATTGAAAAATCCACCCAAACCTAAAAAGTTGAAATTTTTATATGAAGAACTTCTTTTGCCCATATCTCCTAAACTAAGCGTCCTAGAGCGAAAAGGGCTTTAATTCGTGACTACCCCAAAATATTGAAATTTTCATCCAAATCCTAAAAAAAGGAAATTTTTATATGAAAAACTTCTTTTGCCCATATCTCCTAAACTAAGCGTCCTAGAGCGAAAAGGGCTTTAATTCGTGACCACCCCCAAAAAATTGAAATTTTCGTCCAAATCCTAAAAAAATTGAAATTTTTATATGAAAAACTTCTTTTGCCCGTATCTCCTAAACTAAGCGTCCTAGAGCGAAAAGGGCTTTAATTCGTGACCACCCCCAAAAAATTGAAATTTTCATCCAAATTCTAAAAAAAATGAAATTTTTATATGAAAAACTTCTTTTGCCCATATCTCCTAAACTAAGCGTCCTAGAGCGAAAAGGGCTTTAATTCGTGACCACCCCCAAAAAATTGAAAAATCCACCCAAACCTAAAAAGTTGATATTTTTATATGAAAAACTTCTTTTGCCCATATCTCCTAAACTAAGCGTCCTAGAGCGAAAAGGGCTTTAATTCGTGACTACCCCAAAATATTGAAATTTTCATCCAAATCCTAAAAAAATTGAAATTTTTATATGAAAAACTTCTTTTGCCCATATCTCCTAAACTAAGCGTCCTACAGCGAAAAGGGCTTTAATTCGTGACCACCCCCAAAAAATTGACAAATCCACCCAAACCTAAAAAATTGAACTTTTTATATGAAAAACTTCTTTTGCCCGTATCTCCTAAACTAAGCGTCCTAGAGCGAAAAGGGCTTTAATTCGTGACTACCCCAAAATATTGAAATTTTCATCCAAATCCTAAAAAAATTGAAATTTTTATATGAAAAACTTCTTTTGCCCATATCTCCTAAACTAAGCGTCCTAGAGCGAAAAGGGCTTTAATTCGTGACTACCCCAAAATATTGAAATTTTCATCCAAATCCTAAAAAAATTGAAATTTTTATATGAAAAACTTCTTTTGCCCATTTCTCCTAAACTAAGCGTCCTAGAGCGAAAAGGGCTTTAATTCGTGACCACACCCAAAAAATTTAAAAATCCACCCAAACCTAAAAAAATTGAAATTTTTATATGAAAAACTTCTTTTGCCCGTATCTCCTAAACTAAGCGTCCTAGAGGGAAAAGGGCTTTAATTCGTGACCACCCCATAATATTGAAATTTTCATCCAAATCCTAAAAAAGGAAATTTTTATATGAAAAACTTCTTTTGCCCATATCTCCTAAACTAAGCGTCCTAGAGCGAAAAGGGCTTTAATTAGTGACCACCCTCAAAATTTGAAATTTTCATCCAAATCCTACAAAAATTGAAATTTTTATATGAAAAACTTCTTTTGCCCATATCTCCTAAACTAAGCGTCCTAGAGCGAAAGGGCTTTAATTCGTGAGCACCCCCAAAAAATTGAAAAATCCACCCAAACCTAAAAAATTGAAATTTTTATATGAAGAACTTCTTTTGCCCATATCTCCTAAACTAAGCGTCCTAGAGCGAAAAGGACTTTAATTCGTGACTACCCCAAAATATTGAAATTTTCATCCAAATCCTAAAAAAAGGAAATTTTTATATGAAAAACTTCTTTTGCCCATATCTCCTAAACTAAGCGTCCTAGAGCGAAAAGGGCTTTAATTCGTGACCACCCCCAAAAAATTGAAATTTTCGTCCAAATCCTAAAAAAATTGAAATTTTTATATGAAAAACTTCTTTTGCCCATATCTCCTAAACTAAGCCTCCTAGAGCGAAAAGGGCTTTAATTCGTGACCACCCCAAAATATTGAAATTTTCATCCAAATCCTAAAAAAAGGAAATTTTTATATGAAAAACTTCTTTTGCCCATATCTCCTAAACTAAGCGTCCTAGAGCGAAAAGGGCTTTAATTCGTGACCACCCCCAAAAAATTGAAATTTTCGTCCAAATCCTAAAAAAATTGAAATTTTTATATGAAAAACTTCTTTTGCCCATATCTCCTAAACTAAGCCTCCTAGAGCGAAAAGGGCTTTAATTCGTGACCACCCCAAAAAATTGAAATTTTCATCCAAATTCTAAAAAAATGAAATTTTTATATGAAAAACTTCTTTTGCCCATATCTCCTAAACTAAGCGTCCTACAGCGAAAAGGGCTTTAATTCGTGACCATCCCCAAAAAATTGAAATTTTCATCAAAATCCTAAAAAAATTGAAATTTTTATATGAAAAACTTCTTTTGCCCATATCTCCTAAACTAAGCGTCCTAGAGCGAAAAGGGCTTTAATTCGTGACCACCCCCAAAAAATTTAAAAATCCACCCAAACCTAAAAAAATTGAAATTTTTATATGAAAAACTTCTTTTGCCCGTATCTCCTAAACTAAGCGTCCTAGAGCGAAAAGGGCTTTAATTCGTGACTACCCCAAAATATTGAAATTTTCATCCAAATCCTTAAAAAATTTAAATTTTTATATGAAAAACTTCTTTTGCCCATATCTCCTAAACTAAGCGTCCTAGAGCGAAAAGGGCTTTAATTCGTGACTACCCCAAAATATTGAAATTTTCATCCAAATCCTAAAAAAATTGAAATTTTTATATGAAAAACTTCTTTTGCCCATATCTCCTAAACTAAGCGTCCTAGAGCGAAAAGGGCTTTAATTCGTGACTACCCCAAAATATTGAAATTTTCATCCAAATCCTAAAAAAATTGAAATTTTTATATGAAAAACTTCTTTTGCCCATATCTCCTAAACTAAGCGTCCTAGAGCGAAAAGGGCTTTAATTCGTGACTACCCCAAAATATTGAAATTTTCATCCAAATCCTAAAAAAATTTAAATTTTTATATGAAAAACTTCTTTTTCCCATATCTCCTAAACTAAGCGTCCTAGAGCGAAAAGGGCTTTAATTCGTGACTACCCCAAAATATTGAAATTTTCATCCAAATCCTAAAAAAAGGAAATTTTTATATGAAAAACTTCTTTTGCCCATATCTCCTAAACTAAGCGTCCTAGAGCGAAAAGGGCTTTAATTCGTGACCACCCCCAAAAAAATTAAAAATCCACCCAAACCTAAAAAATTGAAATTTTTATATGAAAAACTTCTTTTGCCCGTATCTCCTAAACTAAGCGTCCTAGAGCGAAAAGGGCTTTAATTCGTGACCACCCCCAAAAAAATTAAAAATCCACCCAAACCTAAAAAATTGAAATTTTTATATGAAAAACTTCTTTTGCCCGTATCTCCTAAACTAAGCGTCCTAGAGCGAAAAGGGCTTTAATTCGTGACCACCCCAAAATATTGAAATTTTCATCCAAATCCTAAAAAAAGGAAATTTTTATATGAAAAACTTCTTTTGCCCATATCTCCTAAACTAAGCGTCCTAGAGCGAAAAGGGCTTTAATTCGTGACTACCCCAAAATATTGAAATTTTCATCCAAATCCTAAAAAAATTTAAATTTTTATATGAAAAACTTCTTTTTCCCATATCTCCTAAACTAAGCGTCCTAGAGCGAAAAGGGCTTTAATTCGTGACTACCCCAAAATATTGAAATTTTCATCCAAATCCTAAAAAAAGGAAATTTTTATATGAAAAACTTCTTTTGCCCATATCTCCTAAACTAAGCGTCCTAGAGCGAAAAGGGCTTTAATTCGTGACCACCCCCAAAAAATTTAAAAATCCACCCAAACCTAAAAAATTGAAATTTTTATATGAAAAACTTCTTTTGCCCGTATCTCCTAAACTAAGCGTCCTAGAGCGAAAAGGGCTTTAATTCGTGACCACCCCAAAATATTGAAATTTTCATCCAAATCCTAAAAAAAGGAAATTTTTATATGAAAAACTTCTTTTGCCCATATCTCCTAAACTAAGCGTCCTAGAGCGAAAAGGGCTTTAATTCGTGACCACCCCAAAAAATTGAAATTTTCATCCAAATTCTAAAAAAATGAAATTTTTATATGAAAAACTTCTTTTGCCCATATCTCCTAAACTAAGCCTCCTAGAGCGAAAAGGGCTTTAATTCGTGACCACCCCAAAAAATTGAAATTTTCATCCAAATTCTAAAAAAATGAAATTTTTATATGAAAAACTTCTTTTGCCCGTATCTCCTAAACTAAGCGTCCTAGAGCGAAAAGGGCTTTAATTCGTGACCATCCCAAAATATTGAAATTTTCATCCAAATCCTAAAAAAAGGAAATTTTTATATGAAAAACTTCTTTTGCCCATATCTCCTAAACTAAGCGTCCTAGAGCGAAAAGGGCTTTAATTCGTGACCACCCCAAAAAATTGAAATTTTCATCCAAATTCTAAAAAAATGAAATTTTTATATGAAAAACTTCTTTTGCCCATATCTCCTAAACTAAGCCTCCTAGAGCGAAAAGGGCTTTAATTCGTGACCACCCCAAAAAATTGAAATTTTCATCCAAATTCTAAAAAAATGAAATTTTTATATGAAAAACTTCTTTTGCCCGTATCTCCTAAACTAAGCGTCCTAGAGCGAAAAGGGCTTTAATTCGTGACTACCCCAAAATATTGAAATTTTCATCCAAATCCTAAAAAAATTTAAATTTTTATATGAAAAACTTCTTTTGCCCATATCTCCTAAACTAAGCGTCCTAGAGCGAAAAGGGCTTTAATTCGTGACTACCCCAAAATATTGAAATTTTCATCCAAATCCTAAAAAAATTGAAATTTTTATATGAAAAACTTCTTTTGCCCATATCTCCTAAACTAAGCGTCCTAGAGCGAAAAGGGCTTTAATTCGTGACTACCCCAAAATATTGAAATTTTCATCCAAATCCTAAAAAAATTGAAATTTTTATATGAAAAACTTCTTTTGCCCATATCTCCTAAACTAAGCGTCCTAGAGCGAAAAGGGCTTTAATTCGTGACTACCCCAAAATATTGAAATTTTCATCCAAATCCTAAAAAAATTTAAATTTTTATATGAAAAACTTCTTTTTCCCATATCTCCTAAACTAAGCGTCCTAGAGCGAAAAGGGCTTTAATTCGTGACTACCCCAAAATATTGAAATTTTCATCCAAATCCTAAAAAAAGGAAATTTTTATATGAAAAACTTCTTTTGCCCATATCTCCTAAACTAAGCGTCCTAGAGCGAAAAGGGCTTTAATTCGTGACCACCCCCAAAAAAATTAAAAATCCACCCAAACCTAAAAAATTGAAATTTTTATATGAAAAACTTCTTTTGCCCGTATCTCCTAAACTAAGCGTCCTAGAGCGAAAAGGGCTTTAATTCGTGACCACCCCAAAATATTGAAATTTTCATCCAAATCCTAAAAAAAGGAAATTTTTATATGAAAAACTTCTTTTGCCCATATCTCCTAAACTAAGCGTCCTAGAGCGAAAAGGGCTTTAATTCGTGACCACCCCCAAAAAATTTAAAAATCCACCCAAACCTAAAAAATTGAAATTTTTATATGAAAAACTTCTTTTGCCCGTATCTCCTAAACTAAGCGTCCTAGAGCGAAAAGGGCTTTAATTCGTGACCACCCCAAAATATTGAAATTTTCATCCAAATCCTAAAAAAAGGAAATTTTTATATGAAAAACTTCTTTTGCCCATATCTCCTAAACTAAGCGTCCTAGAGCGAAAAGGGCTTTAATTCGTGACCACCCCAAAAAATTGAAATTTTCATCCAAATTCTAAAAAAATGAAATTTTTATATGAAAAACTTCTTTTGCCCATATCTCCTAAACTAAGCGTCCTAGAGCGAAAAGGGCTTTAATTCGTGACCACCCCAAAAAATTGAAATTTTCATCCAAATCCTTAAAAAATTGAAATTTTTATATGAAAAGCTTCTTTTGCCCATATCTCCTAAACTAAGCGTCCTAGAGCGAAAAGGGCTTTAATTCGTGACTACCCCAAAATATTGAAATTTTCATCCAAATCCTAAAAAAAGGAAATTTTTATATGAAAAACTTCTTTTGCCCATATCTCCTAAACTAAGCGTCCTAGAGCGAAAAGGGCTTTAATTCGTGACCACCTCCAAAAAATTGAAATTTTCGTCCAAATCCTAAAAAAATTGAAATTTTTATATGAAAAACTTCTTTTGCCCGTATCTCCTAAACTAAGCGTCCTAGAGCGAAAAGGGCTTTAATTCGTGACTACCCCAAAATATTGAAATTTTCATCGAAATCTTAAAAAAATTGAAATTTTTATATGAAAAACTTCTTTTGCCCATATCTCCTAAACTAAGCGTCCTAGAGCGAAAAGGGCTTTAATTCGTGACCACCACCAAAAAATTGAAATTTTCATCCAAATCCTAAAAAAATTAAATTTTTATATGAAAAACTTCTTTTGCCCATATCTCCTAAACTAAGAGTCCTACAGCGAAAAGGGCTTTAATTCGTGACCACCCCCAAAAAATTGAAATTTTCATCCAAATTCTTAAAAAATTAAATTTTTTATAGGAAAAACTTCTTTTGCCCATATCTCCTAAACTAAGCGTCCTACAGCGAAAAGGGCTTTAATTCGTGACCACCCCCAAAAAATTTAAAAATCCACCCAAACCTAAAAAAATTGAAATTTTTATATGAAAAACTTCTTTTGCCCATATCTCCTAAACTAAGCGTCCTACAGCGAAAAGGGCTTTAATTCGTGACCATCCCCAAAAAATTTAAAAATCCACCCAAACCTAAAAAAATTGAAATTTTTATATGAAAAACTTCTTTTGCCCATATCTCCTAAACTAAGCGTCCTAGAGCGAAAAGGGCTTTAATTCGTGACCACCCTCAAAATTTGAAATTTTCATCCAAATCCTAAAAAAATTTAAATTTTTATATGAAAAACTTCTTTTGCCCATATCTCCTAAACTAAGCGTCCTAGAGCGAAAAGGGCTTTAATTCGTGACCACCCCCAAAAAATTGAAATTTTCGTCCAAATCCTAAAAAAATTGAAATTTTTATATGAAAAACTTCTTTTGCCCGTATCTCCTAAACTAAGCGTCCTAGAGCGAAAAGGGCTTTAATTCGTGACCACCCCCAAAAAATTGAAATTTTCATCCAAATTCTAAAAAAAATGAAATTTTTATATGAAAAACTTCTTTTGCCCATATCTCCTAAACTAAGCGTCCTAGAGCGAAAAGGGCTTTAATTCGTGACCACCCCCAAAAAATTGAAAAATCCACCCAAACCTAAAAAGTTGAAATTTTTATATGAAGAACTTCTTTTGCCCATATCTCCTAAACTAAGCGTCCTAGAGCGAAAAGGGCTTTAATTCGTGACTACCCCAAAATATTGAAATTTTCATCCAAATACTAAAAAAATTGAAATTTTTATATGAAAAACTTCTTTTGCCCATATCTCCTAAACTAAGCGTCCTAGAGCGAAAAGGGCTTTAATTCGTGACTACCCCAAAATATTGAAATTTTCATCCAAATCCTAAAAAAATTGAAATTTTTATATGAAAAACTTCTTTTTCCCATATCTCCTAAACTAAGCGTCCTAGAGCGAAAAGGGCTTTAATTCGTGACTACCCCAAAATATTGAAATTTTCATCCAAATCCTAAAAAAATTGAAATTTTTATATGAAAAACTTCTTTTGCCCATATCTCCTAAACTAAGCGTCCTAGAGCGAAAAGGGCTTTAATTCGTGACCACCCCCAAAAAATTTAAAAATCCACCCAAACCTAAAAAATTGAAATTTTTATATGAAAAACTTCTTTTGCCCGTATCTCCTAAACTAAGCGTCCTAGAGCGAAAAGGGCTTTAATTCGTGACCACCCCAAAATATTGAAATTTTCATCCAAATCCTAAAAAAAGGAAATTTTTATATGAAAAACTTCTTTTGCCCATATCTCCTAAACTAAGCGTCCTAGAGCGAAAAGGGCTTTAATTCGTGACCACCCCAAAAAATTGAAATTTTCATCCAAATTCTAAAAAAATGAAATTTTTATATGAAAAACTTCTTTTGCCCATATCTCCTAAACTAAGCCTCCTAGAGCGAAAAGGGCTTTAATTCGTGACCACCCCAAAAAATTGAAATTTTCATCCAAATTCTAAAAAAATGAAATTTTTATATGAAAAACTTCTTTTGCCCATATCTCCTAAACTAAGCGTCCTAGAGCGAAAAGGGCTTTAATTCGTGACCATCCCCAAAAAATTGAAATTTTCATCCAAATCCTTAATCATATCTCCTAAACTAAGCGTCCTAGAGCGAAAAGGGCTTTAATTCGTGACTACCCCAAAATATTGAAATTTTCATCCAAATCCTAAAAAAAGGAAATTTTTATATGAAAAACTTCTTTTGCCCATATCTCCTAAACTAAGCGTCCTAGAGCGAAAAGGGCTTTAATTCGTGACCACCTCCAAAAAATTGAAATTTTCGTCCAAATCCTAAAAAAAATGAAATTTTTATATGAAAAACTTCTTTTGCCCGTATCTCCTAAACTAAGCGTCCTAGAGCGAAAAGGGCTTTAATTCGTGACTACCCCAAAATATTGAAATTTTCATCGAAATCTTAAAAAAATTGAAATTTTTATATGAAAAACTTTTTTTGCCCATATCTCCTAAACTAAGCGTCCTAGAGCGAAAAGGGCTTTAATTCGTGACCACCCCCAAAAAATTGAAATTTTCATCCAAATCCTAAAAAAATGAAATTTTTATATGAAAAACTTCTTTTGCCCATATCTCCTAAACTAAGAGTCCTACAGCGAAAAGGGCTTTAATTCGTGACCACCCCCAAAAAATTGAAATTTTCATCCAAATTCTTAAAAAATGAAATTTTTTATAGGAAAAACTTCTTTTGCCCATATCTCCTAAACTAAGGGTCCTACAGCGAAAAGGGCTTTAATTCGTGACCACCCCCAAAAAATTTAAAAATCCACCCAAACCTAAAAAAATTGAAATTTTTATATGAAAAACTTCTTTTGCCCATATCTCCTAAACTAAGCGTCCTAGAGCGAAAAGGGCTTTAATTCGTGACTACCCCAAAATATTGAAATTTTCATCCAAATCCTAAAAAAAGGAAATTTTTATATGAAAAACTTCTTTTGCCCATATCTCCTAAACTAAGCGTCCTAGAGCGAAAAGGGCTTTAATTCGTGACCACCCCCAAAAAATTGAAATTTTCGTCCAAATCCTAAAAAAATTGAAATTTTTATATGAAAAACTTCTTTTGCCCGTATCTCCTAAACTAAGCGTCCTAGAGCGAAAAGGGCTTTAATTCGTGACCACCCCCAAAAAATTGAAATTTTCATCCAAATTCTAAAAAAAATGAAATTTTTATATGAAAAACTTCTTTTGCCCATATCTCCTAAACTAAGCGTACTAGAGCGAAAAGGGCTTTAATTCGTGACCACCCCCAAAAAATTGAAAAATCCACCCAAACCTAAAAAAATTTACATTTTTATATGAAAAACTTCTTTTGCCCGTATCTCCTAAACTAAGCGTCCTAGAGCGAAAAGGGCTTTAATTCGTGACTACCCCAAAATATTGAAATTTTCATCCAAATCCTAAAAAAATTTAAATTTTTATATGAAAAACTTCTTTTGCCCATATCTGCTAAATTAAGAGTCCTACAGCGAAAAGGGCTTTAATTCGTGACCACCCCCAAAAAATTGAAATATTCATCCAAATTCTAAAAAAATGAAATTTTTTATAGAAAAAACTTCTTTTGCCCATATCTCCTAAACTAAGCGTCCTACAGCGAAAAGGGCTTTAATTCGTGACCACCCCCAAAAAATTGACAAATCCACCCAAACCTAAAAAATTGAACTTTTTATATGAAAAACTTCTTTTGCCCGTATCTCCTAAACTAAGCGTCCTAGAGCGAAAAGGGCTTTAATTCGTGACTACCCCAAAATATTGAAATTTTCATCCAAATCCTAAAAAAATTGAAATTTTTATATGAAAAACTTCTTTTGCCCATATCTCCTAAACTAAGCGTCCTAGAGCGAAAAGGGCTTTAATTCGTGACTACCCCAAAATATTGAAATTTTCATCCATATCCTAAAAAAATTGAAATTTTTATATGAAAAACTTCTTTTGCCCATATCTCCTAAACTAAGCGTCCTAGAGCGAAAAGGGCTTTAATTCGTGACCACACCCAAAAAATTTAAAAATCCACCCAAACCTAAAAAAATTGAAATTTTCATATGAAAAACTTCTTTTTCCCATATCTCCTAAACTAAGCGTCCTAGAGGGAAAAGGGCTTTAATTCGTGACCACCCCAAAATATTGAAATTTTCATCCAAATCCTAAAAAAAGGAAATTTTTATATGAAAAACTTCTTTTGCCCATATCTCCTAAACTAAGCGTCCTAGAGCGAAAAGGGCTTTAATTCGTGACCACCCCCAAAAAATTGAAATTTTCATCCAAATCCTAAAAAAATGAAATTTTTATATGAAAAACTTCTTTTGCCCATATCTCCTAAACTAAGCGTCCTAGAGCGAAAAGGGCTTTAATTAGTGACCACCCTCAAAATTTGAAATTTTCATCCAAATCCTACAAAAATTGAAATTTTTATATGAAAAACTTCTTTTGCCCATATCTCCTAAACTAAGCGTCCTAGAGCGAAAGGGCTTTAATTCGTGAGCACCCCCAAAAAATTGAAAAATCCACCCAAACCTAAAAAATTGAAATTTTTATATGAAGAACTTCTTTTGCCCATATCTCCTAAACTAAGCGTCCTAGAGCGAAAAGGACTTTAATTCGTGACTACCCCAAAATATTGAAATTTTCATCCAAATCCTAAAAAAAGGAAATTTTTATATGAAAAACTTCTTTTGCCCATATCTCCTAAACTAAGCGTCCTAGAGCGAAAAGGGCTTTAATTCGTGACCACCCCCAAAAAATTGAAATTTTCGTCCAAATCCTAAAAAAATTGAAATTTTTATATGAAAAACTTCTTTTGCCCATATCTCCTAAACTAAGCCTCCTAGAGCGAAAAGGGCTTTAATTCGTGACCACCCCAAAAAATTGAAATTTTCATCCAAATTCTAAAAAAATGAAATTTTTATATGAAAAACTTCTTTTGCCCATATCTCCTAAACTAAGCGTCCTACAGCGAAAAGGGCTTTAATTCGTGACCATCCCCAAAAAATTGAAATTTTCATCAAAATCCTAAAAAAATTGAAATTTTTATATGAAAAACTTCTTTTGCCCATATCTCCTAAACTAAGCGTCCTAGAGCGAAAAGGGCTTTAATTCGTGACCACCCCCAAAAAATTTAAAAATCCACCCAAACCTAAAAAAATTGAAATTTTTATATGAAAAACTTCTTTTGCCCGTATCTCCTAAACTAAGCGTCCTAGAGCGAAAAGGGCTTTAATTCGTGACTACCCCAAAATATTGAAATTTTCATCCAAATCCTAAAAAAATTTAAATTTTTATATGAAAAACTTCTTTTGCCCATATCTCCTAAACTAAGAGTCCTAGAGCGAAAAGGGCTTT
The DNA here is from genome assembly GCF_050003625.1 of Haematobia irritans. NCBI lineage: Eukaryota > Metazoa > Arthropoda > Insecta > Diptera > Muscidae > Haematobia > Haematobia irritans. The sequence goes on from NC_134400.1 coordinate 174,367,270, forward strand.
AATTCGTGACCACCCCAAAAAATTGAAATTTTCATCCAAATCCTAAAAAAATTGAAAATTTTATATGAAAAACTTCTTTTGCCCATATCTCCTAAACTAAGAGTCCTAGAGCGAAAAGGGCTTTAATTCGTGACCACCCCAAAAAATTGAAATTTTCATCCAAATTCTAAAAAAATGAAATTTTTATATGAAAAACTTCTTTTGCCCATATCTCCTAAACTAAGCGTCCTACAGCGAAAAGGGCTTTAATTCGTGACCATCCCCAAAAAATTGAAATTTTCATCAAAATCCTAAAAAAATTGAAAATTTTATATGAAAAACTTCTTTTGCCCATATCTCCTAAACTAAGCGTCCTAGAGCGAAAAGGGCTTTAATTCGTGACCACCCCCAAAAAATTTAAAAATCCACCCAAACCTAAAAAAATTTAAATTTTTATATGAAAAACTTCTTTTGCCCATATCTCCTAAACTAAGCGTCCTAGAGCGAAAAGGGCTTTAATTAGTGACCACCCTCAAAATTTGAAATTTTCATCCAAATCCTAAAAAAATTGAAATTTTTATATGAAAAACTTCTTTTGCCCATATCTCCTAAACTAAGAGTCCTAGAGCGAAAAGGGCTTTAATTCGTGACCACCCCAAAAAATTGAAATGTGCATCCAAATCCTAAAAAAATTGAAATTTTTATATGAAAAACTTCTTTTGCCCATATCTCCTAAACTAAGCCTCCTAGAGCGAAAAGGGCTTTAATTCGTGACCACCCCCAAAAAATTGAAATTTTCATCAAAATCCTAAAAAAATTGAAAATTTTATATGAAAAACTTCTTTTGCCCATATCTCCTAAACTAAGAGTCCTAGAGCGAAAAGGGCTTTAATTCGTGACCACCCCCAAAAAATTTAAAAATCCACCCAAACCTAAAAAAATTTAAATTTTTATATGAAAAACTTCTTTTGCCCATATCTCCTAAACTAAGCGTCCTAGAGCGAAAAGGGCTTTAATTAGTGACCACCCTCAAAATTTGAAATTTTCATCCAAATTCTAAAAAAATGAAATTTTTATATGAAAAACTTCTTTTGCCCATATCTCCTAAACTAAGCGTCCTAGAGCGAAAGGGCTTTAATTCGTGAGCACCCCCAAAAAATTTAAAAATCCACCCAAACCTAAAAAATTGAAATTTTTATATGAAGAACTTCTTTTGCCCATATCTCCTAAACTAAGCGTCCTAGAGCGAAAAGGCCTTTAATTCGTGACTACCCCAAAATATTGAAATTTTCATCCAAATCCTAAAAAAAGGAAATTTTTATATGAAAAACTTCTTTTGCCCATATCTCCTAAACTAAGCGTCCTAGAGCGAAAAGGGCTTTAATTCGTGACCACCCCCACAAAATTGAAATTTTCGTCCAAATCCTAAAAAAATTGAAATTTTTATATGAAAAACTTCTTTTGCCCATATCTCCTAAACTAAGCGTCCTAGAGCGAAAAGGGCTTTAATTCGTGACTACCCCAAAATATTGAAATTTTCATCCAAATCCTAAAAAAATTGAAATTTTCATATGAAAAACTTCTTTTTCCCATATCTCCTAAACTAAGCGTCCTAGAGCGAAAAGGGCTTTAATTCGTGACTACCCCAAAATATTGAAATTTTCATCCAAATCCTAAAAAAATTGAAATTTTTATATGAAAAACTTCTTTTGCCCATATCTCCTAAACTAAGCGTCCTAGAGCGAAAAGGCCTTTAATTCGTGACTACCCCAAAATATTGAAATTTTCACCCAAATCCTAAAAAAAGGAAATTTTTATATGAAAAACTTCTTTTGCCCATATCTCCTAAACTAAGCGTCCTAGAGCGAAAAGGGCTTTAATTCGTGACCACCCCCACAAAATTGAAATTTTCGTCCAAATCCTAAAAAAATTGAAATTTTTATATGAAAAACTTCTTTTGCCCATATCTCCTAAACTAAGCGTCCTAGAGCGAAAAGGGCTTTAATTCGTGACTACCCCAAAATATTGAAATTTTCATCCAAATCCTAAAAAAATTGAAATTTTCATATGAAAAACTTCTTTTTCCCATATCTCCTAAACTAAGCGTCCTAGAGCGAAAAGGGCTTTAATTCGTGACTACCCCAAAATATTGAAATTTTCATCCAAATTCTAAAAAAATGAAATTTTTATATGAAAAACTTCTTTTGCCCATATCTCCTAAACTAAGCGTCCTAGAGCGAAAAGGGCTTTAATTCGTGACCACCCCAAAAAATTGAAATTTTCATCCAAATTCTAAAAAAATGAAATTTTTATATGAAAAACTTCTTTTGCCCATATCTCCTAAACTAAGCGTCCTACAGCGAAAAGGGCTTTAATTCGTGACCATCCCCAAAAAATTGAAATTTTCATCAAAATCCTAAAAAAATTGAAAATTTTATATGAAAAACTTCTTTTGCCCATATCTCCTAAACTAAGCGTCCTAGAGCGAAAAGGGCTTTAATTCGTGACCACCCCCAAAAAATTTAAAAATCCACCCAAACCTAAAAAAATTTAAATTTTTATATGAAAAACTTCTTTTGCCCATATCTCCTAAACTAAGCGTCCTAGAGCGAAAAGGGCTTTAATTAGTGACCACCCTCAAAATTTGAAATTTTCATCCAAATCCTAAAAAAATTGAAATTTTTATATGAAAAACTTCTTTTGCCCATATCTCCTAAACTAAGAGTCCTAGAGCGAAAAGGGCTTTAATTCGTGACCACCCCAAAAAATTGAAATGTGCATCCAAATCCTAAAAAAATTGAAATTTTTATATGAAAAACTTCTTTTGCCCATATCTCCTAAACTAAGCCTCCTAGAGCGAAAAGGGCTTTAATTCGTGACCACCCCCAAAAAATTGAAATTTTCATCAAAATCCTAAAAAAATTGAAAATTTTATATGAAAAACTTCTTTTGCCCATATCTCCTAAACTAAGAGTCCTAGAGCGAAAAGGGCTTTAATTCGTGACCACCCCCAAAAAATTTAAAAATCCACCCAAACCTAAAAAAATTTAAATTTTTATATGAAAAACTTCTTTTGCCCATATCTCCTAAACTAAGCGTCCTAGAGCGAAAAGGGCTTTAATTAGTGACCACCCTCAAAATTTGAAATTTTCATCCAAATTCTAAAAAAATGAAATTTTTATATGAAAAACTTCTTTTGCCCATATCTCCTAAACTAAGCGTCCTAGAGCGAAAGGGCTTTAATTCGTGAGCACCCCCAAAAAATTTAAAAATCCACCCAAACCTAAAAAATTGAAATTTTTATATGAAGAACTTCTTTTGCCCATATCTCCTAAACTAAGCGTCGTAGAGCGAAAAGGCCTTTAATTCGTGACTACCCCAAAATATTGAAATTTTCATCCAAATCCTAAAAAAAGGAAATTTTTATATGAAAAACTTCTTTTGCCCATATCTCCTAAACTAAGCGTCCTAGAGCGAAAAGGGCTTTAATTCGTGACCACCCCCACAAAATTGAAATTTTCGTCCAAATCCTAAAAAAATTGAAATTTTTATATGAAAAACTTCTTTTGCCCATATCTCCTAAATTAAGCGTCCTAGAGCGAAAAGGGCTTTAATTCGTGACCACCCCCAACAAATTTAAAAATCCACCCAAACCTAAAAAAATTGAAATTTTTATATGAAAAACTTCTTTTGCCCATATCTCCTAAACTAAGCGTCCTAGAGCGAAAAGGGCTTTAATTCGTGACCACCCCCAAAAAATTGAAATTTTCATCCAAATCCTAAAAAAATGAAATTTTTATATGAAAAACTTCTTTTGCCCATATCTCCTAAACTAAGAGTCCTAGAGCGAAAAGGGCTTTAATTCGTGACCACCCCCAACAAATTTAAAAATCCACCCAAACCTAAAAAAATTGAAAATTTTATATGAAAAACTTCTTTTGCCCATATCTCCTAAACTAAGCGTCCTAGAGCGAAAAGGGCTTTAATTCGTGACCACCCCCACAAAATTGAAATTTTCGTCCAAATCCTAAAAAAATTGAAATTTTTATATGAAAAACTTCTTTTGCCCATATCTCCTAAACTAAGCGTCCTAGAGCGAAAAGGGCTTTAATTCGTGACTACCCCAAAATATTGAAATTTTCATCCAAATCCTAAAAAAATTGAAATTTTCATATGAAAAACTTCTTTTTCCCATATCTCCTAAACTAAGCGTCCTAGAGCGAAAAGGGCTTTAATTCGTGACTACCCCAAAATATTGAAATTTTCATCCAAATCCTAAAAAAATTGAAATTTTTATATGAAAAACTTCTTTTGCCCATATCTCCTAAACTAAGCGTCCTAGAGCGAAAAGGCCTTTAATTCGTGACTACCCCAAAATATTGAAATTTTCACCCAAATCCTAAAAAAAGGAAATTTTTATATGAAAAACTTCTTTTGCCCATATCTCCTAAACTAAGCGTCCTAGAGCGAAAAGGGCTTTAATTCGTGACCACCCCCACAAAATTGAAATTTTCGTCCAAATCCTAAAAAAATTGAAATTTTTATATGAAAAACTTCTTTTGCCCATATCTCCTAAACTAAGCGTCCTAGAGCGAAAAGGGCTTTAATTCGTGACTACCCCAAAATATTGAAATTTTCATCCAAATCCTAAAAAAATTGAAATTTTCATATGAAAAACTTCTTTTTCCCATATCTCCTAAACTAAGCGTCCTAGAGCGAAAAGGGCTTTAATTCGTGACTACCCCAAAATATTGAAATTTTCATCCAAATTCTAAAAAAATGAAATTTTTATATGAAAAACTTCTTTTGCCCATATCTCCTAAACTAAGCGTCCTAGAGCGAAAAGGGCTTTAATTCGTGACCACCCCAAAAAATTGAAATTTTCATCCAAATTCTAAAAAAATGAAATTTTTATATGAAAAACTTCTTTTGCCCATATCTCCTAAACTAAGCGTCCTACAGCGAAAAGGGCTTTAATTCGTGACCATCCCCAAAAAATTGAAATTTTCATCAAAATCCTAAAAAATTGAAAATTTTATATGAAAAACTTCTTTTGCCCATATCTCCTAAACTAAGCGTCCTAGAGCGAAAAGGGCTTTAATTCGTGACCACCCCCAAAAAATTTAAAAATCCACCCAAACCTAAAAAAATTTAAATTTTTATATGAAAAACTTCTTTTGCCCATATCTCCTAAACTAAGCGTCCTAGAGCGAAAAGGGCTTTAATTAGTGACCACCCTCAAAATTTGAAATTTTCATCCAAATCCTAAAAAAATTGAAATTTTTATATGAAAAACTTCTTTTGCCCATATCTCCTAAACTAAGAGTCCTAGAGCGAAAAGGGCTTTAATTCGTGACCACCCCAAAAAATTGAAATGTGCATCCAAATCCTAAAAAAATTGAAATTTTTATATGAAAAACTTCTTTTGCCCATATCTCCTAAACTAAGCCTCCTAGAGCGAAAAGGGCTTTAATTCGTGACCACCCCCAAAAAATTGAAATTTTCATCAAAATCCTAAAAAAATTTAAAATTTTATATGAAAAACTTCTTTTGCCCATATCTCCTAAACTAAGAGTCCTAGAGCGAAAAGGGCTTTAATTCGTGACCACCCCCAAAAAATTTAAAAATCCACCCAAACCTAAAAAAATTTAAATTTTTATATGAAAAACTTCTTTTGCCCATATCTCCTAAACTAAGCGTCCTAGAGCGAAAAGGGCTTTAATTAGTGACCACCCTCAAAATTTGAAATTTTCATCCAAATTCTAAAAAAATGAAATTTTTATATGAAAAACTTCTTTTGCCCATATCTCCTAAACTAAGCGTCCTAGAGCGAAAGGGCTTTAATTCGTGAGCACCCCCAAAAAATTTAAAAATCCACCCAAACCTAAAAAATTGAAATTTTTATATGAAGAACTTCTTTTGCCCATATCTCCTAAACTAAGCGTCGTAGAGCGAAAAGGCCTTTAATTCGTGACTACCCCAAAATATTGAAATTTTCATCCAAATCCTAAAAAAAGGAAATTTTTATATGAAAAACTTCTTTTGCCCATATCTCCTAAACTAAGCGTCCTAGAGCGAAAAGGGCTTTAATTCGTGACCACCCCCACAAAATTGAAATTTTCGTCCAAATCCTAAAAAAATTGAAATTTTTATATGAAAAACTTCTTTTGCCCATATCTCCTAAATTAAGCGTCCTAGAGCGAAAAGGGCTTTAATTCGTGACCACCCCCAACAAATTTAAAAATCCACCCAAACCTAAAAAAATTGAAATTTTTATATGAAAAACTTCTTTTGCCCATATCTCCTAAACTAAGCGTCCTAGAGCGAAAAGGGCTTTAATTCGTGACCACCCCCAAAAAATTGAAATTTTCATCCAAATCCTAAAAAAATGAAATTTTTATATGAAAAACTTCTTTTGCCCATATCTCCTAAACTAAGAGTCCTAGAGCGAAAAGGGCTTTAATTCGTGACCACCCCCAAAAAATTTAAAAATCCACCCAAACCTAAAAAAATTGAAATTTTTATATGAAAAACTTCTTTTGCCCATATCTCCTAAACTAAGCGTCCTAGAGCGAAAAGGGCTTTAATTCGTGACCACCCCCAAAAAATTGAAATTTTCGTCCAAATCCTAAAAAAATTTAAATTTTTATATGAAAAACTTCTTTTGCCCGTATCTCCTAAACTAAGCGTCCTAGAGCGAAAAGGGCTTTAATTCGTGACTACCCCAAAATATTGAAATTTTCATCCAAATACTAAAAAATTGAAATTTTTATATGAAAAACTTCTTTTGCCCATATCTCCTAAACTAAGCGTCCTAGAGCGAAAAGGGCTTTAATTCGTGACTACCCCAAAATATTGAAATTTTCATCCAAATCCTAAAAAAATTGAAATTTTTATATGAAAAACTTCTTTTGCCCATATCTCCTAAACTAAGCGTCCTAGAGCGAAAAGGGCTTTAATTCGTGACCACCCCCAAAAAATTTAAAAATCCACCCAAACCTAAAAAAATTGAAATTTTTATATGAAAAACTTCTTTTGCCCGTATCTCCTAAACTAAGTGTCCTAGAGCGAAAAGGGCTTTAATTCGTGACCACCCCAAAATATTGAAATTTTCATCCAAATCCTAAAAAAAGGAAATTTTTATATGAAAAACTTCTTTTGCCCATATCTCCTAAACTAAGCGTCCTAGAGCGAAAAGGGCTTTAATTCGTGACCACCCCCAAAAAATTGAAATTTTCATCCAAATCCTAAAAAAATGAAATTTTTATATGAAAAACTTCTTTTGCCCATATCTCCTAAAGTAAGAGTCCTAGAGCGAAAAGGGCTTTAATTCGTGACCACCCCCAAAAAATTGAAATTTTTATATGAAAAACTTCTTTTGCCCATATCTCCTAAACTAAGCGTCCTAGAGCGAAAAGGGCTTTAATTAGTGACCACCCTCAAAATTTGAAATTTTCATCCAAATCCTAAAAAAATTTAAATTTTTATATGAAAAACTTCTTTTGCCCATATCTCCTAAACTAAGCGTCCTAGAGCGAAAGGGCTTTAATTCGTGAGCACCCCCAAAAAATAGAAAAATCCACCCAAACCTAAAAAATTGAAATTTTTATATGAAGAACTTCTTTTGCCCATATCTCCTAAACTAAGCGTCCTAGAGCGAAAAGGGCTTTAATTCGTGACTACCCCAAAATATTGAAATTTTCATCCAAATCCTAAAAAAAGGAAATTTTTATATGAAAAACTTGTTTTGCCCATATCTCCTAAACTAAGCGTCCTAGAGCGAAAAGGGCTTTAATTCGTGACCACCCCCAAAAAATTGAAATTTTCATCCAAATCCTAAAAAAAGGAAATTTTTATATGAAAAACTTGTTTTGCCCGTATCTCCTAAACTAAGCGTCCTAGAGCGAAAAGGGCTTTAATTCGTGACTACCCCAAAATATTGAAATTTTCATCCAAATCCTAAAAAAAGGAAATTTTTATATGAAAAACTTCTTTTGCCCATATCTCCTAAACTAAGCGTCCTAGAGCGAAAAGGGCTTTAATTCGTGACCACCCCCAAAAAATTGAAATTTTCGTCCAAATCCTAAAAAAATTGAAATTTTTATATGAAAAACTTCTTTTGCCCATATCTCCTAAACTAAGCGTCCTAGAGCGAAAAGGGCTTTAATTCGTGACTACCCCAAAATATTGAAATTTTCATCCAAATCCTAAAAAAATTGAAATTTTTATATGAAAAACTTCTTTTTCCCATATCTCCTAAACTAAGCGTCCTAGAGCGAAAAGGGCTTTAATTCGTGTGTACCCCAAAATATTGAAATTTTCATCCAAATCCTAAAAAAATTGAAATTTTTATATGAAAAACTTCTTTTGCCCATATCTCCTAAACTAAGCGTCCTAGAGCGAAAAGGGCTTTAATTAGTGACCACCCTCAAAATTTGAAATTTTCATCCAAATCCTAAAAAAATTTAAATTTTTATATGAAAAACTTCTTTTGCCCATATCTCCTAAACTAAGCGTCCTAGAGCGAAAGGGCTTTAATTCGTGAGCACCCCCAAAAAATTGAAAAATCCACCCAAACCTAAAAAATTGAAATTTTTATATGAAAAACTTCTTTTGCCCATATCTCCTAAACTAAGCGTCCTAGAGCGAAAAGGGCTTTAATTCGTGACTACCCCAAAATATTGAAATTTTCATCCAAATCCTAAAAAAATTGAAATTTTTATATGAAAAACTTCTTTTGCCCATATCTCCTAAACTAAGCGTCCTAGAGCGAAAAGGGCTTTAATTCGTGACCACCCCCAAAAAATTGAAATTTTCGTCCAAATCCTAAAAAAATTTAAATTTTTATATGAAAAACTTCTTTTGCCCGTATCTCCTAAACTAAGCGTCCTAGAGCGAAAAGGGCTTTAATTCGTGACTACCCCAAAATATTGAAATTTTCATCGAAATCCTAAAAAAATAGAATTTTTATATGAAAAACTTCTTTTGCCCATATCTCCTAAACTAAGCGTCCTAGAGCGAAAAGGGCTTTAATTCGTGACCACCCCCAAAAAATTGAAATTTTCATCCAAATCCTAAAAAAATGAAATTTTTATATGAAAAACTTCTTTTGCCAATATCTCCTAAACTAAGAGTCCTACAGCGAAAAGGGCTTTAATTCGTGACCACCCCCAAAAAATTGAAATTTTCATCCAAATTCTAAAAAAATGAAATGTTTTATAGGAAAAACTTCTTTTGCCCATATCTCCTAAACTAAGCGTCCTACAGCGAAAAGGGCTTTAATTCGTGACCACCCCCAAAAAATTTAAAAATCCACCCAATCCTAAAAAAATTGAAATTTTTATATGAAAAACTTCTTTTGCCCACATCTCCTAAACTAAGCGTCCTAGAGCGAAAAGGGCTTTAATTCGTGACCACCCCCAAAAAATTGAAATTTGCATCCAAATCCTAAAAAAATTGAAATTTTTATATGAAAAACTTCTTTTGCCCATATCTCCTAAACTAAGCGTCCTAGAGCGAAAAGGGCTTTAATTCGTGACCACCCCCAAAAAATTGAAAAATCCACCCAAACCTAAAAAAATTGAAATTTTTATATGAAAAACTTCTTTTGCCCATATCTCATAAACTAAGCGTCCTAGAGCGAAAAGGGCTTTAATTCGTGACCACCCTCAAAAATTGAAATTTTCATCCAAATCCTAAAAAAATGTAAATTTTTATATGAAAAACTTCTTTTGACCATATCTCCTAAACTAAGCGTCCTAGAGCGAAAAGGGCTTTAATTCGTGACCACCCTCAAAATTTGAAATTTTCATCCAAATCCTAAAAAAATTGAAATTTTTATATGAAAAACTTCTTTTGCCCATATCTCCTAAACTAAGCGTCCTAGAGCGAAAAGGGCTTTAATTCGTGACCACCCTCAAAATTTGAAATTTTCATCCAAATCCTAAAAAAATTTAAATTTTTATATGAAAAACTTCTTTTGCCAATATCTCCTAAACTAAGCGTCCTAGAGCGAAAAGGGCTTTAATTCGTGACTACCCCAAAATATTGAAATTTTCATCGAAATCCTAAAAAAATAGAATTTTTATATGAAAAACTTCTTTTGCCCATATCTCCTAAACTAAGCGTCCTAGAGCGAAAAGGGCTTTAATTCGTGACCACCCCCAAAAAATTGAAATTTTCATCCAAATCCTAAAAAAATGAAATTTTTATATGAAAAACTTCTTTTGCCCATATCTCCTAAACTAAGAGTCCTACAGCGAAAAGGGCTTTAATTCGTGACCACCCCCAAAAAATTGAAATTTTCATCCAAATTCTAAAAAAATGAAATGTTTTATAGGAAAAACTTCTTTTGCCCATATCTCCTAAACTAAGCGTCCTACAGCGAAAAGGGCTTTAATTCGTGACCACCCCCAAAAAATTTAAAAATCCACCCAAACCTAAAAAAATTGAAATTTTTATATGAAAAACTTCTTTTGCCCATATCTCCTAAACTAAGCGTCCTAGAGCGAAAAGGGCTTTAATTAGTGACCACCCTCAAAATTTGAAATTTTCATCCAAATCCTAAAAAAATTTAAATTTTTATATGAAAAACTTCTTTTGCCCATATCTCCTAAACTAAGCGTCCTAGAGCGAAAGGGCTTTAATTCGTGAGCACCCCCAAAAAATTGAAAAATCCACCCAAACCTAAAAAAATTGAAATTTTTATATGAAAAACTTCTTTTGCCCATATCTCCTAAACTAAGCGTCCTAGAGCGAAAAGGGCTTTAATTCGTGACCACCCTCAAAAATTGAAATTTTCATCCAAATCCTAAAAAAATGTAAATTTTTATATGAAAAACTTCTTTTGACCATATCTCCTAAACTAAGCGTCCTAGAGCGAAAAGGGCTTTAATTCGTGACCACCCCCAAAAAATTTAAAAATCCACCCAAACCTAAAAAAATTGAAATTTTTATATGAAAAACTTCTTTTGCCCATATCTCCTAAACTAAGCGTCCTAGAGCGAAAAGGGCTTTAATTCGTGACCACCCTCAAAATTTGAAATTTTCATCCAAATCCTAAAAAAATTTAAATTTTTATATGAAAAACTTCTTTTGCCCATATCTCCTAAACTAAGCGTCCTAGAGCGAAAAGGGCTTTAATTCGTGACCACCCCCAAAAAATTGAAAAATCCACCCAAACCTAAAAAAATTGAAATTTTTATATGAAAAACTTCTTTTGCCCATATCTCATAAACTAAGCGTCCTAGAGCGAAAAGGGCTTTAATTCGTGACCACCCTCAAAAATTGAAATTTTCATCCAAATCCTAAAAAAATGTAAATTTTTATATGAAAAACTTCTTTTGACCATATCTCCTAAACTAAGCGTCCTAGAGCGAAAAGGGCTTTAATTCGTGACCACCCCCAAAAAATTTAAAAATCCACCCAAACCTAAAAAAATTGAAATTTTTATATGAAAAACTTCTTTTGCCCATATCTCCTAAACTAAGCGTCCTAGAGCGAAAAGGGCTTTAATTCGTGACCACCCTCAAAATTTGAAATTTTCATCCAAATCCTAAAAAAATTGAAATTTTTATATGAAAAACTTCTTTTGCCAATATCTCCTAAACTAAGCGTCCTAGAGCGAAAAGGGCTTTAATTCGTGACCACCCCCAAAAAATTGAAAAATCCACCCAAACCTAAAAAAATTGAAATTTTTATATGAAAAACTTCTTTTGCCCATATCTCCTAAACTAAGCGTCCTAGAGCGAAAAGGGCTTTAATTCGTGACTACCCCAAAATATTGAAATTTTCATCCAAATCCTAAAAATTGAAATTTTTATATGAAAAACTTCTTTTGCCCATATCTCCTAAACTAAGCGTCCTACAGCGAAAAGGGCTTTAATTCGTGACCATCCCCAAAAAATTGAAATTTTCATCAAAATCCTAAAAAAAATGAAATTTTTATATGAAAAACTTCTTTTGCCCATATCTCCTAAACTAAGCGTCCTAGAGCGAAAAGGGCTTTAATTCGTGACCACCCCCAAAAAATTTAAAAATCCACCCAAACCTAAAAAAATTGAAATTTTTATATGAAAAACTTCTTTTGCCCATATCTCCTAAACTAAGCGTCCTAGAGCGAAAAGGGCTTTAATTAGTGACCACCCTCAAAATTTGAAATTTTCATCCAAATCCTAAAAAAATTTAAATTTTTATATGAAAAACTTCTTTTGCCCATATCTCCTAAACTAAGCGTCCTAGAGCGAAAGGGCTTTAATTCGTGAGCACCCCCAAAAAATTGAAAAATCCACCCAAACCTAAAAAATTGAAATTTTTATATGAAAAACTTCTTTTGCCCATATCTCCTAAACTAAGCGTCCTAGAGCGAAAAGGGCTTTAATTCGTGACTACCCCAAAATATTGAAATTTTCATCCAAATCCTAAAAAAATTGAAATTTTTATATGAAAAACTTCTTTTGCCCATATCTCCTAAACTAAGCGTCCTAGAGCGAAAAGGGCTTTAATTCGTGACCACCCCCAAAAAATTGAAATTTTCGTCCAAATCCTAAAAAAATTTAAATTTTTATATGAAAAACTTCTTTTGCCCGTATCTCCTAAACTAAGCGTCCTAGAGCGAAAAGGGCTTTAATTCGTGACTACCCCAAAATATTGAAATTTTCATCGAAATCCTAAAAAAATAGAATTTTTATATGAAAAACTTCTTTTGCCCATATCTCCTAAACTAAGCGTCCTAGAGCGAAAAGGGCTTTAATTCGTGACCACCCCCAAAAAATTGAAATTTTCATCCAAATCCTAAAAAAATGAAATTTTTATATGAAAAACTTCTTTTGCCAATATCTCCTAAACTAAGAGTCCTACAGCGAAAAGGGCTTTAATTCGTGACCACCCCCAAAAAATTGAAATTTTCATCCAAATTCTAAAAAAATGAAATGTTTTATAGGAAAAACTTCTTTTGCCCATATCTCCTAAACTAAGCGTCCTACAGCGAAAAGGGCTTTAATTCGTGACCACCCCCAAAAAATTTAAAAATCCACCCAATCCTAAAAAAATTGAAATTTTTATATGAAAAACTTCTTTTGCCCACATCTCCTAAACTAAGCGTCCTAGAGCGAAAAGGGCTTTAATTCGTGACCACCCCCAAAAAATTGAAATTTGCATCCAAATCCTAAAAAAATTGAAATTTTTATATGAAAAACTTCTTTTGCCCATATCTCCTAAACTAAGCGTCCTAGAGCGAAAAGGGCTTTAATTCGTGACCACCCCCAAAAAATTGAAAAATCCACCCAAACCTAAAAAAATTGAAATTTTTATATGAAAAACTTCTTTTGCCCATATCTCATAAACTAAGCGTCCTAGAGCGAAAAGGGCTTTAATTCGTGACCACCCTCAAAAATTGAAATTTTCATCCAAATCCTAAAAAAATGTAAATTTTTATATGAAAAACTTCTTTTGACCATATCTCCTAAACTAAGCGTCCTAGAGCGAAAAGGGCTTTAATTCGTGACCACCCTCAAAATTTGAAATTTTCATCCAAATCCTAAAAAAATTGAAATTTTTATATGAAAAACTTCTTTTGCCCATATCTCCTAAACTAAGCGTCCTAGAGCGAAAAGGGCTTTAATTCGTGACCACCCTCAAAATTTGAAATTTTCATCCAAATCCTAAAAAAATTTAAATTTTTATATGAAAAACTTCTTTTGCCAATATCTCCTAAACTAAGCGTCCTAGAGCGAAAAGGGCTTTAATTCGTGACTACCCCAAAATATTGAAATTTTCATCGAAATCCTAAAAAAATAGAATTTTTATATGAAAAACTTCTTTTGCCCATATCTCCTAAACTAAGCGTCCTAGAGCGAAAAGGGCTTTAATTCGTGACCACCCCCAAAAAATTGAAATTTTCATCCAAATCCTAAAAAAATGAAATTTTTATATGAAAAACTTCTTTTGCCCATATCTCCTAAACTAAGAGTCCTACAGCGAAAAGGGCTTTAATTCGTGACCACCCCCAAAAAATTGAAATTTTCATCCAAATTCTAAAAAAATGAAATGTTTTATAGGAAAAACTTCTTTTGCCCATATCTCCTAAACTAAGCGTCCTACAGCGAAAAGGGCTTTAATTCGTGACCACCCCCAAAAAATTTAAAAATCCACCCAAACCTAAAAAAATTGAAATTTTTATATGAAAAACTTCTTTTGCCCATATCTCCTAAACTAAGCGTCCTAGAGCGAAAAGGGCTTTAATTAGTGACCACCCTCAAAATTTGAAATTTTCATCCAAATCCTAAAAAAATTTAAATTTTTATATGAAAAACTTCTTTTGCCCATATCTCCTAAACTAAGCGTCCTAGAGCGAAAGGGCTTTAATTCGTGAGCACCCCCAAAAAATTGAAAAATCCACCCAAACCTAAAAAAATTGAAATTTTTATATGAAAAACTTCTTTTGCCCATATCTCCTAAACTAAGCGTCCTAGAGCGAAAAGGGCTTTAATTCGTGACCACCCTCAAAAATTGAAATTTTCATCCAAATCCTAAAAAAATGTAAATTTTTATATGAAAAACTTCTTTTGACCATATCTCCTAAACTAAGCGTCCTAGAGCGAAAAGGGCTTTAATTCGTGACCACCCCCAAAAAATTTAAAAATCCACCCAAACCTAAAAAAATTGAAATTTTTATATGAAAAACTTCTTTTGCCCATATCTCCTAAACTAAGCGTCCTAGAGCGAAAAGGGCTTTAATTCGTGACCACCCTCAAAATTTGAAATTTTCATCCAAATCCTAAAAAAATTTAAATTTTTATATGAAAAACTTCTTTTGCCCATATCTCCTAAACTAAGCGTCCTAGAGCGAAAAGGGCTTTAATTCGTGACCACCCCCAAAAAATTGAAAAATCCACCCAAACCTAAAAAAATTGAAATTTTTATATGAAAAACTTCTTTTGCCCATATCTCATAAACTAAGCGTCCTAGAGCGAAAAGGGCTTTAATTCGTGACCACCCTCAAAAATTGAAATTTTCATCCAAATCCTAAAAAAATGTAAATTTTTATATGAAAAACTTCTTTTGACCATATCTCCTAAACTAAGCGTCCTAGAGCGAAAAGGGCTTTAATTCGTGACCACCCCCAAAAAATTTAAAAATCCACCCAAACCTAAAAAAATTGAAATTTTTATATGAAAAACTTCTTTTGCCCATATCTCCTAAACTAAGCGTCCTAGAGCGAAAAGGGCTTTAATTCGTGACCACCCTCAAAATTTGAAATTTTCATCCAAATCCTAAAAAAATTGAAATTTTTATATGAAAAACTTCTTTTGCCAATATCTCCTAAACTAAGCGTCCTAGAGCGAAAAGGGCTTTAATTCGTGACCACCCCCAAAAAATTGAAAAATCCACCCAAACCTAAAAAAATTGAAATTTTTATATGAAAAACTTCTTTTGCCCATATCTCCTAAACTAAGCGTCCTAGAGCGAAAAGGGCTTTAATTCGTGACTACCCCAAAATATTGAAATTTTCATCCAAATCCTAAAAATTGAAATTTTTATATGAAAAACTTCTTTTGCCCATATCTCCTAAACTAAGCGTCCTACAGCGAAAAGGGCTTTAATTCGTGACCATCCCCAAAAAATTGAAATTTTCATCAAAATCCTAAAAAAAATGAAATTTTTATATGAAAAACTTCTTTTGCCCATATCTCCTAAACTAAGCGTCCTAGAGCGAAAAGGGCTTTAATTCGTGACCACCCCCAAAAAATTTAAAAATCCACCCAAACCTAAAAAAATTGAAATTTTTATATGAAAAACTTCTTTTGCCCATATCTCCTAAACTAAGCGTCCTAGAGCGAAAAGGGCTTTAATTAGTGACCACCCTCAAAATTTGAAATTTTCATCCAAATCCTAAAAAAATTTAAATTTTTATATGAAAAACTTCTTTTGCCCATATCTCCTAAACTAAGCGTCCTAGAGCGAAAGGGCTTTAATTCGTGAGCACCCCCAAAAAATTGAAAAATCCACCCAAACCTAAAAAAATTGAAATTTTTATATGAAAAACTTCTTTTGCCCATATCTCCTAAACTAAGCGTCCTAGAGCGAAAAGGGCTTTAATTCGTGACCACCCCCAAAAAATTGAAATTTTCGTCCAAATCCTAAAAAAATTGAAATTTTTATATGAAAAACTTCTTTTGCCCGTATCTCCTAAACTAAGCGTCCTAGAGCGAAAAGGGCTTTAATTCGTGGCTACCCCAAAATATTGAAATTTTCATCGAAATCCTAAAAAAATAGAATTTTTATATGAAAAACTTCTTTTGCCCATATCTCCTAAACTAAGCGTCCTAGAGCGAAAAGGGCTTTAATTCGTAACCACCCCAAAAAATTGAAATTTTCATCCAAATCCTAAAAAAATGAAATTTTTATATGAAAAACTTCTTTTGCCCATATCTCCTAAACTAAGAGTCCTACAGCGAAAAGGGCTTTAATTCGTGACCACCCCCAAAAAATTGAAATTTTCATCCAAATTCTAAAAAAATGAAATGTTTTATAGGAAAAACTTCTTTTGCCCATATCTCCTAAACTAAGCGTCCTAGAGCGAAAAGGGCTTTAATTCGTGACCACCCTCAAAATTTGAAATTTTCATCCAAATCCTAAAAAAATTTAAATTTTTATATGAAAAACTTCTTTTGCCCATATCTCCTAAACTAAGCGTCCTAGAGCGAAAAGGGCTTTAATTCGTGACCACCCCCAAAAAATTGAAAAATCCACCCAAACCTAAAAAAATTGAAATTTTTATATGAAAAACTTCTTTTGCCCATATCTCCTAAACTAAGCGTCCTAGAGCGAAAAGGGCTTTAATTCGTGACCACCCCCAAAAAATTGAAAAATCCACCCAAACCTAAAAAAATTGAAATTTTTATATGAAAAACTTCTTTTGCCCATATCTCCTAAACTAAGCGTCCTAGAGCGAAAAGGGCTTTAATTCGTGACCACCCTCAAAATTTGAAATTTTCATCCAAATCCTAAAAAAATTGAAATTTTTATATGAAAAACTTCTTTTGCCAATATCTCCTAAACTAAGCGTCCTATAGCGAAAAGGGCTTTAACTCGTGACCACCCCCAAAAAATTGAAAAATCCACCCAAACCTAAAAAAATTGAAATTTTTATATGAAAAACTTCTTTTGCCCATATCTCCTAAACTAAGCGTCCTAGAGCGAAAAGGGCTTTAATTCGTGACTACCCCAAAATATTGAAATTTTCATCCAAATCCTAAAAAAAGGAAATTTTTATATGAAAAACTTCTTTTGCCCATATCTCCTAAACTAAGCGTCCTAGAGCGAAAAGGGCTTTAATTCTTGACCACCCCCAAAAAATTGAAATTTTCGTCCAAATCCTAAAAAAATTGAAATTTTTATATGAAAAACTTCTTTTGCCCGTATCTCCTAAACTAAGCGTCCTAGAGCGAAAAGGGCTTTAATTCGTGACCACCCCCAAAAAATTGAAATTTTTATCAAAATCCTAAAAAAATTGAAATTTTTATATGAAAAACTTCTTTTGCCCATATCTCCTAAACTAAGCGTCCTAGAGCGAAAAGGGCTTTAATTCGTGACTACCCCAAATTGAAATTGACTACCCCAAATTGAAATTTTCGTCCAAATCCTAAAAAAATTGAAATTTTTATATGAAAAACTTCTTTTGCCCATATCTCCTAAACTAAGCGTCCTAGAGCGAAAAGGGCTTTAATTCGTGACTACCCCAAATTGAAATTGACTACCCCAAATTGAAATTTTCGTCCAAATCCTAAAAAAATTGAAATTTTTATATGAAAAACTTCTTTTGCCCATATCTCCTAAACTAAGCGTCCTAGAGCGAAAAGGGCTTTAATTCGTGACCACCCCCAAAAAATTGAAATTTTCATCCAAATCCTAAAAAAAATGAAATTTTTATATGAAAAGCTTCTTTTGCCCATATCTCCTAAACTAAGCGTCCTAGAGCGAAAAGGGCTTTAATTCGTGACTACCCCAAAATATTGAAATTTTCATCCAAATCCTAAAAAAATTGAAATTTTTATATGAAAAACTTCTTTTGCCCACATCTCCTAAACTAAGCGTCCTAGAGCGAAACGGGCTTTAATTCGTGACCACCCCCAAAAAAATTGAAAAATCCACCCAAACCTAAAAAAAATGAAATTTTTATATGAAAAACTTCTTTTGCCCATATCTCCTAAACTAAGCGTCCTAGAGCGAAAAGGGCTTTAATTCGTGACCACCCCAAAAAATTAAAATTTTCATCCAAATTCGAAAAAAATGAAATTTTTATATGAAAAACTTCCTTTGCCCATATCTCCTAAACTAAGCGTCTACAGCGAAAAGGGATTTAATTCGTGACCACCCCAAAAAATTGAAATTTTCATCCAAATCCTAAAAAAATTGAAATTTTTATATGAAAAACTTCTTTTGCCCATATCTCCTAAACTAAGCGTCCTAGAGCGAAAAGGACTTTAATTCGTGACCACCCCAAAAAATTGAAATTTTCATCCATATCCTAAAAAAATTTAAATTTTTATATGAAAAACTTCTTTTGCCCATATCTCCTAAACTAAGCGTCCTACAGCGAAAAGGGCTTTAATTCGTGACCACCCCCAAAAAATTGAAAAATCCACCCAAACCTAAAAAAATTGAAATTTTTATATGAAAAACTTCTTTTGCCCATATCTCCTAAACTAAGCGTCCTAGAGCGAAAAGGGCTTTAATTCGTGACTACCCCAAAATATTGAAATTTTCATCCAAATCCTAAAAAAAGGAAATTTTTATATGAAAAACTTCTTTTGCCCATATCTCCTAAACTAAGCGTCCTAGAGCGAAAAGGGCTTTAATTCGTGACCACCCCCAAAAAATTGAAATTTTCGTCCAAATCCTAAAAAAATTGAAATTTTTATATGAAAAACTTCTTTTGCCCGTATCTCCTAAACTAAGCGTCCTAGAGCGAAAAGGGCTTTAATTCGTGACCACCCCCAAAAAATTGAAATTTTTATCAAAATCCTAAAAAAATTGAAATTTTTATATGAAAAACTTCTTTTGCCCATATCTCCTAAACTAAGCGTCCTAGAGCGAAAAGGGCTTTAATTCGTGACTACCCCAAATTGAAATTGACTACCCCAAATTGAAATTTTCGTCCAAATCCTAAAAAAATTGAAATTTTTATATGAAAAACTTCTTTTGCCCATATCTCCTAAACTAAGCGTCCTAGAGCGAAAAGGGCTTTAATTCGTGACTACCCCAAATTGAAATTGACTACCCCAAATTGAAATTTTCGTCCAAATCCTAAAAAAATTGAAATTTTTATATGAAAAACTTCTTTTGCCCATATCTCCTAAACTAAGCGTCCTACAGCGAAAAGGGCTTTAATTCGTGACCACCCCCAAAAAATTGAAATTTTCATCCAAATCCTAAAAAAAATGAAATTTTTATATGAAAAACTTCTTTTGCCCATATCTCCTAAACTAAGCGTCCTAGAGCGAAAAGGGCTTTAATTCGTGACTACCCCAAAATATTGAAATTTTCATCCAAATCCTAAAAAAATTGCAATTTTTATATGAAAAACTTCTTTTGCCCACATCTCCTAAACTAAGCGTCCTAGAGCGAAACGGGCTTTAATTCGTGACCACCCCCAAAAAAATTGAAAAATCCACCCAAACCTAAAAAAAATGAATTTTTTATATGAAAAACTTCTTTTGCCCATATCTCCTAAACTAAGCGTCCTAGAGCGAAAAGGGCTTTAATTCGTGACCACCCCAAAAAATTAAAATTTTCATCCAAATTCGAAAAAAATGAAATTTTTATATGAAAAACTTCCTTTGCCCATATCTCCTAAACTAAGCGTCTACAGCGAAAAGGGATTTAATTCGTGACCACCCCAAAAAATTGAAATTTTCATCCAAATCCTAAAAAAATTGAAATTTTTATATGAAAAACTTCTTTTGCCCATATCTCCTAAACTAAGAGTCCTAGAGCGAAAAGGACTTTAATTCGTGACCACCCCAAAAAATTGAAATTTTCATCCAAATCCTAAAAAAATTTAAATTTTTATATGAAAAACTTCTTTTGCCCATATCTCCTAAACTAAGCGTCCTACAGCGAAAAGGGCTTTAATTCGTGACCACCCCCAAAAAATTGAAAAATCCACCCAAACCTAAAAAAATTGAAATTTTTATATGAAAAACTTCTTTTGCCCATATCTCCTAAACTAAGCGTCCTAGAGCGAAAAGGGCTTTAATTCGTGACTACCCCAAAATATTGAAATTTTCATCCAAATTCTAAAAAAAATGATATTTTTATATGAAAAACTTCTTTTGCCCATATCTCCTAAACTAAGCGTCCTAGAGCGAAAAGGGCTTTAATTCGTGACCACCCCCAAAAAATTGAAATTTTCGTCCAAATCCTAAAAAAATTTAAATTTTTATATGAAAAACTTCTTTTGCCCGTATCTCCTAAACTAAGCGTCCTAGAGCGAAAAGGGCTTTAATTCGTGACCACCCCCAAAAAATTTAAAAATCCACCCAAACCTAAAAAAATTGAAATTTTTATATGAAAAACTTCTTTTGCCCATATCTCCTAAACTAAGCGTCCTAGAGCGAAAAGGGCTTTAATTAGTGACCACCCTCAAAATTTGAAATTTTCATCCAAATCCTAAAAAAATTGAAATTTTTATATGAAAAACTTCTTTTGCCCATATCTCCTAAACTAAGCGTCCTAGAGCGAAAGGGCTTTAATTCGTGATCATCCCCAAAAAATTGAAAAATCCACCCAAACCTAAAAAATTGAAATTTTTATATGAAAAACTTCTTTTGCCCCTAGAGCGAAAAGGGCTTTAATTCGTGACTACCCCAAAATATTGAAATTTTCATCGAAATCCTAAAAAAATAGAATTTTTATATGAAAAACTTCTTTTGCCCATATCTCCTAAACTAAGCGTCCTAGAGCGAAAAGGGCTTTAATTCGTGACCACCCCCAAAAAATTGAAATTTTCATCCAAATCCTAAAAAAATGAAATTTTTATATGAAAAACTTCTTTTGCCCATATCTCCTAAACTAAGAGTCCTACAGCGAAAATGGCTTTAATTCGTGACCACCCCCAAAAAATTGAAATTTTCATCCAAATTCTAAAAAAATGAAATGTTTTATAGGAAAAACTTCTTTTGCCCATATCTCCTACACTAAGCGTCCTACAGCGAAAAGGGCTTTAATTCGTGACCACCCCCAAAAAATTGAAATTTTCGTCCAAATCCTAAAAAAATTGAAATTTTTATATGAAAAACTTCTTTTGCCCGTATCTCCTAAACTAAGCGTCCTAGAGCGAAAAGGGCTTTAATTCGTGACTACCCCAAAATATTGAAATTTTCATCGAAATCCTAAAAAAATAGAATTTTTATATGAAAAACTTCTTTTGCCCATATCTCCTAAACTAAGCGTCCTAGAGCGAAAAGGGCTTTAATTCGTGACCACCCCCAAAAAATTGAAATTTTCATCCAAATCCTAAAAAAATTAAATTTTTATATGAAAAACTTCTTTTGCCCATATCTCCTAAACTAAGAGTCCTACAGCGAAAATGGCTTTAATTCGTGACCACCCCCAAAAAATTGAAATTTTCATCCAAATTCTAAAAAAATGAAATGTTTTATAGGAAAAACTTCTTTTGCCCATATCTCCTACACTAAGCGTCCTACAGCGAAAAGGGCTTTAATTCGTGACCACCCCCAAAAAATTTAAAAATCCACCCAATCCTAAAAAAATTGAAATTTTTATATGAAAAACTTCTTTTGCCCACATCTCCTAAACTAAGCGTCCTAGAGCGAAAAGGGCTTTAATTCGTGACCACCCTCAAAATTTGAAATTTTCATCCAAATCCTAAAAAAATGTAAATTTTTATATGAAAAACTTCTTTTGACCATATCTCCTAAACTAAGCGTCCTAGAGCGAAAAGGGCTTTAATTCGTGACCACCCCCAAAAAATTGAAAAATCCACCCAAACCTAAAAAAATTGAAATTTTTATATGAAAAACTTCTTTTGCCCATATCTCCTAAACTAAGCGTCCTACAGCGAAAAGGGCTTTAATTCGTGTCCACCCTCAAAATTTGAAATTTTCATCAAAATCCTAAAAAAAATGAAATTTTTATATGAAAAACTTCTTTTGCCAATATCTCCTAAACTAAGCGTCCTAGAGCGAAAAGGGCTTTAATTCGTGACCACCCCCAAAAAATTGAAAAATCCACCCAAACCTAAAAAAATTGAAATTTTTATATGAAAACCTTCTTTTGCCCATATCTCCTAAACTAAGCGTCCTAGAGCGAAAAGGGCTTTAATTCGTGACTACCCCAAAATATTGAAATTTTCATCCAAATCCTAAAAAAAGGAAATTTTTATATGAAAAACTTCTTTTGCCCATATCTCCTAAACTAAGCGTCCTAGAGCGAAAAGGGCTTTAATTCGTGACCACCCCCAAAAAATTGAAATTTTCGTCCAAATCCTAAAAAAATTGAAATTTTTATATGAAAAACTTCTTTTGCCCATATCTCCTAAACTAAGCGTCCTAGAGCGAAAAGGGCTTTAATTCGTGACTACCCCAAATTAAAATTGACTACCCCAAATTGAAATTTTCGTCCAAATCCTAAAAAAATTGAAATTTTTATATGAAAAACTTCTTTTGCCCATATCTCCTAAACTAAGCGTCCTAGAGCGAAAAGGGCTTTAATTCGTGACCACCCCCAAAAAATTGAAATTTTCGTCCAAAACCTAAAAAAATTGAAATTTTTATATGAAAAACTTCTTTTGCCCATATCTCCTAAACTAAGGGTCCTAGAGCGAAAAGGGCTTTAATTCGTGACTACCCCAAAATATTGAAATTTTCATCCAAATCCTAAAAAAAGGAAATTTTTATATGAAAAACTTATTTTGCCCATATCTCCTAAACTAAGCGTCCTAGAGCGAAAAGGGCTTTAATTCGTGACCACCCCCAAAAAATTTAAATTTTCATCCAAATCCTAAAAAAATGAAATTTTTATATGAAAAACTTCTTTTGCCCATATCTCCTAAACTAAGCGTCCTAGAGCGAAAAGGGCTTTAATTCGTGACTACCCCAAAATATTGAAATTTTCATCCAAATCCTAAAAAAATTGAAATTTTTATATGAAAAACTTCTTTTGCCCACATCTCCTAAACTAAGCGTCCTAGAGCGAAAAGGGCTTTAATTCGTGACCACCCCCAAAAAAATTGAAAAATCCACCCAAACCTAAAAAAAATGAAATTTTTATATGAAAAACTTCTTTTGCCCATATCTCCTAAACTAAGCGTCCTAGAGCGAAAAGGGCTTTAATTCGTGACCACCCCAAAAAATTGAAATTTTCATCCAAATTCGAAAAAAATGAAATTTTTATATGAAAAACTTCCTTTGCCCATATCTCCTAAACTAAGCGTCCTAGAGCGAAAAGGGCTTTAATTCGTGACTACCCCAAAATATTGAAATTTTCATCCAAATCCTAAAAAAAATGAAATTTTTATATGAAAAACTTCTTTTGCCCATATCTCCTAAACTAAGCGTCCTAGAGCGAAAAGGGCTTTAATTCGTGACCACC
Source organism: Haematobia irritans (assembly GCF_050003625.1). Lineage (NCBI taxonomy): Eukaryota > Metazoa > Arthropoda > Insecta > Diptera > Muscidae > Haematobia > Haematobia irritans. The sequence goes on from NC_134400.1 coordinate 174,390,865, forward strand.
CTCAAAAATTGAAATTTTCATCCAAATCCTAAAAAAATGTAAATTTTTATATGAAAAACTTCTTTTGACCATATCTCCTAAACTAAGCGTCCTAGAGCGAAAAGGGCTTTAATTCGTGACCACCCCCAAAAAATTGAAAAATCCACCCAAACCTAAAAAAATTGAAATTTTTATATGAAAAACTTCTTTTGCCCATATCTCCTAAACTAAGCGTCCTACAGCGAAAAGGGCTTTAATTCGTGACTACCCCAAAATATTGAAATTTTCATCCAAATCCTAAAAAAAGGAAATTTTTATATGAAAAACTTCTTTTGCCCATATCTCCTAATCTACGCGTCCTAGAGCGAAAAGGGCTTTAATTCGTGACCACCCCCAAAAAATTGAAATTTTCGTCCAAATCCTAAAAAAATTGAAATTTTTATATGAAAAACTTCTTTTGCCCATATCTCCTAAACTAAGCGTCCTAGAGCGAAAAGGGCTTTAATTCGTGACTACCCCAAATTAAAATTGACTACCCCAAATTGAAATTTTCGTCCAAATCCTAAAAAAATTGAAATTTTTATATGAAAAACTTCTTTTGCCCATATCTCCTAAACTAAGCGTCCTAGAGCGAAAAGGGCTTTAATTCGTGACCACCCCCAAAAAATTGAAATTTTCGTCCAAAACCTAAAAAAATTGAAATTTTTATATGAAAAACTTCTTTTGCCCATATCTCCTAAACTAAGGGTCCTAGAGCGAAAAGGGCTTTAATTCGTGACTACCCCAAAATATTGAAATTTTCATCCAAATCCTAAAAAAAGGAAATTTTTATATGAAAAACTTATTTTGCCCATATCTCCTAAACTAAGCGTCCTAGAGCGAAAAGGGCTTTAATTCGTGACCACCCCCAAAAAATTTAAATTTTCATCCAAATCCTAAAAAAATGAAATTTTTATATGAAAAACTTCTTTTGCCCATATCTCCTAAACTAAGCGTCCTAGAGCGAAAAGGGCTTTAATTCGTGACTACCCCAAAATATTGAAATTTTCATCCAAATCCTAAAAAAATTGAAATTTTTATATGAAAAACTTCTTTTGCCCACATCTCCTAAACTAAGCGTCCTAGAGCGAAAAGGGCTTTAATTCGTGACCACCCCCAAAAAAATTGAAAAATCCACCCAAACCTAAAAAAAATGAAATTTTTATATGAAAAACTTCTTTTGCCCATATCTCCTAAACTAAGCGTCCTAGAGCGAAAAGGGCTTTAATTCGTGACCACCCCAAAAAATTGAAATTTTCATCCAAATTCGAAAAAAATGAAATTTTTATATGAAAAACTTCCTTTGCCCATATCTCCTAAACTAAGCGTCCTAGAGCGAAAAGGGCTTTAATTCGTGACTACCCCAAAATATTGAAATTTTCATCCAAATCCTAAAAAAAATGAAATTTTTATATGAAAAACTTCTTTTGCCCATATCTCCTAAACTAAGCGTCCTAGAGCGAAAAGGGCTTTAATTCGTGACCACCCTCAAAAATTGAAATTTTCATCCAAATCCTAAAAAAATGTAAATTTTTATATGAAAAACTTCTTTTGACCATATCTCCTAAACTAAGCGTCCTAGAGCGAAAAGGGCTTTAATTCGTGACCACCCCCAAAAAATTGAAAAATCCACCCAAACCTAAAAAAATTGAAATTTTTATATGAAAAACTTCTTTTGCCCATATCTCCTAAACTAAGCGTCCTACAGCGAAAAGGGCTTTAATTCGTGTCCACCCTCAAAATTTGAAATTTTCATAAAAATCCTAAAAAAATTGAAATTTTTATATGAAAAACTTCTTTTGCCAATATCTCCTAAACTAAGCGTCCTAGAGCGAAAAGGGCTTTAATTCGTGACCACCCCCAAAAAATTGAAAAATCCACCCAAACCTAAAAAAATTGAAATTTTTATATGAAAAACTTCTTTTGCCCATATCTCCTAAACTAAGCGTCCTAGAGCGAAAAGGGCTTTAATTCGTGACTACCCCAAAATATTGAAATTTTCATCCAAATCCTAAAAAAAGGAAATTTTTATATGAAAAACTTCTTTTGCCCATATCTCCTAATCTACGCGTCCTAGAGCGAAAAGGGCTTTAATTCGTGACCACCCCCAAAAAATTGAAATTTTCGTCCAAATCCTAAAAAAATTGAAATTTTTATATGAAAAACTTCTTTTGCCCATATCTCCTAAACTAAGCGTCCTAGAGCGAAAAGGGCTTTAATTCGTGACCACCCCCAAAAAATTGAAAAATCCACCCAAACCTAAAAAAATTGAAATTTTTATATGAAAAACTTCTTTTGCCCATATCTCCTAAACTAAGCGTCCTAGAGCGAAAAGGGCTTTAATTCGTGACTACCCCAAAATATTGAAATTTTCATCCAAATCCTAAAAAAAGGAAATTTTTATATGAAAAACTTCTTTTGCCCATATCTCCTAAACTAAGCGTCCTAGAGCGAAAAGGGCTTTAATTCGTGACCACCCCCAAAAAATTGAAATTTTCGTCCAAATCCTAAAAAAATTGAAATTTTTATATGAAAAACTTCTTTTGCCCATATCTCCTAAACTAAGCGTCCTAGAGCGAAAAGGGCTTTAATTCGTGACTACCCCAAATTGAAATTGACTACCCCAAATTGAAATTTTCGTCCAAATCCTAAAAAAATTGAAATTTTTATATGAAAAACTTCTTTTGCCCATATCTCCTAAACTAAGCGTCCTAGAGCGAAAAGGGCTTTAATTCGTGACCACCCCCAAAAAATTGAAATTTTCGTCCAAAACCTAAAAAAATTGAAATTTTTATATGAAAAACTTCTTTTGCCCATATCTCCTAAACTAAGGGTCCTAGAGCGAAAAGGGCTTTAATTCGTGACTACCCCAAAATATTGAAATTTTCATCCAAATCCTAAAAAAAGGAAATTTTTATATGAAAAACTTATTTTGCCCATATCTCCTAAACTAAGCGTCCTAGAGCGAAAAGGGCTTTAATTCGTGACCACCCCCAAAAAATTTAAATTTTCATCCAAATCCTAAAAAAAATGAAATTTTTATATGAAAAACTTCTTTTGCCCATATCTCCTAAACTAAGCGTCCTAGAGCGAAAAGGGCTTTAATTCGTGACTACCCCAAAATATTGAAATTTTCATCCAAATCCTAAAAAAATTGAAATTTTTATATGACAAACTTCTTTTGCCCACATCTCCTAAACTAAGCGTCCTAGAGCGAAAAGGGCTTTAATTCGTGACCACCCCCAAAAAAATTGAAAAATCCACCCAAACCTAAAAAAAATGAAATTTTTATATGAAAAACTTCTTTTGCCCATATCTCCTAAACTAAGCGTCCTAGAGCGAAAAGGGCTTTAATTCGTTACCACCCCAAAAAATTGAAATTTTCATCCAAATTCGAAAAAAATGAAATTTTTATATGAAAAACTTCCTTTGCCCATATCTCCTAAACTAAGCGTCCTAGAGCGAAAAGGGCTTTAATTCGTGACTACCCCAAAATATTGAAATTTTCATCCAAATCCTAAAAAAAATGAAATTTTTATATGAAAAACTTCTTTTGCCCATATCTCCTAAACTAAGCGTCCTAGAGCGAAAAGGGCTTTAATTCGTGACCACCCTCAAAAATTGAAATTTTCATCCAAATCCTAAAAAAATGTAAATTTTTATATGAAAAACTTCTTTTGACCATATCTCCTAAACTAAGCGTCCTAGAGCGAAAAGGGCTTTAATTCGTGACCACCCCCAAAAAATTGAAAAATCCACCCAAACCTAAAAAAATTGAAATTTTTATATGAAAAACTTCTTTTGCCCATATCTCCTAAACTAAGCGTCCTACAGCGAAAAGGGCTTTAATTCGTGTCCACCCTCAAAATTTGAAATTTTCATCAAAATCCTAAAAAAATTGAAATTTTTATATGAAAAACTTCTTTTGCCAATATCTCCTAAACTAAGCGTCCTAGAGCGAAAAGGGCTTTAATTCGTGACCACCCCCAAAAAATTGAAAAATCCACCCAAACCTAAAAAAATTGAAATTTTTATATGAAAAACTTCTTTTGCCCATATCTCCTAAACTAAGCGTCCTAGAGCGAAAAGGGCTTTAATTCGTAACTACCCCAAAATATTGAAATTTTCATCCAAATCCTAAAAAAAGGAAATTTTTATATGAAAAACTTCTTTTGCCCATATCTCCTAAACTAAGCGTCCTAGAGCGAAAAGGGCTTTAATTCGTGACCACCCCCAAAAAATTGAAATTTTCGTCCAAATCCTAAAAAAATTGAAATTTTTATATGAAAAACTTCTTTTGCCCATATCTCCTAAACTAAGCGTCCTAGAGCGAAAAGGGCTTTAATTCGTGACTACCCCAAATTGAAATTGACTACCCCAAATTGAAATTTTCGTCCAAATCCTAAAAAAATTGAAATTTTTATATGAAAAACTTCTTTTGCCCATATCTCCTAAACTAAGGGTCCTAGAGCGAAAAGGGCTTTAATTCGTGACTACCCCAAAATATTGAAATTTTCATCCAAATCCTAAAAAAAGGAAATTTTTATATGAAAAACTTCTTTTGCCCATATCTCCTAAACTAAGCGTCCTAGAGCGAAAAGGGCTTTAATTCGTGACCACCCCCAAAAAATTGAAATTTTCGTCCAAAACCTAAAAAAATTGAAATTTTTATATGAAAAACTTCTTTTGCCCATATCTCCTAAACTAAGGGTCCTAGAGCGAAAAGGGCTTTAATTCGTGACTACCCCAAAATATTGAAATTTTCATCCAAATCCTAAAAAAAGGAAATTTTTATATGAAAAACTTATTTTGCCCATATCTCCTAAACTAAGCGTCCTAGAGCGAAAAGGGCTTTAATTCGTGACCACCCCCAAAAAATTTAAATTTTCATCCAAATCCTAAAAAAAATGAAATTTTTATATGAAAAACTTCTTTTGCCCATATCTCCTAAACTAAGCGTCCTAGAGCGAAAAGGGCTTTAATTCGTGACTACCCCAAAATATTGAAATTTTCATCCAAATCCTAAAAAAAGGAAATTTTTATATGAAAAACTTCTTTTGCCCATATCTCCTAAACTAAGCGTCCTAGAGCGAAAAGGGCTTTAATTCGTGACCACCCCCAAAAAATTGAAATTTTCGTCCAAATCCTAAAAAAATTGAAATTTTTATATGAAAAACTTCTTTTGCCCATATCTCCTAAACTAAGCGTCCTAGAGCGAAAAGGGCTTTAATTCGTGACTACCCCAAATTGAAATTGACTACCCCAAATTGAAATTTTCGTCCAAATCCTAAAAAAATTGAAATTTTTATATGAAAAACTTCTTTTGCCCATATCTCCTAAACTAAGCGTCCTAGAGCGAAAAGGGCTTTAATTCGTGACCACCCCAAAAAATTGAAATTTTCATCCAAATTCTAAAAAAATTAAATTTTTATATGAAAAACTTCTTTTGCCCATATCTCCTAAACTAAGGGTCCTAGAGCGAAAAGGGCTTTAATTCGTGACCACCCCAAAAAATTGAAATTTCCATCCAAATTCTAAAAAAAGGAAATTTTTATATGAAAAATTTTTGTGCCCATATCTCCTAAACTAAGAGTCCTAGAGCGAAAAGGGCTTTAATTCGTGACCACCCCAAAAAATTGAAATTTTCATCCAAATTCTAAAAAAATTAAATTTTTATATGAAAAACTTCTTTTGCCCATATCTCCTAAACTAAGGGTCCTAGAGCGAAAAGGGCTTTAATTCGTGACCACCCCCAAAAAATTGAAAAATCCACCCAAACCTAAAAAAATTTAAATTTTTATATGAAAAACTTCTTTTGCTCATATCTCCTAAACTAAGCGTCCTAGAGCGAAAAGGGCTTTAATTCGTGACCACCCCAAAAAATTGAAATTTGCATCCAAATCCAAAAAAAATTGAAATTTTTATATGAAAAACTTCTTTTGCCCATATCTCCTAAACTAAGCGTCCTAGAGCGAAAAGGGCTTTAATTCGTGACCACCCAAAAAAATTGAAATTTGCATCCAAATCCTAAAAAAATTTAAATTTTTATATGAAAAACTTCTTTTGCCCATATCTCCTAAACTAAGTGTCCCAAAGCGAAAAGGGCTTTAATTCGTGACCACCCCCAAAAAATTGAAAAATCCACCCAACCCTAAAAAAATTTAAATTTTTATATGAAAAACTTCTTTTGCCCATATCTCCTAAACTAAGCGTCCTAGAGCGAAAAGGGCTTTAATTCGTGACCACCCCAAAAAATTGAAATTTGCATCCAAATCCTAAAAAAATTGAAATTTTTATATGAAAAACTTCTTTTGCCCATATCTCCTAAACTAAGCGTCCAAGAGCGAAAAGGGCTTTAATTTGTGACCACCCCAAAAAATTGAAATTTTCATCCAAATTCTAAAAAAATGAAATTTTGATATGAAAAACTTCTTTTGCCCATATCTCCTAAACTAAGAGTCCTAGAGCGAAAAGGGCTTTAATTCGTGACCACCCCAAAAAATTTAAATTTTCATCCAAATCCTAAAAAAAATGAAATTTTTATATGAAAAACTTCTTTTGCCCATATCTCCTAAACTAAGCGTCCTAGAGCGAAAAGGGCTTTAATTCGTGACTACCCCAAAATATTGAAATTTTCATCCAAATCCTAAAAAAATTGAAATTTTTATATGAAAAACTTCTTTTGCCCACATCTCCTAAACTAAGCGTCCTAGAGCGAAAAGGGCTTTAATTCGTGACCACCCCCAAAAAAATTGAAAAATCCACCCAAACCTAAAAAAAATGAAATTTTTATATGAAAAACTTCTTTTGCCCATATCTCCTAAACTAAGCGTCCTAGAGCGAAAAGGGCTTTAATTCGTGACCACCCCAAAAAATTGAAATTTTCATCCAAATTCGAAAAAAATGAAATTTTTATATGAAAAACTTCCTTTGCCCATATCTCCTAAACTAAGCGTCCTAGAGCGAAAAGGGCTTTAATTCGTGACTACCCCAAAATATTGAAATTTTCATCCAAATCCTAAAAAAAATGAAATTTTTATATGAAAAAACTTCTTTTGCCCATATCTCCAAAACTAAGCGTCCTAGAGCGAAAAGGGCTTTAATTCGTGACCACCCCCAAAAAATTGAAATTTTCATCCAAATCCTAAAAAAAATGAAATTTTTATATGAAAAACTACTTTTGCCCATATCTCCTAAACTAAGCGTCCTAGAGCGAAAAGGGCTTTAATTCGTGACCACCCCAAAAAATTGAAATTTCCATCCAAATTCTAAAAAAAGGAAATTTTTATATGAAAAATTTTTGTGCCCATATCTCCTAAACTAAGAGTCCTAGAGCGAAAAGGGCTTTAATTCGTGACCACCCCATAAAATTGAAATTTTCATCCAAATTCTAAAAAAATTAAATTTTTATATGAAAAACTTCTTTTGCCCATATCTCCTAAACTAAGGGTCCTAGAGCGAAAAGGGCTTTAATTCGTGACCACCCCCAAAAAATTGAAAAATCCACCCAAACCTAAAAAAATTTAAATTTTTATATGAAAAACTTCTTTTGCTCATATCTCCTAAACTAAGCGTCCTAGAGCGAAAAGGGCTTTAATTCGTGACCACCCCAAAAAATTGAAATTTGCATCCAAATCCAAAAAAATTGAAATTTTTATATGAAAAACTTCTTTTGCCCATATCTCCTAAACTAAGCGTCCTAGAGCGAAAAGGGCTTTAATTCGTGACCACCCAAAAAAATTGAAATTTGCATCCAAATCCTAAAAAAATTTAAATTTTTATATGAAAAACTTCTTTTGCCCATATCTCCTAAACTAAGTGTCCCAAAGCGAAAAGGGCTTTAATTCGTGACCACCCCCAAAAAATTGAAAAATCCACCCAACCCTAAAAAAATTTAAATTTTTATATGAAAAACTTCTTTTGCCCATATCTCCTAAACTAAGCGTCCTAGAGCGAAAAGGGCTTTAATTCGTGACCACCCCAAAAAATTGAAATTTGCATCCAAATCCTAAAAAAATTGAAATTTTTATATGAAAAACTTCTTTTGCCCATATCTCCTAAACTAAGCGTCCAAGAGCGAAAAGGGCTTTAATTTGTGACCACCCCAAAAAATTGAAATTTTCATCCAAATTCTAAAAAAATGAAATTTTGATATGAAAAACTTCTTTTGCCCATATCTCCTAAACTAAGAGTCCTAGAGCGAAAAGGGCTTTAATTCGTGACCACCCCAAAAAATTGAAATTTGCATCCAAATCCTAAAAAAATTGAAATTTTTATATGAAAAACTTTTTTTGCCCATATCTCATAAACTAAGCGTCCTAGAGTGAAAAGGGCTTTAATTCGTGACCACCCTCAAAAATTGAAATTTCCATCCAAATCCTAAAAAAATTGAAATTTTTATATGAAAAACTTCTTTTGCCCATATCTCCTAAACTAAGCGTCCAAGAGCGAAAAGGGCTTTAATTTGTGACCACCCCAAAAAATTGAAATTTTCATCCAAATTCTAAAAAAATGAAATTTTGATATGAAAAACTTCTTTTGCCCATATCTCCTAAACTAAGAGTCCTAGAGCGAAAAGGGCTTTAATTCGTGACCACCCCAAAAAATTGAAATTTGCATCCAAATCCTAAAAAAATTGAAATTTTTATATGAAAAACTTTTTTTGCCCATATCTCATAAACTAAGCGTCCTAGAGTGAAGAGGGCTTTAATTCGTGACCACCCTCAAAAATTGAAATTTCCATCCAAATCCTAAAAAAATTGAAATTTTTATATGAAAAACTTCTTTTGCCCATATCTCCTAAACTAAGCGTCCTAGTGCGAAAAGGGCTTTAATTCGTGACCACCCCAAAAAAATTGAAAAATCCACCCAACCCTAAAAAAATTTAAATTTTTATATGAAAAACTTCTTTTGCCCATATTTCCTAAACTAAGCGTCCTAGAGCGAAAAGGGCTTTAATTCGTGACCACCCCAAAAAATTGAAATTTGCATCCAAATCCTAAAAAAATGAAATTTTGATATGAAAAACTTCTTTTGCCCATATCTCCTAAACTAAGAGTCCTAGAGCGAAAAGGGCTTTAATTCGTGACCACCCCAAAAAATTGAAATTTGCATCCAAATCCTAAAAAAATTGAAATTTTTATATGAAAAACTTTTTTTGCCCATATCTCATAAACTAAGCGTCCTAGAGTGAAAAGGGCTTTAATTCGTGACCACCCTCAAAAATTGAAATTTCCATCCAAATCCTAAAAAAATTGAAATTTTTATATGAAAAACTTCTTTTGCCCATATCTCCTAAACTAAGCGTCCTAGAGCGAAAAGGGCTTTAATTCGTGACCACCCAAAAAAAAAAATGAAATTTGCATCCAAATCCTAAAAAAATTGAAATTTTTATATGAAAAACTTCTTTTGCCCATATCTCCTAAACTAAGCGTCCTAGAGCGAAAAGGGCTTTAATTCGTGACCACCCCCAAAAAAATTTAAAAATCCACCCAAACCTAAAAAAATTGAAATTTTTATATGAAAAACTTCTTTTGCCCGTATCTCCTAAACTAAGCGTCCTAGAGCGAAAAGGGCTTTAATTCGTGACTACCCCAAAATATTGAAATTTTCATCCAAATCCTAAAAAAAATGAAATTTTTATATGAAAAACTTCTTTTGCCCATATCTCCTAAACTAAGCGTCCTAGAGCGAAAAGGGCTTTAATTCGTGACCACCCCCAAAAAATTGAAATTTTCATCCAAATCCTAAAAAAAATGAAATTTCTATATGAAAAACTTCTTTTGCCCATATCTCCTAAACTAAGAGTCCTAGAGCGAAAAGGGCTTTAATTCGTGACCACCCCAAAAAATTGAAATTTTCATCCAAATTCTAAAAAAGGAAATTTTTATATGAAAAACTTCCTTTTCCTATATCTTCTAAACTAAGCGTCTACAGCGAAAAGGGCTTTAATTCGTGACCACCCCCAAAAAATTGAAAAATCCACCCAAACCTAAAAAAATTTAAATTTTTATATGAAAAACTTCTTTTGCCCATATCTCCTAAACTAAGCGTCCTAGAGCGAAAAGGGCTTTAATTCGTGACCACCCCAAAAAATTGAAATTTGCATCCAAATCCTAAAAAAATTGAAATTTTTATATGAAAAACTTCTTTTGCCCATATCTCCTAAACAAAGCGTCCTAGAGCGAAAAGGGCTTTAATTCGTGACCACCCCAAAAAATTGAAATTTCCATCCAAATTCTAAAAAAATGAAATTTTGATATGAAAAACTTCTTTTGCCCATATCTCCTAATGTGCATCCAAATCCTAAAAAAATTGAAATTTTTATATGAAAAACTTCTTTTGCCCATATCTCCTAAACTAAGCGTCCTAGAGCGAAAAGGGCTTTAATTCGTGACCACCCCAAAAAATTGAAATTTGCATCCAAATCCTAAAAAAATTGAAATTTTTATATGAAAAACTTCTTTTGCCCATATCTCCTAAACTAAGCGTCCTAGAGCGAAAAGGGCTTTAATTCGTGACCACCCCAAAAAATTGAAATTTCCATCCAAATTCTAAAAAAATGAAATTTTGATATGAAAAACTTCTTTTGCCCATATCTCCTAAACTAAGAGTCCTAGAGCGAAAAGGGCTTTAATTCGTGACCACCCCAAAAAATTGAAATTTTCATCCAAATTCTAAAAAATTGAAATTTTTATATGAAAAACTTCTTTTGCCCATATCTCCTAAACTAAGCGTCCTAGAGCGAAAAGGGCTTTAATTCGTGACCACCCCCCAAAAAATTTAAAAATCCACCCAAACCTAAAAAAATTGAAATTTTTATATGAAAAACTTTTTTTGCCCATATCTCATAAACTAAGCGTCCTAGAGTGAAAAGGGCTTTAATTCGTGACCACCCTCAAAAATTGAAATTTTCATCAAAATCCTAAAAAAATTGAAATTTTTATATGAAAAACTTCTTTTGCACGTATCTCCTAAACTAAGCGTCCTAGAGCGAAAAGGGCTTTAATTCGTGACTACCCCAAAATATTGAAATTTTCATCCAAATCCTAAAAAAAATGAAATTTTTATATGAAAAACTTCTTTTGCCCATATCTCCTAAACTAAGCGTCCTAGAGCGAAAAGGGCTTTAATTCGTGACCACCCCCAAAAAATTTAAATTTTCATCCAAATCCTAAAAAAATGAAATTTTTATATGAAAAACTTCTTTTGCCCATATCTCCTAAACTAAGAGTCCTAGAGCGAAAAGGGCTTTAATTCGTGACCACCCCAAAAAATTGAAATTTGCATCCAAATCTTAAAAAAATTGAAATTTTTATATGAAAAACTTCTTTTGCCCATATCTCCTAAACTAAGCGTCCTAGAGCGAAAAGGGCTTTAATTCGTGACCACCCCAAAAAAATTGAAATTTTCATCCAAATTCTAAAAAAGGAAAATTTTTATATGAAAAACTTCCTTTTCCTATATCTTCTAAACTAAGCGTCTACAGCGAAAAGGGCTTTAATTCGTGACCACCCGCAAAAAATTGAAAAATCCACCCAAACCTAAAAAAATTTAAATTTTTATATGAAAAACTTCTTTTGCCCATATCTCCTAAACTAAGCGTCCTAGAGCGAAAAGGGCTTTAATTCGTGACCACCCCAAAAAATTGAAATTTGCATCCAAATCCTAAAAAAATTGAAATTTTTATATGAAAAACTTCTTTTGCCCATATCTCCTAAACTAAGCGTCCTAGAGCGAAAAGGGCTTTAATTCGTGACCACCCCAAAAAATTGAAATTTCCATCCAAATTCTAAAAAAATGAAATTTTGATATGAAAAACTTCTTTTGCCCATATCTCCTAAACTAAGAGTCCTAGAGCGAAAAGGGCTTTAATTCGTGACCACCCCAAAAAATTGAAATTTTCATCCAAATTCTAAAAAAATGAAATTTTTATATGAAAAACTTCTTTTGCCCATATCTCCTAAACTAAGTGTCCCAAAGCGAAAAGGGCTTTAATTCGTGACCACCCCCAAAAAATTGAAAAATCCACCCAACCCTAAAAAAATTGAAATTTTTATATGAAAAACTTCCTTTTGCTATATCTTCTAAACTAAGCGTCTACAGCGAAAAGGGCTTTAATTCGTGACCACCCCCAAAAAAATTTAAAAATCCACCCAAACCTAAAAAAATTTAAATTTTTATATGAAAAACTTCTTTTGCCCATATCTCCTAAACTAAGGGTCCTAGAGCGAAAAGGGCTTTAATCGTGACCACCCCCAAAAAATTGAAAAATTCACCCAAACCTAAAAAAATTAAAATTTTTATATGAAAAACTTCTTTTGCTCATATCTCCTAAACTAAGCGTCCTAGAGCGAAAAGGGCTTTAATTCGTGACCACCCCAAAAAATTAAAATTTGCATCCAAATCCTAAAAAAATTGAAATTTTTATATGAAAAACTTCTTTTGCCCATATCTCCTAAACTAAGCGTCCTAGAGCGAAAAGGGCTTTAATTCGTGACCACCCCCAAAAAATTGAAATTTACATACAAATCCTAAAAAAAATGAAATTTTTATATGAAAAACTTCTTTTGCCCATATCTCCTAAACTAAGAGTCCTAGAGCGAAAAGGGCTTTAATTCGTGACCACCCAAAAAAAAATGAAATTTGCATCCAAATCCTAAAAAAATTGAAATTTTTATATGAAAAACTTCTTTTGCCCATATCTCCTAAACTAAGTGTCCCAAAGCGAAAAGGGCTTTAATTCGTGACCACCCCCAAAAAATTGAAAAATCCACCCAACCCTAAAACAATTGAAATTTTTATATGAAAAACTTCTTTTGCCCATATCTCCTAAACTAAGCGTCCTAGAGCGAAAAGGGCTTTAATTCGTGACCACCCCCAAAAAATTGAAATTTACATCCAAATCCTAAAAAAAATGAAATTTTTATATGAAAAACTTCTTTTGCCCATATCTCCTAAACTAAGAGTCCTAGAGCGAAAAGGGCTTTAATTCGTGACCACCCCCAAAAAATTGAAAAATCCACCCAAACCTAAAAAAATCCTCCTAAACTAAGCGTCCTAGAGCGAAAAGGGCTTTAATTCGTGACCACCCCAAAAAATTGAAATTTTCATCCAAATTCTAAAAAAATGAAATTTTTATATGAAAAACTTCTTTTGCCCATATCTCCTAAACTAAGCGTCCTAGAGCGAAAAGGGCTTTATTTCGTGACCACCCCAAAAAATTGAAATTTGCATCCAAATCCTAAAAAAATTGAAATTTTTATATGAAAAACTTCTTTTGCCCATATCTCCTAAACTAAGCGTCCTAGAGCGAAAAGGGCTTTAATTCGTGACCACCCCAAAAAATTGAAATTTGCATCCAAATCCTAAAAAAATTGAAATTTTTATATGAAAAACTTCTTTTGCCCATATCTCCTAAACTAAGCGTCCTAGAGCGAAAAGGGCTTTAATTCGTGACCACCCCCAAAAAATTGAAAAATCCACCCAAACCTAAAAAAATTGAAATTTTTATATGAAAAACTTCTTTTGCCCATATCTCCTAAACTAAGCGTCCTAGAGCGAAAAGGGCTTTAATTCGTGGCCACCCCCAAAAAATTGAAATTTTCATCCAAATTCTAAAAAAAATGATATTTTTATATGAAAAACTTCTTTTGCCCATATCTCCTAAACTAAGCGTCCTACAGCGAAAAGGGCTTTAATTCGTGACCACCCTCAAAAATTGAAATTTCCATCCAAATCCTAAAAAAATTTAAATTTTTATATGAAAAACTTCTTTTGCCCATATCTCCTAAACTAAGTGTCCCAAAGCGAAAAGGGCTTTAATTCGTGACCACCCCCAAAAAATTGAAAAATCCACCCAACCCTAAAAAAATTGAAATTTTTATATGAAAAACTTCTTTTGCCCATATCTCCTAAACTAAGCGTTCTAGAGCGAAAAGGGCTTTAATTCGTGACCACCCCAAAAAATTGAAATTTTCATCCAAATTCTAAAAAAATTGAAATTTTTATATGAAAAACTTCTTTTGCCCATATCTCCTAAACTAAGCGTACTACAGCGAAAAGGGCTTTAATTCGTGACCATCCCCCAAAAATTGAAATTTTCATCCAAATTCTAATAAAAATGAAATTTTGATATGAAAAACTTCTTTTGCCCATATCTCCTAAACTAAGCGTTCTAGAGCGAAAAGGGCTTTAATTCGTGACCACCCCAAAAAATTGAAATTTTCATCCAAATTCTAAAAAAATTGAAATTTTTATATGAAAAACTTCTTTTGCCCATATCTCCTAAACTAAGCGTACTACAGCGAAAAGGGCTTTAATTCGTGACCATCCCCCAAAAAATTGAAATTTTCATCCAAATTCTAAAAAAATTGAAATTTTTATATGAAAAACTTCTTTTGCCCATATCTCCTAAACTAAGCGTCCTAGAGCGAAAAGGGCTTTAATTCGTGACCACCCCAAAAAATTGAAATTTCCATCCAAATTCTAAAAAAATGAAATTTTGATATGAAAAACTTCTTTTGCCCATATCTCCTAAACTAAGAGTCCTAGAGCGAAAAGGGCTTTAATTCGTGACCACCCCAAAAAATTGAAATTTTCATCCAAATTCTAAAAAATTGAAATTTTTATATGAAAAACTTCTTTTGCCCATATCTCCTAAACTAAGCGTCCTAGAGCGAAAAGGGCTTTAATTCGTGACCACCCCCAAAAAAATTTAAAAATCCACCCAAACCTAAAAAAATTGAAATTTTTATATGAAAAACTTTTTTTGCCCATATCTCATAAACTAAGCGTCCTAGAGTGAAAAGGGCTTTAATTCGTGACCACCCTCAAAAATTGAAATTTTCATCAAAATCCTAAAAAAATTGAAATTTTTATATGAAAAACTTCTTTTGCACGTATCTCCTAAACTAAGCGTCCTAGAGCGAAAAGGGCTTTAATTCGTGACTACCCCAAAATATTGAAATTTTCATCCAAATCCTAAAAAATTGAAATTTTTATATGAAAAACTTCTTTTGCCCATATCTCCTAAACTAAGCGTCCTAGAGCGAAAAGGGCTTTAATTCGTGACCACCCCCAAAAAATTTAAATTTTCATCCAAATCCTAAAAAAATGAAATTTTTATATGAAAAACTTCTTTTGCCCATATCTCCTAAACTAAGAGTCCTAGAGCGAAAAGGGCTTTAATTCGTGACCACCCCAAAAAATTGAAATTTGCATCCAAATCTTAAAAAAATTGAAATTTTTATATGAAAAACTTCTTTTGCCCATATCTCCTAAACTAAGCGTCCTAGAGCGAAAAGGGCTTTAATTCGTGACCACCCCAAAAAAATTGAAATTTTCATCCAAATTCTAAAAAAGGAAAATTTTTATATGAAAAACTTCCTTTTCCTATATCTTCTAAACTAAGCGTCTACAGCGAAAAGGGCTTTAATTCGTGACCACCCGCAAAAAATTGAAAAATCCACCCAAACCTAAAAAAATTTAAATTTTTATATGAAAAACTTCTTTTGCCCATATCTCCTAAACTAAGCGTCCTAGAGCGAAAAGGGCTTTAATTCGTGACCACCCCAAAAAATTGAAATTTGCATCCAAATCCTAAAAAAATTGAAATTTTTATATGAAAAACTTCTTTTGCCCATATCTCCTAAACTAAGCGTCCTAGAGCGAAAAGGGCTTTAATTCGTGACCACCCCAAAAAATTGAAATTTCCATCCAAATTCTAAAAAAATGAAATTTTGATATGAAAAACTTCTTTTGCCCATATCTCCTAAACTAAGAGTCCTAGAGCGAAAAGGGCTTTAATTCGTGACCACCCCAAAAAATTGAAATTTTCATCCAAATTCTAAAAAAATGAAATTTTTATATGAAAAACTTCTTTTGCCCATATCTCCTAAACTAAGTGTCCCAAAGCGAAAAGGGCTTTAATTCGTGACCACCCCCAAAAAATTGAAAAATCCACCCAACCCTAAAAAAATTTAAATTTTTATATGAAAAACTTCCTTTTGCTATATCTTCTAAACTAAGCGTCTACAGCGAAAAGGGCTTTAATTCGTGACCACCCCCAAAAAAATTTAAAAATCCACCCAAACCTAAAAAAATTTAAATTTTTATATGAAAAACTTCTTTTGCCCATATCTCCTAAACTAAGGGTCCTAGAGCGAAAAGGGCTTTAATCGTGACCACCCCCAAAAAATTGAAAAATTCACCCAAACCTAAAAAAATTAAAATTTTTATATGAAAAACTTCTTTTGCTCATATCTCCTAAACTAAGCGTCCTAGAGCGAAAAGGGCTTTAATTCGTGACCACCCCAAAAAATTAAAATTTGCATCCAAATCCTAAAAAAATTGAAATTTTTATATGAAAAACTTCTTTTGCCCATATCTCCTAAACTAAGCGTCCTAGAGCGAAAAGGGCTTTAATTCGTGACCACCCCCAAAAAATTGAAATTTACATACAAATCCTAAAAAAAATGAAATTTTTATATGAAAAACTTCTTTTGCCCATATCTCCTAAACTAAGAGTCCTAGAGCGAAAAGGGCTTTAATTCGTGACCACCCAAAAAAAAATGAAATTTGCATCCAAATCCTAAAAAAATTGAAATTTTTATATGAAAAACTTCTTTTGCCCATATCTCCTAAACTAAGCGTCCTAGAGCGAAAAGGGCTTTAATTCGTGACCACCCCCAAAAAATTGAAATTTACATACAAATCCTAAAAAAAATGAAATTTTTATATGAAAAACTTCTTTTGCCCATATCTCCTAAACTAAGCGTCCTAGAGCGAAAAGGGCTTTAATTCGTGACCACCCCAAAAAATTGAAATTTGCATCCAAATCCTAAAAAAATTGAAATTTTTATATGAAAAACTTCTTTTGCCCATATCTCCTAAACTAAGCGTCCTAGAGCGAAAAGGGCTTTAATTCGTGACCACCCCAAAAAATTGAAATTTCCATCCAAATTCTAAAAAAATGAAATTTTGATATGAAAAACTTCTTTTGCCCATATCTCCTAAACTAAGAGTCCTAGAGCGAAAAGGGCTTTAATTCGTGACCACCCCAAAAAATTGAAATTTTCATCCAAATTCTAAAAAATTGAAATTTTTATATGAAAAACTTCTTTTGCCCATATCTCCTAAACTAAGCGTCCTAGAGCGAAAAGGGCTTTAATTCGTGACCACCCCCAAAAAAATTTAAAAATCCACCCAAACCTAAAAAAATTGAAATTTTTATATGAAAAACTTTTTTTGCCCATATCTCATAAACTAAGCGTCCTAGAGTGAAAAGGGCTTTAATTCGTGACCACCCTCAAAAATTGAAATTTTCATCAAAATCCTAAAAAAATTGAAATTTTTATATGAAAAACTTCTTTTGCACGTATCTCCTAAACTAAGCGTCCTAGAGCGAAAAGGGCTTTAATTCGTGACTACCCCAAAATATTGAAATTTTCATCCAAATCCTAAAAAAAATGAAATTTTTATATGAAAAACTTCTTTTGCCCATATCTCCTAAACTAAGCGTCCTAGAGCGAAAAGGGCTTTAATTCGTGACCACCCCCAAAAAATTTAAATTTTCATCCAAATCCTAAAAAAATGAAATTTTTATATGAAAAACTTCTTTTGCCCATATCTCCTAAACTAAGAGTCCTAGAGCGAAAAGGGCTTTAATTCGTGACCACCCCAAAAAATTGAAATTTGCATCCAAATCTTAAAAAAATTGAAATTTTTATATGAAAAACTTCTTTTGCCCATATCTCCTAAACTAAGCGTCCTAGAGCGAAAAGGGCTTTAATTCGTGACCACCCCAAAAAAATTGAAATTTTCATCCAAATTCTAAAAAAGGAAAATTTTTATATGAAAAACTTCCTTTTCCTATATCTTCTAAACTAAGCGTCTACAGCGAAAAGGGCTTTAATTCGTGACCACCCGCAAAAAATTGAAAAATCCACCCAAACCTAAAAAAATTTAAATTTTTATATGAAAAACTTCTTTTGCCCATATCTCCTAAACTAAGCGTCCTAGAGCGAAAAGGGCTTTAATTCGTGACCACCCCAAAAAATTGAAATTTGCATCCAAATCCTAAAAAAATTGAAATTTTTATATGAAAAACTTCTTTTGCCCATATCTCCTAAACTAAGCGTCCTAGAGCGAAAAGGGCTTTAATTCGTGACCACCCCAAAAAATTGAAATTTCCATCCAAATTCTAAAAAAATGAAATTTTGATATGAAAAACTTCTTTTGCCCATATCTCCTAAACTAAGAGTCCTAGAGCGAAAAGGGCTTTAATTCGTGACCACCCCAAAAAATTGAAATTTTCATCCAAATTCTAAAAAAATGAAATTTTTATATGAAAAACTTCTTTTGCCCATATCTCCTAAACTAAGTGTCCCAAAGCGAAAAGGGCTTTAATTCGTGACCACCCCCAAAAAATTGAAAAATCCACCCAACCCTAAAAAAATTGAAATTTTTATATGAAAAACTTCCTTTTGCTATATCTTCTAAACTAAGCGTCTACAGCGAAAAGGGCTTTAATTCGTGACCACCCCCAAAAAAATTTAAAAATCCACCCAAACCTAAAAAAATTTAAATTTTTATATGAAAAACTTCTTTTGCCCATATCTCCTAAACTAAGGGTCCTAGAGCGAAAAGGGCTTTAATCGTGACCACCCCCAAAAAATTGAAAAATTCACCCAAACCTAAAAAAATTAAAATTTTTATATGAAAAACTTCTTTTGCTCATATCTCCTAAACTAAGCGTCCTAGAGCGAAAAGGGCTTTAATTCGTGACCACCCCAAAAAATTAAAATTTGCATCCAAATCCTAAAAAAATTGAAATTTTTATATGAAAAACTTCTTTTGCCCATATCTCCTAAACTAAGCGTCCTAGAGCGAAAAGGGCTTTAATTCGTGACCACCCCCAAAAAATTGAAATTTACATACAAATCCTAAAAAAAATGAAATTTTTATATGAAAAACTTCTTTTGCCCATATCTCCTAAACTAAGAGTCCTAGAGCGAAAAGGGCTTTAATTCGTGACCACCCAAAAAAAATGAAATTTGCATCCAAATCCTAAAAAAATTGAAATTTTTATATGAAAAACTTCTTTTGCCCATATCTCCTAAACTAAGTGTCCCAAAGCGAAAAGGGCTTTAATTCGTGACCACCCCCAAAAAATTGAAAAATCCACCCAACCCTAAAACAATTGAAATTTTTATATGAAAAACTTCTTTTGCCCATATCTCCTAAACTAAGCGTCCTAGAGCGAAAAGGGCTTTAATTCGTGACCACCCCCAAAAAATCGAAATTTACATCCAAATCCTAAAAAAAATGAAATTTTTATATGAAAAACTTCTTTTGCCCATATCTCCTAAACTAAGCGTCCTAGAGCGAAAAGGGCTTTAATTCGTGACCACCCCCAAAAAATTGAAAAATCCACCCAAACCTAAAAAAATCCTCCTAAACTAAGCGTCCTAGAGCGAAAAGGGCTTTAATTCGTGACCACCCCAAAAAATTGAAATTTTCATCCAAATTCTAAAAAAATGAAATTTTTATATGAAAAACTTCTTTTGCCCATATCTCCTAAACTAAGCGTCCTAGAGCGAAAAGGGCTTTAATTCGTGACCACCCCAAAAAATTGAAATTTGCATCCAAATCCTAAAAAAATTGAAATTTTTATATGAAAAACTTCTTTTGCCCATATCTCCTAAACTAAGCGTCCTAGAGCGAAAAGGGCTTTAATTCGTGACCACCCCAAAAAATTGAAATTTCCATCCAAATTCTAAAAAAATGAAATTTTGATATGAAAAACTTCTTTTGCCCATATCTCCTAAACTAAGAGTCCTAGAGCGAAAAGGGCTTTAATTCGTGACCACCCCAAAAAATTGAAATTTTCATCCAAATTCTAAAAAATTGAAATTTTTATATGAAAAACTTCTTTTGCCCATATCTCCTAAACTAAGCGTCCTAGAGCGAAAAGGGCTTTAATTCGTGACCACCCCCAAAAAAATTTAAAAATCCACCCAAACCTAAAAAAATTGAAATTTTTATATGAAAAACTTTTTTTGCCCATATCTCATAAACTAAGCGTCCTAGAGTGAAAAGGGCTTTAATTCGTGACCACCCTCAAAAATTGAAATTTTCATCAAAATCCTAAAAAAATTGAAATTTTTATATGAAAAACTTCTTTTGCACGTATCTCCTAAACTAAGCGTCCTAGAGCGAAAAGGGCTTTAATTCGTGACTACCCCAAAATATTGAAATTTTCATCCAAATCCTAAAAAAAATGAAATTTTTATATGAAAAACTTCTTTTGCCCATATCTCCTAAACTAAGCGTCCTAGAGCGAAAAGGGCTTTAATTCGTGACCACCCCCAAAAAATTTAAATTTTCATCCAAATCCTAAAAAAATGAAATTTTTATATGAAAAACTTCTTTTGCCCATATCTCCTAAACTAAGAGTCCTAGAGCGAAAAGGGCTTTAATTCGTGACCACCCCAAAAAATTGAAATTTGCATCCAAATCTTAAAAAAATTGAAATTTTT
The DNA here is from genome assembly GCF_050003625.1 of Haematobia irritans. Lineage (NCBI taxonomy): Eukaryota > Metazoa > Arthropoda > Insecta > Diptera > Muscidae > Haematobia > Haematobia irritans. The sequence goes on from NC_134400.1 coordinate 174,411,423, forward strand.
ATATGAAAAACTTCTTTTGCCCATATCTCCTAAACTAAGCGTCCTAGAGCGAAAAGGGCTTTAATTCGTGACCACCCCAAAAAAATTGAAATTTTCATCCAAATTCTAAAAAAGGAAAATTTTTATATGAAAAACTTCCTTTTCCTATATCTTCTAAACTAAGCGTCTACAGCGAAAAGGGCTTTAATTCGTGACCACCCGCAAAAAATTGAAAAATCCACCCAAACCTAAAAAAATTTAAATTTTTATATGAAAAACTTCTTTTGCCCATATCTCCTAAACTAAGCGTCCTAGAGCGAAAAGGGCTTTAATTCGTGACCACCCCAAAAAATTGAAATTTGCATCCAAATCCTAAAAAAATTGAAATTTTTATATGAAAAACTTCTTTTGCCCATATCTCCTAAACTAAGCGTCCTAGAGCGAAAAGGGCTTTAATTCGTGACCACCCCAAAAAATTGAAATTTCCATCCAAATTCTAAAAAAATGAAATTTTGATATGAAAAACTTCTTTTGCCCATATCTCCTAAACTAAGAGTCCTAGAGCGAAAAGGGCTTTAATTCGTGACCACCCCAAAAAATTGAAATTTTCATCCAAATTCTAAAAAAATGAAATTTTTATATGAAAAACTTCTTTTGCCCATATCTCCTAAACTAAGTGTCCCAAAGCGAAAAGGGCTTTAATTCGTGACCACCCCCAAAAAATTGAAAAATCCACCCAACCCTAAAAAAATTGAAATTTTTATATGAAAAACTTCCTTTTGCTATATCTTCTAAACTAAGCGTCTACAGCGAAAAGGGCTTTAATTCGTGACCACCCCCAAAAAAATTTAAAAATCCACCCAAACCTAAAAAAATTTAAATTTTTATATGAAAAACTTCTTTTGCCCATATCTCCTAAACTAAGGGTCCTAGAGCGAAAAGGGCTTTAATCGTGACCACCCCCAAAAAATTGAAAAATTCACCCAAACCTAAAAAAATTAAAATTTTTATATGAAAAACTTCTTTTGCTCATATCTCCTAAACTAAGCGTCCTAGAGCGAAAAGGGCTTTAATTCGTGACCACCCCAAAAAATTAAAATTTGCATCCAAATCCTAAAAAAATTGAAATTTTTATATGAAAAACTTCTTTTGCCCATATCTCCTAAACTAAGCGTCCTAGAGCGAAAAGGGCTTTAATTCGTGACCACCCCCAAAAAATTGAAATTTACATACAAATCCTAAAAAAAATGAAATTTTTATATGAAAAACTTCTTTTGCCCATATCTCCTAAACTAAGAGTCCTAGAGCGAAAAGGGCTTTAATTCGTGACCACCCAAAAAAAATGAAATTTGCATCCAAATCCTAAAAAAATTGAAATTTTTATATGAAAAACTTCTTTTGCCCATATCTCCTAAACTAAGTGTCCCAAAGCGAAAAGGGCTTTAATTCGTGACCACCCCCAAAAAATTGAAAAATCCACCCAACCCTAAAACAATTGAAATTTTTATATGAAAAACTTCTTTTGCCCATATCTCCTAAACTAAGCGTCCTAGAGCGAAAAGGGCTTTAATTCGTGACCACCCCCAAAAAATCGAAATTTACATCCAAATCCTAAAAAAAATGAAATTTTTATATGAAAAACTTCTTTTGCCCATATCTCCTAAACTAAGCGTCCTAGAGCGAAAAGGGCTTTAATTCGTGACCACCCCCAAAAAATTGAAAAATCCACCCAAACCTAAAAAAATCCTCCTAAACTAAGCGTCCTAGAGCGAAAAGGGCTTTAATTCGTGACCACCCCAAAAAATTGAAATTTTCATCCAAATTCTAAAAAAATGAAATTTTTATATGAAAAACTTCTTTTGCCCATATCTCCTAAACTAAGCGTCCTAGAGCGAAAAGGGCTTTATTTCGTGACCACCCCAAAAAATTGAAATTTGCATCCAAATCCTAAAAAAATTGAAATTTTTATATGAAAAACTTCTTTTGCCCATATCTCCTAAACTAAGCGTCCTAGAGCGAAAAGGGCTTTAATTCGTGACCACCCCAAAAAATTGAAATTTGCATCCAAATCCTAAAAAAATTGAAATTTTTATATGAAAAACTTCTTTTGCCCATATCTCCTAAACTAAGCGTCCTAGAGCGAAAAGGGCTTTAATTCGTGACCACCCCCAAAAAAATGAAAAATCCACCCAAACCTAAAAAAATTGAAATTTTTATATGAAAAACTTCTTTTGCCCATATCTCCTAAACTAAGCGTCCTAGAGCGAAAAGGGCTTTAATTCGTGACCACCCCCAAAAAATTGAAATTTTCATCCAAATTCTAAAAAAAATGATATTTTTATATGAAAAACTTCTTTTGCCCATATCTCCTAAACTAAGCGTCCTACAGCGAAAAGGGCTTTAATTCGTGACCACCCTCAAAAATTGAAATTTCCATCCAAATCCTAAAAAAATTTAAATTTTTATATGAAAAACTTCTTTTGCCCATATCTCCTAAACTATGTGTCCCAAAGCGAAAAGGGCTTTAATTCGTGACCACCCCCAAAAAATTGAAAAATCCACCCAACCCTAAAAAAATTGAAATTTTTATATGAAAAACTTCTTTTGCCCATATCTCCTAAACTAAGCGTTCTAGAGCGAAAAGGGCTTTAATTCGTGACCACCCCAAAAAATTGAAATTTTCATCCAAATTCTAAAAAAATTGAAATTTTTATATGAAAAACTTCTTTTGCCCATATCTCCTAAACTAAGCGTACTACAGCGAAAAGGGCTTTAATTCGTGACCATCCCCCAAAAATTGAAATTTTCATCCAAATTCTAATAAAAATGAAATTTTTATATGAAAAACTTCTTTTGCCCATATCTCCTAAACTAAGCGTCCTAGAGCGAAAAGGGCTTTAATTCGTGACCACCCCAAAAAATTGAAATTTTCATCCAAATTCTAAAAAAATGAAATTTTTATATGAAAAACTTCTTTTGCCCATATCTCCTAAACTAAGGGTCCTAGAGCGAAAAGGGCTTTAATTCGTGACCACCCCCAAAAAATTGAAAAATCCACCCAAACCTAAAAAAATCCTCCTAAACTAAGCGTCCTAGAGCGAAAAGGGCTTTAATTCGTGACCACCCCAAAAAATTGAAATTTTCATCCAAATTCTAAAAAAATGAAATTTTTATATGAAAAACTTCTTTTGCCCATATCTCCTAAACTAAGCGTCCTAGAGCGAAAAGGGCTTTATTTCGTGACCACCCCAAAAAATTGAAATTTGCATCCAAATCCTAAAAAAATTTAAATTTTTATATGAAAAACTTCTTTTGCCCATATCTCCTAAACTAAGCGTCCTAGAGCGAAAAGGGCTTTAATTCGTGACCACCCCAAAAAATTGAAATTTGCATCCAAATCCTAAAAAAATTGAAATTTTTATATGAAAAACTTCTTTTGCCCATATCTCCTAAACTAAGCGTCCTAGAGCAAAAAGGGCTTTAATTCGTGACCACCCCCAAAAAATTGAAAAATCCACCCAAACCTAAAAAAATTGAAATTTTTATATGAAAAACTTCTTTTGCCCATATCTCCTAAACTAAGCGTCCTAGAGCGAAAAGGGCTTTAATTCGTGACCACCCCCAAAAAATTGAAATTTTCATCCAAATTCTACAAAAAAATGATATTTTTATATGAAAAACTTCTTTTGCCCATATCTCCTAAACTAAGCGTCCTAGAGCGAAAAGGGCTTTAATTCGTGACCACCCCCAAAAAATTGAAAAATCCACCCAAACCTAAAAAATTGAAATTTTTATATGAAAAACTTCTTTTGCCCATATCTCCTAAACTAAGCGTTCTAGAGCGAAAAGGGCTTTAATTCGTGACCAACCCCAAAAAATTGAAATTTTCATCCAAATTCTAAAAAAATTGAAATTTTTATATGAAAAACTTCTTTTGCCCATATCTCCTAAACTAAGCGTCCTACAGCGAAAAGGGCTTTAATTCGTGACCATCCCCCAAAAATTGAAATTTTCATCCAAATTCTAATAAAAATGAAATTTTTATATGAAAAACTTCTTTTGCCCATATCTCCTAAACTAAGCGTCCTACAGCGAAAAGGGCTTTAATTCGTGACCACCCTCAAAAATTGAAATTTCCATCCAAATCCTAAAAAAATTTAAATTTTTATATGAAAAACTTCTTTTGCCCATATCTCCTAAACTAAGCGTCCTAGAGCGAAAAGGGCTTTAATTCGTGACCACCCCCAAAAAATTTAAATTTTCATCCAAATCCTAAAAAAAATGAAATTTTTATATGAAAAACTTCTTTTGCCCATATCTCCTAAACTAAGAGTCCTAGAGCGAAAAGGGCTTTAATTCGTGACCACCCCAAAAAATTGAAATTTGCATCCAAATCTTAAAAAAATTGAAATTTTTATATGAAAAACTTCTTTTGCCCATATCTCCTAAACTAAGCGTCCTAGAGCGAAAAGGGCTTTAATTCGTGACCACCCAAAAAAAATGAAATTTGCATCCAAATCCTAAAAAAATTGAAATTTTTATATGAAAAACTTCTTTTGCCCATATCTCCTAAACTAAGTGTCCCAAAGCGAAAAGGGCTTTAATTCGTGACCACCCCCAAAAAATTGAAAAATCCGCCCAACCCTAAAAAAATTGAAATTTTTATATGAAAAACTTCTTTTGCCCATATCTCCTAAACTAAGCGTCCTAGAGCGAAAAGGGCTTTAATTCGTGACCACCCCAAAAAATTGAAATTTGCATCCAAATCCTAAAAAAATTGAAATTTTTATATGAAAAACTTCTTTTGCCCATATCTCCTAAACTAAGCGTCCTAGAGCGAAAAGGGCTTTAATTCGTGACCACCCCAAAAAATTGAAATTTGCATCCAAATCCTAAAAAAATTGAAATTTTTATATGAAAAACTTCTTTTGCCCATATCTCCTAAACTAAGCGTCCTAGAGCGAAAAGGGCTTTAATTCGTTACCACCCCAAAAAATTGAAATTTTCATCCAAATTCTAAAAAAATGAAATTTTTATATGAAAAACTTCTTTTGCCCATATCTCCTAAACTAAGGGTCCTAGAGCGAAAAGGGCTTTAATTCGTGACCACCCCCAAAAAATTGAAAAATCCACCCAAACCTAAAAAAATCCTCCTAAACTAAGCGTCCTAGAGCGAAAAGGGCTTTAATTCGTGACCACCCCAAAAAATTGAAATTTTCATCCAAATTCTAAAAAAATGAAATTTTTATATGAAAAACTTCTTTTGCCCATATCTCCTAAACTAAGCGTCCTAGAGCGAAAAGGGCTTTATTTCGTGACCACCCCAAAAAATTGAAATTTGCATCCAAATCCTAAAAAAATTGAAATTTTTATATGAAAAACTTCTTTTGCCCATATCTCCTAAACTAAGCGTCCTAGAGCGAAAAGGGCTTTAATTCGTGACCACCCCAAAAAATTGAAATTTGCATCCAAATCCTAAAAAAATTGAAATTTTTATATGAAAAACTTCTTTTGCCCATATCTCCTAAACTAAGCGTCCTAGAGCGAAAAGGGCTTTAATTCGTGACCACCCCCAAAAAATTGAAAAATCCACCCAAACCTAAAAAAATTGAAATTTTTATATGAAAAACTTCTTTTGCCCATATCTCCTAAACTAAGCGTCCTAGAGCGAAAAGGGCTTTAATTCGTGACCACCCCCAAAAAATTGAAATTTTCATCCAAATTCTAAAAAAAATGATATTTTTATATGAAAAACTTCTTTTGCCCATATCTCCTAAACTAAGCGTCCTACAGCGAAAAGGGCTTTAATTCGTGACCACCCTCAAAAATTGAAATTTCCATCCAAATCCTAAAAAAATTTAAATTTTTATATGAAAAACTTCTTTTGCCCATATCTCCTAAACTAAGGGTCCTAGAGCGAAAAGGGCTTTAATTCGTGACCACCCCCAAAAAATTGAAAAATCCACCCAAACCTAAAAAAATTGAAATTTTTATATGAAAAACTTCTTTTGCCCATATCTCCTAAACTAAGCGTTCTAGAGCGAAAAGGGCTTTAATTCGTGACCACCCCCAAAAAATTGAAATTTTCATCCAAATTCTAAAAAAAATTGAAATTTTTATATGAAAAACTTCTTTTGCCCATATCTCCTAAACTAAGCGTCCTACAGCGAAAAGGGCTTTAATTCGTGACCATCCCCCAAAAATTGAAATTTTCATCCAAATTCTAATAAAAATGAAATTTTTATATGAAAAACTTCTTTTGCCCATATCTCCTAAACTAAGCGTCCTACAGCGAAAAGGGCTTTAATTCGTGACCACCCTCAAAAATTGAAATTTCCATCCAAATCCTAAAAAAATTTAAATTTTTATATGAAAAACTTCTTTTGCCCATATCTCCTAAACTAAGCGTCCTAGAGCGAAAAGGGCTTTAATTCGTGACCACCCCCAAAAAATTGAAATTTGCATCCAAATCCTAAAAAAATTGAAATTTTTATATGAAAAACTTCTTTTGCCCATATCTCCTAAACTAAGCGTCCTAGAGCGAAAAGGGCTTTAATTCGTGACCACCCCAAAAAATTGAAATTTCCATCCAAATTCTAAAAAAATGAAATTATGATATGAAAAACTTCTTTTGCCCATATCTCCTAAACTAAGAGTCCTAGAGCGAAAAGGGCTTTAATTCGTGACCACCCCAAAAAATTGAAATTTTCATCCAAATTCTAAAAAAATGAAATTTTGATATGAAAAACTTCTTTTGCCCATATCTCCTAAACTAAGCGTCCTAGAGCGAAAAGGGCTTTAATTCGTGACCACCCCAAAAAATTGAAATTTCCATCCAAATTCTAAAAAAATGAAATTTTGATATGAAAAACTTCTTTTGCCCATATCTCCTAAACTAAGGGTCCTAGAGCGAAAAGGGCTTTAATCGTGACCACCCCCAAAAAATTGAAAAATCCACCCAAACCTAAAAAAATTTAAATTTTTATATGAAAAACTTCTTTTGCTCATATCTCCTAAACTAAGCGTCCTAGAGCGAAAAGGGCTTTAATTCGTGACCACCCCAAAAAATTAAAATTTGCATCCAAATCCTAAAAAAATTGAAATTTTTATATGAAAAACTTCTTTTGCCCATATCTCCTAAACTAAGCGTCCTAGAGCGAAAAGGGCTTTAATTCGTGACCACCCCCAAAAAATTGAAATTTACATCCAAATCCTAAAAAAAATGAAATTTTTATATGAAAAACTTCTTTTGCCCATATCTCCTAAACTAAGCGTCCTAGAGCGAAAAGGGCTTTAATTCGTTACCACCCCAAAAAATTGAAAAATCCACCCAACCCTAAAAAAATTGAAATTTTTATATGAAAAACTTCTTTTGCCCATATCTCCTAAACTAAGAGTCCTAGAGCGAAAAGGGCTTTAATTCGTGACCACCCAAAAAAAAATGAAATTTGCATCCAAATCCTAAAAAAATTGAAATTTTTATATGAAAAACTTCTTTTGCCCATATCTCCTAAACTAAGTGTCCCAAAGCGAAAAGGGCTTTAATTCGTGACCACCCCCAAAAAATTGAAAAATCCACCCAACCCTAAAAAAATTGAAATTTTTATATGAAAAACTTCTTTTGCCCATATCTCCTAAACTAAGCGTCCTAGAGCGTAAAGGGCTTTAATTCGTGACCACCCCAAAAAATTGAAATTTGCATCCAAATCCTAAAAAAATTGAAATTTTTATATGAAAAACTTCTTTTGCCCATATCTCCTAAACTAAGCGTCCTAGAGCGAAAAGGGCTTTAATTCGTGACCACCCCAAAAAATTGAAATTTGCATCCAAATCCTAAAAAAATTGAAATTTTTATATGAAAAACTTCTTTTGCCCATATCTCCTAAACTAAGCGTCCTAGAGCGAAAAGGGCTTTAATTCGTTACCACCCCAAAAAATTGAAAAATCCACCCAACCCTAAAAAAATTGAAATTTTTATATGAAAAACTTCTTTTGCCCATATCTCCTAAACTAAGCGTCCTAGAGCGAAAAGGGCTTTAATTCGTGACCACCCCAAAAAATTGAAATTTGCATCCAAATCCTAAAAAAATTGAAATTTTTATATGAAAAACTTCTTTTGCCCATATCTCCTAAACTAAGCGTCCTAGAGCGAAAAGGGCTTTAATTCGTGACCACCCCAAAAAATTGAAATTTGCATCCAAATCCTAAAAAAATTGAAATTTTTATATGAAAAACTTCTTTTGCCCATATCTCCTAAACTAAGCGTCCTAGAGCGAAAAGGGCTTTAATTCGTTACCACCCCAAAAAATTGAAATTTTCATCCAAATTCTAAAAAAATGAAATTTTTATATGAAAAACTTCTTTTGCCCATATCTCCTAAACTAAGGGTCCTAGAGCGAAAAGGGCTTTAATTCGTGACCACCCCCAAAAAATTGAAAAATCCACCCAAACCTAAAAAAATCCTCCTAAACTAAGCGTCCTAGAGCGAAAAGGGATTTAATTCGTGACCACCCCAAAAAATTGAAATTTTCATCCAAATTCTAAAAAAATGAAATTTTTATATGAAAAACTTCTTTTGCCCATATCTCCTAAACTAAGCGTCCTAGAGCGAAAAGGGCTTTATTTCGTGACCACCCCAAAAAATTGAAATTTGCATCCAAATCCTAAAAAAATTGAAATTTTTATATGAAAAACTTCTTTTGCCCATATCTCCTAAACTAAGCGTCCTAGAGCGAAAAGGGCTTTAATTCGTGACCACCCCAAAAAATTGAAATTTTCATCCAAATTCTAAAAAAATTGAAATTTTTATATGAAAAACTTCTTTTGCCCATATCTCCTAAACTAAGCGTCCTACAGCGAAAAGGGCTTTAATTCGTGACCATCCCCCAAAAATTGAAATTTTCATCCAAATTCTAATAAAAATGAAATTTTTATATGAAAAACTTCTTTTGCCCATATCTCCTAAACTAAAAAAATTTAAATTTTTATATGAAAAACTTCTTTTGCCCATATCTCCTAAACTAAGCGTCCTAGAGCGAAAAGGGCTTTAATTCGTGACCACCCCCAAAAAATTGAAATTTTCGTCCAAATCCTAAAAAAATTGAAATTTTTATATGAAAAACTTATTTTGCCCATATCTCCTAAACTAAGCGTCCTAGAGCGAAAAGGGCTTTAATTCGTGACCACTCCCAAAAAATTGAAAAATCCACCCAAACCTAAAAAAATTGAAATTTTTATATGAAAAACTTCTTTTGCCCGTATCTCCTAAACTAAGCGTCCTAGAGCGAAAAGGGCTTTAATTCGTGACTACCCCAAAATATTGAAATTTTCATCCAAATCCTAAAAAAATGAAATTTTTATATGAAAAACTTATTTTGCCCATATCTCCTAAACTAAGCGTTCTAGAGCGAAAAGGGCTTTAATTCGTGACCACCCCCAAAAAATTGAAATTTTCATCCAAATTCTAAAAAAATGAAATTTTTATATGAAAAACTTCTTTTGCCCATATCTCCTAAACTAAGGGTCCTAGAGCGAAAAGGGCTTTAATTCGTGACCACCCCCAAAAAATTGAAATTTTCATCCAAATTCTAAAAAAAAATGAAATTTTTATATGAAAAACTTCTTTTGCCCATATCTCCTAAACTAAGCGTCCTACAGCGAAAAGGGCTTTAATTCGTGACCACCCTCAAAAATTGAAATTTCCATCCAAATCCTAAAAAAATTTAAATTTTTATATGAAAAACTTCTTTTGCCCATATCTCCTAAACTAAGCGTCCTAGAGCGAAAAGGGCTTTAATTCGTGACCCCAAAAAATTGAAAAATCCACCCAAACCTAAAAAAATTTAAATTTTTATATGAAAAACTTCTTTTGCCCATATCTCCTAAACTAAGCGTCCTAGAGCGAAAAGGGCTTTAATTCGTGACTACTCCAAAATATTGAAATTTTCATCCAAATCCTAAAAAAAGGAAATTTTTATATGAAAAACTTCTTTTGTCCATATCTCCTAAACTAAGCGTCCTAGAGCGAAAAGGGCTTTAATTCGTGACCACCCCCAAAAAATTGAAATTTTCGTCCAAATCCTAAAAAAATTGAAATTTTTATATGAAAAACTTCTTTTGCCCGTATCTCCTAAACTAAGCGTCCTAGAGCGAAAAGGGCTTTAATTCGTGACTACCCCAAAATATTGAAATTTTCATCCAAATCCTAAAAAAATGAAATTTTTATATGAAAAACTTCTTTTGCCCATATCTCCTAAACTAAGCGTCCTAGAGCGAAAAGGGCTTTAATTCGTGACCACCCCCAAAAAATTGAAATTTTCATCCAAATTCTAAAAAAATGAAATTTTTATATGAAAAACTTCTTTTGCCCATATCTCCTAAACTAAGCGTTCTAGAGCGAAAAGGGCTTTAATTCATCCAAATTCTAAAAAAATGAATTTTTTATATGAAAAACAGCGAAAAGGGCTTTAATTCGTGACTACCCCAAAATATTGAAATTTTCATCCAAATCCTAAAAAAATTGAAATTTTTATATGAAAAACTTCTTTTGCCCATATCTCCTAAACTAAGCGTCCTAGAGCGAAAAGGGCTTTAATTCGTGACCACCCCCAAAAAATTGAAAAATCCACCCAAACCTAAAAAATTGAAATTTTTATAAGAAAAACTTCTTTTGCCCATATCTCCTAAACTAAGCGTCCTAGAGCGAAAAGGGCTTTAATTCGTGACTACCCCAAAATATTGAAATTTTCATCCAAATCCTAAAAAAAGGAAATTTTTATATGAAAAACTTCTTTTGCCCATATCTCCTAAACTAAGCGTCCTAGAGCGAAATGGGCTTTAATTCGTGACCACCCCCAAAAAATTGAAATTTTCGTCCAAATTCTAAAAAAAATGAAATTTTTATATGAAAAACTTCTTTTGCCCATATCTCCTAAACTAAGCGTCCTATAGCGAAAAGGGCTTTAATTCGTGACCACCCCCAAAAAATTGAAATTTTCATCCAAATTCTAAAAAAAATGAAATTTTTATATGAAAAACTTCTTTTGCCCATATCTCCTAAACTAAGCGTTCTAGAGCGAAAAGGGCTTTAATTCGTGACCACCCCCAAAAAATTGAAATTTTCATCCAAATTCTAAAAAAATTGAAATTTTTATATGAAAAACTTCTTTTGCCCATATCTCCTAAACTAAGCGTCCTAAGGCGAAAAGGGCTTTAATTCGTGACCACCCCCAAAAAATTGAAATTTTCATCCAAATTCTAAAAAAATGAAATTTTTATATGAAAAACTTCTTTTGCCCATATCTTAGGATTCATCAAAATCCTAAAAAAATTGAAATTTTTATATGAAAAACTTCTTTTGCCCATATCTCCTAAACTAAGCGTCCTAGAGCGAAAAGGGCTTTAATTCGTGACCACCCCCAAAAAATTGAAAAATCCACCCAAACCTAAAAAAATTGAAATTTTTATATGAAAAACTTCTTTTGCCCGTATCTCCTAAACTAAGCGTCCTAGAGCGAAAAGGGCTTTAATTCGTGACTACCCCAAAATATAGAAATTTTCATCCAAATCCTAAAAAAATGAAATTTTTATATGAAAAACTTATTTTGCCCATATCTCCTAAACTAAGCGTTCTAGAGCGAAAAGGGCTTTAATTCGTGACCACCCCCAAAAAATTGAAATTTTCATCCAAATTCTAAAAAAATGAAATTTTTATATGAAAAACTTCTTTTGCCCATATCTCCTAAACTAAGGGTCCTAGAGCGAAAAGGGCTTTAATTCGTGACCACCCCCAAAAAATTGAAATTTTCATCAAAATCCTAAAAAAATTGAAATTTTTATATGAAAAACTTCTTTTGCCCATATCTCCTAAACTAAGCGTCCTAGAGCGAAAAGGGCTTTAATTCGTGACCACCCCCAAAAAATTGAAAAATCCACCCAAACCTAAAAAATTGAAATTTTTATAAGAAAAACTTCTTTTGCCCATATCTCCTAAACTAAGCGTCCTAGAGCGAAAAGGGCTTTAATTCGTGACTACCCCAAAATATTGAAATTTTCATCCAAATCCTAAAAAAAGGAATTTTTTATATGAAAAACTTCTTTTGCCCATATCTCCTAAACTAAGCGTCCTAGAGCGAAATGGGCTTTAATTCGTGACCACCCCCAAAAAATTGAAATTTTCGTCCAAATCCCAAGAAAAATTGAAATTTTTATATGAAAAACTTCTTTTGCCCATATCTGCTAAACTAAGGGTCCTAGAGCGAAAAGGGCTTTAATTCGTGACCACCCCCAAAAATTGAAAAATCCACCCAAACCTAAAAAAATTTACATTTTTATATGAAAAACTTCTTTTGCCCGTATCTCCTAAACTATGCGTCCTAGAGCGAAAAGGGCTTTAATTCGTGACTACCCCAAAATATTGAAATTTTCATCCAAATCCTAAAAAAATGAAATTTTTATATGAAAAACTTCTTTTGCCCATATCTCCTAAACTAAGCGTTCTAGAGCGAAAAGGGCTTTAATTCGTGACCACCCCCAAAAAATTGAAATTTTCATCCAAATTCTAAAAAAATGAAATTTTTATATGAAAAACTTCTTTTGCCCATATCTCCTAAACTAAGCGTCCTACAGCGAAAAGGGCTTTAATTCGTGACCATCCCCCAAAAATTGAAATTTTCATCAAAATCCTAAAAAAATTGAAATTTTTATATGAAAAACTTCTTTTGCCCATATCTCCTAAACTAAGCGTCCTAGAGCGAAAAGGGCTTTAATTCGTGACCACCCCCAAAAAATTGAAAAATCCACCCAAACCTAAAAAATTGAAATTTTTATAAGAAAAACTTCTTTTGCCCATATCTCCTAAACTAAGCGTCCTAGAGCGAAAAGGGCTTTAATTCGTGACTACCCCAAAATATTGAAATTTTCATCCAAATCCTAAAAAAAAGAAATTTTTATATGAAAAACTTCTTTTGCCCATATCTCCTAAACTAAGCGTCCTAGAGCGAAATGGGCTTTAATTCGTGACCACCCCCAAAAAATTGAAATTTTCGTCCAAATCCCAAGAAAAATTGAAATTTTTATATGAAAAAGTTCTTTTGCCCATATCTCCTAAACTAAGGGTCCTAGAGCGAAAAGGGCTTTAATTCGTGACCACCCCCAAAATATTGAAATTTTCATCCAAATCCTAAAAAAAGGAAATTTTTATATGAAAAACTTCTTTTGCCCATATCTCCTAAACTAAGGGTCCTAGAGCGAAAAGGGCTTTAATTCGTGACCACCCCCAAAAATTTGAAAAATCCACCCAAACCTAAAAAATATAAATTTTTATATGAAAAACTTCTTTTGCCCATATCTCCTAAACTAAGCGTCCTAGAGCGAAAAGGGCTTTAATTCGTGACTACCCCAAAATATTGAAATTTTCATCCAAATCCTAAAAAAAGGAAATTTTTATATGAAAAACTTCTTTTGCCCATATCTCCTAAACTAAGCGTCCTAGAGCGAAAAGGGCTTTAATTCGTGACTACCCCCAAAAAATTGAAATTTTCGTCCAAATCCCAAGAAAAATTGAAATTTTTATATGAAAAACTTCTTTTGCCCATATCTCCTAAACTAAGCGTCCTAGAGCGAAAAGGGCTTTAATTCGTGACCACCCCCAAAAAATTGAAATTTTCGTCCAAATCCCAAGAAAAATTGAAATTTTTATATGAAAAACTTCTTTTGCCCATATCTCCTAAACTAAGCGTCCTAGAGCGAAAAGGGCTTTAATTCGTGACCACCCCCAAAAAAGTGAAATTTTCGTCCAAATCCTAAAAAAATTGAAATTTTTATATGAAAAACTTCTTTTGCCCATATCTCCTAAACTAAGGGACCTAGAGCGAAATGGGCTTTAATTCGTGACCACCCCCAAAAAATTGAAATTTGCATCCAAATCCTAAAAAAATTGAAATTTTTATATGAAAAACTTCTTTTGCCCATATCTCCTAAACTAAGCGTCCTAGAGCGAAAAGGGCTTTAATTCGTGACCACCCCCAAAAAATTGAAAAATCCACCCAAACCTAAAAAAATTGAAATTTTTATATGAAAAACTTCTTTTGCCCATATCTCCTAAACTAAGCGTCCTAGAGCGAAAAGGGCTTTAATTCGTGACCACCCCCAAAAAATTGAAATTTGCATCCAAATCCTAAAAAAATTGAAATTTTTATATGAAAAACTTCTTTTGCCCATATCTCCTAAACTAAGCGTCCTAGAGCGAAAAGGGCTTTAATTCGTGACCACCCCCAAAAAATTGAAAAATCCACCCAAACCTAAAAAAATTGAAATTTTTATATGAAAAACTTCTTTTGCCCATATCTCCTAAACTAAGCGTCCTAGAGCGATGTAATGTTTGCCGTGTGGTAGGCAAACGGTCACCAGACAAAACGATACTTGCAAACAAAATTGGCAAGCGTTCTCCAAAAGGACAAAATAAAGGATGCTTGCCGTGAAGTACAGGCAAGTGTCCACTCAGAAACAAATTTTAAAGATTACAAGGAGAAGATCCTATCTCTACCTGCCCGATTTTTGGCCGGCGCTTAAAAGCGCCACTAGACCAGCTAATTTTTGTTGCAGGCACTCTACAGTGCCACTTCAACTCAGAGAAAAATAAAAAGCCAGTTGTTTAGGCTCTGTGTAATATCTTTCTGATTTTATTTTCGAAAATGTAATGAATTTATACAAAATTTGGAACTTAGAATTATTGACTACTGAGTGAAAAAATGTACTAATACTATTTCAATAAATGGAGTATAGAACTATGGGGCTCACTTATACATGCATGTATTTCTATGAAGAATTGATCTACATTTTACCAATACTTTTACTTTCTTTGAGATGCAGGCCTTTCTTAATTCCTATTGGTGGTCATTTGACTCAATTCTGAGTTCATGCAGTTGGTCTACTTACAAAACAATGTATGCAATCCCAACTGGAAACTCTAAACCAATGAAAAGTGTCACATGCCACCAACATCTAATTGGAACTCCACTGAGTGCATTCAACTCAGTCACTACCAAGTGTGTGACTGACCTGCGTCAACAAAAACAAAATATGAATGCGCCAAGAATACAAGTGGATCAAAAAATAGAGTACTGTATGGTAATGAGAATGCATGTGTAAGTGAAGAATAAGAGGGAAGAAGTGGAGAGTGTGTTTGGTCACACTACACCCTCGCCCTTAAAAGAAATGTACACAATTTGGTTATTTTATAGATCAAATTGGGGACATGTTTGTAATATAAGATTTATTGTGTTGTATTGTAGTGGTTTGTTTACAAATTTGTGTTTTGCTTTACAGAGTTTTCTTTGATATGTGATACTAGATATAAGTGTTTAGCTAGTTGATATATATAAATATATATTTTTTTTTTTGGAATACGTACATATTAGAAATACAATGGTTAAATTTGGTATTTTTTTAATAAATTTTTGTGTACAGTTTTTTCTTTATTATCTATTTGTAGTGTTACATTTAAATTATCTATATTTGATATTCTATAGGGACCATGGTAAGGTGGCTGATTTTTTCTTCTATTTTCCCTTTTTACTAAAACTAAATCACCTATTCTAAGGTCTATCCTATTTGTATTTATCAAAAAGTTCTGGCTTCTCTTAAGTTTTACTTGTTCTACTAGTTTCGTGACATTTTCAATAGAGATTTTTAGTTATAGTTTCAGCTCATTTGCGTAGTTATCTAAGTCATAAACTTTTTCGGCGTTCATTATGTTTTCCCCTGGTATTGTCGGTAATTTACCAAAAATTAGTTCGAATGGTGAATACCCTGTATCAACATGTGGTGTTGTATTATATGCGAATGCATAATATGGTATCCACTCATTCCAATTATCGTCATTTACAAAAGACAAAAAGTATTCATTTAGAACTCTATGGTTTCTTTCGACTGTTCCCAAAGTTTCGTGGTGATATGGTGTAGAAAATCTTTGTTCAATCCGTAATAGATTGCACATTTCATTCATCAAATCGTTCACGAATTCGGTGCCTCTATCGGATTTCAAAGTTTTGAATAACCCATATTGTAAAATTAGGTTTTCATTCAAACATTTTGCTATCGACTTGGCTTCTTTAGTCTCCATAGGAACGGCTATGACATACTTGGTCAATTCACATTGCATTGTCAATATGTAACGATAATTGTTTGAGGGGCGTAAGGGGCCTACTGTGTCAATGACAACTACACTGAAACTGTCTGTTGGTGTGTCCGTTTTCATTAACGGTTCTTTTGTGTGTTTTATTTGCTTGTTTCTTTGGCATAAGTCACAAGTTGACACATATTTTTTTTACCATTTTAGACATATTCTTCCATACATATTTTTGTTTTAATTTTAAAATTGTTTTTCTGACTCCAAAATGACCTCCGCATGGTGTATCGTGATATAATTTAATTAGTTCTAATTGTTCCGGATTACTTTTTATTTCTCGAGGTTTTTCATATAACAAGATATTGACGTCATAATTCTTCAAATAATTATTCATTTTTTCTTTAAATTTCGCTAGCGTTATTATTTTATATATTTCGTCACCTTTATCTAGTGCGAAAGTTTTAATATTCATTCTGCTTAACTCAGATGGTAGCTTGTCCCAAAGATTACCTAAGTAATAGGGATTATCACTACATCTTACGCGCGATTCGTTCACAGAATGATCATAATCAATATTCAATTTCTTAGTCGACCTGTCTATAATAAATCTCAATTTTCTCGCGAGTTTAATATCTTTAATAGATGTACATTCCCAAACTTTGAGTTGATCAGACTCATTATGGGAAGACATCTCTTCCTTCCTGTCCTCTTTATCTGTGCACATTTTTCTTTTCATCCCTCGAGTTATCACCAGCGATTTTTTAACTTTCTCATCTATTTCTTGAGGTATCATCGATCTCAATGTATCGGAGTCTATCTTTATACGCGATAATGCATCTGCATTTGTATTATTTGTTCCTTTTTTATAAACAATTTCAAAATCATAATCTGATAGTTCTAGTCTAATTCGAGTCAATTTAGAACTGGGGTTCTTGTGAGTAAACAAAGAAACTAAAGGTCGATGGTCTGTAACCACAATAAATTTCCTACCATATAAATATGGATGGAAAAATTGGATACATCCATTGGGGAATTCCTAATAATTCTTTCTCGAAATCGGGGCATTGCAAAATTTGTCGAAATCGGGGTATTGCAAAATTTTAATCCCGCCAATACAACTTGTTCCTAAGTATTTCGAAAGCTTCCTGACATTGTTGTGTCCATTCGAATTTCGTATTCTTCTTCACTAAGGCATTCAAACACGATATAACAGCCGTTCTGTTAAAATCTTCAATGAAATATAGACGTTTCACCATTATTTGGAAAAAAAACTCCTTTCCTAAAATTCCATTCAACAGTTACATTTTATCCAAGAATAATGCCATCAAAATTAGGTTTTTACGAAATGTAGATCAAGCATGTACAAATTTTTCAAATATAGTTTTCAAATCATCTTCATTTTTCTGTTTCAAACAAGTTACTAGCCAAAAAAATCAAGCTGTGTGGGTTACTTTATGCAAATTGGTAAAAGTAAGAAGTATTAATCGCCATTAAGCGCAGTTTACAAAAAAAAAAAAAACAACTTCCTTACCGCAGGAAAAGTTTGAGTCATACGAGCATTTGTTTTTTGTTTTACAATTTACTTAAAGATTTAATTGGATAATATTGGTCCATTTTAATTTATTTAAAACAGTACCATACTTATTTCTATATATATACTTTTTGCAGATATTTCTCTCTTTTTTTTTTTTTTGCAATAATAATTTTTATTATATTTGTTTTTTTTTTTTAGTAATAATTGTAATTGAGAAATAATATTGGTTATATGTTTGTTACAATCTTCTTAATTTTTAAATATTTTTTTAAATTATATGCTAGTACCTATATTATGGGGAAATGATGAAATCCATTTCTTCTTTGTCTTTTTCGGGATGTTTTGTGATGTCGCCCAAAGTTTCAAATTCATACATCATACGTGGCAATTCTCGTAATGGTTGATTTTCTTTTCGTAATCGTTCTCGTTCCATTTCCATAGGGACAGATCGTATTTGGGCACAATATAGTTTAAGGAGACATAAGGTGCACACGTTAGTGGGTATTTTGAATGTTGAATGCGATTTCGTCGACATTATGTAGGTCATCCTTCTTAGTGGTTTGCTGGTTAAATTATTAAGTGTCAAACTAGGATCCATAAGGATGTTGTAGGATCTAAATCCGCAGAATAGAAGTCAAATGGTCTTCCTTCTTCAGATTTGATGACGGCAGGATCGAAGTCCGCAGGATCGCCATGTAATGTTTGCCGTGTGGTAGGCAAACGGTCACCAGACAAAACGATACTTGCAAACAAAATTGGCAAGCGTTCTCCAAAAGGACAAAATAAAGGATGCTTGCCGTGAAGTACAGGCAAGTGTCCACTCAGAAACAAATTTTAAAGATTACAAGGAGAAGATCCTATCTCTACCTGCCCGATTTTTGGCCGGCGCTTAAAAGCGCCACTAGACCAGCTAATTTTTGTTGCAGGCACTCTACAGTGCCACTTCAACTCAGAGAAAAATAAAAAGCCAGTTGTTTAGGCTCTGTGTAATATCTTTCTGATTTTATTTTCGAAAATGTAATGAATTTATACAAAATTTGGAACTTAGAATTATTGACTACTGAGTGAAAAATGTACTAATACTATTTCAATAAATGGAGTATAGAACTATGGGGCTCACTTATACATGCATGTATTTCTATGAAGAATTGATCTACATTTTACCAATACTTTTACTTTCTTTGAGATGCAGGCCTTTCTTAATTCCTATTGGTGGTCATTTGACTCAATTCTGAGTTCATGCAGTTGGTCTACTTACAAAACAATGTATGCAATCCCAACTGGAAACTCTAAACCAATGAAAAGTGTCACATGCCACCAACATCTAATTGGAACTCCACTGAGTGCATTCAACTCAGTCACTACCAAGTGTGTGACTGACCTGCGTCAACAAAAACAAAATATGAATGCGCCAAGAATACAAGTGGATCAAAAAATAGAGTACTGTATGGTAATGAGAATGCATGTGTAAGTGAAGAATAAGAGGGAAGAAGTGGAGAGTGTGTTTGGTCACACTACACCCTCGCCCTTAAAAGAAATGTACACAATTTGGTTATTTTATAGATCAAATTGGGGACATGTTTGTAATATAAGATTTATTGTGTTGTATTGTAGTGGTTTGTTTACAAATTTGTGTTATGCTTTACAGAGTTTTCTTTGATATGTGATACTAGATATAAGTGTTTAGCTAGTTGATATATATAAATATATTTTTTTTTGGAATACGTACATATTAGAAATACAATGGTTAAATTTGGTATTTTTTTAATAAATTTTTGTGTACAGTTTTTTCTTTATTATCTATTTGTAGTGTTACATTTAAATTATCTATATTTGATATTCTATAGGGACCATGGTAAGGTGGCTGATTTTTTCTTCTATTTTCCCTTTTTACTAAAACTAAATCACCTATTCTAAGGTCTATCCTATTTGTATTTATCAAAAAGTTCTGGCTTCTCTTAAGTTTTACTTGTTCTACTAGTTTCGTGGCATTTTCAATAGAGATTTTTAGTCTTAGTTTCAGCTCATTTGCGTAGTTATCTAAGTCATAAACTTTTTCGGCGTTCATTATGTTTTCCCCTGGTATTGTCGGTAATTTACCAAAAATTAGTTCGAATGGTGAATACCCTGTATCAACATGTGGTGTTGTATTATATGCGAATGCATAATATGGTATCCACTCATTCCAATTATCGTCATTTACAAAAGACAAAAAGTATTCATTTAGAACTCTATGGTTTCTTTCGACTGTTCCCAAAGTTTCGTGGTGATATGGTGTAGAAAATCTTTGTTCAATCCGTAATAGATTGCACATTTCATTCATCAAATCGTTCACGAATTCGGTGCCTCTATCGGATTTCAAAGTTTTGAATAACCCATATTGTAAAATTAGGTTTTCATTCAAACATTTTGCTATCGACTTGGCTTCTTTAGTCTCCATAGGAACGGCTATGACATACTTGGTCAATTCACATTGCATTGTCAATATGTAACGATAATTGTTTGAGGGGCGTAAGGGGCCTACTGTGTCAATGACAACTACACTGAAACTGTCTGTTGGTGTGTCCGTTTTCATTAACGGTTCTTTTGTGTGTTTTATTTGCTTGTTTCTTTGGCATAAGTCACAAGTTGACACATATTTTTTTACCATTTTAGACATATTCTTCCATACATATTTTTGTTTTAATTTTAAAATTGTTTTTCTGACTCCAAAATGACCTCCGCATGGTGTATCGTGATATAATTTAATTAGTTCTAATTGTTCCGGATTACTTTTTATTTCTCGAGGTTTTTCATATAACAAGATATTGACGTCATAATTCTTCAAATAATTATTCATTTTTTCTTTAAATTTCGCTAGCGTTATTATTTTAAATATTTCGTCACCTTTATCTAGTGCGAAAGTTTTAATATTCATTCTGCTTAACTCAGATGGTAGCTTGTCCCAAAGATTACCTAAGTAATAGGGATTATCACTACATCTTACGCGCGATTCGTTCACAGAATTATCATAATCAATATTCAATTTCTTAGTCGACCTGTCTATAATAAATCTCAATTTTCTCGCGAGTTTAATATCTTTAATAGATGTACATTCCCAAACTTTGAGTTGATCAGACTCATTATGGGAAGACATCTCTTCCTTCCTGTCCTCTTTATCTGTGCACATTTTTCTTTTCATCCCTCGAGTTATCACCAGCGATTTTTTAACTTTCTCATCTATTTCTTGAGGTATCATCGATCTCAATGTATCGGAGTCTATCTTTATACGCGATAATGCATCTGCATTTGTATTATTTGTTCCTTTTTTATAAACAATTTCAAAATCATAATCTGATAGTTCTAGTCTAATTCGAGTCAATTTAGAACTGGGGTTCTTGTGAGTAAACAAAGAAACTAAAGGTCGATGGTCTGTAACCACAATAAATTTCCTACAATATAAATATGGATGGAAAAATTGGATACATCCATTGGGGAATTCCTAATAATTCTTTCTCGAAATCGGGGCATTGCAAAATTTGTCGAAATCGGGGTATTGCAAAATTTTAATCCCGCCAATACAACTTGTTCCTAAGTATTTCGAAAGCTTCCTGACATTGTTGTGTCCATTCGAATTTCGTATTCTTCTTCACTAAGGCATTCAAACACGATATAACAGCCGTTCTGTTAAAATCTTCAATGAAATATAGACGTTTCACCATTATTTGGAAAAAAAAACTCCTTTCCTAAAATTCCATTCAACAGTTACATTTTATCCAAGAATAATGCCATCAAAATTAGGTTTTTACGAAATGTAGATCAAGCATGTACAAATTTTTCAAATATAGTTTTCAAATCATCTTCATTTTTCTGTTTCAAACAAGTTACTAGCCAAAAAAATCAAGCTGTGTGGGTTACTTTATGCAAATTGGTAAAAGTAAGAAGTATTAATCGCCATTAAGCGCAGTTTACAAAAAAAAAAAAAAAAACAACTTCCTTACCGCAGGAAAAGTTTGAGTCATACGAGCATTTGTTTTTTGTTTTACAATTTACTTAAAGATTTAATTGGATAATATTGGTCCATTTTAATTTATTTAAAACAGTACCATACTTATTTCTATATATATACTTTTTGCAGATATTTCTCTCTTTTTTTTTTTTTTGCAATAATAATTTTTATTATATTTGTTTTTTTTTTTTTAGTAATAATTGTAATTGAGAAATAATATTGGTTATATGTTTGTTACAATCTTCTTAATTTTTAAATATTTTTTTAAATTATATGCTAGTACCTATATTATGGGGAAATGATGAAATCCATTTCTTCTTTGTCTTTTTCGGGATGTTTTGTGATGTCGCCCAAAGTTTCAAATTCATACATCATACGTGGCAATTCTCGTAATGGTTGATTTTCTTTTCGTAATCGTTCTCGTTCCATTTCCATAGGGACAGATCGTATTTGGGCACAATATAGTTTAAGGAGACATAAGGTGCACACGTTAGTGGGTATTTTGAATGTTGAATGCGATTTCGTCCACATTATGTAGATCATCCCTCTTAGTGGTTTGCTGGTTAAATTATTAAGTGTCAAACTAGGATCCATAAGGATGTTGTAGGATCTAAATCCGCAGAATAGAAGTCAAATGGTCTTCCTTCTTCAGATTTGATGACGGCAGGATCGAAGTCCGCAGGATCGCCATGTAATGTTTGCCGTGTGGTAGGCAAACGGTCACCAGACAAAACGATACTTGCAAACAAAATTGGCAAGCGTTCTCCAAAAGGACAAAATAAAGGATGCTTGCCGTGAAGTACAGGCAAGTGTCCACTCAGAAACAAATTTTAAAGATTACAAGGAGAAGATCCTATCTCTACCTGCCCGATTTTTGGCCGGCGCTTAAAAGCGCCACTAGACCAGCTAATTTTTGTTGCAGGCACTCTACAGTGCCACTTCAACTCAGAGAAAAATAAAAAGCCAGTTGTTTAGGCTCTGTGTAATATCTTTCTGATTTTATTTTCGAAAATGTAATGAATTTATACAAAATTTGGAACTTAGAATTATTGACTACTGAGTGAAAAAATGTACTAATACTATTTCAATAAATGGAGTATAGAACTATGGGGCTCACTTATACATGCATGTATTTCTATGAAGAATTGATCTACATTTTACCAATACTTTTACTTTCTTTGAGATGCAGGCCTTTCTTAATTCCTATTGGTGGTCATTTGACTCAATTCTGAGTTCATGCAGTTGGTCTACTTACAAAACAATGTATGCAATCCCAACTGGAAACTCTAAACCAATGAAAAGTGTCACATGCCACCAACATCTAATTGGAACTCCACTGAGTGCATTCAACTCAGTCACTACCAAGTGTGTGACTGACCTGCGTCAACAAAAACAAAATATGAATGCGCCAAGAATACAAGTGGATCAAAAAATAGAGTACTGTATGGTAATGAGAATGCATGTGTAAGTGAAGAATAAGAGGGAAGAAGTGGAGAGTGTGTTTGGTCACACTACACCCTCGCCCTTAAAAGAAATGTACACAATTTGGTTATTTTATAGATCAAATTGGGGACATGTTTGTAATATAAGATTTATTGTGTTGTATTGTAGTGGTTTGTTTACAAATTTGTGTTTTGCTTTACAGAGTTTTCTTTGATATGTGATACTAGATATAAGTGTTTAGCTAGTTGATATATATAAATATATATTTTTTTTTTGGAATACGTACATATTAGAAATACAATGGTTAAATTTGGTATTTTTTTAATAAATTTTTGTGTACAGTTTTTTCTTTATTATCTATTTGTAGTGTTACATTTAAATTATCTATATTTGATATTCTATAGGGACCATGGTAAGGTGGCTGATTTTTTCTTCTATTTTCCCTTTTTACTAAAACTAAATCACCTATTCTAAGGTCTATCCTATTTGTATTTATCAAAAAGTTCTGGCTTCTCTTAAGTTTTACTTGTTCTACTAGTTTCGTGACATTTTCAATAGAGATTTTTAGTCTTAGTTTCAGCTCATTTGCGTAGTTATCTAAGTCATAAACTTTTTCGGCGTTCATTATGTTTTCCCCTGGTATTGTCGGTAATTTACCAAAAATTAGTTCGAATGGTGAATACCCTGTATCAACATGTGGTGTTGTATTATATGCGAATGCATAATATGGTATCCACTCATTCCAATTATCGTCATTTACAAAAGACAAAAAGTATTCATTTAGAACTCTATGGTTTCTTTCGACTGTTCCCAAAGTTTCGTGGTGATATGGTGTAGAAAATCTTTGTTCAATCCGTAATAGATTGCACATTTCATTCATCAAATCGTTCACGAATTCGGTGCCTCTATCGGATTTCAAAGTTTTGAATAACCCATATTGTAAAATTAGGTTTTCATTCAAACATTTTGCTATCGACTTGGCTTCTTTAGTCTCCATAGGAACGGCTATGACATACTTGGTCAATTCACATTGCATTGTCAATATGTAACGATAATTGTTTGAGGGGCGTAAGGGGCCTACTGTGTCAATGACAACTACACTGAAACTGTCTGTTGGTGTGTCCGTTTTCATTAACGGTTCTTTTGTGTGTTTTATTTGCTTGTTTCTTTGGCATAAGTCACAAGTTGACACATATTTTTTTACCATTTTAGACATATTCTTCCATACATATTTTTGTTTTAATTTTAAAATTGTTTTTCTGACTCCAAAATGACCTCCGCATGGTGTATCGTGATATAATTTAATTAGTTCTAATTGTTCCGGATTACTTTTTATTTCTCGAGGTTTTTCATATAACAAGATATTGACGTCATAATTCTTCAAATAATTATTCATTTTTTCTTTAAATTTCGCTAGCGTTATTATTTTAAATATTTCGTCACCTTTATCTAGTGCGAAAGTTTTAATATTCATTCTGCTTAACTCAGATGGTAGCTTGTCCCAAAGATTACCTAAGTAATAGGGATTATCACTACATCTTACGCGCGATTCGTTCACAGAATGATCATAATCAATATTCAATTTCTTAGTCGACCTGTCTATAATAAATCTCAATTTTCTCGCGAGTTTAATATCTTTAATAGATGTACATTCCCAAACTTTGAGTTGATCAGACTCATTATGGGAAGACATCTCTTCCTTCCTGTCCTCTTTATCTGTGCACATTTTTCTTTTCATCCCTCGAGTTATCACCAGCGATTTTTTAACTTTCTCATCTATTTCTTGAGGTATCATCGATCTCAATGTATCGGAGTCTATCTTTATACGCGATAATGCATCTGCATTTGTATTATTTGTTCCTTTTTTATAAACAATTTCAAAATCATAATCTGATAGTTCTAGTCTAATTCGAGTCAATTTAGAACTGGGGTTCTTGTGAGTAAACAAAGAAACTAAAGGTCGATGGTCTGTAACCACAATAAATTTCCTACCATATAAATATGGATGGAAAAATTGGATACATCCATTGGGGAATTCCTAATAATTCTTTCTCGAAATCGGGGCATTGCAAAATTTGTCGAAATCGGGGTATTGCAAAATTTTAATCCCGCCAATACAACTTGTTCCTAAGTATTTCGAAAGCTTCCTGACATTGTTGTGTCCATTCGAATTTCGTATTCTTCTTCACTAAGGCATTCAAACACGATATAACAGCCGTTCTGTTAAAATCTTCAATGAAATATAGACGTTTCACCATTATTTGGAAAAAAAAACTCCTTTCCTAAAATTCCATTCAACAGTTACATTTTATCCAAGAATAATGCCATCAAAATTAGGTTTTTACGAAATGTAGATCAAGCATGTACAAATTTTTCAAATATAGTTTTCAAATCATCTTCATTTTTCTGTTTCAAACAAGTTACTAGCCAAAAAAATCAAGCTGTGTGGGTTACTTTATGCAAATTGGTAAAAGTAAGAAGTATTAATCGCCATTAAGCGCAGTTTACAAAAAAAAAAAACAACTTCCTTACCGCAGGAAAAGTTTGAGTCATACGAGCATTTGTTTTTTGTTTTACAATTTACTTAAAGATTTAATTGGATAATATTGGTCCATTTTAATTTATTTAAAACAGTACCATACTTATTTCTATATATATATACTTTTTGCAGATATTTCTCTCTTTTTTTTTTTTTTGCAATAATAATTTTTATTATATTTGTTTTTTTTTTTAGTAATAATTGTAATTGAGAAATAATATTGGTTATATGTTTGTTACAATCTTCTTCATTTTTAAATATTTTTTTAAATTATATGCTAGTACCTATATTATGGGGAAATGATGAAATCCATTTCTTCTTTGTCTTTTTCGGGATGTTTTGTGATGTCGCCCAAAGTTTCAAATTCATACATCATACGTGGCAATTCTCGTAATGGTTGATTTTCTTTTCGTAATCGTTCTCGTTCCATTTCCATAGGGACAGATCGTATTT
The DNA here is from genome assembly GCF_050003625.1 of Haematobia irritans. NCBI lineage: Eukaryota > Metazoa > Arthropoda > Insecta > Diptera > Muscidae > Haematobia > Haematobia irritans. Next base: position 174,437,488 of record NC_134400.1, read on the forward strand.
GGGCACAATATAGTTTAAGGAGACATAAGGTGCACACGTTAGTGGGTATTTTGAATGTTGAATGCGATTTCGTCCACATTATGTAGATCATCCCTCTTAGTGGTTTGCTGGTTAAATTATTAAGTGTCAAACTAGGATCCATAAGGATGTTGTAGGATCTAAATCCGCAGAATAGAAGTCAAATGGTCTTCCTTCTTCAGATTTGATGACGGCAGGATCGAAGTCCGCAGGATCGCCATGTAATGTTTGCCGTGTGGTAGGCAAACGGTCACCAGACAAAACGATACTTGCAAACAAAATTGGCAAGCGTTCTCCAAAAGGACAAAATAAAGGATGCTTGCCGTGAAGTACAGGCAAGTGTCCACTCAGAAACAAATTTTAAAGATTACAAGGAGAAGATCCTATCTCTACCTGCCCGATTTTTGGCCGGCGCTTAAAAGCGCCACTAGACCAGCTAATTTTTGTTGCAGGCACTCTACAGTGCCACTTCAACTCAGAGAAAAATAAAAAGCCAGTTGTTTAGGCTCTGTGTAATATCTTTCTGATTTTATTTTCGAAAATGTAATGAATTTATACAAAATTTGGAACTTAGAATTATTGACTACTGAGTGAAAAATGTACTAATACTATTTCAATAAATGGAGTATAGAACTATGGGGCTCACTTATACATGCATGTATTTCTATGAAGAATTGATCTACATTTTACCAATACTTTTACTTTCTTTGAGATGCAGGCCTTTCTTAATTCCTATTGGTGGTCATTTGACTCAATTCTGAGTTCATGCAGTTGGTCTACTTACAAAACAATGTATGCAATCCCAACTGGAAACTCTAAACCAATGAAAAGTGTCACATGCCACCAACATCTAATTGGAACTCCACTGAGTGCATTCAACTCAGTCACTACCAAGTGTGTGACTGACCTGCGTCAACAAAAACAAAATATGAATGCGCCAAGAATACAAGTGGATCAAAAAATAGAGTACTGTATGGTAATGAGAATGCATGTGTAAGTGAAGAATAAGAGGGAAGAAGTGGAGAGTGTGTTTGGTCACACTACACCCTCGCCCTTAAAAGAAATGTACACAATTTGGTTATTTTATAGATCAAATTGGGGACATGTTTGTAATATAAGATTTATTGTGTTGTATTGTAGTGGTTTGTTTACAAATTTGTGTTTTGCTTTACAGAGTTTTCTTTGATATGTGATACTAGATATAAGTGTTTAGCTAGTTGATATATATAAATATATTTTTTTTTTGGAATACGTACATATTAGAAATACAATGGTTAAATTTGGTATTTTTTTAATAAATTTTTGTGTACAGTTTTTTCTTTATTATCTATTTGTAGTGTTACATTTAAATTATCTATATTTGATATTCTATAGGGACCATGGTAAGGTGGCTGATTTTTTCTTCTATTTTCCCTTTTTACTAAAACTAAATCACCTATTCTAAGGTCTATCCTATTTGTATTTATCAAAAAGTTCTGGCTTCTCTTAAGTTTTACTTGTTCTACTAGTTTCGTGGCATTTTCAATAGAGATTTTTAGTCTTAGTTTCAGCTCATTTGCGTAGTTATCTAAGTCATAAACTTTTTCGGCGTTCATTATGTTTTCCCCTGGTATTGTCGGTAATTTACCAAAAATTAGTTCGAATGGTGAATACCCTGTATCAACATGTGGTGTTGTATTATATGCGAATGCATAATATGGTATCCACTCATTCCAATTATCGTCATTTACAAAAGACAAAAAGTATTCATTTAGAACTCTATGGTTTCTTTCGACTGTTCCCAAAGTTTCGTGGTGATATGGTGTAGAAAATCTTTGTTCAATCCGTAATAGATTGCACATTTCATTCATCAAATCGTTCACGAATTCGGTGCCTCTATCGGATTTCAAAGTTTTGAATAACCCATATTGTAAAATTAGGTTTTCATTCAAACATTTTGCTATCGACTTGGCTTCTTTAGTCTCCATAGGAACGGCTATGACATACTTGGTCAATTCACATTGCATTGTCAATATGTAACGATAATTGTTTGAGGGGCGTAAGGGGCCTACTGTGTCAATGACAACTACACTGAAACTGTCTGTTGGTGTGTCCGTTTTCATTAACGGTTCTTTTGTGTGTTTTATTTGCTTGTTTCTTTGGCATAAGTCACAAGTTGACACATATTTTTTTACCATTTTAGACATATTCTTCCATACATATTTTTGTTTTAATTTTAAAATTGTTTTTCTGACTCCAAAATGACCTCCGCATGGTGTATCGTGATATAATTTAATTAGTTCTAATTGTTCCGGATTACTTTTTATTTCTCGAGGTTTTTCATATAACAAGATATTGACGTCATAATTCTTCAAATAATTATTCATTTTTTCTTTAAATTTCGCTAGCGTTATTATTTTAAATATTTCGTCACCTTTATCTAGTGCGAAAGTTTTAATATTCATTCTGCTTAACTCAAATGGTAGCTTGTCCCAAAGATTACCTAAGTAATAGGGATTATCACTACATCTTACGCGCGATTCGTTCACAGAATTATCATAATCAATATTCAATTTCTTAGTCGACCTGTCTATAATAAATCTCAATTTTCTCGCGAGTTTAATATCTTTAATAGATGTACATTCCCAAACTTTGAGTTGATCAGACTCATTATGGGAAGACATCTCTTCCTTCCTGTCCTCTTTATCTGTGCACATTTTTCTTTTCATCCCTCGAGTTATCACCAGCGATTTTTTAACTTTCTCATCTATTTCTTGAGGTATCATCGATCTCAATGTATCGGAGTCTATCTTTATACGCGATAATGCATCTGCATTTGTATTATTTGTTCCTTTTTTATAAACAATTTCAAAATCATAATCTGATAGTTCTAGTCTAATTCGAGTCAATTTAGAACTGGGGTTCTTGTGAGTAAACAAAGAAACTAAAGGTCGATGGTCTGTAACCACAATAAATTTCCTACCATATAAATATGGATGGAAAAATTGGATACATCCATTGGGGAATTCCTAATAATTCTTTCTCGAAATCGGGGCATTGCAAAATTTGTCGAAATCGGGGTATTGCAAAATTTTAATCCCGCCAATACAACTTGTTCCTAAGTATTTCGAAAGCTTCCTGACATTGTTGTGTCCATTCGAATTTCGTATTCTTCTTCACTAAGGCATTCAAACACGATATAACAGCCGTTCTGTTAAAATCTTCAATGAAATATAGACGTTTCACCATTATTTGGAAAAAAAAACTCCTTTCCTAAAATTCCATTCAACAGTTACATTTTATCCAAGAATAATGCCATCAAAATTAGGTTTTTACGAAATGTAGATCAAGCATGTACAAATTTTTCAAATATAGTTTTCAAATCATCTTCATTTTTCTGTTTCAAACAAGTTACTAGCCAAAAAAATCAAGCTGTGTGGGTTACTTTATGCAAATTGGTAAAAGTAAGAAGTATTAATCGCCATTAAGCGCAGTTTACAAAAAAAAAAAAAAACAACTTCCTTACCGCAGGAAAAGTTTGAGTCATACGAGCATTTGTTTTTTGTTTTACAATTTACTTAAAGATTTAATTGGATAATATTGGTCCATTTTAATTTATTTAAAACAGTACCATACTTATTTCTATATATATACTTTTTGCAGATATTTCTCTCTTTTTTTTTTTTTTGCAATAATAATTTTTATTATATTTGTTTTTTTTTTTTAGTAATAATTGTAATTGAGAAATAATATTGGTTATATGTTTGTTACAATCTTCTTAATTTTTAAATATTTTTTTAAATTATATGCTAGTACCTATATTATGGGGAAATGATGAAATCCATTTCTTCTTTGTCTTTTTCGGGATGTTTTGTGATGTCGCCCAAAGTTTCAAATTCATACATCATACGTGGCAATTCTCGTAATGGTTGATTTTCTTTTCGTAATCGTTCTCGTTCCATTTCCATAGGGACAGATCGTATTTGGGCACAATATAGTTTAAGGAGACATAAGGTGCACACGTTAGTGGGTATTTTGAATGTTGAATGCGATTTCGTCGACATTATGTAGGTCATCCTTCTTAGTGGTTTGCTGGTTAAATTATTAAGTGTCAAACTAGGATCCATAAGGATGTTGTAGGATCTAAATCCGCAGAATAGAAGTCAAATGGTCTTCCTTCTTCAGATTTGATGACGGCAGGATCGAAGTCCGCAGGATCGCCATGTAATGTTTGCCGTGTGGTAGGCAAACGGTCACCAGACAAAACGATACTTGCAAACAAAATTGGCAAGCGTTCTCCAAAAGGACAAAATAAAGGATGCTTGCCGTGAAGTACAGGCAAGTGTCCACTCAGAAACAAATTTTAAAGATTACAAGGAGAAGATCCTATCTCTACCTGCCCGATTTTTGGCCGGCGCTTAAAAGCGCCACTAGACCAGCTAATTTTTGTTGCAGGCACTACAGTGCCACTTCAACTCAGAGAAAAATAAAAAGCCAGTTGTTTAGGCTCTGTGTAATATCTTTCTGATTTTATTTTCGAAAATGTAATGAATTTATACAAAATTTGGAACTTAGAATTATTGACTACTGAGTGAAAAAATGTACTAATACTATTTCAATAAATGGAGTATAGAACTATGGGGCTCACTTATACATGCATGTATTTCTATGAAGAATTGATCTACATTTTACCAATACTTTTACTTTCTTTGAGATGCAGGCCTTTCTTAATTCCTATTGGTGGTCATTTGACTCAATTCTGAGTTCATGCAGTTGGTCTACTTACAAAACAATGTATGCAATCCCAACTGGAAACTCTAAACCAATGAAAAGTGTCACATGCCACCAACATCTAATTGGAACTCCACTGAGTGCATTCAACTCAGTCACTACCAAGTGTGTGACTGACCTGCGTCAACAAAAACAAAATATGAATGCGCCAAGAATACAAGTGGATCAAAAAATAGAGTACTGTATGGTAATGAGAATGCATGTGTAAGTGAAGAATAAGAGGGAAGAAGTGGAGAGTGTGTTTGGTCACACTACAGCGAAAAGGGCTTTAATTCGTGACTACCCCAAAATATTGAAATTTTCATCCAAATCCTAAAAAAATTGAAATTTTTATATGAAAAACTTCTTTTGCCCATATCTCCTAAACTAAGCGTCCTAGAGCGAAAAGGGCTTTAATTTGTGACCACCCCCAAAAAAATTTAAATTTTCATCCAAATCCTAAAAAAATGAAATTTTTATATGAAAAACTTCTTTTGCCCATATCTCCTAAACTAAGAGTCCTAGAGCGAAAAGGGCTTTAATTCGTGACTACCCCAAAATATTGAAATTTTCATCCAAATCCTAAAAAAATTGAAATTTTTATATGAAAAACTTCTTTTGCCCATATCTCCTAAACTAAGCATCCTAGAGCGAAAAGGGCTTTAATTCGAGACCACCCCCAAAAAAATTGAAATTTTCATCCAAATCGTAAAAAAAATGCAATTTTTATATGAAAAACTTCTTTTGCCCATATCTCCTAAACTAAGAGTCCTAGAGCGAAAAGGGCTTTAATTCGTGACCATCCCCAAAAAAATGATATTTTCATCAAAATCCTAAAAAAATTTAAATGTTTATATGAAAAACTTCTTTTGCCCATATCTCCTAAACTAAGCGTCCTAGAGCGAAAAGGGCTTTAATTCGTGACCATCCCCCAAAAATTGAAATTTTCATCAAAATCCTAAAAAAATTTAAATTTTTATATGAAAAACTTCTTTTGCCCATATCTCCTAAACTAAGCGTCCTAGAGCGAAAAGGGCTTTAATTCGTGACCACCCCCAAAAAATTGAAAAATCCACCCAAACCTAAAAAATTGAAATTTTTATAAGAAAAACTTCTTTTGCCCATATCTCCTAAACTAAGCGTCCTAGAGCGAAAAGGGCTTTAATTCGTGACTACCCCAAAATATTGAAATTTTCATCCAAATCCTAAAAAAAGGAAATTTTTATATGAAAAACTTCTTTTGCCCATATCTCCTAAACTAAGCGTCCTAGAGCGAAATGGGCTTTAATTCGTGACCACCCCCAAAAAATTGAAATTTTCGTCCAAATCCCAAGAAAAATTGAAATTTTTATATGAAAAACTTCTTTTGCCCATATCTCCTAAACTAAGGGTCCTAGAGCGAAAAGGGCTTTAATTCGTGACCACCCCCAAAATATTGAAATTTTCATCCAAATCCTAAAAAAAGGAAATTTTTATATGAAAAACTTCTTTTGCCCATATCTCCTAAACTAAGGGTCCTAGAGCGAAAAGGGCTTTAATTCGTGACCACCCCAAAAAATTGAAATTTTCATCCAAATTCTAAAAAAATTGAAATTTTTATATGAAAAACTTCTTTTGCCCATATCTCCTAAACTAAGCGTCCTAGAGCGAAAAGGGCTTTAATTCGTGACCACCCCCAAAAAATTGAAATTTTCGTCCAAATCCCAAGAAAAATTGAAATTTTTATATGAAAAACTTCTTTTGCCCATATCTCCTAAACTAAGGGTCCTAGAGCGAAAAGGGCTTTAATTCGTGACCACCCCCAAAATATTGAAATTTTCATCCAAATCCTATAAAAAGGAAATTTTTATATGAAAAACTTCTTTTGCCCATATCTCCTAAACTAAGGGTCCTAGAGCGAAAAGGGCTTTAATTCGTGACCACCCCCAAAAATTTGTAAAATCCACCCAAACCTAAAAAAATTTAAATTTTTATATGAAAAACTTCTTTTGCCCATATCTCCTAAACTAAGCGTCCTAGAGCGAAAAGGGCTTTAATTCGTGACCACCCCCAAAAAATTGAAATTTTCGTCCAAATCCCAAGAAAAATTGAAATTTTTATATGAAAAACTTCTTTTGCCCATATCTCCTAAACTAAGCATCCTAGAGCGAAAAGGGCTTTAATTCGTGACCACCCCAAAAAATTGAAATTTTCATCCAAATTCTAAAAAAATGAAATTTTTATATGAAAAACTTCTTTTGCCCATATCTCCTAAACTAAGCGTCCTAGAGCGAAAAGGGCTTTAATTCGTGACCACCCCCAAAAAATTGAAAAATCCACCCAAACCTAAAAAAATTTAAATTTTTATATGAAAAACTTCTTTTGCCCATATATCCTAAACTAAGCGTACAAGAGCGAAAAGGGCTTTAATTCGTGACCACCCCAAAAAATTGAAATTTTCATCCAAATTCTAAAAAAATGAAATTTTTATATGAAAAACTTCTTTTGCCCATATCTCCTAAACTAAGCGTCCTAGAGCGAAAAGGGCTTTAATTCGTGACCACCCCAAAAAATTGAAATTTCCATCCAAATCCTAAAAAAATTTAATTTTTTATATGAAAAACTTCTTTTGCCCATATCTCCTAAACTAAGAGTCCTAGAGCGAAAAGGGCTTTAATTCGTGACCACCCCAAAAAATTGAAATTTGCATCCAAAACCTAAAAAAATTGAAATTTTTATATGAAAAACTTCTTTTGCCCATATCTCCTAAACTAAGCGTCCTACAGCGAAAAGGGCTTTAATTCGTGACCACCCTCAAAAATTGAAATTATCATCCAAATCCTAAAAAAATTTAAATTTTTATATGAAAAACTTCTTTTGCCCATATCTCCTAAACTAAGCGTCCTAGAGCGAAAAGGGCTTTAATTCGTGGCCACCCCCAAAAAATTGAAAAATCCACCCAAACCTAAAAAAATTGAAATTTTTATATGAAAAACTTCTTTTGCCCATATCTCCTAAACTAAGCGTCCTAGAGCGAAAAGGGCTTTAATTCGTGACCACCCCCAAAAAAGTGAAATTTTCGTCCAAATCCTACAAAAATTGAAATTTTTATATGAAAAACTTCTTTTGCCCATATCTCCTAAACTAAGGGACCTAGAGCGAAATGGGCTTTAATTCGTGACCACCCCCAAAAAATTGAAATTTGCATCCAAATCCTAAAAAAATTGAAATTTTTATATGAAAAACTTCTTTTGCCCATATCTCCTAAACTAAGCGTCCTAGAGCGAAAAGAGCTTTAATTCGTGACCACCCCCAAAAAATTGAAAAATCCACCCAAACCTAAAAAAATTGAAATTTTTATATGAAAAAATATATCTCCTAAACTAAGCGTCCTAGAGCGAAAAGGGCTTTAATTCGTGACCACCCCCAAAAAATTGAAAAATCCACCCAAACCTAAAAAAATTGAAATTTTTATATGAAAAACTTCTTTTGCCCATATCTCCTAAACTAAGCGTCCTAGAGCGAAAAGGGCTTTAATTCGTGACCACCCCCAAAAAAGTGAAATTTTCGTCCAAATCCTACAAAAATTGAAATTTTTATATGAAAAACTTCTTTTGCCCATATCTCCTAAACTAAGGGACCTAGAGCGAAATGGGCTTTAATTCGTGACCACCCCCAAAAAATTGAAATTTGCATCCAAATCCTAAAAAAATTGAAATTTTTATATGAAAAACTTCTTTTGCCCATATCTCCTAAACTAAGCGTCCTAGAGCGAAAAGAGCTTTAATTCGTGACCACCCCCAAAAAATTGAAAAATCCACCCAAACCTAAAAAAATTGAAATTTTTATATGAAAAACTTCTTTTGCCCATATCTCCTAAACTAAGCGTCCTAGAGCGAAAAGGGCTTTAATTCGTGACCACCCCCAAAAAATTGAAAAATCCACCCAAACCTAAAAAATTGAAATTTTTATAAGAAAAACTTCTTTTGCCCATATCTCCTAAACTAAGCGTCCTAGAGCGAAAAGGGCTTTAATTCGTGACTACCCCAAAATATTGAAATTTTCATCCAAATCCAAAAAAAAGGAAATTTTTATATGAAAAACTTCTTTTGCCCATATCTCCTAAACTAAGCGTCCTAGAGCGAAATGGGCTTTAATTCGTGACCACCCCCAAAAAATTGAAATTTTCGTCCAAATCCCAAGAAAAATTGAAATTTTTATATGAAAAACTTCTTTTGCCCATATCTCCTAAACTAAGGGTCCTAGAGCGAAAAGGGCTTTAATTCGTGACTACCCCCAAAATATTGAAATTTTCATCCAAATCCTAAAAAAAGGAAATTTTTATATGAAAAACTTCTTTTGCCCATATCTCCTAAACTAAGGGTCCTAGAGCGAAAAGGGCTTTAATTCGTGACCACCCCCAAAAATTTGAAAAATCCACCCAAACCTAAAAAAATTTAAATTTTTATATGACAAACTTCATTTGCCCATATCTCCTAAACTAAGCGTCCTAGAGCGAAAAGGGCTTTAATTCGTGACTACCCCAAAATATTGAAATTTTCATCCAAATCCTAAAAAAAGGAAATTTTTATATGAAAAACTTCTTTTGCCCATATCTCCTAAACTAAGCGTCCTAGAGCGAAAAGGGCTTTAATTCGTGACCACCCCCAAAAAATTGAAATTTTCGTCCAAATCCCAAGAAAAATTGAAATTTTTATATGAAAAACTTCTTTTGCCCATATCTCCTAAACTAAGCGTCCTAGAGCGAAAAGGGCTTTAATTCGTGACCACCCCCAAAAAATTGAAATTTTCGTCCAAATCCCAAGAAAAATTGAAATTTTTATATGAAAAACTTCTTTTGCCCATATCTCCTAAACTAAGGGTCCTAGAGCGAAAAGGGCTTTAATTCGTGACCACCCCCAAAATATTGAAATTTTCATCCAAATCCTATAAAAAGGAAATTTTTATATGAAAAACTTCTTTTGCCCATATCTCCTAAACTAAGGGTCCTAGAGCGAAAAGGGCTTTAATTCGTGACCACCCCCAAAAATTTGAAAAATCCACCCAAACCTAAAAAATTTAAATTTTTATATGAAAAACTTCTTTTGCCCATATCTCCTAAACTAAGCGTCCTAGAGCGAAAAGGGCTTTAATTCGTGACCACCCAAAAAAATTGAAATTTGCATCCAAATCCTAAAAAAATTGAAATTTTTATATGAAAAACTTCTTTTGCCCATATCTCCTAAACTAAGCGTCCTAGAGCGAAAAGGGCTTTAATTCGTGACCACCCCAAAAAATTGAAATTTTCATCCAAATTCTAAAAAAATGAAATTTTTATATGAAAAACTTCTTTTGCCCATATCTCCTAAACTAAGCGTCCTAGAGCGAAAAGGGCTTTAATTCGTGACCACCCCCAAAAAATTGAAAAATCCACCCAAACCTAAAAAAATTTAAATTTTTATATGAAAAACTTCTTTTGCCCATATATCCTAAACTAAGCGTACAAGAGCGAAAAGGGCTTTAATTCGTGACCACCCCAAAAAATTGAAATTTTCATCCAAATTCTAAAAAAATGAAATTTTTATATGAAAAACTTCTTTTGCCCATATCTCCTAAACTAAGCGTCCTAGAGCGAAAAGGGCTTTAATTCGTGACCACCCCAAAAAATTGAAATTTCCACCCAAATCCTAAAAAAATTTAATTTTTTATATGAAAAACTTCTTTTGCCCATATCTCCTAAACTAAGAGTCCTAGAGCGAAAAGGGCTTTAATTCGTGACCACCCCAAAAAATTGAAATTTGCATCCAAAACCTAAAAAAATTGAAATTTTTATATGAAAAACTTCTTTTGCCCATATCTCCTAAACTAAGCGTCCTACAGCGAAAAGGGCTTTAATTCGTGACCACCCTCAAAAATTGAAATTTTCATCCAAATCCCAAAAAAAATTTAAATTTTTATATGAAAAACTTCTTTTGCCCATATCTCCTAAACTAAGCGTCCTAGAGCGAAAAGGGCTTTAGTTCGTGACCACCCCCAAAAAAGTGAAATTTTCGTCCAAATCCTAAAAAAATTGAAATTTTTATATGAAAAACTTCTTTTGCCCATATCTCCTAAACTAAGGGACCTAGAGCGAAATGGGCTTTAATTCGTGACCACCCCCAAAAAATTGAAATTTGCATCCAAATCCTAAAAAAATTGAAATTTTTATATGAAAAACTTCTTTTGCCCATATCTCCTAAACTAAGCGTCCTAGAGCGAAAAGGGCTTTAATTCGTGACCACCCCCAAAAAATTGAAAAATCCACCCAAACCTAAAAAAATTGAAATTTTTATATGAAAAACTTCTTTTGCCCATATCTCCTAAACTAAGCGTCCTAGAGCGAAAAGGGCTTTAATTCGTGACCACCCCCAAACAATTGAAATTTTCGTCCAAATCCTAAAAAAATTGAAATTTTTATATGAAAAACTTCTTTTGCCCATATCTCCTAAACTAAGGGTCCTAGAGCGAAATGGGCTTTAATTCGTGACCACCCCCAAAAAATTGAAAAATCCACCCAAACCTAAAAAATTGAAATTTTTATATGAAAAACTTCTTTTGTCCGTATCTCCTAAACTAAGCATCCTAGAGCGAAAAGGGCTTTAATTCGTGACTACCCCAAAATATTGAAATTTTCATCCAAATCCTAAAAAAATTGAAATTTTTATATGAAAAACTTCTTTTGCCCATATCTCCTAAACTAAGGGTCCTAGAGCGAAAAGGGCTTTAATTCGTGACCACCCCCAAAAAATTTAAATTTTCATCCAAATCCTAAAAAAATGAAATTTTTATATGAAAAACCTCTTTTGCCCATATCTCCTAAACTAAGAGTCCTAGAGCGAAAAGGGCTTTAATTCGTGACTACCCCAAAATATTGAAATTTTTATCCAAATCCTAAAAAAATTGAAATTTTTATATGAAAAACTTCTTTTGCCCATATCTCCTAAACTAAGCATCCTAGAGCGAAAAGGGCTTTAATTCGAGACCACCCCCAAAAAAATTGAAATTTTCATCCAAATCCTAAAAAAATTAAATTTTTATATGAAAAACTTCTTTTGCCCATATCTCCTAAACTAAGAGTCCTAGAGCGAAAAGGGCTTTAATTCGTGACCATCCCCAAAAAAATGAAATTTTCATCAAAATCCTAAAAAAATTGAAATTTTTATATGAAAAACTTCTTTTGCCCATATCTCCTAAACTAAGCGTCCTAGAGCGAAAAGGGCTTTAATTCGTGACCACCCCCAAAAAATTGAAAAATCCACCCAAACCTAAAAAAATTTAAATTTTTATATGAAAAACTTCTTTTGCCCATATCTCCTAAACTAAGCGTCCTAGAGCGAAAAGGGCTTTAATTCGTGACCACCCCCAAACAATTGAAATTTTCGTCCAAATCCTAAAAAAATTGAAATTTTTATATGAAAAACTTCTTTTGCCCATATCTCCTAAACTAAGGGTCCTAGAGCGAAATGGGCTTTAATTCGTGACCACCCCCAAAAAATTGAAAAATCCACCCAAACCTAAAAAATTGAAATTTTTATATGAAAAACTTCCTTTGCCCATATCTCCTAAACTAAGCGTCTACAGCGAAAAGGGCTTTCATTCGTGACCATCCCCAAAAAAATGAAATTTTCATCAAAATCCTAAAAAAATTAAAAATTTTATATGAAAAACTTCTTTTGCCCATATCTCCTAAACTAAGCGTCCTAGAGCGAAAAGGGCTTTAATTCGTGACCACCCCCAAAAAAATGAGAAATCCGCCCAAACCTAAAAAAATTGAAATTTTTATATGAAAAACTTCTTTTGCCCATATCTCCTAAACTAAGCGTCCTAGAGCGAAAAGGGCTTTAATTCGTGACCACCCCCAAAAAAATGAAATTTTCGTCCAAATCCTAAAAAATTGAAATTTTTATATGAAAACCTTCTTTTGCCCATATATCCTAAACTATGGGTCCTAGAGCGAAAAGGGCTTTAATTCGTGACCACCCCCAAAAAATTGAAAAATCCACCCAAACCTAAAAAAATTGAAATTTTTATATGAAAAACTTCTTTTGCCCATATCTCCTAAACTAAGCGTCCTACAGCGAAAAGGGCTTTAATTCGTGACCACCCCAAAAAATTGAAATGTTCATCTTAATTCTAAAAAATTGAAATTTTTATATGAAAAACTTCTTTTGTCCATATCTCCTAAACTAAGGGTCCTAGAGCGAAAAGGGCTTTAATTCGTGACCACCCCCAAAAAATTGAAAAATCCACCCAAACCTAAAAAAAATTTAAATTTTTATATGAAAAACTTCTTTTGCCCATATCTCCTAAACTAAGCGTCCTAGAGCGAAAAGGGCTTTAATTCGTGACCACCCCAAAAAATTGAAATTTGCATCCAAATCCTAAAAAAATTGAAATTTTTATATGAAAAACTTCTTTTGCCCATATCTCCTGAACTAAGCGGCCTAGAGCGAAAAGGGCTTTAATTCGTGACCACCCAAAAAATTGAAATTTTCATCCAAATTCTAAAAAAATTAAATTTTTATAGGAACAACTTCTTTTGCCCATATCTCCTAAACTAAGCGTCTACAGCGAAAAGGGCTTTCATTCGTGACCATCCCCAAAAAAATGAAATTTTCATCAAAATCCTAAAAAAATTAAAAATTTTATATGAAAAACTTCTTTTGCCCATATCTCCTAAACTAAGCGTCCTAGAGCGAAAAGGGCTTTAATTCGTGACCACCCCCAAAAAAATGAGAAATCCACCCAAACCTAAAAAAATTGAAATTTTTATATGAAAAACTTCTTTTGCCCATATCTCCTAAACTAAGCGTCCTAGAGCGAAAAGGGCTTTAATTCGTGACCACCCCCAAAAAAATGAAATTTTCATCCAAATCCTAAAAAAAATGAAATTTTTATATGAAAAACTTCTTTTGCCCATATCTCCTAAACTAAGAGTCCTAGAGCGAAAAGGGCTTTAATTCGTGACCATCCCCAAAAAAATGAAATTTTCATCAAAATCCTAAAAAAATTGAAATTTTTATATGAAAAACTTCTTTTGCCCATATCTCCTAAACTAAGCGTCCTAGAGCGAAAAGGGCTTTAATTCGTGACCACCCCCAAAAAATTGAAAAATCCACCCAAACCTAAAAAAATTTAAATTTTTATATGAAAAACTTCTTTTGCCCATATCTCCTAAACTAAGCGTCCTAGAGCGAAAAGGGCTTTAATTCGTGACCACCCCCAAAAAATTGAAATTTTCATCCAAATCCTAAAAAAAATGAAATTTTTATATGAAAAACTTCTTTTGCCCATATCTCCTAAACTAAGAGTCCTAGAGCGAAAAGGGCTTTAATTCGTGACCACCCCAAAAAATTGAAATTTGCATCCAAATCCTAAAAAAATTGAAGTTTTTATATGAAAAACTTCTTTTGCCCATATCTCCTAAACTAAGCGTCCTAGAGCGAAAAAGGCTTTAATTCGTGACCACCCCAAAAAATTGAAATTTTCATCCAAATTCTAAAAAAAGGAAATTTTTATATGAAAAACTTCCTTTGCCCATATCTCCTAAACTAAGCGTCTACAGCGAAAACGGCTTTCATTCGTGACCATCCCCAAAAAAATGAAATTTTCATCAAAATCCTAAAAAAATTAAAAATTTTATATGAAAAACTTCTTTTGCCCATATCTCCTAAACTAAGCGTCCTAGAGCGAAAAGGGCTTTAATTCGTGACCACCCCCAAAAAAATGAGAAATCCACCCAAACCTAAAAAAATTGAAATTTTTATATGAAAAACTTCTTTTGCCCATATCTCCTAAACTAAGCGTCCTAGAGCGAAAAGGGCTTTAATTCGTGACCACCCCCAAAAAAATGAAATTTTCGTCCAAATCCTAAAAAATTGAAATTTTTATATGAAAACCTTCTTTTGCCCATATATCCTAAACTATGGGTCCTAGAGCGAAAAGGGCTTTAATTCGTGACCACCCCCAAAAAATTGAAAAATCCACCCAAACCTAAAAAAATTGAAATTTTTATATGAAAAACTTCTTTTGCCCATATCTCCTAAACTAAGCGTCCTACAGCGAAAAGGGCTTTAATTCGTGACCACCCCAAAAAATTGAAATGTTCATCTTAATTCTAAAAAATTGAAATTTTTATATGAAAAACTTCTTTTGTCCATATCTCCTAAACTAAGGGTCCTAGAGCGAAAAGGGCTTTAATTCGTGACCACCCCCAAAAAATTGAAAAATCCACCCAAACCTAAAAAAAATTTAAATTTTTATATGAAAAACTTCTTTTGCCCATATCTCCTAAACTAAGCGTCCTAGAGCGAAAAGGGCTTTAATTCGTGACCACCCCAAAAAATTGAAATTTGCATCCAAATCCTAAAAAAATTGAAATTTTTATATGAAAAACTTCTTTTGCCCATATCTCCTGAACTAAGCGGCCTAGAGCGAAAAGGGCTTTAATTCGTGACCACCCAAAAAATTGAAATTTTCATCCAAATTCTAAAAAATTTAAATTTTTATAGGAACAACTTCTTTTGCCCATATCTCCTAAACTAAGCGTCCTAGAGCGAAAAGGGCTTTAATTCGTGACCACCCCCAAAAAATTGAAATTTTCATCCAAATTCTAAAAAAAATGAAATTTTTATATGAAAAACTTCTTTTGCCCATATCTCCTAAACTAAGAGTCCTAGAGCGAAAAGGGCTTTAATTCGTGACCACCCCAAAAAATTGAAATTTGCATCCAAATCCTAAAAAAATTGAAATTTTTATATGAAAAAAATTCTTTTGCCCATATCTCCTAAACTAAGCGTCCTAGAGCGAAAAGGGCTTTAATTCGTGACCACCCCCAAAATATTGAAATTTTCATCCAAATTCTAAAAAAAATGAAATTTTTATATGAAAAACTTCTTTTGCCCATATCTCCTAAACTAAGAGTCCTAGAGCGAAAAGGGCTTTAATTCGTGACCACCCCAAAAAATTGAAATTTTCATCCAAATCCTAAAAAAATTGAAGTTTTTATATGAAAAACTTCTTTTGCCCATATCTCCTAAACTAAGCGTCCTAGAGCGAAAAAGGCTTTAATTCGTGACCACCCCAAAAAATTGAAATTTTCATCCAAATTCTAAAAAAAGGAAATTTTTATATGAAAAACTTCCTTTGCCCATATCTCCTAAACTAAGCGTCTACAGCGAAAAGGGCTTTCATTCGTGACCATCCCCAAAAAAATGAAATTTTCATCAAAATCCTAAAAAAATTAAAAATTTTATATGAAAAACTTCTTTTGCCCATATCTCCTAAACTAAGCGTCCTAGAGCGAAAAGGGCTTTAATTCGTGACCACCCCCAAAAAAATGAGAAATCCACCCAAACCTAAAAAAATTGAAATTTTTATATGAAAAACTTCTTTTGCCCATATCTCCTAAACTAAGCGTCCTAGAGCGAAAAGGGCTTTAATTCGTGACCACCCCCAAAAAAATGAAATTTTCGTCCAAATCCTAAAAAATTGAAATTTTTATATGAAAACCTTCTTTTGCCCATATATCCTAAACTATGGGTCCTAGAGCGAAAAGGGCTTTAATTCGTGACCACCCCCAAAAAATTGAAAAATCCACCCAAACCTAAAAAAATTGAAATTTTTATATGAAAAACTTCTTTTGCCCATATCTCCTAAACTAAGCGTCCTACAGCGAAAAGGGCTTTAATTCGTGACCACCCCAAAAAATTGAAATGTTCATCTTAATTCTAAAAAATTGAAATTTTTATATGAAAAACTTCTTTTGTCCATATCTCCTAAACTAAGGGTCCTAGAGCGAAAAGGGCTTTAATTCGTGACCACCCCCAAAAAATTGAAAAATCCACCCAAACCTAAAAAAAATTTAAATTTTTATATGAAAAACTTCTTTTGCCCATATCTCCTAAACTAAGCGTCCTAGAGCGAAAAGGGCTTTAATTCGTGACCACCCCAAAAAATTGAAATTTGCATCCAAATCCTAAAAAAATTGAAATTTTTATATGAAAAACTTCTTTTGCCCATATCTCCTGAACTAAGCGGCCTAGAGCGAAAAGGGCTTTAATTCGTGACCACCCAAAAAATTGAAATTTTCATCCAAATTCTAAAAAAATTAAATTTTTATAGGAACAACTTCTTTTGCCCATATCTCCTAAACTAAGCGTCCTAGAGCGAAAAGGGCTTTAATTCGTGACCACCCCCAAAAAATTGAAATTTTCATCCAAATTCTAAAAAAAATGAAATTTTTATATGAAAAACTTCTTTTGCCCATATCTCCTAAACTAAGAGTCCTAGAGCGAAAAGGGCTTTAATTCGTGACCACCCCAAAAAATTGAAATTTGCATCCAAATCCTAAAAAAATTGAAATTTTTATATGAAAAAAATTCTTTTGCCCATATCTCCTAAACTAAGCGTCCTAGAGCGAAAAGGGCTTTAATTCGTGACCACCCCCAAAATATTGAAATTTTCATCCAAATTCTAAAAAAAATGAAATTTTTATATGAAAAACTTCTTTTGCCCATATCTCCTAAACTAAGCGTCCTAGAGCGAAAAGGGATTTAATTCGTGACCACCCCCAAAAAATTGAAAGTTTCATCCAAATCCTAAAAAAATTGAAATTTTTATATGAAAAACTTCTTTTGCCCATATCTCCTAAACTAAGGGTCCTAGAGCGAAAAGGGCTTTAATTCGTGACCACCCCCAAAAAATTGAAAAATCCACCCAAACCTAAAAAAATTTAAATTTTTATATGAAAAACTTATTTTGCCCATATCTCCTAAACTAAGCGTCCTAGAGCGAAAAGGGCTTTAATTCGTGACCACCCCAAAAAATTGAAATTTGCATCCAAATCCTAAAAAAATTTAAATTTTTATATGAAAAACTTCTTTTGCCCATATCTCCTAAACTAAGCGTCCTAGAGCGAAAAGGGCTTTAATTCGTGACCACCCAAAAAAAATTGAAATTTTCATCCAAATTCTAAAAAAATGAAATTTTTATATGAAAAACTTCTTTTGCCCATATCTCCTAAACTAAGCGTCCTAGAGCGAAAAGGGCTTTAATTCGTGACCACCCCCAAAAAATTGAAATTTTCATCCAAATTCTAAAAAAATGAAATTTTTATATGAAAAACTTCTTTTGCCCATATCTCCTAAACTAAGCGTCCTAGAGCGAAAAGGGCTTTAATTCGTGACCACCCCAAAAAATTGAAATTTCCATCCAAATCCTAAAAAAATTTAAATTTTTATATGAAAAACTTCTTTTGCCCATATCTCCTAAACTAAGGGTCCTAGAGCGAAAAGGGCTTTAATTCGTGACAACCCCCAAAAAATTGAAAAATCCACCCAAACCTAAAAAAATTTAAATTTTTATATGAAAAACTTCTTTTGCCCATATCTCCTAAACTAAGGGTCCTAGAGCGAAAAGGGCTTTAATTCGTGACCACCCCCAAAAAATTGAAAAATCCACCCAAACCTAAAAAATTTTAAATTTTTATATGAAAAACTTATTTTGCCCATATCTCCTAAACTAAGCGTCCTAGAGCGAAAAGGGCTTTAATTCGTGACCACCCCCAAAAAATTGAAAAATCCACCCAAACCTAAAAAAATTGAAATTTTTATATGAAAAACTTCTTTTGCCCATATCTCCTAAACTAAGCGTCCTAGAGCGAAAAGGGCTTTAATTCGTGACCACCCCCAAAAAATTGAAATTTTCGTCCAAATCCTAACAAAATTGAAATTTTTATATGAAAAACTTCTTTTGCCCATATCTCCTAAACTAAGGGTCCTAGAGCGAAATGGGCTTTAATTCGTGACCACCCCCAAAAAATTGAAAAATCCACCCAAACCTAAAAAATTGAAATTTTTATATGAAAAACTTCTTTTGTCCGTATCTCCTAAACTAAGCGTCCTAGAGCGAAAAGGGCTTTAATTCGTGACTACCCCAAAATATTGAAATTTTCATCCAAATCCTAAAAAAATTGAAATTTTTATATGAAAAACTTCTTTTGCCCATATCTCCTAAACTAAGCGTCCTAGAGCGAAAAGGGCTTTAATTCGTGACCACCCCCAAAAAAATTTAAATTTTCATCCAAATCCTAAAAAAATTGAAATTTTTATATGAAAAACTTCTTTTGCCCATATCTCCTAAACTAAGCGTCCTAGAGCGAAAAGGGCTTTAATTCGTGACTACCCCAAAATATTGAAATTTTCATCCAAATCCTAAAAAAATTGAAATTTTTATATGAACAACTTCTTTTGCCCATATCTCCTAAACTAAGCGTCCTAGAGCGAAAAGGGCTTTAATTCGTGACCACCCCCAAAAAAATTTAAATTTTCATCCAAATCCTAAAAAAATGAAATTTTTATATGAAAAACTTTTTTTGCCCATATCTCCTAAACTAAGAGTCCTAGAGCGAAAAGGGCTTTAATTCGTGACCATCCCCAAAAAAATGAAATTTTCATCAAAATCCTAAAAAAATTGAAATTTTTATATGAAAAACTTCTTTTGCCCATATCTCCTAAACTAAGCGTCCTAGAGCGAAAAGGGCTTTAATTCGTGACCACCCCCAAAAAATTGAAAAATCCACCCAAACCTAAAAAAATTTAAATTTTTATATGAAAAACTTCTTTTGCCCATATCTCCTAAACTAAGCGTCCTAGAGCGAAAAGGGCTTTAATTCGTGACCACCCCCAAAAAATTGAAATTTTCATCCAAATCCTAAAAAAAATGAAATTTTTATATGAAAACCTTCTTTTGCCCATATATCCTAAACTATGGGTCCTAGAGCGAAAAGGGCTTTAATTCGTGACCACCCCAAAAAATTGAAATTTGCATCCAAATCCTAAAAAAATTGAAGTTTTTATATGAAAAACTTCTTTTGCCCATATCTCCTAAACTAAGCGTCCTAGAGCGAAAAAGGCTTTAATTCGTGACCACCCCAAAAAATTGAAATTTTCATCCAAATTCTAAAAAAAGGAAATTTTTATATGAAAAACTTCCTTTGCCCATATCTCCTAAACTAAGCGTCTACATCGAAAAGGGCTTTCATTCGTGACCATCCCCAAAAAATGAAATTTTCATCAAAATCCTAAAAAAATTAAAAATTTTATATGAAAAACTTCTTTTGCCCATATCTCCTAAACTAAGCGTCCTAGAGCGAAAAGGGCTTTAATTCGTGACCACCCCCAAAAAATTGAAAAATCCACCCAATGAAAAACTTCTTTTGTCCATATCTCCTAAACTAAGCGTCCTAGAGCGAAAAGGGCTTTAATTCGTGACCACCCCAAAAAAAATGAAATTTTCGTCCAAATCCTAAAAAATTGAAATTTTTATATGAAAACCTTCTTTTGCCCATATATCCTAAACTATGGGTCCTAGAGCGAAAAGGGCTTTAATTCGTGACCACCCCCAAAAAATTGAAAAATCCACCCAAACCTAAAAAAATTGAAATTTTTATATGAAAAACTTCTTTTGCCCATATCTCCTAAACTAAGCGTCCTACAGCGAAAAGGGCTTTAATTCGTGACCACCCCAAAAAATTGAAATGTTCATCTTAATTCTAAAAAATTGAAATTTTTATATGAAAAACTTCTTTTGTCCATATCTCCTAAACTAAGGGTCCTAGAGCGAAAAGGGCTTTAATTCGTGACCACCCCCAAAAAATTGAAAAATCCACCCAAACCTAAAAAATTGAAATTTTTATATGAAAAACTTCTTTTGCCCATATCTCCTAAACTAAGCGTCCTACAGCGAAAAGGGCTTTAATTCGTGACCACCCCAAAAAATTGAAATGTTCATCTTAATTCTAAAAAATTTAAATTTTTATATGAAAAACTTCTTTTGCCCATATCTCCTAAACTAAGCGTCCTAGAGCGAAAAGGGCTTTAATTCGTGACCACCCCAAAAAATTGAAATTTGCATCCAAATCCTAAAAAAATTGAAATTTGCATCCAAATCCTAAAAAAATTGAAATTTTTATATGAAAAACTTCTTTTGCCCATATCTCCTAAACTAAGGGTCCTAGAGCGAAAAGGGCTTTAATTCGTGACCACCCCCAAAAAATTTAAAAATCCACCCAAACCTAAAAAAATTGAAATTTTTATATGAAAAACTTCTTTTGCCCATATCTCCTAAACTAAGCGTCCTAGAGCGAAAATGGCTTTAATTCGTGACCACCCCCAAAAAATTGAAATTTTCATCCAAATTCTAAAAAAAATGAAATTTTTATATGAAAAACTTCTTTTGCCCATATCTCCTAAACTAAGAGTCCTAGAGCGAAAAGGGCTTTAATTAGTGCCCACCCAAAAAAAATTGAAATTTGCATCCAAATCCTAAAAAAATTGAAATTTTTATATGAAAAACTTCTTTTGCCCATATCTCCTAAACTAAGCGTCCTAGAGCGAAAAGGGCTTTAATTCGTGACCACCCCAAAAAATTTAAATGTTCATCCAAATTCTAAAAAAATTAAATTTTTATATGAAAAACTTCTTTTGCCCATATCTCCTAAACTAAGCGTCCTAGAGCGAAAAGGGCTTTAATTCGTGACCACCCCCAAAAAATTGAAAAATCCACCCAAACCTAAAAAAATTGAAATTTTTATATGAAAAACTTCTTTTGCCCATATCTCCTAAACTAAGGGTCCTAGAGCGAAAAGGGCTTTAATTCGTGACCACCCCCAAAAAATTGAAAAATCCACCCAAACCTAAAACAATTGAAATTTTTATATGAAAAACTTCTTTTGCCCATATCTCCTGAACTAAGCGTCCTAGAGCGAAAAGGGCTTTAATTCGTGACCACCCAAAAAAATTGAAATTTTCATCCAAATTCTAAAAAAATTAAATTTTTATAGGAACAACTTCTTTTGCCCATATCTCCAAACTAAGCGTCCTAGAGCGAAAAGGGCTTTAATTCGTGACCACCCCCAAAAAATTGAAATTTTCATCCAAATTCTAAAAAAAATGAAATTTTTATATGAAAAACTTCTTTTGCCCATATCTCCTAAACTAAGAGTCCTAGAGCGAAAAGGGCTTTAATTCGTGACCACCCCAAAAAATTGAAATTTGCATCCAAATCCTAAAAAAATTGAAATTTTTATATGAAAAAAATTCTTTTGCCCATATCTCCTAAACTAAGCGTCCTAGAGCGAAAAGGGCTTTAATTCGTGACCACCCCCAAAAAATTGAAAAATCCACCCAAACCTAAAAAAATTGAAATTTTTATATGAAAAAGTTATTTTGCCCATATCTCCTAAACTAAGAGTCCTAGAGCGAAAAGGGCTTTAATTCGTGACCACCCCAAAAAATTGAAATTTGCATTCAAATCCTAAAAAAATTGAAATTTTTATATGAAAAACTTCTTTTGCCCATATCTCCTAAACTAAGCGTCCTAGAGCGAAAAGGGATTTAATTCGTGACCACCCCCAAAAAATTGAAATTTTCATCCAAATCCTAAAAAAAAAGAAATTTTTATATGAAAGACTTCTTTTGCCCATATCTCCTAAACTAAGCGTCCTAGAGCGAAAAGGGATTTAATTCGTGACCACCCCCAAAAAATTGAAATTTTCATCCAAATCCTAAAAAAATTGAAATTTTTATATGAAAAACTTCTTTTGCCCATATCTCCTAAACTAAGGGTCCTAGAGCGAAAAGGGCTTTAATTCGTGACCACCCCCAAAAAATTGAAAAATCCACCCAAACCTAAAAAAAATTTAAATTTTTATATGAAAAACTTATTTTGCCCATATCTCCTAAACTAAGCGTCCTAGAGCGAAAAGGGCTTTAATTCGTGACCACCCCAAAAAATTGAAATTTGCATCCAAATCCTAAAAAAATTTAAATTTTTATATGAAAAACTTCTTTTGCCCATATCTCCTAAACTAAGCGTCCTAGAGCGAAAAGGGCTTTAATTCGTGACCACCCAAAAAAATTGAAATTTTCATCCAAATTCTAAAAAAATGAAATTTTTATATGAAAAACTTCTTTTGCCCATATCTCCTAAACTAAGCGTCCTAGAGCGAAAAGGGCTTTAATTCGTGACCACCCCCAAAAAATTGAAATTTTCATCCAAATTCTAAAAAAATGAAATTTTTATATGAAAAACTTCTTTTGCCCATATCTCCTAAACTAAGCGTCCTAGAGCGAAAAGGGCTTTAATTCGTGACCACCCCAAAAAATTGAAATTTCCATCCAAATCCTAAAAAAATTTAAATTTTTATATGAAAAACTTCTTTTGCCCATATCTCCTAAACTAAGGGTCCTAGAGCGAAAAGGGCTTTAATTCGTGACCACTCCCAAAAAATTGAAAAATCCACCCAAACCTAAAAAAATTTAAATTTTTATATGAAAAACTTCTTTTGCCCATATCTCCTAAACTAAGGGTCCTAGAGCGAAAAGGGCTTTAATTCGTGACCACCCCCAAAAAATTGAAAAATCCACCCAAACCTAAAAAATTTTAAATTTTTATATGAAAAACTTCTTTTGCCCATATCTCCTAAACTAAGCGTCCTAGAGCGAAAAGGTCTTTAATTCGTGACCACCCCAAAAAATTGAAATTTTTATATGAAAAACTTCTTTTGCCCATATCTCCTAAACTAAGCGTCCTAGAGCGAAAAGGGCTTTAATTCGTGACCACCCCAAAAAATTGAAATTTGCATCCAAATCCTAAAAAAATTGAAATTTTTATATGAAAAACTTCTTTTGCCCATATCTCCTAAACTAAGCGTCCTAGAGCGAAAAGGGCTTTAATTCGTGACCACCCCCAAAAAATTGAAATTTTCATCCAAATTCTAAAAAAAATGAAATTTTTATATGAAAAACTTCTTTTGCCCATATCTCCTAAACTAAGCGTCCTAGAGCGAAAAGGGCTTTAATTCGTGACCACCCCCAAAAAATTGAAAAATCCACCCAAACCTAAAAAAATTGAAATTTTTATATGAAACACTTCTTTTGCCCATATCTCCTAAACTAAGGGTCCTAGAGCGAAAAGGGCTTTAATTCGTGACCACTCCCAAAAAATTTAAAAATCCACCAAAACCTAAAAAAATTTAAATTTTTATATGAAAAACTTCTTTTGCCCATATATCCTAAACTAAGCGTCCTAGAGCGAAAAGGGCTTTAATTCGTGACCACCCCAAAAAATTGAAATTTTCATCCAAATTCTAAAAAAATGAAATTTTTATATGAAAAACTTCTTTTGCCCATATCTCCTAAACTAAGCGTCCTAGAGCGAAAAGGGCTTTAATTCGTGACCACCCCCAAAAAATTGAAATTTTCATCCAAATTCTAAAAAAAACTGAAATTTTTATATGAAAAACTTCTTTTGCCCATATCTCCTAAACTAAGAGTCCTAGAGCGAAAAGGGCTTTAATTCGTGACCACCCAAAAAAATTGAAATTTGCATCCAAATCCTAAAAAAATTGAAATTTTTATATGAAAAACTTCTTTTGCCCATATCTCCTAAACTAAGGGTCCTAGAGCGAAAAGGGCTTTAATTCGTGACCACCCCCAAAAAATTGAAAAATCCACCCAAACCTAAAAAAATTTAAATTTTTATATGAAAAACTACTTTTGCCCATATCTCCTAAACTTAGCGTCCTAGAGCGAAAAGGGCTTTAATTCGTGACCACCCCAAAAAATTGAAATTTGCATCCAAATCCTAAAACAAATTGAAATTTTTATATGAAAAACTTCTTTTGCCCATATCTCCTAAACTAAGGGTCCTAGAGCGAAAAGGGCTTTAATTCGTGACCACCCCCAAAAAATTGAAAAATCCACCCAAACCTAAAAAATTTAAATTTTTATATGAAAAACTTCTTTTGCCCATATCTCCTAAACTAAGCGTCCTAGAGCGAAAAGGGCTTTAATTCGTGACCACCCCAAAAAATTGAAATTTGCATCCAAATCCTAAAAAAATTTAAATTTTTATATGAAAAACTTCTTTTGCCCATATCTCCTAAACTAAGGGTCCTAGAGCGAAAAGGGCTTTAATTCGTGACCACCCCAAAAAATTGAAATTTGCATCCAAATCCTAAAAAAATTGAAATTTTTATATGAAAAACTTCTTTTGCCCATATCTCCTAAACTAAGCGTCCTAGAGCGAAAAGGGCTTTAATTCGTGACCACCCCAAAAAATTGAAATTTTTATATGAAAAACTTCTTTTGCCCATATCTCCTAAACTAAGAGTCCTAGAGCGAAAAGGGCTTTAATTCGTGACCACCCCAAAAAATTGAAATTTGCATCCAAATCCTAAAAAAATTGAAATTTTTATATGAAAAGCTTCTTTTGCCCATATCTCCTAAACTAAGCGTCCTAGAGCGAAAAGGGCTTTAATTCGTGACCACCCCCAAAAAATTGAAATTTTCATCCAAATTCTAAAAAAAATGAAATTTTTATATGAAAAACTTCTTTTGCCCATATCTCCTAAACTAAGCGTCCTACAGCGAAAAGGGCTTTAATTCGTGACCACCCCAAAAAATTGAAATTTGCATCCAAATCCTAAAAAAATTGAAATTTTTATATGAACAACTTCTTTTGCCCATATCTCCTAAACTAAGCGTCCTAGAGCGAAAAGGGCTTTAATTCGTGACCACCCCAAAAAATTGAAATTTTCATCCAAATTCTAAAAAAATGAAATTTTTATATGAAAAACTTCTTTTGCCCATATCTCCTAAACTAAGCGTCCTAGAGCGAAAAGGGCTTTAATTCGTGACCACCCCCAAAAAATTGAAAAATCCACCCAAACCTAAAAAAATTGAAATTTTTATATGAAACACTTCTTTTGCCCATATCTCCTAAACTAAGGGTCCTAGAGCGAAAAGGGCTTTAATTCGTGACCACCCCCAAAAAATTGAAAAATCCACCAAAACCTAAAAAAATTTAAATTTTTATATGAAAAACTTCTTTTGCCCATATATCCTAAACTAAGCGTCCTAGAGCGAAAAGGGCTTTAATTCGTGACCACCCCCAAAAAATTGAAATTTTCATCCAAATTCTAAAAAAAATGAAATTTTTATATGAAAAACTTCTTTTGCCCATATCTCCTAAACTAAGGGTCCTAGAGCGAAAAGGGCTTTAATTCGTAACCACCCCCAAAAAATTGAAAAATCCACCCAAACCTAAAAAAATTTAAATTTTTATATGAAAAACTTATTTTGCCCATATCTCCTAAACTAAGCGTCCTAGAGCGAAAAGGGCTTTAATTCGTGACCACCCCAAAAAATTGAAATTTCCATCCAAATCCTAAAAAAATCTAATTTTTTATATGAAAAACTTCTTTTGCCCATATCTCCTAAACTAAGGGTCCTAGAGCGAAAAGGGCTTTAATTCGTGACCACCCCCAACAAATTGAAAAATCCACCCAAACCTAAAAAAAATGAAATTTTTATATGAAAAACTTCTTTTGCCCATATCTCCTAAACTAAGAGTCCTAGAGCGAAAAGGGCTTTAATTCGTGACCACCCAAAAAAATTGAAATTTTCATCCAAATTCTAAAAAAATGAAATTTTTATATGAAAAACTTCTTTTGCCCATATCTCCTAAACTAAGCGTCCTAGAGCGAAAAGGGCTTTAATTCGTGACCACCCCCAAAAAATTGAAAAATCCACCCAAACCTAAAAAAATTGAAATTTTTATATGAAACACTTCTTTTGCCCATATCTCCTAAACTAAGGGTCCTAGAGCGAAAAGGGCTTTAATTCGTGACCACCCCCAAAAAATTGAAAAATCCACCAAAACCTAAAAAAAATTAAATTTTTATATGAAAAACTTCTTTTGCCCATATCTCCTAAACTAAGCGTCCTAGAGCGAAAAGGGCTTTAATTCGTGACCACCCCCAAAAAATTGAAATTTTCATCCAAATTCTAAAAAAAATGAAATTTTTATATGAAAAACTTCTTTTGCCCATATCTCCTAAACTAAGAGTCCTAGAGCGAAAAGGGCTTTAATTCGTGACCACCCAAAAAAATTGAAATTTGCATCCAAATCCTAAAAAAATTGAAATTTTTATATGAAAAACTTCTTTTGCCCATATCTCCTAAACTAAGGGTCCTAGAGCGAAAAGGGCTTTAATTCGTAACCACCCCCAAAAAATTGAAAAATCCACCCAAACCTAAAAAAATTTAAATTTTTATATGAAAAACTTCTTTTGCCCATATCTCCTAACTAAGCGTCCTAGAGCGAAAAGGGCTTTAATTCGTGACCACCCCAAAAAATTGAAATTTGCATCCAAATCCTAAAAAAATTGAAATTTTTATATGAAAAATTTCTTTTGCCCATATCTCCTAAACTAAGGGTCCTAGAGCGAAAAGGGCTTTAATTCGTGACCACCCCCAAAAAATTGAAATTTGCATCCAAATCCTAAAAAAATTGAAATTTTTATATGAAAAACTTCTTTTGCCCATATCTCCTAAACTAAGAGTCCTAGAGCGAAAAGGGCTTTAATTCGTGACCACCCAAAAAAATTGAAATTTGCATCCAAATCCTAAAAAAATTGAAATTTTTATATGAAAAACTTCTTTTGCCCATATCTCCTAAACTAAGAGTCCTAGAGCGAAAAGGGCTTTAATTCGTGACCACCCCAAAAAATTGAAATTTTCATCCAAATTCTAAAAAAATGAAATTTTTATATGAAAAATTTCTTTTGCCCATATCTCCTAAACTAAGCGTCCTAGAGCGAAAAGAGCTTTAATTCGTGACCACCCCAAAAAATTGAAATTTGCATCCAAATCCTAAAAAAATTGAAATTTTTATATGAAAAACTTCTTTTGCCCATATCTCCTAAACTAAGCGTCCTAGAGCGAAAAGGGCTTTAATTCGTGACCACCCCCAAAAAATTGAAATTTTCATCCAAATTCTAAAAAAAATGAAATTTTTATATGAAAAACTTATTTTGCCCATATCTCCTAAACTAAGCGTCCTACAGCGAAAAGGGCTTTAATTCGTGACCACCCCAAAAAATTGAAATTTGCATCCAAATCCTAAAAAAATTGTAAATTTTATATGAAAAACTTCTTTTGCCCATATCTCCTAAACTAAGCGTCCTAGAGCGAAAAGAGCTTTAATTCGTGAGCACCCCAAAAAATTTAAATTTTCATCCAAATTCTAAAAAAATGAAATTTTTATATGAAAAACTTCTTTTGCCCATATCTCCTAAACTAAGCGTCCTAGAGCGAAAAGGGCTTTAATTCGTGACCACCCCCAAAAAATTGAAAAATCCACCCAAACCTAAAAAAATTGAAATTTTTATATGAAAAACTTCTTTTGCCCATATCTCCTAAACTAAGGGTCCTAGAGCGAAAAGGGCTTTAATTCGTGACCACCCCCAAAAAATTGAAAAATCCACCCAAACCTAAAAAAATTTAAATTTTTATATGAAAAACTTCTTTTGCCCATATATCCTAAACTAAGCGTCCTAGAGCGAAAAGGGCTTTAATTTGTGACCACCCCTAAAAATTGAAATTTTCATCCAAATTCTAAAAAAATGAAATTTTTATATGAAAAACTTCTTTTGCCCATATCTCCTAAACTAAGCGTCCTAGAGCGAAAAGGGCTTTAATTCGTGACCACCCCCAAAAAATTTAAAAATCCACCCAAACCTAAAAAAATTTAAATTTTTATATGAAAAACTTCTTTTGCCATATATCCTAAACTAAGCGTACAAGAGCGAAAAGGGCTTTAATTCGTGACCACCCCAAAAAATTGAAATTTTCATCCAAATTCTAAAAAAATTAAATTTTTATATGAAAAACTTCTTTTGCCCATATCTCCTAAACTAAGCGTCCTAGAGCGAAAAGGGCTTTAATTCGTGACCACCCCCAAAAAATTGAAAAATCCACCCAAACCTAAAAAAATTTAAATTTTTATATGAAAAACTTCTTTTGCCCATATATCCTAAACTAAGCGTCCTAGAGCGAAAAGGGCTTTAATTCGTGACCACCCCAAAAAATTGAAATTTGCATCCAAATCCTAAAAAAATTGAAATTTTTATATGAAAAACTTCTTTTGCCCATTTCTCCTAAACTAAGAGTCCTAGAGCGAAAAGGGCTTTAATTCCTAGAGCGAAAAGGGCTTTAATTCGTGACCACCCCCAAAAAATTGAAAAATCCACCCAAACCTAAAAAAATTGAAATTTTTATATGAAAAACTTCTTTTGCCCATATCTCCTAAACTAAGGGTCCTAGAGCGAAAAGGGCTTTAATTCGTGACCACCCCCAAAAAATTGAAAAATCCACCCAAACCTAAAAAAATTTAAATTTTTATATGAAAAACTTCTTTTGCCCATATATCCTAAACTAAGCGTCCTAGAGCGAAAAGGGCTTTAATTTGTGACCACCCCAAAAAATTGAAATTTTCATCCAAATTCTAAAAAAATGAAATTTTTATATGAAAAACTTCTTTTGCCCATATCTCCTAAACTAAGCGTCCTAGAGCGAAAAGGGCTTTAATTCGTGACCACCCCCAATAAATTGAAATTTTCATCCAAATTCTAAAAAAAAGAAATTTTTATATGAAAAACTTCTTTTGCCCATATCTCCTAAACTAAGAGTCCTAGAGCGAAAAGGGCTTTAATTCGTGACCACCCAAAAAAATTGAAATTTGCATCCAAATCCTAAAAAAATTGAAATTTTTATATGAAAAACTTCTTTTGCCCATATCTCCTAAACTAAGCGTCCTAGAGCGAAAAGGGCTTTAATTCGTGACCACCCCAAAAAATTGAAATTTTCATCCAAATTCTAAAAAAATGAAATTTTTATATGAAAAACTTCTTTTGCCCATATCTCCTAAACTAAGCGTCCTAGAGCGAAAAGGGCTTTAATTCGTGACCACCCCCAAAAAATTTAAAAATCCACCCAAACCTAAAAAAATTTAAATTTTTATATGAAAAACTTCTTTTGCCATATATCCTAAACTAAGCGTACAAGAGCGAAAAGGGCTTTAATTCGTGACCACCCCAAAAAATTGAAATTTTCATCCAAATTCTAAAAAAATTAAATTTTTATATGAAAAACTTCTTTTGCCCATATCTCCTAAACTAAGCGTCCTAGAGCGAAAAGGGCTTTAATTCGTGACCACCCCCAAAAAATTGAAAAATCCACCCAAACCTAAAAAAATTTAAATTTTTATATGAAAAACTTCTTTTGCCCATATATCCTAAACTAAGCGTCCTAGAGCGAAAAGGGCTTTAATTCGTGACCACCCCAAAAAATTGAAATTTGCATCCAAATCCTAAAAAAATTGAAATTTTTATATGAAAAACTTCTTTTGCCCATTTCTCCTAAACTAAGAGTCCTAGAGCGAAAAGGGCTTTAATTCCTAGAGCGAAAAGGGCTTTAATTCGTGACCACCCCCAAAAAATTGAAAAATCCACCCAAACCTAAAAAAATTGAAATTTTTATATGAAAAACTTCTTTTGCCCATATCTCCTAAACTAAGGGTCCTAGAGCGAAAAGGGCTTTAATTCGTGACCACCCCCAAAAAATTGAAAAATCCACCCAAACCTAAAAAAATTTAAATTTTTATATGAAAAACTTCTTTTGCCCATATATCCTAAACTAAGCGTCCTAGAGCGAAAAGGGCTTTAATTTGTGACCACCCCAAAAAATTGAAATTTTCATCCAAATTCTAAAAAAATGAAATTTTTATATGAAAAACTTCTTTTGCCCATATCTCCTAAACTAAGCGTCCTAGAGCGAAAAGGGCTTTAATTCGTGACCACCCCCAATAAATTGAAATTTTCATCCAAATTCTAAAAAAAAGAAATTTTTATATGAAAAACTTCTTTTGCCCATATCTCCTAAACTAAGAGTCCTAGAGCGAAAAGGGCTTTAATTCGTGACCACCCAAAAAAATTGAAATTTGCATCCAAATCCTAAAAAAATTGAAATTTTTATATGAAAAACTTCTTTTGCCCATATCTCCTAAACTAAGCGTCCTAGAGCGAAAAGGGCTTTAATTCGTGACCACCCCAAAAAATTGAAATTTTCATCCAAATTCTAAAAAAATGAAATTTTTATATGAAAAACTTCTTTTGCCCATATCTCCTAAACTAAGCGTCCTAGAGCGAAAAGGGCTTTAATTCGTGACCACCCCCAAAAAATTGAAAAATCCACCCAAACCTAAAAAAATTTAAATTTTTATATGAAAAACTTCTTTTGCCCATATATCCTAAACTAAGCGTACAAGAGCGAAAAGGGCTTTAATTCGTGACCACCCCAAAAAATTGAAATTTTCATCCAAATTCTAAAAAAATGAAATTTTTATATGAAAAACTTCTTTTGCCCATATCTCCTAAACTAAGCGTCCTAGAGCGAAAAGGGCTTTAATTCGTGACCACCCCAAAAAATTGAAATTTCCATCCAAATCCTAAAAAAATTTAATTTTTTATATGAAAAACTTCTTTTGCCCATATCTCCTAAACTAAGAGTCCTAGAGCGAAAAGGGCTTTAATTCGTGACCACCCCCAAAAAATTGAAAAATCCACCCAAACCTAAAAAAATTTAAATTTTTATATGAAAAACTTCTTTTGCCCATATATCCTAAACTAAGCGTCCTAGAGCGAAAAGGGCTTTAATTCGTGACCACCCCAAAAAATTGAAATTTGCATCCAAATCCTAAAAAAATTGAAATTTTTATATGAAAAACTTCTTTTGCCCATATCTCCTAAACTAAGCGTCCTAGAGCGAAAAGGGCTTTAATTCGTGACCACCCCAAAAAATTGAAATTTTTATATGAAAAACTTCTTTTGCCCATATCTATTAAACTAAGCGTCCTAGAGCGAAAAGGGCTTTAATCCGTGACCACCCCCAAAAAATTGAAATTTTCATCCAAATTCTAAAAAAAATGAAATTTTTATATGAAAAACTTCATTTGCCCATATCTCCTAAACTAAGAGTCCTAGAGCGAAAAGGGCTTTAATTCGTGACCACCCAAAAAAATTGAAATTTGCATCCAAATCCTAAAAAAAATTGAAATTTTTATATGAAAAACTTCTTTTGCCCATATCTCCTAAACTAAGGGTCCTGAGCGAAAAGGGCTTTAATTCGTGACCACCCCCAAAAAATTGAAAAATCCACCCAAACCTAAAAAAATTTAAATTTTTATATGAAAAACTTCTTTTGCCCATATCTCCTAAACTAAGCGTCCTAGAGCGAAAAGGGCTTTAATTCGTGACCACCCCAAAAAATTGAAATTTTCATCCAAATTCTAAAAAAATGAAATTTTTATATGAAAAACTTCTTTTGCCCATATCTCCTAAACTAAGGGTCCTAGAGCGAAAAGGGCTTTAATTCGTGACCACCCCAAAAAATTGAAATTTCCATCCAAATCCTAAAAAAATCTAATTTTTTATATGAAAAACTTCTTTTGCCCATATCTCCTAAACTAAGGGTCCTAGAGCGAAAAGGGCTTTAATTCGTGACCACCCCCAAAAAATTGAAAAATCCACCCAAACCTAAAAAAAATGAAATTTTTATATGAAAAACTTCTTTTGCCCATATCTCCTAAACTAAGAGTCCTAGAGCGAAAAGGGCTTTAATTCGTGACCACCCAAAAAAATTGAAATTTGCATCCAAATCCTAAAAAAATTGAAATTTTTATATGAAAAACTTCTTTTGCCCATATCTCCTAAACTAAGGGTCCTAGAGCGAAAAGGGCTCTAATTCGTGACCACCCCCAAAAAATTGAAAAATCCACCCAAACCTAAAAAAAATGGAATTTTTATATGAAAAACTTCTTTTGCCCATATCTCCTAAACTAAGAGTCCTAGAGCGAAAAGGGCTTTAATTCGTGACCACCCAAAAAAATTGAAATTTGCATCCAAATCTTAAAAAAATTGAAATTTTTATATGAAAAACTTCTTTTGCCCATATCTCCTAAACTAAGCGTCCTAGAGCGAAAAGGGCTTTAATTCGTGACCACCCCAAAAAATTGAAATTTTCATCCAAATTCTAAAAAAATGAAATTTTTATATGAAAAACTTCTTTTGCCCATATCTCCTAAACTAAGCGTCCTAGAGCGAAAAGAGCTTTAATTCGTGACCACCCCAAAAAATTTAAATGTTCATCCAAATTCTAAAAAAATTAAATTTTTATATGAAAAACTTCTTTTGCCCATATCTCCTAAACTAAGCGTCCTAGAGCGAAAAGGGCTTTAATTCGTGACCACCCCCAAAAAATTGAAATTTTCATCCAAATTCTAAAAAAAATGAAATTTTTATATGAAAAACTTCTTTTGCCCATATCTCCTAAACTAAGCGTCCTACAGCGAAAAGGGCTTTAATTCGTGACCACCCCAAAAAATTGAAATTTGCATCCAAATCCTAAAAAAATTGAAAATTTTATATGAAAAACTTCTTTTGCCCATATCTCCTAAACTAAGCGTCCTAGAGCGAAAAGGGCTTTAATTCGTGACCACCCAAAAAAATTTAAATTTTCATCCAAATTCTAAAAAAATGAAATTTTTATATGAAAAACTTCTTTTGTCCATATCTCCTAAACTAAGCGTCCTAGAGCGAAAAGGGCTTTAATTCGTGACCACCCCCAAAAAATTGCAAAATCCACCCAAACCTAAAAAAATTGAAATTTTTATATGAAAAACTTCTTTTGCCCATATCTCCTAAACTAAGGGTCCTAGAGCGAAAAGGGCTTTAATTCGTGACCACCCCCAAAAAATTGAAAAATCCACCCAAACCTAAAAAAATTTAAATTTTTATATGAAAAACTTCTTTTGCCCATTATCCTAAACTAAGCGTCCTAGAGCGAAAAGGGCTTTAATTAGTGACCACCCCAAAAAATTGAAATTTTCATCCAAATTCTAAAAAAATGAAATTTTTATATGAAAAACTTCTTTTGCCCATATCTCCTAAACTAAGCGTCCTAGAGCGAAAAGGGCTTTAATTCGTGACCACCCCCAAAAAATTGAAATTTTCATCCAAATTCTAAAAAAAATGAAATTTTTATATGAAAAACTTCTTTTGCCCATATCTCCTAAACTAAGCGTCCTACAGCGAAAAGGGCTTTAATTCGTGACCACCCCAAAAAATTGAAATTTGCATCCAAATCCTAAAAAAATTGAAAATTTTATATGAAAAACTTCTTTTGCCCATATCTCCTAAACTAAGCGTCCTAGAGCGAAAAGGGCTTTAATTCGTGACCAACCCAAAAAATTTAAATTTTCATCCAAATTCTAAAAAAATGAAATTTTTATATGAAAAACTTCTTTTGCCCATATCTCCTAAACTAAGCGTCCTAGAGCGAAAAGGGCTTTAATTCGTGACCACCCCCAAAAAATTGAAAAATCCACCCAAACCTAAAAAAATTGAAATTTTTATATGAAAAACTTCTTTTGCCCATATCTCCTAAACTAAGGGTCCTAGAGCGAAAAGGGCTTTAATTCGTGACCACCCCCAAAAAATTGAAAAATCCACCCAAACCTAAAAAAATTTAAATTTTTATATGAAAAACTTCTTTTGCCCATATATCCTAAACTAAGCGTCCTAGAGCGAAAAGGGCTTTAATTCGTGACCACCCCAAAAAATTGAAATTTTCATCCAAATTCTAAAAAAATGAAATTTTTATATGAAAAACTTCTTTTGCCCATATCTCCTAAACTAAGCGTCCTAGAGCGAAAAGGGCTTTAATTCGTGACCACCCCCAAAAAATTGAAAAATCCACCCAAACCTAAAAAAATTTAAATTTTTATATGAAAAACTTCTTTTGCCCATATATCCTAAACTAAGCGTACAAGAGCGAAAAGGGCTTTAATTCGTGACCACCCCAAAAAATTGAAATTTTCATCCAAATTCTAAAAAAATTAAATTTTTATATGAAAAACTTCTTTTGCCCATATCTCCTAAACTAAGCGTCCTAGAGCGAAAAGGGCTTTAATTCGTGACCACCCCAAAAAATTGAAATTTCCATCCAAATCCTAAAAAAATTTAATTTTTTATATGAAAAACTTCTTTTGCCCATATCTCCTAAACTAAGGGTCCTAGAGCGAAAAGGGCTTTAATTCGTGACCACCCCCAAAAAATTGAAAAATCCACCCAAACCTAAAAAAAATGAAATTTTTATATGAAAAACTTCTTTTGCCCATATCTCCTAAACTAAGCGTCCTACAGCGAAAAGGGATTTAATTCGTGACCACCCCAAAAAATTGAAATTTGCATCCAAATCCTAAAAAAATTGAAATTTTTATATGAAAAACTTCTTATGCCCATATCTCCTAAACTAAGCGTCCTAGAGCGAAAAGGGCATTAATTCGTGACCACCCCCAAAAAATTGAAAAATCCACCCAAACCTAAAAAAATTTAAATTTTTATATGAAAAACTTCTTTTGCCCATATCTCCTAAACTAAGCGTCCTAGAGCGAAAAGGGCTTTAATTCGTGACCACCCCAAAAAATTGAAATGTTCATCCAAATTCTAAAAAAATGAAATTTTTATATGAAAAACTTCTTTTGCCCATATCTCCTAAACTAAGCGTCCTAGAGCGAAAAGGGCTTTAAATCGTGACCACCCCCAAAAAATTGAAAAATTCACCCAAACCTAAAAAAAATTGAAATTTTTATATGAAACACTTCTTTTGCCCATATCTCCTAAACTAAGGGTCCTAGACGAAAAGGGCTTTAATTCGTGACCACCCCCAAAAAATTGAAAAATCCACCCAAACCTAAAAAAATTTAAATTTTTATATGAAAAACTTCTTTTGCCCATATATCCTAAACTAAGCGTCCTAGAGCGAAAAGGGCATTAATTCGTGACCACCCCCAAAAAATTGAAAAATCCACCCAAACCTAAAAAAATTTAAATTTTTATATGAAAAACTTCTTTTGCCCATATCTCCTAAACTAAGCGTCCTAGAGCGAAAAGGGCTTTAATTCGTGACCACCCCAAAAAATTGAAATTTTCATCCAAATTCTAAAAAAATGAAATTTTTATATGAAAAACTTCTTTTGCCCATATCTCCTAAACTAAGCGTCCTAGAGCGAAAAGGGCTTTAATTCGTGACCACCCCAAAAAATTGAAATTTGCATCCAAATCCTAAAAAAATTGAAATTTTTATATGAAAAACTTCTTTTGCCCATATCTCCTAAACTAAGGGTCCTAGAGCGAAAAGGGCTTTAATTCGTGACCACCCCCAAAAAATTGAAAAATCCACCCAAACCTAAAAAAATTTAAATTTTTATATGAAAAACTTCTTTTGCCCATATCTCCTAAACTAAGCGTCCTAGAGCGAAAAGGGCTTTAATTCGTGACCACACCAAAAAATTGAAATTTGCATCCAAATCCTAAAAAAATTGAAATTTTTATATGAAAAACTTATTTTGCCCATATCTCCTAAACTAAGCGTCCTAGAGCGAAAAGGGCTTTAATTCGTGACCACCCCCAAAAAATTGAAATTTTCATCCAAATCCTAAAAAAAATGAAATTTTTATATGAAAAACTTCTTTTGCCCATATCTCCTAAACTAAGAGTCCTAGAGCGAAAAGGGCTTTAATTCGTGACCACCCCAAAAAATTGAAATTTCCATCCAAATCCTAAAAAAAATTATTTTTTTATATGAAAAACTTCTTTTGCCCATATCTCCTAAACTAAGGGTCCTAGAGCGAAAAGGGCTTTAATTCGTGACCACCCCCAAAAAATTGAAAAATCCACCGAAACCTAAAAAAAATGAAATTTTTATATGAAAAACTTCTTTTGCCCATATCTCCTAAACTAAGAGTCCTAGAGCGAAAAGGGCTTTAATTCGTGACCACCCAAAAAAATTGAAATTTGCATCCAAATCCTAAAAAAATTGAAATTTTTATATGAAAAACTTCTTTTGCCCATATCTCCTAAACTAAGGGTCCTAGAGCGAAAAGGGCTTTAATTCGTGACCACCCCCAAAAAATTGAAAAATCCACCAAACCTAAAAAAAAATGAAATTTTTATATGAAAAACTTCTTTTGCCCATATCTCCTAAACTAAGAGTCCTAGAGCGAAAAGGGCTTTAATTCGTGACCACCCAAAAAAATTGAAATTTGCATCCAAATCCTAAAAAAATTGAAATTTTTATATGAAAAACTTCTTTTGCCCATATCTCCTAAACTAAGCGTCCTAGAGCGAAAAGGGCTTTAATTCGTGACCACCCCCAAAAAATTGAAAAATCCATCCAAATTCTAAAAAAATGAAATTTTTATATGAAAAACTTCTTTTGCCCATATCTCCTAAACTAAGCGTCCTAGAGCGAAAAGGGCTTTAATTCGTGACCAACCCAAAAAATTGAAATTTGCATCCAAATCCTAAAAAAATTGAAATTTTTATATGAAAAACTTCTTTTGCCCATATCTCCTAAACTAAGGGTCCTAGAGCGAAAAGGGCTTTAATTCGTGACCACCCCCAAAAAATTGAAAAATCCACCCAAACCTAAAAAAATTGAAATTTTTATATGAAAAACTTCTTTTGCCCATATCTCCTAAACTAAGCGTCCTAGAGCGAAAAGGGCTTTAATTCGTGACCACCCCAAAAAATTTAAATGTTCATCCAAATTCTAAAAAAATTAAATTTTTATATGAAAAACTTCTTTTGCCCATATCTCCTAAACTAAGCGTCCTAGAGCGAAAAGGGCTTTAATTCGTGACCACCCCCAAAAAATTGAAAAATCCACCCAAACCTAAAAAAATTGAAATTTTTATATGAAAAACTTCTTTTGCCCATATCTCCTAAACTAAGCGTCCTAGAGCGAAAATGGCTTTAATTCGTGACCACCCCCAAAAAATTGAAATTTTCATCCAAATTCTAAAAAAAATGAAATTTTTATATGAAAAACTTCTTTTGCCCATATCTCCTAAACTAAGAGTCCTAGAGCGAAAAGGGCTTTAATTAGTGACCACCCAAAAAAAATTGAAATTTGCATCCAAATCCTAAAAAAATTGAAATTTTTATATGAAAAACTTCTTTTGCCCATATCTCCTAAACTAAGCGTCCTAGAGCGAAAAGGGCTTTAATTCGTGACCACCCCAAAAAATTTAAATGTTCATCCAAATTCTAAAAAAATTAAATTTTTATATGAAAAACTCCTTTTGCCCATATCTCCTAAACTAAGCGTCCTAGAGCGAAAAGGGCTTTAATTCGTGACCACCCCCAAAAAATTGAAAAATCCACCCAAACCTAAAAAAATTTAAATTTTTATATGAAAAACTTCTTTTGCCCATATCTCGTAAACTAAGGGTCCTAGAGCGAAAAGGGCTTTAATTCGTGACCACCCCCAAAAAATTGAAAAATCCACCCAAACCTAAAAAAATTTAAATTTTTATATGAAAAACTTCTTTTGCCCATATCTCCTAAACTAAGCGTCCTAGAGCGAAAAGGGCTTTAATTCGTGACTACCCCAAAATATTGAAATTTACATCCAAATCCTAAAAAAATTGAAATTTTTATATGAAAAACTTCTTTTGCCCATATCTCCTAAACTAAGCGTCCTAGAGCGAAAAGGGCTTTAATTCGTGACCACCCCCAAAAAATTGAAAAATCCACCAAACCTAAAAAAAAATGAAATTTTTATATGAAAAACTTCTTTTGCCCCTATCTCCTAAACTAAGAGTCCTAGAGCGAAAAGGGCTTTAATTCGTGACCACCCAAAAAAATTGAAATTTGCATCCAAATCCTAAAAAAATTGAAATTTTTATATGAAAAACTTCTTTTGCCCATATCTCCTAAACTAAGCGTCCTAGAGCGAAAAGGGCTTTAATTCGTGACCACCCCCAAAAAATTGAAAAATCCATCCAAATTCTAAAAAAATGAAATTTTTATATGAAAAACTTCTTTTGCCCATATCTCCTAAACTAAGCGTCCTAGAGCGAAAAGGGCTTTAATTCGTGACCAACCCAAAAAATTGAAATTTGCATCCAAATCCTAAAAAAATTGAAATTTTTATATGAAAAACTTCTTTTGCCCATATCTCCTAAACTAAGGGTCCTAGAGCGAAAAGGGCTTTAATTCGTGACCACCCCCAAAAAATTGAAAAATCCACCCAAACCTAAAAAAATTGAAATTTTTATATGAAAAACTTCTTTTGCCCATATCTCCTAAACTAAGCGTCCTAGAGCGAAAAGGGCTTTAATTCGTGACCACCCCAAAAAATTTAAATGTTCATCCAAATTCTAAAAAAATTAAATTTTTATATGAAAAACTTCTTTTGCCCATATCTCCTAAACTAAGCGTCCTAGAGCGAAAAGGGCTTTAATTCGTGACCACCCCCAAAAAATTGAAAAATCCACCCAAACCTAAAAAAATTGAAATTTTTATATGAAAAACTTCTTTTGCCCATATCTCCTAAACTAAGCGTCCTAGAGCGAAAATGGCTTTAATTCGTGACCACCCCCAAAAAATTGAAATTTTCATCCAAATTCTAAAAAAAATGAAATTTTTATATGAAAAACTTCTTTTGCCCATATCTCCTAAACTAAGAGTCCTAGAGCGAAAAGGGCTTTAATTAGTGACCACCCAAAAAAAATTGAAATTTGCATCCAAATCCTAAAAAAATTGAAATTTTTATATGAAAAACTTCTTTTGCCCATATCTCCTAAACTAAGCGTCCTAGAGCGAAAAGGGCTTTAATTCGTGACCACCCCAAAAAATTTAAATGTTCATCCAAATTCTAAAAAAATTAAATTTTTATATGAAAAACTTCTTTTGCCCATATCTCCTAAACTAAGCGTCCTAGAGCGAAAAGGGCTTTAATTCGTGACCACCCCCAAAAAATTGAAAAATCCACCCAAACCTAAAAAAATTTAAATTTTTATATGAAAAACTTCTTTTGCCCATATCTCGTAAACTAAGGGTCCTAGAGCGAAAAGGGCTTTAATTCGTGACCACCCCCAAAAAATTGAAAAATCCACCCAAACCTAAAAAAATTTAAATTTTTATATGAAAAACTTCTTTTGCCCATATCTCCTAAACTAAGCGTCCTAGAGCGAAAAGGGCTTTAATTCGTGACTACCCCAAAATATTGAAATTTACATCCAAATCCTAAAAAAATTGAAATTTTTATATGAAAAACTTCTTTTGCCCATATCTCCTAAACTAAGCGTCCTAGAGCGAAAAGGGCTTTAATTCGTGACCACCCCCAACAAATTTAAATTTTCATCCAAATCCTAAAAAAAATGAAATTTTTATATGAAAAACTTCTTTTGCCCATATCTCCTAGCCTAAGCGTCCCAGAGCGAAAAGGGCTTTAATTCGTGACCACCCCCAAAATATTGAAATTTTCATCCAAATTCTAAAAAAAGGAAATTTTTATATGAAAAACTTCTTTTGCCCATATCTCCTAAACTAAGGGTCCTAGAGCGAAAAGGGCTTTAATTCGTGACCACCCCCAAAAAATTGAAAAATCCACCCAAACCTAACAAAATTTAAATTTTTATATGAAAAACTTATTTTGCCCGTATCTCCTAAACTAAGTGTCCTAGAGCGAAAAGGGCTTTAATTCGTGACCACCCCCAAAAAATTGAAATTTTCATCCAAATTCTAAAAAAAGGAAATTTTTATATGAAAAACTTCTTTTGCCCATATCTCCTAAACTAAGGGTCCTAGAGCGAAAAGGGCTTTAATTCGTGACCACCCCCAAAAAATTGAAAAATCCACCTAAACCTAAAAAAATTTAAATTTTTATATGAAAAACTTCTTTTGCCCATATCTCCTAAACTAAGCGTCCTAGAGTGAAAAGGGCTTTAATTCGTGACCACCCTCAAAAATTGAAATTTTCATGCAAATCCTAAAAAAATTGAAATTTTTATATGAAAAACTTCTTTTGCCCATATCTCCTAAACTAAGCGTCCTAGAGCGAAAAGGGCTTTAATTCGTGACCACCCCCAAAAAATTGAAAAATCCACCCAAACCTAAAAAAATTGAAATTTTTATATGAAAAACTTCTTTGCCCATATCTCCTAAACTAAGCGTCCTAGAGCGAGAAGGGCTTTAATTCGTGACTACCCCAAAATATTGAAATTTTCATCCAAATCCTAAAAAAATTGAAATTTTTATATGAAAAACTTCTTTTGCCCATATCTCCTAAACTAAGCGTCCTAGAGCGAGAAGGGCTTTAATTCGTGACTACCCCACAATATTGAAATTTTCATCCAAATCCTAAAAAAATTGAAATTTTTATATGAAAAACTTCTTTTGCCCATATCTCCTAAACTAAGCGTCCTAGAGCGAAAAGGGCTTTAATTCGTGACCACCCCCAAAAAATTGAAAAATCCACCCAAACCTAAAAAAATTGAAATTTTTATATGAAAAACTTCTTTTGCCCATATCTCCTAAACTAAGCGTCCTAGAGCGAGAAGGGCTTTAATTCGTGACTACCCCAAAATATTGAAATTTTCATCCAAATCCTAAAAAAATTGAAATTTTTATATGAAAAACTTCTTTTGCCCATATCTCCTAAACTAAGAGTCCTAGAGCGAAAAGGGCTTTAATTCGTGACCACCCCAAAAAATTGAAATTTCCATCCAAATCCTAAAAAAATTGAAATTTTTATATGAAAAACTTCTTTTGCCCATATCTCCTAAACTAAGCGTCCTAGAGCGAAAAGGGCTTTAATTCGTGACCACCCCAAAAAATTGAAATTTGCATCCAAATCTTAAAAAAAATTGAAATTTTTATATGAAAAACTTCTTTTGCCCATATCTCCTAAACTAAGCGTCCTAGAGCGAAAAGGGCTTTAATTCGTGACTACCCCAAAATATTGAAATTTTCATCCAAATCCTAAAAAATGAAATTTTTATATGAAAAACTTCTTTTGTCCATATCTCCTAAACTAAGCGTCCTAGAGCGAAAAGGGCTTTAATTCGTGACCACCCCAAAAAATTGAAATTTGCATCCAAATCCTAAAAAAATTGAAATTTTTATATGAAAAACTTCTTTTGCCCATATCTCCTAAACTAAGCGTCCTAGAGCGAAAAGGGCTTTAATTCGTGACCACCCCAAAAAATTGAAATTTGCATCCAAATCCTAAAAAAATTGAAATTTTTATATGGAAAACTTCTTTTGCCCATATCTCCTAAACTAAGCGTCCTAGAGCGAAAAGGGCTTTAATTCGTGACCACCCCCAAAAAATTGAAAAATCCACCCAAACCTAAAAAAATTGAAATTTTTATATGAAAAACTTCTTTTGCCCATATCTCCTAAACTAAGCGTCGTAGAGCGAAAAGGGCTTTAATTCGTGACCACCCCAAAATATTGAAATTTGCATCCAAATCTTAAAAAAATTGAAATGTTTATATGAAAAACTTCTTTTGCCCATATCTCCTAAACTAAGGGTCCTAGAGCGAAAAGGGCTTTAATTCGTGACCACCCCAAAAAATTGAAAAATCCGCCCAAACCTAAAAAAATTGAAATTTTTATATGAAAAACTTATTTTGCCCATATCTCCTAAACTAAGCGTCCTAGAGCGAAAAGGGCTTTAATTCGTGACCACCCCAAAAAATTGAAATTTGCATCCAAATCCTAAAAAAATTGAAATTTTTATATGAAAAACTTCTTTTGCCCATATCTCCTAAACTAAGCGTCCTAGAGCGAAAAGGGCTTTAATTCGTGACCACCCCAAAAAATTGAAATTTGCATCCAAATCCTAAAAAAATTTAAATTTTTATATGGAAAACTTCTTTTTCCCATATCTCCTAAACTAAGCGTCCTAGAGCGAAAAGGGCTTTAATTCGTGACCACCCCCAAAAAATTGAAAAATCCACCCAAACCTAAAAAAATTGAAATTTTTATATGAAAAACATCTTTTGCCCATATCTCCTAAACTAAGCGTCGTAGAGCGAAAAGGGCTTTAATTCGTGACCACCCCAAAATATTGAAATTTGCATCCAAATCCTAAAAAAATGAAATTTTTATATGAATAACTTCTTTTGCCCATATCTCCTAAACTAAGAGTCCTAGAGCGAAAAGGGCTTTAATTCGTGACCACCCCAAAAAATTGAAATTTGCATCCAAATCCTAAACAAATTGAAATTTTTATATGAAAAACTTCTTTTGCCCATATCTCCTAAACTAAGGGTCCTAGAGCGAAAAGGGCTTTAATTCGTGACCACCCCCAAAAAATTGAAAAATCCACCCAAACCTAAAAAAATTTAAATTTTTATATGAAAAACTTCTTTTGCCCATATCTCCTAAACTAAGCGTCCTAGAGCGAAAAGGGCTTTAATTCGTGACCACCCCAAAAAATTGAAATTTGCATCCAAATCTTAAAAAAAATTGAAATTTTTATATGAAAAACTTCTTTTGCCCATATCTCCTAAACTAAGCGTCCTAGAGCGAAAAGGGCTTTAATTCGTGACTACCCCAAAATATTGAAATTTTCATCCAAATCCTAAAAAATGAAATTTTTATATGAAAAACTTCTTTTGTCCATATCTCCTAAACTAAGCGTCCTAGAGCGAAAAGGGCTTTAATTCGTGACCACCCCAAAAAATTGAAATTTGCTTCCAAATCCTAAAAAAATTGAAATTTTTATATGAAAAACATCTTTTGCCCATATCTCCTAAACTTAGAGTCCTAGAGCGAAAAGGGCTTTAATTCGTGACCACCCCCAAAAAATTGAAAAATCCATCCAAATCCTAAAAAAAATTAAATTTTTATATGAAAAACTTCTTTTGCCCATATCTCCTAAACTAAGCGTCCTAGAGCGAAAAGGGCTTTAATTCGTGACCACCCTCAAAAATTGAAATTTTCATCCAAATCCTAAAAAAATTGAAATTTTTATATGAAAAACTTCTTTTGCCCATATCTCCTAAACTTAGAGTCCTAGAGCGAAAAGGGCTTTAATTCGTGACCACCCCCAAAAAATTGAAAAATCCACCCAAACCTAAAAAAATTTAAATTTTTATATGAAAAACTTCTTTTGCCCATATCTCCTAAACTAAGCGTCCTAGAGCGAAAAGGGCTTTAATTCGTGACCACCCCCAAAAAATTGAAATTTTCATCCAAATCCTAAAAAAAAT
The DNA here is from genome assembly GCF_050003625.1 of Haematobia irritans. Classification (NCBI taxonomy): domain Eukaryota; kingdom Metazoa; phylum Arthropoda; class Insecta; order Diptera; family Muscidae; genus Haematobia; species Haematobia irritans. The sequence goes on from NC_134400.1 coordinate 174,481,246, forward strand.
GAAATTTTTATATGAAAAACTTCTTTTGCCCATATCTCCTAAACTAAGCGTCCTAGAGCGAAAAGGGCTTTAATTCGTGACCACCCCCAAAAAATTGAAATTTTCGTCCAAATCCTAAAAAAATTGAAATTTTTATATGAAAAACTTCTTTTGCCCATATCTCCTAAACTAAGGGTCCTAGAGCGAAAAGGGCTTTGATTCGTGACTACCCCAAAATATTGAAATTTTCATCCAAATCCTAAAAAAAGGAAATTTTTATATGAAAAACTTCTTTTGTCCATATCTCCTAAACTAAGGGTCCTAGAGCGAAAAGGGCTTTAATTCGTGACCACCCCCAAAAAATTGAAATTTTCGTCCAAATCCTAAAAAAAGGAAATTTTTATATGAAAAACTTCTTTTGTCCATATCTCCTAAACTAAGGGTCCTAGAGCGAAAAGGGCTTTAATTCGTGACTACCCCAAAATATTGAAATTTTCGTCCAAATCCTAAAAAAATTGAAATTTTTATATGAAAAACTTCTTTTGCCCATATCTCCTAAACTAAGCGTCCTAGAGCGAAAAGGGCTTTAATTCGTGACCACCCCCAAAAAATTGATATTTTCATCCAAATCCTAAAAAAAACGAAATTTTTATATGAAAAACTTCTTTTGCCCATATCTCCTAAACTAAGGGTCCTAGAGCGAAAAGGGCTTTAATTCGTGACCACCCCCAAAAAATTGAAAAATCCACCCAAACCTAAAAAAATTTAAATTTTTATATGAAAAACTTCTTTTGCCCATATCTCCTAAACTAAGCGTCCTAGAGCGAAAAGGGCTTTAATTCGTGACCACCCCAAAAAATTGAAATTTGCATCCAAATCCTAAAAAAAATGAAATTTTTATATGAAAAACTTCTTTTGCCCATATCTCCTAAACTAAGCGTCCTAGAGCGAAAAGGGCTTTAATTCGTGACCACCCCAAAAAATTGAAATTTGCATCCAAATCCTAAAAAAATTGAAATTTTTATATGAAAAACTTCTTTTGCCCATATCTCCTAAACTAAGCGTCCTAGAGCGAAAAGGGCTTTAATTCGTGACCACCCCCAAAAAATTGAAATTTGCATCCAAAACCTAAAAAAATTGAAATTTTTATATGAAAAACTTCTTTTGACCATATCTCCTAAACTAAGCGTCCTAGAGCGAAAAGGGCTTTAATTCGTGACAACCCCCAAAAAATTGAAAAATCCACCCAAACCAAAAAAAATTGAAAGTTTTATATGAAAAACTTCTTTTGCCCATATCTCCTAAACTAAGCGTCCTAGAGCGAAAAGGGCTTTAATTCGTGGCCACCCCCAAAAAAGTGAAATTTTCGTCCAAATCCTAAAAAAAATTAAAATTTTTATATGAAAAACTTCTTTTGCCCATATCTCCTAAACTAAGCGTCCTAGAGCGAAAAGGGCTTTAATTCGTGACTACCCCAAAATATTGAAATTTTCATCCAAATCCTAAAAAAATTGAAATTTTTATATGAAAAACTTCTTTTGCCCATATCTCCTAAACTAGAGCGAAAAGGGCTTTAATTCGTGACCACCCCCAAAAAATTGAAATTTCCATCCAAATCCTAAAAAAAATTAATTTTTTATATGAAAAACTTCTTTTGCCCATATCTCCTAAACTAAGGGTCCTAGAGCGAAAAGGGCTTTAATTCGTGACCACCCCCAAAAAATTGAAAAATCCACCCAAACCTAAAAAAAAATGAAATTTTTATATGAAAAACTTCTTTTGCCCATATCTCCTAAACTAAGAGTCCTAGAGCGAAAAGGGCTTTAATTCGTGACCACCCCAAAAAATTGAAATTTCCATCCAAATCCTAAAAAAATTTAATTTTTTATATGAAAAACTTCTTTTGCCCATATCTCCTAAACTAAGGGTCCTAGAGCGAAAAGGGCTTTAATTCGTGACCACCCCCAAAGATTGAAAAATCCACCCAACCCTAAAAAAATTTAAATTTTTATATGAAAAACTTCTTTTGCCCATATCTCCTAAACTAAGCGTCCTAGAGCGAAAAGGGCTTTAATTCGTGACCACCCCAAAAAATTGAAATTTGCATCCAAATCCTAAAAAAATTGAAATTTTTATATGAAAAACTTCTTTTGCCCATATCTCCTAAACTAAGCGTCCTAGAGCGAAAAGGGCTTTAATTCGTGACCACCCTCAAAATTTGAAATTTTCATCCAAATCCTAAAAAAATTTAAAGTTTTATATGAAAAACTTCTTTTGCCCATATCTCCTAAACTAAGCGTCCCAGAGCGAAAAGGGCTTTAATTCGTGACCACCCCAAAAAATTGAAATTTGCATCCAAATCCTAAAAAATTGAAATTTTTATATGAAAAACTTCTTTTGCCCATATCTCCTAAACTAAGCGTCCTAGAGCGAAAAGGGCTTTAATTCGTGACCACCCCCAAAAAATTGAAATTTTCATCCAAATCCTAAAAAAAATGAAATTTTTATATGAAAAACTTCTTTTGCCCATATCTCCTAAACTAAGAGTCCTAGAGCGAAAAGGGCTTTAATTCGTGACTACCCCAAAAAATTGAAATTTCCATCCAAATCCTAAAAAAATTTAATTTTTTATATGAAAAACTTCTTTTGCCCATATCTCCTAAACTAAGGGTCCTAGAGCGAAAAGGGCTTTAATTCGTGACCACCCCCAAAAAATTGAAAAATCCACCCAAACCTAAAAAAATGAAATTTTTATATGAAAAACTTCTTTTGCCCATATCTCCTAAACTAAGCGTCCTAGAGCGAAAAGGGCTTTAATTCGTGACCACCCCAAATAATTGAAATTTTCATCCAAATTCTAAAAAAATGAAATTTTTATATGAAAAACTTCCTTTGCCCATATCTCCTAAACTAAGCGTCTACAGCGAAAAGGGCTTTAATTCGTGACCACCCCCAAAAAATTGAAATTTTCATCCAAATCCTAAAAAAAATGAAATTTTTATATGAAAATTTCTCCTAAACTAAGAGTCCTAGAGCGAAAAGGGCTTTAATTCGTGACCACCCAAAAAAAATTGAAATTTGCATCCAAATCCTAAAAAAATTGAAATTTTTATATGAAAAACTTCTTTTGCCCATATCTCCTAAACTAAGCGTCCTAGAGCGAAAAGGGCTTTAATTCGTGACCACCCCCAAAAAATTGAAAAATCCACCCAAACCTAAAAAAATTTAAATTTTTATATGAATAACTTCTTTTGCCCATATCTCCTAAACTAAGCGTCCTAGAGCGAAAAGGGCTTTAATTCGTGACCACATCCCAAAAAATTGAAATTTGCATCCAAATCCTAAAAAAATTGAAATTTTTATATGAAAAACTTCTTTTGCCCATATCTCCTAAACTAAGCGTCCTAGAGCGAAAAGGGCTTTAATTCGTGACCACCCCCAAAAATTGAAATTTGCATCCAAATCCTAAAAAAATTTAAATTTTTATATGAAAAACTTCTTTTGCCCATATCTCCTAAACTAAGCGTCCTAGAGCGAAAAGGGCTTTAATTCGTGACTACCCCAAAATATTGAAATTTTCATCCAAATCCTAAAAAAATTGAAATTTTTATATGAAAAACTTCTTTTGCCCATATCTCCTAAACTAAGCGTCCTAGAGCGAAAAGGGCTTTAATTCGTGACCACCCCCAAAAAATTGAAATTTTCATCCAAATCCTAAAAAAAATGAAATTTTTATATGAAAAACTTCTTTTGCCCATATCTCCTAAACCAAGAGTCCTAGAGCGAAAAGGGCTTTAATTCGTGACCACCCCAAAAAATTGAAATTTCCATCCAAATCCTAAAAAAAATTAATTTTTTATATGAAAAACTTCTTTTGCCCATATCTCCTAAACTAAGGGTCCTAGAGCGAAAAGGGCTTTAATTCGTGACCACCCCCAAAAAATTGAAAAATCCATCCAAACCTAAATAAATTGAAATTTTTATATGAAAAACTTCTTTTGCCCATATCTCCTAAACTAAGCGTCCTAGAGCGAAAAGGGCTTTAATTCGTGACCACATCCCAAAAAATTGAAATTTGCATCCAAATCCTAAAAAAATTGAAATTTTTATATGAAAAACTTCTTTTGCCCATATCTCCTAAACTAAGCGTCCTAGAGCGAAAAGGGCTTTAATTCGTGACCACCCCCAAAAATTGAAATTTGCATCCAAATCCTAAAAAAATTTAAATTTTTATATGAAAAACTTCTTTTGCCCATATCTCCTAAACTAAGCGTCTACAGCGAAAAGGGCTTTAATTCGTGACCACCCCCAAAAAATTGAAATTTTCATCCAAATCCTAAAAAAAATGAAATTTTTATATGAAAATTTCTCCTAAACTAAGAGTCCTAGAGCGAAAAGGGCTTTAATTCGTGACCACCCAAAAAAAATTGAAATTTGCATCCAAATCCTAAAAAAATTGAAATTTTTATATGAAAAACTTCTTTTGCCCATATCTCCTAAACTAAGCGTCCTAGAGCGAAAAGGGCTTTAATTCGTGACCACCCCCAAAAAATTGAAAAATCCACCCAAACCTAAAAAAATTTAAATTTTTATATGAATAACTTCTTTTGCCCATATCTCCTAAACTAAGCGTCCTAGAGCGAAAAGGGCTTTAATTCGTGACCACATCCCAAAAAATTGAAATTTGCATCCAAATCCTAAAAAAATTGAAATTTTTATATGAAAAACTTCTTTTGCCCATATCTCCTAAACTAAGCGTCCTAGAGCGAAAAGGGCTTTAATTCGTGACCACCCCCAAAAATTGAAATTTGCATCCAAATCCTAAAAAAATTTAAATTTTTATATGAAAAACTTCTTTTGCCCATATCTCCTAAACTAAGCGTCCTAGAGCGAAAAGGGCTTTAATTCGTGACTACCCCAAAATATTGAAATTTTCATCCAAATCCTAAAAAAATTGAAATTTTTATATGAAAAACTTCTTTTGCCCATATCTCCTAAACTAAGCGTCCTAGAGCGAAAAGGGCTTTAATTCGTGACCACCCCCAAAAAATTGAAATTTTCATCCAAATCCTAAAAAAAATGAAATTTTTATATGAAAAACTTCTTTTGCCCATATCTCCTAAACCAAGAGTCCTAGAGCGAAAAGGGCTTTAATTCGTGACCACCCCAAAAAATTGAAATTTCCATCCAAATCCTAAAAAAAATTAATTTTTTATATGAAAAACTTCTTTTGCCCATATCTCCTAAACTAAGGGTCCTAGAGCGAAAAGGGCTTTAATTCGTGACCACCCCCAAAAAATTGAAAAATCCATCCAAACCTAAATAAATTGAAATTTTTATATGAAAAACTTCTTTTGCCCATATCTCCTAAACTAAGCGTCCTAGAGCGAAAAGGGCTTTAATTCGTGACCACCCCAAAAAATTGAAATTTTCATCCAAATTCTAAAAAAATGAAATTTTTATATGAAAAACTTGCTTTGCCCATATCTCCTAAACAAAGGGTCCTAGAGCGAAAAGGGCTTTAATTCGTGACCACCCCCAAAAAATTGAAAAATCCACCCAAACCTAAAAAAATTTAAATTTTTATATGAAAAACTTCTTTTGCCCATATCTCCTAAACTAAGCGTCCTAGAGCGAAAAGGGCTTTAATTCGTGGCCACCCCAAAAAATTGAAATTTTCATCCAAATTCTACAAAAATGAATTTTTTATATGAAAAACTTCTTTTGCCCATATCTCCTAAACTAAGCGTCCTAGAGCGAAAAGGGCTTTAATTCGTGACCACCCCCAAAAAATTTAAAAATCCACCCAAACCTAAAAAAATTGAAATTTTTATATGAAAAACTTCTTTTGCCCATATCTCCTAAACTAAGCGTCCTAGAGCGAAAAGGGCTTTAATTCGTGACCACCCTCAAAAATTGAGATTTTCATCCAAATCCTAAAAAATTTAAATTTTTATATGAAAAACTTCTTTTGCCCATATCTTCTAAACTAAGCGTCCTAGAGCGAAAAGGGCTTTAATTCGTGACTACCCCAAAATATTGAAATTTTCATCCAAATTCTAAAAAAAGGAAATTTTTATATGAAAAACTTCTTTTGCCCATATCTCCTAAACTAAGGGTCCTAGAGCGAAAAGGGCTTTAATTCGTGACCACCCCCAACAAATTGAAAAATCCACCCAAACCTAAAAAATTTAAATTTTTATATGAAAAACTTCTTTGGCCCGTATCTCCTAAACTAAGCGTCCTAGAGCGAAAAGGGCTTTAATTCGTGACCACCCCCAAAAAATTGAAATTTTCATCCAAATTCTAAAAAAAGGAAATTTTTATATGAAAAACTTCTTTTGCCCATATCTCCTAAACTAAGGGTCATAGAGCGAAAAGGGCTTTAATTCGTGACCACCCCCAAAAAATTTAAAAATCCACCCAAACCTAAAAAAATTGAAATTTTTATACGAAAAACTTCTTTTGCCCATATCTCCTAAACTAAGCGTCCTAGAGTGAAAAGGGCTTTAATTCGTGACCACCCCTAACAAATTGAAAAATCCACCCAAACCTAAAAAATTTAAATTTTTATATGAAAAACTTCTTTGGCCCGTATCTCCTAAACTAAGCGTCCTAGAGCGAAAAGGGCTTTAATTCGTGACCACCCCCAAAAAATTTAAATTTTCATCCAAATCCTAAAAAAATTGAAATTTTTATATGAAAAACTTCTTTTGCCCATATCTCCTAAACTAAGAGTCCTAGAGCGAAAACGGCTTTAATTCGTGACCACCCCGAAAAATTGAAATTTCCATCCAAATCCTAAAAAAATTTAATTTTTTATATGAAAAACTTCTTTTGCCCATATCTCCTAAACTAAGAGTCCTAGAGCGAAAAGGGCTTTAATTCGAAAAAAAACTTCCTTTGCCCATATCTCCTAAACTAAGGGTCCTAGAGCGAAAAGGGCTTTAATTCGTGACCACCCCCAAAAAATTGAAAAATCCACCCAAACCTAAAAAAATTAAATTTTTATATGAAAAACTTCTTTTGCCCATATCTCCTAAACTAAGCGTCCTAGAGCGAAAAGGGCTTTAATTCGTGACCACCCCAAAAAATTGAAATTTTCATCCAAATTCTAAAAAAATGAAATTTTTATATGAAAAACTTCTTTTGCCCATATCTCCTAAACTAAGCGTCCTAGAGCGAAAAGGGCTTTAATTCGTGACCATCCCCAAAAATTGAAATTTTCATCCAAATCCTAAAAAATTTAAATTTTTATATGAAAAACTTCTTTTGCCCATATCTCCTAAACTAAGCGTCCTAGAGCGAAAAGGGCTTTAATTCGTGACTACCCCAAAATATTGAAATTTTCATCCAAATTCTAAAAAAAGGAAATTTTTATATGAAAAACTTCTTTTGCCCATATCTCCTAAACTAAGGGTCCTAGAGCGAAAAGGGCTTTAATTCGTGACCACCCCCAAAAAATTGAAAAATCCACCCAAACCTAAAAAAATTTAAATTTTTATATGAAAAACTTCTTTTGCCCGTATCTCCTAAACTAAGCGTCCTAGAGCGAAAAGAGCTTTAATTCGTGACCACCCTCAAAATTTGAAATTTTCATCCAAATTCTAAAAAAAGGAAATTTTTATATGAAAAACTTCTTTTGCCCATATCTCCTAAACTAAGGGTCCTAGAGCGAAAAGGGCTTTAATTCGTGACCACCCCCAAAAAATTGAAAAATCCATCCAAACCTAAAACAAGTATATACAGCACTAAGTTCGGCCGGGCCGAATCTTAAATACCCACCACCATGAACCAAATGTTAAAGTTTCCTTTGAAATTTCAGGAGGGCTTGAGGACTTGAGGACACTTCCCGAAGATAAATTTAAAGATTTCACCTGTGAGGACTATATCAGATTCTGGATTTATAAGAACCATTTTTGTTTGAGTTTTACAGGAATCATTAACATCTCTTGTAAGTGTGCATGAAAAGTATAAAATAACGTCTTGATTTGAAATCTTAAATCTGTAGAGTTTCACCCGAGAAGTAAAATCTGGAAATTTTACATTGAGTTTCAAGCAATTTTCATGATCAGTGCGCCTTTTACACCCTCAAGAAGTGAAGTCGGTCTATATGGAGGCATTACCAAATGGACCGATAAAAACTTAATCCGATACACGTTTTTGTGAGCCTAAAATACCAGAATATTTACAATTTCAGGCAAATCAGATAAAAACTACGGTTTCTAGAAACCCAAGGAGTTAAATCGGGAGATCGTTCTTATGGGGGCTATACTAAAATATGGACAGATACTCACCGTTTTCGGCACACCTCTTTTTATCCTATTTGCCAATTTCAGGCAAATAGGATAAAAACTTCGGATTCTAGAAGCCCAAGAAGTAAAATCGGGAAATCGGTCTATATGGGGACTATACCAAAATATGGACCGATACTCACCATTTTCGGCACACCTCTTTATGATCCTAGAATACCTCTAGATTTCCAATTTCTGACAAATTGGATAAAAACTACGATTTCTATAAGCCCAAGACCCCAAATCGGGAGATCGTTTTATATGGGGACCATACCAAAACATGGACCGATACTCACAATTTTTGGCACACGTATTTGTGGTCCTACAATACCTCTAGATTTCCAATTTCAGGTAAATTGAATAAAAACTGCAGTTTCTATAAGCCCAAGAAATAAAATGGGGAGATCGGTCTATATGGGGGATATACCAAAATATGGACCGATACTCACCATTTTCGGCACACCTCTTTATGATCCTAAAATACCTCTAGATTTCCAATTTCAGACAAATTGGATAAAAACTACGGTTTCTATAAGCCCAAGACCCCAAATCGGGAGATCGTTTTATATGGGGACCATACCAAAACATGGACCGATACTCACAATTTTTGACACACGTATTTGTGGTCCTACAATACCTCTAGATTTCCAATTTCAGGAAAATTGAATAAAAACTACGGTTTCTATAAGCCCAAGAAGTAAAATCGGGAGATCAGTCTATATGGGGGCTATACCAAACCATGGACCGATACTCATCATTTTTGGCACACCTCTCTATGGTCATAAAATACCTCTAGATTTCAAATTTCAGGCAAATTGGATAAAAACTACGATTTCTATAAGCCCAAGACACCAAATCGGGAGTTCGGTTTATATGGGGACTATATCAAAACCTGGACCGATATAGCCCATCTTCGAACTTGACCTGCCTGCAGACAAAAGACGAGTTTGTGCATAATTTCAGCACGATTACTTCATTATTGAAGACTGTAGCGTGATTACAACAGACAGACAGACAGACAGACGGACAGACGGACATCGTTATATCGTCTTAGAATTTCTCCCTGATCAAGAATATATATACTTTATATAGTCGGAAATCGATATTTCGATGTGTTACAAACGGAATGACAAACTTATTATACCCCCGTCACCATTCTATGGTGGTGGGTATAAAAATTTAAATTTTTATATGAAAAACTTCTTTTGCCCGTATCTCCTAAACTAAGCGTCCTAGAGCGAAAAGAGCTTTAATTCGTGACCACCCTCAAAATTTGAAATTTTCATCCAAATTCTAAAAAAAGGAAATTTTTATATGAAAAACTTCTTTTGCCCATATCTCCTAAACTAAGGGTCCTAGAGCGAAAAGGGCTTTAATTCGTGACCACCCCCAAAAAAATTGAAAAATCCACCCAAACCTAAAAAAATTGAAATTTTTATATGAAAAACTTCTTTTGCCCATATCTTCTAAACTAAGCGTCCTAGAGTGAAAAGGGCTTTAATTCGTGACCACCCTCAAAAATTGAAATTTTCATCCAAATCCTAAAAAAATTGAAATTTTTATATGAAAAACTTCTTTTGCCCATATCTCCTAAACTAAGCGTCCTAGAGCGAAAAGGGCTTTAATTCGTGACCACCCCCAAAAAATTGAAAAATCCACCCAAAACCTAAAAAAATTGAAATTTTTATATGAAAAACTTCTTTTGCCCATATCTCCTAAACTAAGCATCCTAGAGCGAAAAAGGCTTTAATTCGTGACTACCCCAAAATATTGAAATTTTCATCCAAATCCTAAAAAAATTGAAATTTTTATATGAAAAACTTCTTTTGCCCATATCTCCTAAACTAAGCGTCCTAGAGCGAAAAGGGCTTTAATTCGTGACCACCCCCAAAAAATTGAAATTTTCATCCAAATCCTAAAAAAAAAATGAAATTTTTATATGAAAAACTTCTTTTGCCCATATCTCCTAAACTAAGAGTCCTAGAGCGAAAAGGGCTTTAATTCGTGACCACCCCAAAAAATTGAAATTTGCATCCAAATCCTAAAAAAATTGAAATTTTTATATGAAAAACTTCTTTTGCCCATATCTCCTAAACTAAGGGTCCTAGAGCGAAAAGGGCTTTAATTCGTGACCACCCCCAAAAAATTGAAGAATCCACACAAACCTAAAAAAATTTAAATTTTTATATGAAAAACTTCTTTTGCCCATATCTCCTAAACTAAGCGTCCTAGAGCGAAAAGGGATTTAATTCGTGACCACCCCAAAAATTGAAATTTGCATCCAAATCTTAAAAAAATTGAAATTTTTATATGAAAAACTTCTTTTGCCCATATCTCCTAAACTAAGCGTCCTAGAGCGAAAAGGGCTTTAATTCGTGACCACCCCAAAAAATTGAAAAATCCACCCAAACCAAAAAAAATTGAAATTTTTATATGAAAAACTTATTTTGCCCATATCTCCTAAACTAAGCGTCCTAGAGCGAAAAGGGCTTTAATTCGTGACCACCCCAAAAAATATAAATTTGCATCCAAATCCTAAAAAAATTGAAATTTTTATATGAAAAACTTCTTTTGCCCATATCTCCTAAACTAAGCGTCCTAGAGCGAAAAGGGCTTTAATTCGTGACCACCCCCAAAAAATTGAAAAATCCACCCAAACCTAAAAAAATTGAAATTTTTATATGAAAAACTTCTTTTGCCCATATCTCCTAAACTAAGCGTCCTAGAGCGAAAAGGGCTTTAATTCGTGACTACCCCAAAATATTGAAATTTTCATCCAAATCCTAAAAAAAATTAATTTTTTATATGAAAAACTTCTTTTGCCCATATCTCCTAAACTAAGGGTCCTAGAGCGAAAAGGGCTTTAATTCGTGACCACCCCCAAAAAATTGAAAAATCCACCCAAACGTAAAAAAAATAAAATTTTTATATGAAAAACTTCTTTTGCCCATATCTCCTAAACTAAGCGTCCTAGAGCGAAAAGGGCTTTAATTCGTGACCACCCCAAAAAATTGAAATTTTCATCCAAATTCTAAAAAAATGAAATTTTTATATGAAAAACTTCCTTTGCCCATATCTCCTAAACTAAGGGTCCTAGAGCGAAAAGGGCTTTAATTCGTGACCACCCCCAAAAAATTGAAAAATCCACCCAAACCTAAAAAAAAATAAATTTTTATATGAAAAACTTCTTTTGCCCATATCTCCTAAACTAAGCGTCCTAGAGCGAAAAGGGCTTTAATTCGTGACCACCCCAAAAAATTGAAATTTTCATCCAAATTCTAAAAAAATGAAATTTTTATATGAAAAACTTCTTTTGCCCATATCTCCTAAACTAAGCGTCCTAGAGCGAAAAGGGCTTTAATTCGTGACCATCCCCAAAAAATTTAAAAATCCACCCAAACCTAAAAAAATTGAAATTTTTATATGAAAAACTTCTTTTGCCCATATCTCCTAAACTAAGGGTCCTAGAGCGAAAAGGGCTTTAATTCGTGACCACCCCCTAAAATTTGAAAAATCCACCCAAACCTAAAAAAATTTAAATTTTTATATGAAAAACTTCTTTTGCCCGTATCTCCTAAACTAAGCGTCCTAGAGCGAAAAGGGCTTTAATTCGTGACCACCCTCAAAATTTGAAATTTTCATCCAAATCCTAAAAAAATTGAAATTTTTATATGAAAAACTTCTTTTGCCCATATCTCCTAAACTAAGGGTCCTAGAGCGAAAAGGGCTTTAATTCGTGACCACCCCCAAAAAATTGAAAAATCCACCCAAACCTAAAAAAAATGAAATTTTTATATGAAAAACTTCTTTTGCCCATATCTCCTAAACTAAGCGTCCTAGAGCGAAAAGGGCTTTAATTCGTGACCACCCCAAAAATTGAAATTTGCATCCAAATCTTAAAAAAATTGAAATTTTTATATGAAAAACTTCTTTTGCCCATATCTCCTAAACTAAGCGTCCTAGAGCGAAAAGGGCTTTAATTCGTGACCACCCCAAAAAATTGAAAAATCCACCCAAACCTAAAAAAATTGAAATTTTTATATGAAAAACTTATTTTGCCCATATCTCCTAAACTAAGCGTCCTAGAGCGAAAAGGGCTTTAATTCGTGACCACCCCAAAAAATATAAATTTGCATCCAAATCCTAAAAAAAATTGAAATTTTTATATGAAAAACTTCTTTTGCCCATATCTCCTAAACTAAGCGTCCTAGAGCGAAAAGGGCTTTAATTCGTGACCACCCCCAAAAAATTGAAAAATCCACCCAAACCTAAAAAAATTGAAATTTTTATATGAAAAACTTCTTTTGCCCATATCTCCTAAACTAAGCGTCCTAGAGCGAAAAGGGCTTTAATTCGTGACTACCCCAAAATATTGAAATTTTCATCCAAATCCTAAAAAAATTGAAATTTTTATATGAAAAACTTCTTTTGCCCATATCTCCTAAACTAAGCGTCCTAGAGCGAAAAGGGCTTTAATTCGTGACCACCCCCAAAAAATTTAAAAATCCACCCAAACCTAAAAAAATTGAAATTTTTATATGAAAAACTTCTTTTGCCCGTATCTCCTAAACTAAGCGTCCTAGAGCGAAAAGGGCTTTAATTCGTGACTACCCCAAAATATTGAAATTTTCATCCAAATCCTAAAAAAATTGAAATTTTTATATGAAAAACTTCTTTTGCCCATATCTCCTAAACTAAGCGTCCTAGAGCGAAAAGGGCTTTAATTCGTGACCACCCCCAAAAAATTGAAGTTTTTATCCAAATCCCAAAAAAATGAAATTTTTATATAAAAAACTTCTTTTGCCCATATCTCCTAAACTAAGAGTCCTAAAGCGAAAAGGGCTTTAATTCGTGACCACACCAAAAAATTGAAATTTCCATCCAAATCCTAAAAAAATTGAAATTTTTATATGAAAAACTTCTTTTGCCCATATCTCCTAAACTAAGCGTCCTAGAGCGAAAAGGGCTTTAATTCATGACCACCCCAAAAAAAAACTTCTTTTGCCCATATCTCCTAAACTAAGCGTCCTAGAGCGAAAAGGGCTTTAATTCGTGACCACCCCCAAAAAATTGAAAAATCCACCCAAACCTAAAAAAATTTAAATTTTTATATGAAAAACATCTTTTGCCCATATCTCCTAAACTAAGCGTCCTAGAGCGAAAAGGGCTTTAATTCGTGACCACCCCAAAAAATTGAAATTTGCATCCAAATCCTAAAAAAATTGAAATTTTTATATGAAAAACTTCTTTTGCCCATATCTCCTAAACTAAGCGTCCTAGAGCGAAAAGGGCTTTAATTCGTGACCACCCCAAAAAATTGATATTTTCATCCAAATTCTAAAAAAATGAAATTTTTATATGAAAAACATCTTTTGCCCAATCTCCTAAACTAAGCGTCCTAGAGCGAAAAGGGCTTTAATTCGTGACCACACCAAAAAATTGAAATTTGCATCCAAATCCAAAAAAAATTGAAATTTTTATATGAAAAACTTATTTTGCCCATATCTCCTAAACTAAGGGTCCTAGAGCGAAAAGGGCTTTAATTCGTGACCACCCCCAAAAAATTGAAAAATCCACCCAAACCTAAAAAAAATTAAATTTTTTTATGAAAAACTTCTTTTGCCCATATCTCCTAAACTAAGCGTCCTAGAGCGAAAAGGGCTTTAATTCGTGACCACCCCAAAAAATTGAAATTTGCATCCAAATCCTAAAAAATTGAAATTTTTATATGAAAAACTTCTTTTGCCCATATCTCCTAAACTAAGCGTCCTAGAGCGAAAAGGGCTTTAATTCGTGACCACCCCCAAAAAATTGAAATTTTCATCCAAATCCTAACAAAATTGAAATTTTTATATGAAAAACTTCTTTTGCCCATATCTCCTAAACTAAGCGTCCTACAGCGAAAAGGGCTTTACTTCGTGACCACCCCAAAAAATTGAAATTTGCATCCAAATCCTAAAAAAATTAAATTTTTATATGAAAAACTTATTTTGCCCATATCTCCTAAACTAAGCGTCCTAGAGCGAAAAGGGCTTTAATTCGTGACCACCCCAAAAAATTGAAATTTTCATCCAAATTCTAAAAAAAATGAAATTTTTATATGAAAAACTTCTTTTGCCCATATCTCCTAAACTAAGCGTCCTAGAGCGAAAAGGGCTTTAATTCGTGACCACCCCCATAAAATTGAAATTTTCATCCAAATTCTAAAAAAAATGAAATTTTTATATGAAAAACTTCTTTTGCCCATATCTCCTAAACTAAGCGTCCTACAGCGAAAAGGGCTTTAATTCGTGTCCACCCCCAAAAAATTGAAAAATCCACCCAAACCTAAAAAAATTTAAATTTTTATATGAAAAACTTCTTTTGCCCATATATCCTAAACTAAGCGTCCTAGAGCGAAAAGGGCTTTAATTCGTGACCACCCCAAAAAATTGAAATTTTCATCCAAATTCTAAAAAAATGAAATTTTTATATGAAAAACTTCTTTTGCCCATATCTCCTAAACTAAGAGTCCTAGAGCGAAAAGGGCTTTAATTCGTGACCACCCCAAAAAATTGAAATTTGCATCCAAATCCTAAAAAAATTGAAATTTTTATATGAAAAACTTCTTTTGCCCATATCTCCTAAACTAAGCGTCCTAGAGCGAAAAGGGCTTTAATTCGTGACCACCCCAAAAAATTGAAATTTTCATCCAAATTCTAAAAAAATGAAATTTTTATATGACAAACTTCTTGTGCCCAGATCTCCTAAACTAAGCGTCCTAGAGCGAAAAGGGCTTTAATTCGTGACCACCCCAAAAAATTGAAATTTGCATCCAAATCCTAAAAAAATTGAAATTTTTATATGAAAAACTTCTTTTACCCATATCTCCTAAACTAAGGGTCCTAGAGCGAAAAGGGCTTTAATTCGTAACTACCCCAAAAAATTGAAAAATCCACCCAAACCTAAAAAAATTGAAATTTTTATATGAAAAACTTCTTTTGCCCATATATCCTAAACTAAGCGTCCTAGAGCGAAAAGGGCTTTAATTCGTGACCACCCCAAAAAATTGAAATTTGCATCCAAATCCTAAAAAAATTGAAATTTTTATATGAAAAACTTCTTTTACCCATATCTCCTAAACTAAGGGTCCTAGAGCGAAAAGGGCTTTAATTCGTGACCACCCCCAAAAAATTGAAAAATCCACCCAAACCTAAAAAAAATTAAATTTTTATATGAAAAACTTCTTTTGCCCATATCTCCTAAACTAAGCGTCCTAGAGCGAAAAGGGCTTTAATTCGTGACCTCCCCAAAAAATTGAAATTTGCATCCAAATCCTAAAAAAATTGAAATTTTTATATGAAAAACTTCTTTTGCCCATATCTCCTAAACTAAGCGTCCTAGAGAGAAAAGGGCTTTAATTCGTGACCACCCCCAAAAAATTGAAATTTTCATCCAAATCCTAACAAAATTGAAATTTTTATATGAAAAACTTCTTTTGCCCATATCTCCTAAACTAAGCGTCCTAGAGCGAAAAGGGCTTTAATTCGTGACCACCCCAAAAAATTGAAATTTGCATCCAAATCCTAAAAAAATTGAAATTTTTATATGAAAAACTTCTTTTGCCCATATCTCCTAAACTAAGCGTCCTAGAGCGAAAAGGGCTTTAATTCGTGACCACCCCAAAAAATTGAAATTTTCATCCAAATTCTAAAAAAATGAAATTTTTATATGAAAAACTTCTTTTGCCCATATCTCCTAAACTAAGAGTCCTAGAGCGAAAAGGGCTTTAATTCGTGACCACCCCAAAAAATTGAAATTTGCATCCAAATCCTAAAAAAATTGAAATTTTTAT
The DNA here is from genome assembly GCF_050003625.1 of Haematobia irritans. Lineage (NCBI taxonomy): Eukaryota > Metazoa > Arthropoda > Insecta > Diptera > Muscidae > Haematobia > Haematobia irritans. The sequence continues at coordinate 174,497,353 of NC_134400.1, forward strand.
ATGAAAAACTTCTTTTGCCCATATCTCCTAAACTAAGCGTCCTAGAGCGAAAAGGGCTTTAATTCGTGACCACCCCAAAAAATTGAAATTTTCATCCAAATTCTAAAAAAATGAAATTTTTATATGACAAACTTCTTGTGCCCATATCTCCTAAACTAAGCGTCCTAGAGCGAAAAGGGCTTTAATTCGTGACCACCCCAAATAATTGAAATTTGCATTCAAACCTAAAAAAAATTGAAATTTTTATATGAAAAACTTCTTTTGCCCATATCTCCTAAACTAAGGGTCCTAGAGCGAAAAGGGCTTTAATTCGTGACCACCCCCAAAAAATTGAAAAATCCACCCAAACCTAAAAAAAATTAAATTTTTATATGAAAAACTTCTTTTGCCCATATCTCCTAAACTAAGCGTCCTAGAGCGAAAAGGGCTTTAATTCGTGACCACCCCCAAAAAATTGAAATTTGCATCCAAATCCAAAAAAAATTGAAATTTTTATATGAAAAACTTCTTTTGCCCATATCTCCTAAACTAAGGGTCCTAGAGCGAAAAGGGCTTTAATTCGTGACCACCCCCAAAAAATTGAAAAATCCACCCAAACCTAAAAAAATTTAAATTTTTATATGAAAAACATCTTTTGCCCATATCTCCTAAACTAAGCGTCCTAGAGCGAAAAGGGCTTTAATTCGTGACCACCCCAAAAAATTGAAATTTGCATCCAAATCCTAAAAAAATTGAAATTTTTATATGAAAAACTTCTTTTGCCCATATCTCCTAAACTAAGCGTCCTAGAGCGAAAAGGGCTTTAATTCGTGACCACCCCAAAAAATTGAAATTTTCATCCAAATTCTAAAAAAATGAAATTTTTATATGAAAAACTTCTTTTGCCCATATCTCCTAAACTAAGCGTCCTAGAGCGAAAAGGGCTTTAATTCGTGACCACACCAAAAAATTGAAATTTCCATCCAAATCCAAAAAAAATTGAAATTTTTATATGAAAAACTTCTTTTGCCCATATCTCCTAAACTAAGGGTCCTAGAGCGAAAAGGGCTTTAATTCGTGACCACCCCCAAAAAATTTAAAAATCCACCCAAACCTAAAAAAAATTAAATTTTTATATGAAAAACTTCTTTTGCCCATATCTCCTAAACTAAGCGTCCTAGAGCGAAAAGGGCTTTAATTCGTGACCACCCCAAAAAATTGAAATTTGCATCCAAATCCTAAAAAAATTGAAATTTTTATATGAAAAACTTCTTTTGCCCATATCTCCTAAACTAAGCGTCCTAGAGCGAAAAGGGCTTTAATTCGTGACCACCCCCAAAAAATTGAAATTTTCATCCAAATCTTAACAAAATTGAAATTTTTATATGACAAACTTCTTTTGCCCATATCTCCTAAACTAAGCGTCCTACAGCGAAAAGGGCTTTAATTCGTGACCACCCCAAAAAATTGAATTTGCATCCAAATCCTAAAAAAATTGAAATTTTTATATGAAAAACTTCTTTTGCCCATATCTCCTAAACTAAGAGTCCTAGAGCGAAAAGGGCTTTAATTCGTGACCACCCCAAAAAATTGAAATTTTCATCCAAATTCTAAAAAAATGAAATTTTTATATGACAAACTTCTTGTGCCCATATCTCCTAAACTAAGCGTCCTAGAGCGAAAAGGGCTTTAATTCGTGACCACCCCAAAAAATTGAAATTTGCATCCAAATCCTAAAAAAATTGAAATTTTTATATGAAAAACTTCTTTTACCCATATCTCCTAAACTAAGGGTCCTAGAGCGAAAAGGGCTTTAATTCGTAACTACCCCAAAAAATTGAAAAATCCACCCAAACCTAAAAAAATTGAAATTTTTATATGAAAAACTTCTTTTGCCCATATCTCCTAAACTAAGCGTCCTAGAGCGAAAAGGGCTTTAATTCGTGACCACACCAAAAATTGAAATTTGCATCCAAATCCAAAAAAAATTGAAATTTTTATATGAAAAACTTCTTTTGCCCATATCTCCTAAACTAAGCGTCCTAGAGCGAAAAGGGCTTTAATTCGTGACCACCCCCAAAAAATTGAAAAATCCACCCAAACCTAAAAAAATTTAAATTTTTATATGAAAAACATCTTTTGCCCATATCTCCTAAACTAAGCGTCCTAGAGCGAAAAGGGCTTTAATTCGTGACCACCCCCAAAAAATTGAAAAATCCACCCAAACCAAAAAAAATTGAAATTTTTATATGAAAAACTTCTTTTGCCCATATCTCCTAAACTAAGGGTCCTAGAGCGAAAAGGGCTTTAATTCGTGACCACCCCCAAAAAATTGAAAAATCCACCCAAACCTAAAAAAAATTAAATTTTTATATGAAAAACTTCTTTTGCCCATATCTCCTAAACTAAGCGTCCTAGAGCGAAAAGGGCTTTAATTCGTGACCACCCCCAAAAAATTGAAATTTTCGTCCAAATCCTAAAAAAATTGAAATTTTTATATGAAAAACTTCTTTTGCCCATATCTCCTAAACTAAGAGTCCTAGAGCGAAAAGGGCTTTAATTCGTGACCACCCCAAAAAATTGAAATTTTCATCCAAATTCTAAAAAAATGAAATTTTTATATGAAAAACTTCTTTTGCCCATATCTCCTAAACTAAGCGTCCTAGAGCGAAAAGGGCTTTAATTCGTGACCACACCAAAAAATTGAAATTTGCATCCAAATCCAAAAAAAATTGAAATTTTTATATGAAAAACTTCTTTTGCCCATATCTCCTAAACTAAGGGTCCTAGAGCGAAAAGGGCTTTAATTCGTGACCACCCCCAAAAAATTGAAAAATCCACCCAAACCTAAAAAAAATTAAATTTTTATATGAAAAACTTCTTTTGCCCATATCTCCTAAACTAAGCGTCCTAGAGCGAAAAGGGCTTTAATTCGTGACCACCCCAAAAAATTGAAATTTGCATCCAAATCCTAAAAAAATTGAAATTTTTATATGAAAAACTTCTTTTGCCCATATCTCCTAAACTAAGCGTCCTAGAGCGAAAAGGGCTTTAATTCGTGACCACCCCCAAAAAATTGAAATTTTCATCCAAATTCTAAAAAAAATGAAATTTTTATATGAAAAACTTCTTTTGCCCATATCTCCTAAACTAAGTGTCCTACAGCGAAAAGGGCTTTAATTCGTGTCCACCCCCAAAAAATTGAAAAATCCACCCAAACCTAAAAAAATTGAAATTTTTATATGAAAAACTTCTTTTGCCCATATCTCCTAAACTAAGCGTCCTAGAGCGAAAAGGGCTTTAATTCGTGACCACCCCAAAAAATTGAAATTTTCATCCAAATTCTAAAAAAATGAAATTTTTATATGAAAAACTTCTTTTGCCCATATCTCCTAAACTAAGAGTCCTAGAGCGAAAAGGGCTTTAATTCGTGACCCCAAAAAATTTAAATTTGCATCCAAATCCTAAAAAAATTGAAATTTTTATATGAAAAACTTCTTTTGCCCATATCTCCTAAACTAAGCGTCCTAGAGCGAAAAGGGCTTTAATTCGTGACCACCCCAAAAAATTGAAATTTTCATCCAAATTCTAAAAAAATGAAATTTTTATATGACAAACTTCTTGTGCCCATATCTCCTAAACTAAGCGTCCTAGAGCGAAAAGGGCTTTAATTCGTGACCACCCCAAAAAATTGAAATTTGCATCCAAATCCTAAAAAAATTGAAATTTTTATATGAAAAACTTCTTTTACCCATATCTCCTAAACTAAGGGTCCTAGAGCGAAAAGGGCTTTAATTCGTAACTACCCCAAAAAATTGAAAAATCCACCCAAACCTAAAAAAATTGAAATTTTTATATGAAAAACTTCTTTTGCCCATATCTCCTAAACTAAGCGTCCTAGAGCGAAAAGGGCTTTAATTCGTGACCACCCCAAAAAATTGAAATTTTCGTCCAAATCCAAAAAAAATTGAAATTTTTATATGAAAAACTTATTTTGCCCATATCTCCTAAACTAAGGGTCCTAGAGCGAAAAGGGCTTTAATTCGTAACTACCCCAAAAAATTGAAAAATCCACCCAAACCTAAAAAAATTGAAATTTTTATATGAAAAACTTCTTTTGCCCATATCTCCTAAACTAAGCGTCCTAGAGCGAAAAGGGCTTTAATTCGTGACCACCCCAAAAAATTGAAATTTTCGTCCAAATCCAAAAAAAATTGAAATTTTTATATGAAAAACTTCTTTTGCCCATATCTCCTAAACTAAGCGTCCTAGAGCGAAAAGGGCTTTAATTCGTGACCACCCCCAAAAAATTGAAATTTTCATCCAAATCCTAACAAAATTGAAATTTTTATATGAAAAACTTCTTTTGCCCATATCTCCTAAACTAAGCGTCCTACAGCGAAAAGGGCTTTAATTCGTGACCACCCCAAAAAATTGAAATTTGCATCCAAATCCTAAAAAAATTGAAATTTTTATATGAAAAACTTCTTTTGCCCATATCTCCTAAACTAAGCGTCCTTGAGCGAAAAGGGCTTTAATTCGTGACCACCCCAAAAAATTGAAATTTTCATCCAAATTCTAAAAAAATGAAATTTTTATATGAAAAACTTCTTTTGCCCATATCTCCTAAACTAAGCGTCCTAGAGCGAAAAGGGCTTTAATTCGTGACCACCCCCAAAAAATTGAAATTTTCATCCAAATTCTAAAAAAAATTAAATTTTTATATGAAAAACTTATTTTGCCCATATCTCCTAAACTAAGCGTCCTACAGCGAAAAGGGCTTTAATTCGTGTCCACCCCCAAAAAATTGAAAAATCCACCCAAACCTAAAAAAATTTAAATTTTTATATGAAAAACTTCTTTTGCCCATATATCCTAAACTAAGCGTCCTAGAGCGAAAAGGGCTTTAATTCGTGACCACCCCAAAAAATTGAAATTTTCATCCAAATTCTAAAAAAATGAAATTTTTATATGAAAAACTTCTTGTGCCCATATCTCCTAAACTAAGCGTCCTAGAGCGAAAAGGGCTTTAATTCGTGACCACCCCAAAAAATTGAAATTTGCATCCAAATCCTAAAAAAATTGAAATTTTTATATGAAAAACTTCTTTTACCCATCTCCTAAACTAAGCGTCCTACAGCGAAAAGGGCTTTAATTCGTGTCCACCCCCAAAAAATTGAAAAATCCACCCAAACCTAAAAAAATTTAAATTTTATATGAAAAACTTCTTTTGCCCATATATCCTAAACTAAGCGTCCTAGAGCGAAAAGGGCTTTAATTCGTGACCACCCCAAAAAATTGAAATTTGCATCCAAATCCTAACAAAATTGAAATTTTTATATGAAAAACTTCTTTTGCCCATATCTCCTAAACTAAGCGTCCTAGAGCGAAAAGGGCTTTAATTCGTGACCACCCCAAAAAATTGAAATTTTCATCCAAATTCTAAAAAAATGAAATTTTTATATGACAAACTTCTTGTGCCCATATCTCCTAAACTAAGCGTCCTAGAGCGAAAAGGGCTTTAATTCGTGACAACCCCAAAAAATTGAAATTTGCATCCAAATCCTAAAAAAATTGAAATTTTTATATGAAAAACTTCTTTTACCCATATCTCCTAAACTAAGGGTCCTAGAGCGAAAAGGGCTTTAATTCGTAACTACCCCAAAAAATTGAAAAATCCACCCAAACCTAAAAAAATTGAAATTTTTATATGAAAAACTTCTTTTGCCCATATCTCCTAAACTAAGCGTCCTAGAGCGAAAAGGGCTTTAATTCGTGACCACCCCAAAAAATTGAAATTTTCGTCCAAATCCTAAAAAAATTGACATTTTTATATGAAAAACTTCTTTTGCCCATATCTCCTAAACTAAGCGTCCTCCAGCGAAAAGGGCTTTAATTCGTGACCACCCTCAAAAATTGAAATTTCCATCCAAATCCTAAAAAAATTTAAATTTTTATATGAAAAACTTCTTTTGCCCATATCTCCTAAACTAAGGGTCCTAGAGCGAAAAGGGCTTTAATTCGTGACCACCCCCAAAAAATTGAAAAATTCACCCAAACCTAAAAAAATTTAAATTTTTATATGAAAAACTTCTTTTGCCCATATCTCCTAAACTAAGCGTCCTAGAGCGAAAAGGGCTTTAATTCGTGACTACCCCAAAATATTGAAATTTACATCCAAATCCTAAAAAAATTGAAATTTTTATATGAAAAACTTCTTTTGCCCATATCTCCTAAACTAAGCGTCCTAGAGCGAAAAGGGCTTTCATTCGTGACCACCCCCAAAAAATTTAAATTTTCATCCAAATCCTAAAAAAAATGAAATTTTTATATGAAAAACTTCTTTTGCCCATATCTCCTAAACTAAGAGTCCTAGAGCGAAAAGGGCTTTAATTAGTGACCACCCCAAAAAATTGAAATTTCCATCCAAATCCTAAAAAAATTTAAATTTTTATATGAAAAACTTCTTTTGCCCATATCTCCTAAACTAAGCGTCCTAGAGCGAAAAGGGCTTTAATTCGTGACCGCTCCCAAAAAATTGAAAAATCCACCAAAACCTAAAAAAATTTAAATTTTTATATGAAAAACTTCTTTTGCCCATATCTCCTAAACTAAGCGTCCTAGAGCGAAAAGGGCTTTAATTCGTGACCACCCCCAAAAAATTGAAATTTTCATCCAAATCCTAAAAAAAATGAAATTTTTATATGAAAAACTTCTTTTGCCCATATCTCCTAAACTAAGCGTCCTAGAGCGAAAAGGGCTTTAATTCGTGACCACCCCCAAAAAATTGAAATTTTCGTCCAAATCCTAAAAAAATTGAAATTTTTATATGAAAAACTTCTTTTGCCCATATCTCCTAAACTAAGCGTCCTAGAGCGAAAAGGGCTTTAATTCGTGACCACCCCAAAAATTGAAATTTGCATCCAAATCCTAAAAAAAGGAAATTTTTATATGAAAAACTTCTTTTGTCCATAAATATTGAATAAATATTGAAATTTTCATCCAAATCCTAAAAAAAGGAAATTTTTATATGAAAAACTTCTTTTGTCCATATCTCCTAAACTAAGCGTCCTAGAGCGAAAAGGGCTTTAATTCGTGACTACCCCAAAATATTGAAATTTTCATCTAAATCCTAACAAAATTTAAATTTTTATATGAAAATTTTCTTTTGCCCATATCTCCTAAACTAAGCGTCCTAGAGCGAAAAGGGCTTTAATTCGTGACCACCCCCAAAAAATTGAAATTTTCATCCAAATTCTAAAAAAAGGAAATTTTTATATGAAAAACTTCTTTTGCCCATATCTCCTAAACTAAGCGTCCTAGAGCGAAAAGGGCTTTAATTCGTGACTACCCCAAAATATTGAAATTTACATCCAAATCCTAACAAAATTGAAATTTTTATATGAAAAACTTCTTTTGCCCATATCTCCTAAACTAAGAGTCCTAGAGCGAAAAGGGCTTTAATTCGTGACCACCCCCAAAAAATTGAAATTTTCATCAAAATTCTAAATAAATGAAATTTTTATATGAAAAACTTCCTTTGTCCATATCTCCTAAACTAAGCGTCCTAGAGCGAAAAGGGCTTTAATTCGTGACCATCCCCAAAAAATTGAAATTTTCATCAAAATCCTAAAAAAATTTAAATTTTTATATGAAAAATTCTTTTGCCCATATCTCCTAAACTAAGGGTCCTAGAGCGAAAAGGGCTTTAATTCGTGACCACCCCCAAAAAATTGAAAAATCCACCCAAACCTAAAAAAATTTAAATTTTTATATGAAAAACTTCTTTTGCCCATATCTCCTAAACTAAGCGTCCTAGAGTGAAAAGGGCTTTAATTCGTGACCACCCTCAAAAATTGAAATTTTCATCCAAATCCTAAAAAAATTTAAATTTTTATATGAAAAACTTCTTTTGCCCATATCTCCTAAACTAAGCGTCCTAGAGCGAAAAGGGCTTTAATTCGTGACCATCCCCAAAAAATTGAAAAATCCACCCAAAACCTAAAAAAATTGAAATTTTTATATGAAAAACTTCTTTTGCCTAAGCGTCCTAGAGCGAAAAGGGCTTTAATTCGTGACTACCCCAAAATATTGAAATTTTCATCCAAATCCTAAAAAAATTGAAATTTTTATATGAAAAACTTCTTTTGCCCATATCTCCTAAACTAAGCGTCCTAGAGCGAAAAGGGCTTTAATTCGTGACCACCCCCAAAAAATTGAAATTTTCATCCAAATCCTTAAAAAAAATGAAATTTTTATATGAAAAACTTCTTTTGCCCATATCTCCTAAACTAAGCGTCCTAGAGCGAAAAGGGCTTTAATTCGTGACCACCCCCAAAAAATTGAAAAATCCACCCAAAACCTAAAAAAAATTGAAATTTTTATATGAAAATCTTCTTTTGCCTAAGCGTCCTAGAGCGAAAAGGGCTTTAATTCGTGACTACCCCAAAATATTGAAATTTTCATCCAAATCCTAAAAAAATTGAAATTTTTATATGAAAAACTTCTTTTGCCCATATCTCCTAAACTAAGGGTCCTAGAGCGAAAAGGGCTTTAATTCGTGACCACCCCCAAAAAATTGAAATTTTCGTCCAAATCCTAAAAAAATTTAAATTTTTATATGAAAAACTTCTTTTGCCCATATCTCCTACACTAAGCGTCCTAGAGTGAAAAAGGCTTTAATTCGTGACCACCCTCAAAAATTGAAATTTTCATCCAAATCCTAAAAAAATTTAAATTTTTATATGAAAAACTTCTTTTGCCCATATCTCCTAAACTAAGCGTCCTAGAGCGAAAAGGGCTTTAATTCGTGACCATCCCCAAAAAATTGAAAAATCCACCCAAAACCTAAAAAAATTGAAATTTTTATATGAAAAACTTCTTTTGCCTAAGCGTCCTAGAGCGAAAAGGGCTTTAATTCGTGACTACCCCAAAATATTGAAATTTTCATCCAAATCCTAAAAAAATTGAAATTTTTATATGAAAAACTTCTTTTGCCCATATCTCCTAAACTAAGCGTCCTAGAGCGAAAAGGGCTTTAATTCGTGACCACCCCCAAAAAATTGAAATTTTCATCCAAATCCTAAAAAAAATGAAATTTTTATATGAAAAACTTCTTTTGCCCATATCTCCTAAACTAAGCGTCCTAGAGCGAAAAGGGCTTTAATTCGTGACCACCCCCAAAAAATTGAAATTTTCATCCAAATTCTAAAAAAAGGAAATTATTATATGAAAAATTCTTTTGCCCATATCTCCTAAACTAAGGGTCCTAGAGCGAAAAGGGCTTTAATTCGTGACCACCATATCTCCTAAACTAAGCGTCCTAGAGCGAAAAGGGCTTTAATTCGTGACCACCCCAAAAAATTGAAAAATCCACCCAAACCTAAAAAAATTGAAATTTTTATATGAAAAACTTCTTTTGCCCATATCTCCTAAACTAAGCGTCGTAGAGCGAAAAGGGCTTTAATTCCTGACCACCCCAAAATATTGAAATTTGCATCCAAATCCTAAAAAAATGAAATTTTTATATGAATAACTTCTTTTGCCCATATCTCCTAAACTAAGAGTCCTAGAGAGAAAAGGGCTTTAATTCGTGACCACCCCCAAAAAATTGAAAAATCCACCCAAACCTAAAAAAATTTAAATTTTTATATGAAAAACTTCTTTTGCCCATATCTCCTAAACTAAGCGTCCTAAAGCGAAAAGGGCTTTAATTCGTGACCACCCCAAAAAATTGAAATTTGCATCCAAATCCTAAAAAAATTGAAATTTTTGTATGAAAAACTTCTTTTGCCCGTATCTCCTAAACTAAGCGTCCTAGAGCGAAAAGGGCTTTAATTCGTGACTACCCCAAAATATTGAAATTTTCATCCAAATCCTAAAAAAATTGAAATTTTTATATGAAAAACTTCTTTTGCCCATATCTCCTAAACTAAGCGTCGTAGAGCGAAAAGGGCTTTAATTCGCGACCACCCCCAAAAAATTGAAATTTTCATCCAAATCCTAAAAAAATGAAATTTTTATATGAATAACTTCTTTTGCCCATATCTCCTAAACTAAGAGTCCTAGAGCGAAAAGGGCTTTAATTCGTGACTACCCCAAAATATTGAAATTTTCATCCAAATCCTAAAAAAAGGAAATTTTTATATGAAAAACTTCTTTTGTCCATATCTCCTAAACTAAGCGTCCTAGAGCGAAAAGGGCTTTAATTCGTGACTACCCCAAAATATTGAAATTTTCATCCAAATCCTAAAAAAATTGAAATTTTTATATGAAAAACTTCTTTTGCCCATATCTCCTAAACTAAGCGTCGTAGAGCGAAAAGGGCTTTAATTCGCGACCACCCCCAAAAAATTGAAATTTTCATCCAAATCCTAAAAAAATGAAATTTTTATATGAATAACTTCTTTTGCCCATATCTCCTAAACTAAGAGTCCTAGAGCGAAAAGGGCTTTAATTCGTGACTACCCCAAAATATTGAAATTTTCATCCAAATCCTAAAAAAAGGAAATTTTTATATGAAAAACTTCTTTTATCCACATCTCCTAAACTAAGCGTCCTAGAGCGAAAAGGGCTTTAATTCGTGACTACCCCAAAATATTGAAATTTTCATCCAAATCCTAAAAAAATTTAAATTTTTATATGAAAAACTTCTTTTGCCCATATCTCCTAAACTAAGCGCCCTAGAGCGAAAAGGGCTTTAATTCGTGACCACCCCCAAAAAATTTAAAAATCCACCCAAACCTAAAAAAATTGAAATTTTTATATGAAAAACTTCTTTTGCCCGTATCTCCTAAACTAAGCGTCCTAGAGCGAAAAGGGCTTTAATTCGTGACCACCCCCAAGAGATTTAAAAATCCACCCAAACCTAAAAAAATTGAAATTTTTATATGAAAAACTTCTTTTGCCCATATCTCCTAAACTAAGCGTCCTAGAGCGAAAAGGGCTTTAATTCGTGACCACCCTCAAAAATTGAAATTTTCATCCAAATTCTAAAAAAGGAAATTTTTATATGAAAAACTTCTTTTGCCCATATCTCCTAAACTAAGGGTCCTAGAGCGAAAAGGGCTTTAATTCGTGACCACCCCCAAAAAATTGAAAAATCCACCCAAATCTAAAAAAATTTAAATTTTTATATGAAAAACTTCTTTTGCCCATATCTCCTAAACTAAGCGTCCTAGAGCGAAAAGGGCTTTAATTCGTGACCACCCCCAAAAAATTGAAAAATCCACCCAAACCTAAAAAAATTGAAATTTTTATATGAAAAACTTCTTTTGCCCATATCTCCTAAACTAAGCGTCCTAGAGCGAAAAGGGCTTTAATTCGTGACCACCCTCAAAAATTGAAATTTTCATCCAAATCCTAAAAAAAATTAAATTTTTATATGAAAATCTTCTTTTGCCCATATCTCCTAAACTAAGCGTCCTAGAGTGACAAGGGTTTTAATTCGTGACCACCCTCAAAAATTGAAATTTTCATCCAAATCCTAAAAAAATTGAAATTTTTATATGAAAAACTTCTTTTGCCCATATCTCCTAAACCACCCCCAAAAAATTGAAAAATCCACCCAAACCTGAAAAACTTCTTTTGCCCATATCTCCTAAACTAAGCGTCCTAGAGCGAAAAGGGCTTTAATTCGTGACCACCCCAAAAAATTGAAATTTCCATCCAAATCCTAAAAAAATTGAAATTTTTATATGAAAAACTTCTTTTGCCCATATCTCCTAAACTAAGCGTCCTAGAGCGAAAAGGGCTTTAATTCGTGACCACCCCCAAAAAATTGAAAAATCCACCCAAACCTAAAAAAATTGAAATTTTTATATGAAGAACTTCTTTTGCCCATATCTCTTAAACTAAGCGTCGTAGAGCGAAAAGGGCTTTAATTCGTGACCACCCCAAAATATTGAAATTTTCATCCAAATCCTAAAAAAATTGAAATTTTTATATGAAAAACTACTTTTGCCCATATCTCCTAAACTAAGCGTCGTAGAGCGAAAAGGGCTTTAATTCGTGACCACCCCCAAAAAATTGAAATTTGCATCCAAATCCTAAAAAAATTGAAATTTTTATATGAAAAACTTCTTTTGCCCATATCTCCTAAACTAAGCGTCCTAGAGCGAAAAGGGCTTTAATTCGTGACCACCCCAAAAAATTGAAATTTTCATCCAAATTCTAAAAAAATGAAATTTTTATATGAAAAACTTCTTTTGCCCATATCTCCTAAACTAAGCGTCCTAGAGCGAAAAGGGCTTTAATTCGTGACCACCCTCAAAAATTGAAATTTTCATCCAAATCCTAAAAAAATTGAAATTTTTATATGAAAAACTTCTTTTGCCCATATCTCCTAAACTAAGCGTCCTAGAGCGAAAAGGGCTTTAATTCGTGACCACCCCCAAAAAATTGAAAAATCCACCCAAACCTAAAAAAATTGAAATTTTTATATGAAAAACTTCTTTTGCCCATATCTCCTAAACTAAGCGTCCTAGAGCGAAAAGGGCTTTAATTCGTGACCACCCCCAAAAGATTTAAAAATCCACCCAAACCTAAAAAAATTGAAATTTTTATATGAAAAACTTCTTTTGCCCATATCTCCTAAACTAAGCGTCCTAGAGCGAAAAGGGCTTTAATTCGTGACCACCCTCAAAAATTGAAATTTTCATCCAAATCCTAAAAAAAATTAAATTTTTATATGAAAATCTTCTTTTGCCCATATCTCCTAAACTAAGCGTCCTAGAGTGAAAAGGGCTTTAATTCGTGACCACCCTCAAAAATTGAAATTTTCATCCAAATCCTAAAAAAATTGAAATTTTTATATGAAAAACTTCTTTTGCCCATATCTCCTAAACTAAGGGTCCTAGAGCGAAAAGGGCTTTAATTCGTGACCACCCCCAAAAAATTGAAAAATCCACCCAAACCTAAAAAAATTGAAATTTTTATATGAAAAACTGCTTTTGCCCATATCTCCTAAACTAAGCGTCCTAGAGCGAAAAGGGCTTTAATTCGTGACCACCCCCAAAAAATTGAAAAATCCACCCAAACCTAAAAAAATTGAAATTTTTATATGAAAAACTTCTTTTGCCCATATCTCCTAAACTAAGGGTCCTAGAGCGAAATGGGCTTTAATTCGTGACCACCCCCAAAAAATTTAAAAATCCACCCAAACCTAAAAAAATGGAAATTTTTATATGAAAAACTTCTTTTGCCCGTATCTCCTAAACTAAGCGTCCTAGAGCGAAAAGGGCTTTAATTCGTGACTACCCCAAAATATTGAAATTTGCATCCAAATCGTAAAATAATTGAAATTTTTATATGAAAAACTTCTTTTGCCTATATCTCCTAAACTAAGAGTCCTAGAGCGAAAAGGGCTTTAATTCGTGACCACCCCAAAAAATTGAAATTTGCATCCAAATCCTAAAAAAATTGAAATTTTTGTATGAAAAACTTCTTTTGCCCATATCTCCTAAACTAAGGGCCCTAGACGAAAAGGGCTTTAATTCGTGACCACCCCCAAAAAATTGAAAAATCCACCCAAACCTAAAAAAATTTAAATTTTTATATGAAAAACTTCTTTTGCCCATATCTCCTAAACTAAGCGTCCTAGAGCGAAAAGGGCTTTAATTCGTGACCACCCCAAAAAATTGAAATTTGCATCCAAATCCTAAAAAAATTGAAATTTTTGTATGAAAAACTTCTTTTGCCCGTATCTCCTAAACTAAGCGTCCTAGAGAGAAAAGGGCTTTAATTCGTGACTACCCCAAAATATTGAAATGTTCATCCAAATCCTAAAAAAATTGAAATTTTTATATGAAAAACTTCTTTTGCCCATATCTCCTAAACTAAGCGTCGTAGAGCGAAAAGGGCTTTAATTCGCGACCACCCCCAAAAAATTGAAATTTTCATCCAAATCCTAAAAAAATGAAATTTTTATATGAATAACTTCTTTTGCCCATATCTCCTAAACTAAGAGTCCTAGAGCGAAAAGGGCTTTAATTCGTGACTACCCCAAAATATTGAAATTTTCATCCAAATCCTAAAAAAAGGAAATTTTTATATGAAAAACTTCTTTTGTCCATAAATATTGAATAAATATTGAAATTTTCATCCAAATCCTAAAAAAAGGAAATTTTTATATGAAAAACTTCTTTTGTCCATATCTCCTAAACTAAGCGTCCTAGAGCGAAAAGGGCTTTAATTCGTGACTACCCCAAAATATTGAAATTTTCATCCAAATCCTAAAAAAATTTAAATTTTTATATGAAAAACTTCTTTTGCCCATATCTCCTAAACTAAGCGCCCTAGAGCGAAATGGGCTTTAATTCGTGACCACCCCCAAAAAATTTAAAAATCCACCCAAACCTAAAAAAATTGAAATTTTTATATGAAAAACTTCTTTTGCCCGTATCTCCTAAACTAAGCGTCCTAGAGCGAAAAGGGCTTTAATTCGTGACTACCCCAAAATATTGAAATTTTCATCCAAATCCTAAAAAAATTGAAATTTTTATATGAAAAACTTCTTTTGCCCATATCTCCTAAACTAAGCGTCGTAGAGCGAAAAGGGCTTTAATTCGCGACCACCCCCAAAAAATTGAAATTTGCATCCAAATCCTAAAAAAATTTAAATTTTTATATGAAAAACTTCTTTTGCCCATATCTCCTAAACTAAGCGTCCTAGAGCGAAAAGGGCTTTAATTCGTGACCACCCCAAAAAATTGAAATTTTCATCCAAATTCTAAAAAAATGAAATTTTTATATGAAAAACTTCTTTTGCCCATATCTCCTAAACTAAGGGTCCTAGAGCGAAAAGGGCTTTAATTCGTGACCACCCCCAAAAAATTGAAAAATCCACCCAAACCTAAAAAAATTTAAATTTTTATATGAAAAACTTCTTTTGCCCATATCTCCTAAACTAAGGGTCCTAGAGCGAAAAGGGCTTTAATTCGTGACCACCCCCAAAAAATTGAAAAATCCACCCAAACCTAAAAAAATTTAAATTTTTATATGAAAAACTTCTTTTGCCCATATCTCCTAAACTAAGCGTCCTAGAGTGAAAAGGGCTTTAATTCGTGACCACCCTCAAAAATTGAAATTTTCATCCAAATCCTAAAAAAATTGAAATTTTTATATGAAAAACTTCTTTTGCCCATATCTCCTAAACTAAGCGTCCTAGAGTGAAAAAGGATTTAATTCGTGACCACCCTCAAAAATTGAAATTTTCATCCAAATCCTAAAAAAATTGAAATTTTTATATGAAAAACTTCTTTTGCCCATATCTCCTAAACTAAGCGTCCTAGAGCGAAAAGGGCTTTAATTCGTGACCACCCCCAAAAAATTGAAAAATCCACCCAAAACCTAAAAAAATTGAAATTTTTATATGAAAAACTTCTTTTGCCTAAGCGTCCTAGAGCGAAAAGGGCTTTAATTCGTGACTACCCCAAAATATTGAAATTTTCATCCAAATCCTAAAAAAATTGAAATTTTTATATGAAAAACTTCTTTTGCCCATATCTCCTAAACTAAGCGTCCTAGAGCGAAAAGGGCTTTAATTCGTGACCACCCCCAAAAAATTGAAATTTTCATCCAAATCCTAAAAAAATTTAAATTTTTATATGAAAAACTTCTTTTGCCCATATCTCCTAAACTAAGCGTCCTAGAGCGAAAAGGGCTTTAATTCGTGACCACCCCCAAAAAATTGAAATTTTCATCCAAATTCTAAAAAAAGGAAATTTTTATATGAAAAACTTCTTTTGCCCATATCTCCTAAACTAAGGGTCCTAGAGCGAAAAGGGCTTTAATTCGTGACCACCCCCAAAAAATTGAAAAATCCACCCAAACCTAAAAAAATTTAAATTTTTATATGAAAAACTTCTTTTGCCCATATCTCCTAAACTAAGGGTCCTAGAGCGAAAAGGGCTTTAATTCGTCACCACCGCAAAAAATTGAAATTTGCATCCAAATCTTAAAAAAAATGAAATTTTTATATGAAAAACTTCTTTTGCCCATATCTCCTAAACTAAGCGTCCTAGAGCGAAAAGGGCTTTAATTCGTGACCACCCCAAAAAATTGAAATTTGCATCCAAATCCTAAAAAAATTGAAATTTTTATATGAAAAACTTCTTTTGCCCATATCTCCTAAACTAAGCGTCTTAGAGCGAAAAGGGCTTTAATTCGTGACCACCCCCAAAAAATTGAAAAATCCACCCAAACCTAAAAAAATTGAAATTTTTATATGAAAAACTTCTTTTGCCTAAGCGTCCTAGAGCGAAAAGGGCTTTAATTCGTGACCACCCCAAAAAATTGAAATTTTCATCCAAATTCTAAAAAAATGAAATTTTTATATGAAAAACTTCTTTTGCCCATATCTCCTAAACTAAGCGTCCTAGAGCGAAAAGGGCTTTAATTCGTGACCACCCTCAAAAATTGAAATTTTCATCCAAATCCTAAAAAAAATTAAATTTTTATATGAAAATCTTCTTTTGCCCATATCTCCTAAACTAAGCGTCCTAGAGCGAAAAGGGCTTTAATTCGTGACCACCCCCAAAGAATTGAAATTTTCATCCAAATTCTAAAAAAAGGAAATTTTTATATGAAAAACTTCTTTTGCCCATATCTCCTAAACTAAGGGTCCTAGAGCGAAAAGGGCTTTAATTCGTGACCACCCCCAAAAAAATTGAAAAATCCACCCAAACCTAAAAAAATTTAAATTTTTATATGAAAAACTTCTTTTGCCCGTATCTTCTAAACTAAGCGTCCTAGAGCGAAAAGGGCTTTAATTCGTGACCACCCCCAAAAAATTGAAATTTTCATCCAAATTCTAAAAAAAGGAAATTTTTATATGAAAAACTACTTTTGCCCATATCTCCTAAACTAAGCGTCGTAGAGCGAAAAGGGCTTTAATTCGTGACCACCCCCAAAAAATTGAAATTTGCATCCAAATCCTAAAAAAATTGAAATTTTTATATGAAAAACTTCTTTTGCCCATATCTCCTAAACTAAGCGTCCTAGAGCGAAAAGGGCTTTAATTCGTGACCACCCCAAAAAATTGAAATTTTCATCCAAATTCTAAAAAAATGAAATTTTTATATGAAAAACTTCTTTTGCCCATATCTCCTAAACTAAGCGTCCTAGAGCGAAAAGGGCTTTAATTCGTGACCACCCTCAAAAATTGAAATTTTCATCCAAATCCTAAAAAAAATTAAATTTTTATATGAAAATCTTCTTTTGCCCATATCTCCTAAACTAAGCGTCCTAGAGTGAAAAGGGCTTTAATTCGTGACCACCCTCAAAAATTGAAATTTTCATCCAAATCCTAAAAAAATTGAAATTTTTATATGAAAAACTTCTTTTGCCCATATCTCCTAAACTAAGCGTCCTAGAGCGAAAAGGGCTTTAATTCGTGACCACCCCCAAAAAATTGAAAAATTCACCCAAAACCTAAAAAAATTGAAATTTTTATATGAAAAACTTCTTTTGCCCATATCTCCTAAACTAAGCGTCCTAGAGCGAAAAGGGCTTTAATTCGTAACCACCCCCAAAAGATTTAAAAATCCACCCAAACCTAAAAAAATTGAAATTTTTATATGAAAAACTTCTTTTGCCCATATCTCCTAAACTAAGCGTCCTAGAGCGAAAAGGGCTTTAATTCGTGACCACCCTCAAAAATTGAAATTTTCATCCAAATCCTAAAAAAAAATTAAATTTTTATATGAAAATCTTTTTTTGCCCATATCTCCTAAACTAAGCGTCCTAGAGTGAAAAGGGCTTTAATTCGTGACCACCCTCAAAAATTGAAATTTTCATCCAAATCCTAAAAAAATTGAAATTTTTATATGAAAAACTTCTTTTGCCCATATCTCCTAAACTA
Source organism: Haematobia irritans (assembly GCF_050003625.1). Taxonomy (NCBI): domain Eukaryota; kingdom Metazoa; phylum Arthropoda; class Insecta; order Diptera; family Muscidae; genus Haematobia; species Haematobia irritans. Next base: position 174,515,192 of record NC_134400.1, read on the forward strand.
AGGGTCCTAGAGCGAAAAGGGCTTTAATTCGTGACCACCCCCAAAAAATTGAAAAATCCACCCAAACCTAAAAAAATTGAAATTTTTATATGAAAAACTTCTTTTGCCCATATCCCTAAACTAAGCGTCCTAGAGTGAAAAGGGCTTTAATTCGTGACCACCCTCAAAAATTGATATTTTCATCCAAATCCTAAAAAAATTGAAATTTTTATATGAAAAACTTCTTTTGCCCATATCTCCTAAACTAAGCGTCCTAGAGCGAAAAGGGCTTTAATTCGTGACCACCCCCAAAAAATTGAAATCCACCCAAAACCTAAAAAAATTGAAATTTTTATATGAAAAACTTCGTTTGCCTAAGCGTCCTAGAGCGAAAAGGGCTTTAATTCGTGACTACCCCAAAATATTGAAATTTTCATCCAAATCCTAAAAAAATTGAAATTTTTATATGAAAAACTTCTTTTGCCCATATCTCCTAAACTAAGCGTCCTAGAGCGAAAAGGGCTTTAATTCGTGACCACCCCCAAAAAATTGAAATTTTCATCCAAATCCTAAAAAAATTTAAATTTTTATATGAAAAACTTCTTTTGCCCATATCTCCTAAACTAAGCGTCCTAGAGCGAAAAGGGCTTTAATTCGTGACCACCCCCAAAAAATTGAAATTTTCATCCAAATTCTAAAAAAAGGAAATTTTTATATGAAAAACTTCTTTTGCCCATATCTCCTAAACTAAGGGTCCTAGAGCGAAAAGGGCTTTAATTCGTGACCACCCCCAAAAAATTGAAATTTTCATCCAAATTCTAAAAAAGGAAATTTTTATATGAAAAACTTCTTTTGCCCATATCTCCTAAACTAAGGGTCCTAGAGCGAAAAGGGCTTTAATTCGTGACCACCGCAAAAAATTGAAATTTGAATCCAAATCTTAAAAAAATTGAAATTTTTATATGAAAAACTACTTTTGCCCATATCTCCTAAACTAAGCGTCGTAGAGCGAAAAGGGCTTTAATTCGCGACCACCCCCAAAAAATTGAAATTTGCATCCAAATCCTAAAAAAATTTAAATTTTTATATGAAAAACTTCTTTTGCCCATATCTCCTAAACTAAGCGTCCTAGAGCGAAAAGGGCTTTAATTCGTGACCACCCCAAAAAATTGAAATTTTCATCCAAATTCTAAAAAAATGAAATTTTTATATGAAAAACTTCTTTTGCCCATATCTCCTAAACTAAGCGTCCTAGAGCGAAAAGGGCTTTAATTCGTGACCACCCTCAAAAATTGAAATTTTCATCCAAATCCTAAAAAAATTGAAATTTTTATATGAAAAACTTCTTTTGTCCATATCTTCTAAACTAAGCGTCCTAGAGCGAAAAGGGCTTTAATTCGTGACCAATCCCAAAAAATTGAAAAATCCACCCAAACCTAAAAAAATTGAAATTTTTATATGAAAAACTTCTTTTGCCCGTATCTCCTAAACTAAGCGTCCTAGAGCGAAAAGGGCTTTAATTCGTGACTACCCCAAAATATTGAAATTTTCATCCAAATCCTAAAAAAATTGAAATTTTTATATGAAAAACTTCTTTTGCCCATATCTCCTAAACTAAGCGTCCTACAGCGAAAAGGGCTTTAATTCGTGACCATCCCCAAAAAATTGAAATTTTCATCCAAATCCTAAAAAAAATGAAATTTTTATATGAACAACTTCGTTTGCCCATATCTCCTAAACTAAGAGTCCTAGAGCGAAAAGGGCTTTAATTCGTGACCACCCCCAAAAAATTGAAAAATCCATCCAAATCCTAAAAAAAATTTAAATTTTTATATGAAAAACTTCTTTTGCCCATATCTCCTAAACTAAGCGTCCTAGAGCGAAAAGGGCTTTAATTCGTGACCACCCCCAAAAAATTGAAAAATCCACCCAAACCTAAAAAAATTGAAATTTTTATATGAAAAACTTCTTTTGCCCATATCTCCTAAACTAAGGGTCCTAGAGCGAAAAGGGCTTTAATTCGTGACCACCCCCAAAAAATTGAATTTGGATCCAAATCCTAAAAAAATTGAAATTTTTATATGAAAAACTTCGTTTGCCCGTATCTCCTAAACTAAGGGTCCTAGAGCGAAAAGGGCTTTAATTCGTGACCACCCCCAAAAAATTGAAAAATCCACCCAAACCTAAAAAAATTGAAATTTTTATATGAAAAACTTCTTTTGCCCATATCTCCTAAACTAAGCGTCCTAGAGCGAAAAGGGCTTTAATTCGTGACACCCCAAAAAATTGAAATTTGCATCCAAATCCTAAAAAAATTGAAATTTTTATATGAAAAACTTCATTTGCCCATATCTCCTAAACTAAGCGTCCTAGAGCGAAAAGGGCTTTAATTCGTGACCACCCCCAAAAAATTGAAATTTTCATTCAAATCCTAAAAAAAATGAAATTTTTATATGAAAAACTTCTTTTGCCCATATCTCCTAAACTAAGAGTCCTAGAGCGAAAATGCTTTAATTCGTGACCAACCCAAAAAATTGAAATTTGCATCCAAATCCTAAAAAAATTGAAATTTTTATATGAAAAACTTCTTTTGCCCATATCTCTTAAACTAAGGGTCCTAGAGCGAAAAGGGCTTTAATTCGTGACCACCCCCAAAAAATTGACATTTTCATCCAAATCCTAAAAAAAATGAAATTTTTATATGAAAAACTTCTTTTGCCCATATCTCCTAAACTAAGAGTCCTAGAGCGAAAATGCTTTAATTCGTGACCAACCCAAAAAATTGAAATTTGCATCCAAAACCTAAAAAAATTGAAATTTTTATATGAAAAACTTCTTTTGCCCATATCTCTTAAACTAAGGGTCCTAGAGCGAAAAGGGCTTTAATTCGTGACCACCCCCAAAAAATTGAAAAATCCACCCAAACCTAAAAAAATTGAAATTTTTATATGAAAAACTTATTTTGCCCATATCTCCTAAACTAAGAGTCCTAGAGCGAAAAGGGCTTTAATTCGTGACCACCCCAAAAAATTGAAATTTGCATCCAAATCCTAAAAAAATTGAAATTTTTATATGAAAAATTTCTTTTGCCCATATCTCCTAAACTAAGGGTCCTAGAGCGAAAAGGGCTTTAATTCGTGACCACCCCAAAAAATTGAAATTTGCATTCAAATCCTAAAAAAATTGAAATTTTTGTATGAAAAACTTCTTTTGCTCATATTTCCTAAACTAAGGGTCCTAGAGCGAAAAGGGCTTTAATTCGTGACCACCCCCAAAAAATTGAAAAATCCACCTAAACCTAAAAAAATTGAAATTTTTATATGAAAAACTTATTTTCCCATATCTCCTAAACTAAGCGTCCTAGAGCGAAAAGGGCTTTAATTCGTGACCACCCCCAAAATATTGAAATTTTCATCCAAATCCTAAAAAAATGAAATTTTTATATGAAAAACTTCTTTTGCCCATATCTCCTAAACTAAGCGTCCTAGAGCGAAAAGGGCTTTAATTCGTGACCACCCCCAAAAAATTGAAAAATCCACCCAAACCTAAAAAAATTGAAATTTTTATATGAAAAACTTCTTTTGCCCATATCTCCTAAACTAAGGGTCCTAGAGCGAAAAGGGCTTTAATTGAAATTTTTATATGAAAAACTTCTTTTGCCCATATCTCCTAAACTAAGCGTCCTAGAGCGAAAAGGGCTTTAATTCGTGACCACCCCAAAAAATTGAAATTTTCATCCAAATTCTAAAAAAATGAAATTTTTATATGAAAAACTTCTTTTGCCCATATCTCCTAAACTAAGCGTCCTAGAGCGAAAAGGGCTTTAATTCGTGACCACCCCAAAAAATTGAAATTTTCATCCAAATTCTAAAAAAATTAAATTTTTATATGAAAAACTTCCTTTGCCCATATCTCCTAAACTAAGCGTCCTACAGCGAAAAGGGCTTTAATTCGTGACCATCCCCAAAAAATTGAAATTTTCATCAAAATCCTAAAAAAATTGAAATTTTTATATGAAAAACTTCTTTTGCCCATATCTCCTAAACTAAGCGTCCTAGAGCGAAAAGGGCTTTAATTCGTGAGTACCCCAAGATATTGAAATTTTCATCCAAATCCTAAAAAAATTGAAATTTTTATATGAAAAACTTCGTTTGCCCGTATCTCCTAAACTAAGGGTACTAGAGCGAAAAGGGCTTTAATTCGTGACCACCCCCAAAAAATTGAAAAATCCACCCAAACCTAAAAAAATTGAAATTTTTATATGAAAAACTTCTTTTGCCCATATCTCCTAAACTAAGCGTCCTAGAGCGAAAAGGGCTTTAATTCGTGACTACCCCAAAATATTGAAATTTTCATCCAAATCCTAAAAAAAGGAAATTTTTATATGAAAAACTTCTTTTGCCCATATCTCCTAAACTAAGCGTCCTAGAGCGAAAAGGGCTTTAATTCGTGACCACCCCCAAAAAATTGAAATTTTCATCCAAATCCTAAAAAAATTTAAATTTTTATATGAAAAACTTCTTTTGCCCATATCTCCTAAACTAAGCGTGCTAGAGCGAAAAGGGCTTTAATTCGTGACTACCCCAAAATATTGAAATTTTCATCCAAATCCTAAAAAAAGGAAATTTTTATATGAAAAACTTCTTTTGTCCATATCTCCTAAACTAAGGGTCCTAGAGCGAAAAGGGCTTTAATTCGTGACCACCCCCAAAAAATTTAAAAATCCACCCAAACCTAAAAAAATTGAAATTTTTATATGAAAAACATCTTTTGCCCGTATCTCCTAAACTAAGCGTCCTAGAGCGAAAAGGGCTTTAATTCGTGACTACCCCAAAATATTGAAATTTTCATCCAAATCCTAAAAAAATTGAAATTTTTATATGAAAAACTTCTTTTGCCCATATCTCCTAAACTAAGGGTCCTAGAGCGAAAAGGGCTTTAATTCGTGACCACCCCCAAAAAATTGAAATTTTCGTCCAAATCCTAAAAAAATTGAAATTTTTATATGAAAAACTTATTTTGCCCATATCTCCTAAACTAAGGGTCCTAGAGCGAAAAGGGCTTTAATTCGTGACCACCCCCAAAAAATTGAAAAATCCACCCAAACCTAAAAAAATTGAAATTTTTATATGAAAAACTTCGTTTGCCCGTATCTCCTAAATTAAGCGTCCTAGAGCGAAAAGGGCTTTAATTCGTGACTACCCCAAAATATTGAAATTTTCATCCAAATCCTACAAAAATTGAAATTTTTATATGAAAAACTTCTTTTGCCCATATCTCCTAAACTAAGCGTCCTAAAGCGAAAAGGGCTTTAATTCGTAACCACCCCCAAAAAATTGAAATTTTCATCCAAATCCTAAAAAAAATGAAATTTTCATATGAAAAACTTCTTTTGCCCATATCTCCTAAACTAAGAGTCCTAGAGCGAAAAGGGCTTTAATTCGTGACCACCCCAAAAAATTGAAATTTCCATCCAAATCCTAAAAAAATTGAAATTTTTATATGAAAAACTTCTTTTGCCCATATCTCCTAAACTAAGGGTCCTACAGCGAAAAGGGCTTTAATTCGTGACTACCCCAAAATATTGAAATTTTCATCCAAATCCTAAAAAAATTTAAATTTTTATATGAAAACATTCTTTTGCCCATATCTCCTAAACTAAGCGTCCTAGAGCGAAAAGGGCTTTAATTCGTAACCACCCCCAAAAAATTGAAATTTTCATCCAAATCCTAAAAAAAATGAAATTTTTATATGAAAAACTTCTTTTGCCCATATCTCCTAAACTAAGAGTCCTAGAGCGAAAATGCTTTAATTCGTGACCACCCCAAGAAATTGAAATTTGCATCCAAATCCTAAAAAAATTGAAATTTTTATATGAAAAACATCTTTTGCCCATATCTCCTAAACTAAGAGTCCTAGAGCGAAAAGGGCTTTAATTCGTGACCACCCCAAAAAATTGAAAAATCCACCCAAACCTAAAAAAATTGAAATTTTTATATGAAAAACTTATTTTGCCCATATCTCCTAAACTAAGAGTCCTAGAGCGAAAAGGGCTTTAATTCGTGACCACCCCAAAAAATTGAAATTTGCATTCAAATCCTAAAAAAATTGAAATTTTTATATGAAAAACTTCTTTTGCCCATATCTCCTAAACTAAGGGTCCTAGAGCGAAAAGGGCTTTAATTCGTGACCACCCCAAAAAATTGAAATTTGCATTCAAATCCTAAAAAAATTGAAATTTTTGTATGAAAAACTTCTTTTGCCCATATCTCCTAAACTAAGGGTCCTAGAGCGAAAAGGGCTTTAATTCGTGACCACCACCAAAAAATTGAAAAATCCACCTAAACCTAAAAAAATTGAAATTTTTATACGAAAAACTTCTTTTGCCCATATCTCCTAAACTAAGCGTCCTAGAGCGAAAAGTGCTTTAATTCGTGACCACCCCAAAAAATTTAAAAATCCACCCAAACCTAAAAAAATTGAAATTTTTATATGAAAAACTTCTTTTGTCCATATCTCCTAAACTAAGCGTCCTAGAGCGAAAAGGGCTTTAATTCGTGACCACCCTCAAAAATTGAAATTTTCATCCAAATCTTAAAAAAATTTTAATTTTTATATGAAAAACTTCTTTTGCCCATATCTCCTAAACTAAGCGTCCTAGAGCGAAAAGGGCTTTAATTCGTGACCACCCCCAAAAAATTGAAAAATCCACCCAAACCTAAAAAAATTGAAATTTTTATATGAAAAACTTCTTTTGCCCATATCTCCTAAACTAAGCGTCCTAGAGCGAAAAGGGCTTTAATTCGTGACTACCCCAAAATATTGAAATTTTCATCCAAATCCTAAAAAAAGGAAATTTTTATATGAAAAACTTCTTTTGCCCATATCTCCTAAACTAAGCGTCCTAGAGCGAAAAGGGCTTTAATTCGTGACCACCCCCAAAAAATTGAAAAATCCACCCAAACCTAAAAAAATTGAAATTTTTATATGAAAAACTTCGTTTGCCCGTATCTCCTAAACTAAGCGTCCTAGAGCGAAAAGGGCTTTAATTCGTGACTACCCCAAAATATTGAAATTTTCATCCAAATCCTAAAAAAATTTAAATTTTTATATGAAAAACTTCTTTTGCCCATATCTCCTAAACTAAGCGTCCTAGAGCGAAAAGGGCTTTAATTCGTAACTACCCCCAAAAAATTGAAATTTTCATCCAAATCCTAAAAAAAATGAAATTTTTATATGAAAAACTTCTTTTGCCCATATCTCCTAAACTAAGAGTCCTAGAGCGAAAATGCTTTAATTCGTGACCACCCCCAAAAAATTGAAATTTGCATCCAAATCCTAAAAAAATTTAAATTTTTATATGAAAAACTTCTTTTGCCCATATCTCCTAAACTAAGCGTCCTAGAGCGAAAAGGGCTTTAATTCGTAACCACCCCCAAAAAATTGAAATTTTCATCCAAATCCTAAAAAAAATGAAATTTTTATATGAAAAACTTCTTTTGCCCGTATCTCCTAAACTAAGGGTCCTAGAGCGAAAAGGGCTTTAATTCGTGACCACCCCCAAAAATTTGCAAAATCCACCCAAACCTAAAAAAAATTGAAATTTTTATATGAAAAACTTCTTTTGCCCATATCTCCTAAACTAAGCGTCCTAGAGCGAAAAGGGCTTTAATTCGTGACCACCCCAAAAAATTGAAATTTGCATCCAAATCCTAAAAAAATTGAAATATTTATATGAAAAACTTCATTTGCCCATATCTCCTAAACTAAGCGTCCTAGAGCGAAAAGGGCTTTAATTCGTGACTACCCCAAAATATTGAAATTTTCATCCAAATCCTAAAAAAAGGAAATTTTTATATGAAAAACTTCTTTTGTCCATATCTCCTAAACTAAGGGTCCTAGAGCGAAAAGGGCTTTAATTCGTGACCACCCCCAAAAAATTGAAAAATCCACCCAAACCTAAAAAAATTGAAATTTTTATATGAAAAACTTCTTTTGCCCATATCTCCTAAACTAAGCGTCCTAGAGCGAAAAGGGCTTTAATTCGTGACCACCCCAAAAAATTGAAATTTGCATCCAAATCCTAAAAAAATTGAAATTTTTATATGAAAAACTTCATTTGCCCATATCTCCTAAACTAAGCGTCCTAGAGCGAAAAGGGCTTTAATTCGTGACCACCCCCAAAAAATTGACATTTTCATCCAAATCCTAAAAAAAATGAAATTTTTATATGAAAAACTTCTTTTGCCCATATCTCCTAAATTAAGAGTCCAAGAGCGAAAATGCTTTAATTCGTGACCAACCCAAAAAATTGAAATTTGCATCCAAAACCTAAAAAAATTGAAATTTTTATATGAAAAACTTCTTTTGCCCATATCTCTTAAACTAAGGGTCCTAGAGCGAAAAGGGCTTTAATTCGTGACCACCCCCAAAAAATTGAAAAATCCACCCAAACCTAAAAAAATTTAAATTTTTATATGAAAAACTTATTTTGCCCATATCTCCTAAACTAAGAGTCCTAGAGCGAAAAGGGCTTTAATTCGTGACCACCCCAAAAAAATTGAAATTTGCATCCAAATCCTAAAAAAATTGAAATTTTTATATGAAAAACTTCTTTTGCCCATATCTCCTAAACTAAGAGTCCTAGAGCGAAAATGCTTTAATTCGTGACCAACCCAAAAAATTGAAATTTGCATTCAAATCCTAAAAAAATTGAAATTTTTGTATGAAAAACTTCTTTTGCTCATATTTCCTAAACTAAGGGTCCTAGAGCGAAAAGGGCTTTAATTCGTGACCACCCCCAAAAAATTGAAAAATCCACCTAAACCTAAAAAAATTGAAATTTTTATATGAAAAACTTAATTTCCCATATCTCCTAAACTAAGCGTCCTAGAGCGAAAAGGGCTTTAATTCGTGACCACCCCCAAAAAATTGAAATTTTCATCCAAATCCTAAAAAAAATGAAATTGTTATATGAAAAACTTCTTTTGCCCATATCTCCTAAACTAAGCGTCCTAGAGCGAAAAGGGCTTTAATTCGTGACCACCCCCAAAAAATTGAAAAATCCACCCAAACCTAAAAAAATTGAAATTTTTATATGAAAAACTTCTTTTGCCCATATCTCCTAAACTAAGGGTCCTAGAGCGAAAAGGGCTTTCATTGAAATTTTTATATGAAAAACTTCTTTTGCCCATATCTCCTAAACTAAGCGTCCTAGAGCGAAAAGGGCTTTAATTCTTGACCACCCCAAAAAATTGAAATTTTCATCCAAATTCTAAAAAAATGAAATTTTTATATGAAAAACTTCTTTTGCCCATATCTCCTAAACTAAGAGTCCTAGAGCGAAAAGGGCTTTAATTGAAATTTTTATATGAAAAACTTCTTTTGCCCATATCTCCTAAACTAAGCGTCCTAGAGCGAAAAGGGCTTTAATTCGTGACCACCCCAAAAAATTGAAATTTTCATCCAAATTCTAAAAAAATTAAATTTTTATATGAAAAACTTCCTTTGCCCATATCTCCTAAACTAAGCGTCCTACAGCGAAAAGGGCTTTAATTCGTGACCATCCCCAAAAAATTGAAATTTTCATCAAAATCCTAAAAAAATTGAAATTTTTATATGAAAAACTTCATTTGCCCATATCTCCTAAACTAAGCGTCCTAGAGCGAAAAGGGCTTTAATTCGTGACCACCCCCAAAAAATTGAAAAATCCACCCAAACCTAAAAAAATTGAAATTTTTATATGAAAAACTTCTTTTGCCCATTTCTCCTAAACTAAGCGTCCTAGAGCGATAAGGGCTTTAATTCGTGACCACCCCCAAAAAATTGAAATTTTCATCCAAATCCTAAAAAAAATTAAATTTTTATATGAAAAACTTCTTTTGCCCATATCTCCTAAACTAAGCGTCCTAGAGCGAAAAGGGCTTTAATTCGTGACTACCCCAAAATATTGAAATTTTCATCCAAATCCTAAAAAAATTGAAATTTTTATATGAAAAACTTCTTTTGCCCATATCTCCTAAACTAAGGGTCCTAGAGCGAAAAGGGCTTTAATTCGTGACCACCCCCAAAAAATTGAAAAATCCACCCAAACCTAAAAAAATTGAAATTTTTATATGAAAAACTTCGTTTGCCCGTATCTCCTAAATTAAGCGTCCTAGAGCGAAAAGGGCTTTAATTCGTGACTACCCCAAAATATTGAAATTTTCATCCAAATCCTACAAAAATTGAAATTTTTATATGAAAAACTTCTTTTGCCCATATCCCCAAAAAATTGAAAAATCCACCCAAACCTAAAAAAATTGAAATTTTTATATGAAAAACTTATTTTGCCCATATCTCCTAAACTAAGAGTCCTAGAGCGAAAAGGGCTTTAATTCGTGACCACCCCAAAAAATTGAAATTTGCATTCAAATCCTAAAAAAATTGAAATTTTTATATGAAAAACTTCTTTTGCCCATATCTCCTAAACTAAGGGTCCTAGAGCGAAAAGGGCTTTAATTCGTGACCACCCCAAAAAATTGAAATTTGCATTCAAATCCTAAAAAAATTGAAATTTTTGTATGAAAAACTTCTTTTGCCCATATCTCCTAAACTAAGGGTCCTAGAGCGAAAAGGGCTTTAATTCGTGACCACCCCAAAAAATTTAAAAATCTACCCAAACCTAAAAAAATTGAAATTTTTATATGAAAAACTTCTTTTGTCCATATCTCCTAAACTAAGCGTCCTAGAGCGAAAAGGGCTTTAATTCGTCACCACCCTCAAAAATTGAAATTTTCATCCAAATCCTAAAAAAATTTAAATTTTTATATGAAAAACTTCTTTTGCCCATATCTCCTAAACTAAGCGTCCTAGAGCGAAAAGGGCTTTAATTCGTGACCACCCCCAAAAAATTGAAAAATCCACCCAAACCTAAAAAAATTGAAATTTTTTTATGAAAAACTTCTTTTGCCCATATCTCCTAAACTAAGCGTCCTAGAGCGAAAAGGGCTTTAATTCGTGACTACCCCAAAATATTGAAATTTTCATCCAAATCCTAAAAAAAGGAAATTTTTATATGAAAAACTTCTTTTGCCCATATCTCCTAAACTAAGCGTCCTAGAGCGAAAAGGGCTTTAATTCGTGACCACCCCCAAAAAATTGAAAAATCCACCCAAACCTAAAAAAATTGAAATTTTTATATGAAAAACTTCGTTTGCCCGTATCTCCTAAACTAAGCGTCCTAGAGCGAAAAGGGCTTTAATTCGTGACTACCCCAAAATATTGAAATTTTCATCCAAATCCTAAAAAAATTTAAATTTTTATATAAAAAACTTCTTTTGCCCATATCTCCTAAACTAAGCGTCCTAGAGCGAAAAGGGCTTTAATTCGTAACTACCCCCAAAAAATTGAAATTTTCATCCAAATCCTAAAAAAAATGAAATTTTTATATGAAAAACTTCTTTTGCCCATATCTCCTAAACTAAGAGTCCTAGAGCGAAAATGCTTTAATTCGTGACCACCCCAAAAAATTGAAATTTGCATCCAAATCCTAAAAAAATTTAAATTTTTATATGAAAAACTTCTTTTGCCCATATCTCCTAAACTAAGCGTCCTAGAGCGAAAAGGGCTTTAATTCGTAACCACCCCCAAAAAATTGAAATTTTCATCCAAATCCTAAAAAAAATGAAATTTTTATATGAAAAACTTCTTTTGCCCATATCTCCTAAACTAAGGGTCCTAGAGCGAAAAGGGCTTTAATTCGTGACCACCCCCAAAAAATTGAAAAATCCACCCAAACCTAAAAAAATTTAAATTTTTATATGAAAAACTTCGTTTGCCCGTATCTCCTAAACTAAGGGTCCTAGAGCGAAAAGGGCTTTAATTCGTGACCACCCCCAAAAATTTGAAAAATCAACCCAAACCTAAAAAAAATTGAAATTTTTATATGAAAAACTTTTTTTGCCCATATCTCCTAAACTAAGCGTCCTAGAGCGAAAAGGGCTTTAATTCGTGACCACCCCAAAAAATTGAAATTTGCATCCAAATCCTAAAAAAATTGAAATATTTATATGAAAAACTTCATTTGCCCATATCTCCTAAACTAAGCGTCCTAGAGCGAAAAGGGCTTTAATTCGTGACCACCCCCAAAAAATTGAAATTTTCGTCCAAATCCTAAAAAAATTGAAATTTTTATATGAAAAACTTCTTTTGCCCATATCTCCTAAACTAAGGGTCCTAGAGCGAAAAGGGCTTTAATTCGTGACCACCCCCAAAAAATTGAAAAATCCACCCAAACCTAAAAAAATTGAAATTTTTATATGAAAAACTTCTGTTTAAAGTTAGGGTTATAGGGGGATTGGTGACGGTGACTGTTTGGAGTGAGAGCGAAGTGGACACCAATTCCTGGAGTAGTGTGTGGACTGTATAACACTTTTAGATACCAAGGCCCTAGGAGAATTGTGGAAGGTCAGTAGGTGGAATAATATCCCAGTGTATGAGAAATTATACCACCGAGTCGAGCAACAGGGAAGATTAGAAAGTAAAAGACGGGTATTACAATTTTGAGGTATTGTGGATTTATTGAGGGGTATGCTCACCGTTTGAGTTATAAAAAGGAATAGAATGATTAGCTTATTTTTACTGTCCAAGAAACTTAAACTATAAAGTTACAATTCACAATAACGTATTTCGATAAGTTGGCAATTTCGATGAATCGTAAAAGTATTTCATGGATTTCAATAACAGTAATTTACAATAGTTCAGATTAGATACAAAATATATTCCGTTGAATTCAAATAAAATTATATACAAAAAATAAGTCTAAACACTGGTTTAGACATGCTCCCGTCTCAACAGATGATTACTTCGGGGAGGAGCATAAAACTGAAGCCAAAGCACGAATGGCTTCAGATATAACCTTCTGGTTAGGACGTTGTTGGTTGGTTTTGATGTCATCACCATTTTTCGCTTCGTTGCTTTGACGTTGTCCTTTGTTGGTGTTGTTGTTAGCTTTGGTGTAGTTTGGATGTAGTAAAGTGTTATGGGGTCTTCCGCATTTGCGACACATATTTTTTGATCGGCAATCTCTGAATCTATGGCTTCTTGCCAGGCAGTTGACACAGTACACCTCCCGTAGGACCCAAATGTTGCGCTGCTTTGGCGACATCTTCAAAAATTTAGGGCAGACTTTCAGAGCGTGAAATTTGTTGCAAAGTTTACACTTATATACATTAGCTGATCTCTTTTGACGGGATACGGATGATCTGGAATATATGAGCTTTCATTAATGAATATAATGGGCAATAGGGTTAGTAAGTTGTTAATGTTTTAAACAATTTTATTGTGTTCAGCTTCATCGCAAGAGTTAGAGAAAGGCAAGTAGCATAATTTTGCTATGGGACGAGTCACAGTTCCGGTTTCTGTTCGCACATCTGCGACTCGTACTTTCGTGTCGGAACCGCAATACGTTTTTACAATTCGGCCCAAGAGCCATTCATATGGAGGAAGCAAATCATCAATCACAACGACAAGATCATTTACTTTTAAGTTAGGTGCGGCAGATTTCCATTTATAACGTTTGTGCATGGTCTTTAAGTATTCTTCTTTCCATCTTAGAGCAAATTGATGATGAAGAGCCTTCAGTTTAGTCCATCTATTTATTAAAGACAATTGTGGAGAAATGGGTTCTGGGAGCGCAAGTATTGGAGAACCCCTTAGAAAATGTCCTGGTGTCAAGGCCTTGAAATCCGATGGGTCTTCTGACATAGCCGAAATCGGACGAGAGTTCAAAACCCCTTCTATTCGAGAAAGAAGAGTTGAGAATTGCTCGAATGTAAACCTATGTGCGCCGGCGAGTTTCTTAAAATGAGTTTTGAAACTTTTTACTGCCGCTTCCCACAGACCTCCCATATGAGGAGCATGGGGTGGTATAAATATCCACTCGAATCCGTGAACAGAATACTTTTGAGATATTGAGCTGGAGGTAGTTTTAATAAACATAGAAAACTCTCTGAGAAGCGCTCTACTGGCTCCAACAAAATTGCGACCATTATCTGAGTATATCCTGGATGGGAGCCCTCGCCTCCCCACAAATCGAGCTAATGCAGCCTCAAATGCTGCTGAGGACAACTCTGTACATGCTTCTAGATGTATTGCTTTTGTGCTAAAGCATACGAACACACATACGTAGCCTTTTATTATGGGGGCTTTTCTTAGAGAGGAACTTTTAAGTTCAAAGGGTCCAGCGAAATCAATTCCAGTGATATGGAATGGAGGTGAGAATGTGGAGCGTTCAGATGGCAAGGGGGCCATGATTTGGGAGCTGGGTTTGTGTTTATATATAATGCATGTTTTGCATCTGTGTATTACTCCTTTCACTCGAGGTTTCAAACGGGTAATGTAGTATTCAGTTTGTACAAACCGACACATCTGATTACATTCTCCATGGGCTAGAAAAGTATGTAAATGCGACAAGTAAAGAGTGCAAAAATGAGAATTTCCAGGAAGAATTATTGGAAATCTTTCTTTATAAGGAAGAGATGAATTTGACAAGCGACCATTTGCTCTAAGGACTTGGTCCGAGTCTAAAAAAGGGTTCAAAGTTAGCAACGCGCTTTTGTGAGGTAGCGGCTTTGAATCACGTAAAGCTTGATACTCAGTGTTATAATATCTTTGTTGAGTCAGCGATATGATGCGATTTTTTGTAAATTGTATCTCATTTTGAGAGATTTCGACAGTCTGAGGAGTTCTATTGTTATTCGATCGAGGGTGAATGTTGTGAAAGAAACGAAACACGTATGCCAAAACGCGCAAAGCCCTCGAGTATGAGGAAAATCGAGAAATAATTTCATCTTCGTCAATCGTGACTTGATGAGAGGTAATTTTCTGTGTCGGTAAATTTGGGATTATGGGATTTTTTGTTGGCCATGTGGATTCGGGATTTGTAAGCCACGAAGGGCCATTCCACCAAAGGCAATTTGCTGCTAAATCTCGGGGACTACATCCTCGGGTGCCAATATCGGCAGGATTATGATGCGTAGCAACATATCTCCATTTTGCATTGGGTACCAATTCGTGTATTTGGGATGTTCGGTTGGCTACATATGTCTCCCACGAATACGGAGGTTTCGATAGCCATCCAAGAACAATTGATGCATCAGACCATAGGGTCACTGATGCAACTTGATCGTCGAATATTTGGGAAACATATTTAACTAAATGAGACAGTAAAAGCGCACCATTTAGTTCTAATTTAGGCAACGACACTGGCTTAAGTGGAGCAACTTTACTTTTCGCCATAAACAAATTTGAGAACACTGTTGAAGTGGAGGTTTGCAATCTGAGGTACACGCAGGCACAGTAAGCTCCTTTAGATGCGTCGCAAAATCCATGTATTTGGATTTTATCTGTGGGCATATACTGAATCCATCGAGGTATTTCTATGACATTAATTTGAGACAAGTCCTCTAATAAATAATTCCAATTACGATGGGAATCTGGAGATATTTCATCATCCCAACCAGATTTTTCCATCCAGAGTTGCTGCATAAGCATTTTGGCTCTTATTATCACAGGAGTTACCCATCCTACTGGGTCAAAGAGTTGAGCCACTTGGGAAAGTACTTGACGCTTTGTAGTGGATGTATGACTTTGAGCGGAAATTGTGGAATATGAGAATTTATCGCTCAGAGCATTCCATTTAATGCCAAGTGTTTTTGTTGAACTAGATTCAGCAAAGCGTAATAAGTTCAAATCATACAAGTCTTCGGGAAGTAGATCTTTTAGCAATTCGGGATCATTTGCTGTGATCTTCTTTAATGGGAAACCTGCTGAATTGAGTACGGAGACGAGAGATTTGCGAGATGCAATGGTTTCTTCAATAGAGAATCCACCAAACAAAATGTCGTCAACATAGGTTTCTCGTCTTAAAATCTTTGCAACTTCAGGGAATTGAGTTTCTGAATCAGAAGCAAGTTGTAGCATAGTGCGTATTGCAAGGAAGGGGGCACAGTTGATACCAAATGTAACTCTATTTAATTGGTAATCCTGAACTGGGCCTTTAGGATCCGATTGGAATAGAATCCTTTGATAAGCTCTATCATCGGGATGTATCTTTATTTGTCGATACATTTTTTGAATGTCTCCACTGCATACATATTTGTATTTTCTCCAATTGAGAATAGTGAAGATCAGATCATTTTGAAGTGTGGGACCAGTGTAAAGGACATCATTGAGTGAAAACCCTGATTTTGATTTGCGGGATGCGTTGAATACTATTCGCACTTTAGTGGATTTATGTTCCGGACGAAATACCGCATGATGAGGAAGATAAAAGGAATAAAATTTACCTTGAGCACATATTTCTTGGGAGGAAGTTTCTTCCATATGATTTAGAGTGATGTATTCTTGGAGTACAGAGTTATATTGATCCTGCATATCAGGATCTTTTAACAATGTTCTTTCCATTCTTGTATACTGTCCAAGCGCAGTGAATCTGGACGAACCAAGAGAAATGGATTCAGGAAATTCTTTCCTGAAGGGGAGCCTTACAACATAACGACCATCATCGTCACGGGTTGTTGTTGTGGCATAAAAGTCTTCACAAAATTTTTCAGATTCCGAAATTTCAGGGGCTGCTGGGACCTCTTCAATTTCCCAGAATCTTTTAAGTGCATCGCTGAGCGTATCGGATTCGAGAGCGAAAACTTTGGTTGTGAATGAGAGAATTGATTCCGTTGGCATGGGACCACTGAGCACCCATCCGAATATAGTATTGTATGCAGAAGCGGAGCCGTATACATCTTTTTTGATGCCATCAATATTAATGAAACGCTCAGAGTCATTGCCAAGTATGAGATCAATATGAGATGAGATATTAAAATTTGGGTCAGCTAAATCGAGTTTTAGAAAGTCGGGGCACTTTGGAATTTCGAAAGAGACAGCTGGTAACTTTCTTGTAACCTTTGGAAGGATAATAGCGCTAATGGAAAATCTGGTATTGTGTTTTGGGGAGTAGATGACTAAATCACATTCTTTGTCGGAAAACTGAGTTATCCCACCAATTCCACCGATTTCATACCGGGACTTTCGGAATGGGATATTCAAAAGGTTTCTGACTTTCTCTGACAAGAAAGTTCTTTGGGAGCCTGGGTCAATCAAGGCTCTTATAGTGAATAGCTCGCCTTCGTGTTCTATTTGGACCAAGGCAGTCCTGAGCAAAATAGTTTCACTATTTTGAGAAAAATTCGCATCAACGCGATTGTATGCCTCTTTTGAAGTTGACGGGGTAGGATGCTGAGCATTATTTGTACTAAAATTTCGTTCAGTTGTTCTAGAAGCCGAAGTGCTTGAATTTTGAGATTGGTCGTTCGAAATCGGATTGCGTTCTAAATGTAACAGACTATGATGAGGTTTATGGCAAGTGAAACACAAACGTTTACTTTTACATTTCGTTTTCAAATGAGAAGAAGAGAGACAATTGATGCAAATTTTTTTCTTAAATGCAAAATCAATGCGCTCTTGAGGTGAAAATTTCCGGAAATCGGGGCAAATGCGAATGCTATGCTCTAAGTTGCATAGCGAACAAGTTACGTTTAATTTTTCTTGTGACGTATATGTTTGTATTTTGTTCGTACCCTGAGGCAAATTTTTTTGGGTCATATCATTTTGGACTTTGAAGTTTCGGAAACTAGATATCCGCTCTACCACCTCAAATCGATTGATTAAAAATTCGTCCATTTGGGACCAACTAGGTAGCTCGCGATGGGATTTAAGAGATTGTTCCCATTGGGATATCGTTTCTTCAGGAAGCTTTGTGGAGACCAAGTAGATCAACATAGGATCCCAAGAATCGATATTAACATTTAGTGAAGTCAATGTACTAAGACAGTCTTTCACTGTGGAATGTATCCTTTGTAAAGACTCACTATCTTCGCTTGTAGCTACGGGAATATTGAATAATATTTTAAGTTGGTTATCAACCAAAAGGCGCTTATTCTCATAACGAGATTTTAAAGCATTCCAAGCCAAAGCGAAATTTTCATCACATAAGGCATACCGCTTTACTATTGCACCAGCACTACTTTTGGTCTTATTCCTTAAGTGGTAGAGCTTTTGAGCGGGGGTGAGTTTCGGGTGGTTGACATACACGGCCGTGAACATGTCACGAAAAGATGGCCACTCTTCATAGCTGCCCTTAAACACCTCTGTATCGCAAGGGGGTACTTTTATGCATACTTCAGAGCTGTTGGAATTGGAATTCCGAGGTTCTGAATTCCTTTCAGGTAAAAGAGTCAGTCGAGAGTTTCTACGAGGGGCAGTGTTTATAGACATTCTTAAAACATCTAAAATTTGAGACCGAGTATCGTAATATGCCTCAGAGCAAATATTAAGATTTACCTTCGCATTTTGTTTCAATTCCTTGGAAACAACCGATTCGGGAGATAGCATCAAGTTTTCGTACTCTTGTTGAACTTTTCGCCATCGATCGATTAAGTCATCTAGCTTGACTTCTAGTAGAGAATCTGTTTGGTCTGTAATATCAGCATTCTCAAAATCTGAGCAAAAATCAGTTAACTGATTGCAGATGAATGCAAACTTTTCGAAGATGGGCGATGGCTTTGCACTGTTCACGTTTGAGGGGAAATTTCCCGAAGTACTTTGATCCGACGGATTGAGCATTTTGGTGAATGAAATCAGTTGGAAAAATTGAGTGAGAAAAGATTTTCGACTTTTCGTGAAAAAGTTGACCTTAACAATTAACTTTAATTTTTGTAAAAAAAATTAAAGCTGATAAATCAAACGCAAAGTTTTGTTAAAGCGGATTTGGGAAAGACTGAATATTGTATAAAAAAAGACAGCTAGAAAAAGCTTTGGTCACTCCGATAATTCGTGAAAATCTTTACAGAAGTTTTAAGATTTATTGAAATATTTAAAGTAGTCGTAGATCAGATTGTGGAAACTAAAAATTTAACGCGATTCAGCAAATTTACTGAAAATTTTCCAATTTACCAGTGAATTGGGTACACAGTTATAAAGTAAGAGCAAATTTCGTGACAATAGTCTTCCAGTTAAATGCCTTACCGAAATAGTTCATAAGAATACAATTTGAGATACTATAGATGAGGGTTGCTATATCTCAGTTGAAAAATATAGCTCTAGGTTAATTGTAAACCAGAACTGGAAGGCTTATTTCTGCTATATTTCCGTTGACAAAATATAGCTAAAAATTGTTTGTAAAACCAGAGAATGAGAAGATATCCGATATTATAGTAATGCAATTGAGACTGATAGATTGATATTAAGCTGTTATATATTACTTGAAATATATAACTCTGAGATGATATTTTTTGTTATATTTCAGTTGACAAAATATAGCAAAGTTATTCGTAAACACGGAGAAATCACAATTCTCGGTATCATATAAAGAAATATGTCATCGCGACTACTTGTATAAATCGAATTTAGAATTCGTAGAATTCTATGCAACAAAATATAGACAGATTTAAAAAGTATTCAATCGCTAATTATTTCAGGGAATCGTTTGTAAAACATACAAACAGTACACTCGAATTTAAAATCACAGTATAAATTCCATAAACTGTAAAAACTTCTCACTTAGGGATCAGACAGAACTATTTGCAAAAACCACAGAGTAAACTTTTAAAATTTAAATTATCCACTTTTTGGATCAACCAGAAAACGACATGTGTATTTTCTCCAAATTCACATACAAAATAATTCAAGATATAAAATATCCACTTTTGGGATCACCAAGAAATTTATGTTTGATTTTTTTTTTTCAAAATCCACAGAGTATAACATTAATATTATAAATATCCACAATTGGGATCAGCCAGAAATTAAAAAAAAAAAATCCACGTTAGGGATTAGCAGAAATATTCAAAAAAATCCACGTTAGGGATTAGATATAATTAAAAGTTTAAATATGTTGTGAGATAATGTGTATGAGAATGAAATTATCAAATTGTTGTTAAATTTCGTTAGTATAAATTAGTACGGTGAGTATATTTATATGTATTTTCTTTGTATTTGGGTTTTCGTAGGTATTATGTCTAGTGTATTTTAATTTATAGTTTTGGCAGTAAATGTGTTCTTCTTCGTTGGGCTTTTTTTTACAGTTTACAGCTTGTATTAATGTAAAGAATCCGCTACTCAACTTTGGAGTTTCCCATAATTATAAAAATTTTTTATTATAATTTTTCTCGCAGATTAGGTTTCGAGACACTGTGCGTGTTTCAGAACATTCGTGTTTGAATGTATTGTAATTTTAATCAAGAGTTTCTTTTGTTTTAACCAGTAGAACTTTTCGAGCACATTAGGTTAAGAGATACTGTGCGTGTGTAGCTGGGCAGAACATTCGTGCTTGAATGTATGGTGTAGGGTAGATGTGCACTATGTATAACAGTTTCACTAGCATAGCAATGAGCATACTGTGTCGCTCTCTCTTGACTTTTGGTGGTTTCTCGCACAGTGGTTAGAGATTGTAATATTAGCACAAGCAGTATGGGTTAGTTAATTAATTAATATTAACTACTTTATATTAACTCATAAGTGTACCTTAATACATACAGGAAAGTTAATTTATTTACATTTTCTTTACTTCGCGAACCGAATCACCGTTTGGTTTTCATTTTTGTTTCGCGAAACCGATTTTATTGTTTCGTTTTTTTTTTTTTTTTGATTACTTAGTAAATCGATAAAAAATATTTCATCTTTGGTTAATATGGTATCACATTAAGCACAAGTTTTTGGAAAAAATTTTATAAATTGTTTTTTGTTTTCTTCATATGGAACACTTTCTCTACCTCTCAATTTCATTTGTTTTGAGTTAAACTCGATATATTTTTTTCAGTCTCTTCATATATCACTCTCTTCGATCCAACACATTCATCACTCATATGTTGCTCTCTTTATTGCAAAATGCAGATTAAATTATTAGCACAGTGGAATGGAACATGCACAAATGAAACGAAAATGGAAGAGAATGTAAATGAAGGGAATGGAAAACGAAAATAGAAATATTTATTTCCCTATATGCATATGTGGACTAAAATTGTTTTTGGAATTTTAACTGTAGTTTGGGTTATGTATAAAGCGACGAACAATTGATGCAGGCACAGAAATTATGTTGTTATTTTTGACGTTGTTTCATGTAACGGTAACCAATGTGCTAATTTTTTCTTAGAAAATTATGCAGAATATGTGCACTGTGAAATTTACTATTATGTAATATTTCTAAGAAATATGCACACTTTATTCCTTAGACTTTTTAAAAAATTTGATTTTCAGAAATAATTTTAAATTGGAAACCGTGTAATTATGATTGAGCACAATTTTTGAGATTTTGAGAAGTAAATTTGAGATTTTGAGAAAGGTATGTGGCAATACAGCATGTAAATACGAACATGTGTTATTTGATTATAAGAAGAATGTAGAATTTATGTTTAACGAGTTTAACGAGTACACGGAGACAATTTGGTTAGGAATGCGTTTAATTTAGATTTAGAAAAATGTGTAATAGGGATATGTGCAATAGAAACTTTAATAAAGTTTCAGAGAATTTTATTTCACGTGTATCAAGAAAATTTCGAAATATATGAAAAGCTCTGTATTTATTCCTGTGTGATGTATGAAATATGCTTTCTACGGCAAACAAAAATACGTGCAATTTATCTTAAGAAAATTTACAATCTCGGGTTGTGCAATATAGGTTAGAACGAATTTTTAGAAAGAAATTTTAATCAATATTTTGCCCATTTTTTATTCTGATTATTTAATACTTTTTGAACACGTTTTCATTCACTTTTCCGTTTTTTAACAACTTTTTTACAGTTTTGTATATATATATTTTTATTTTAACTGCTCACGAGTTTTTAACTAATTTTTTGAGTTAATTAATTGTTTTTAATAGTTTTTATGTTTTTTATATAGTTTTACTTTTTACAAAATTATGCTTACAACGTAAATATGAAAATGTTCAAAATTTATTACACAACAATTAGCGAATAGAAGAAAGGCACATTTGCACGTTTTTACGATCTTCCTCGACTTTTACGTAAAATTGTCTTTTATATTTCCCGCATTTTAAAATTTAACATAAATTATACACGATTTTAAACCACGATTTTTCCCGGTTTTTTTCTTTAAATTTGGTTCTTTTTACGTCGAACGATTCTCAATTAGCGGATGAACATGCAATATGCATCGATCAACGTCACAATTCAACTAGTTTGAAGGTTTTTTCTCTACTTTGATTTACCTTCTGTTCTCCTTGCTTGGCTTATGCTGGTTTGTAAATCCTCTCCTCGAGTGGACCATGTTTAAAGTTAGGGTTATAGGGGGATTGGTGACGGTGACTGTTTGGAGTGAGAGCGAAGTGGACACCAATTCCTGGAGTAGTGTGTGGACTGTATAACACTTTTAGATACCAAGGCCCTAGGAGAATTGTGGAAGGTCAGTAGGTGGAATAATATCCCAGTGTATGAGAAATTATACCACCGAGTCGAGCAACAGGGAAGATTAGAAAGTAAAAGACGGGTATTACAATTTTGAGGTATTGTGGATTTATTGAGGGGTATGCTCACCGTTTGAGTTATAAAAAGGAATAGAATGATTAGCTTATTTTTACTGTCCAAGAAACTTAAACTATAAAGTTACAATTCACAATAACGTATTTCGATAAGTTGGCAATTTCGATGAATCGTAAAAGTATTTCATGGATTTCAATAACAGTAATTTACAATAGTTCAGATTAGATACAAAATATATTCCGTTGAATTCAAAAAAAATAAGTCCAAACACTGGTTTAGACAACTTCGTTTGCCCGTATCTCCTAAATTAAGCGTCCTAGAGCGAAAAGGGCTTTAATTCGTGACTACCCCAAAATATTGAAATTTTCATCCAAATCCTACAAAAATTGAAATTTTTATATGAAAAACTTCTTTTGCCCATATCTCCTAAACTAAGCGTCCTAAAGCGAAAAGGGCTTTAATTCGTAACCACCCCCAAAAAATTGAAATTTTCATCCAAATCCTAAAAAAAATGAAATTTTTATATGAAAAACTTCTTTTGCCCATATCTCCTAAACTAAGAGTCCTAGAGCGAAAAGGGCTTTAATTCGTGACCACCCCAAAAAATTGAAATTTTCATCCAAATCCTAAAAAAATTGAAATTTTTATATGAAAAACTTCTTTTGCCCATATCTCCTAAACTAAGGGTCCTACAGCGAAAAGGGCTTTAATTCGTGACTACCCCAAAATATTGAAATTTTCATCCAAATCCTAAAAAAATTGAAATTTTTATATGAAAACATTCTTTTGCCCATATCTCCTAAACTAAGCGTCCTAGAGCGAAAAGGGCTTTAATTCGTAACCACCCCCAAAAAATTGAAATTTTCATCCAAATCCTAAAAAAAATGAAATTTTTATATGAAAAACTTCTTTTGCCCATATCTCCTAAACTAAGAGTCCTAGAGCGAAAATGCTTTAATTCGTGACCACCCCAAGAAATTGAAATTTGCATCCAAATCCTAAAAAAATTGAAATTTTTATATGAAAAACATCTTTTGCCCATATCTCCTAAACTAAGAGTCCTAGAGCGAAAAGGGCTTTAATTCGTGACCACCCCAAAAAATTGAAAAATCCACCCAAACCTAAAAAAATTGAAATTTTTATATGAAAAAGTTATTTTGCCCATATCTCCTAAACTAAGAGTCCTAGAGCGAAAAGGGCTTTAATTCGTGACCACCCCAAAAAATTGAAATTTGCATTCAAATCCTAAAAAAATTGAAATTTTTATATGAAAAACTTCTTTTGCCCATATCTCCTAAACTAAGGGTCCTAGAGCGAAAAGGGCTTTAATTCGTGACCACCCCAAAAAATTGAAATTTGCATTCAAATCCTAAAAAAATTGAAATTTTTATATGAAAAACTTCTTTTGCCCATATCTCCTAAACTAAGCGTCCTAGAGCGAAAAGTGCTTTAATTCGTGACCACCCCAAAAAATTTAAAAATCCACCCAAACCTAAAAAAATTGAAATTTTTATATGAAAAACTTCTTTTGTCCATATCTCCTAAACTAAGCGTCCTAGAGCGAAAAGGGCTTTAATTCGTGACCACCCTCAAAAATTGAAATTTTCATCCAAATCCTAAAAAAATTTAAATTTTTATATGAAAAACTTCTTTTGCCCATATCTCCTAAACTAAGCGTCCTAGAGCGAAAAGGGCTTTAATTCGTGACCACCCCCAAAAAATTGAAAAATCCACCCAAACCTAAAAAAATTGAAGTTTTAATATGAAAAACTTCTTTTGCCCATATCTCCTAAACTAAGCGTCCTAGAGCGAAAAGGGCTTTAATTCGTGACCACCCCCAAAAAATTGAAAAATCCACCCAAACCTAAAAAAATTGAAATTTTTATATGAAAAACTTCGTTTGCCCATATCTCCTAAACTAAGCGTCCTAGAGCGAAAAGGGCTTTAATTCGTGACTACCCCAAAATATTGAAATTTTCATCCAAATCCTAAAAAAATTTAAATTTTTATATGAAAAACTTCTTTTGCCCATATCTCCTAAACTAAGCGTCCTAGAGCGAAAAGGGCTTTAATTCGTAACTACCCCCAAAAAATTGAAATTTTCATCCAAATCCTAAAAAAAAATGAAATTTTTATATGAAAAACTTCTTTTGCCCATATCTCCTAAACTAAGAGTCCTAGAGCGAAAATGCTTTAATTCGTGACCACCCCAAAAAATTGAAATTTGCATCCAAATCCTAAAAAAATTTAAATTTTTATATGAAAAACTTATTTTGCCCATATCTCCTAAACTAAGCGTCCTAGAGCGAAAAGGGCTTTAATTCGTAACCACCCCCAAAAAATTGAAATTTTCATCCAAATCCTAAAAAAAATGAAATTTTTATATGAAAAACTTCTTTTGCCCATATCTCCTAAACTAAGGGTCCTAGAGCGAAAAGGGCTTTAATTCGTGACCACCCCAAAAAATTGAAAAATCCACCCAAACCTAAAAAAATTTAAATTTTTATATGAAAAACTTCGTTTGCCCGTATCTCCTAAACTAAGGGTCCTAGAGCGAAAAGGGCTTTAATTCGTGACCACCCCCAAAAATTTGAAAAATCCACCCAAACCTAAAAAAAATTGAAATTTTTATATGAAAAACTTCTTTTGCCCATATCTCCTAAACTAAGCGTCCTAGAGCGAAAAGGGCTTTAATTCGTGACCACCCCAAAAAATTGAAATTTGCATCCAAATCCTAAAAAAATTGAAATATTTATATGAAAAACTTCATTTGCCCATATCTCCTAAACTAAGCGTCCTAGAGCGAAAAGGGCTTTAATTCGTGACTACCCCAAATTATTGAAATTTTCATCCAAATCGTAAAAAAGGAAATTTTTATATGAAAAACTTCTTTTGTCCATATCTCCTAAACTAAGGGTCCTAGAGCGAAAAGGGCTTTAATTCGTGACCACCCCCAAAAAATTTAAAAATCCACCCAAACCTAAAAAAATTGAAATTTTTATATGAAAAACATCTTTTGCCCGTATCTCCTAAACTAAGCGTCCTAGAGCGAAAAGGGCTTTAATTCGTGACTACCCCAAAATATTGAAATTTTCATCCAAATCCTAAAAAAATTGAAATTTTTATATGAAAAACTTCTTTTGCCCATATCTCCTAAACTAAGGGTCCTAGAGCGAAAAGGGCTTTAATTCGTGACCACCCCCAAAAAATTGAAATTTTCGTCCAAATCCTAAAAAAATTGAAATTTTTATATGAAAAACTTCTTTTGCCCATATCTCCTAAACTAAGGGTCCTAGAGCGAAAAGGGCTTTAATTCGTGACCACCCCCAAAAATTTGAAAAATCAACCAAAACCTAAAAAAAATTGAAATTTTTATATGAAAAACTTTTTTTGCCCATATCTCCTAAACTAAGCGTCCTAGAGCGAAAAGGGCTTTAATTCGTGACCACCCCAAAAAATTGAAATTTGCATCCAAATCCTAAAAAAATTGAAATATTTATATGAAAAACTTCATTTGCCCATATCTCCTAAACTAAGCGTCCTAGAGCGAAAAGGGCTTTAATTCGTGACCACCCCCAAAAAATTGAAATTTTCGTCCAAATCCTAAAAAAATTGAAATTTTTATATGAAAAACTTCTTTTGCCCATATCTCCTAAACTAAGGGTCCTAGAGCGAAAAGGGCTTTAATTCGTGACCACCCCCAAAAAATTGAAAAATCCACCCAAACCTAAAAAAATTGAAATTTTTATATGAAAAACTTGGTTTGCCCGTATCTCCTAAATTAAGCGTCCTAGAGCGAAAAGGGCTTTAATTCGTGACTACCCCAAAATATTGAAATTTTCATCCAAATCCTACAAAAATTGAAATTTTTATATGAAAAACTTCTTTTGCCCATATCTCCTAAACTAAGCGTCCTAAAGCGAAAAGGGCTTTAATTCGTAACCACCCCCAAAAAATTGAAATTTTCATCCAAATCCTAAAAAAAATGAAATTTTTATATGAAAAACTTCTTTTGCCCATATCTCCTAAACTAAGAGTCCTAGAGCGAAAAGGGCTTTAATTCGTGACCACCCCAAAAAATTGAAATTTTCATCCAAATCCTAAAAAAATTGAAATTTTTATATGAAAAACTTCTTTTGCCCATATCTCCTAAACTAAGGGTCCTACAGCGAAAAGGGCTTTAATTCGTGACTACCCCAAAATATTGAAATTTTCATCCAAATCCTAAAAAAATTGAAATTTTTATATGAAAACATTCTTTTGCCCATATCTCCTAAACTAAGCGTCCTAGAGCGAAAAGGGCTTTAATTCGTAACCACCCCCAAAAAATTGAAATTTTCATCCAAATCCTAAAAAAAATGAAATTTTTATATGAAAAACTTCTTTTGCCCATATCTCCTAAACTAAGAGTCCTAGAGCGAAAATGCTTTAATTCGTGACCACCCCAAGAAATTGAAATTTGCATCCAAATCCTAAAAAAATTGAAATTTTTATATGAAAAACATCTTTTGCCCATATCTCCTAAACTAAGAGTCCTAGAGCGAAAAGGGCTTTAATTCGTGACCACCCCAAAAAATTGAAAAATCCACCCAAACCTAAAAAAATTGAAATTTTTATATGAAAAAGTTATTTTGCCCATATCTCCTAAACTAAGAGTCCTAGAGCGAAAAGGGCTTTAATTCGTGACCACCCCAAAAAATTGAAATTTGCATTCAAATCCTAAAAAAATTGAAATTTTTATATGAAAAACTTCTTTTGCCCATATCTCCTAAACTAAGGGTCCTAGAGCGAAAAGGGCTTTAATTCGTGACCACCCCAAAAAATTGAAATTTGCATTCAAATCCTAAAAAAATTGAAATTTTTGTATGAAAAACTTCTTTTGCCCATATCTCCTAAACTAAGGGTCCTAGAGCGAAAAGGGCTTTAATTCGTGACCACCACCAAAAAATTGAAAAATCCACCTAAACCTAAAAAAATTGAAATTTTTATACGAAAAACTTCTTTTGCCCATATCTCCTAAACTAAGCGTCCTAGAGCGAAAAGTGCTTTAATTCGTGACCACCCCAAAAAATTTAAAAATCCACCCAAACCTAAAAAAATTGAAATTTTTATATGAAAAACTTCTTTTGTCCATATCTCCTAAACTAAGCGTCCTAGAGCGAAAAGGGCTTTAATTCGTGACCACCCTCAAAAATTGAAATTTTCATCCAAATCCTAAAAAAATTTAAATTTTTATATGAAAAACTTCTTTTGCCCATATCTCCTAAACTAAGCGTCCTAGAGCGAAAAGGGCTTTAATTCGTGACCACCCCCAAAAAATTGAAAAATCCACCCAAACCTAAAAAAATTGAAATTTTTATATGAAAAACTTCTTTTGCCCATATCTCCTAAACTAAGCGTCCTAGAGCGAAAAGGGCTTTAATTCGTGACCACCCCCAAAAAATTGAAAAATCCACCCAAACCTAAAAAAATTGAAATTTTTATATGAAAAACTTCGTTTGCCCATATCTCCTAAACTAAGCGTCCTAGAGCGAAAAGGGCTTTAATTCGTGACCACCCCAAAATATTGAAATTTTCATCCAAATCCTAAAAAAATTTAAATTTTTATATGAAAAACTTCTTTTGCCCATATCTCCTAAACTAAGCGTCCTAGAGCGAAAAGGGCTTTAATTCGTAACTACCCCCAAAAAATTGAAATTTTCATCCAAATCCTAAAAAAAATGAAATTTTTATATGAAAAACTTCTTTTGCCCATATCTCCTAAACTAAGAGTCCTAGAGCGAAAATGCTTTAATTCGTGACCACCCCAAAAAATTGAAATTTGCATCCAAATCCTAAAAAAATTTAAATTTTTATATGAAAAACTTATTTTGCCCATATCTCCTAAACTAAGCGTCCTAGAGCGAAAAGGGCTTTAATTCGTAACCACCCCCAAAAAATTGAAATTTTCATCCAAATCCTAAAAAAAATGAAATTTTTATATGAAAAACTTCTTTTGCCCATATCTCCTAAACTAAGGGTCCTAGAGCGAAAAGGGCTTTAATTCGTGACCACCCCCAAAAAATTGAAAAATCCACCCAAACCTAAAAAAATTTAAATTTTTATATGAAAAACTTCGTTTGCCCGTATCTCCTAAACTAAGGGTCCTAGAGCGAAAAGGGCTTTAATTCGTGACCACCCCCAAAAATTTGAAAAATCAACCCAAACCTAAAAAAAATTGAAATTTTTATATGAAAAACTTCTTTTGCCCATATCTCCTAAACTAAGCGTCCTAGAGCGAAAAGGGCTTTAATTCGTGACCACCCCAAAAAATTGAAATTTGCATCCAAATCCTAAAAAAATTGAAATATTTATATGAAAAACTTCATTTGCCCATATCTCCTAAACTAAGCGTCCTAGAGCGAAAAGGGCTTTAATTCGTGACTACCCCAAAATATTGAAATTTTCATCCAAATCCTAAAAAAAGGAAATTTTTATATGAAAAACTTCTTTTGTCCATATCTCCTAAACTAAGGGTCCTAGAGCGAAAAGGGCTTTAATTCGTGACCACCCCCAAAAAATTTAAAAATCCACCCAAACCTAAAAAAATTGAAATTTTTATATGAAAAACATCTTTTGCCCGTATCTCCTAAACTAAGCGTCCTAGAGCGAAAAGGGCTTTAATTCGTGACTACCCCAAAATATTGAAATTTTCATCCAAATCCTAAAAAAATTGAAATTTTTATATGAAAAACTTCTTTTGCCCATATCTCCTAAACTAAGGGTCCTAGAGCGAAAAGGGCTTTAATTCGTGACCACCCCCAAAAAATTGAAATTTTCGTCCAAATCCTAAAAAAATTGAAATTTTTATATGAAAAACTTCTTTTGCCCATATCTCCTAAACTAAGGGTCCTAGAGCGAAAAGGGCTTTAATTCGTGACCACCCCCAAAAAATTGAAAAATCCACCCAAACCTAAAAAAATTGAAATTTTTATATGAAAAACTTCTTTTGCCCGTATCTCCTAAACTAAGCGTCCTAGAGCGAAAAGGGCTTTAATTCGTGACCACCCCAAAAAATTGAAATTTGCATCCAAATCCTAAAAAAATTGAAATATTTATATGAAAAACTTCTTTTGCCCATATCTCCTAAACTAAGCGTCCTAGAGCGAAAAGGGCTTTAATTCGTGACCACCCCAAAAAATTGAAATTTGCATCCAAATCCTAAAAAAATTGAAATATTTATATGAAAAACTTCTTTTGCCCATATCTCCTAAACTAAGGGTCCTAGAGCGAAAAGGGCTTTAATTCGTGACCACCCCCAAAAAATTGAAATTTTCATCCAAATCCTAAAAAAATTGAAATTTTTATATGAAAAACTTCTTTTGCCCATATCTCCTAAACTAAGCGTCCTAAAGCGAAAAGGGCTTTAATTCGTAACCACCCCCAAAAAATTGAAATTTTCATCCAAATCCTAAAAAAAATGAAATTTTTATATGAAAAACTTCTTTTGCCCATATCTCCTAAACTAAGAGTCCTAGAGCGAAAAGGGCTTTAATTCGTGACCACCCCAAAAAATTGAAATTGTCATCCAAATCCTAAAAAAATTGAAATTTTTATATGAAAAACTTCTTTTGCCCATATCTCCTAAACTAAGAGTCCTAGAGCGAAAAGGGCTTTAATTCGTGACCACCCCAAAAAATTGAAAAATCCACCCAAACCTAAAAAAATTGAAATTTTTATATGAAAAACTTATTTTGCCCATATCTCCTAAACTAAGAGACCTAGAGCGAAAAGGGCTTTAATTCGTGACCACCCCAAAAAATTGAAATTTGCATCCAAATCCTAAAAAAATTGAAATTTTTATATGAAAAATTTTCTTTTGCCCATATCTCCTAAACTAAGAGTCCTAGAGCGAAAAGGGCTTTAATTCGTGACCACCCCCAAAAAATTTAAAAATCCACCCAAACCTAAAAAAATTGAAATTTTTATATGAAAAACATCTTTTGCCCGTATCTCCTAAACTAAGCGTCCTAGAGCGAAAAGGGCTTTAATTCGTGACTACCCCAAAATATTGAAATTTTCATCCAAATCCTAAAAAAATTGAAATTTTTATATGAAAAACTTCTTTTGCCCATATCTCCTAAACTAAGGGTCCTAGAGCGAAAAGGGCTTTAATTCGTGACCACCCCCAAAAAATTGAAATTTTCGTCCAAATCCTAAAAAAATTGAAATTTTTATATGAAAAACTTCTTTTGCCCATATCTCCTAAACTAAGGGTCCTAGAGCGAAAAGGGCTTTAATTCGTGACCACCCCCAAAAATTTGAAAAATCAACCCAAACCTAAAAAAAATTGAAATTTTTATATGAAAAACTTTTTTTGCCCATATCTCCTAAACTAAGCGTCCTAGAGCGAAAAGGGCTTTAATTCGTGACCACCCCAAAAAATTGAAATTTGCATCCAAATCCTAAAAAAATTGAAATATTTATATGAAAAACTTCATTTGCCCATATCTCCTAAACTAAGCGTCCTAGAGCGAAAAGGGCTTTAATTCGTGACCACCCCCAAAAAATTGAAAAATCCACCCAAACCTAAAAAAATTGAAATTTTTATATGAAAAACTTCGTTTGCCCGTATCTCCTAAATTAAGCGTCCTAGAGCGAAAAGGGCTTTAATTCGTGACTACCCCAAAATATTGAAATTTTCATCCAAATCCTACAAAAATTGAAATTTTTATATGAAAAACTTCTTTTGCCCATATCTCCTAAACTAAGCGTCCTAAAGCGAAAAGGGCTTTAATTCGTAACCACCCCCAAAAAATTGAAATTTTCATCCAAATCCTAAAAAAAATGAAATTTTTATATGAAAAACTTCTTTTGCCCATATCTCCTAAACTAAGAGTCCTAGAGCGAAAAGGGCTTTAATTCGTGACCACCCCAAAAAATTGAAATTTTCATCCAAATCCTAAAAAAATTGAAATTTTTATATGAAAAACTTCTTTTGCCCATATCTCCTAAACTAAGGGTCCTACAGCGAAAAGGGCTTTAATTCGTGACTACCCCAAAATATTGAAATTTTCATCCAAATCCTAAAAAAATTGAAATTTTTATATGAAAACATTCTTTTGCCCATATCTCCTAAACTAAGCGTCCTAGAGCGAAAAGGGCTTTAATTCGTAACCACCCCCAAAAAATTGAAATTTTCATCCAAATCCTAAAAAAAATGAAATTTTTATATGAAAAACTTCTTTTGCCCATATCTCCTAAACTAAGAGTCCTAGAGCGAAAATGCTTTAATTCGTGACCACCCCAAGAAATTGAAATTTGCATCCAAATCCTAAAAAAATTGAAATTTTTATATGAAAAACATCTTTTGCCCATATCTCCTAAACTAAGAGTCCTAGAGCGAAAAGGGCTTTAATTCGTGACCACCCCAAAAAATTGAAAAATCCACCCAAACCTAAAAAAATTGAAATTTTTATATGAAAAAGTTATTTTGCCCATATCTCCTAAACTAAGAGTCCTAGAGCGAAAAGGGCTTTAATTCGTGACCACCCCAAAAAATTGAAATTTGCATTCAAATCCTAAAAAAATTGAAATTTTTATATGAAAAACTTCTTTTGCCCATATCTCCTAAACTAAGCGTCCTAGAGCGAAAAGGGCTTTAATTCGTGACTACCCCAAAAAATTGAAATTTGCATTCAAATCCTAAAAAAATTGAAATTTTTGTATGAAAAACTTCTTTTGCCCATATCTCCTAAACTAAGGGTCCTAGAGCGAAAAGGGCTTTAATTCGTGACCACCACCAAAAAATTGAAAAATCCACCTAAACCTAAAAAAATTGAAATTTTTATACGAAAAACTTCTTTTGCCCATATCTCCTAAACTAAGCGTCCTAGAGCGAAAAGTGCTTTAATTCGTGACCACCCCAAAAAATTTAAAAATCCACCCAAACCTAAAAAAATTGAAATTTTTATATGAAAAACTTCTTTTGTCCATATCTCCTAAACTAAGCGTCCTAGAGCGAAAAGGGCTTTAATTCGTGACCACCCTCAAAAATTGAAATTTTCATCCAAATCCTAAAAAAATTTAAATTTTTATATGAAAAACTTCTTTTGCCCATATCTCCTAAACTAAGCGTCCTAGAGCGAAAAGGGCTTTAATTCGTGACCACCCCCAAAAAATTGAAAAATCCACCCAGACCTAAAAAAATTGAAATTTTTATATGAAAAACTTCTTTTGCCCATATCTCCTAAACTAAGCGTCCTAGAGCGAAAAGGGCTTTAATTCGTGACCACCCCCAAAAAATTGAAAAATCCACCCAAACCTAAAAAAATTGAAATTTTTATATGAAAAACTTCGTTTGCCCATATCTCCTAAACTAAGCGTCCTAGAGCGAAAAGGGCTTTAATTCGTGACCACCCCAAAATATTGAAATTTTCATCCAAATCCTAAAAAAATTTAAATTTTTATATGAAAAACTTCTTTTGCCCATATCTCCTAAACTAAGCGTCCTAGAGCGAAAAGGGCTTTAATTCGTAACTACCCCCAAAAAATTGAAATTTTCATCCAAATCCTAAAAAAAATGAAATTTTTATATGAAAAACTTCTTTTGCCCATATCTCCTAAACTAAGAGTCCTAGAGCGAAAATGCTTTAATTCGTGACCACCCCAAAAAATTGAAATTTGCATCCAAATCCTAAAAAAATTTAAATTTTTATATGAAAAACTTATTTTGCCCATATCTCCTAAACTAAGCGTCCTAGAGCGAAAAGGGCTTTAATTCGTAACCACCCCCAAAAAATTGAAATTTTCATCCAAATCCTAAAAAAAATGAAATTTTTATATGAAAAACTTCTTTTGCCCATATCTCCTAAACTAAGGGTCCTAGAGCGAAAAGGGCTTTAATTCGTGACCACCCCCAAAAAATTGAAAAATCCACCCAAACCTAAAAAAATTTAAATTTTTATATGAAAAACTTCGTTTGCCCGTATCTCCTAAACTAAGGGTCCTAGAGCGAAAAGGGCTTTAATTCGTGACCACCCCCAAAAATTTGAAAAATCAACCCAAACCTAAAAAAAATTGAAATTTTTATATGAAAAACTTCTTTTGCCCGTATCTCCTAAACTAAGGGTCCTACAGCGAAAAGGGCTTTAATTCGTGACCACCCCAAAAAATTGAAATTTGCATCCAAATCCTAAAAAAATTGAAATATTTATATGAAAAACTTCTTTTGCCCATATCTCCTAAACTAAGCGTCCTAGAGCGAAAAGGGCTTTAATTCGTGACCACCCCAAAAAATTGAAATTTGCATCCAAATCCTAAAAAAATTGAAATATTTATATGAAAAACTTCTTTTGCCCATATCTCCTAAACTAAGGGTCCTAGAGCGAAAAGGGCTTTAATTCGTGACCACCCCCAAAAAATTGAAATTTTCATCCAAATCCTAAAAAAATTGAAATTTTTATATGAAAAACTTCTTTTGCCCATATCTCCTAAACTAAGCGTCCTAAAGCGAAAAGGGCTTTAATTCGTAACCACCCCCAAAAAATTGAAATTTTCATCCAAATCCTAAAAAAAATGAAATTTTTATATGAAAAACTTCTTTTGCCCATATCTCCTAAACTAAGAGTCCTAGAGCGAAAAGGGCTTTAATTCGTGACCACCCCAAAAAATTGAAATTGTCATCCAAATCCTAAAAAAATTGAAATTTTTATATGAAAAACTTCTTTTGCCCATATCTCCTAAACTAAGAGTCCTAGAGCGAAAAGGGCTTTAATTCGTGACCACCCCAAAAAATTGAAAAATCCACCCAAACCTAAAAAAATTGAAATTTTTATATGAAAAACTTATTTTGCCCATATCTCCTAAACTAAGAGACCTAGAGCGAAAAGGGCTTTAATTCGTGACCACCCCAAAAAATTGAAATTTGCATCCAAATCCTAAAAAAATTGAAATTTTTATATGAAAAACTTCTTTTGCCCATATCTCCTAAACTAAGAGTCCTAGAGCGAAAAGGGCTTTAATTCGTGACCACCCCAAAAAATTGAAATTTGCATTCAAATCCTAAAAAAATTGAAATTTTTGTATGAAAAACTTCTTTTGCCCATATCTCCTAAACTAAGGGTCCTAGAGCGAAGAGGGCTTTAATTCGTGACCACCCCCAAAAAATTGAAAAATCCACCTAAACCTAAAAAAATTGAAATTTTTATATGAAAAACTTCTTTTGCCCATATCTCCTAAACTAAGCGTCCTAGAGCGAAAAGTGCTTTAATTCGTGACCACCCCAAAAAATTTAAAAATCCACCCAAACCTAAAAAAATTGAAATTTTTATATGAAAAACTTCTTTTGTCCATATCTCCTAAACTAAGCGTCCTAGAGCGAAAAGGGCTTTAATTCGTGACCACCCTCAAAAATTGAAATTTTCATCCAAATCCTAAAAAAATTTAAATTTTTATATGAACAACTTCTTTTGCCCATATCTCCTAAACTAAGCGTCCTAGAGCGAAAAGGGCTTTAATTCGTGACCACCCCCAAAAAATTGAAAAATCCACCCAAACCTAAAAAAATTGAAATTTTTATATGAAAAACTTCTTTTGCCCATATCTCCTAAACTAAGCGTCCTAGAGCGAAAAGGGCTTTAATTCGTGACTACCCCAAAATATTGAAATTTTCATCCAAATCCTAAAAAAAGGAAATTTTTATATGAAAAACTTCTTTTGCCCATATCTCCTAAACTAAGCGTCCTAGAGCGAAAAGGGCTTTAATTCGTGACCACCCCCAAAAAATTGAAAAATCCACCCAAACCTAAAAAAATTGAAATTTTTATATGAAAAACTTCGTTTGCCCGTATCTCCTAAACTAAGCGTCCTAGAGCGAAAAGGGCTTTAATTCGTGACTACCCCAAAATATTGAAATTTTCATCCAAATCCTAAAAAAATTTAAATTTTTATATGAAAAACTTCTTTTGCCCATATCTCCTAAACTAAGCGTCCTAGAGCGAAAAGGGCTTTAATTCGTGACTACCCCCAACAAATTGAAATTTTCATCCAAATCCTAAAAAAAATGAAATTTTTATATGAAAAACTTCTTTTGCCCATATCTCCTAAACTAAGAGTCCTAGAGCGAAAATGCTTTAATTCGTGACCACCCCAAAAAATTGAAATTTGCATCCAAATCCTAAAAAAATTTAAATTTTTATATGAAAAACTTCTTTTGCCCATATCTCCTAAACTAAGCGTCCTAGAGCGAAAAGGGCTTTAATTCGTAACCACCCCCAAAAAATTGAAATTTTCATCCAAATCCTAAAAAAATTGAAATTTTTATATGAA
Source organism: Haematobia irritans (assembly GCF_050003625.1). Lineage (NCBI taxonomy): Eukaryota > Metazoa > Arthropoda > Insecta > Diptera > Muscidae > Haematobia > Haematobia irritans. The sequence goes on from NC_134400.1 coordinate 174,551,011, forward strand.
AAACTTCTTTTGCCCGTATCTCCTAAACTAAGAGTCCTAGAGCGAAAATGCTTTAATTCGTGACCACCCCAAAAAATTGAAATTTGCATCCAAATCCTAAAAAAATTTAAATTTTTATATGAAAAACTTCTTTTGCCCATATCTCCTAAACTAAGCGTCCTAGAGCGAAAAGGGCTTTAATTCGTAACCACCCCCAAACAATTGAAACTTTCATCCAAATCCTAAAAAAATTGAAATTTTTATATGAAAAACTTCTTTTGCCCGTATCTCCTAAACTAAGCGTCCTAGAGCGAAAAGGGCTTTAATTCGTGACCACCCCCAAAAATTGAAATTTGCATCCAAATCCTAAAAAAATTGAAATATTTATATGAAAAACTTCTTTTGCCCATATCTCCTAAACTAAGCGTCCTAGAGCGAAAAGGGCTTTAATTCGTGACCACCCCAAAAAATTGAAATTTGCATCCAAATCCTAAAAAAATTGAAATATTTATATGAAAAACTTCTTTTGCCCATATCTCCTAAACTAAGAGTCCTAGAGCGAAAATGCTTTAATTCGTGACCACCCCAAAAAATTGAAATTTGCATCCAAATCCTAAAAAAATTGAAATTTTTATATGAAAAACTTCTTTTGCCCGTATCTCCTAAACTAAGCGTCCTAGAGCGAAAAGGGCTTTAATTCGTGACCAACCCAAAAAATTGAAATTTGCATCCAAATTCTAAAAAAATTTAAATTTTTATATGAAAAACTTCTTTCGCCCATATCTCTTAAACTAAGCGTCCTAGAGCGAAAAGGGCTTTAATTCGTGACAACCCCAAAAAATTGAAATTTGCATCCAATCAATGTATGGTTTTAAGCTGAAATAAAAAACAACAACAATGCTTAAAGAACAAAACCAACAATAACAAAACAAAACAAATGGAAAAAGAAGAGGAGGCACGCTCAAAATAAACCCAGCCATGTGAATTCAAATCGATGATTTGACAGTGGCATAGGAAAAGAGATATGTTTGTTTCGAATTTATTTCGGCATAAGCCGGCTATCAATGTAAAACCTTTTTTCGGAGGGTTCAAGTGTGGTTTTTGTTGGGTTTAATAAACTGCCTGAATTTATTCTGATAATTGGTTGATAGTTTTGCTGCAAGTAGAGGATGCTGATGAGGAATGTGGTAATTCCGAAACGTGCGTCCATCCAACCATCTTGCAGTCTATAGGGCTTTGCCCAAATAAATTTGACAAACATTCTTTTCCTCTGTTGGTTAAGCTACTCTTGTAGTTTAGTCAATGTATGGTTTTAAGCTGAAATAAAAAACAACAACAATGCTTAAAGAACAAAACCAACAATAACAAAACAAAACAAATGGAAAAAGAAGAGGAGGCACGCTCAAAATAAACCCAGCCATGTGAATTCAAATCGATGATTTGACAGTGGCATAGGAAAAGAGATATGTTTGTTTCGAATTTATTTCGGCATAAGCCGGCTATCAATGTAAAACCTTTTTTCGGAGGGTTCAAGTGTGGTTTTTGTTGGGTTTAATAAACTGCCTGAATTTATTCTGATAATTGGTTGATAGTTTTGCTGCAAGTAGAGGATGCTGATGAGGAATGTGGTAATTCCGAAACGTGCGTCCATCCAACCATCTTGCAGTCTATAGGGCTTTGCCCAAATAAATTTGACAAACATTCTTTTCCTCTGTTGGTTAAGCTACTCTTGTAGTTTAGTCAATGTATGGTTTTAAGCTGAAATAAAAAACAACAACAAAAATTGAAATTTTTATATGAAAAACTTCATTTGCCCATATCTCCTAAACTAAGCGTCCTAGAGCGAAAAGGGCTTTAATTCGTGACCACCCCCAAAAAATTGAAAAATCCACCCAAACCTAAAAAAATTGAAATTTTTATATGAAAAACTTCTTTTGCCCGTATCTCCTAAACTAAGCGTCCTAGAGCGAAAAGGGCTTTAATTCGTGACCACCCCAAAAAATTGAAATTTGCATCCAAATCCTAAAAAAATTGAAATTTTTATATGAAAAACTTCTTTTGCCCATATCTCCTAAACTAAGCGTCCTAGAGCGAAAAGGGCTTTAATTCGTGACCACCCCAAAAAATTGAAAAATCCACCCAAACCTAAAAAAAATTGAAATTTTTATATGAAAAACTTATTTTGCCCATATCTCCTAAACTAAGGGTCCTAGAGCGAAAAGGGCTTTAATTCGTGACCACCCCAAAAAATTGAAATTTGCATCCAAATCCTAAAAAAAAATTGAAATTTTTGTATGAAAAACTTCTTTTGCCCATATCTCCTAAACTAAGGGTCCTAGAGCGAAAAGGGCTTTACTTCGTGACCACCCCCAAAAAATTGAAAAATCCACCCAAACCTAAACAAATTGAAATTTTTATATGAAAAACTTCTTTTGCCCATATCTCCTAAACTAAGAGTCCTAGAGCGAAAAGGGCTTTAATTCGTGACTACCCCAAAATATTGAAATTTTCATCCAAATCCTAAAAAAAAATTGAAAGTTTTATATGAAAAACTTCTTTTGCCCATATCTCCTAAACAGGGCTGTGGAGTCGAGTCAATTTTGCTCGACTCCGGCTCCGACTCCGACTCCAGCATTTCTTATAAGCCTCGACTCCGACTCCGGAGTCGACTCCAGGTGGTGTACCTAAATATCATTTTAACAGTATTCCAATTATAATTTTAAGGTGTAGTGTTCCAAAAATAGACCAATATAAGTATTCTATGTTGCCCTATGTGTTTATATGTCCAAAAGAACTCTAATTTTAATTTTTGATATGACTCGACGACAAATCTCAGCATTTTAGGAATGTAAAGAACTCTAAATTTTAATTTCAGGCCAATACATTAAAATACGACACAAGACTATATAGAGACCACATCAAAGTATGGGTAGATAACAACAATCTCCACACTGAAAAAACAGTGAACCCACCAGGAAGAAAACATTTAGTTAATTTTAGAAAATTTTTAATATTTTTAGAAAATTTTAGCTAAACAGTATTACATCACGCCGATATCAAAAAAATAAGTCAATATTTTTCGACAGATTCAAGAAAATTTATTAGACATAATTATTTTTTTCCACTTGTTAAAGAAAATTTTGTAGTTTGAAAGAAAAAATTGGAGTTCAAAATTGCAAGAATGTCTTTAGTGACATACGAAGTTCATGAGGGACGAATTTGTAGTAAAATTTACAAATTTTAAGAAATAATGAACTATTTGGTGAGAAGTTCGAATTTATTTAAACTTTTTACTTCATTTGTGTATAATTTTTTCCGTTTTTTAGTTCATTTAACTAACGTACGCAAAAAATTATTATTGTAAACGAAACTTTCTCCATATATAATAATTCCATGAACTAAAACAAAGTTAAATTGGCTTTAGTGAAATAGAGAGTTCACTTTTTTTGAGTGCAGAATATGAATTTATAAAAACACAAAATTTCAAAAAATAATTTGGCTTCCAGATGTTTAAGAAGTAAAAATCTTGGTATTGGTCTATGTAGGCATTTTATAAAAAATAAATCTATATAAAAAAGAACAAGTATTTACAGCAGTAAGTTCGGTCGGGCTGAATCTTAAATACCCACCACCATGAATCAAATATTATAGTTTCCTTTAAAATTTCAGGGGGGTTTGATGACAGATATTCTCCCAAGCAGAACCGTTCAATTAGTACACTTCCCGAAAGTAAATTTAAAGATTTTACCTTTGAAGACTATATCAGATTTTGGATTTATAAGAACCATTTTTGTTTGAGTTTTAGAGGAATCATTAACATATCTTGTCAGTGTGCAAGCAAATGATGAAATAACGTCTTGATTGGAGATCTAAAATCTGTAGATTTTCACCCCCATTATTTAAATGATTACGAAAAGTAAAATCTGGAAATTTTACATTTAGTTTCAAGCAATTTTCATGATCAGTGCGCCTTCTATACACTCAAGAAGTGAAATTTGTCTATATGGAGGCCTTACCATACGGGCCGATAAAAACTATATCCGATACACGTTTTTGTTAGTCTACAATACAATTTCAGGCAACTCCGATAAAAACTATGGTTTCTAGAAACCCACGGAGTTAAATCGATAGATCGGTCTTAAGGGTGCTATACTAAAACATGGACCGATAATCACCGTTTTCGGCACACCTCTTTACGGTCCTAAAATATTTGTAGATTTAAAATTTCAGGACAATTGGATAAAAACTACGGTTTCAAAAATCCCAAACAATAAAATCATTTCAATTTCAGGCAAATTGTACAAGTCCAAAAAGTAAAATCGGGAGATCGGTCTATATGGGCCTATACTAAAACATTGACCGATACTCTCCATTTTCGGCGCACCTCTTCGTAAAATAATTATAGATTTCAAATTTAGTGCAAATTGGATAAAAACTACGGATTCTAGAAGCCCGAGAAGTGAAACCGGGAGATCGGTCTATAGGGTGCCATACCAAAACATGAACCGATACTCACCATTTTTGGTATACCTCTTTATGGTCCTAAAATACCTCTAGATTTCAAATTGGATAAAAACTACGGATTCTAAAAGACCATGTAATAAAATATAGAGATCGGTCTATATGGGGGCTATACGAAAACATGGACCGATACTCACAATTTTTGGCGCACCTCTTTATGTTTCTAAAATACCTCTAAATTTCAAATTTCAGGCAAATTGGATAAAAACTACGGTTTTTATAAGCCCAAGACCCCAAATCGGGAGGTCGGTTTATATGGGGACTATATCAAAACCTGGACCGATATATCCCATCTTCGAACTTGACCTGCCTGCAGAGAAAAGACGAGTTTGTGCAAAATTTCAGCACGATTGCTTCATTATAGAAGGCTGTAGCGTGATTACAACAGACAGACGGACTTGGTTATATCGTCTTAGAATTTCTCCCTGATCAAGAATATATATACTCTATATAGTCGGAAATCAATATTTCGATGTGTTACACACGGAATGACTAACTTATTATACCCCCGTCACCATTCTATGGTGGTGGGTATAAAAATATACAAAAATCAAAATGTCGGGCTAATCAAATTTCTTAAAGCAAATCGGAGATGGGTTTTTATGTAGGTGCTATATCACAAAATTGTTCAGTATGACCAATCTTTGAACTCAACATGCCTGCCAAAAATTCAGAACGTTAGGTTCTACAATTGCCTTAAATTGTGCCTTTATCAAGAGTATATATAGGGTTAAAAATCAAACACCGTGAAATTTCTCCCGTATAAATACAATTTGAATGGCCTGAAGTCCAGTACTTTGTTTTTCGTTGTTCGATTAAAAACACCAATCGAATCTTATTTGTCAAAATATTTCTTTTGTTACAATTTTATTGATATGAAGTATTTTACAAATTTTGTTTCGCCGGAGTCGGAGTCGAGCAAAATTTATACGACTGCGGCTCCGACTCCGACTCCAGCAAAATCTTCAGACTCCGACTCCAAGACTCCGACTCCGGCTCCGACTCCACAGCCCTGCTCCTAAACTAATCGTCCTAGAGCGAAAATGCTTTAATTCGTAACCATCCCCAAAAAATTGAAATTTTCATCCAAATCCTAAAAAAAATGAAATTTTTATATGAAAAACTTCTTTTGCCCATATCTCCTAATCTAAGAGTCCTAGAGCGAAAATGCTTTAATTCGTGACCACCCCAAAAAATTGAAATTTTCATCCAAATCCTAATAAAATTGAAATTTTTATATGAAAAACTTCTTTTGCCCATATCTCCTAAACTAAGCGTCCTAGAGCGAAAAGGGCTTTAATTCGTGATCACCCCAAAAAATTGAAAAATCCACCCAAACCTAAAAAAATTGAAATTTTTATATGAAAAACTTATTTTGCCCATATCTCCTAAACTAAGCGTCCTAGAGCGAAAAGGGCTTTAATTCGGGACCACCCCAAAAAATTGAAATTTTCGTCCAAATCCTAAAAAAATTGAAATTTTTATATGAAAAACTTCTTTTGCCCATATCTCCTAAACTAAGGGTCCTAGAGCGAAAAGGGCTTTAATTCGTGATCACCCCCAAAAAATTGAAAAATCCACCCAAACCTAAAAAAATTGAAATTTTTATATGAAAAACTTCGTTTGCCCGTATCTCCTAAACTAAGCGTCCTAGAGCGAAAAGGGCTTTAATTCGTGACCTCCCCAAAAAATTGAAATTTGCATCCAAATCCTAAAAAAATTGAAATTTTTATATGAAAAACTTCTTTTGCCCATATCTCCTAAACTAAGCGTCCTAGAGCGAAAAGGGCTTTAATTCGTAACCACCCCCAAAAAATTGAAATTTTCATCCAAATCCTAAAAAAATTGAAATTTTTATATGAAAAACTTCTTTTGCCCATATGTCTTAAACTAAGGGTCCTAGAGCGAAAAGGGCTTTAATTCGTGACCACCCCCAAAAAATTGAAATTTGCATCCAAATCCTAAAAAAATTGAAATTTTTATATGAAAAACTTCTTTTGCCCATATGTCTTAAACTAAGGGTCCTAGAGCGAAAAGGGCTTTAATTCGTGACCACCCCCAAAAAATTGAAATTTGCATCCAAATCCTAAAAAAATTGAAATTTTTATATGAAAAACTTATTTTGCCCATATCTCCTAAACTAAGCGTCCTAGAGCGAAAAGGGCTTTAATTCGTGACCACCCCAAAAAATTGAAATTTTCATCCAAATCCTAAAAAAATTGAAATTTTTATATGAAAAACTTCTTTTGCCCATATCTCCTAAACTAAGCGTCCTAGAGCGAAAAGGGCTTTAATTCGTGACCACCCCAAAAAATTGAAATTTGCATCCAAATCCTAAAAAAATTGAAATTTTTATATGAAAAACTTCTTTTGCCCATATCTCCTAAACTAAGCGTCCTAGAGCGAAAAGGGCTTTAATTCGTGACCACCCCAAAAAATTGAAAAATCCACCCAAACCTAAAAAAATTGAAATTTTTATATGAAAAACTTATTTTGCCCATATCTCCTAAACTAAGAGTCCTAGAGCGAAAAGGGCTTTAATTCGTGACCACCCCAAAAAATTAAAATTTGCATCCAAATCCTAAAAAAATTGAAATTTTTATATGAACAACTTCTTTTGCCCATATCTCCTAAACTAAGGGTCCTAGAGCGAAAAGGGCTTTAATTCGTGACCACCCCAAAAAATTGAAATTTGCATCCAAATCCTAAAAAAAAATTGAAATTTTTGTATGAAAAACTTCTTTTGCCCATATCTCCTAAACTAAGGGTCCTAGAGCGAAAAGGGCTTTACTTCGTGACCACCCCCAAAAAATTGAAAAATCCACCCAAACCTAAAAAAATTGAAATTTTTATATGAAAAACTTCTTTTGCCCATATCTCCTAAACTAAGAGTCCTAGAGCGAAAAGGGCTTTAATTCGTGACTACCCCAAAATATTGAAATTTTCATCCAAATCCTAAAAAAAAATTGAAAGTTTTATATGAAAAACTTCTTTTGCCCATATCTCCTAAACTAAGCGTCCTAGAGCGAAAAGGGCTTTAATTCGTAACCACCCCCAAAAAATTGAAATTTTCATCCAAATCCTAAAAAAATTGAAATTTTTATATGAAAAACTTCTTTTGCCCATATCTCTTAAACTAAGGGTCCTAGAGCGAAAAGGGCTTTAATTCGAGACCACCCCCAAAAAATTGAAATTTGCATCCAAATCCTAAAAAAATTGAAATTTTTATATGAAAAACTTCTTTTGCCCATATCTCCTAAACTAAGCGTCCTAGAGCGAAAAGGGCTTTAATTCGTGACCACCCCAAAAAATTGAAATTTGCATCCAAATCCTAAAAAAATTGAAATTTTTATATGAAAAACTTCTTTTGCCCATATCTCCTAAATTAAGCGTCCTAGAGCGAAAAGGGCTTTAATTCGTGACCACCCCAAAAAATTGAAAAATCCACCCAAACCTAAAAAAATTGAAATTTTTATATGAAAAACTTCTTTTGCCCATATCTCTTAAACTAAGGGTCCTAGAGCGAAAAGGGCTTTAATTCGTGACCACCCCCAAAAAATTGAAAAATCCACCCAAACCTAAAAAAATAGAAATTTTTATATGAAAAACTTCTTTTGCCCATATCTCTTAAACTAAGCGTCCTAGAGCGAAAAGGGCTTTAATTCGTGACCACCCCCAAAAAATTGAAATTTTCATCCAAATGCTAAAAAAATCAAATTTTTATATGAAAAACTTCTTTTGCCCATATCTCCTAAACTAAGCGTCCTAGAGCGAAAAGGGCTTTAATTCGTAACCACCCCCAAAAAATTGAAATTTTCATCCAAATCCTAAAAAAAATGAAATTTTTATATGAAAAACTTCTTTTGCCCATATCTCCTAAACTAAGAGTCCTAGAGCGAAAATGCTTTAATTCGTGACCACCCCAAAAAATTGAAATTTGCATCCAAATCCTAAAAAAATTGAAATTTTTATATGAAAAACTTCTTTTGCCCATATCTCTTAAACTAAGGGTCCTAGAGCGAAAAGGGCTTTAATTCGTGACCACCCCCAAAAAATTGAAAAATCCACCCAAACTTAAAAAAAATTAAATTTTTATATGAAAAACTTCTTTTGCCCATATCTCCTAAACTAAGGGTCCTAGAGCGAAAAGGGCTTTAATTCGTGACCACCCCCAAAAAATTGAAAAATCCACCCAAACCTAAAAAAATTGAAATTTTTATATGAAAAACTTCTTTTGCCCGTATCTCCTAAACTAAGCGTCCTAGAGCGAAAAAAAATTGAAATTTTTATATGAAAAACTTATTTTGCCCATATCTCCTAAACTAAGAGTCCTAGAGCGAAAAGGGTTTTAATTCGTGACCACCCCAAAAAATTGAAATTTGCATCCAAATCCTAAAAAAATTGAAATTTTTATATGAAAAACTTATTTTGCCCATATCTCCTAAACTAAGGGTCCTAGAGCGAAAAGGGCTTTAATTCGTGACCACCCCAAAAAATTGAAATTTGCATCCAAATCCTAAAAAAATTGAAATTTTTGTATGAAAAACTTCTTTTGCCCATATCTCCTAAACTAAGGGTCCTAGAGCGAAAAGGGCTTTAATTCGTGACCACCCCCAAAAAATTGAAAAATCCACCCAAACCAAAAAAAATTGAAATTTTTATATGAAAAACTTCTTTTGCCCATATCTCCTAAACTAAGAGTCCTAGAGCGAAAAGGGCTTTAATTCGTGACTACCCCAAAATATTGAAATTTTCATCCAAATCCTAAAAAAAATTGAAAGTTTTACATGAAAAACTTCTTTTGCCCATATCTCCTAAACTAAGCGTCCTAGAGCGAAAAGGGCTTTAATTCGTAACCATCCCCAAAAAATTGAAATTTTCATCCAAATCCTAAAAAAATTGAAATTTTTATATGAAAAACTTCTTTTGCCCATATCTTCTAAACTAAGCGTCCTAGAGCGAAAAGGGCTTTAATTCGTGACTACCCCAAAATATTGAAATTTTCATCCAAATCCTAAAAACAGGAAATTTTTATATGAAAAACTTCTTTTGCCCATATCTCCTAAACTAAGAGTCCTAGAGCGAAAATGCTTTAATTCGTGACCACCCCAAAAAATTGAAATTTGCATCCAAATCCTAAAAAAATTTAAATTTTTATATGAAAAACTTCTTTTGCCCATATCTCCTAAACTAAGGGTCCTAGAGCGAAAAGGGCTTTAATTCGTGACCACCCCCAAAAAATTGAAAAATCCACCCAAACCTAAAAAAATAGAAAATTTTTATATGAAAAACTTCGTTTGCCCGTATCTCCTAAACTAAGCGTCCTAGAGCGAAAAAAATTGAAATTTTTATATGAAAAACTTATTTTGCCCATTTCTCCTAAACTAAGGGTCCTAGAGCGAAAAGGGCTTTAATTCGTGACCACCACAAAAAATTGAAATTTGCATCCAAATCCTAAAAAAATTTAAATTTTTGTATGAAAAACTTCTTTTGCCCATATCTCCTAAACTAAGGGTCCTAGAGCGAAAAGGGCTTTAATTCGTGACCACCCCCAAAAAATTGAAAAATCCACCCAAACCTAAAAAAATTTAAATTTTTATATGAAAAACTTCTTTTGCCCATATCTCCTAAACTAAGCGTCCTAGAGCGAAAAGGGCTTTAATTCGTAACCACCCCCAAAAAATTGAAATTTTCATCCAAATCCTAAAAAAATTGAAATTTTTATATGAAAAACTTCTTTTGCCCATATCTCCTAAACTAAGAGTCCTAGAGCGAAAATGCTTTAATTCGTGACCACCCCAAAAAATTGAAATTTGCATCCAAATCCTAAAAAAATTGAAATTTTTATATGAAAAACTTCTTTTGCCCATATCTCGTAAACTAAGGGTCCTAGAGCGAAAATGCTTTAATTCGTGACCACCCAAAAAAATTGAAATTTGCATCCAAATCCTAAAAAAATTGAAATTTTTATATGAAAAACTTCTTTTGCCCATATCTCGTAAACTAAGGGTCCTAGAGCGAAAAGGGCTTTAATTCGTGACCACCCCCAAAAAATTGAAAAATCCACCCAAACCTAAAAAAATTGGAATTTTTATATGAAAAAGTTCTTTTGCCCATATCTCCTAAACTAAGCGTCCTAGAGCGAAAAGGGCTTTAATTCGTGACTACCCCAAAATATTTAAATTTTCATCCAAATCCTAAAAAAGGAAATTTTTATATGAAAAACTTCTTTTGTCCATATCTCCTAAACTAAGGGTCCTAGACCGAAAAGGGCTTTAATTCGTGACCACCCCCAAAAAATTGAAAAATCCACCCAAACCTAAAAAAATTGAAATTTTTATATGAAAAACTTCTGTTGCCCATATCTCCTAAACTAAGCGTCCTAGAGCGAAAAGTGTTTTAATTCGTGACCACCCCAAAAAATTAAAATTTGCATCCAAATCCTAAAAAAATTGAAATTTTTATATGAAAAACTTCTTTTGCCCATATCTCCTAAACTAAGCGTCCTAGAGCGAAAAGGGCTTTAATTCGTGACTACCCCAAAATATTGAAATTTTCATCCAAATCCTAAAAAAATTGAAATTTTTATATGAAAAACTTCTTTTGCCCATATCTCCTAAACTAAGCGTCCTACAGCGAAAAGGGCTTTAATTCGTGACCACCCCAAAAAATTGAAATTTGCATCCAAATCCTAAAAAAATTGAAATTTTTATATGAAAAACTTCTTTTGCCCGTATCTCCTAAACTAAGCGTCCTAGAGCGAAAAGGGCTTTAATTCGTGACCACCCCAAAAAATTAAAATTTGCATCCAAATCCTAAAAAAATTGAAATTTTTATATGAAAAACTTCTTTTGCCCATATCTCCTAAACTAAGGGTCCTACAGCGAAAAGGGCTTTAATTCGTGACCACCCCAAAAATTGAAATTTGCATCCAAATCCTAAAAAAAAATTGAAATTTTTGTATGAAAAATTTCTTTTGCCCGTATCTCCTAAACTAAGCGTCCTAGAGCGAAAAGGGCTTTAATTCGTGACTACCCCAAAATATTGAAATTTTCATCCAAATCCTAAAAAAATTGAAATTTTTATATGAAAAACTTCTTTTGCCCATATCTCCTAAACTAAGAGTCCTAGAGCGAAAAGGGCTTTAATTCGTGACTACCCCAAAATATTGAAATTTTCATCCAAATCCTAAAAAAAAATTGAAAGTTTTATATGAAAAACTTCTTTTGCCCATATCTCCTAAACTAATCGTCCTAGAGCGAAAAGGGCTTTAATTCGTAACCATCCCCAAAAAATTGAAATTTTCATCCAAATCCTAAAAAAAATGAAATTTTTATATGAAAAACTTCTTTTGCCCATATCTCCTAAACTAAGAGTCCTAGAGCGAAAATGCTTTAATTCGTGACCACCCCAAAAAATTGAAATTTTCATCCAAATCCTAATAAAATTGAAATTTTTATATGAAAAACTTCTTTTGCCCATATCTCCTAAACTAAGCGTCCTAGAGCGAAAAGAGCTTTAATTCGTGACCACCCCCAAAAAATTGAAAAATCCACCCAAACCTAAAAAAATTTAAATTTTTATATGAAAAACTTCTTTTGCCCATATCTCCTAAACTAAGAGTCCTAGAGCGAAAATGCTTTAATTCGTGACCACCCCAAAAAATTGAAATTTGCATCCAAATCCTAAAAAAATTGAAATTTTTATATGAAAAACTTCTTTTGCCCATATCTCGTAAACTAAGGGTCCTAGAGCGAAAATGCTTTAATTCGTGACCACCCAAAAAAATTGAAATTTGCATCCAAATCCTAAAAAAATTGAAATTTTTATATGAAAAACTTCTTTTGCCCATATCTCGTAAACTAAGGGTCCTAGAGCGAAAAGGGCTTTAATTCGTGACCACCCCCAAAAAATTGAAAAATCCACCCAAACCTAAAAAAATTGAAATTTTTATATGAAAAACTTCTTTTGCCCATATCTCCTAAACTAAGCGTCCTAGAGCGAAAAGGGCTTTAATTCGTGACTACCCCAAAATATTTAAATTTTCATCCAAATCCTAAAAAAGGAAATTTTTATATGAAAAACTTCTTTTGTCCATATCTCCTAAACTAAGGGTCCTAGACCGAAAAGGGCTTTAATTCGTGACCACCCCCAAAAAATTGAAAAATCCACCCAAACCTAAAAAAATTGAAATTTTTATATGAAAAACTTCGTTTGCCCGTATCTCCTAAACTAAGCGTCCTAGAGCGAAAAGGGCTTTAATTCGTGACTACCCCAAAATATTGAAATTTTCATCCAAATCCTAAAAAAATTGAAATTTTTATATGAAAAACTTCTTTTGCCCATATCTCCTAAACTAATCGTCCTAGAGCGAAAAGGGCTTTAATTCGTAACCATCCCCAAAAAATTGAAATTTTCATCCAAATCCTAAAAAAAATGAAATTTTTATATGAAAAACTTCTTTTGCCCATATCTCCTAAACTAAGAGTCCTAGAGCGAAAATGCTTTAATTCGTGACCACCCCAAAAAATTGAAATTTGCATCCAAATCCTAAAAAAATTGAAATTTTTATATGAAAAACTTCTTTTGCCCATATCTCCTAAACTAAGGGTCCTAGAGCGAAAAGGGCTTTAATTCGTGACCACCCCCAAAAAATTGAAAAATCCACCCAAACCTAAAAAAATTGAAATTTTTATATGAAAAACTTCTTTTGCCCGTATCTCCTAAACTAAGCGTCCTAGAGCGAAAAAAAATTGAAATTTTTATATGAAAAACTTATTTTGCCCATATCTCCTAAACTAAGAGTCCTAGAGCGAAAAGGGTTTTAATTCGTGACCACCCCAAAAAATTGAAATTTGCATCCAAATCCTAAAAAAATTGAAATTTTTATATGAAAAACTTCTTTTGCCCATATCTCGTAAACTAAGGGTCCTAGAGCGAAAATGCTTTAATTCGTGACCACCCCAAAAAATTGAAATTTGCATCCAAATCCTAAAAAATTGAAATTTTTATATGAAAAACTTCTTTTGCCCATATCTCGTAAACTAAGGGTCCTAGAGCGAAAAGGGCTTTAATTCGTGACCACCCCCAAAAAATTGAAAAATCCACCCAAACCTAAAAAAATTGAAATTTTTATATGAAAAACTTCTTTTGCCCATATCTCCTAAACTAAGCGTCCTAGAGCGAAAAGGGCTTTAATTCGTGACTACCCCAAAATATTTAAATTTTCATCCAAATCCTAAAAAAAGGAAATTTTTATATGAAAAACTTCTTTTGTCCATATCTCCTAAACTAAGGGTCCTAGACCGAAAAGGGCTTTAATTCGTGACCACCCCCAAAAAATTGAAAAATCCACCCAAACCTAAAAAAATTGAAATTTTTATATGAAAAACTTCTTTTGCCCATATCTCCTAAACTAAGCGTCCTAGAGCGAAAAGGGTTTTAATTCGTGACCACCCCAAAAAATTGAAATTTGCATCCAAATCCTAAAAAAATTGAAATTTTTATATGAAAAACTTCTTTTGCCCATATCTCCTAAACTAAGCGTCCTAGAGCGAAAAGGGCTTTAATTCGTGACCACCCCAAAAAATTGAAAAATCCACCCAAACCTAAAAAAATTGAAATTTTTATATGAAAAACTTTTTTTGCCCATATCTCCTAAACTAAGCGTCCTAGAGCGAAAAGGGCTTTAATTCGTGACCACCCCAAAAAATTGAAATTTGCATCCAAATCCTAAAAAAATTGAAATTTTTATATGAAAAACTTCTTTTGCCCATATCTCCTAAACTAAGCGTCCTAGAGCGAAAAGGGCTTTAATTCGTGACTACCCCAAAATATTGAAATTTTCATCCAAATCCTAAAAAAAGGAAATTTTTATATGAACAACTTCTTTTGCCCGTATCTCCTAAACTAAGCGTCCTAGAGCGAAAAGGGCTTTAATTCGTGACTACCCCAAAATATTGAAATTTTCATCCAAATCCTAAAAAAATTGAAATTTTTATATGAAAAACTTCTTTTGCCCATATCTCCTAAACTAAGCGTCCTACAGCGAAAAGGGCTTTAATTCGTGACCATCCCCAAAAAATTGAAATTTTCATCCAAATCCTAAAAAAAAATGAAATTTTTATATGAAAAACTTCTTTTGTCCATATCTCCTAAACTAAGCGTCCTAGAGCGAAAAGGGCTTTAATTCGTGACCACCCCCAAAAAATTGAAAAATCCACCCAAACCTAAAAAAATTGAAATTTTTATATGAAAAACTATATTTGCTTATTTCTCCTAAACTAAGCGTCCTAGAGCGAAAAGGGCTTTAATTCGTGACCACCCCCAAAAAATTGAAATTTTCATCCAAATCCTAAAAAAAATAAAATTTTTATATGAAAAACTTCTTTTGCCCATATCTCCTAACCTAAGCGTCCTAGAGCGAAAAGGGCTTTAATTCGTAACCACCCCAAAAAAATTGAAAAATCCACCCAAACCTAAAAAAATTGAAATTTTTATATGAAAAACTTCTTTTGCCCATATCTCCTAAACTAAGCGTCCTAGAGCGAAAAGGGCTTTAATTCGTGACCACCCTCAAAAATTGAAATTTTCATCCAAATCCTAAAAAAAATTTAAATTTTTATATGAAAAACTTCTTTTGCCCATATCTCCTAAACTAAGCGTCCTAGAGCGAAAAGGGCTTTAATTCGTGACTACCCCAAAATATTGAAATTTTCATCCAAATCCTAAAAAAATTGAAATTTTTATATGAAAAACTTCTTTTGCCCATATCTCCTAAATTAAGAGTCCTAGAGCGAAAAGGGCTTTAATTCGTGACCACCCCAAAAAATTGAAATTTCCATCCAAATCCTAAAAGAATTTAATTTTTTATATGAAAAACTTATTTTGCCCATATCTCCTAAACTAAGGGTCCTAGAGCGAAAAGGGCTTTAATTCGTGACCACCCCCAAAAAATTGAAAAATCCACCCAAACCTGAAAAAATTTAAATTTTTATATGAAAACCTTCTTTTGCCCATATCTCCTAAACTAAGCGTCCTAGAGCGAAAAGGGCTTTAATTCGTGACCACCCCAAAAAATTGAAAAATCCACCCAAACCTAAAAAATTGAAATTTCTATATATAAAAAAACTATATGAAAAACTTCTTTTGCCCATATCTCCTAAACTAAGCGTTCTAGAGCGAAAAGGGCTTTAATTCGTGACCACCCCAAAAAATTGAAATTTTCATCCAAATCCTAATAAAATTGAAATTTTTATATGAAAAACTTCTTTTGCCCATATCTCCTAAACTAAGGGTCCTAGAGCGAAAAGGGCTTTAATTCGTGACCACCCCCAAACAATTGAAAAATCCACCCAAACCTGAAAAAATTTAAATTTTTATATGAAAAACTTCTTTTGCCCATATCTCCTAAACTAAGGGTCCTAGAGCGAAAAGGGCTTTAATTCGTGACCACCCCCAAAAAATTGAAAAATCCACCCAAACCTAAAAAAATTGAAATTTTTATATGAAAAACTTCGTTTGCCCGTATCTCCTAAATTAAGCGTCCTAGAGCGAAAAGGGCTTTAATTCGTGACTACCCCAAAATATTGAAATTTTCATCCAAATCCTAAAAAAATTGAAATTTTTATATGAAAAACTTCTTTTGCCCATATCTCCTAAACTAAGCGTCCTAAAGCGAAAAGGGCTTTAATTCGTAACCACCCCCAAAAAATTGAAATTTTCATCCAAATCCTAAAAAAAATGAAATTTTTATATGAAAAACTTCTTTTGCCCATATCTCCTAAACTAAGAGTCCTAGAGCGAAAAGGGCTTTAATTCGTGACCACCCCAAAAAATTGAAATTTTCATCCAAATCCTAAAAAAATTGAAATTTTTATATGAAAAACTTATTTTGCCCATATCTCCTAAACTAAGGGTCCTACAGCGAAAAGGGCTTTAATTCGTGACTACCCCAAAATATTGAAATTTTCATCCAAATCCTAAAAAAATTGAAATTTTTATATGAAAAAATTCTTTTGCCCATATCTCCTAAACTAAGCGTCCTAGAGCGAAAAGGGCTTTAATTCGTAACCACCCCCAAAAAATTGAAATTTTCATCCAAATCCTAAAAAAAATGAAATTTTTATATGAAAAACTTCTTTTGCCCATATCTCCTAAACTAAGAGTCCTAGAGCGAAAATGCTTTAATTCGTGACCACCCCAAGAAATTGAAATTTGCATCCAAATCCTAAAAAAATTAAATTTTTATATGAAAAACTTCTTTTGCCCATATCTTCTAAACTAAGAGTCCTAGAGCGAAAAGGGCTTTAATTCGTGACACTCCAAAAAATTGAAATTTGCATCCAAATCCTAAAAAAATTTAATTTTTTATATGAAAAACTTCTTTTGCCCATATCTCCTAAACTAAGGGTCCTAGAGCGAAAAGGGCTTTAATTCGTGACCACCCCCAAAAAATTGAAAAATCCACCCAAACCTGAAAAAATTTAAATTTTTATATGAAAAACTTCTTTTGCCCATATCTCCTAAACTAAGCGTCCTAAGGCGAAAAGGGCTTTAATTCGTGACCACCCCAAAAAATTGAAAAATCCACCCAAACCTAAAAAAATTGAAATTTCTATATATAAAAAAACTATATGAAAAACTTCTTTTGCCCATATCTCCTAAACTAAGCGTCCTAGAGCGAAAAGGGCTTTAATTCGTGACCACCCCCGAAAAATTGAAATTTTCGTCCAAATCCTAAAAAAATTGAAATTTTTATATGAAAAACTTCGTTTGCCCGTATCTCCTAAATTAAGCGTCCTAGAGCGAAAAGGGCTTTAATTCGTGACTACCCCAAAATATTGAAATTTTCATCCAAATCCTAAAAAAATTTAAATTTTTATATGAAAAACTTCTTTTGCCCATATCTCCTAAACTAAGCGTCCTAAAGCGAAAAGGGCTTTAATTCGTAACCACCCCCAAAAAATTGAAATTTTCATCCAAATCCTAAAAAAAATGAAATTTTTATATGAAAAACTTCTTTTGCCCATATCTCCTAAACTAAGAGTCCTAGAGCGAAAAGGGCTTTAATTCGTGACCACCCCAAAAAATTGAAATTTTCATCCAAATCCTAAAAAAATTGAAATTTTTATATGAAAAACTTCTTTTGCCCATATCTCCTAAACTAAGGGTCCTACAGCGAAAAGGGCTTTAATTCGTGACCACCCCAAAAAATTGAAATTTGCATCCAAATCCTAAAAAAATTGAAATTTTTGTATGAAAAACTTCTTTTGCCCATATCTCCTAAACTAAGCGTCCTAGAGCGAAAAGGGCTTTAATTCGTGACCACCCCAAAATATTGAAATTTTCATCCAAATCCTAAAAAAAATGAAATTTTTATATGAAAAACTTCTTTTGCCCATATCTCCTAAACTAAGCGTCCTAGAGCGAAAAGGGCTTTAATTCGTGACTACCCCAAAATATTGAAATTTTCATCCAAATCCTAAAAAAATTGAAATTTTTATATGAAAAACTTCTTTTGCCCATATCTCCTAAACTAAGCGTCCTAGAGCGAAAAGGGCTTTCATTCGTAACCACCCCCAAAAAATTGAAATTTTCATCCAAATCCTAAAAAAAATGAAATTTTTATATGAAAAACTTCTTTTGCCCATATCTCCTAAACTAAGAGTCCTAGAGCGAAAATGCTTTAATTCGTGACCACCCCAAGAAATTGAAATTTGCATCCAAATCCTAAAAAAATTGAAATTTTTATATGAAAAACTTCTTTTGCCCATATCTCCTAAACTAAGAGTCCTAGAGCGAAAAGGGCTTTAATTCGTGACCACCCCAAAAAATTGAAATTTCCATCCAAATCCTAAAAAAATTTAATTTTTTATATGAAAAACTTCTTTTGCCCATATCTCCTAAACTAAGGGTCCTAGAGCGAAAAGGGCTTTAATTCGTGACCACCCCCAAAAAATTGAAAAATCCACCCAAACCTGAAAAAATTTAAATTTTTATATGAAAACCTTCTTTTGCCCATATCTCCTAAACTAAGCGTCCTAGAGCGAAAAGGGCTTTAATTCGTGACCACCCCAAAAAATTGAAAAATCCACCCAAACCTAAAAAAATTGAAATTTCTATATATAAAAAAAGTATATGAAAAACTTCTTTTGCCCATATCTCCTAAACTAAGCGTCCTAGAGCGAAAAGGGCTTTAATTCGTGACCACCCCCAAAAAATTGAAATTTTCGTCCAAATCCTAAAAAAATTGAAATTTTTATATGAAAAACTTCTTTTGCCCATATCTCCTAAACTAAGGGTCCTAGAGCGAAATGGGCTTTAATTCGTGACCACCCCCAAAAAATTGAAAAATCCACCCAAACCTAAAAAAATTGAAATTTTTATATAAAAAACTTCGTTTGCCCGTATCTCCTAAATTAAGCGTCCTAGAGCGAAAAGGGCTTTAATTCGTGACTACCCCAAAATATTGAAATTTTCATCCAAATCCTAAAAAAATTGAAATTTTTATATGAAAAACTTCTTTTGCCCATATCTCCTAAACTAAGCGTCCTAAAGCGAAAAGGGCTTTAATTCGTAACCACCCCCAAAAAATTGAAATTTTCATCCAAATCCTAAAAAAAATGAAATTTTTATATGAAAAACTTCTTTTGCCCATATCTCCTAAACTAAGAGTCCTAGAGCGAAAAGGGCTTTAATTCGTGACCACCGCAAAAAATTGAAATTTTCATCCAAATATTAAAAAAATTGAAATTTTTATATGAAAAACATCTTTTGCCCATATCTCCTAAACTAAGGGTCCTACAGCGAAAAGAGCTTTAATTCGTGACCACCCCAAAAAATTGAAATTTGCATCCAAATCCTAAAAAAATTGAAATTTTTGTATGAAAAACTTCTTTTGCCCATATCTCCTAAACTAAGGGTCCAAGAGCGAAAAGGGCTTTAATTCGTGACCACCCCCAAAAAATTGAAAAATCCACCCAAACCTAAAAAAATTGAAATTTTTATATGAAAAACTTCTTTTGCCCGTATCTCCTAAACTAAGCGTCCTAGAGCGAAAAGGGCTTTAATTCGTGACTACCCCCAAAAAATTGAAAAATATACCCAAACCTAAAAAAATTGAAATTTTTATATGAAAAACTTCGTTTGCCCGTATCTCCTAAACTAAGCGTCCTAGAGCGAAAAGGGCTTTAATTCGTGACCACCCCAAAAAATTGAAATTTTCGTCCAAATCCTAAAAAAATTTAATTTTTTATATGAAAAACTTCTTTTGCCCATATCTCCTAAACTAAGGGTCCTAGAGCGAAAAGGGCTCTAATTCGTGACCACCCCAAAAAATTGAAAAATCCACCCAAACCTGAAAAAATTTAAATTTTTATATGAAAACCTTCTTTTGCCCATATCTCCTAAACTAAGAGTCCTAGAGCGAAAAGGGCTTTAATTCGTGACCACCCCAAAAAATTGAAATTTGCATCCAAATCCTAAAAAATTGAAATTTTTATATGAAAAACTTCTTTTGCCCATATCTCCTAAACTAAGGGTCCTACAGCGAAAAGGGCTTTAATTCGTGACCACCCCAAAAAATTGAAATTTGCATCCAAATCCTAAAAAAATTGAAATTTTTGTATGAAAAACTTCTTTTGCCCATATCTCCTAAACTAAGGGTCCAAGAGCGAAAAGGGCTTTAATTCGTGACCACCCCCAAAAAATTGAAAAATCCACCCAAACCTAAAAAAATTGAAATTTTTATATGAAAAACTTCTTTTGCCCGTATCTCCTAAACTAAGCGTCCTAGAGCGAAAAGGGCTTTAATTCGTGACTACCCCCAAAAAATTGAAAAATCCACCCAAACCTAAAAAAATTGAAATTTTTATATGAAAAACTTCGTTTGCCCGTATCTCCTAAACTAAGCGTCCTAGAGCGAAAAGGGCTTTAATTCGTGACTACCCCAAAATATTGAAATTTTCATCCAAATCCTAAAAAAATTGAAATTTTTATATGAAAAACTTCTTTTGCCCATATCTCCTAAACTAAGCGTCCTAGAGCGAAAAGGGCTTTAATTCGTAACCACCCCCAAAAAATTGAAATTTTCATCCAAATCCTAAAAAAAATGAAATTTTTATATGAAAAACTTCTTTTGCCCATATCTCCTAAACTAAGCGAAAAGGGCTTTAATTCGTGACCACCCCAAAAAATTGAAATTTGCATCCAAATCGTAAAAAATTGAAATTTTTATATGAAAAACTTCTTTTGCCCATATCTCCTAAACTAAGCGTCCTAGAGCGAAAAGGGCTTTAATTCGTGACCACCCAAAAAAATTTAAAAATCCACCCAAACCTAAAAAAATTGAAATTTTTATATGAAAAACTTCTTTTGCCCATATCTCCTAAACTAAGCGTCCTAGAGCGAAAAGGGCTTTAATTCGTGACCACCCCCAAAAAATTGAAATTTTCATCCAAATCCTAAAAAAAATGAAATTTTTATATGAAAAACTTCTTTTACCCATATCTCCTAAACTAAGCGTCCTAGAGCGAAAAGGGCTTTAATTCGTGACCACCCCAAAAAATTGAAAAATCCACCCAAACCTAAAAAAAATTTAAATTTTTATATGAAAAACTTCTTTTGCCCATATCTCCTAAACTAAGCGTCCTAGAGCGAAAAGGGCTTTAATTCGTGACCACCCTCGAAAATTGAAATTTTCATCCATATCCTAAAAAAATTTAAATTTTTATATGAAAAACTTCTTTTGCTCATATTTCCTAAACTAAGCGTCCTAGAGCGAAAAGGGCTTTAATTCGTGACCACCCCCAAAAAAATTGAAATTTTCGTCTAAATCCTAAAAAAATTGAAATTTTTATATGAAAAACTTCTTTTGCCCATATCTCCTAAACTAAGAGTCCTAGAGCGAAAAGGGTTTTAATTCGTGACCACCCCAAAAAATTGAAATTTTCATCCAAATCCTAAAAAAATTGAAATTTTTATATGAAAAACTTCTTTTGCCCATATCTCTTAAACTAAGGGTCCTAGAGCGAAAAGGGCTTTAATTCGTGACCACCCCCAAAAAATTGAAAAATCCACCCAAACCTAAAAAAATTGAAATTTTTATATGAAAAACATCGTTTGCCCGGCCCGTATCTCCTAAACTAAGCGTCCTAGAGCGAAAAGGGCTTTAATTCGTGACCACCCCAAAAAATTGAAATTTGCATCCAGATCCTAAAAAAATTTAAATTTTTATATGAAAAACTTCTTTTGCCCATATCTCCTAAACTAAGCGTCCTAGAGCGAAAAGGGCTTTAATTCGTGACCACCCTCAAAAATTGAAAAATCCACCCAAAATCCTAAAAAAATTGAAACTTTTATATGAAAAACTTCTTTTGCCCATATCTCTTAAACTAAGGGTCCTAGAGCGAAAAGGGCTTTAATTCGTGACCACCCCCAAAAAATTGAAAAATCCACCCAAACCTGAAAAAATTTAAATTTTTATATGAAAACCTTCTTTTGCCCATATCTCCTAAACTAAGCGTCCTAGAGCGAAAAGGGCTTTAATTCGTGACCACCCCAAAAAATTGAAAAATCCACCCAAACCTAAAAAAATTGAAATTTCTATATATAAAAAAACTATATGAAAAACTTCTTTTGCCCATATCTCCTAAACTAAGCGTCCTAGAGCGAAAAGGGCTTTAATTCGTGACCACCCACAAAAAATTGAAATTTTCGTCCAAATCCTAAAAAAATTGAAATTTTTATATGAAAAACTTCTTTTGCCCATATCTCCTAAACTAAGCGTCCTAGAGCGAAAAGGGCTTTAATTCGTGACCACCCACAAAAAATTGAAATTTTCGTCCAAATCCTAAAAAAATTGAAATTTTTATATGAAAAACTTCTTTTGCCCATATCTCCTAAACTAAGGGTCCTAGAGCGAAAAGGGCTTTAATTCGTGACCACCCACAAAAAATTGAAATTTTCGTCCAAATCCTAAAAAAATTGAAATTTTTATATAAAAAACTTCGTTTGCCCGTATCTCCTAAATTAAGCGTCCTAGAGCGAAAAGGGCTTTAATTCGTGACTACCCCAAAATATTGAAATTTTCATCCAAATCCTAAAAAAATTGAAATTTTTATATGAAAAACTTCTTTTGCCCATATCTCCTAAACTAAGCGTCCTAAAGCGAAAAGGGCTTTAATTCGTAACCACCCCCAAAAAATTGAAATTTTCATCCAAATCCTAAAAAAAATGAAATTTTTATATGAAAAACTTCTTTTGCCCATATCTCCTAAACTAAGAGTCCTAGAGCGAAAAGGGCTTTAATTCGTGACCACCGCAAAAAATTGAAATTTTCATCCAAATCCTAAAAAAATTGAAATTTTTATATGAAAAACTTCTTTTGCCCATATCTCCTAAACTAAGGGTCCTACAGCGAAAAGAGCTTTAATTCGTGACCACCCCAAAAAATTGAAATTTGCATCCAAATCCTAAAAAAATTGAAATTTTTGTATGAAAAACTTCTTTTGCCCATATCTCCTAAACTAAGGGTCCAAGAGCGAAAAGGGCTTTAATTCGTGACCACCCCCAAAAAATTGAAAAATCCACCCAAATCCTAAAAAAATTGAAATTTTTATATGAAAAACTTCTTTTGCCCATATCTCCTAAACTAAGCGTTCTAGAGCGAAAAGGGCTTTAATTCGTAACCACCCCAAAAAATTGAAAAATCTACCCAAACCTAAAAAAATTGAAATTTTTATATGAAAAACTTCGTTTGCCCGTATCTCCTAAACTAAGCGTCCTAGAGCGAAAAGGGCTTTAATTCGTGACCACCCCAAAAAATTGAAATTTTCGTCCAAATCCTAAAAAAATTTAATTTTTTATATGAAAAACTTCTTTTGCCCATATCTCCTAAACTAAGGGTCCTAGAGCGAAAAGGGCTCTAATTCGTGACCACCCCCAAAAAATTGAAAAATCCACCCAAACCTGAAAAAATTTAAATTTTTATATGAAAACCTTCTTTTGCCCATATCTCCTAAACTAAGCGTCCTAGAGCGAAAAGGGCTTTAATTCGTGACCACCCCAAAAAATTGAAAAATCCACCCAAACCTAAAAAAATTTAAATTTCTATATATAAAAAAACTATATGAAAAACTTCTTTTGCCCATATCTCCTAAACTAAGCGTCCTAGAGCGAAAAGGGCTTTAATTCGTGACCACCCCCAAAAAATTGAAATTTTCGTCCAAATCCTAAAAAAATTGAAAATTTTATATGAAAAACTTCGTTTGCCCGTATCTCCTAAATTAAGCGTCCTAGAGCGAAAAGGGCTTTAATTCGTGACTACCCCAAAATATTGAAATTTTCATCCAAATCCTAAAAAAATTGAAATTTTTATATGAAAAACTTCTTTTGCCCATATCTCCTAAACTAAGCGTCCTAAAGCGAAAAGGGCTTTAATTCGTAACCACCCCCAAAAAATTGAAATTTTCATCCAAATCCTAAAAAAAATGAAATTTTTATATGAAAAACTTCTTTTGCCATATCTCCTAAACTAAGAGTCCTAGAGCGAAAAGGGCTTTAATTCGTGACCACCCCAAAAAATTGAAATTTGCATCCAAATCCTAAAAAATTGAAATTTTTATATGAAAAACTTCTTTTGCCCATATCTCCTAAACTAAGAGTCCTGCAGCGAAAAGGGCTTTAATTCGTGACCACCCCAAAAAATTGAAATTTGCATCCAAATCCTAAAAAAATTGAAATTTTTGTATGAAAAACTTCTTTTGCCCATATCTCCTAAACTAAGGGTCCAAGAGCGAAAAGGGCTTTAATTCGTGACCACCCCCAAAAAATTGAAAAATCCACCCAAACCTAAAAAAATTGAAATTTTTATATGAAAAACTTCTTTTGCCCGTATCTCCTAAACTAAGCGTCCTAGAGCGAAAAGGGCTTTAATTCGTGACTACCCCCAAAAAATTGAAAAATCCACCCAAACCTAAAAAAATTGAAATTTTTATATGAAAAACTTCGTTTGGCCGTATCTCCTAAACTAAGCGTCCTAGAGCGAAAAGGGCTTTAATTCGTGACTACCCCAAAATATTGAAATTTTCATCCAAATCCTAAAAAAATTGAAATTTTTATATGAAAAACTTCTTTTGCCCATATCTCCTAAACTAAGCGTCCTACAGCGAAAAGGGCTTTAATTCGTAACCACCCCCAAAAAATTGAAATTTTCATCCAAATCCTAAAAAAAATGAAATTTTTATATGAAAAACTTCTTTTGCCCATATCTCCTAAACTAAGCGAAAAGGGCTTTAATTCGTGACCACCCCAAAAAATTGAAATTTGCATCCAAATCGTAAAAAAATTGAAATTTTTATATGAAAAACTTCTTTTGCCCATATCTCCTAAACTAAGCGTCCTAGAGCGAAAAGGGCTTTAATTCGTGACCACCCCAAAAAATTGAAATTTTCATCCAAATTCTAAAAAAATGAAATTTTTATATGAAAAACTTCTTTTGCCCATATCTCCTAAACTAAGGGTCCAAGAGCGAAAAGGGCTTTAATTCGTGACCACCCCCAAAAAATTGAAATTTTCATCAAAATCCTAAAAAAATTTAAATTTTTTTTATATGAAAAACTTCTTTTGCCCATATCTCCTAAACTAAGCGTTCTAGAGCGAAAAGGGCTTTAATTCGTGACCATCCCCAAAAAATTGAAATTTTCATCAAAATCCTAAAAAAATTGAAATTTTTATATGAAAAACTTCTTTTGCCCATATCTCCTAAACTAAGCGTCCTAGAGCGAAAAGGGCTTTAATTCGTGACCACCCCCAAAAAATTGAAATTTTCATCCAAATCCTAAAAAACATGAAATTTTTATATGAAAAACTTCTTTTGCCCATATCTCCTAAACTAAGCGTCCTAGAGCGAAAAGGGCTTTAATTCGTGACCACCCTCAAAAATTGAAATTTTCATCCAAATCCTAAAAAAATTGAAATTTTTATATGAAAAACTTCATTTGCCCATATCTCCTAAACTAAGCGTCCTAGAGCGAAAAGGGCTTTAATTCGTGACCACCCTCAAAAATTGAAATTTTCATCCAAATCCTAAAAAAATTGAAATTTTTATATGAAAAACTTCATTTGCCCATATCTCCTAAACTAAGCGTCCTAGAGCGAAAAGGGCTTTAATTCGTGACTACCCCAAAATATTGAAATTTTCATCCAAATCCTAAAAAAATTAAAATTTTTATATGAAAAACTTCTTTTGCCCATATCTCCTAAACTAAGCGTCCTAGAGCGAAAAGGGCTTTAATTCGTGACCACCCCAAAAAAAATTGAAAAATCCACCCAAACCTAAAAAAATTGAAATTTTTATATGAAAAACTTCTTTTGCCCATATCTCCTAAACTAAGCGTCCTAGAGCGAAAAGGGCTTTAATTCGTGACCACCCCAAAAAATTGAAATTTGCATCCAAATCCTAAAAAAATTGAAATTTGTATATGAAAAACTTCTTTTGTCCATATCTCCTAAACTAAGCGTCCTAGAGCGAAAAGGGCTTTAATTCGTGACCACCCCAAAAAATTGAAATTTTCATCCAAATTCTAAAAAAAATGAAATTTTTATATGAAAAACTTCTTTTGCCCATATCTCCTAAACTAAGCGTCCTAGAGCGAAAAGGGCTTTAATTCGTGACCACCCCAAAAAATTGAAATTTTCGTCCAAATCCTAAAAAAATTTAATTTTTTATATGAAAAACTTCTTTTGCCCATATCTCCTAAACTAAGGGTCCTAGAGCGAAAAGGGCTCTAATTCGTGACCACCCCCAAAAAATTGAAAAATCCACCCAAACCTGAAAAAATTTAAATTTTTATATGAAAACCTTCTTTTGCCCATATCTCCTAAACTAAGCGTCCTAGAGCGAAAAGGGCTTTAATTCGTGACCACCCCAAAAAATTGAAAAATCCACCCAAACCTAAAAAAATTGAAATTTCTATATATAAAAAAACTATATGAAAAACTTCTTTTGCCCATATCTCCTAAACTAAGCGTCCTAGAGCGAAAAGGGCTTTAATTCGTGACCACCCCCAAAAAACTGAAATTTTCGTCCAAATCCTAAAAAAATTGAAAATTTTATATGAAAAACTTCGTTTGCCCGTATCTCCTAAATTAAGCGTCCTAGAGCGAAAAGGGCTTTAATTCGTGACTACCCCAAAATATTGAAATTTTCATCCAAATCCTAAAAAAATTGAAATTTTTATATGAAAAACTTCTTTTGCCCATATCTCCTAAACTAAGCGTCCTAAAGCGAAAAGAGCTTTAATTCGTAACCACCCCCAAAAAATTGAAATTTTCATCCAAATCCTAAAAAAAATGAAATTTTTATATGAAAAACTTCTTTTGCCCATATCTCCTAAACTAAGAGTCCTAGAGCGAAAAGGGCTTTAATTCGTGACCACCCCAAAAAATTGAAATTTGCATCCAAATCCTAAAAAATTGAAATTTTTATATGAAAAACTTCTTTTGCCCATATCTCCTAAACTAAGGGTCCTACAGCGAAAAGGGCTTTAATTCGTGACCACCCCAAAAAATTGAAATTTGCATCCAAATCCTAAAAAAATTGAAATTTTTGTATGAAAAACTTCTTTTGCCCATATCTCCTAAACTAAGGGTCCAAGAGCGAAAAGGGCTTTAATTCGTGACCACCCCCAAAAAATTGAAAAATCCACCCAAACCTAAAAAAATTGAAATTTTTATATGAAAAACTTCTTTTGCCCGTATCTCCTAAACTAAGCGTCCTAGAGCGAAAAGGGCTTTAATTCGTGACTACCCCCAAAAAATTGAAAAATCCACCCAAACCTAAAAAAATTGAAATTTTTATATGAAAAACTTCGTTTGCCCGTATCTCCTAAACTAAGCGACCTAGAGCGAAAAGGGCTTTAATTCGTGACTACCCCAAAATATTGAAATTTTCATCCAAATCCTAAAAAAATTGAAATTTTTATATGAAAAACTTCTTTTGCCCATATCTCCTAAACTAAGCGTCCTAGAGCGAAAAGGGCTTTAATTCGTAACCACCCCCAAAAAATTGAAATTTTCATCCAAATCCTAAAAAAAATGAAATTTTTATATGAAAAACTTCTTTTGCCCATATCTCCTAAACTAAGCGTCCTAGAGCGAAAAGGGCTTTAATTCGTGACCACCCCAAAAAATTGAAATTTTCATCCAAATTCTAAAAAAATGAAATTTTTATATGAAAAACTTCTTTTGCCCATATCTCCTAAACTAAGGGTCCTAGAGCGAAAAGGGCTTTAATTCGTGACCACCCCCAAAAAATTGAAATTTTCATCAAAATCCTAAAAAAATTTAAATTTTTTTTATATGAAAAACTTCTTTTGCCCATATCTCCTAAACTAAGCGTTCTAGAGCGAAAAGGGCTTTAATTCGTGACCATCCCCAAAAAATTGAAATTTTCATCAAAATCCTAAAAAAATTGAAATTTTTATATGAAAAACTTCTTTTGCCCATATCTCCTAAACTAAGCGTCCTAGAGCGAAAAGGGCTTTAATTCGTGACCACCCCCAAAAAATTGAAATTTTCATCCAAATCCTAAAAAACATGAAATTTTTATATGAAAAACTTCTTTTGCCCATATCTCCTAAACTAAGCGTCCTAGAGCGAAAAGGGCTTTAATTCGTGACCACCCTCAAAAATTGAAATTTTCATCCAAATCCTAAAAAAATTGAAATTTTTATATGAAAAACTTCATTTGCCCATATCTCCTAAACTAAGCGTCCTAGAGCGAAAAGGGCTTTAATTCGTGACCACCCTCAAAAATTGAAATTTTCATCCAAATCCTAAAAAAATTGAAATTTTTATATGAAAAACTTCATTTGCCCATATCTCCTAAACTAAGCGTCCTAGAGCGAAAAGGGCTTTAATTCGTGACTACCCCAAAATATTGAAATTTTCATCCAAATCCTAAAAAAATTAAAATTTTTATATGAAAAACTTCTTTTGCCCATATCTCCTAAACTAAGCGTCCTAGAGCGAAAAGGGCTTTAATTCGTGACCACCCCAAAAAAAATTGAAAAATCCACCCAAACCTAAAAAAATTGAAATTTTTATATGAAAAACTTCTTTTGCCCATATCTCCTAAACTAAGCGTCCTAGAGCGAAAAGGGCTTTAATTCGTGACCACCCCAAAAAATTGAAATTTGCATCCAAATCCTAAAAAAATTGAAATTTGTATATGAAAAACTTCTTTTGCCCATATCTCCTAAACTAAGCGTCCTAGAGCGAAAAGGGCTTTAATTCGTGACCACCCCAAAAAATTGAAATTTTCATCCAAATTCTAAAAAAATGAAATTTTTATATGAAAAACTTCTTTTGCCCATATCTCCTAAACTAAGCGTCCTACAGCGAAAAGGGCTTTAATTCGTGACCATCCCCAAAAAATTGAAATTTTCATCAAAATCCTAAAAAAAATTAAATTTTTTTTATATGAAAAACTTCTTTTGCCCATATCTCCTAACTAAGCGTTCTAGAGCGAAAAGGGCTTTAATTCGTGACCATCCCCAAAAAATTGAAATTTTCATCAAAATCCTAAAAAAATTGAAATTTTTATATGAAAAACTTCTTTTGCCCATATCTCCTAAACTAAGCGTCCTAGAGCGAAAAGGGCTTTAATTCGTGACCACCCCCAAAAAATTGAAATTTTCATCCAAATCCTAAAAAACATGAAATTTTTATATGAAAAACTTCTTTTGCCCATATCTCCTAAACTAAGGGTCCTAGAGCGAAAAGGGCTTTAATTCGTGACCACCCCCAAAAAAATTTAAAAATCCACCCAAATCCTAAAAAAATTTAAATTTTTATATGAAAAACTTCTTTTGCCCATATCTCCTAAACTAAGCGTCCTAGAACGAAAAGGGCTTTAATTCGTGACCACCCCCAAAAAATTGAAAAATCCACCCAAAACCTAAAAAATTGAAATTTTTATATGAAAAACTTCTTTTGCCCATATCTCCTAAACTAAGCGTCCTAGAGCGAAAAGGGCTTTAATTCGTGACTACCCCAAAATATTGAAATTTTCATCCAAATCCTAAAAAGAGGAAATTTTTATATGAAAAATTTGAAATTTTCGTCCAAATCCTAAAAAAATTGAAATTTTTATATGAAAAACTTCTTTTGCCCATATCTCCTAAACTAAGGGTCCTAGAGCGAAAAGGGCTTTAATTCGTGACTACTCCCAAAAAATTGAAATTTTCATCCAAATCCTAAAAAAAATGAAATTTTTATATGAAAAACTTCTTTTGCCCATATCTCCTAAACTAAGAGTCCTTGAGCGAAAAGGGCTTTAATTCGTGACCACCCCCAAAAAATTGAAATTTTCATCCCCCAAACCTAAAAAAAATTAAATTTTTATATGAAAAACTTCTTTTGCCCATATCTCCTAAACTAAGCGTCCTAGAGCGAAAAGGGCTTTAATTCGTGACCACCACCAAAAAATTGAAATTTTCGTCCAAATCCTAAAAAAATTGAAATTTTTATATGAAAAACTTCTTTTGCCCATATCTCCTAAACTAAGCGTCCTAGAGCGAAAAGGGCTTTAATTCGTGACTACTCCCAAAAAATTGAAATTTTCATCCAAATCCTAAAAAAAATGAAATTTTTATATGAAAAACTTCTTTTGCCCATATCTCCTAAACTAAGTGTCCTAGAGCGAAAAGGGCTTTAATACGTGACCACCCCAAAAATTGAAATTTGCATCCAAATCCTAAAAAAAATTGAAATTTTTATATGAAAAACTTCTTTTGCCCATATCTCCTAAACTAAGAGTCCTAGAGCGAAAAGGGCTTTAAAAATTGAAAAGTCCACCCAAACCTAAAAAAATTGAAAATTTTATATGAAAAACTTCTTTTGCCCATATCTCCTAAACTAAGAGTCCTAGAGCGAAATTCGTGAGCACCCGCAAAAAATTGAAATTTTCATCCAAATTCTAAAAAAATTTAAATTTTTATATGAAAAACTTCGTTTGCCTATATCTCCTAAACTAAGCGTCCTAGAGCCAAAAGGACGTTAATCCGTGATCACCACCAAAAATTTGAAGATTCCATCCAAATATTAATAAATAAATTTTTTATATATTAGGAGATATGGCCAAAAGAAGTTTTCTTTTGGCCATATCTCCTAAACTAAGCGTCCTAGAGCTTAAAGGACGTTAATTCGTGATCACCAGCAAAAATGTGAA
Organism: Haematobia irritans; assembly: GCF_050003625.1. NCBI lineage: Eukaryota > Metazoa > Arthropoda > Insecta > Diptera > Muscidae > Haematobia > Haematobia irritans. Next base: position 174,581,744 of record NC_134400.1, read on the forward strand.
AATTCCATCCAAATATTAAAAAAATTAAAATTTTTATATGAAAAATTTCTTTTGGCCATATCTCCTAACTAAGAGTCCTAGAGCCAAAAGGACGTTAATCCGTGATCACCACTAAAAATTTGAAAATTCCATCTAATCTCAAAAAAAATTTTTTTTTTTGTGAAAAACTTCTTTTGGCCATCTTTTCTAAACTAAGCGTCCTAAAGCAAAAATTGAAAATTCCATCTAAATCTCAAAAAAATAAAATTTTTTATATGAACATTTTTTTTTTTGCCATATCTCCTAAACTAAGCGTCCTAGGGCCAAAAGGACGTTAATCCGTGATCACCACCAACAATTCTAGAGCCAAAAGGACGTTAATCCGTCATAACCACCAAAAATTTAAAAATTCCGTCTAAATCTCAAAAAAAAAAAAAATAAATTTTTTATGAAAAACTTCTTTTGGCCATATCTCCTAACTAAGCGTCCTAGAGCCAAAAGGACGTTAATTCGTGATCACTACCAAAAATTTGAAGATTCCATTCAAATATTAAAAAAAAATTAAAATTTTTATATGAAGAACTTCTTTTTGCCATAACTCCTAACAAAGCGTCCTAGAGCCAAAAGGACGTTAATTCGTGATCACTACCAAAAATTTGAAGATTCCATCCAAATATTAAAAAAATTAAAATTTTTATATAAAAAACTTATTTTGGCCGTATCTCCTAACTAAGCGTAATAGAGCCAAAAGGACGTTAATTCGTGATCACCACCAAAAATTTGAAGATTCCATCCAAATATTAAAAAATAAATTTTTTTATATGAAAAACTTCTTTTGGCCATATCTCCTAAACTAAGCGTCCTAGAGCTTAAAGGACGTTAATTCGTGATCACCAGCAAAAATGTGAAAATTCCATCCAAATATTAAAAAAATTAAAATTTTTATATGAAAAATTTCTTTTGGCCATATCTCCTAACTAAGAGTCCTAGAGCCAAAAGGACGTTAATCCGTGATCACCACTAAAAATTTGAAAATTCCATCTAAATCTCAAAAAAAATTTTTTTTTGTGAAAAACTTCTTTTGGCCATCTTTTCTAAACTAAGCGTCCTGAAGCAAAAATTGAAAATTCCATCTAAATCTCAAAAAAATAAAATTTTTTATATGAACATTTTTTTTTTGGCCATATCTCCTAAACTAAGCGTCATAGGGCCAAAAGGACGTTAATCCGTGATCACCACCAACAATTCTAGAGCCAAAAGGACGTTAATCCGTCATAACCACCAAAAATTTAAAAATTCCGTCTAAATCTCAAAAAAAAAAAATAAATTTTTTATAAAAAACTTCTTTTGGCCATATCTCCTAACTAAGCGTCCTAGAGCCAAAAGGACGTTAATTCGTGATCACTACCAAAAATTTGAAGATTCCATTCAAATATTAAAAAAAAAATTAAAATTTTTATATGAAGAACTTCTTTTTGCCATAACTCCTAACAAAGCGTCCTAGAGCCAAAAGGACGTTAATTCGTGATCACTACCAAAAATTTGAAGATTCCATCCAAATATTAAAAAAATTAAAATTTTTATATAAAAAACTTATTTTGGCCGTATCTCCTAACTAAGCGTAATAGAGCCAAAAGGACGTTAATTCGTGATCACCACCAAAAATTTGAAGATTCCATCCAAATATTAAAAAATAATTTTTTTTATATGAAAAACTTCTTTTGGCCATATCTCCTAAACTAAGCGTCCTAGAGCTTAAAGGACGTTAATTCGTGATCACCAGCAAAAATGTGAAAATTCCATCCAAATATTAAAAAAATTAAAATTTTTATATGAAAAATTTCTTTTGGCCATATCTCCTAAACTAAGCGTCCTAGAGCCAAAAGGACGTTAATCCCTGATCACCACTAAAAATTTTAAAATTCCACCTAAATCTCAAAAAAAAAAAAAAAAAAAAATATTTTATGAAAAACTTCGTTTGGTCATATTTTTTAAACTAAGCGTCCTAAAGCCTAGTACTAAGATCACGTTTTCGCGCGAAAAACTGTTATACTCCATACAAAAAACGTTAGCGCGGAATAAATGCGAAATCTTTGTTTTGAGCATTTTCAAACACATATTTATACAACCCTGAATTTTTCGCACGAAAAAATAGGCAGGCATATTATTTCGCATAAATAAGTTAACATCCCTGGGTTTGAAACCCTATTTACGGAGATAGATGAAGATATTCGTTTTTCGCAGAAACGAACTTAGTACTAAGCATACAGCAAAAATTTGAAAATTCCATCTAAATCTCAAAAAAACAAAATTTTTTATATGAAAAATTTCTTTTGGCCATATCTCCTAAACTAAGCTTACTAGAGCCAAAAGAACGTTAATTCGTGATCACCACGAAACATTTGAAAATTCCATCCAAATATAAAAAAATTAAATTTTTCATATGAAAAACTTCTTTTGGCCATATCTCCTAAACTAAGCGTCCTAGAACCAAAACTACGTTGATTCGTGATTACCACCAATTCCGTCCAAATTAAGATTTTTATGGAATTTTCAAATTTCGGAATATTTTGACATGCGCGTGTATTAGAAAATTACTAAATCTGCATATGGAAGGTCATCAATGAATAAAATTATTAAAATACAAATAAATATAAATCTTTTTAGATCCAGTGCTATTGAATGCCAACCAAATAAGAACTCAACCGCATAAGTAAAGATTTGCTTAAACTATTCATAATTTCTTGAGTAAATCATCAAAGTATTCAGTTTAGAAATCCTTCATTAATAGAACATAGAGAATCATTGTCGTTTATGTCTTACATAAATATTGGTACAAAGGTCAAATGCTCTTTGGTAATTAATTATTATTCTTAATATCGTGTTATGTCTAAGAACCACATGTCACTCTCCCCTTCAAATAGATTGGGGCGATAGTAGGTTTATGTAGTAATAAACAAAACTCTTAGAAATAGGCAAGTGCTTCTGCATCCGCCATACATAACGAAGAGTATTCATTAAGGACTCTAGCGTATAAAATAAATTAATTGGTAACATTTCCTCTAGACATTATCCGGATAAAATCTATGCCCATTGGCTACGCTAAATTGTATTTAATTATGTTAACAACAATTGACATTTGGAAGCTTCTACGATTTTATTTCACTTAATTCACGATACATTGTCTGTTCAAAAGTATGCAGTCAAAACAACAAACAAACATTTATTATTGTCTGGTTTAGCATGATGACTTTTTTCGCATAGAACTGTCGAATATTTTCACATTCAATGAACGAAGTTTTTAGTTATATTAATCTTTAACCCTTTCACTGCACAGTGGTTCCAAAATGCTTTTTTTTAAATAATTCTGCATCTTTTGGATGAATAAAGATATTAAAATATTTTTTTTTTGTGCGAAGGATGAGGTGTTTTCAAGTTTGTGAGTCCCTAGTGGATCAACGGGCTGACCTGTAGGTGCTGAAAGTTGGTCACCTTGGGTGTATCAAATTTTGTATCAGGTGTAAAATATACGATTTTTCTTTGCTGGATTCGCTGTTTTTCTTAAATGCATGTCCTACAAAGTCCAACGTATTTAAGAAGAAAAACTTGTAGACCCACACTAAGGGGAGAAACAGCGTTCCAAAATAGTGAATGGATGGTTTCAAAATGAAACAATTACGTTTACGACACAGGTGAAACGATCCGTTTATGATTTCATACTCTCTTGTTCACGATTTTGAACAAGTGTGTATGAGAAAAAGAGTTTTATTAAATTTTCCAATTATTTCCTATTTAATATATCTAGCAAATCAAATGAAATTAAGACAATTTCAAACACTCAGTCGATAGTAACCATATTCACCATATCTCTTTGTGCTCCCAATATAATTTCAGATACAAACTTTGAGGCAAATTGTTGTTTATTTTTTATTTCTGTGAAGGCTGAAGTATTTTCCTCTAGGTTTGTGGTAGAATTCTATCAAAACTGCCCGATTTGTTACTGTTCGGTAGATTGGTAGCATTCTTGATGTTTTGGTCGATTTTGCAAAAACTTCTACTTTAACTAATAGGTACTTTACGAACTAGAAATGAAATTTTGACAAAATTTTCTATAGAAATAAAATTATGACAAAATTTTCTATAGAAATAAAATTTTATTTGTTGTTTTGATTTCAGCTTTAAAACCATTGAGTTGACTAAACTACAAGAGTAGCTTAACCAACAGAGGAAAATAATGTTTGTCAAATTTATTTGGGCAAAGCCCTATAGACTGCAAGATGGTTGGATGGACGCACGTTTCGGAATTACCACATTCCTCATCAGCATCCTCTACTTGCAGCCAAACTATCAACCAATTATCAGAATAAATTCAGCCGGCTATCATAAACCGTTTTTCGGAAGGTTCAAGTGTGGTTCATTTTGGGTTTAGCGAACTGCCTGAATTTATTCTGATAATTCGTTGATAGTATTGCTGCAAGTAGAGGATGCTGATGAGGAATGTGGTAATTCCGAAACGTGCGTCCATCCAACCATCTTGCAGTCTATAGGGCTTTGCCCAAATAAATTTGACAAACATTATTTTTCTATATAATTTTCTATAGAAATAAAATTTTGCCAACATTTTCTATAGAAATAAAATTTTGCCAAAATTTTCTATAGAAATAAAATTTTGCCAACATTTTCTAGAGAAATAAAATTTTGACAAAAATTTTCTATACAAAGAAAATTCTGGCAACATTTTCTATAGAAATAAAATTTTGACAAAATTTTCTATAGAAATAAAATTTTGACAAAATTTTCTATAGAAATAAAATTTTGACAAAATTTTCTATAGAAATAAAATTTTGACAAAATTTTCTATAGAAATAAAATTTTGACAAAATTTTCTATAGAAATAAAATTTTGGCAAAATTTTCTATAGAAATAAAATTTTGACAATATTTTCTATAGAAATAAAATTTTGCCAAAATTTTCTATAGAAATAAAATTTTGACAAAATTTTCTATAGAAATAAAATTTTGACAAAATTTTCTATAGAAATAAAATTTGATAAAATTTTCTATATAAATAAAACTGACAAAATTTTCTAGAGAAATAAGATTTTGACAAAAATTTTCTATAGAAATAAAATTTGATAAAATTTTCTATATAAATAAAACTGACAAAATTTTCTAGAGAAATAAGATTTTGACAAAAATTTTCTATAGAAATAAAATGTTGACAAAATTTTCTAGAGAAATAAAATTTTGACAAAAGTTTTCTTACAAAGAAAATTTTGCCAAAATTTTCTATAGAAATAACATTTTGCCAACATTTTTTGCAGAAATAAAATGTTGACAAAATTTTCTATAGAAATAAAATGTTGACAAAATTTTCTATAGAAATAAAATGTTCACAAAATTTTCTATAGAAATAAATTGTTGACAAAAGTTTCTAGAGAAATAAAATTTTGACAAAAATTTTCTATACAAAGAAAATTTTGGCAAAATTTTCTATAGAAATAAAATTTTGACAATTTTTTCTATAGAAATAAAATTTTGACAAAATTTTCTATAGAAATAAAATTTTGACAAAATTTTCTATAGAAATAAAATTTTGACAAAATTTTCTATAGAAATAAAATTTTGACAAAATTTTCTATAGAAATAAAATTTTGACAAAATTTTCTATAGAAATAAAATTTTGACAAAATTTTCTATAGAAATAAAATTTTGGCAAAATTTTCTATAGAAATAAAATTTTGACAATATTTTCTATAGAAATAAAATTTTACCAAAATTTTCTATATAAATAAAATTTTGACAAAATTTTGTATAGAAATAAAATTTTGACAAAATTTTCTATAGAAATAAAATTTGATAAAATTTTCTATATAAATAAAACTGACAACATTTTCTAGAGAAATAAGATTTTGACAAAAATTTTCTATAGAAATAAAATGTTGACAAAATTTTCTAGAGAAATAAAATTTTGACAAAAGTTTTCTTACAAAGAAAATTTTGCCAAAATTTTCTATAGAAATAACATTTTGCCAACATTTTTTGCAGAAATAAAATGTTGACAAAATTTTCTATAGAAATAAAATGTTGTCAAAATTTTCTATAGAAATAAATTGTTGACAAAATTTTCTAGAGAAATAAAATTTTGACAAAAATTTTCTATACAAAGAAAATTTTGGCAAAATTTTCTATAGAAATAAAATTTTGACAAATTTTTCTATAGAAATACAATTTTGACAAAATTTTCTATAGAAATAAAATTTTGGCAAAATTTTCTATAGAAATAAAATTTTGACAATATTTTCTATAGAAATAAAATGTTGCCAAAATTTTCTATAGAAATAAAATTTTGCCAAAATTTTCTATAAAAATAAAATTTTGCCAAAATGTTCTATTAAAATAAAATTTTGACAAAATTTTCTATAGAAATAAAACTTTACCAAAATTTTCTATAGAAATAAAATTTTGACAAAATTTTCTATAGAAATAAAATTTTGGCAAAATTTTCTATAGCAATAAAATTTTGACAATATTTTCTATAGAAGTAAAATTTTGACAACATTTTTTATAGAAATTGTGGTAGATTTTTTTGGCTCGAGTGTCAACGGTGGTACGTTGCCCAGTGGATAGTATGTTTTCGTACAAACTGTATGGTCGATTCTCCGTCCAGGCGAAATGTAAAATTAAAAAAATGAATAATTTCTTCTACATTGTTTGTATTACAGCAAAAAGTGTCAAGAACTAAATAAAGAACTCGTGAGAGATTGTGAGGGAGATGCAATTAGCCAGAAAATAAAATAAAAATGTTTCTTAGTCTTTATGAAATTGTATATCCTGTAAAAGAATCAACATTTATCACAAAAAATTATACGAGGGCGGTTCGGAAACTTCTTAGGCTATCAATGAAAGAGAATAGTTAGTTTTTCAAAAATATTTTTATTTTTCAATATAATCTCCTGAAAGTTCAATACACTTAGTCCAACGCTTTTCTATCAATTCTATTCCTTGATTAATATAATTTTCCTCAAGGTCTTCAAAATAGTGGTTTACAACTGTAATTGCATCTTCATTTGAGGTAAAACGCTTGTCAGCAAGGATTTTTTTAGATTTGGGAACAAGTAAAAGTCACTGGGAGCTAAATCAGGAGAATAAGGTGGGTGGTCAAGCAACTCGTACTTTAATTCGTTGATTTTAGCCATTGTTAAAACACTCTTGTGCGCTGGTGAGTTGACTTGATGAAAAATTAATATTTTTGTTGTTGTAAGTATGGACGTTTTTCTCCAATTTGTACATTTAATTGATCCAAAAAGTTGCAAAGTACTCTGCATTTTTTGTTTTACCCTTTTGCAGACAGTCAATCAATAAAATACCTTTGAAGTCCCAAAAAAACCGTTGTCATAACCTTACCAGCCGATTGAATGGTTTTTGCCTTCTCTGGGGCACTTCTTCCAGCTTCAGTCCATTGTTTGGATTGTTCTTTTGCCTCTGGAGTATAGTGGTGGATCCATGACTCATCAACAGTTATGAAACGACGCTTAAAATCAATTTTATTTCGCTTAAAACGATCCGAACAAGCTTGAGAAATGTTCATTCTTATGCGTTTTTGATCGACTGTTAACAAAACCTTTTTCATCTGTAGTTCTTCATGCAAAATTAAATGAACTCGATCATTTGAGATGCCCATGATATTAGCAATTTCACGCACTTTTATTCGTCGATCATTTAATACCATATCATGCACTTTGGCTACTATTTCTGTTGTCGTTGCTGTTTTTGGACGTCCACTACGTGGTTCATCTTCAATGCGTGTACGACCACGTTTAACATAAATTCAGCAACCCAATTTTTTACTATTGCCTATGAAGGTGCACTTTTACCTAACACATTCACCATATCATTATGAATTTCTTGTCCCGACAAACCTTTTTATGTAAATATTTAATGACAGCACGCATTTCTAATTTTTCCATTGTAAAAAATTTGCGGATGCGTCTTTTTTGAACACCTGTTTCTATATGAAGGAGTTGCCAGATCGAAACAAAATTTAACATGTGTTCATAACAGAGATGAAAGTTTCCAAAACACTTAACTTTTTTCTGTTTATACCGCGCTTTTTGTGCTAGGCTAAGAAATTTCCGAGCTGCCCTCGTGCTTCTTTTCCAAAGAAAAACTAATGTTTTTTTGTCTAAAAATGCTATAGCAAAAAAAAAAAATACAAAAACACGTTTTTAAGTTAGCATATTTAAATTGTTTTCACATTCTTTAACCCTTTCGACCCTAAAGTTGCCTGTGGGCAACTTTTTGTGTTTTGAGACTCACTGTCAGCGTTGTTTTTGTTTTTGTTCATAAACTGTAACGGTATCGAAAGCTACAAGTGTTTTCTTCAAGTTGAATGAAAAATCAGCTAATTTGGTTGTCAATTAGCAAAAAATTTTTTCATTAATACGCACGTACCTCAAGAAAAAAATATTTGAGAATTCAAAAAGAGGTTTTTAAAAAATTACAACTAAAATGTTGAAAGTTTTTATTAAATCTATTGTAGTACATGCCAAATAAAATATTTCTGGAAGTCAAATCTTAGAATTGCAAAAAAAAAAACAGATGGGAAATTTTTAAAATTGAAAAGTTGCCTGTGGGCAACTTTGGGCAATTGTGGTAGTAAAATTACATATTTTTGAACATAAGACCTGGAGAAAAAAGGTTTGAAAAACAATGATTTTGAAAAAATTTTGAACTTCAATTGGGATTTCCCAGTGACGAGAAATGCGGCGATGATGTGGAAAACATATCTGCAGTGCAGTGGGGAATTTGGAAGGAATCGTAAAAAGGGAGGAAGCCACTTCTTGGCAACATGCTAGTGGATTAGCACGAATATTGACTTTGGTTTTTTACACCGCCAGTTAAATTGACATGGGTTAAAAAAAAAAACCTTTTCGTGAGTCACGCGTGATTCACGTGAAGCCGTGAATGAAATTTAAACGAAATCTCGTGAATGAAATTTAAACGAAACCTCGTGAATGTGCGTGAACGGGATTAACGAAAAATGTGTGGCGCGTGAGCATGAGTAAAAATCAAATTGTGTTCGTGATTGTGAGCGAGTAAACTTTCTCCGAAATCACGCTCCCGATAAAAATTTACTTTCACGATCCAACCCACGCTCACGATCCAACTCACGCTCAAGATAAAATTCACGTTAACAACAAAATTCATATTCACGATAAAATTCGCACTCACGGTAAAACAGACACAAAAAGTCACAATCATGAACAAATTCACGTTCACGATTAAATTCAAGCTCACCGATTTTAATCACCTTTACATATTTAATCACGCTTAAGATTTCAATAGCGTGAGTCACGAGGAATTTCGTTAATTGCCAGATTTTTATTGAGCCACGAAAATTGTCGTGTTCCGAAAATATTCGTGACTTACGAGATTTGTCGTGAATTACGGAAATTGTCGTGAATCGTGCGAAAGCGTGAGACATAAACATTGTTCATGTGTGAGCGTGTGCGAGTATGACTTTTCATTTCGTGGCCGTGAATTCCTACCCACATGGCATGCGTGAGTACAAATATTTCTTCGTGAATGTGTTTGAGCGTGATCGAAATTCCACTCACGCGCGCATCTAAGTATATATTTACTGTAAAATAACAAAAAACTTAACAAAAATCCAATAAAACGTAATACGTCTATCATTACAAAACAAAATAGTTTGTAGTCACAATTGCCCATAGTTGCCCACAGGCAACATTCTCTACCGCCTAAACGAATGGGCGTGGCGACCCGAAATTTTGGCTAGACGCTTCTTAAATGACTTCAACATGATTAAAAGTAAAAAAGCGATACCTATAAAAATTCGGGGTCGAAAGGGTTAAAAGCCAACAACGATTATTTATGAACTTTTCTTCCAAACAAATTTAAAGCAAACTGAAAATCATATAAAGTGGCGTGCAGAAATGAGTACATAATTATTTTTTTTTCTTCATTTCTAAACGAATAAAATAAGCAGTAATAAAGAAACTCAAAATAGTTTTATTTTTTCTTTATGCCTTCTTCAAGGCTAAATAAAACAACAAAATTCAAACCATGATGCTTCCACCCCCATGCTTAACATGGTGTCGTTGAATGGTGTCACCAGGACGACGCCGGCAATATTGTTTACCGTCCGATTGGAAACGGTTAAATTTTGATTCATCTGACCAGATAACACGTTTCCAGTCATCTGTCGTCCAATTTTTATGCTCGTTTGCAAACTTCATTTGGGGCTTTTTGATTCTTTTCGGATAATGCAGGTTTTTTTTTTTTTGTTTACAGCTGAAACATAACCAATGTTGCGAAGCGCTCGTCTTGCTGTCCATTCACTAACGTGTTTTTTTTTTTTTTGGCAACAGTAGTATTTTTCGGTGTTAGGGACTTGTTCTGCCTCATTTCTGCCATCATAAGGCGAGCGTCCGCTTCGGTCAATAGTTTTCGGAGGCCTTTGGTATGCTCTTTGGGAGTAGTATTTCGTTTTTTTTTTTTTTTTTTTTTTTTTTGACGCGAATGACCACAGACTGACTTATATTTAGTTCCTTGGCTATTTTCCGCGATGAAGATCCATTATTAAGGAAACTATATTGTCCTTTACATCGTGCGATAACTTTTTCATTTTAATTGATATTACTGCAGTAAGCTTCAAATAAAGCTTTAACTCTTATACGGTGTTCTCACCAAGCATGTTTTGGGGTTTGAAATGTTTTCCCTTTATAAGCACTCAAAAACGAGTCGTTTTCGCCATACTAATAAACAAGTTCAAAACACAAGTTTTCCTCCAAAACACGTCAATTTTAGAATGTGAACCCACCTAATTTGGAATATACCCCGAATAACATACCCTATTCCCAATATATGTCAAAATATTGAAATAAATTTCATAGAAAAAAAGGAATAAACAAAGGCTTTGAAGAACATGGACATGTGAAAATAACTTAAAAATTTGTTTCCCTTTGCGTTCGCGGTAATTATTTGAACATACGTTGCATATATGTGAATTTAGAGTAAATCGGAATTTCGAGATTCCATGGCAACCGTCAAACTAAAACATCTCAACTCGGTGTGAACGGTGAAATGTTTTGGAAAAGCGAATAAGGAAAACGAGTCAGTGGGAACATAGCATTACTAGCAAACACGCTTCTAAACACAAAGTTGTATTACTGTTAATAAAGAAGGAAAAAAATAAAAAAACTAACGGTATATTTTGGTTTTATGATGAGTACATCAAAAAGTGCAAAATCGAGTACATGCGAGTATTTTTTTGTTATGTTTATTTATCTCTCTGAATTCATTACTTTTTGTTTTGAGTTTTTATTGTTTTATTTAGACTTGAAGAAGGAATAAAGGAAAAATACAATTATTTTAAGTTTCTTTATTGCTGCTTTTTTATTTGTTTAGAATTGAAAAAATTAATTATGTACTCATTTCTGCACACCACTGTATATTTGTTTTTTTTTTTTTAATTGAGACTATAAGAAATCTCACATGTAACTTCATTGTCTGCACTGCATATCTAAACACTTTTCATTTCTACGAAAATGTATGAATGGTATAATTCGGCAAGACAAATTCTTCGAATTTATTTATTTGCCCCAAACTTTGAAACTATGCAAGTGTTTGTGATTTTTTTATATTCAAACATTTGCATAGTTTCAAAGTTTGGGGCAAATAAATAAATTCGAAGAATTTGTCTTGCCGAATTATACCATTCATACATTTTCGTAGAAATGAAAAGCGTCTAGATGTAGAGTGTAGACAATGAAGTTACATGTGAGATTTCTTAAAGTCTCAAGTAAAAAAATCACAACTATAATCTGGTAATAAAATTTACTTAAATTTATTTCTCAGAACAATTTATTCATGGTATCATTCCAAGAAAATATTCTCCAACGAATGACACATGTATGTCATGAACAACACATTAAGTACCTGACAATAGTCACTTTAAAGGTTTGTGGAAAAGTTTAATGGGACTTGAAGAATATGGTATAAAAACCAACTGCAAATCGATTAGGACTGAAGTGATCCAGAGAAGACAGTAATGTTATAGGGACTAACTTATGAGGGAAAAAAGTGTACTGAATATTCAAAACGTTGGCATTTCTTTCATTTCAAGGGATATGACAATGAGAACAATAAGGATGCGGCTAATATTTGTTTAAACCAAAAGCAACTATGAGGCTATTAGGAAAAAGACCTACACTGCAAAAATTAATTCAAACCTACGATGGGTGGTAAGGTCCCTGTGGAAGTTAAAGGTTAATTTTAGAATGTTTTAACTAAACTATAGGGAGCCGCCGTGGTGCAATGGTTAGCATGCCCGGCTTGCATACACAAGGTCGAGGGTTCGATTCCTGCTTCGACCGAACACCAAAAAGTTTTTCAGCGGTGGATTATCCCACGTCAGTAATGCTGGTAACATTTCTGAGCGTTTCAAAGCTTCCCTAAGTGGTTCCACTGCAATGTGGTACGCCGTTCGAACTCGGCTATAAAAAGGAGGTCCCTTGTCATTGAGCTAAACATGGAATCGGGCAGCACTCAGTGATAAGAGAGAAGTTCACCAATGTGGTATCACAATGGACTGAATAGTCTAAGTGAGCCTGATACATCGGGCTGCCACCTAACCTAACCTAACTAAACATCGATATCACAAAAATAAGTAAATATTTGTAACAAGCCAATATTTATTTATTTTTTTTTCACTTGGTTAAGCAAAGTTCATTCTTTGAAGGAAAAATGACTTGACTTTTTCATTATACCCTCCACCATAGAATGGTGATGGGGGTATAATAAGTTTGTCATTCCGTTTGTAACATATCGAAATATCGATTTCCTACTACATACGAGGGCAGTTCGGAAACTTCTTAGCCTAGCACAAAATGCGCGGTATAAACAGAAAAAAGTTAAGTGTTTTGAAAACTACCATCTCTGTTATGAACACAAGTTAAATTTTGTTTCGATCTGGCAACTCCTTCATATAGAAACAGGTGCTGCAAAAAGACGCATCCGCAATTTCTTTACAATGGAAAAATTAGAAATACGTGCTGTCATTAAATATTTACATAAAAAAGGTTTATCGGGACAAGAAATTCATAATGATATGGTGAATGTGTTAGGTGAAAGTGCTCCTTCATAGGCAACAGTAAAAAATTGGGTTGCTGCAACGACAACAGAAATTGTAGCCAAAGTGCATGATATGGTATTAAATGACCGACGAATAAAAGTGCGTGAAATTGCTAATATCATGGGCATCTCAAATGATAGAGTCCATTTAATTTTGCATGAAGAACTACAGATGAAAAAGCTTTCTGCAAGATGGGTGCCGCATTTGTTAACAGTCGACCAAAAACACATAAGAATGAACATTTCTCAAGCTTGTTTGGATCGTTTTAAGCGAAATAAAATGGATTTTAAGAGTCGTTTCATAACTGTTGATGAGACATGGATCCACCACTATACTCCAGAGACAAAAGAACAATCCAAACAATGGACTGAAGCTGGAGGAAGTGCCCCAAAGAAGGCAAAAACAATTCAATCGCCTGGTAAGGTTATGACAACGGTTTTTTGGGACTTCAAAGGTATTTTATTGATTGACTATCTGCAAAAGGGTAAAACAATAAATTCATAGTACTATTGCAACCTTTTGGATCAATTAAATGTACAAATTCGAGGAAAACGTCCTGGCTTACAACACAAAAAAATTCATCAAGACAACGCACCAGCGCACAAGAGTATTTTAACAAAGGCTAAACTCAACGAATTAAAGTACAAGTTGCTTGACCACCCACCTTATTCTCCTGATTTTGCTCCCAGTGACTTTTACTTGTTCTCAAATCTAAAAAAAAATTCCTTGCTGGCAAGCGTTTTACCTCAAATGAAGATGCAATTACAGTTGTAAACCACTATTTTGAAGACCTTGAGCAAAACTATTTTAATCAAGGGATAGAATTGCTAGAAAAGGGTTGGACTAAGTGTATTGAAGTTTCAGGAGATTATATTGAGAAATAAATATATTTTTGAAAAACTAACTATTCTCTTTCATTGATCAGCTAAGAAGTTTCCGAACCGCTCTCGTATATATTCTTGGTCAGGGAGAGATTCTAAGACGATACCAAATACCATGCATTATTTCTTCGAACTATGATTATAGGGAAAGTGCAGCAAATGTGGTATACCCATTTGTTTTTCGAAAGCCAATTTTTTTGTTTTTCTTCGGCGAGGCCAAGATTTTACCACATTCATTTTACTAGTGTTAGCCATCCACGCAACTATGAGCGAAAAATAAGAAACCCATAATTTCGGATATATTTGCGAATCTATTAAAAAAAACACATTAAGCACGACTTCATAAAATGTGCAGGTAATGTGGTACACCATAATGTAGATTTTTTTGTAAAAAAAATAAATGCAATAGATGTATCGCAATTGCATACATTTTATGCTTATTTACTCGTCAGTTATTTACATCCGAACATTAATAAATTGAAAATATACCTTCATACAAAACGAAATGATTAAGAACCAGCAAAAAAAACCCTTCGAGCACGGGTAAATGTGAATTCTTACAACTGGCACAAAGAAAGAGTTGCAAAAAACAAATTGATCTTTGATTGCTTCATTTTCTGACAACCACAATCTATTCAGCTTGGTTTAGTTATTTGTATGTTGTTAGATAGAGAAAAAAGCTACTATACCACATTACCAGCCTATACCACATTTGCTGCACTTACCCTATATCTTTGACTTAATTATTCTGTGTTCTTCCCATTAATACGAATTTAGTTTTTCCCTTTTTGTGGTATCTTTACAATGAGGACAACACATTTCACGCCATAGTGGAGCTGACAATTGTGACCAGGGATCCGGAGCGGTCCATTTTTTTCGCTCCGCTCCCGCTCCGGAGAAAAAAAACCGCTCCGCTCCACGCTCCGCTCCGAGAAAAAAAAATCGCTCCGCTCCGCTCCTCTTCGAGAAAATTATAGTACAAACATTGTATTATTTGTTCAATTGAGTTTTATTTTATTTAGAAAAATCGGGCGGTACATATATGGGAGCTATAGTTAAATCTGAACCGATTTCGATGATTTTTTGCACATATAGTTAGTGCTATAGAAGATTACATTTCGCCAACTTTGAGTAAGATCGGTTGATAAATATGGGTTTTATGACCTAATTTGGCAAAATCGGGCGATACATATATATGGGACCTATATCTAAATCTGAACCGATTTCGATGAAATTTTCAGACTTAAAGGGTGATACAGAAGATTATTTTGTGCTAAATTTGACGACGATCGGTTAGTAAAAAAGTGCAACGTGACCCCATTTGTCGAAATCGGGCAATACATATATATGGGAGATATATCTAAGTTTGATCCGATTTCTTCCAAATTCAATAACGTTCGTCCTTGTGCCCAAAAAAACTCCCTGTACCAAATTTCATCAAAATCGGTTAATAATTGCGACCGAAATCCTGTGAACAACAAATACATGGACAGACGGATGGACGGACACCAAGCGCTAGATCGACTCAGGAGGTGGTTCTGAGTCGATCGGTATATATTTTATGGGGTCTAAAATCAATATTTCTTGTAGGCACATTTTTTTCAGATCAAACTTATTATACCCTAACCACTGTGTGGTTTAGGGTATAATGACTTTCAAACAATGTGTTGAAACATTTTATTAATTTTGAAGATTTTTTCAGAAATATTAAATCCTTTTTGACTTCATTAAAACGAAATTTGCATTCATGTTAGGATACACATTTTTATGTCGAATCACTTAGCTATAAGGATAAACAGACTTCATTGAAAAGTTTAGAGACTTTTAGACAAGGAAAAACTTTTTTTCAGAGAAATACGTCTTCTATTCTAAGCAAAATTCGTATTTTAAGCAGGTGAAATATTTGGCCTCCCGACAATATTCTTTGCGGTGCACCATCTACTATTTAATATGTGATAGAAACCAAATTTATGAAAATGGACCAAAATGGACCAAATTCTGTTTGGTCTGACCATCGGACCAAATTTAAAAATTAGAAATCTTTTGGACCAATTTTGGTCCGATCGGACCAAAACGGCAACGCTGATTGGAATTGAAAGTCTGTACACAGAGTAGAAGTAACTACTCTCCGAAAGTTTTTATACCCTTCACCACTACTGTGGTACAGGGTATAATAAGTTTGTGCATTTGTATGTAACGCCAAGAAGGAAAAGTCTGAGACCCATCGCTTAGTATACCGATCGTCTTAGAATTAAATTCTGAGTCGATTTAGCGATGTCCGTCTGTCTGTCTGTCCGTCTGTCTGTCTGTTGATGTATTTTTGTGTGCAAAGTACAGCTCGCAGTTTTAGTCCGATTGTCCTAAAATTTGGTATAGGGTCCTGTTTCAGCTCAAAGACGATCCCTATTGATTTTGGAAAAAAATCGGTTCAGATTTAGATATAGCTGCCATATATATTTTTCACCGATTTGGTCATAATTGGCGTGTATATCAACCGATCTTCCTCAAATTCCGTACATCCGAATATTTTATGAGTCTCGAAAAACTTGCAAAATATCAGCCAAATCGGTTCAGATTTAGATATAGCTCCCATATATATCTTTCGCCCGATTTACACTCATTTGCTCACAGAGGCCAACATTTTCCTTGTAAAATCGCCACTGCTTAGTCGAAAAGTTGTAAAAATGACTCTAATTTTCCTAAACTTCTAATACATATATATCGAGCGATAAATCATAAATAAACTTTTGCGAAGTTTCCTTAAAATTGCTTCAGATTTAAATGTTTCCCATATTTATACCCTTCACCACTACTGTGGTACAGGGTATAATAAGTTTGTGCATTTGTATGTAACGCCAAGAAGGAGTAATCATAGACCAACCTTTTAGTATACGGATCGGCTTAGAATTAAATTCTGAGTCGATTTAGCGATGTCCGTCTGTCCGTCTGTCTGTCTGTCTGTCTGTCTGTTGATGTATTTTTGTGTGCAAAGTACAGCTCGCAGTTTTAGTCCGATTGTCCTAAAATTTGGTATAGGGTCCTGTTTCGGCTCAAAGACGATCCCTATTGATTTTGGAAAAAATCGGTCCAGATTTAGATATAGCTGCCATATATATTTTTCACCGATCTGGTCATAATTGGCGTGTATATCAACCGATCTTCCTCAAATTCCGTACATCCGAATATTTTATGAGTCTCGAAAATCTTGCAAAATATCAGCAAAATCGGTTCAGATTTAGATATAGCTCCCATATATAGCTTTCGCCCGATTTACACTCATATGACCACAGAGGCCAATTTTTAACTCCGATTTAGTTGAAATTTTGCACAGGGAGTAGAATTAGCATTGTAGCCATGCGTGCCAAATTTGGTTGAAATCGGTTCAGATTTAGATATATCTCCCATATATACCTTTCGCCCGATTTACACTCATATGACCACAGAGGCCAATTTTTAACTCCGATTTAGTTGAAATTTTGCACAAGGAGTAGAATTAGCATTGTTACTATGCGTGCCAAATTTGGTTGAAATCGGTTCAGATTTGGATATATCTCCAATATATAGCTTTCGCCCGATTTACACTCATATGTCCACAGAGGCCAATTTTTAACTCCGATTTAGTTGAAATTTTGTACAGGGAGTAGAATTAGCATTGTTGCTATGCGTGCCAAATTTGGTTGAAATCGGTTCAGATTTATATATATATCTCCCATATATAGCTTTCGCCCGATTGACACTCATATGTCCACAGAGGCCAATTTTTAACTCCCATTTAGTTGAAATTTTGCACAGGGAGGAGAATAAGCATTGTTGCTATGCGTGCCAAATTTGGTTGAAATCGGTTCAGATTTAGATATAGCTCCCATATATATGTTTTTCTGATTTCGACAAAAATGGTCAAAATACCAACATTTTCCTTGTAAAATCGCCACTGCTTAGTCGAAAGGTTGTAAAAATGACTCTAATTTTCCTAAACTTCTAATACATATATATCGAGCGATAAATCATAAATAAACTTTTTTGAAGTTTCCTTAAAATTGCTTCAGATTTAAACGTTTCCCATATTTTTTTGCTAATATTGTGTTCCACCCTAGTGTATTAGCCGACTTAAATTTTGAGTCTATAGATTTTGTAGAAGTCTATAAAATTCTTCCAGATCGAGTGATATTTAAATGTATGTATTTGGGACAAACCTTTATATATAGCCCCCAACACATTTGACGGATGTGATATGGTATCGAAAATTTAGATCTACAAAGTGGTGCAGGGTATAATATAGTCGGCCCCGCCCGACTTTAGACTTTCCTTACTTGTTTTTGTTTTGCAACAGACGTAGAGAAGAGGTTTTGTTATATTTGTAATGTGTGTGTGTATGTTTATGTTTGCAACAACCTCCATCGACATCAGTCCGTGGTATACCTACGAATATTCTTACTCAGATCTAGTGTTACCTAATTTCGCTTTTTTCCCCTTTATTGTATAATAAATGTATATGCGCACATTTTTCGACCAAAATTTAAACTATCCATAATTTTAATACAATTTTCGAGAACTAATATCAGAAACAAGAGAATGCTAGGATATAGTACAATAGTAAAGCAATATGAATGTCCTTACACTGAAAAAAAGCATGCCCGGTTCCAAAGATTTTGTCTTTACTTTAACAGTAAGGATACTTTAAAGACGTAATTCTCTTTTAAATTTGGGGGTTATGTACTTGCTTCTAGGAAGCAAATGTTAATTTTTCATTTTTTTAGATTTTTTTCGTCAGTTGTTATCAAAATCCTTTAAAAACGAGTTAACGAGTTATTTTTTTCCATATTAAGACTCGACTTCCAGTAGAAATTATGCTATGTTTCAAGTAAAAAGCGTCTTTAAAATAAAGTGTTGAAAAACATGTCTTATTTTTAACGATTTTTTGCTTTGTAGGCAAGATGCAAAAAGGAAACAAATTTAAAGACAATTTTATTAATTTTAAAGAATTTTTCTTAATTATTAAAGTCATTGACCTTACCTCAAAAATTTTATCTTTCATGTTATGATACACATTTTTAAGTAAAATCACTTAATTATAAGGACATTACAACTTCATTCAAAAGTTTATTGCCTTTTGGACAAGAAAAAAAAACGTAATTTTAGAGAAATGCGTCTTCCATGTTAAACAAAATTTGCATTCTTATTCTAAGGACATGGAATCTTTGACTTCACGACAATATTTTTTTCAGTGTAGAAAACTAAAAAAATAAATATAAATAAGATCGTTTAATTGCATTTATTTGACGTTCATTACAAACATATTTGTAGTAATACGGGATGAAATTGATCGAAAGTACTGTTGTTACTTTTACAACACATACTAGAGATATATTTTGACATTTGCCGTTTTTGAAAACAATTACTAAAAAAACACGTTGTGTTTTCCCCAATGTACGTACGTACAAAAATACATATCGTACATTTTAAACGTTTGCTCACACTACGCTAAGTACTAGCTAAATTTGAAATTACCTACACAGTGTAATTTCAAAGTTACACATTTCATTCAAGTAATATTATATTCGGAGCGGAGCGGTTTTTCATTTGGAAACCGCTCCGCTCCCGCTCCGCTCCGGATTTTAGAAATGCCGCTCCCGCTCCGCTCCCGCTCCGGCTAAAAAAGGGCTTGCTCCGCTCCGCTCCGCTCCACGCTCCGCTCCACGCTCCGCTCCGGATCCCTGATTGTGACAAATAAAAAAATTCAAAAGAAAATTGTTCTACCCGTGTAAAAATTGAGAGATCTAATCATATCTAATAATATCAAACTATATATATTTATATATATCTTAATTAGAAGATATTATTCTATATAAACAAAGATAGATAGAAAACAAGTAACATGTTGGCTGATAAGTCCCCGGTCTGACACAAAGATGGCGTCGCTAGTATTAAATGCATATTATTTTTACATAAAGGGTGATACGGTCAAAATTTGGTCAATATAAACTTGACGTATTTCATTCAGTTTTGCATTTAAAAAACCTGAACACCCCTCATTTTAAAGGTGTGTGTGTAGAATGTTGCTCCTATTTTGATTTTGGAATTCACTCTTCAGTTGTCAAAATGCCGTCCAAGCAAGAAGAACAGCGTATCAAAATTTTGCTCGCGCATCGCGAAAATCCGAGCTACTCGCACGCAAAGCAGGCAAAATCGCTAAAAGTTGCCAAATCAACCGTTACAAATGTAATTGTGTTTGGGGAACGTTTGTCGACAGCCAGGAAGTCTGGATCGGAGGGAAATCGAAAACCGGAAGCTGCTGAGACGACAAAGAGAGTTGCCGGTAGTTTCAAGCGAAACCCTAACCTCTCTCTCCGAGATGCCGCAAATAAGCTGGGTGTATCGTCTACAACCGTGCATCGAGCCAAAAAACGAGCCGGACTATCGACTTACAAGAAGGTAGTGACTACAAATCGCGATGATAAACAAAATACGACGGCCAAAGCGCGATCCCGGAGGATATACACGACGATGCTGACGAAGTTTGACTGCGTGGACGACGAAACCTACGTCAAAGCCGACTACAAGCAGCTTCCGGGACAGGAGTTTTATACGGCAAAAGGAAGGGGAAAGGTAGCAGATATTTTCAAGCACATAAAACTGTCAAAGTTCGCAAAGAAATATCTGGTTTGGCAAGCCATCTGCACCTGTGGCTTGAAAAGCAGCATTTTCATAGCTTCCGGGACTATCAACCAAGAAATTTACGTGAAAGAGTGTTTGAATAAACGTCTGCTGCCTTTCCTGAAGAAACACGGTTGTTCCGTACTGTTTTGGCCGGATTTAGCATCTTGCCATTACGGTAAAAAGGCCATGGAGTGGTACGCCGCCAACAACGTGCAGGTGGTTCCCAAGGACAAGAACCCTCCCAACACGCCAGAGCTCCGCCCAATTGAGAAATACTGGGCTATTGTCAAGCGGAACCTAAAGAAGACCAAAAAAACTGCTAAGGACGAGCAGCAGTTCAAGGCAAATTGGCTTTCTGCGGCGAAGAAGGTGGACAAGGTGGCTGTACAAAATCTGATGGCAGGTGTCAAGCGTGAGGCCCGGCAATTCGGATTTGGAAAAGCGAAAGCCTAACTGAATATTTTTCCTGAATTTTATACTAATTGAACTTGAAAAAGAAATTTAATTTGATTTTTTAAATAAACGATTTCACCGATTTACACGCGTTTTCCCTTGACCAAAATTTGACCGTATCACCCTTTAGTGCCAACCTTCAAATGATTCGTGTCAAAATTTGATGTCTGTAAGTCAATTAGTTTGTGAGATAGAGCGTCTTTTGTGACGGTGCACGGAGAACGCAGTGGACGCACGAAAGAGGTGGTTACCGACGAAAACATCAAAAAAATCCACAAAATGATTTTGAATGACCGTAGAATGAAGTTGATCGAGATAGCATAGGCCTTAAAGATATCAAAGGAACGTGTTGGTTATATCATTCATCAATATTTGGATATGCGGAAGCTCTGTGCAAAATGGGTGCCGCGCGAGCTCACATTTGACCAAAAACAACAACGTGTTGATGATTCTGAGCGGTGTTTGCAGCTGTTAACTCGTAATACACCCCGAGTTTTTCCGTCGATATGTGACAATGGCTGAAACATGGCTCCATCACTACACTCCTGAGTCCAATCGACAGTCGGCTGAGTGGACAGCGACCGGTGAACCGTCTCCGAAGCGTGGAAAGACTCAAAAGTCCGCTGGCAAAGTAATGGCCTCTGTTTTTTGGGATGGACATGGAATAATTTTTATCGATTATCTTGAGAAGGGAAAAACCATCAACAGTGACTATTACATGGCGTTATTGGAGCGGTTGAAGGTCGAAATCGCGGCAAAACGGCCCCATATGAAGAAGAAAAAAGTGTTGTTCCACCAAGAAAACGCACCGTGCCACAAGTCATTGAGAACGATGGCAAAAATTCATGAATTGGGCTCCGAATTGCTTCCCCACCCACCGTATTCTCCAGATCTGGCCACCAGCGACTTTTTCTTGTTCTCAGACCTCAAAAGGATGCTCACAGGGAAAAAATTTGGCTGCGATCGCAGCCGAAACTGAGGCCTATTTTGAGGCAAAACCGAAGGAGTACTACCAAAATGGTATCAAAAAATTGGAAGGTCGTTATAATCATTGTATCGCTCTTGAAGGGAACTATGTTGAATAATAAAAACGAATTTTGACAAAAAAAATGTGTTTTTCTTTGTTAGACCGGGGACTTATCAGCCAAACTTTTAGGTCTTTAAAACTATCTCTGTTAAAAAAATTAAGTCATTAAAGGAGACAATATTACAGGGTGCTAGGTAGTTGCAAATGTTTTTAACAGTTCGAATCATACGTTTCTTTACCTTTCGGGAAATACCAATATTTTATAACAGTCCATATGGAAGTACCACTCCATAAGAACTATTTTTTAAGAGGGGCGTAAACTATAAAATTCTTAGTATGGGGATTTAGTTGTATTAACTTCATGGTAGGGTTATATGGCGTTCTCACCAAGCATATTTTGGGGTTTGAAATGTTTTCCCTTTATAAGCACTTCAAAACAAGTCGTTTTCCCCATACAAAAAATCAAGTTCAAAACACAAGTTTTCCTCCAAAACACGTCAATTTTATAATGTAAACGCCCTTAATTTGTAATATTCTCTGAACATACTCTTTTCAAAATATATGTCAAATTATTAAAATAAATTTCATAGAAAAAACAAATAAAAAAGGCTTCGAGATGTGAAAATAACTTAAATAACAAACTAAAACATCTCAACCCTATGTGAACGGTGAAATGTTTTGGAAAACAAATGAGGAAAACGAGTCAGTGGGAACATAGCATTAGTTTCAAATGTTTTGAACAACACTGTATATTCTTGGACAGGGAGAGATTCTAACACGATACCAAATACCATGCATTATTTCTTCAAACTATGATTATATATCTTTGACTAATTATTCTGTGTTCTTCCCATCAATACGAATTTCGTTTTTCCCTTTTTGTGGTATCTTTACAATGAGGACAACACATAGGGGAGTTGACAATTTTGACAAATAAAAAATTCAAAAGAAAATTGTTCTACCCCTGTAAAAATTGAGAGATCTAATCATATCTAATAATATCAAACTATATATAATTAAATCTCAAATAGAAGATATTGTTCTATATAAACAAATATAGATAGAAACAAGTAAGGAAAGTCTAAAGTCGGGCGGGGCCGACTATATTATACCCTGCACCACTTTGTAGATCTAAATTTTCGATACCATATCACATCCGTCAAATATGTTGGGGGCTATATATAAAGGTTTGTCCCAAATACATACATTTAAATATCACTCGATTTGGACAGAATTTTATAGACTTTTACAAAATCTATAGACTTATAATTTAAGTTGGCTAATGCACTAGGGTGGAACACAATGTTAGTAAAAAAAAATATGGGAAACATTTAAATCTGAAGCAATTTTAAGGAAACTTCCCAAAAGTTTATTTATGATTTATCGCTCGATATATATGTATTAGACGTTTAGGAAAATTAGAGTCATTTTTACAACTTTTCGACTAAGCAGTGCCGATTTTACAAGGAAAATGTTGGTATTTTGACCATTTTTGTCGAAATCAGAAAAACATATATATGGGAGCTATATCGAAATCTGAACGGATTTCAACCAAATTGGACACGCATAGCTACAATGCTATTTCTACTCCCTGCGAAAAATTTCAACTAAATCGGAGTAAAAAATTGGCCTCTGTGGTCAAAAGAGTGTAAATCGGGCGAAAGCTATATATGGGAGCTATATATAAATCTGAACCAATTTCAATCAAATTTGGCACACATAGCTACAACGCTAAATCTACTCCCTGTGCAAAATTTCAACCAAATTGGGCCAAAACTCTGGCTATTAGAACCATATTAGTCCATATCGGGCGAAAGATATATATGGGAGCTATATCTAAATCTGAACCGATTTCAATCAAATTTTGCACACTTAACTGCACTACTAATTGTACTTCTAGTGCAAAATTTCCAACAAATTGGGCCAAAACTCTGGCTTCTAGGACCACATTAGTCCATATCGGGCGAAAGATATATATGGGAGCTATATCTAAATCTGAATCGATTTCAATCAAATTTGGCACACATAGCTACAACGCTAAATCTACTCCCTGTGCAAAATTTCAACCAAATTGGGCCAAAACTCTGGCTATTAGAACCAAATTAGTCCATATCGGGCGAAAGATATATATGGGAGCTATATCTAAATCTGAACCGATTTCAATCAAATTTTGCACACTTGACTATACGACTAAGTGTTATGTTTGTACAAAATTTCAAGCAAATCGGTATAAAACTCTGGCTGCTGGGTCCATATTAGTGCATATCGGGCGAAAGATATATATGGGAGCTATATCTAAATCTGAACCGATTTCTTCCAAAATCAATTGGGTTCTATTCTGACCCAAATTAGGAACATGTGCTAAATTTGACGACGATTGGACTTAAATTGCGACCTAGACTTTGATCACAAAAATGTGTTCACAGAAAGACGGACGGACGGACGGCCGGACAGACGGACATGGTTATATCGACTCAGGGACCCACCCTGAGCATTATTGCCAAAGACACCATGTGTCTATCTCGTCTCCTTCTAGGTGTTACAAACATATGCACTAACTTATAATACCCTGTTCCACAGTGTGGCGCAGGGTATAATTAGCGATACCTATAAAAATTCGGGGTCGAAAGGGTTAAAATTATGACAGAAAAATTGTCCTCATAATTGATTGTAAGAATTATTTCAATTATTCTTGCGAACCACATATTTCGAAACAAACATGGATAGTTTCCAGATTTCCTCTGTGTTAAATTTCCCACTTGTTGAACAATGCTTCAATTTGAGTGTCAATCAAAATGGCAGATGACTTTGTTATTTCTACTATACTGAAAGTGCCTTCCTTAATACGCCTTGGGTTTTATTTTCCATTTTATGCGATTGTTTTTTTATATACGATTTGACAAATCAGCAGTATCTGTTGCACAAAAAATTACGTATTCATTGCCGCATTTTTCTTGCAAAACTAAAATTAGTAAAATAACTTATCCGTTCATATAACCAAACGCCTGAACAGCTCGCCTTAAACTACACGGTAACCGATAGATTCAAAGAAATTCAAAGTCTTTGCAGTAAATTTCACCAACGAAAGAATTTTCTAATAGTAATTTATCTCTTAATCAAACGACACAATGAGAAAATAGTAGATGCCTTAAGAGAAATCGGACGTAATTTTCAATAGAAGAGAAAGCTCAACAAAAACTATTTATGGGCATGCCCAGTATTGTGAGCTATATACTCTTACTCTACCTAACTCCATAGACATTAAATGTTATGTAGATGAACCGTAGATGAAGTATAAACGAAGACAATAATAGCACGTTTACGATATATTTTTCTTAATTGATTCTGATACTTCAATAAGTGCACTCCCACGGACTACCATTCAGGTACCATGTTACCACGAAGAATATAATCATGAATCTGTTTATGTATAGTCTTTCGAATCCCTTGGAAACATAACTCAAAATAGCAAAGGGTCGGTAGAGTCGGAGTCGTAAAAATTTGCCTCGACTCCGGCCAAACCAACATTTTACAAATGTTCATATTCATATTCGAATTATTGTAACTGCACAATTATTAACACAATTTAAATTCTCCTGAGTTCTTCAATCAATCAACGGTATGACTGTAAAAATCTTTGTTGGACATCCTCAGAAAAAAAGTGAGTAAAATTTATTTACCGATTAACATTAGTTCATGAAAGTTAGTTGATTTTAGTTAAATTTGGCAAAATGTGAGATTTTTTTTTTGCTTCCTTTAATGATGTGAACTAAAAATACAGTTGTATTCAAAAGATGTACACAATTTTACTAAATTTGAAAATAGTTCATATTTACCTAAAATGGGTGAAATTTACTAAAATTGCGTTCATAAGCTTCTGAAATGAATAAAATTGCTTTAAATTGTCTGTCTTGAATTTTATATAGGGCTAGACATTTTAATCATTTTTAACCCCAATTTTTTCTTTCACAATATTAGATTTTCTTAAACAACAGAAAAAATATTATTTTTAATAAATTATCTTCAATTCGACCAAAAATTATAACTTATTTGTGTCATGCAATTACTAAAATATTTTAGTTTAAATTTTCTAAAATTAACCTACATTTTTTAAGGTGGTTTTAACTTTTTTCTACGTGAATACAATACTGGAGGTGTGCACGTGAGTAATATTTTACTCACGCTCACGCACTTTTCGTGTCACGTAGCATTCATAATTTCGTGCCACGTATCATATACTCTACCAGACAGATCAGTTCAACTAGTACGCTTATCGAAGTTAAATGTCCATGGAAACATGTATCCAATTCCAGCCAAATCGGATAAAAATTGCAATGTCTCGAAGGCTAAGAAGTCAAATCGGGAGATCGGTCTATATGGAGGCCATAAGAATGCGCGAAAAAGCTTAAAATCGAAAATACGTAAGTTTGTGAGTCGAAGTAAGATCCAGATATTATATGACGAGAACCGTCAAAATTTCTATTTATGCAGCTTAAAGGACACCAGGATACATCCAGACAAATCAGGATGATAAAAAATAAAATGGGGAGGAAGTCTTCATAAGGATTATACAAAAATGGACTGATATAAACTGTATAGACATGTACCATTCTAACTCAAAAACTTCAGCTCATTTCAAATTTCACCAAAAGCAGAAGTAATGAAAAATCAGTTAAAAAATTGATATGTGTAGATGTTTTAACAAAAACACTCTATTTTAATGAGTTAATTAATTAATTTAATGTGACTTTATTTTGCAATTCGAAGCCTCAGGTGGCCAATTTAACACAAATAACAATAAGACTACAAAAATATTTTTATTATTAATATCCACATAAATTAATACAATGAATGAGATTCAACAATTTTTTTAAAGATATATATACAGTGGGTGACAAAACAATGGAAACTTTTTAATAATATTTCATTTTTCAACTTTAAAGCCCTCTTATGTTTTTGTTTCTTAAAACAACATATATTTCTTACTATGAAACAATATTTTAACACAATTAACTCTAAATTGCTAAAACAAAACATTAGTATTCAGTGGATTTTTTTGAATAATTTACAACGAATAATTTTGATGTTTTACCAATGTTGGCAAAACAATGGAAACTTTGCAGTATCAGTTGCAGAGTTGTATGTTTTTTTTCTGTTCCTTCTCCTTGTATTTAGAAAGAGGGGGAAGATATTCTTCCATTCCATTTTATTCATAATACAGTCCATAAAAAAGATAATAGAAACCGTTATTAAATGACAAACGTGTTCACTATTTCGTTTAAGTTAATATAATAAATAATGGCAAGACTAAAATTTGGCGAAGGACTAAAAATATAAATAATAAATGATTTTAACTCGGGTTTAAAACAGAAAGAAATAAGTGAAAAATACTCGATGAACAAATCAAGTATTTCAAAAAAATTTCGAAAATTTCGTGAATGTGGAACAGTGACCACCTTACATTTAGGAGGAAGGCCCCGCAAAACAACTCCAAGACAGGATCATTTAATAAAAAGAGAATTTAAAAAATGTCCGAAAATACTACCTAAAGAAGTCATTAATAATCTCAATCCGGAAGTAAGTGCCCGAACATTTGGTCGACAAGCTAATGAAGCAGGTCTTAAATGTCACCGTCCAGCAAAAAAACCATTGAAAAAAAGACTCGCCCGGATAAATTTTGATAAAGAGCACATAAATTGGTCTAGAGAGAAATGGAATACTGTTCTTTTTTCCGATGAGTCCAAATATAACTTAAGGGGTTCTGATGGAAGAACTTTTGTGAGACGACCAAGAGGGACCCAAAATACACAAACAAAACTGTTAAGTTTTTCGGTGGCCACATAATGGCGTGGGGTTGTTTTTCTGACCAAACAATGGGCCCAATTCATGTCATTACAAACACCCTTACTGGAATTGGCTATAAACAAATCCTAAATGATATCATGTTTCCATTTGCAGAAGAAAACATGATGTTAGTGTGGCGGTTCCAGCATGACAATGACCCAAAAAACACCTCCAAGATTGTTACCGAGTGGCTATTGTCGAATAAGGTTGAACTTTTGAAATGGCCTGCCCAATCCCCGGATTTAAACCCCATAGAAAATCTGTGGGAAATAGTAGATCGCAATATTAGGGCCCGCAATTACACCAAAAAATCAGATCTCATAGAAGCGGTTACTTCGGAGTAGGAAAATGTTTCTAAGGATGTAATCGACAACTTAATTAACTCCATGTCTCAACGATGTGATGCTGTGATCAAAAGTAAGGGATACTCAACAAAATATTAAAATTTATTCCAAGATTTTTAAGTTTTTTCTTTTTCATTACAAAAGTTTCCATTGTTTTGCCAATAACGTACAAACGAATAACATGAGATTTTTGTTTTTGTTTTTAATTCCTTTTGGTTTTGTATTAATATTTTATTTTTGTTTAATAAATAAACAACCAATAAAATAATCTTTTTCGTTAAATCTTTCTTTTCAATTATAAATTGTGGCTATTTTCCATTAAAATCATAAAAAATGAAAATATAGTTTAAAGTTTCCATTGTATTGTCACTCACTGTATATATATATATATATATATATATATATATATATATATATATATATATATATATATATATATATATATATATATATATATATATATATATATATATATATATATATATATATATATATATATATATATATATATATATATATATATATTAGCTTTAAACTAATAGAAACTATTTCTTCCGATAAAAAACTAAAACTGGCCGCCACAAAACCGCAATGTTAATCTAAGTGGATAATGTGTTAATATATAATTTTTTTGTTTTTATTATTTTGTTTTTTTTTTTTTTTTTTTAATATTATTATTATTTTTTTATTTATTTATTTTTTTTGTTGTTTTGTTTTAAGTTTTTTTTATATAAATTGTAAACATTAAAATAATCATAATCAGCTTCTTGAGCAAAAGTTGAAGTAGTTATAAAACAAAAATAGCGAAAGTGAGCTACTATACAAAATCACCATAATGCTGGAGAAGTTTCTTTTTATATGTGTTGCTTGTGAGTGCAAAGACATGGAGGGGGTTAGGGAACAGAGAACGGCTGCGATCTACCGCAATCGACCAGTGTATTTAGTAAACACAAATATTTGCAATCTTAAAACACCAATTGGTAAAAAGAATTTCAACCATCAATATCCAACGCAACCGACGACAGTCGGTGTTTGTTAGTATGAGTGTTCAGCGGTGCCAACTCTGACGATTTTTCGTCATTTTTATGGTAATTTTGCCTTTGACGATTTGACGGCGATTTTAAACAACGTAGTTATGAGTTGACGATTTTTTAAAATGCTCGACACAAGTGCTTCTTTTTAACGTTTTTTATGACGATATTTCAAAGTGATGCAGTTATAAGTTGACGAATTTCATAAGGTGTAATGTAAAAAAGCTTTTTTAATATCAAAATATGACAATTTATATGTAGCTTGCTCCTAACCGTCTCCAATGTAGAAAGAAATTTCAAAGCAATGAATATAAATAAATCTAAAATGCGAAATTCCTTTGAAACTTAAACATTGCAAGGTATTCTTTTGTCTTGGTTTAGTTATTTCACTTTATTCATTTATTCATTACCGATAATAGAAATAAAAAAAAATATACACGGGCCAGTAATAAGGATTTAAATTCGCTTGGAGAATAGGAAATTTTTCTGTCAAGAAAATTTTGTTAAACAATGTAGTACATGTAGTCACAATCAGAAATAATACTTTTAATTAATTAAAAATTTAATTTAATTAATCTTCGTTTAAAAAACTGGAAACTAAATGACTTAATTAGAGGGTTAAACGGAATTATTAATGTTTTTAAATAAAACTTTTAATTTATTCGTTTTTCAGCTGTTTTATGGGTGACGATTTTTTGTCGAATTTTTTGGGACAAATTGTCGATTTTGACGAAAAATATTTTAAAAAATTACGATTTTCAGCCCAAAACAGTTGGCACCACTGTGAGTGTTTATCACCGTAGTAAAGCAATCAGTCAAATTGTTTACCACATGTCTCAGCAGTGTTATTGGATGCTCTTTCATTTCTCCTAAAGTGAAGTCAACTGCTGGTAGTTATTGATTTTGTTTCAGCACGTTTTGTATTTTATAATGAACACAAGTTTACCATCACATAGGAGTATTTCAAAAGTATTTGGAAATAATATAACTTCTAAGCTATTGGTCGTATCGATTTAAAAAGTTTTGGACATTTCTAGAGGAGGTGCTGTTGGATCATTTTCACCATCTTGTCTTTGAGAGATCGTTTTCTGTACGTGTAGCCAGGTTACGGAACTCGCTACCTCACCACCTTAAAAATTTCTCTATTACTCCTTTTACATTTAAAAGATATTTGTTAAATTATTTATCTACTCTATAATGCAAATATTTATCATCTCACTGACAATTTCAAACTCAATGCGTTTTAATTTCTTGTTTGCTATGTATAAAGGGTTGTGCGTTAGGATTTTAATTTTAAGTTTTTTTTTTTTAGTTTCGTTTTAATTATAAGGTTAAGTTTTTATTTGGAATACTAGAGCTCTATTGATTAAATTTCTATCAACATGTTGTCCAGAAAGGCGTTGGTTGATTAAATAAATAAATAAATATAAGTACACCACGATAAATGTTAAAATAAAAACCAAAATAATTAAAAAATATATATATTTTTTATTTTAGAATTTTTAATTAATGATCAATTACATTTAATTTAAGGAATTTAAAAAGAAGCATAGCATTGAAAATAATTATATTTCAGTTAGTTTTAAATAAAATTTTAATTAATTATTAATTAAATAAATTTTTAATTTAAAATAAATTGTTAATTTGCCAATTTGCCGTGGTGCAATGGTTAGCATGCACGCCTTGCATACACAAGGTCGTGGGTTCGATTCCTGCTTCGACCGTTTTTCAGCGGTGGATTATCCCACCTCAGTAATGCTGGTGACATTTCTGAGGGTTTCAAAGCTTCTCTAAGTGGTTCCACCCCAATATGGAACGCCGTTCGGACTCGGTTATAAAATGGAGGTCCCTTGTCATTGAGCTTAACATGGAATCAGGCAGCACTCAGTGATAAGGGAGAAGTTCACCAATGTGGTATCACAATGGACTGCATAGTCTAAGTGAGCCTGATACATCGGGCTGCCACCTAACCTAGTTTGCCAAAATAAAAATATATGAAATTCATTTCGTATATTTGACTAGCTATAGCGATGCAATTTTTTATTTTACCATTACGTCCAGAAATGAAAACAATTTAGGACAAGTTTCAATTGATATTTGTAAAATATATATTAATCCCATCACTGGCTTGTCCTAAAAAGAGTTAATCTCTCAATGCCTACACTGTTAGAAAAATATGTTTTTCATATGTTCCGATATAAACAAAATGTGTTTCGGGCACAATTTTTAAACACAATATATTTAAGTGCAAACATGTAATGTTCCTAAACTAACACAAAATGTTTGGAACACATATGTTAATATGTTAGAATATATTATGTTTGGGGCATGAATGTTTCATAAAAATAATATGTGTGAATGTAAACATATATAAATTTACAAATTTCGAGTAAACATATATATGTTGTGATACTTTATTCAGAGAGCGACAGAGAGAGAGAGAGAGTTAGATGGAAACCGGGAGGGTTGAATAAAAAGATATCAACATAACACAGCGAGAGAATGAAATGAGAGCAATTTCTGTGAAACCGCTTGTATGTTGTTTCGGAAAACTGTTTCATGATAAGGCCAAAAATTTAATATGCTTAAGTCTAAATATTATTTAATTTGAATATTAGAATGAGTATTCGGAATAAAGAGAATAGACATTCGGAACTAAGAGAATAGACATTTGAAAAAAAACCGACATATTTGTATTACAGAAATGAGCACAATCTTCTCTGGGGAATTCTTCCAAGCATATACTATTTTTGGACTCAAAATGCTTCCAAACATATAATATGCTCACATAAAACAAACATATTAATGTTTCGGCAGTATTCAATAATATATGTGCTTCCTGCGAAATATGTTTGGAACATATGTTAGAGAAGCGATTTTTTTGAGGGTGTACAAATCATAGTTATGTATAAATGAAACATATTTTAGGAAAACGTTTTTAAATTAATTTTATATAATTTTCCCAAAATAAATTTTAATTTTGGTGCCTTCAAATTTTCAACATTTGTAAAAAATTTTATTGAATCGCGAATTCTTCATGTCTAGCTTTCTTACTAAAGGACCAGAACTACTATGAATAAATCGCCAAATCTGTTTATAAACATAAATGTTGTCGACGTGGAATGACGCCCATATTCAATGCAATCACACTTAATATATGTACTAGCGTAACCCGGCCCGCTTCGCTGCGCCTTCCGAAGCGTATTTGTAGGAACATTTTGCGTTAACTTAGTCAACCATATTCTTCGTGCTGAAAACAAATTCGAAAAGATTTGAATTCTTTCAAACAAATCGGACTACTTGCTCTTTCGTTTGTAGGTACAAATACGGCGGATATGCATATGTAAAATGGTTCGTCTTAAAAAATGTTCTGTATTCAAGTAGTTGGACAAACTTCTACATTTCTTGTGAATTTTAAGTGTAGTTTGTCAATGAAAGGTATCCTTCTCCTCAACATATCTGAAAATTAAGCACTATATTATAATAACATACAAAGAATTACTGTTTCCCATCTAATAAATCGGAAAAAGCAAAAGTAGTAAACAATTTTACCACATTAACCTTTGCTAAAATGTTGGAAAATGATGCACCCTCTGCCAATTTCATGTAAATTTAAGTTCTTTACTAAAAAGAAGTCTGGCAGAAGCCTGTGCAAAAATCATAAAATTCCCATTTACGGACAGCCCTCTACTTTCAATTTAAGAAAAAAACGGACAAAAGGGAACCCTCTCCCCACCTTCGCTCCACTCTGACCTGATATCGGACTATCACGTACAATATATTAACATAATTTCATAACTACTCAATGGTCCCTATAAAATCAATCGAAGTAAATCGACAAAGTTTATTTCAATTTTCCCCTTCTCCAACCAGATATCGAAAAATCATATACTAATTTAAAAATCATGTATAAATTTAGTCACCTCCTCCCACGTTCCCTGTAAATTTCAAGTAGATCGGAGATGTTTAAATTTTGCTTATTGTTTTAAAGGGACGTCACTTTCCCCGATACAATATCGACAAACACCGTAGTGAATAGCACCCCTAACCTTCCCTGAAAATTCTTGAAACTTTCCTTCGTTCATAACCTTCCTCCACTGCCTTTTTAAATTTCAAGAAAACTTAAGAATTTTTGTTTTTTTTCAGTTTTAGAGGAGGACCTACACCCCGACCAAATATCGAAATGTGATGTAGCGTATCTTTTGTAAACGTCCCAGAAAATGTCAAGCAAATTATAAGCCTAAAGGGGCGGCCTCTCTTCCGTCCAAATATCACAAAATCAGGTATCAACTATTAATATCGTAAACTCTCCCCAGTAAATTTCAAGTAACTTGGTAAAGTTTAATTGTTTCTCTGTATGTAGTTACTTAAGAGAAGCGGATGTCTCCCTATGTCCTTTTATTTTTATCAAAAAAATAGGAACCTGATATAAATATTATAACCTCACTAATTTTTCCGTAAAATTTCAGTCGGGGGAGTTTAGTTTTGTTTTCACTGTACTTTAAAAAAAAGTCGGGCAAAGGGGTGGTGCCCCTCCCCGACCAAATATCGAAAAATAATGTAGCGGATTTTTGTCTAGATGCCAACCCCAACATTCACTGAAAATTTCAAGCAAATCGCATAATTTTGTTCCAAGTTTAAAAAAGTAGGGCAAGGGGGAGGTCCGCCTTCCCCGTCCGCATATGAAACCATCAGGTACCCCATATTAATTCCATAACCTCACCACATGTTCTCTGTAAATCTCAGATAATTTAAAGAATTTTAGTTTTTTCACTGTACTTTAAAAAAAGTCGAACAAAGTGGAGGTTCCCCTCCGCCACCAAATATCGAAATATAATGTAGCGGATCTTTGTCTAGATACCAAACGCAACCTTCAATGAAAATTTCAAGCAAATCGGTCTACTTTGGTCCAATTTTCAAAAAGTCAGACAAAGGGGAGGTCCCCCTCCGCCACCAGGTGTCAAAAAATGAGGTACCCTATTTTCACCACATGAACGCCCCCTACGATCTCTGAAAGTTTCAAGTAAATCGGTTCAGCCGTTTCGGAGCCAACTCGGAACATACAAACAAACAAATAAACAAACATAGATTGAATTTTATATATATAGATACTACCGCGCATTGTTACGATGTCGATTGGTTAACACTGCAAAACACTGCTAACGAACATTGGTATATACGAGCGGTGTTTTTAGTCTCACATATGTATCAATGTAAAAGATCGCATGGTAATTGGTGCCTTACTCACTGCCACCGACAATTTGTGGGTAAGATTGCAATACGAAAAAGCCACCGGTTGCAGTTCTCTGTTAGGGAGCATATTAAAATGCCTGGCTACTCTAACTGAAAAATATCTTATAAAACATAAGTAAGGTCCTAACCTTAATGAAATTATCAAATGAACAACCTAGGAATTGTTTCACAAGTCGAGAGACATGGTCAAATATATTGCATGAATATATACAGTGGCGTGCAGAAATAAGTACATAATTACTCTATTGAATTACTCTATTGAATGCCCCCCGTAGTCGAGTAATACCTATTACCAGCCGGTGTACCGGCATATACTTCAATACAGTATAGGAAATTGGGCATTATTAGGGCGTGTACCAAACGCTCCTTAATACATATCGCTAATACAAGATCTATATTATATAGTTGACGCAATCCTAAAATCGTGCGGGACAGCACAAAATTGATGTGTATATCGAACTATAACCTGTCATCGATGTTCACTACCAAACATTTCATGGTGTGAGCAAAGTTAATCTCGTTACCATTGTATAACGAGTGCAAATTTGACTCATTGTTCGGAGAAAACATCATAGCCTCCCAGCAAAAAATACTTCAGCAGAAAGGGTTTATTTGTGCTTTTTGGTATACAATAAAGTAGGCAGTGCATCCACACTGCATGTATCAGTGGCAATAACGTAAACGAGTAATCAAACTAGTTTATGATCATTCGTTTACGTTATTGCAACAAATTCATGCAGTATAGATGCGTGAAAGGAAACTGAAGATTATATGTCACTTCTGAGCAATATTGCTATTGAAATGAGCAATTATATCAGCGCTTTGTAGAGGCTGCTCTAAATCGGGACATCGCCCACAAAAATCAGCGCTGATTCGGTTGTTTTGTAAGCAGTTGGTCCTGCCTCTATCCCTTACAATCCTGTTGAAATAGTGCTCCATTTTTTGCTGGGCTTTGTCTTTGCAGAATTGACACTAAGACAATTCACGGACATCGAGACCCAACAAAGAGCAAAATTTTTCTGATTCAATCACGAAATTAATTGATCCAATTAATTTTTTAATTGAAATGTCTTCAATCACGAAAATGATAGTATCAATCACAGTTTTAATTGGGCATAGAAAAAATTCTTGATTAAAATATTAATTGATGTCATTAGCAATTTTCAATTAATTTTTTAATTGATTCAATTAAAAATTTAATTGATTTTGAATGCAAACCCCAATTAATTTTTTATTTAAAAAGGTAACTATTTTCAATTACTTTCTGAATTGGCTTAGAGTTTTTATTTGGATTAAGAAATGTTCATCACTTTTTTTTAACTGACTTAGTCTTCCGAATTTGATTAAAAAGTTAATTGTATCAATTAATTTTTTAATTAAAAATTTTAAAATTTTCAATCATTGACTTAATTAACTCTATGTTCTATCTTGATTAAAAAGTTAATTGTATCAATTAATTTATTAATTGAAAAAATATTGAACTTCAATTAACTTTTTAATTGGAAATAGTTTGGTGATATTTTTTTCTGTGTAGGCGTAAGGTGTGCACCAAGCATCATGGAATTATTCGTGTCTGTTCTAGTACACACATGTACAATTTTCGTGTGGTGTCACACTTAAAAGGTGTTCTGGCCAACACTATACACCGTCATAGACCTGAAAAATGTACACGAACATTTCTTTTGTGTAGGCTTAGTGTACAGCCATCGTATGCAAAGTTATAAGCTTTTATAACAAATAAATAACAGATTCTGAAACTTTAATATGTTTTTGAAAAATATTTGCAAATTTTATTGGGAAAGTCACTTATATATGGCAGAAACCACGATTTTAAAAATCCATCTAAAATTTGAACCGAAATTTCCTCTGATTTGTGTATAAATTTTGGGGTTTTTTTAATCAGCTGATTTTCAGTGTGTTCGAAAGTATAATGTTGCCACAAGTTAACACAAAAAAGTTTTAAGCAAAATTATCTTTGATTTTTGTGAATACTATCCGCTTTCCTAAACAAATCAAAAGTCTTTTTGAAAATATAAGGTAATTAAATTATAACTTTTACAAAATCATTGGGCTAAGAAAAGTGAATTTTACCAAATTTATTGCATGAAAAGTATGGCATCTTCAATTCTGCAGTGTTCTCCCAATAAACACAAACGTTTGAAAAATACTAAAATGCAATAATTTTTCAAACATTTTTTCAAAGGATTAGGGTAATATTCAAGTTGAGAAATTGTTGAGAAAATCGCGTTCTCAACAAAAAACAGACATTACCCTCAACAGTAAAATTCAACACAATAGCAATAATCTCTCAATTGTAATCCTCAAATTGAAATGCATTGCTACTCAATAATTTCTCAAACAGTTTCCAATGTGAGACAAATTAAAAATTAATATTGCTGCGAATATTTTCTAACCACAATTTGCATGAAAGTCAATCCCAGTTCTTACTGAAAGTCAACACTAAATTTCTAGTGATTTTGTACATTTTATTAATTTTTTCGTTAAAAATATAATAATATTAAAAATAACATTAACAATATATAAAAATAATAATATGTTATAATACCAATCAAAACATAATTATCTTATTAAAGGTATTAATAGCTAAAACTATCAATACAACTTTAAATAACTTAAACATTTTTCATGTATAATTTCCCCCATAATGTTGGTGTCACATAACTGTTAATTAATTCATTATTAATTAATATGCTGACAATTTCAAATAATTACTATCGAGGAACTTGATGGCCTGCGTGTTAGAATAGATTCCATCAAGAGGAATTCACAAAATATCAAACTGATGACGGAATGTAAATTGATGTAATGCACATTTTCATCCAGAAGTTCTTGATTTAGGAACTGTTGCACTTTGTTTTGTTGTTGTTGTTGTTGTAACAGTTTATTGTGATCTCATCCATTTCATGTTATACGCTTGGTACATCAGCTTGTTGGCAGATCAAGGAACTCTGCGACTAAGGTGTGGTGTGTCCAGAGTGATCTGGTGGTAAGTCGGGTTGGTTTGGCTGGACAAGAGAAAAGATGACGCGTGTCGTGTGGCCCTTGGTTGCAAACTGGACAAACGTCAGCTACGCTGCTATCAATCACCGATAAGTAGGAATTGAGGCGGCTGCACTTGCCTGATCTTAATTGGGCCAAAACTACCCTAGTCTGCCGTGGGAGGTCTCTTTCCTCCGGTGCTATGGGCGGTGGTCGGACTCCAAGAACAGGATTAACCTTGTAGCTTCTCACCGCTTCAGCTACAGTATCCTCATGAATCCTGTTCAAACCTGCCTGGTACGCTGCTTGATCTAGAGGCTCTCTTTTATAGCGCTGGATCTCGCGCTCTAGATTATGTATATCAACCCTTACGTTCCTGGGTGGTGGTTGTGTATCCATAAGATGGTGGTTTGGATGATTACTTTGTTTTAATTGGTTGCACTTTGCAAGTTTTCTGGAATCTTTTCTTTGTTGTTTCCTTCATCATTTTTTCACCGGTCAACATCTTCCAAGAATATAACATCCAATGATTTTAGTTTTCTGCAAAACAATCGAGTTTTGTGATTTCCATTACGTTTTCATTTCACTTTTTATTTTGACTTACCAATTATAATTACCGTTTTGGATTAATTTCAGTTTTATGTCAATAAAAATAACTGAGCACGTACTTCGTGGCACAAAATGTATTGAAAACCACAAAATTCCTCAAGAACGTTGGTGTCACAAAATTGTTGTAAAACTCATTAAAATTCGGGAAATTAGCAAGGAACTTGATGACTAGAAAGTTAGAATAAATTTCCAGCAATTTCAATTCACAAAATATCAAATTAAACCGATGATGCGATGTAAATTAAACTATATGCGTGATGCGAATTATCACCCAGTAGTTGATATGGAAAAGCATAAATACCAAGTTTAATTCATTGTACTTTGATTTATGGAAACTTTCTCTTTTCGATAAGCCACCATCATTTTTCATTGGTCAACCTCTTAATGTTTCCAAGAATGCAGCATCCAAATATTTTAGTTTTCTGCAATGAGATTTAAATTTAGTGACTTCTCTAAAGTGTTGATTTAATTTTTCATATTGACTTACCAATTATTATAAACTATTTGAAGCAGTTCCAGTTACTTGTCCAACATTTTTTCATCGGTCAGCTTTTTAATGTTTTAAAGAACGTAGAATCCATAATTTTAGTTTTGGGCAAAGAGATATAATTTAGTGTCTTCCTTAAAGTTTCATATCATTTTTTTATTTTCACTTACGTATTATTAGAAACTATTTGGAGTAAATTCAGTTTTTTGTCTAAAATCTTTTTTATTTCTTTCAATTGACCACGAACTTCGTTGCACAAACAAGTATTGAAAACCACATGGTTTTTTTCGTTGCATTTTAGGGTAGTGTTTTGTCAAAGTTTTCTCATATGATCTTCAACCCCTTTTCAAAGATTTCGTCAACATTTTGGCAAATTGGAAGTAATTCGCAAACAATTTGAAGATGTATTGAATATGAGCTGTTTCAAGTCAAGTTGAATTTATGTTGATAATTATAGTTACCCTCAAACTGAAAAGTTGTTGCATTTGAAAAACGCTCATCCTGTGTTTATTGGGCTTGGTGCAAAAATCACTGAGCAAATTAAAAAAAAACTAACGCCGCCAATATCTTTCTGCACATGGAGGCCGCCACGATAGAAAATTTGTTTGCAATATTATTGTAAATACTTAAGCAATAGAAATGAGAAAAACCTTAATAGAATAGTTAATTATGCCCACTATAATTAAATTTCCTTTAATGTATGGATGTTAAAAACTGTTTGACCAAAACCAAAATAAAAACTTCTCCGCCGTCAAAAACAAAAACGAGAACGTCACGGTGATCGTTTGTTCATGAGTACATTGAGGAGGGATAGAAAAAAAAAACAAATCAAAACAAAGGTAGAAATCGCCTTCTTATTTGTTCTTGATAAAATGCTCTTGTCCTTACATTATTCACTGCTAACCGTCAGGCATTTTATGGCTTTGAATTACGCACTTACTTTTAATTTTTTATGTTTATACTGGCAAAATATGTTTTGTTTATAATTTCTGTCTGCAAATAATATGGCTTGCAGAAAAAATCAGCTGTCACATTTTGCGATTAAAAGTCCGAAAAAAGTGTTCACACGTGTCACTCAGAACAACTAACTTTGTGTGTGGTGTGTAGAAAGTGTATAGTGTGGTGCACAATGGGGTGTGACCCAGAACAGGCATGAATATTTTTTGATAAAGTTCCCTTGACTTTATTCATTTTTTGCGTACGTTAGTTAAATACAATTTTTTAGAGGAAAGCAATATGCACAAATAAATCATAAAGACTTACCAAAATTCGTGGGTTCAGAATTACTTAAATTTTACCAAAAATCCACGCATCTTGAACTTCGTGTGGCACTTAAGACATTTTTGCAATTTTTAACTCTAATTTTTTCCTTAAAACTACGAAAATTTCTTCAATAAATGAAACAAAAAATAACAAACAATAAAATTTCTTAAATTTGGTGGCGTGATGTCGGCATTTGAAATACATTTTACTTAAAATTTTATGGAATTAGCCAAAAATTTTCTAAAATTAACCAAAAATCTCTTTCCTCGTTGGTTCACTGTTTTTTGAGTATACCTTGGATCAGTCCCATTTCAACTCATAATAAAATGCGCCAAAATATATAAGTGATTACAAATTAGATGATCTTATGCTTTAACTGCCTGGGGTGAATTAATTTCCTCCTAGGATATGAGTATGTAAATGTAATCCGTAGCGATGCCAATTTACAAATTGTTATTACTTTGTGATTAGAAGTACAGGGTAGTGAGAGTTTTTGCTGGGTAGTATTAGTAAACTCGATGATCTGTTAAAGCACCAATCATATCCGCAATCTTAATTTAGCATAAGAAATATTACAGTACAAATATATGTACACAGAAAAAAATATCACCAAAATATTTCCAATTAAAAAGTTAATTGAAGTTGAATGTTTTTTCAATTAATAAATTAATTGATACAATTAACTTTTTAATCAAATTGGGAAGACTAAGTCAGTTAAAAAAAGTGATGAACATTTCTTAATCCAAATAAAAACTCTAAGCCAATTCAGAAAGTAATTGAAAATAGTTACATTTTTAAATAAAAAATTAATTAGGGTTTGCATTCAAAATCAATTAAATTTTTAATTGAATCAATTAAAAAATTAATTGAAAATTGCTAATGACATCAATTAATATTTTAATCAAGAATTTTTTCTATGCCCAATTAAATCTGTGATTGATACTATCATTTTCGTGATTGAAGACATTTCAATTAAAAAATTAATTGGATCAATTAATTTCGTGATTGAATCAGAATTTGTTTTTTGTGTGTAATTAAAAAGTGACAAATTTACCTCCAAAGTGCCGCAATGGTAACACTGATTTCCACACGAAATTTAAATTATATAGTTTTACTATATTTTGCCCACACTAGTATATGAATAAAATACGAACTTCGAACATATTGTCCCAATCAACAAACACACAACTTAAGATATTTGAGCATTTTTGTATTTAATCAAAAAGAGTTCTTATGAATACGATGACACCAGTAGATATATTTACATGCTAATATTTTTACATGAATAACACTTAAAATGTAATAATATAAACTATGTGATTTCCATAGACCAACAATATACAATTAATTTGAGGTTCAAACTTTATAAATATACTTAGCAACATTTGTATTTCCTGAGTTAATGTAATTCTTGTATATGATGAAAGTTATATAAAAAGCTTCTTAAGATTTGCCATTTGCGTTTTATTATAATTGATTAGTAACTGTTTTGCTCGATTTAATTCACTTAGTATTTGGTTATTATCCGGTATCAAGTCATGAGCCTTTTTTAAGTTAATAATGGCATCTTCATAGTTCTTCAAAGCAATTTGTGATTGTCCTAAACGATAATGGGCCTTGCCACATTTGGGATCTAAACGCAATGCTTCACGACAAGAATAAAGGGCATTTGTATAATTGTTTAGTTTAATTTCTACTGCAGCCATATTAAGATTGTTGAGAACAGAGAAACTATCCAGTTTTTTAAGATCCTCGTCGGAGCATTTGAGATGCTGCAACTCTTGCCATTCATATCGTTTATGCAGCATATTATAATAGCGATTGGCTTTACGATATTTTTGCCTGGCTTTGTAGTATTGCTGTTTGGCAAAGAAATAATTGCCTGCATTTCGTATTTTCGTAAGTATTTCCACTAGTTCGTCGGACTAAAAATTTGACTATGTTTGAAATGTGGACAAAATTGTTAATTGTTCGATCGATAGATACCGTAAATTCTTTAAACTTATCCTCCCAATCTTGGGGGTAGGGGGGTAGACACTCATTCGTTTCATCTTGGTCTTTGATACCCCAATCTTGTCCAGGTTGTATTTCTCCACAATCCACAATAACAATTTCCTAAGTTACATGGGAATAGATTTAATATAGAACTTTTTATTTAGTAAATACTTACAGTTGTTGGGACACCATCATCACTGGTATTTTGGTCCATTTCTCCCATAATACCTAATCCCCTTAAGACTTTGCCCACTACCACATTTTGTCCATTTAGATTATCGCATGCCATAGATGTTATGAAGAATTGTGAACTATTGGTATTCGGTTGTCCGAAATTCGCCATGCTAACGACACCTTCATCCGAATGCTGCATAGTAAGCCAATGGAAAAAGTTAGATCAAGATAAACAACCCAATGATAACGTTATTTATGATGGACGGTGGAATGGATTGAATGAAGACAAAACGATTGCTTAATATCTAGGTAATTATTAAACCTGACAAAAAACTTATTTTCAGCAGAGATGGTCTGTCGGAAACTATGACTTACTTTACTATACGTCAAGAACATCCTAATATGTCAGGGTATAATAACTTTGATCTGCCAAAAAATGTGCCTACCAGAAATATTGTTTATAGACCGCGTAAAATATATACCGATGGACTCAGAATCACCTCCTGAATAGATCTAGCCTTTCGTCTGTCCATGTATTTGTTGTTCGCAGGATTCTGGCCGCAATTATTAAACGATTTTAATGAAATTTGGTACATGGCGTGTTTTTAGAACAAGGACGAAAGCTATTGAATTTGGAAAAAACCATATTAGATATAGCCGCATTTTCCTAAATTTGGCCTTAAACTCCTTATTTATTGATTGATCTTACTCAAAGTTGTTTCACTCTAATATTCTATAGTACTAACCTTATGTGCAAAAAATAATGAAAATCGGTTTAGATTTAAATATAGCTCCCATATACACACAAAAAAATTTCACGAAAATTTTTCCAATTAAAATTTTAATTGAGTTTTAAAAAATATTCAATTAAAAATTTAATTGATTCAACAAATTTTTTAATTGAAACAAAAATCAATCACAAAAATAATAGTATCAATTAATTTTTTAATTGGATCAATTAACTTTTTAATTGACTTTCAATTAATTTTTTAATTGATACTATCATTTCTGTGATTGAAGACATTTCAATTAAAAATTAATTGGACCAACTAATTTCGTGATTGAATCAGAAAATTTTTTTTTGTGTGTTTGTATATGTATCGCCCGATTTTCCAAAATTTGGTCATAATACCCTTATTTATTAACCGAACCAATTCAAATTTAGCACAAAGTAACCTTCTGTAATATCAACCAAACCTGCAAAATATAATTCAAATCGCTTCAGGTGTAGATATAATTCCCATGTGGCGCCCAATTTTCAAAAATAGCCCTTAATAGCCATATTTTTTCCATAGTGCCCTCATTTATTAAACGATCTTACTCAAATTTAGCACAAGATAACCTTCTGTGGCATCAACCAAACCAGGAAAATATCATCTGAATCGGTTCGGATTTAGATATAGCTCCCATATTTATACATCGTCCGATTTTCACAAATTTGGCCATAATACTCCTATTTATTAACCAATGTTACTCAAATATCAAATTTTGAAGTATTAGCCGATCGTAGTTAGACTACAACGTAGCTCTTAAATAAATAATTTCCCCATGTTTCACAAATTTGGATTTATTACCCACACTAATTGAGCGATTTCCTCTTTTTTAATAATGGACTCAATATTAGTGGCATGCTAACTCTGTAGATGCACAATCAACTATAGCTTCTAATATCAAACATTTCTGTTCAGATTGTTATAAAACTCCCCCTTAATATTGTTAAATATTGAAATGTGGTTTATCTCCCAAACCTATACCCCACAAACAATGTTTTCTAATTCAGTAGGGGTGGTTTAGGGTATGATATAGTCGGTCCCGCCCGACTTTCTACTTTACTTACTTGTTTTTGTATTACATCCAACTGAGAATCGAAGCTTTATATATCGAAAAGATAATTAAGATCAAATAACAAAATCGGGTAATAGATTTATATCAGGCCAAAATTCAAGTGGATCTGAAGAAATTTTCTTTTCCAAGAGGCTGCGGAAGTCAAATGTGGAGAACGGTTTATATGTGGGCCATACCTGAAATGGTCCTATATGGCCTATTGGCAATACCATCCGATTATTTTAAACAGACAGCTTGTTCGCAATTTCAAAATTTCACTACGACCAATAACATACAGTGTGACTGATATGCAATGCAACAAGGTAAATCAATTTGCTTTTTTCTATTTGAATTTATTGTTCAAAGAAATATAAACAAATTGTACACACCCAAAGGTCCCAGGGCAAAAGTCAAACAGATTGAGAGCGGTCATTGTTCTGTAGAAATCAAGCGATGATTCTCCTTTTTAAGCCATGGTTGACGCGAGCTAAGTGCAATGGTTCTGTGTCCTATTAGAATGTGTATGGTATATGGCCGAAATGTTGGTCGGTCCAGGACTTCAATACTTTTTAGGGCATTCTGCCCATGATATACGGTAATTATTTTGACAGCATGGTAGATTAATACGAGTTGGGAGCGGTCATCACCCGTTA
This sequence comes from Haematobia irritans, assembly GCF_050003625.1. Taxonomy (NCBI): domain Eukaryota; kingdom Metazoa; phylum Arthropoda; class Insecta; order Diptera; family Muscidae; genus Haematobia; species Haematobia irritans. Next base: position 174,626,376 of record NC_134400.1, read on the forward strand.
TGGCGACCTACACCATTACAATCGGCGGCGCTTGAGTTTTGGCTGCCAATCGAAGGTGTACATTTTCAGCTGACCTCTTCGGTAAGTAAACCCTATCATTTTGTTTGTCCCCTACTCAATTTGGGATGACTGCTCATCACAGAAAACCAAATTCGTTTACTGACCACTTTCGTGCAAGCAAAGCTACTCCGTTGCTTTTTGCAGTCGAACTTTTTGGTGGGGTCGTTGAGCTCTTGCTCTCTTAATGTTTTCGAACAAGTTTCAGATGTTCTATTTCAGATTTATGTTATATGAGGGGTTTTCCTATGCTAACACTCATCAAAAATTTGGTTGAAAAATTTTAGAGCATTAATTTCAAACAATTTCGCTACAATCTAAATTGAAGAAATTTCCACATTACATCAATTTCCAAATCGCACCAATGTTCAACTACTTTCACACTTGTTAGCAGACTTGCTGCTATAGAAAAATACTGTCACACCGAAAAAAAAACTGTTAAAATAACAATAATTGGTCCTTCGAATCATAGCAGCAGACTTTTCCTACTATTAGCAGACATTTTTCTATAGGTGCACCTTCTGGAGTTCCATTTAGCAGGAAATGATCGTTTATCGAATTTGGATAGCTACAACTATCTAGCAAAGTAACCACGAAATTATCGATATCCTGAGATGAGTATGAATTAACGAAAAATTTCGTCAACTTACCTCTAGTGTGAAATTTTCATCCTCGAATACAGGACCATATATACTTTCACCACCAGTACCATCATTATTAACTACATCACCACTCTGCGCCACATAAACTCTGGTGATTTTATGAAAATGTATGCCCTTGTAATGTAATGGCTTACCTAATTTTCCAATACCCTTTTCACCCGTACAAAGAGCGCGAAAATTTTCAGCCGTTTTCGGTACCACATCTTTGCGGAGTTCTATAATCATACGTCCAGCTAATTAGGGATTAAGAAAATGCAAAACACTTAGCACACTGGAATACGTCCGGCAAACCACAAAACATTACCAAATTCATTATCTATGCTAATATCTAAGAAAACAATTGGATTAGTTGAATTGTGTGGAAATAGAAGAGGCCTATTCATGTTTCCATACAAAATTTTGAACAACTGTTGAATTGAAAGAGCAAAACAACCGACGAGGAGTAGACAATAAAATGCCGAATATTGTTTTTAGCACAAACAACAACAGTTGAGATAGTAGCGTTGCCACATTAAATTTATTGCAAAAACAGCTGTGCTCTAGCATGGTATAATAACACTGAAGAAGAATGATTTATTAATGAGGTCGTGGCAATGGAGCAGCGCATATAGTTTTGTAGTCGTGAAATTAAGAACATTCAAATTTATTTTTAAAAATTGTAATCGTTTTCTGGGCTTTTATACTCTGCACGACTGTGCACATGTTTGTAACATCCAGAAACAGACGAGTCGATTTATTGATGTGTATTTCGCTGTCTGTCCGCTTGTTTTAATACGATCGGCAATGAACATAAACACGTGTTTTGGGTCATAATAGATCCCAGTTGATTGATTCAGATGTAGATATAGCTTTCTTATATATCTTTCAACCGATATGCACTAATACGGCCCTGCCCTGCCAGCATTTCAATGTTCCATTTCATCCTCATCGCTACCACAGACTCGTAAGTGACACTGCAACAATCGCCAACTGTGATAGTATTTTGCCATCACTATTCGCCATTTTATATTTTGTGAAACATCAAGCGCAACTGGCTTATTACCCTGGCAACATTTTTTGAATTTGGGGGCGCTTCTGAGAATCCCCACTACGTCGAAAACAATCATATACGACATCAAAAACTCGTCGGAAAAGCGCCGTCACTATTGAGAAGTTGTACCACGCCAAGTTACTACGAAAAAGTTTCTCATCAGTGCAATTATTAGGTGCCTATTTAGATCAATTTCGAAGGACGCCAATAAGAACCCTTGCAAACTATCAGAAAAAGTGCATTTTAAGATAATTGTAGAAGAATCATTGTGGTCAAGTAAAACACGATTGTGTAGATGTTTATTGATTTGATTAAACATTTATAATTTCTTATAAATATAACATTTTTCGGTTTATCTCATCACATTTAACATAATTTTTTGCATTAATAAAACAATGATGTTGAGTTTTAAGTAGCAAGTTACATATTGCAGCGTCTATCAGCCAGTTTGTTTATTTTCGATGGAGACAGCGTGCCTGGAAAAATATTTGATAAACGATCACTTTATTCTATTTGGAAAGTCGAAAATTGTTCACCATATACCTTTCACAATTTTAAGCGTAATATCTATGTTTTCAGAACTTTATTTTCGTTTTTATTTAAATAAAATATAACAAGCTGGTTGCGCTTGGCATTTCACAAAAAATAAAATGGCTCTTCTAACAGTAGTGATGGCAACATACTTTCATGTACATTTTGTACTTTTTGATATGCTTCCCCCATCACAGTTCGCGATGGTTGTGGTGACATTTACGAGTCTGTGGTAGCGATGAGGATGAAATGGAACTTTGAAATGCTGGCAGGGTATAATTTATTTCAATGAAAACGAAAATAAAGTGCTGAAAACATAGTTATTACGCTCAAAATTGTGAAAAGTAAATTGGTGAACAATTTTTGACTTTCCAAATGGAATAAAGTGATAGTTTTTCAAATATTTTTCCAGACACGCTACCTCCATTGGAAATAAAAGTACTGGCTTATATACGCTACAACATTTAACTTACAACTTGTAACTCAACATCAATCTCTTATTAATGTGTGTCATAAAAATGTGTTAAATGTGATGTGATAGTCGTATAAATGTTATATTTATGAGAATTTATAAATGTTTCATAAAATTAATAAACATCTAAAAAATCGTGTTTTACTTGACCACAATGATTCTTTTACAACTATCTTAAAATGCACTTTGTCTGATTGTTTGAAGGGGCTCTTATTGGCGTCCTTCTAAATGTATCCAGAAGGGCTCCTAATAATTGCACTCATGCGATACTTTTTTGTAGTAATTGGCGTGGTACAACTTCTCAATAGTGACGGCGCTTTTCCGAGGAGTTTTGGATATCGTATACGACTGTTTTCGACGAAGTGGGGATTCTCAGAAGCGCCCTCAAATTCAAAAAATGTTGGCAGGGTGAAGACCAACAGTTCACCTTGATTTGATTCGATCAAATCCACGTCTCAGTGGTAGAGAACTTGGTCGTTAAGTTCACGAGATATCGCGAGAACGTATACAACACATATTGACAAATGAGTTTGGCCTAAAGCTATTGAAGTCTCAAAAAGTGAAGTTCCAAAAAACCCACCGATGCACAAAAAAGTAGATTTGAAAGACACAAGGATTTGCTTCCTTGTACTAAAGAGGCAAGTTACGGAATTTAGTTTTCTCCGATTACATTTCAAATTGAGGAGTTTATGAACAAAACAAGTATATACGGCCGTAAGCCCGGCCAGGCCGAATCTTAAATACCCACCACCATGAATCAAATATTAGGGTTTCCTTTGAAATTTCAGGGGGGTTTGAGGACAAATCAAGCAGAGCAGTTCAACCAATACACTTCCCCGAGATACATTTAAAGATTTTACCTACACGGATGAAAAAGACTGTTTTTCATATGTTTGGCTATAAACATTATATGTTTGGAACACAAAATTTTAAACACAATATTTTTGAGTGCAAGCATATAATGTTCATAAACTAGCATAACATGTTTGGGACATATATGTTAATATGTTAGAACATATTATGTTTGGGACATAAAATGTTTGTAAATATAATATGCTTGGATGCAAACATATATTAATTTAGAAATAGCCTATAAACATATATGTGTTTAGTAGCTTGGAGCGCTATTTAACAGGGAGCGATATTGAATTAAGTTGGTGGTTGTTGCTTGTTATTACAAAATTAACTTTTATTTTTCGTTGGGCAATTGATCAGCTACTTCTTTGATCTTTACAAACTGTTTGGTCCGCTGTTCGAATCCCCGTCCGGCAAAAGGTAAAATTAAATTAAAAACCAGTAAGGAAAGTCTAAAGTCGGGCGGGGCCGACTATATTATACCCTGCACCACTTTGTAGATCTAAATTTTCGATACCATATCACATCCGTCAAATGTGTTGGGGGCTATATATAAAGGTTTGTCCCAAATACATACATTTAAATATCACTCGATCTGGAAGAATTTGATAGACTTCTACAAAATCTATAGACTCAAAATTTAAGTCGGCTAATGCACTAGGGTGGAACACAATGTTAGTAAAAAACAAACTTATTATACCATGTACCACAGTAGTGGTGAAGGGTATAAATATATGGGAAACGTTTAAATCTGAAGCAATTTTAAAGAAACTTCGAAAAAGTTTATTTATGATTTATCGCTCGATATATATGTATTAGAAGTTTAGGAAAATTAGAGTCATTTTTACAACTTTTCGACTAAAGGCCGGTACTCTGTTTGTTGGTGCGAAAAAAGTTCCACTCAATCATTGTTTCGCGTTGAAAAATGATAGTGTTGACAATATATTTTGAGGGGGAAAACAGCCATTTTGGGACTTTTTTGCGTTTATTTCGTCGAAATGTATTGACAACATCGTAGACTGTCACGAAATGATTACATATACATACACAACTAGTGGCTCGATTTACACACACACGCATACAAAATAAATAATTTGAAAAAGAAGAAGCAGGCGAAGTTATTTTACAAATATCTTTGGAATTAAAAAACTAATTTTACAGTGCTGCATTTTATTTTTTGGAACATAGCAATTAATTCTTGTGATTCCATTCATTGCTACCTCGGTACTATACATGTTGGTTGAAGTGCTAATGCTTGTTTTGGAACATCAATTGCTGTGCCTCCTTTTGTTGAAATTATGTTTTGTGTTTATTGTCCCGATGCCCAGTACAAATGAAACAATTGTAAAATATAATTCACAAAATAGAGCTTTTATTTTGTTAACATTTGTCTTTAAATTTCATGTTATATATGTACATTATTTATATTCTACCATATAGTAGAAGGAGCGGCTAGATATTGTTGGTAGTTTATTATGGAAATACAGCTCCATGTTATACTTTGTTTTATCAATCATCAGATTACATTTTTAAATAATAATCAGACCCACTTTTGTGTTATAAATGCACAAAAATCAGTTTAATAAATAAATTATTTCTTAATTCACATTGCAAATGGCGCCATTTTATGAAAATACTGACTACGCGAGTTACGTCAGTTTTTCAACTCGAAAAAAACAAAGTACCACAAATGGAAAAAATTTCGCTAGTTTTTCGCATGTTTTGGTTTTGTATGGAGTTTCAATGCGAAAACCGAACAGAGTACCGGCCTTAAGCAGTGACGATTTTACAAGGACAATGTTTTGTCGAAATCAGAAAAACATATATATGGGAGCTATATCTAAATCTGAACCGATTTCAACCAAATTTGGCACGCATAGTTACAACGCTAATTCTACTCCCTATGCAAAATTTCAACTAAATCGGAGCAAAAAATTGGCCTCTGTGGGCAAATGAGTGTAAATCGGGCGAAAGCTATATATGGGAGCTATATCTAAATCTGAACCGATTTTGCTCATATTTTGCAAGTTTTTCGAGACTCATAAAATATTCGGATGTACGGAATTTGAGGAAGATCGGTTGATATACACGCCAATTATGACCAGATCGGTGAAAAATATATATGGCAGCTATATCTAAATCTGAACCGATTTTTTCCAAAATCAATAGGGATCGTCTTTGAGCCGAAACAGGCCCCTATACCAAATTTTAGGACAATCGGACTAAAACTGCGAGCTGTACTTTGCACACAAAAATACATCAACAGACAGACAGACAAACGGACAGACAGACGGACAGACAGACAGACAGACGGACATCGCTAAATCGACTCAGAATTTAATTCTAAGCCGATCCGTATACTAAAAGGTTGGTCTATGATTACTCCTTCTTGGCGTTACATACAAATGCACAAACTTATTATACTCTGTACCACAGTAGTGGTGAAGGGTATAAAAATATGGGAAACGTTTAAATCTGAAGCAATTTTAAGGAAACTTCGAAAAAGTTTATTTATGATTTATCGCTCGATATATATGTATTAGAAGTTTAGGAAAATTAGAGTCATTTTTACAACTTTTCGACTAAGCAGTGACGATTTTACAAGGAAAATGTTGGTATTTTGACCATTTTTGTCGAAATCAGAAAAACATATATATGGGAGCTATATCTAAATCTGAACCGATTTCAACCAAATTTGGCACGCATAGCTGCAATGCTAATTCTACTCCCTGTGCAAAATTTCAACTAAATCGGAGTTAAAAATTGGCCTCTGTGGTCATATGAGTGTAAATCGGGCGAAAGCTTTATATGGGAGATATATCCAAATCTGAACCGATTTCAAGCAAATTTGGCACGCATAGTTACAACGCTAATTCTACTCCCTATGCAAAATTTCAACTAAATCGGAGCAAAAAATTGGCCTCTGTGGGCAAATGAGTGTAAATCGGGCGAAAGCTATATATGGGAGCTATATCTAAATCTGAACCGATTTTGCTGATATTTTGCAAGTTTTTCGAGACTCATAAAATATTCGGATGTACGTAATTTGAGGAAGATCGGTTGATATACACGCCAATTATGACCAGATCGGTGAAAAATATATATGGCAGCTATATCTAAATCTGAACCGATTTTTTCCAAAATCAATAGGGATCGTCTTTGAGCCGAAACAGGACACTATACCAAATTTTAGGACAATCGGACTAAAACTGCGAGCTGTACTTTGCACACAAAAATACATCAACAGACAGACAGACAGACGGACAGACAGACAGACAGACGGACATCGCTAAATCGACTCAGAATTTAATTCTAAGCCGATCCGTATACTAAAAGGTTGGTCTATGATTACTCCTTCTTGGCGTTACATACAAATGCACAAACTTATTATACTCTGTACCACAGTAGTGGTGAAGGGTATAAAAATATGGGAAACGTTTAAATCTGAAGCAATTTTAAGGAAACTTCGAAAAAGTTTATTTATGATTTATCGCTCGATATATATGTATTAGAAGTTTAGGAAAATTAGAGTCATTTTTACAACTTTTCGACTAAGCAGTGACGATTTTACAAGGAAAATGTTGGTATTTTGACCATTTTTGTCGAAATCAGAAAAACATATATATGGGAGCTATATCTAAATCTGAACCGATTTCAACCAAATTTGGCACGCATAGCTACAATGCTAATTCTACTCCCTGTGCAAAATTTCAACTAAATCGGAGTTAAAAATTGGCCTCTGTGGTCATATGAGTGTAAATCGGGCGAAAGCTTTATATGGGAGATATATCCAAATCTGAACCGATTTCAAGCAAATTTGGCACGCATAGTTACAACGCTAATTCTACTCCCTATGCAAAATTTCAACTAAATCGGAGCAAAAAATTGGCCTCTGTGGGCAAATGAGTGTAAATCGGGCGAAAGCTATATATGGGAGCTATATCTAAATCTGAACCGATTTTGCTGATATTTTGCAAGTTTTTCGAGACTCATAAAATATTCGGATGTACGTAATTTGAGGAAGATCGGTTGATATACACGCCAATTATGACCAGATCGGTGAAAAATATATATGGCAGCTATATCTAAATCTGAACCGATTTTTTCCAAAATCAATAGGGATCGTCTTTGAGCCGAAACAGGACACTATACCAAATTTTAGGACAATCGGACTAAAACTGCGAGCTCTACTTTGCACACAAAAATACATCAACAGACAGACAGACAGACGGACAGACAGACGGACAGACAGACAGACGGACAGACAGACGGACAGACAGACGGACGGACAGACAGACAGACGGACATCGCTAAATCGACTCAGAATTTAATTCTAAGCCGATCCGTATACTAAAAGGTTGGTCTATGATTACTCCTTCTTGGCGTTACATACAAATGCACAAACTTATTATACCCTGTACCACAGTAGTGGTGAAGGGTATAAAAATCATATAATTGAATAATTTCTCCTACAATGTTTGTATTACAGAAAAAGGTGCTAAGAACTAAAAAATCTCGTGGAAGTGAGAAAGATGTGGGGGAATATACAATTAGGCAGAAACAAAATTTTGAGCATTCAGGTCGAAAACCTATGTTGTTAGCACCTATATTAGCTGTTTATTTTCATAATTCATTATGATTGTAAATATATAAATAATAAATAAAATTTTGAGCACAATATTGTTTGGGAGAATTTTTTTAAGCTTATAATATTTTTGGGTGCAAAATGCTTCCAAACATATTATATGTTCACATAATAACATATTGTTTTTTGGAAGAAAACATTATTGAATTTGGATGCAAAAATACAAAATGTGTGGAACTTAGACTACCCAAACATATATTGTTTAGACCAATATGCTTTCAAACATATTATATATTGGAAGAGATCAAACATATAAATGTTTGGGCAATACCCAAAAATGTATATGCTTGAAGCAAAATATGTTTGGGAGTATATGTTACAGAAGCGATTTTTTGTGAGGGTGTATGAAGACTATATCAGATTCTGGATTTTTAAGAACCATTTTTGTTTTAGAGGAATCATTAACATCTCTTGTAAGTGTGCAAGAAAATTATAAAATAACGTCTTGATTTGAAATCTCTTAAATCTGTAGATTTTCACCCGAGAAGCAAAGTATGGAAATACCCTCAAGAAGTGAAATTTGAGGCAAATTTTTTATAACTCGTTTTTATACCCTCCATCATAGGATGGGGGTATATTAACTTTGTCATTCCGTTTGTAACACATCGAAATATTGCTCTAAGACCCCATAAAGTATATATATTGGGTCGTGGTGAAATTCTGAGTCGATCTGAGCATGTCCGTCCGTCCGTCTGTTGAAATCACGCTAACTTCCGAACGAACCAAGCTATCGACTTGAAACTTGGCACAAGTAGTTTTTATTGATGTAGGTCGGATGGTATTGCAAATGGGCCATATCGGTCCACTTTTACGTATAGGCCCCATATAAACCGATCCCCAGATTTGGCTTGCGGAGCCTCAAAGAGAAGAAAATTTCATCCGATCCGCCTGAAATTTGGTACATGGTGTTTGTATATGGTCTCCAACAACCATGCAAAAATTGGTCCACATCGGTCCATAATTATATATAGCCCCCATATAAACCGATCCCCAGATTTGGCTTGCGGAGCCTCAAAGAGAAGAAAATTTCATCCGATCCGGCAGAAATTTCGTACATGATGTTGGTATATGGTCTCTAACAACCATGCAAAAATTGGTCCATATCGGTCCTTAATTATATATAGCCCCCATATAAACCGATCCCCAGATTTGGCTTGTGGAGCCTCTAAGAGAAGCATATTTCATCCGATCCGGCTGAAATTTGGTACATGGTGTTGGTATATGGTCTCTAACAATCATGCAAAAATTGGTCCACATCGGTCCATAATTATATATAGCCCCCATATAAACCGATCCCCAGATTTGGCTTGCGGAGCCTCAAAGAGAAGCAAATTTCATCCGATCCGGCTGAAATTTGGTACATGATGTTGGTATATGGTCTATAACAACCATGCAAAAATTGGTCCACATCAGTCCATAATTATATATAGACCCCATATAAACCGATCTCCAGATTTGGCTTGCGAAGCCTCAAAGAGGAGCAAATTGCATCCCATCCTGCTGAAATTTGGTACATGCACGCTCACAAAAAATCGCTTCTGTAACATATACTCCCAAACATAGTTTGCTTCAAGCATATACATTTTTGGCTATTGCCCAAACATTTGATCTCTTCCAATATATAATATGTTTGAAAGCATATTAGTCTAACCAATATATGTTTGGGTAGTCAATTTCCAAACATTTTGTATTTTTGCATCCAGATTCAATAATGTTGTCTTCCAAAAAACAATATGTTATTATGTGAACATATAATATGTTTGGAAGCATTTTGCACCCAAAAATATTATATGCTTAAAAAAATTCTCCCAAACAATATTGTGCTCAAAATTTTATTTATTTATATATTTACAATCATAATGAATTATGAAAATAAACAGGTAATATAGGTGCTAACAACATAGGTTTTCGACCTGAATGCTCAAAATTTTGTTTCTGCCCAATTGTATATTCCCCCACATCTTTCTCACTTCCACGAGATTTTTTAGTTCTTAGCACCTTTTTCTGTAATACAAACATTGTAGAAGAAATTATTCAATTGTATGATTTTTTTTTTTATTTTAATTTTACTTTTTACCGGACGGGGATTCGAACAGCGGACCACACAGTTTGTAAGGATCAAAGAAGTAGCTGATCAATTGCCCAAGGAAAAAAAATGTTAATTTTGTAATAACAAGCAACAACCACCAACTTAATTCAATATCGCTCCCTTTTAAATAGCGCTCCAAGCTACTAAACACATATATGATTATAGGCTATTTCTAAATTAATATATGTTTGCATCCAAGCATATTATATTTAAAAACATTTTATGTCCCAAACATAATATGTTCTAACATATTAACATATATGTCCCAAACATGTTATGCTAGTTTATGAACATTATATGCTTGCACTCAAAAATATTGTGTTTAAAAATTTGTTTTCCAAACATATAATGTTTATAGCCAAACATATGAAAAACAGTCTTTTTCATCCGTGTGGTATTGGTATATGGTCTCTAACAACCGTGCAAAAATTGGTCCTTAATTATATATGGCGCCCATATAAACCGATCCCCAGATTTGGGTTGCGGAGCCTCAAAGAGAAGCAAATTTCATCCGATCCGCCTGAAGTTTGGTACATGATATTGGTATATGGTCTCTAACAACCATGGAAAAATTGGTCCACATCGGTTAATAATTATATATAGCCCCCATATAAACCGATCCCCAGATTTGGCTTGCGAAGTCTCCAAGAGAAGCAAATTTCATCCAATCCGGTTGTAATTTGGAACATGGTGTTAGTATATTATCTTTAACAACCGTGCCAGAATTGGTCCATATCGGTCCATAATTATATATAGCCCCCATATAAAACATTCTCCAGATTTGACCTCCGGAGCCTCTTGGAGGAGCACAATTCATCCAATCCGGTTCAAATTAGGCACGTGGTGTTAGTATATGGTCGCTAACAACTATACCATAATTGGTCCAATCACACAAAAATTTGTCCATATCGGTTCATTTCTATAGAAAATTTTGTTAAAATTTTATTTCTGTAGAAAATTTTGTCAAAATTTTATGTCTACTTTGTCAAACTGAATTATATACGTATTGGATCGATCTTTTTTGATTTAATATATACCACGTATGGACTTACATACAATATAGAAGATGGTGTTAGGAGGTTTTAAGATACCTTGCCATCGGCAAGCGTTACCGCAACTTAAGTAATTCGATTGTGGATGGCAGTGTTTAGATGAAGTTTCTACGCAATCCATGATGGAGGGTACATAAGCTTCGGCCTGGCCGAACTTTCGGCCGTATATACTTGTTTGATTTAATATATACCACGTATGGACTTACATACAATTTAGAAGATGGTGTTAGGAGGTTTTAAGATACCTTGCCATCGGCAAGCGTTACCGCAACTTAAGTAATTCGATTGTGGATGGCAGTGTTTAGAAGAAGTTTCTACGCAATCCATAATGGAGGGTACATAAGCTTCGGCCTGGCCGAACTTACGGCCGTATATACTTGTTTCATATTTTAATGGGTAATTTTTTGTTTTTTTTTTTCAAATAGGTTAAAAAAAGTAAGATTTAATAAAATGGTACAAATTATTCAAATTTTGCCGCAAAAATGCTAAATCTATTTTAGAAAAATTGAAAATGTTTGAAAATATTCCAGGGCAAACGTTTCAGATAATCATTAAAAATCATTAAAAAAATATTTATTTTTGGTAAATATCTTTTTTGGAGTTTTGCTTAATTATGGCAATGCCTTTTCGACATTAAAAGGCCAGGTTGTAGACACCGATCGATGTAGACTCGAAACTACACCGGAAATAGAAAAAAAAACACTTTCGTTGAGCCAAAAAAGAAAGCCCCGATTATACGTTATCGAACCCGCTTTGAGTGAACTCCAATAATCAGGTGTGAGTGGTATAAATAGTGATCAATCAAGACGAACATTTAACATCAGCTATTCATAATATAAATGATAGTCAGATAGACAATAAGGGCCAGTTTCTCAATGTCTTGTTATTATTTATCGTGTCGATAAAACAGCTGATCCCATACAAAAATTTTACTAACCGCAGGTCTATCCGCCGGTTAAAATTAATCGGAGGATGAGAAACTGGTCATAAGTCTTATAAATGTATCGACAGCATAAATGTATGCAGCTTATAAATATCACAGATTAGGCATGCTATTAGATTGAATCGAATCAGCACAAGCCATAAATTATCACAGATTATTTCCATATCAGTTACGTTGACCATATCAGGTAATTAAATTGAAAGGTTCGTTTCAATAATATAATTTGCGAGATATTTATATAAATCTATATCCTTTGTAGGCAGGATATAGTGTACATCACTAAAACGGCTAAATACATTATATTTTGCTCTTAAACCATCTAATTTTCTGCATTCAAAAATTGTATGATGCGTTGACTCCGCATCCAAACATACATTACAAACATCTGAGGTGATAGCTCCAATTTTCAAAAGAAAGGGCTTGTCATACGTACGGGCTGTGAATAAACGATTGATGATTTTAGCCTCTTGGGGGTTGACCATAGACTTCGAAAACCACGGCTTCATTCTAACATCCTCAATTAATTTGCTGGCTTTAACACTCTTGCAGAGAGAAGTTTTCTTAAATTCAGAATTCCAATTATTCTATAGAGATGTTCGGATCTTGTTTAGGCCCACTTCGGGAGTAAGTTTCGGGTCAAAGGGAGCCCCACACTCTGCAGCAAGTTTAGCTGTTTCATCTGCAAGCTCATTGATATTCAGTCCTCTATGACCAGGAATCCAGACAACGTGGCATTTATTGATATTAGAATCGTGAAGATTTTGATGAAATGCTGCCGCAATGTAGTTTTTTATGTTTTCACTGGCAATAATCTTGCACGCAGCAAGGCTATCCGTGAAAAGAACACAATTGGTGTCTTCATCTTCAATGGCAACCTCCAGAGCCTTGACTAGGGCCCATAGCTCTCCAAAAGTGGATGAGGCAGCAAAACCAATTCTGAAAAGAAATCGTTGATTTGTGGATACATTGACAATGTATCCACAGCCAATAGAATGAGTAGAAACCAAAGCATCAGTAGCATAAACAGTAAAATTAAAATTCTTATAGCCATCTATTCCACTGAGGTAGATATATTTTAATACTTCATTGGGATAGTTACTCTTCCCATTAGGTAATAGGTTGAGTCTAACAGTAACTTTTCTAGGTGTCAACGAGTTAGAAATGTGCTCAATGCTATCAAAAATTTGAGGAAATTCATAATATACATGACTATAACTGGAATTGACTTTCGGATTATCAGACACTAGTTCATACAGCACCTTATCTTTGGCCTGCACCGTAATAAGTTCCTTCGCCGTAATGCGCTTTACAGACTATCAGTTATTCCGGACGACAGTGCTCGTGTCGACCATATCCCATATATTGTGCACATTATAAGTTAAGTCCGAAGGCATAATCGATACTGCTGCATGTTTATAGGATCGATAACACATTTACCGATTATTTAGTCATCGCCGATAAGTCGTATCGATCCGACACACTGTAAGATTCTTTACAAACACCGACATTCCGTCCGGAATAACTGATAATCTGTAAAGCGCATAAGGTACACTGCTCTAAACTCTGGGGGAGTTCATGAGCCAATGCATATACAATATGAGTTGGGGAGGATCCGGTCACACCCAGGCTTCTCCTTAACATGTCAGTCTTTAGTCTTTCTACCCTTGTGCTGATACTCTTCGGGGCATGTGCTGATGTTGTTCTCGCATATTCTATTTTCGACCTCATAATGCTTTTATATACATTCAAGGCAACATTGGGATGCAATCCCCCTCGAATAGAAGTGAGACACTTAAACATGTTAACACGATTCTGCGTCTTTTTTGAAATAGAATCATAATGGTCCTTTATCGACAAAGAATTGGTGACAATTCTTCCAAGAAATCAAAGTTTTTCGTCTGTTCAACTCTTGTATCATCAATAACAAGATCAATATTCTTCGAACCATTTTTCGCAAAATACATGGTGTTCGATTTAGTTGGATAAAAGGATACGTTAAGAGTTCTACATGTGTCCATAAAATCTCTTACCTTTTCAATGAGATTAGATCTTGCTTCAGCAAAGTTCTGGTGATACGACATTACATATTGCATATTGAAAAATAATTGTGTTATCATCTTCAAGGGTATGTAGACAGGCAGTGTATAAGTTAAACAGCAGTGGCGACAAACAGCTGCCCTGTGACAACCCATTGTACACAGATACCTCAGATTTACTCAGCTTCAGCACTCTGTGAGAGAGAAAGTTTATAATCCAATTGCAGTAGGCAGTATCCAAACCAGAAAGGATGAGTTTCCTCTGTAGTATATCAATCTTAACACAATTATAAGCGTCCCATATGTCAAGAGAAAGAATAACCACCTTGAAGTTATTGGCCTTTAGTAAGGCAAGTCTATGCAAAAGCTCATTGATACACGTGCTTGTAGAAGAATTCTTTTTATATGCAAACGATCTTCTGGGTATAGTATCCACAAACAGATATCAGCGATATTGTACGAAAGTTCTTAGGGTCATTATAATTCTTTTTCGGTTTTGGTATGGGCACAATCTTTATAATTCTCCAGTCATCCCGAATGGTGTTGGTCAAAAATGCATCATTCATTGCAGTTAACAAGGCTCGTTTGGATATGCCCGAGAGAGATCTAATCATGTTATATGTTATTCCATCGTGTCCTCCAGCCGACTGGGACCTTTCTCCAGCTAGACACAAAATAAACTCATTAAAATCAAAAGGGTCAACCATAGGACAAGTAATCTGCGTTATTTTCATCATTCCATACAGCTCTTGTCGGATTATTTCTTCCTCGGATGTTATTAATGAACTTCCAGGCATTTTTAGTGCTGGGAGACTTGTTGATTTCATCTAGTTTGGCAAGGTAACACTGTTTCTTAGCCTCAGCTACCATCTTCTAATTCTCAGTGTCTGTTCTAGCATGTTCAATATTGTTATATGAGGGAAAAAGCCTGGCTTTCTCAGCTGTAGCCCACTGCCTGCGAAAACCAACCTTGAGTTCCTCACTCCACCAAAACTTTGGGCTACGCCCATCTGGAACAACGTATGACGCATATTCAACTTACTCCTTCATAGACTTCTGAATACTATCCAATTCAGGCTCTAGCTTAGAAAGTGACATCATCAGCTTATTTTTCGATAGAAATTTCGTCCTGGATTTTCTTCTAGAATCCATGATAACCGTAATGGGAAAGTGTCTGCTGCCGCCAAGATAACAGTCGCTCACATTCCATGTTCCCTCCAAATAGGTACTAATGAAGGTAAGATGGAGCACTGAACCATCAGATTCATCGTTCCTTCTGAAAGTGAAGCCATTATCAGTTATTCCGGACGACAGTGCTCGTGTCGAACATATCCCATATATTGTGCACATTATAAGTTAAGTCCGAAGGCATAATCGATACTGCTGCATGTTTATGGGATTGATAACACATTTACCGATTATTTAGTCATCGCCGACAAGTCGTATCGATCCGACACACTGTAAGATTCTTTACAAACACCGACATTCCGTCCAGAATAACTGACAGTCTGTAAAGCGCATTAGAAGGCCCAGCCTTCTCTTCCACACCACTTTCCATGGCCTACACTATGGCCAATGGTTAATTTTGCACAACCACTCACTCCAGATACACAAAATCAACCACTGCTAACAACCAACAAGACAATGAAATTGTCAACAAGCTCTTCACAAAGTAAAAGCAAACAGTTAGCACTGTATACAAAAACAAACAAAAACATTTTTCTGGGGGGTCTAAGCATCCTCCCCAGAGGCCTTCCTACGCCTATGGTTATGACTTTAACGCCTACAATTCGTTCATAAAAGGTTTCTAATTTGAAGATATCTAACCTGATTCTACACTTACAAAAATATTTACGTGATATTTAAGATTACGCAACCTAAATTTTACAAAATATTAAAGGCCGGTACTCTGTTCGTGTTTCCCGTTGAAACTCCGTACAAAACCAAAAAATGCGAAAAACTAGCGAAATTTTTTCCATTTGTGGTACTTTGTTTTTTTTTTTCGAGTTGAAAAACCGACGTTTATAGCGTAGCGCCATTTGCAATGTGAATCAAGAAATAATTTATTGGGTTTATAACGCAAACACGGATCACATTTTTGTTCCGAACATATACAAAGGATCAAAGGACTAACAGATCAATTGCTTAAGGAAAAATAAAATGTTAATTTTGTAATAGCAAGCAGCAATCACCAACAAACCACCAACTTAATTCGATATCGCTCCCTGTTACCTAAATAAACACCGCTTTCTATGTGCGAAATAATGGTTTATATAACATTTTTTCGCAAAAATGAACATAGTACCGGCCTTTAGGACAAATTTCCTTAAAATAATGAAATTTTAATTAAAATAAAGTTTATAATCTTTGCTTTGGAAATTTTGGAAATTTGCGTCCCTGCGCCAAAGTGACATGTCTTTGAACTAAGGCAAATTTTCATTAAAGTAAAGAAACACATCGTCCTTAAATTAACAGAAAATTTGAATCTTTAGATTGAAGATAAAAATGCATCAAATGTCGGCTAACACTTATTTTGAGGATTTAGCATCTTTAGTTTAAAGTTGTTTTGGAATTAAAAAACATTTTTTACTTTGAATTATCCGTTATAATTGGAATTTTTTAAACTGGCATTTATTTGTACGTGAATATCTTTGTTAAGCCTATAATGCCCCAATTTTTTGCCAGCTGATTAAATTTTCAATGTTAACGACACGAAACCAAGAAAACTAAACAAGAAAAATTTACACGGTAAAATTCAGTACATGCTGCAAAGCCTCTTTAACAGTTTTAACTAAGTTTTCTTTTCATTTTACCCATTTTTGTTGTCTTAAGGTATGTTTTACTAAAAGCTTCTTTATTAAATGAAGACCGCCTAAAGGCGGGCTTGGGCATTAGAGGGTTAATTTATTATCTACGGATACAAGTAAACTTTTTTAGTTCAAAATTTATTTGTTTTTTTTTTGTTTTTTGCTTTTGAACAATAAAATTAAAAAATATAACGCTTTACTTTATTGCATTACACCCTCATATGAGGCAGTAATCCAATGACCCTTTTGAAACCAATAGTAGAATAACTGAATTTTCACCAAAATTAGTTCATTTTTATTAACCCAGAGTTCAATTTGTTTTTGTTTTTTTGTTCTGGAGTGTACAATAAAAGCTTAAAGTTTCCTGTTGTTTATATTTTTTCTAATCCATTCCGCTTAAATTTTTTAACAGCAAAAAGTAGGAGCCACTCGTCTGTACAATCTGTGAAACGATCTTTTTTATAACGTTGGATAATGAAATTAAACTTTTGTGATTCTTACTGATACTAAAGTCATCAAAGACATTGTCGTAAATCCAGAGACCTGAAGATATAGAGTACGATTGGTTCGCAATACCATCATGTTTATAATGTATTTGAATTGTTTCGATTCGTTATACCAAGAGCAGCTATACCAGGCCACGGGAGTATTTTCACTCTGTTTGAAATAGAAGACAAATATGGAAGGTCAAAAATTTCGAAATCTTCTTTCAGCGTAAAAAATGAAAAAAAAAAAGAATCTAAAATGTTAGTTAGTTTTTTTTGTTTTGACAAACCTGTGTTATAATCTTCTGTCCATTATAGCAATAAATAGCGATTTGTAAACCCGCAGCACATAAAAAGCACAACATTTTAATGAACAATGTCAAGTCTTCCTCCAATCCAACATTGGCCATAAACATTACCACACACAAGACCAACATGCTAAGGACACATTGAGCCAAACTGGGAGTGCGATACATAAAATTGATTTTTTCGTAATATCTACAAAGAAAAATTAAATAAATTGATTTTATGTTGGTTTTTATAATTTTTATACCAAAAATAATTTGAATTTAGTTACCTGAAAATCCTTTCATGTAGTCTGGCACAGCACAATAGATATTTGACTCTTTCGGTTTGGGGTACCTCGTCATCAGTTGCATGTTCTAAAAGCTCATGTAAGATCTCTAAAAGCGACGAACAATGTACTACAATCACAATAAAAATGCCATCAAAGCAGACCGCACCTGTATGAGAGGATGAGGATGAGAGGATAGCACAGAAAAAATCTCAACAATATTTTTTTCAATTAAAAAAATTTAATTGAATTTGAACAAGTACATATGGCCGAAAGTTCGGCAAAGTCAAGTCTTATGTTCTCTCCACATGAATTGCGCACAAAATTCTACTTACGACTGGGGTTATGGTGGCTGCACTGAAAAAAATATTGTCGTGAAGCCAAAGATTTCATGTCTTTAAAATACGAATGCGTTTTTTGCTTAGAATAGAAGACACATTTCTCTGATATAAAGTTTTTTTCCTTGTTCAAAAGTCGATAAACTTTTCTATAAAGCCGGTTTTTCCTTATAATTAAGTGATTCGGCTTAAAAATGGGAATCTTAAAAGAAAATTTTGTTTGTCTAAGGTCAAATTGTCTTTAATAAGTGTGAAAAATTCTTTAAAATTAATGAAATTGTCTTTAAATTTGTTGCCTTTTTGCATCTTGATAACAAAGCAAAAAGGCGTTTAAATATACACTGAAAAAATATTGACCTAATACGGAAGATTATGCAACTTAAATTTTAGGACTCAAAATTTACGCAATGCTAAGGACAAAATTCTTTAAAACTATGACATTTTAATTAAAAGAACGTTTATAATCCTTGCTTCAAAAAATTTTTTCATATACAAATCTTGAGATTTTGCGTCTCTCTGCTGAAGTTGTAGATCTTTGGAGTAAGGCAATTTTTCCTTAAAATAAAGAAAAACATTTTTAATTTAAAGAAATCGTCTAAATTTAAGATAAAAACGCTTCAAATATAGGCTAAGACTTATTTTAAGGATTTGTATTTTTGGTTTAAAGTTTTTTTTTAGCATTAAGAAAACGGTTTTTACTTTGAAGTACCTGGCATAATTTGGATTTTGAAATTGGAATTTGTTTGTACATGAATACCTTTATTAATATATCGCAAAAAGAAAATAAAAATTCGATGAATGAGATCTGTATCCAATTTTAATTTTATTGATCCTAGATTTAAAGCCAGGGAGGTCCGTAAAAAATGTCTTTATTTTAAAGAAGCCACATCTTTGGCTCGGAATCAATACCAAAATCCTTAAGGGAAGGTCAAAATCTTTGGATTCAAGTAAACTTTTTTTTGGAGTATAGGAGATGTTTTCCAACACTTTATTTTAAGGACAATTTTTACTTGAAAGATGGCATATTTTATACATAAAGTCGAGTCTGAATTTGAAAATTTAAGTTGTCGTTAACACGTTTTTAAAGGACTTTAAATGTACAGCAAAAATGAATAAACTAAAATTTGCTGCCTATAATCAAGTACGCAAAACTTAAAATTAAAAGACAATTCTGTCTTTAAAGTATCCTTGTAGTGTAAAGACAAAATCTATGGAGCCGAACATGTTTTTTTTTCAGTGTGTTGTCGATGGCAAGGTAGAATTTTATTTCTTAACATTGTCTTCTAAATTGTAAGTTCCTTCATATGGAGGCTATGTTAGATAAAAAGGTCTGATTAAATACATACATAAGCCTCTTTGGAGCCACCGTGGTGCAATGGTTAGCATGCCCGTCTTGTATAAACAAGGTCGTTGGTTCGATTCCTGCTTCGACCGAACACCAAAAAGTTTTTCAGCGGTGGATTATCCCACTTCAGTAATGCTAGTGACTAGGGTTTTTTCCCGGGAACGGGATCCCGGGAATTCCCAAGAATTTGCTATTTTTTCGCTCCCGCTTTCCCGGGAATGAAGAACGGGAATTCCCTGGAA
Organism: Haematobia irritans; assembly: GCF_050003625.1. NCBI lineage: Eukaryota > Metazoa > Arthropoda > Insecta > Diptera > Muscidae > Haematobia > Haematobia irritans. Next base: position 174,646,539 of record NC_134400.1, read on the forward strand.
ATTTTCTTTACAATATTTTATATAAAATAGAGGGTTTAAAAATGCACGTGACAGTTGAAATCTAGTTAAAGTGGATTTTGGAAGTCTAATGTGAATGGCTACGGTACCAAGCAGTAGTAGCAGTGGTTACGGTACCAAGGTCTCCCAATTGTTAAAAAGAAGATTGCGCTTCCCAATTTATGATTGCCATATTTCATAATTATTACAAGGATGTTTTTATGAAATATGAAAATTCCAACCTTTATTAAGATAGTTTCTTTAACTTCAAATGTATACCTCATTCACATCACATCTATTAACATCTCTATTAACATCATTCACATCTATTAAAAGTGAATTTTAAATCTCTTATTTATAAGGCGAGTGGCAGTTGATATCTAGTTAAAGTGGGTGGTGGATGAGTAGTGAAATCGAAATAAGTTTCTTTCATTTCCAAACAGTTTTTTAATGTTACAAAAATTCTACTGTATTAAAAGGGCTCCATTAAATAAGTCCCCATAAAATAACACCCCAAAATGAAAAATGAAAAAGTTCCCAAAATTGGGTAATTATACCCCAAAAATGAAATAAATCCCCAAAACGCAAAATGAAATATATCACCAATATTTTGGGGCATTTTTCATAAAAATAATAATAAATTTATGAATAAAATACATTATTTCTTCATTATAGTTCATAACAATTTCAACTTTTAACAGATGTTGTAGTATATTTATTTGGGTATATATTTATAACCAATTTTTAACTAAAGTACGACAATTATTAGACATTCGCTATAAATTTAAAAATATCTGCAAGGCCTAATTAACCGAGTTTGGATACACGCCCACTTCGTTCGTCTCTTCATCAACGGATATTGCATCCTGCGTGAATACGTCTGGAATCATAACAATAATATTTTATGGTATTGCGCCCTTTTTAGAAGTACGTACGTACTGCAAAATATCCCTACGCTTAGTCATATTTCGGCTTACAAACTGCCAAAAATTAAACCGTATTAAGAATCAAACAGAAATGTCAATAACGAGTAAGAGAATAAAATTATATCTTATTTAAATTAATTATACTCCAATATAAACAAACTACAAAGAAATGAAACAATTGATTATTAATGTCTGTTTCACACGCTCCAAAAAATATTTTGCTTTTGCAGAAGAAGAAGTGGAAAACATACAATTCGGTGAATGCAAAAACAAAATATATTTTAGTTTTTGTGCGTACGAGTAACAGAAATTAAAAAATTCGCGCGAATTTGTAATTTTTTTTTTAATTCGCGCGAATTTTTTAATTTCTGTTTCTGTCTTCCACTTTTATGTAGTTTGATTATATTGGATTGTAATCAATTTAAATGAAATGACATTTTATTTTCTTATCCATATAAGGTTTCATTTCTGGCAGACGAAATATTATTTACCTTTGGGATGACTTGCAGTATATACGTGTGTCCAAAAATGACTCAATATACTACCATAACATATTAGCCATCTACAAATACGGTCATTCTCGCTTTAAACGACTTAATCCTGCACGCACCATTGTATAGATTTCTTTTGATAAATCATTTTTTGATCCACAACGTACGGTAATTCATTATTTTTTTCTACATCCGTTTATAAATCGTTATTCGTTTTATAACTTTACGCTTCACATTTTTTTTTTCAAAAACTGAGCATACCTATAGCCTTACACAAAAATTCATAAACATAACGGTTCTTGCCAATACTTTTATGAACTATTTTAAAATTTCAGAAAGAGAAATAACCCCCCAAAATCCATATTGGGGAATTATTTCATTATGACAAATTTGGGTGTTATTTCATTTGAAAGAACTCCCCAAAATTGAAAATGAAATAGCTCCCCAAAATATGAAATAACTCCCCAAAAATTTTTGTTTTTGTTCTCTGTAGAGGAAATTGGGGACATATTTCATTTTTTATTTTGGGGAGTTATTTCATGGGGACTTATTTCATGGAGCCTATTAAAAGTGAACTTCCGAAAGCTTTACCGAAAGTCAGTTTTTATTTTTATCAGTATTGTTTGTTAAACTTTTATTTTTTTATTATCTAATTTTTATAAATTGAAAAACTTCTTCACTTCCAGCGGGGGTTGAACCTGGGTCTGTTGCCACGATAACAGAACGCCTTAGTACACTTATCCACAAACGTCATTGAACACGATGCATCAAAACGTCTATTCAAATGTTTGTGATATGAACATAATATGACACCACGGCATGACATTCTAACTACTTCCTGAGATGTTCTTTATTATTATGAATGTAAAAATAAAGAACGCTGGTTCAAATCTCACCAGCGGAAATTTTTTAATTAAATATTTTTCAAAAAAATATTTTTTTTATGTTATAAATTATTTTGTTTTTTTTTTCGTCATATATTTTTATATAAATATATTTTTTCCATTAAAAATCAAAAAAAAAAAATTATCGTAATTTACAAAACCTTCTGAAAAGAACTTCCATGGAAGTGAAAAAGTCAAACGGCACAGGTTCAAATCCCAGCGGTGATATTTTTTATTTTTGTATTATTACTTACATTTTTATTGATTTCCTATTCTTTTTTTCGAATCTTAAATTTTCCAAAACTTAAATTTTCACTTAAAACGGCCTAATTCCGTACTTTCTATGACTTGTCCAAAAGAATTGCATTGGAAATAAAAAACATCGATAGGATATCTCGGGATACGCTTTAAAAAATTCGGAAGTAGAAAAAACTTTATGGGGGATTCCGGGATGCGCTTTAAAAGAAATGTTAGTGGGACAACTTCCAGCTCTTTTTGCTGGGATGCTCATTTTATTACAATAAATTATTAATTTTTTTTTGGAATAAAATGTATGTTTTTTAAGAATGCACTTTTTATTTTTCGATTTTAACCGGTTTTGAGCAAAATAAAAAACGGAAACCCGGGTATTTTCGGATAAATCGAAAACCTACTTAATAAAAACGGTTATTTGGATACCCTCGCCTATATCTAAATATCGCCGGCTACATCAATAAACAATTATGATTAATATGTCTGAACTTTGCTATCTCAGAAACACGCCATATAGGTATATATACTTTTAAGGTTTAATCACGTTATAAATTAATATAATTAACTTTTAAGTTAAATTGTTTTGATCACGGAAATCGTTATAACAATAAACGATGTCAATTAAAACAATCTTAAAATCCTATTTAAAATTTAATTAATACATTAATATTTGAATTTCGCTTCAGTTTGACAAAATTTTTCTACTTACACATTCCACAAATCGAATTTTCAATGCCGGTTATAAAATATTGTATGGGATAGTAGGGCCATGTCATACCATAATCATGCCACATTGGAAATAATGCGGGCATGGCTGCAAAACAATTAGAAAGAAGATTAGCAAAAAAAAAAAAAACGTTGTACTACATATTTATAATATTCGATATTTAGTTAAATAAACTATTTCTAAATTTTCCAACCACAAAATATAATTACATTATCATTACAAATAATCATTACAACTAATTTTTATGTCTTCTGAATATAATTTGAAACTTTAAGCAAATGGAAAATAATTATAAAAAAAAATTGTAAAAAATATTGGTGACATTTTAACAACCTGATTTCGTCAAACATGTAAATGTTTGACTAGAAAGCAATATTTTAGTGATAAAACTGCGCTGTTATGCTCTTTCAATTAAATACAATAAAAAATATACTTTTTTCAAAATACGTACCTCAAACCATAGATGCAAAACCATGGATGTAATTTTCGTAAAAATTGTACAATTTGGATTCACAATATCAAATGTAAATTTACCAAAACTATTACTCTTAGGTATTATAATATTAATATTTTATATTAAATGGACAACATTCATCTGTACTGTAATTATAAGAATCTCATATTTTTGTTGTACATATCATAAATAATATAATCAATCAATTTTCGTATTCAAATTGTACTAAATTTGGTACATTTCGCATGCCCAAAGTACAAATTTACTACAATTACATATTTGGTACATTTTGAAAATATTGTCGTCTGATTTGGTAACATTTTGTGTTATTTACCATAACAATGTAAATGGTATTGTCTACACCGAAAGAAAACTTACTTTCCTCCGGAACGAAATATTAGGCAAATGAAATTCTCCTTTGTTGTAAAGTATCTTCTTTAAACCCAAATTAGATCGAATTTATGTTAAACAATTGTCTCTAATCTTTTCTATTTGTTAAAAAAAAAAAGAGCCACCGTGGTGCAATGCCTTGCCTACAAAGGGTCTTGGGTTTAATCACAATTTTGGCCAAACACCAAAAATTTTTTTTCAGTGGTGGATTATACCCTCTCGGTAATGCTGAGTGTTTCAAAGTGTCTTTAAATGGTTTCACCGTAATGTGAAACGTCGTTCGGACTTGGTTTAAAAAGGAGGTCCTTTGTACCTTGAGCAAAACATGGAATCGTGCAGGACTTCAGATTGACATACCGACTGACAGACATTGGTAAATCGAATCAGGGAGCCACTACGAGTATGAGTGAGTATGAAACATGAAGATATGTCATGTTTGCAACCTAAAGTCATTCGTTCTTCAGAAAATAACAGCGTTTGAAATCGACAATGGTTTTAGAAGTATTTTTTTTTTTTTATTTACTTCAAAAATAAAAATTTTATTTGAACATTTGGGTGAAGAAACGAACAAAGTTTTTTTTTTCGTATACTTTTTTCATTTGATCATCGTTAATACTTACGCAATTGCAAAGTAAAATTTTGTGGTTGTATGTGAGTGTAATAGTAATTGGCAGCAATACAGGAGAACATATAAAAACCACAGGCCGTCATACATGAGAAACTGAAGAAATTTAATTGATGCTTGATATGGAGCCAAGAGTCATCAAGTATTGCGGTGATTTTACTAAGAAGATATTGTTTACAAGTGATGGCTAAAGAAAAATAAAATAAAAGTGGGTTTCTTAGATTTGTAAATGTAAATGCACCATACCCAAATCGAATATCTCCAAGTCATAGAGCAATGAGCCATTGATGGCTGTGTGTAAAAGATCGTAAAATTGATGTTGTACAAAGAGTAAATAAATTAACTTCAATATCGATATCCAAGCCTGATTAGCAGTACAAATTGCCTGAAAAATATAAGGGAAGGCAATAAAATGAACAGTCGAATACTTACATTTGAGTTTTACAACAGAACTCAATTGAATCTCACTTACATCGGCTGATTCTACAAAGGGGGCATATCGATTGTGCCACACCAAACAATATTGGGCGCAAAGACCTATCATTGAAATTATAATAAGGAATATATTCCATCTGAAAAGTTTAAAGAGAAATTAAAAAAAAATATTCGTACAAGCATAAAATATTTCAATCGATCATCGTGCCAATATTCTGCTTGGATCCCGAAGTGGGATCCTTTTTAAAAAAAGGTTAAAATGAAATATAACAAGTAAGGAAAGTCTAAAGTCGGGCGGGGCCGACTATATTATACCCTGCACCACTTTGTAGATCTAAATTTTCGATACCATATCACATACGTCAAATGTGTTGGGGGCTATATATAAAGATTTGTCCCAAATACATACATTTAAATATCACTCGATCTGGACCGAATTAGATAGACTTCTACAAAATCTATAGACTCAAAATTTAAGTCGGCTAATGCACTAGGGTGCAACACAATGTTAGTAAAAAAAATATGGGAAACATTTAAATCTGAAGCAATTTTAAGGAAACTTTGCAAAAGTTTATTTATGATTTATCGCTCGATATATATGTATTAGAAGTTTAGGAAAATTAGAGTCATTTTTACAACTTTTCAACTAAGCAGTGGCGATTTTTCAAGGAAAATGTTGGTCGAAATCAGAAAAACATATATATGGGAGCTAAATCTAAATCTGAACCGATTTCAATCAAATTTGGCACGCATAGCTACAATGCTAATTCTACTCCTTGTGCAAAATTTCAACTAAATCGGAGTTAAAAATTGGCCTCTGTGGTCATATGAGTGTAAATCGGGCGAAAGCTATATATGGGAGATATATCCAAATCTGAGAGATATATCCAAATTTCAACCAAATTTGGCACGCATAGTTACAATGCTAATTCTACTCCCTGTGCAAAATTTCAACTAAATGGGAGTTAAAAATTGGCCTCTGTGGTCATATGAGTGTAAATCGGGCGAAAGCTATATATGGGAGATATATACAAATCTGAACCGATTTCACCCAAATTTAGCACGCATAGTTACAATGCTAATTCTACTCTCTGTGCAAAATTTCAACTAAATCGGAGTTAAAAATTTGCCTCTGTGGTCATATGAGTGTAAATCGGGCGAAAGCTATATATGGGAGATATATCCAAATCTGAACCGATTTCAACCAACTTTGGCACGCATAGTTACAATGCTAATTCTACTCCCTGTGCAAAATTTCAACTAAATCGGAGTTAAAAATTGGCCTCTATGGGCAAATGAGTGTAAATCGGGCGAAAGCTATATATGGGAGCTATATCTAAATCTGAACCGATTTGGCTGTACGGAATTTGAGGAAGATCGGTTGATATACACGCCATTTATGACCAGATCGGTGAAAAATATATATGGCAGCTATATCTAAATCTGAACCGATTTTTTCCAAAATCAATAGGGATCGTCTTTGAGCCGAAACAGGACCCTATACCAAATTTTAGGACAATCAGACTAAAACTGCGAGCTGTACTTTGCACACAAAAATACATCAACAGACAGATAGACGGACAGACAGACAGACGGACATCGCTAAATCGACTCAGAATTTAATTCTAAGCCGATCCGTATACTAAAAGGTTGGTCTATGATTACTCCTTCTTGGCGTTACATACAAATGCACAAACTTATTATACCCTGTACCACAGTAGTGGTGAAGGGTATACAAATATGAAAAAAATTATCTTTTAAGATACAACCAAAATTTTAGCACCTTAAAATTTTGACCGAATTGTATGAAATCAAGTTTGTTGCATTTAAATCATCATAACGCTATTTTTTTACCCACCACCATAGAATGGTGACGGGGGTATAAAAGTTTGTCATTCCGTTTGTAACACATCGAAATATCGATTTCCGACTATATAAAGTATATATATTCTTGATCAGGGAGAAATTTTAAGACGATATAACGATGTCCGTCTGTCTGTCTGTATGTTGTAATCACGCTACAGTCTTCAATAATGAAGCAATCGTGCTAAAATTTTGCACAACTCGTCTTTTGTCTGCAGGCAGGTCAAGTTCGAAGATGGGCTATATCGGTCCAGGTTTTGATATAGTCCCCATATAAACCCACCTCCCGGTTTGGGGTCTTGGGCTTATAGAAACCGTAGTTTTTATCCAATTTGCCTGAAATTGAAAATCTAGAGGTACTTGAGGACCATCAAAAGGTGTGCCGAAAATGGTCCGTATCGTTCCTTGTTTTGGTATAGCCCCCATATAGACCGATCTCCCGATTTTACTTCTTGGGCTTATAGAAACCGTAGTTTTTATACAATTTGCCTGAAATTGAAAATCTAGAGGTATTTTAGGACCATAAAGAGGTGTGCCAAAAATGGTGAGTATCGGTCCATATTTTGATATAGCCCCCATATAGACCGATTTTACTTCTTGGGCTTATAGAAACCGTAGTTTGTATCCAATTTGTCTGAAATTGGAAATCTAGACGTATTTTCGGGCCATAAAGAGGTGTGCTGAAAACGGTGAATATCGGTCCATATTTTAATATAGCCCCCATAAGAACGATCTCCCGATTTAAGGAGTTAAATCGGGGTTTCTACAAACCGTAGTTTTTATCCGATTTGCTTGAAATTGTAAATATTCTGGTATTTTAGGCTCTCAAAAACGTGTATCGGATTAAGTTTGTATCGGTCCTTTTGGTAATGCCTCAATATAGACCGACTACACTTCTTGAGGGTATAGAAGGCACACTGATCATGAAAATTGCTTGAAACTCAATGTAAAATTTCCAGATTTTACTTCTCGGGTAAAAATCTACCGATTTAAGATTTCAAATCAAGACGTTATTTTATAATTTTCTTGCACACTTACAAGATATGTTAATGATTCCTCTAAAACTTAAACAAAAATGGTTGTTATAAATGAAATAGTCCTCGTAAGTGAAATTTTTAAATTTATCTTCGGGAAGTGTCCTCAAGTCCTCAAGCCCTCCTGAAATTTCAAAGGAAACCCTAATATTTGGTTCATGGCGGTGGGTATTTAAGATTCGGCCCGGCCGAACTTACTGCTGTATATACTTGTTAAAAATACGTTTTTTCCGGAAAATTTGTAGTACTTCAGAGTATTCTGAAGCAAAATTGTAAATCAAATTTTGATCACAAATTAAAAAAAAAAAACAAAAAATTTGAAGTTGAATAATATTTACCAGATTTCAAAGTAATATTTCTAAAAAACTGTGTAGTGTAAAAAAAATCTATTCTCTAAAACTATTTATTACAAAAAATATAAATATTTTTTTTTCAAAAAAAGTGTGGTATGCAGATATTCTTTTTTTACCATTTTGCATATTATATATTTTCTTCGGAGGATTCGGTGATCTTGTAAAATGAAGGAAACATCTTTGGGAGGACATTTTTGTTCTTTTAAAGATGTGCCTTTAGAACAACTTTCAAATTTTTTTGCTGGGTACCTATATGGAGGAGTCTATAAATAATTATGAACCGATATAGACCAAGTTTTGCATACCAAATTTCAAACAGATAAGAAATTACATCTGTGGATCGGTTTATATGCTGTATGTAATTATGAACTGATATGGACCAATTTTTTGCATGTTTTTTAGAGTCCATAGACTAAGGTCACGCAACAAATTTCAAACGGTTCGAATGAAATTTGTTTTACCTAGAAGCTCCGCAAGCCTAATTTGGGGATCGGTTTATATGTGGGCTATATATAATTATGGACCGATATGAACCAACGCATGGTTCTCAGAGACTATATACTAACATCGCGTACTAAATTTCATCCGGATCGGATGAAGAGATGCATTTACTTACACCACGTACCAAATTTCAACTCAATCGGATGAAATTTTCACCTGCAACAGGATCCGTAAAACAAATAAGGGCGCTTTATGTAATTATGGATCGATATCGAGCATTTTTTCCACGGAAGTTAAAGGGCACATATTTACATACCAAAATTCCACTCGATCAGATGAAATTTGCTGCTGCAAGAGGATCCGCAAAACAAATTTGGGGGTCGATTTATATGGGGGCTATACCTAAAAGTGGTCCGATATGGCCCATGTGCAATACCATCCGCCCTACATCAATAACAACAACTGATGCCAAGTTTCAAGTTTATAAGTTTGTTTCATTCGGCAGTTTGCGCAATTTCCACAGACGGACGGATATCGCTAGATCGACTCAGAATTTTGCCAAGGCCCATTATATAAACCCTTAAAAAAATCGCTTCTGTAACATATACCCCCAAACACATTTTGCTTCAAGCATATATATTTTCAGGATTGGTCCAAACAAAATATTGTTTGTATTGTTCAAACATATTATGTTTCACCTTAGGGCATACACTGGTAGTAAAAAATTTTAATGAAATTTTCTTGGTGTGGATATATTTTTAAGGTGACAATTGGTAACTTCCATTATTTTACTTGCAGCATACTCTCTTTTTCTAAACACATATATGTTTATAGACTATTTCCAAATTAATATATGTTTGCATTTAAGCATATTATATTTACAAACATTTTATGTCCCAAACATAATATGTTCTAACATACACGCAAAGAAAAAAAACGTTTGGAAAACGTGTACCGAAAACGTTTTTCTTTTGTTAGAGTTTTTTGAATAGCTTCGAAAATTTTAAACTTTTATCACCAAAAAAATTCGTTTGTTACAAAATTTTTATTTTTTCAATAAAAAAAGTTATTTTTGAAATAAAAACACAGTCCATTTCGTTTATATCAAACACTGTTCTTTTCTGACTTTAGGTCTTTAATAAGACACATTTTACAGTTCAAAATTTAATATAGTACATTGTAATGTTGAACATTTTCTCGGAATCTTCCGAATATATCTGGAATATATGTAAAAAAAAAAAACAAAAGCAAAAAAAAAAAACTTTGGCCGAAGCAGGGATCGAACCCACGACCCTTGGCATGAGAGTCGGACGTAGCTACCACTGCTCCACGGTGCCAAACTAAATGTTTGTTTCTGTTAAATAAACTTTGTTTATTCGGTTCGTGGGCGCCGCAAGCTATGCTATATAAATATAACTTATATGGATATTTATCTATTGATGACCATAACAGGTACATAGCTCAGTGGTTAGTGTGTTGGCTTACAATGTGCATGGTCCGCGGTTCGATTCTCCGTCCAGGCGAAAGGTAAAAAAAATTTAAAAATTTATAAAATCGTATAATTTCTTCTACATTGTTGGTATTACAGGAAAAGGTGTTAAGAACTAAAAATCCTCGTGGATGTGAGAAAGATGTGAGGGACAATGCAATTAGCAAGAAAATAATGTTTTTTTTGTTGAGCTAGTCTTTATGAAATTGTTTTTACATCCTGGAAAAGAATAAACGTTTATCACAAAAAGTATATACTTTTCTTCCAAATACACTTCCTTACAGCGAAAAGCAAATGAGAAACGAACTTTGTTTGTCTAAAATTTCGTTTGGGAGGAAAGAATTATTTTTTTGCGTGTATTAACATACCCAGCAAAAAAGGCGTCGCCAAAAAAGTAATGAAAATGTTCTTTTTGGATCCGGAAGTGGTGCAAAATTGACGCAGAAGTGATGAATTTAACATGGGCTTGTCATAGGACGGAAGTCCTCCATTTCAATTTGCATCACTTCTTTAGGTGTGATCCGAATTCAATGTTTTGGATGTAAATTAAAAAATTCTGTGATATTTTGTCAAATAATTTTTATAATTTTGTCAAATAATTTTTATAATTTTTTATAATTTTTAATGGATTCTAACGCTTGTCTAAAACGATTGACCTCAAATATTTTCAAACGACGATTTTTTCAGATTGGATTTAGCATTTTTTCAACAAAATTTAAATAATTTGTACCATTTTATGATTTTTTACTCTGTTTTGACCTATTTGAAGCAAAAAAAGTTAAAACTACACGTTAAAAGTATGAAAAAACCAAGTTATAACTAGTATATACGGCCGTAAGTTCGGCCAGGCCGAATCTTATGTACCCTCCACCATGGATTGCGTAGAAACTTCTACGAAAGACTGTCATCCACAAATTTCAACTCACTCGGATGAAATTTGCTCCTCCAAGAGGCTCCAAAGCCAAATCTCGGGATCGGTTTATATGGGAGCTATAAATAATTATGGACTGATAGGAACCAATTCCTGCATGGTTGTTGGATACCATATACTAACATCACGTACCAAATTTCAACTGAATCAGATGAATTTTGGTCTTCCAAGAGGCTCCGGAGGTCAAATCTGGTGATCGGTTTATTTGGGGCTATATATAATTATGGACCGATATGGACCATGCAAATATGGTCATTAGAGACCATATACTAACATCATGTACCAAATTTCAGCCGGATCGGATGAAATTTGCTGCTCTTAGAGGCTCCGCAAGCCAAATCTGGGGATCGGTTTATATGGGGGCTATATATAATTATGGACCGATGTGAACCAATTTTTGCATGGTTGTTAGAGACCATATACTAACACCATGTACCAAATTTCAGCCGGATCGGAAGAAATTTGCTTCTCTTAGAAGCCTCGCAAGCCAAATTTGGGGGTCCGTTTATATGGGGGCTATACGTAAAAGTGGACCGATATGGCCCATTTGCAATACCATCTGACCTACATCGATAACAACTACTTGTGCCAAGTTTCAAGTCGATAGCTTGTTTCGTTCGGAAGTTAGCGTGATTTCAACAGACGGACGGACGGACATGCTCAGATCGACTCAGAATTTCACCACGACCCAGAATATATATACTTTATGGGGTCTTAGATCAATATTTCGATGTGTTACAAACGGAATGACAAAGTTAATATACCCCCCATCCTATGGTGGAGGGTATACAAAATTGAATTAAAATAACTTCCTGGGTAGTTTAAATAAAGAACATCATTGGGAGTGCATCTTCTGGAAGTGCTTTTAAAGTTGTGCCTTTGGAAGAACTTCCAATTTTTTTTTGCTGGGATATATGTCCCAAACATGTTATGCTAGTTTATGAACATTATATGCTTGCACTTAAAAATATTGTGTTAAAAAATTTGAATTCCAAACATATAATTTTTACACCCAAACATATGAAAAACAATCTTTTTCGTCCGTGTATATACCCAGATAAGGAATATGATCACCTCAAACGTGTTTCAAGAGCAAAATGTTATTATTGGTTGGTGACCATGTAACATGTCTATCGCAACCATGTTATTTTCTTGGAAATTATGTATCTGATTGCGGCAACCAAGTTATGTTTTGTTAGACAAACATGTTACATTGTCACCATCCATAATATAACATTTTTTTGTTGAAACACGCTTGAAGTGACCATATTCCTTCTGTGCGTGCACTTTGCTGTGCCTAAGACCAATATTTCGATGTGTTACAAACGGAATGACAAATTTACTATACCCCCATCCTACGGTGGAGGGTAAAACAATTCAGACTCATGGTATTTGCATATAAAAATTTGTTGTAGTCAAATATTAATATATTTAAGACATTCTAACCCAAGTAAAGAAATGTTTAGAAAAAAATGAAATATATTGTGAACAATATTTTATTAAACAAGTATATACTGCAGTAAGTTCGGCCGGGCCGAATCTTAAATACCCACCACCATGAACCAAATATTAGGATTTCCTTTGAAATTTCAGGAGGGCTTGAGGACTTGAGGACACTTCCCGAAGATACATTTAAAGATTTCACCTATGAGGACTATATCAGATTCTGGATTTATAAGAACCATTTTTGTTTGAGTTTTAAAGGAATCATTAACATCTCTTGTAAGTGTGCAAGAAAATTATAAAATAACGTCTTGATTTGAAATTTTAAATCTGTAGATTTTCACCCGAAAAATAAAATCTGGAAATTTTACATTGAGTTTCAAGCAATTTTCATGATCAGTGCGCCTTCTATACTCACAAGAAGTGAAATTGGTCTATATGGAGGCATTACCAAATGGACCGATAAAAACTTAATCCGATACACGTTTTTGTGAGCCTTAAATACGAGAATATATACAATTTCAGGCAAATCGGATAAAAACTACGGTTTCTAGAAACCTAAGGAGTTAAATCGGGAAATCGTTCTTATGCGGGCTATACTAAAATACCGACCGATACTAACCGTTTTCGGCACACCTCTTTATGGCCCAAAAATACCTCTAGATTTCCAATTTCAGGCAAAATGGATAAAAACTACGGTTTCTATAAGCCCAAGAAGTAAAATCGGGAGGTCGGTTTATATGGGGGCTATACCAAAACATGGACCGACACTCACCATTTTTGGCACACCTCTTCAAGGTCCCAAAATATCTCTAGATTTTCAATTTCGCGCAAATTGGATGAAAACTACGGTTTCTATAAGCGAAAGACCCCAAATCGGGAGGTCGGTTTATATGGGGGCTATACCAAAACATGGACCGACACTCACCATTTTTGGCACACCTCTTCAAGGTCCCAAAATATCTCTAGATTTTCAATTTCGCGCAAATTGGATGAAAACTACGGTTTCTATAAGCGAAAGACCCCAAATCGGGAGGTCGGTTTATATGGGGGCTATACCAAAACATGGCCCGATATAGCCCATCTTCGAACTTGACCTGCGCGCAGACAAAAGACGATTCTGTGCCAAATTTCAGGACGATAGCTCCATTATTGAATGCTGTAGCGTGATTACAACAGACAGCCAGACAGACAGACAGACGGACATGCTTATATCGTCTTAGAATTTCTCCCTGATCAAGAATATATATACTTTATATAGTCGGAAATCGATATTTCGATGCGTTACAAACGGAATGACAAACTATTATACCCCGTCACCATTCTATGGTGGTGGGTATAAAAAAATCTGAAAATGTTTGAAACGATATGTATTTATGTGTTCATTTTTTTTTTATAAATACATACAATTTTACGGGATCCTTAAATTTCGCCTGGTATTTAATATTGACGCCCGTCATAAATGATATTTTATAGAAAATATTTAACATTTTATTATTTTCCAACTGTTTCTCAAATAACATAGCCCTTAGGTCCTGAGACATTTTCACAAAGGATCACAACACTTGCTATTATGTTTGGTTTTTATTTTTAATTTCTCCCTGATTTGGGAATTCCTTGTGCACTAACTGTTAAAGATACTATGATTCCATTTAGTTTTATAGGATTTTTTTTGTGAAACCAACTGCAATTAATGGGACTGTGATTTGTTTCTTAATATTTTAGCTATAATTAAATTGTCATTTGGGAATGTCATTTTCTCACAATCCAAAAATTTTTGTAACATTCGCATTTCCAATACCTTTAGAAGTGAAATTTTAGCAATGCGCCATAATTATAGATGGCTCAACAAAAGGGAATTTATCTTTAGTGATAGGTGGGTCATGTCATAAATAAGAAAATACAATGCAAAGGGCACATTCTTAAGAGCATTTTCGATGTTTTATAAGTACTAGCCTAAGCGGGACTCGAAAATTGAGTGTATGGAAAGTGAACCATTAACGATTAATTAATGATACAAAGTTGATATGAAACTTAACACTTAAATGCACAAGTACACCGATTCCTCCGAAAAATATATATAATATGCCATATGGTAAAAAACAAATTTTTTTCTAATTTTTGTCGTGTTTGTTTTTGCAAAAATAGTGGTTGTCTCTTAAAAAATACAATTTGATTGTAGTAGAGAATAGAGATATTTTTACATTACACATACTTTTTACCAACATTAATTTTATCTCTGGTAAATATTAGTTATTCTCCAATTCGAAGGTTTTTGAATTTTCGCGCAAAATTTGATTTTGGATTTTGGTTTAAGATTACACAGAAGTACTATAGATTTTCCAGAAAAACATATATTTTTATACCATATTTTTATAACATATTGCATATGTTTGCAACACCCAGAAGGAGACGAGATAGACACATGGTGTCTTTGGTAAAAATGCTCAGGATGGGCTCTTGAGTCGATATAGCGAGGTCCGTCTGTCCGTCCGTGAACACATTTTTGTAATCAAAGTCTAGGTCACAGTTTTAGTCCAATCGACTTGAAATTTGGCACAAGTATGTCTTTTGGTAGATCCCTATTGATTTTGGAAGAAATCGGTTCAGATTTAGATATATTTCCAATATATATATTTCGCCCGATATGGACTTATATGGCCCCAGAAGCCAGAGTTTTACCCTAATTTGCTTAAAATTTTGCACAAGAAGAACAATTAGTACCATAGTCAAGTGTGCCAAATTTTATTAAAATCGGTTCAGATTTATATATAGCTCCCATATATAGCTTTCGGCCGATTTACACATATATGACCACAGAGGCCAATTTTTTGCTCCGATTTAGTTGAAATTTTGCACAGGGAGTAGAACTAGCATTGTATCTATGAGTGCCAAATTTGGTTGAAATCGGTTCAGATTTATATATAGCTCCCATATATAGCTTTCGGCCGATTTACACTTATATGACCACAGAGGCCAATTTTTAACTCCGATTTAGTTGAAATTTTGCACAGGGAGTAGAATTAGCATTGTAGCTATGCGTGTCAAATTTGGTTGAAATCGGTTCAGATTTAGATATATCTGCCATATATAGCTTTCGGCCGATTTACACATATATGACCACAGAGGCCAATTTTTAACTCCGATTTAGTTGAAATTTTGCACAGGGAGTATAATTAGCATTGTAGCTATGCGTGTCAAATTTGGTTGAATTTAGATATAACTCCCATATATATCGTTCGCCCGATTTACACTCATATGACCACAGTGGCCAATATTTTACTCCGATTTAATTGAAATTGTGCACAGGGAGTAGAATTAGCATTGTAGCAATGTGTGCCAAATTTGGTTGAAATCGGATTAGATTTAGATATAGCTCCCATATATATGTTTTTTGATTTCGTCAAAAATGGTCAAAATACCAACATTTTCCTTGTAAAATCGCCACTGCTTAGCCGAAAATTTGTAAAAATGACTCTAATTTTCCTAAACTTCAAATACATATATATCGAGCGATAAATCTTAAATAAACTTTTGCGAAGTTTCCTTAAAATTGCTTCAGATTTAAATGTTTCCCATATTTATACCCTGCGTCACACTGTGGAACATTACTAACATTGTGTTCCACCCTAGTGTATTAGCCGACTTAAATATTGAGTCTATAGATTTTGTAGAAGTCTATCAAATTCTGTGCAGATCGAGATATATGTAAATGTATGTATTTGGGACAAACCTTTTATATATAGCACCCAAGACAATTGACGGATGTGGTATGGTATCGAAAATTTAGATCTACAAAGTGGTGCAGGGTATAATATAGTCGGCCTCGCCCGACTTTAGACTTTCCTTACTTGTTTTTACTAACATTGTGTTCCACCCTAGTGCATTAGGCGACTTAAATTTTGAGTCTATAGATTTTGTAGAAGTCTATCAAATTCTGTCCAGATCGAGTGATATGTAAATGTATGTATTTGGGACAAACCTTTATATATAGCCCCAACACATTTGACGGATGTTATATGGTATCGAAAATTTAAATCTACAAAGTGGTGCAGGGTATAATATAGTCGGCCCCGCCCGACTTTAGACTTTCCTTACTTGTAGAATTTTACCATATGTTTAAGCTATCAGACCTAAGGTTATTTTCCGCAAATAAAAAGACTTTATTGCATTTTTCCCAACGTTTCGACAATTGTTTCCTTTTCCTGTTGTTTCCTTACTTGTTTTATTTCCATTTGCTGTCATAGGTTTATAAAGAAAACTCCATTTATACCACACAATTAAAATATTATATTAATTCTTCAAATGACTAAAAGGGTATATGACATATTTTAATATAAAGTTCACATATTTCCTTACGTTTATGTATCATTTTTTTTTGGTTTGGTTAACATTGAAGGCAGTTATATATATTTGATTTATATATTTTGGTACAAGTAAATTAAAAAAATTAAATATACGTATATATGTATGTAGTATAAAAAATGAATGAATTTCAATACGATTATATAGTACAAGTAAACATGTATTTCATGCAATAAACAAAAATTTTTTACACCCAAAGAAAAGATACTTCCCTCCGGAAAGAAGGTTTAGACAAACAAAATTCTTCTTTGCTTTTAAATAAGTTAACGTAAATTTAGAGCAAGCGTTGCAACAACGTTGGTCTCTAATCGCTTTTATTTATTTTTAAAAATAGTTCTTTCTCCAGAAAAAAAAACTCTTCTTTCGGTGTAGTTGTGTTATTTTCTATTCGATTTTTGTTTTTTTTTTTGTCATTATTTTGTAACACCAAATGATATATTGGGCTTTTAAAATCAAGAATTAATTTATGCAATTTTTAAACCCACCACAATAGAAGGGTGATGGGATAGATTCAGACTAGCCTGAATCCTCATTATAACATACTAAAGGTACAGTAAAACATGGAGAAAGGAGACCTTTTGGTTTTGGGTGGCATGCGTTTCTCGGGGCATGGGATCGGTCCAAAGGTATTAAAGATCGTTTTGTATATAAAGATATTTTGCAAAATATATTGTTGCCACAGACAGCGGAAAAAAATGACACTCAAATGGAGGTATCAACATGACAACGATCCCAAACATACAGCAAAGTGTATAAAGGAGTGATTCAGGCATAACAATGTTATGAGATATTGTAAATTGTAAGGTTAGTCGCGATAACTGAAAAGAAAATTTTCCGAATTAAAAAAAATACTGGTAGTAAATTTATTTATATAATTAATATATTACTCGTATGTGTACACGCAAAAAAATAATTCTTTTCTCCCAAACGAAATTTTAGACAAACAATGTTCGTTTCTCCTTTGCTTTTCGCTGTAAGGAAGTGTATTTGGAAGAAAAGTATATACTTTTAGTAATAAACGTTTGTTCTTTTCCAGGATGTAAAAACAATTTCATAAAGACAAACTAAAAAAACATTGTTTTCTTGCTAATTGCATTTTGTAACATAAAATAAAAGTTTAAAATTTTCGAAGCAATTCAAAAAACTCTAACAAAAGAAAAACGTTTTCGGTACACGTTTTCCAAACGTATTTTTCTTTGCGTGTATTTGTTTTGTCGCAAAATATATTTTTTATGATCAACTATTTTTTTATTTTGTTTAATTCAATTAAGATATAATAAATAAAATGAGTTCGTGCATATGTTTTGTTGCTTACTGTATATTATTGATCAGGGAGAAATTTTAAAACGGTATAACCATGCCCGTCTGTCTGTCTGTTGTAAACACGCCACAACCTTCAATAATTGCGCTATGGTCCCGAAATTTGGCACAGATTCGTTTTTTTTTGTGCAGGTAGGTCAAGATAATGATCGGTCCAGATTTTAAAATGCAAAGCGACCTTTCTGGGGTCTTGAGTAGTTTTTTTTTTATCTATAGTTTGTATTTGGTTTGTCTGAAATTGAAAATCAAGAAGTATTTTAGACCGATCGGTCTAAAATATTTTAGTATATCCCCCATACAGACCGATCTCCCGATTTAACTACTTGGGCTTTTAGAAACCGTAGTTTTTTTATTCGATTTTGAAATTAAAAATCTAGAAGTATTTTATGACCATACATATGTCTGTCGAATATATTCCATGTTTTGGTATAATCCCCATATAGACCGATTTGCCTTCATGAGGGCAAATCGGTCTCGATTGCCACTCGAGCCAAAAATAATCTACCAAAATTTAGAGCAAATTTGACCAAAAAACTATCAATCCAAAAGTGGTAATGATTTCCTAACCACACTGAAAAAAACGCATGCCCGGTTCCAAAAATTTTGTTCACTTTAAAAATTTTGGTATTGATTCCGAGCCAAAGAAGCAGAGAATACAAGTAAGGATACTTTTAAGACACGATTCTCTTTTGAATTTGGGTTTTGTGTATTGGCTTGTAGGAAGCAAATTTTAATTTTTCGTTTTTCAGCTTTTTTTCTTCATATGCTATCAAAGTCCTTTAAAAACGAGTTAACTACAACTTTATTTTTCAAATTCAGACTCTACTTCCAGTAGAAATTATGCTATGTTTCAAGTGAAAACGTCTTTAAAATAAAGTGTTGCAAAACATGTCCTATTTTTGAACGATTTTTTGCTTTGTTGTCAAGATGCACAAAGACAACAAATTTAAAGACAATTTCATTAATTTTAAAGAATTTTTCTGAATTATTAAAGTCAAGTTGACCTCAGCCCAAAAAAAAAAAAATTTTTCATCCCTTCGGGAAATTGGTGCACATTGCCACTGGTGGACCCATCACAGAACTGGTACCATCACCTCCAGTTAGTTGCAATTTCTAAATAGTCGTAATTTATTGATTTCCGTATTAAATATTAAATGATATTAAAATCTGTGAAATAAAATTATCAGAATAACCTATTGTTCGACCTATTTCAAATGTTCGAATGCGATTCGGTTGCCCAAACTGAAACAGTTTTCTAAGAGTTTGTCCGAGTGTGGGTCCTGAGGGCCTGTCTATGGAGTGCTTCTGCTAAATTGTCCCAGGACGTGTCCTTTGGAATGAGTCCAAGACGTGTCCTAAAGTGTAAATTTATCCCGTCCGGACACGTGACCGGTCCCTTCCAAGCATTTTGATCAGAACTGGGACTGGTCCATACACACCAGGGACTAGTCCTGTACCGGTCCTGTGGCTGTTCCATTTCCCGTATGGATGTTATGATACCCATTTTTAAGTCAAATCACTTAATTATAAAGACAATACGACTTCATTGAAAAGTTTATCGACTTTTGGACAAGTAAAAAATCTTTATATTAGAGAAATGCGTCTTCTATGCTAAGCAAAATTTGCATTCCTACTTTAAGGACATGAAATCTTTGACCTCACGACAATATTTTTTCAGTACAAAATTTTGTGCTTCTGGTAGTGCTGAAGTTCATTCAAAGAAAAAGCGCATTTAAGTGGGACATTTCCTTATACATTCATCAGTGAATTCATCGCAAAGGTAACAGGTTGGCTGATAAGTCCCCGCTCTGACACATAGATGGCGTCGCTAGTATTAAATGCATATTATTTTTATATAGTACCAACCTTCAAATGATTCGTGACGACTGTAAGTCAATTAGTTTGTGAGATAGAGCGTCTTTTGTGAAACAACTTTTGTTATTGTGAAAAAAAATGGAAAAAAGGAATTTCGTGTTTTGAAAAAATACTGTTTTTTGAAGGGAAAAAATACGGTGGAAGCAAAAAAATGGCTTGATAATGGGTTTCCGGACTCTGCCCCAGGGAAATCAACAATAATTGATTGGTATGTAAAATTCAAGCGTGGTGCAATGAGCACGGAGGACGGTGAATGCAGTGGACGCCTTTTGAAAGAGGTGGTTACCGACGAAAACATCAAAAAAATCCACAAAATGATTTTGAATTACCGTAAAATGAAGTTGATCGAGATAGCAGAGGCCTTAAAGATATCAAAGGAACGTGTTGGTCATATCATTCACCAATATTTGGATATGCGGAAGCTCTGTGCAAAATGGGTGCCGCGCGAGCTCACATTAGACCAAAAACAACAACGTGTTGATGATTCTGAGCGGTGTTTGCAGCTGTTAACTCGTAATACACCCGAGTTTTTCCGTCGATATGTGACAATGGATAAAACATGGCTCCATCACTACACTCCTGAGTCCAATCGACAGTCGGCTGAGTGGACAGCGACCGGTGAACCGTCTCCGAAGTGTGGAAAGACTCAAAAGTCCGCTGGCAAAGTAATGGCCTCTGTTTTTTGGGATGGACATGGAATAATTTTTATCGATTATCTTGAGAAGGGTAAAACCATCAACAGTGACTATTATATGGCGTTATTGGAGCGTTTAAAGGTCGAAATCGCGGCAAAACGGCCCCACATGAAGAAGAAATAAGTGTTGTTCCACCAAGACAACGCACCGTGCCACATGTCATTGAGAACGATGGCAAAAATTCATGAATTGGTCTTCGAATTGCTTCCCCACCCACCGTATTCTCCAGATCTGCCCCCAGCGACTTTTTCTTGTTATCAGACCTCAAAAGGATGCCCGCAGGAAAAAAATTTGGCCGCAATGAAGAGGTGATCGCCGAAACTGAGGTCTATTTTGAGGCAAAACCGAAGGAGTACTACCAAAATGGTATCAAAAAATTGGAAAGTCGTTATAATCGTTGTATCGCTCTTGCAGGGAACTATGTTGAATAATAAAAACGAATTTTGACAAAAAAAACGTGTTTTTCTTTGTTAGACCGGGGACTTATCAGCCAACCTGTTAAGCGCTGATTGACTTTGACTTCCCTTACAAAGCTGCTGAAAAATTCAAACCTATTTGGGGTTATAATATTCCTTTTCTGCGTGTAGACACCACAATTTGTATCCGATTTGTATGAAATTAGAAATCTAGAAGTATTTTATGTCCGTAAACAAATTTGTGAATCGATCCATGTTTTGGTATAGTCCCTTTATGGACCGATTTCTCAATTTTACTTCCTGATCAGATTTTGTCTTATTCTCTAGATTTTTGTATTGATTTCGAACCAAAGAATCGGGGAATTGAAATAAGGACACAATTCTCTTTGAGTTTTGGGTACTTGATTCTAGGAAACAAATTTTAATTTTATCGTTTTTTCAGCTTTCTTCTTCATGTGCTGTCAAAGTTCTTTAAAAACATGTTAACGACTTAACTTAAGTTTCCGAGTGCAGACACGTCTACAGGTAGAAAGTATGCTATGTTTCATGTAAAAACGTCTTTTAAATAAGTTTTTGAAAAACATGTCCTAACATATATTTGAACGCTTTTTTGCTTTATAGTCAAGACATTAATTTTGAAAAATTTAGGCCAAGTTGAGCTCACATACACAAAATATGCTTTGTCTTCAATCACGAAATTAATTGATCCAAATAATTTTTAATTGAAATGTCTTCAATCACAGAAATGATAATATCAATTAAAATATTAATTGAAAGTCAGTTCCTTTATTGATCCACTTAAAAAATTAACTGATACTATTAATGTTTGTTCCAATTAAAAAAAATTGTTGAATCAATTAAATTTTTAATTGAATATTTTTTAAAACTCTATTAAGACTTTAATTGGAAAAAATGTTCATGAATTTTTTTTCCGTGCAGTCAAACAACATGCAGTCTTACATATTAAAATACCCATTTTTAAGTCGAATAACGACATTGAAAAGTCAATCGACTTTTGGACAAGGAAGAAAAAAACTAACATATATATATTTCTCAGATATCTTCTTCGATGTTAAGCAAAATTAGCATTCGTATTTTAAGGACATGAAATCTTTGGACTTACGACAGTATTTTTTTTCAGAGTAGACACTCCAATTTTTATTCGATTAGCCTGAAGTTAAAAATCTAGAGGTAGTTTTGGTCCCCAAATGTGTGTGTCCAATATGGCGCATGTTTTGGTTTTAGGATGCGAAATTTACAAAATATTAAAGACAAACTTCTTTAAAATAATGCAATTTTAATAAAAATAAAGTTTATAATCTTTGCTTCAAAAATTGTTTCCATTAAATTTAGGACACAAATTTTGTAAATTTGCGTGCCTCCGTTAAAGTCGCATGTCTTTGAACTAAGGCTAAGTTTCCTTAAAGTAAAGAAACACATTTTGGATTTAAAGAAATTGTCCTTAAATTAACTGAAATATTGAAATTTTATATTTAAGACAAAAATCCTTCAAATATAGGCTAAGACTTATTTTAAGGATTTAGCGTCTTTGATTTAAAGTTTTTTTTTTGGAATTAAGAAAATATTTTTTACTTTGAAGTATCCGTTACAATTTGGATTTAAAGAAATTGTCCTTAAATTAACTGAAATATTGAAACTTTATATTTAAGACAAAAACGCTTCAAATATAGGCTAAGACTTATTTTAAGGATTTAGCGTCTTTGGTTTAAAGTTTTTTTTTTTTGGAATTAAGAAAATATTTTTTACTTTGAAGTATCCGTTACAATTTGGATTTTTAAACTAGCATTTGTTTGTACGTGAGTACCTTTATTAATAAACCGCGAAAAGAGAATGAAAATTTGATAAACGAGATCTGTTTCCTAATTTGAATTTTGTTGGTCCTAGATAGGTCACTAAAAACTTTCGTTATTTTAAAGAATCAATACCAAAATCCTTAAGGGAAGGTCAAAATTGTTGGATCCAAGTAAACTTTTTTTGATTGTACCATAAAATTATATACCAATTTTGATTTATATTATTATGAGTTTCATATAATCCTCATATCCATTAGTCTCCCGATTTAAATTTTTGAAGGGATAGAAGGCGCACTCAAATCATCAAAATTGCTGGTAAAAATATATAGAATTTAGATTTCACATCAAATGATCGGGTTTTCTTCTACACTTAGAAGAGGTATTTAATATTCCTCTAAAATTCAAATAAAAATGGTTCTTATAAATCTAGAATATGATCTAATAGCAATAGAAAATCGTAATTTTGAAAGATTAAATTTACAATAAAAAAATTTTATGTCTGAAGAAAATTATATTCCTCCATTGGAATAGGGGACAATTGAATAAATTATTCTATTGTTTCCATAAAATTATCCAACCGTAAAAGCCCAAAATAATTGCTGGTATTAAAAAATAATTGTCTGTATTTGGGGTTTCGTATGGAATTTTACAATTTTTGTTTAATTATTCGATTATTCTTCTAATTGGACGAAGGAAAATGTTAGCTCAAGGTACACTTGTGACTTGACTGGACACTGAATTTTAAGATTTCCAAAATACAATAGTATATAAACATTAAATTCTTTAATTATTTTCATCTTTATATGATAGTAATATTTTTGGCATTTGCCATATATATATATAGTTTACACATTAATAAATATTTATGTATTTATAAATATATTTGTATACTCGAAAAAAATTTAGAATTGTTTTTTATCGTTCTATTTGAAAAAAAATTGTACGGCTTTTTCTTCTCGTAATTTATTGTTTTTTTTTTTCTTTTTTTTTTAAATTATAACCAAAGGTTTTTCTGGAACGTCGCATGTTAAAGCCTTTTCGTCTTCATTAGTATTTTCGGTGGTACCTGAATCATTTGTAGCACTTTGTGGTAATAAATATTTCGTGCTACCAGCCATACCTAAGGGATCACCTGGACTTATATCCATATCCTGGAAGAAAAATAATTTGTGATTTTGACATTAAAACTAATCTAAATAAGGTACTAAGAAAGGACGCAATGTCATTGGGGATTTTGGTTTTTGAAGAAATTTTCAGAAAAAAAAAATAAATAAATATCTAAAAAGAAGTGATTTCTGTGTTTTGTGTTTTGGCTCAGAATAGATCCCTATTGATTTTGGAAGAAATCGGTTCAGATTTAGATATAGCTCCCATATATATATATATATTTCGCCCGATATGGACTTATATGGCCCCAGAAGCCTAATTTTCTTAAAATTTTGCACAAGAAGACCAATTGTAGTATAGTCAAGTGTGCCAAATTTTATTGAAATCGGTTCAGATTTAGATATAGCTCCCATATATATCTTTCGCCCGATATGGACTAATACGGTCCCAGAAGCCAGAGTTTTACCCCAATTTGGTTGAAATTTTGCACTAGGAGTGCAATTAGTAGTGTAGTCAAGTGAAATCGGTTCAGATTTAGATATAGCTCCCATATATAGCTTTCGCCCGATTTACACGCATATGACCACAGAGGCCAATTTTTGCTCCGATTTAGTTGAAATTTTGCACAGGGAGTAGAATTAGTATTGTAGCTATGCGTGCCAAATTTTGTATAAATCGGTTCAAATTTAGATATATCTCCCATATGTAGCTTTCGCCCGATTTACACTCATATGACCACAGAGGCCAATTTTTTGCTCCGATTTAGTTGAAATCTTGCACAGGGAGTAGAATTAGCATTGTAGCTATGCGTGCCAAATTTGGTTGAAATCGGTTTAGATTTAGATATATCTCCCATTAGAGTCATTTTTACAACTTTTCGACTAAGCAGTGGCGATTTTACGAAGAAAGTGTTGGTATTTTGACCATTTTTGTCGAAATCAGAAAAATATATATATGCGAGCTATATCTAAATCTGAACCGATTCCAAATTTGGCACGCATAGCTACAATGCTAATTCTAGTCCCTGTGCAAAATTTAAACTAAATCGGAGTTAAAAATTGGCCTCTGTGGTCATATGAGTGTAAATCGGGCGAAAGCTGTATATGGGAGATATATCTAAATCTGAACCGATTTCAACCAAATTTGGCACGCATAGCTACAATGGTAATTCTACTCCCTGTGCAAAATTTCAACTAAATCGGAGCAAAAAATTGGTCTCTGTGGTCATATGAGTGTAAATCGGGCGAAAGCTGTATATGGGAGATATATCTAAATCTGAACCGATTTCAACGAAATTTGGCACGCATAGCTACAATGGTAATTCTACTCCCTGTGCAAAATTTCAACTAAATCGGAGCAAAAAATTGGTCTCTGTGGTCATATGAGTGTAAATCGGGCGAAAGCTATATATGGGAGCTCTATCTAACTCTGAACCGATTTTCACCAAATGTGGCACACTTGACTATAGTACTAATTGTTCTTTTTGCGCAAAAGTTTAAGCAAATTAGGGTAAAACTCTGGATTCTGGGACCGTATTAGTCCATATAGGGCGAAGGTTATATATGGGAGCTATATCTAAATCTGAACCGATTTCTTTCAAAATCAATAGGGTTCTATTCTGAGCCAAAACACATACTTGTGCCAAATTTGAAGTCGATTGGACTAAAATTGCGACCTTTGATTACAAAAGTGTGTTCACGGACAGACGGACATGGCTATATCGACTCAGGAGCCCACCCTGAGCATTTTTGCCAAAGGCACCATGTGTCTATCTCGTCTCCTTCTGGGTGTTGCAAACATATGCACTAACTTATAATACCCTGTTCCACAGTGTGGCGCAGGGTATAAAAAATAGTGCAAATTGTTTAGATTTTGCCGAAAAAATGCTAAATCCTTTTTAGAAAAATTGCGAATTTTTGAAAATATTTGATGTCAAACGTTCCAGACGAGCGAATAATGCATTAAAAATCATAAAAATTTAAAAATTATTTATTTTATTTATTTATTAAAAAGTAGTTTGGATCCCCAATCTGTGATCCGGAAGTGGTGCAAGCTTGGATCATCTCCAATGAATTTTACATGGGCTTGTCATGGGACGGAAGTACTCCCTTTTTGGATCCTTTGCATTGCTTTAGAAGTTGTGCCCTGGAAGTTTGAATGAAGAATGAAGAAATTTAAAAGCGAAAAATATATTTTTTTCCAACCAATTGCATTTTTTTAACCATATTTTTTATTACACTATTATTTTCCTATTATCTAATTTTTTACAATTTGAAAAACTTTTTCGGTCCAACCAGGAGTTGAAGCCGGGTTTGATGGAACGCCATTGAACATAAAGCGTCGAAAGGTCAATTCAAATGTTTGTGATATGATCGTAATACGACACCAAGGAATAACATTCTAATTGTTTCTCGAGATGTTATTTATAAGTATGAACGAATAAAATATAATCTACCAAACTTTGAAGAAGATTTTACCAAAAAACTACCAAACCAAAAATTCTTGTTTAGCAAAATTTTATTTCTATAGAAAATGTTGTGAAATTTTATTTTTATAGAAAGTGTTGTCAAAATTTGATTTCTATAGAAAATTTTTATTTTTATAGAAAATTGTGTCAAAATTTTATTTTTATAGAAATTTTGTTTTTTAGAAAATGTTGTCAAAACTTTATTTCTATAGAAAATGTTATCAATATTTTATTTCTATAGAAAATTTTATCAAAATTTTAATTCTAAAGAAAATTTTGTCAAAGTTTATTTCTATAGAAAATTTTGTCAAATTTTTATAGAAAATTATGTCAAAATTTTATTTCTATAGACAATGTTGTCAAAATTTTATTTCTATAGAAAATTATGTAAAAATTTTGTGAAATTTTATTTTTATAGAAAATATTGTCAAAATTTTATATCTATAGAAACTGTTGCCAAAATTGTATTAACAAAATTTCAAACATTTATTTGTATAGAAATGTTTTTCAAAATTTTATTTCTATAGAAATTTTTTTCAAAATTTTATTTCGATAGAATTTTTTTTCACAATGTTATTTCTATAGTAAAATAAAAAAAATTGTGAAATACCTGCTGGTTGGTGAGGGATATTTTGAAAAATCTACCAAATCATAAGGAATTGTACCAATCTACCAAACAGTAAAAAATATACCATTTTTGATAGAATTCCTGGTTCAAACCCGAAAAAGTCAAATTGTAAAAAAAGATAATTGGAATATAAAAAAGTGTAAAATATGTTGTTGTAAATTCAACTTCTAAGGCAATGCAAAGGATCCGGAAACGAAGTACTTTCGTCATGACAAGCCCAAGTAAAATTCATTGGAGATGATCCAAGTTTGCACTACTTTCGGATCACAAGTTGGGGATCCAAACTACTTTTTTGGGAGCTCTTTTTTAGCTGGGACTCTCTTGTTATCTCTATCTAAATATATATATGTTTATAAGCAAACTCTAAATTAATATATGTTAGCATCCGCACCACACTGTGGAACAGGGTGTTATAAGTTAGTGCATATGTTTGCAACACCCAGAAGGAGACGAGATAGACACATGGTGTCTTTGGCAAAAATGCTCAGGGTGGGCTCTTGAGTCGATATAGCGATGTCCGTCTGTCCGTGAACACATTTTTTTAATCAAAGTCTAGGTCGTAGTTTTAGTCCAATCGACTTCAAATTTGGCACAAGTATGTGTTTTGGCTCAGAATAGATTCCTATTGATTTTAGAAGAAATCGGTTCAGATTTAGATATAGCTCCCATATATATCATTCGCCCGATATGGACTAATACGGTCCCAGAAGCCAGAGTTTTACCCCAATTTGGTTGAAATTTTGCAATAGGAGTACAAGTAGTAGTGTCGTCAAGTGTGCCAGATTTTATTGAAATCGGTTCAGATTTAGATATAGCTCCCATATATATCTATCGCCCAATATGGACTAATACGGTCCCAGAAGCCAGAGTTTTACCCCAATTTGGTTGAATTTTTGCACTAGGAGTACAATTAGTAGTATAGCTATGCGTGCCAAATTTGGTTGAAATCGGTTCAGATTTAGATATATCTCCCATATATAGCTTTCGCCCGATTTACACTCATATGACCACAGAGGCCAATTTTTAACTCCGATTTAGTTGAAATTTTGCACAGGGAGTAGAATTAGCATTATTGCTATGCGTGCCAAATTTGGTTGAAATCGGTTCAGATTTGTATATAGCTTCCATATATAGCTTTCGGCCGATTTACACACATATGACCACAGAGGCCAATTTTTTGCTCCGATTTAGTTGAAATTTTGCACAGGGAGTAGAATTAGCATTGTAGCTATGCGTGCCAAATTTAGTTGAACTCGGTTCAGATTTAGATATATCTCCCATATATAGTTTTCGCCCGATTTACACTCATATGATCACAGAGGCCAATTTTTAACTCCGATTTAGTTGAAATTTTGTACAGGGAGTAGAATTAGCGTTGCAGCTATGCGTGCCAAATTTGGTTGAAATCGGTTCAGATTTAGATATAGCTCCCATATATATGTTTTTCCGATTTCGACAAAAATGGTCAAAATACCAACATTTTACTTGTTAAATCGCCACTGCTTAGTCGAAAAGTTGTACAAATGACTCTAATTTTCCTAAACTTCTAATACATATATATCGAGCGATAAATCATAAATAAAGTTTTGCGAAGTTTCCTTAAAATTGCTTCAGATTTAAATGTTTCCCATATTTTTTTACTAACATTGTGTTCCACCCTAGAGCATTAGTCGACTTAAATTTTGAGTCTACAGATTTTGTAGAAGTATTTGGGGCAAACTTTTATATATAGCCCCCAACTCATTTGACGGATGTGATATGGTATCGAAAATTTAGATCTACAAAGAGGTGCAGGGTATAATATAGTCGGCCCCGCCCGACTTTAGACTTTCCTTACTTGTTTTAGTATAAATTTACCTCTAAATTTGTCAATTGATTAAGATTTTCATTTGCTTCCAGAGTTTCCTGTTGCCTTGCTCGCATACTTTTCCTCGTTGAATAAACATTGTCGTCATCATCATCATCTTCGGCTGCACAAACACAACGCATTTTTGCATCATCACCAACCTAATTGAAAAAAAAAGGTTTAAGAATTTATTGAACATCCAATTAAGCAACTAAAATATTTCTTACCTTTACTGATTTCGTTATGATAATCAAGGATATCGATGATATGACAAATAGAACTATTGGTACGATTAAGGAGAATAATAACTCATTGTAAACTTTTTTAAGATCGTATCTCGAGGTGACAAATTCCACATTCGGATCCTGAAATAAAAAAATAGAAATTAATAATGAATAAAGATTTCAAATGAAAATCTTTTTGGATTAAATCACGAAAGTAATAAACTTCAGCAGATTCCTTAATTTGTCCTTGGAATCACTCTTTATTTCCGATGGCTGGAAAACGTGTAGGTTAGGTTAGGTGAGGTGGCAGCCCGATGTATCAGGCTCACTTAGACTATTCAGTCCATTGTGATACCACATTGGTGAACTTCTCTCTTATCACTGCACGCAAAAAAATAATTCTTTCCTCCCAAACGAAATTTTAGACAAACAAAGTTCGTTTCTCATTTGCTTTTCGCTGTAAGGAAGTGTATTTGGAAGAAAAGTATATACTTTTTGTGATAAACGTTTATTCTTTTCCAGGATGTAAAAACAATTTCATAAAGACTAGCTCAAAAAAAAAAAAAAAAAAAAAACATTATTTTCTTGCTAATTGCATTGTCCCTCACATGTTTCTCACATCCACGAGGATTTTTAGTTCTTAACACCTTTTCCTGTAATATTAACAATGTAGGAGAAATTATACGATTTTATAAATCTTTTTTTACCTTTCGCCTGGACGGAGAATCGAACCGCGGACCATGCACATTGTAAGCCAACACACTAACCACTGAGCTATGTACCTGTTATGGTCATCAATAGATAAATATCCATATAAGTTATATTTATATAGCATAGCTTGCGGCGCCGACGAACCGAATAAACAAAGTTTATTTAACAGAAACAAACATTTAGTTTGGCACCGTGGAGCAGTGGTAGCTACGTCCGACTCTCATGCCAAGGGTCGTGGGTTCGATCCCTGCTTCGGCCAAAGTTTTTTTTTTGCTTTTGTTTTTTGACATATATTCCAGATATATTCGGAAGATTCCGAAAAAATGTTCAACATTACATTGTACTATATTAAATTTTGAACTGTAAAATGTGTCTTATTAAAGACCTAAAGTCAGAAAAGAACAGTATTTGATATAAACGAAATGGACTGTGTTGTTATTTCAAAAATAACTTTTTTTATTGAAAAAATAAAAATTTTGTAACAAACGAATTTTTTTGGTGATAAAAGTTTAAAATTTTCGAAGCAATTCAAAAAACTCTAACAAAAGAAAAACGTTTTCGGTACACGTTTTCCAAACGTTTTTTTTCTTTGCGTGTGAGTGCTACCCGATTCCATGTTAAGCTCAATGACAAGGGACTTCCTTTTTATAGCCGAGTCCGAACGGCGTTCCACATTGCAGTGAAACCACTTAGAGAAGCTTTGAAACCCTCAGAAATGTCACCAGCATTACTGAGGTGGGATAATCCACCGCTGAAAAACTTTTTAGTGTTCGGTCGAAGCAGGAATCGAACCCACGACCTTGTTTATACAAGGCGGGCATGCTAACCATTGCACCACGGTGGCTCCCGTAGGTGATTCCACTACTGAAGCCACACATAGACTCGGGCAAGGGTGAATTGTACTGACCGATTTGCCTTTTCTCGCCAGTAGCTAAGACCCTTGACACTACTCACTACTGCGGGCGTCAGGCATACGTGGAATGTAGGGATTGAAAATCGAGACCTCCAAGAGTGAAATAGGCAGTTCCTTAAGATGAGGTGATATCAACGACACTGTTCAACCTGTACCTATCAGATATTCCACTACCGCATGACATCCTTGTACTTACAAATATGGCATCTGCGATCGACATGTACATATCTGATCTTATCAGTTATTTCATTGCCACCAAACCCTCAGCCACGCCATTCACTGCATGGATGGCAGAAGTAAGCAGGCAGTTGAATTTTCAGAGTCAGTGATGCCAACTCCCGAAGGGTAAAAATCACCAAAAATAAATTCGAATATACCAGTTTCCACCACAAAAACTACTCCTCCTACTACAGCCTCCTAAATTTCAATGTGCTAAAAAAACACAAAGATGTATTATAGAATTGTTGGGTATTGATTTGATTTGAAGCACTTTTAATTTTATAAAATTATGAACCTCTATCCAAGTGTATAAAGGGTGATACTGTCAAAATTTGGTCAAGGGAAAACGCGTGTAAATCGGTGAAATTGTTTATTTAAAAAATCAAATTAAATTTCTTTTTCAAGTTCAATTAGTATAAAATTGAGGAAAAATATTCAGTTAGGCTTTCGCTTTTCCAAATCCGAATTGCCGGGCCTCACGCTTGACACCTGCCATCAGATTTTGTACAGCCACCTTGTCCACCTTCTTCGCCGCAGAAAGCCAGTTTGCCTTGAACTGCTGCTCGTCCTTAGCAGCTTTTTTGGTCTTCTTTAGGTTCCGCTTGACAATAGCCCAGTATTTCTCAATTGGGCGGAGCTCTGGCGTGTTGGGAGGGTTCTTGTCCTTGGGAACCACCTGTACGTTGTTGGCGGCGTACCACTCCATGGCCTTTTTACCGTAATGGCAAGATGCCAAATCCGGCCAAAACAGTACGGAACAACCGTGTTTCTTCAGGGAAGGCAGCCGACGTTTATTCAAACACTCTTTCACGTAAATTTCTTGGTTGACAGTCCCGGAAGCTATGAAAATGCTGCTTTTCAAGCCACAGGTACAGATGGCTTGCCAAACCAGATATTTCTTTGCGAACTTTGACAGTTTTATGTGCTACCTTTCCCCTTCCTTTTGCCGTATAAAACTCCTGTCCCGGAAGCTGCTTGTAGTCGGCTTTGACGTAGGTTTCGTCGTCCATTACCACGCAGTCAAACTTCGTCAGCATCGTCGTGTACAGCCTCCGGGATCGCGCTTTGGCCGACGTTTATTCAAACACTCTTTCACGTAAATTTCTTGGTTGACAGTCCCGGAAGCTATGAAAATGCTGCTTTTCAAGCCACAGGTACAGATGGCTTGCCAAACCAGATATTTCTTTGCGAACTTTGACAGTTTTATGTGCTACCTTTCCCCTTCCTTTTGCCGTATAAAACTCCTGTCCCGGAAGCTGCTTGTAGTCGGCTTTGACGTAGGTTTCGTCGTCCATTACCACGCAGTCAAACTTCGTCAGCATCGTCGTGTACAGCCTCCGGGATCGCGCTTTGGCCGTCGTATTTTGTTTATCATCGCGATTTGGAGTCACTACCTTCTTGTAAGTCGATAGTCCGGCTCGTTTTTTGGCTCGATGCACGGTTGTAGACGATACACCCAGCTTGTTTGCGGCATCTCGGAGAGAGAGAGGTCAGGGTTTCGCTTGAAACTACCGGCAACTCTCTTTGTCGTCTCAGCGGCTTCCGGTTTTCGATTTCCCCCCGATCCAGACTTCCTAGCTGTCGACAAACGTTCCCCAAACACTTTAATTACATTTGTAACGGTTGGCAACTTTTAGCGATTTTGCCAGCTTTGCGTGCGAGTAGCTCGGATTTTCGCGATGCGCGAGCAAAATTTTGATACGCTGCTCTCCTTGCTTGGACGGCATTTTGACAACTGAAGAGTGAATTCTAAAATCAAAATAGGAGCAACATTCTACACACACACACCTTCAAAATGAGGGGTGTTCAGGTTTTTTAAATGCAAAATTGAAATTTTGACCGTATCGCCCTTTACTCCATAGACAGGTTCTCATGATCCAGTAAGGGACAAACTCTTAGGAACCTGTTTCATTTTAAACATCCGAATCGCACCAGAAAGAACAAGTTTTTCGAATATGTTGAACAATAGATAATACACAAGCAAATACACAAAACCTAAATTTAAAAGAAAATTGTGTCTTAAAAGTATCCTTACTTGTATTCTCCCCTTCTTTGGCTCGGAATCAATACCAAATTTTTTAAAGTAAAGACAAAATCTTTGGAACCGAGTATGCTTTTTGTTCAGTGTGTATTAAAGTTTCAGGAGATTATATTGAAAAATAAAAATATTTTTGAAAAACTAACTATTTTCTTTCATTGATAGGCTAAGAAGTTTCCGAACCGCCCTCGTAGTTCTCATATAACAGGTTGGCTGATAAGCCCCCAGTCTAACACATTTTTTTGTCAAAATTCGTTTTTATTATTCAACATAGTTCCCTTCAAGAGCGATACAACGATTATAACGATCTTCCAATTTTTTGATACCATTTTGGTAGTACTCCTTCGGTTTTGCCTCAAAATAGGCCTCAGTTTCGGCGATCACCTCTTCATTGCAGCCAAATTTTTTCCCTGCGAGCATCCTTTTGAGGTCTGAGAACAAGAAAAAGTCGCTGGGGGCCAGATCTGGAGAATACGGTGGGTGGGGAAGCAATTCGAAGCCCAATTCATGAATTTTTGCCATCGTTCTCAATGACTTGTGGCACGGTGCGTTGTCTTGGGGGAACAACACTTTTTTCTTCTTCATATGGGGCCGTTTTGCCGCGATTTCGACCTTCAAACGCTCCAATAACGCCATGTAATAGTCACTGTTGATGGTTTTTCCCTTCTCAAGATAATCGATAAAAATTATTCCATGTCCATCCCAAAAAACAGAGGCCATTACTTTGCCAGCGGACTTTTGAGTCTTTCCACACTTCGGAGACGGTTCACCGGTCGCTGTCCACTCAGCCGACTGTCGATTGGACTCAGGAGTGTAGTGATGGAGCCATGTTTCATCCATTGTCACATATCGACGGAAAAACTCGGGGTTTATTACGAGTTATCAGCTGCAAACACCGCTCAGAATCATCAACACGTTGTTGTTTTTGGTCAAATGTGAGCTCGCGCGGCACCCATTTTGCACAGAGCTTCCGCATATCCAAATATTGATGAATGATATAACCAACACGTTCCTTTGATATCTTTAAGGCCTCTGCTATCTCGATCAACTTCATTTTACGGTCATTCAAAATCATTTTGTGGATTTTTTTGATGTTTTCGTGGGTAACCACCACTTTCGGGCGTCCACTGCGTTCACCGTCCTCCGTGCTCATTTCACCACGCTTGAATTTTGCATCAATTATTGTTTATTTCCCTGGGGCAGAGTCCGAAAACTCATTATTAAGGCAAGTTTTTGCTTCCACCGTATTTTTTCCCTTCAGAAAACAGTATTTTATCAAAACACGAAATTCCTTTTTTTTTCCATTTTTTTCACAATTGCTTCACAAAAGACGCTCTATCTCACACACTAATTGACTTACAGACGTCAAATTTTGACACGAATCATTTGAAGGTTGGTACTATATAAAAATAATATGCATTTAATACTAGCGACGCCATCTATGTGTCAGACCGGGGACTTATCAGCCAACTGGAAATTTTGCACAAGGAGAACAATTAGTACTATAGTCAAGCATGTGAAATTTGAGTGAAATCGGTTAAGATTTAGATATAGTTCCCATATATATCTTTCGCCCGATTTAGACACATATAACCATAGAGACAAAAGATTTACTCGGATTTGAAATTTTGCACAGAGTGTAGAATTAAGGTTCTTGATGTGCATGCTAATTTTGGTTGGAATCGGTTCAGATTTAGGTATAGCTCCCATATATTTCTTTCGCCCGATTTTGGGTAATATGATCACAGAGGTCAAAGTTATAATTCAATTTACATGATTACGTGCACAGGGAGTAGAATTAATATTGTAGCTATGCCTGCCAAATTAGATTGAAATCGGTTCAGATTTTGATATAGCTTCCATATATATGTTTTTCCGATTTGAGCAAACATTTTCCGCATAAAAACACCACTGTTAAGTCGAAAACTTGTAGGAATGACCCACATTTTCCTATACTTCCAATACACATCTATCGACCGATAAATCATAAATACACTTTTGGGAAGTTGCCTCAAAATTGGTTCAGATTTAAATGTTTCCCTTATTTATTATTGCCGACTACAATTTTAGGTCTATAGATTTTGTAAAAGTCTAAAAAATTGTTGTTCAGATTGGGTCAGATTTGAATATATAGCACCCAACACATTTGACGGATTTGATATAAATAGTATCGAAAATGTGGATTTAAAAAGTGGTGCAGGATATAATATAGTCGGCCCCGCCCGACTTTAGACTTTACTTACTTGTTTTATTTAACCCTCTAATGCCCCAATTTTTTTGCCAGCTGATTAAATTTTCAATGTTAAAGCAAGAGAACTAAGCAAGAAA
The DNA here is from genome assembly GCF_050003625.1 of Haematobia irritans. NCBI lineage: Eukaryota > Metazoa > Arthropoda > Insecta > Diptera > Muscidae > Haematobia > Haematobia irritans. The sequence continues at coordinate 174,682,240 of NC_134400.1, forward strand.
AATTTATACGGTAAAATTCAGCATATGCTGCAAAGCCTCTTGAATACTTTCAAATAAGTTTTCTTTTTATTTTGCCCATTTTTGTTGTCTTAAGGTGTGTTTAACTAAAAGTTTCCTTATTAAATGAAGCCTGGGCATTAGAGGGTTAATTCACTCTTGTGACACGGCAGGTGAGCTTACCTTATTGTAATAACATTGATATCTGGATACGGCGGTTCTATTATCACCATCACTACCATGCCTAGCATGAAATTCCTTGCATTCATTTTTCAGTGTATTCACACATCCCTCCAAATTGATGAATAATTTTTTTGATTTATATATAGTCAAATTTTGTTGATTTGGCAAAAATCGTTGCTCCGGATCAACGGGCACAGTACTCTCATCGTAAATTTTCCAAAATTGCGTAAAATTCATATAAGAGGGTGGCAAGGAGCCCGGTGGCAAAAGGGTACCATTCAAACAATCCTTGGCTCTAAATGGAATGGGAAATAAATTGTTTTGTTATTGGCATTAAAAGTAAAAGTAAACAATAAAACAAGAAATGCAAAATTCTCTCTGACTTTCTCACATTATTATCTTGGTGGTCGGGTCATCTTCCACCAAAGCACAATTAGCCAAAAGTATGCCATCATTTTTATTCCAAAATTCTATAGGATTTATTCGAACACCCGGCTCATTACCTCGAGCCTCATTAAATGCCACAGCACTTTCACATTCACCAGTTATTATGCTATTATCCTAGAAAAAAAAAAATAAATACAATATTACTCCCAGTTTTACAGTATAAGGAATAAGTGCAATATCCTCTGACTAACCTCCATCAAGAGAACATTCTTTGAAGATGTTCCAATGTTGAGGCAAATTCGATCACATGTAAAAGGTTTTTTAATTTTTGTGCAATATAAGCCATGACATTCAAAAAATCCATTAAGCTTTGTATTATCCTTGGCCGAATTGATGATAGGTCCATCGGCCTTGTGATGACACAAAAATCCTTTGGTCATATTACGACAATGCCCTGAAAATTACACATGGTGTTTTATAAATTTATTCGCTGGCTTCATAGAAGATTCAAAATTAACTAAATAACCGTGTAGACAGGGTATCTCATTTGGAACGACCCTGATGCCATATATAAATACCCACACAGAAAAAATGCTCACCAATTTTCGAATTTGAATTGAATTTTCAAATTATTCAATTAAAAATGCAATTGACACAAAAAAAAATTTAATTAAAAAAGTCAATCACAACAATATCAATATCAATTAATTTTTTAATTGGATCAATTAATTTCCTAAATGAATCCAAAAAATGTTGTCGTTAGAATTGTTGTTGTGTCCTTGAAACCAGTTTCAAATAGTTATCACAGTAGTTGTTGTTGACTAGAAACAAGACATTGTGTGATCGTTCACCAATCAGGTGAATTTAGCAATGCCTCTAAAAATAGATTTCAATCTGTTGTTGCAGTAATGTAATAACAAATTGAAATCGAAAAAATAAGATTAAGGGATTGTAGCTATATGAGAAGATAATGTACAGTGGTGGTGAAAAAATGATTCAACTTGGGAGAAATGATTCTCGTGTGTAATTTCCATAAGAAATTAGCATATAAGACCCAAATTGAATCATCTCACCCAGCCAGATCTTACTAGAGACTATGGAAATGTGGATTAGCCAACACTGAAACATATGTATAGTCAGGCTTGTAAGATGGGTATCTGGCATTTTCTTTTCAATAGCATAATAAAGGGTGATACGGTCAAAATTTGGTCAAGGGAAAACGCGTGTAAATCGGTGAAATCGTTTATTTAAAAAATCAAATTACATTTCTTTTTCAAGTTCAATTAGTATAAAATTCAGGAAAAATATTCAGTTAGGCTTTCGCTTTTCCAAATCCGAATTGCCGGGCCTCACGCTTGACACCTGCCATCAGATTTTGTACAGCCACCATGTCCACCTTCTTGGCCGCAGAAAGCCAGTTTGCCTTGAACTGCTGCTCGTCCTTAGCAGTTTTTTTGGTCTTCTTTAGGTTCCGCTTGACAATAGCCCAGTATTTCTCAATTGGGCGGAGCTCTGGCGTGTTGGGAGGGTTCTCGTCCTTGGGAACCACCTGCACGTTGTTGGCGGCGTACCACTCCATGGCCTTTTTACCGTAATGGCAAGATGCCAAATCCGGCCAAAACAGTACGGAACAACCGTGTTTCTTCAGGAAAGGCAGCAGACGTTTATTCAAACACTCTTTCACGTAAATTTCTTGGTTGACAGTCCCGGGAGCTATGAAAATGCTGCTTTTCAAGCCACAGGTACAGATGGCTTGCCAAACTAGATATTTCTTTGCGAACTTTGACAGTTTTATGTGCTTGAAAATATCTGCTACCTTTCCCCTTCCTTTTGCCGTATAAAACTCCTATCCCGGAAGCTGCTTGTAGTCGGCTTTGACGTAGGTTTCGTCGTCCATTACCACGCAGTCAAACTTCGTCAGCATCGTCGTGTACAGCCTCCGGGATCGCGCTTTGGCCGTCGTATTTTGTTTATCATCGCGATTTGGAGTCACTACCTTCTTGTAAGTCGATAGTCCGGCTCGTTTTTTGGCTCGATGCACGGTTGTAGACGATACACCCAGCTTATTTGCGGCATCTCGGAGAGAGAGGTTAGGGTTTCGCTTGAAACTACCGGCAACTCTCTTTGTCGTCTCAGCGGCTTCCGGTTTTCGATTTCCCCCCGATCCAGACTTCCTGGCTGTCGACAAACGTTCCCCAAACACTTTAATTACATTTGTAACGGTTGATTTGACAACTTTTAGCGATTTTGCCAGCTTTGCGTGCGAGTAGCTCGGATTTTCGCGATGCGCGAGCAAAATTTTGATACGCTGCTCTTCTTGCTTGGACGGCATTTTGACAACTGAAGAGTGAATTCAAAATAGGAGCAACATTCTACACACACACACACCTTCAAAATGAGGGGTGTTCAGGTTTTTTAAATGCAAAATTGAAAGAAATACGTCAAGTTTATATTGACCAAATTTTGACCGTATCACCCTTTAATACCAATTCCTTAATCTTCATGTCCAATTAGCTCGCATTTAAAATTGTAATTAACCAAAAATTATTCTTTTTTGTTTGCAGCAAAAAAATCGGAAGTTGGTTCACAAACATAGCTTTTTATATGCATCTTTCCATTACACGCACAGAAAAAACATGATTGGACATGGTTGCCGCATAAATTTAATACTTATCTAGAGCATGTATTTTGTCTTTGTAAAAATAATTTTCGAGCAGAGAAAAATGTATTTATTTAAATGGTTCTCAAATGTCGCAAACATGTTCTATTATTTAAATGATGAATTTGAGACCATTACATGGTCAGGAAAATCATGGACCTGACCATTGAATTTTTCGACTTTTTTGCAGCGAAAAAAAGTATTTTTATAGGTTACGTATAGACATGTCTAGAACCATTACATGGCCGTAAAGACCATGTAAATTTTTTTTGTGACCATTTAGTTGTTTAACTTTTTTGCAGCGAAAAAAATTTTATAAAAACTTTGAGTAGGTACACACGACTTTCATTTTGCGCGTCAGTCGTGTGTTGATTGTTGCTTGGAATGGACGGAGAATTCGGAATTACTGTGTTTTGTGTTAATTTATTTATTCAGAAGAAACACGTGGTTTTATGTGAACACAAAAAAGGAAAGTGCAATTGAAAAAAAATATCTGGTTTTTGTTCTGCATTTTGCTTATGGTATAATTTATTTTTATTTGCAGTTACATGATGTCTGCGTTTGTACATTTGATGGTTACGACGTAAATATGGAATGATTACATGTTGTTGAAATTGAACCAAAATAGAGTGTGTAAAATTATGTGATGTTTGCTTGCACGACATTATATGTTGAATACAAATAAACGATGAATGGGTTTGTAAATAAATAAAAACAAATAAATAAAGTTAGTTTTGTGTTTTCTTTTCTCAAGTGGCGTCCTTTTTTCGACGACGAAAAAAGGTTTTTCATAAAAATCAAAACATTAAAATTTCGTTCCGGGGGAAAGTATTTTTTCTTTGTGTGCATATTTCATCGCTGGCTAATATGAACCTAAGTAAAATTAAAATTTCATTTGTTCTTATGAATTTTTCATTACTTTATTTAAAGTAAAGTAGCAAGCGTTGACCAACATCTGCAACCGATTTTCCCAATATGTTTACTATGACTGTTTTAACTTTATATATATATATTTTTTTTAAATTAAGCAACTTCGACATGTGGGTTTCTTACCATTTGTGCAATTGAAGACACCACTGAGATTACTACACTCGGTTCCGTTATTGCAATTAAACTTTGGCAACAAATTCGTGTCAATCTGCAATAGAAATAATAATTATTAAAATATATGTATAAGTGCTTGTATTTTACGAATGAAAAATAGACAGAAAAAAAATTAAACTATTTTCTGGAAAAAATGAACTACTTCGTGCGAAAATTGAACTAAATTTAAGATTTTTTTTGGGGATTTCCATAGTGCGTTGTTGATTTTTTTAACTTTTTTACTAACTTTCCCTATATTTGCCACATTTGGCTGGAATTTTTATCGATTAAATTTCTATATGTGACAATGTAGTACACAGAAAGAAATATCGCCAAAATATTCGCAATTAAAAAGTTGATTGAAGTTGAAAACTTTTTCAAATGAAAAATTAATTGATACACTATTAACCTTTTAATCAAACTAGAAACAGCCGGATCGGATGAAATTTGCTTCTCTTAGAGGCTACGTAAGCCAAATCGGGGGATCGGTTTATATGGGGGCTATATATAATTATTGACCGATGTGGACTAATTTGTGCATAGTTGTTAGAGACCATATATTAACACCATGTACCAAATTTCAGCCGGATCGGATGAAATTTGCTTCTCTTAGAGGGTCTGCAAGCCAAATTTGGGGGTCCGTTTATATGGAGGCTATACGTAAGAGTGGACCGATATGGCCCATTTTCAATACAATCCGACCTACATCAATAACAACTACTTGTGCCAAGTTTCAAGTCGATAGCTTGTTTCGTTCGGAAGTTAGCGTGATTTCAACAGACGGACGGACGGACATGCTCAGATCGACTCAGAATTCCACCACGACCCAGAATATATATACTTTATGGGTCTTAGAGCAATATTTCGATGTGTTACAAACGGAATGGTGGAGGGTATAAAAAGGCCGATTAAATACGTAAATAATTCAATGTGATAACATTTTCTACAGAAATGAAATTTTGACAAAATTTTCTATACCAATAAAATCTACATTGATAGAAGAGTTTTCTATTCTGAGAAACGAAATTTCAGACAAGCAAAGTCTTCTTTTGACGCTAAAAAATTTTCTTTAAAAACAAATAAAGTGGATTAAAGACAAACGTTGAATTATTTATCATAAATTCGAGTTTATATGCTCTACAAGAAAATACTTTATAAGAAAGGGGAATTTCGTTTGTCTAAATTTTCGTTCCTGAGAAAAGTATTTTTTCTTTGGGTATATATCTATCTATAGAAATAAACTCTTGACAAAATTTTGTATAGTAATAAAATTTTGACAAAATTTTCTATAGAAATAAAATGTTGGTAGATTATTTTTGGGGATCGGCTATATATAGCTATAGACCGATATGGACCAATTTTGGCATGGTTGTTAGTGGTCATATACTAGCGCAATGTACCAAATTTCACCACGTACCAAGGATCGGATGAATTTTGCTTCTCCAATAGCTCCAGAGGTCAAATCTAGGGATCGGTTTAAATAGGGGTTATATATAATTATGACCGGTATGGACCAATTTTTGTATGGTTGTTAGAGACCATATACTAACACCACGTACCAAATTTCAACCGAATCGGATGAATTTTGCTCATCCATGAGGCTCCGGAGGTCAAATCTGGGGAACGGTTTATATGGGAGCTATATATAATTATGGACCGATGTGGACCAATTTTTGTATGGTTCTTAGAGACCATATACTAACACCATGTACCAAATTTTAGCCGGATCGGATGAAATTTGCTTCTCTTAGAGGCTCCGCAAGCCAAATCGGGGGATCGGTTTATATGGGGGCTATATGTAATTATGGACCGATGTAAACCATTTTTTGCATGGTTGTTAGAGACCATATACTAACACCACGTACCAAATTTCAACCGGATCGAATCAGTTTTGCTTCTCTTAGAGGCTCCGCAAGCCAAATCTGGGAATGGGTTTATATGGGACTATATATAATTATGGACCGATATGAACCAATTTTTGCATGGTTATTAGATACCATATACTAACACCATGTACCAAATTTCAACCGGATCGGATGAATTGTGCTCCTCCAAGAGGCTCTGAAAGCCAAATCTGAGCGTTTATATGGGGGCTATACGTAAAAGTGGTCCGATATGGCCCATTTGCAATACCATCCGACCTACATCAATAAAAACTTCTTGTGCCAAATTTCAAGTCGATAGCTTGTTTCGTTCGGAAGTTAGCGTGATTTCAAAAGACGGACGGACGGACATGCTTAGATCGACTCAGAATTTCACCACGACCCACAACATATATGTACTTTGTGGGATCTAAGAGCAATATTTTGATGTGTTACAAACGGAATGACAATGTTAATATACCCTCCTTCCTATGGTGGTGGGTATAATAATTGAAATTTGCTAATGAACTCAATTAATTTTTTAACCAAGTATTTTTTTGATGCTCAATTAAAACTGTGATTGATACTATCATTTACGTGATTGAAGACATTTCAATTGAAAAATTAATTGGATCAATTAATTATAACGGATAGTGAAAAATGTTTTCTTAATTCCAAAAAAAAAAAAAGTAAGGAAAGTCTAAAGTCGGGCGGAGCCGACTATATTATACCCTGCAACACTTTGTAGATCTAAATGTTCGATACCATATCACATCCGTCAAATGTGTTGGGGCTATATATAAAGGTTTGTCCCAAATACATACATTTAAATATCACTCGATCTGGACAGAATTTGATAGACTTCTACAAAATCTATAGACTCAAAATTTAAGTCGGCTAATGCACTAGGGTGGAACACAATGTTAGTAAAAAAAATATGGGAAACATTTAAATCTGGAGCAATTTTAAGAAAACTTCGCAAAAGTTTATTTATGATTTATCGCTCGATATATATGCATTAGATGTTAAGGAAAAATAGAGTCATTTTTACAACTTTTCGACTAAACAGTGGCGATTTTACATGGAAAATGTTGGTATTTTGACCATTTTTGTCGAAATCAGAAAAACATATATATGGGAGCTATATCTAAATCTGAACCGATTTCAACCAAATTTGGCACGCATAGCAACAATGCTAATTCAACCCCTTGTGCATAATTTCAACTAAATCGGAGTTAAAAATTGGCATCTATGGTCATATGAGTGTAAATCGGGCGAAAGCTATATATGGGAGCTATATCTAAATCTGAACCGATTTCAACCAAATTTGGCACGCACAGCTACAATGCTAATTCTACTCCCTGTGCAAAATTTCAACTAAATCGGAGCACAAAATTGGCCTCTGTGGTCATATGAGTGTAAATCGGGCGAAAGCTATATATGGGAGCTATATCTAAATCTGAACCGATTTCAACCAAATTTGACACGCATAGCTACAATGCTAATTCTACTCCCTGTGCAAAATTTCAACTAAATCGGAGCAAAAAATTGGCCTCTGTGGGCAAATGAGTGTAAATCGGGCGAAAGCTATATATGGGCGCTATATCTAAATCTGAACCGATTTGGCTGATATTTTGCAAGTTTTTCGAGACTCATAAAATATTCGGATGTACGGAATTTGAGGAAGATCGGTTGATATACACGCCAATTATGACCAGATCGTTGAAAAATATATATGGCAGCTATATCTAAATCTGAACCGATTTTTTCCAAAATCAATAGGGATCGTCTTCGAGCCGAAACAGGACCCTATACCAAATTTTAGGACAATCGGACTAAAACTGCGAGCTGTACTTTGCACACAAAAATACATCAACAGACAGACAGACGGACAGACAGACAGACAGACAGACAGACAGACAGACAGACAGACAGACGGACATCGCTAAATCGACTCAGAATTTAATTCTAAGACGATCGGTATACTAAACGATGGGTCTCAGACTTTTCCTTCTTGGCGTTACATACAAATGCACAAACTTATTATACCCTGTACCACAGTAGTGGTGAAGGGTATAAATACGGGAAACATTTACATCTGAAGCAATTTTAAGGAAACTTCGCAAAAGTTTATTTATGATTTATCGCTCGATATATATTTATTAGAAGTTTAGGAAAATTAGAGTCATTTTTACAACTTTTCGACTAAGCAGTGGCGATTTTACAAGAAAATGTTGGTATTTTGACCATTTTTGTCGAAATCAGAAAAACATATATATGGGAGCTATATCTAAATCTGATCCGATTTCAACCAAATTTGCCACGCATAGCTACAATGTTAATTTTACTCCCTGTGCAAAATTTCAACTAAATCGGAGTACAATATTGACCACTGTGGTCATATGAGTGTAAATCGGTCGAACGATATAAAATTTGGCACACTTGACTACACTACTAATTGTACTCCTAGTGCAAAATTTCAACCAAATTGGGGTAAAACTCTGGCTTCTGGGACCGTATTAGTCCATATCGGGCGATAGATATATATGGGAGCTATATATAAATCTGAACCGATTTCAATAAAATTTGGCACACGTGACTACGGTACTAATTGTTCTTCTTGTGCAAAGTTTTAAGCAAATTAGGGTAAAACTCTAATTTCTGGGTCCATATAAGTCCATATCGGGCGAAATATATATATGGGAGCTATATCTAAATCTGAACCGATTTCTTCCAAAATCAATAGGGATCTATTCTGAGCCAAAACACATACATGTGCCAAATTTGAAGTCGATTGAACTAAAACTGCGACCTAGACTTTGATTACAAAAATGTGTTCACGGACGGACAGACGGACATCGCTATATCGACTCAAGAGCCCACCCTGAGCATTTTTGCCAAAGACACCATGTGTCTATCTCGTCTCCTTCTGGGTGTTGCAAACATATGCACTAACTTATAATACCCTGTTCCACAGTGTGGCGCAGGGTATAAAAATTAAATTAAAAATTAAAATGCAAAACTTACAAAATAAGTCGTAGGCTATATTTGAAGAGGTTTTATATTTAATTCAAAGATTCAATATATCAGTTAAATTTAAAGACGATTTTTTCAACCTAAAAATGTTTTTCTTTACTTTGAGGTAGAGGTGTGCACGTGGCACGAAATTTTCGTGATTCACGCTGATCGCAACGGCGTGAGCGTGATTAACAATCCAAATGTCGTGCGTGAGGGTGAGTCAGGAAAATATTTCTTCGTGAGTGTGCGTGAGTAACGAATTTCGGGAAAATACGCTCACCAAAAAAATCCCGCCCAGGGACATAAAACGCTTACTTTGGCCACCGGGTATATACCGGGTATATACAAGTGAAGTAACACCGCCCTTAGGTTAGGTTAGGTTAGGTGGCAGCCCGATATATCAGGCTCACTTAGACTATTCAGTCCATTGTGATACCACATTGGTGAACTTCTCTTTTATCACTGAGTGCTGCCCGATTCCATGTTAAGCTCAATGATAAGGGACCTCCTTTTTATAGCCGAGTCCGAACGGCGTTCCACATTGCAGTGAAACCACTTAGAGAAGCTTTGAAACCCTCAGAAATGTCACCAGCATTACTGAGGTGGGATAATCCACCGCTGAAAAATTTTTTGGTGTTCGGTCGAAGCAGGAATCGAACCCACGACCTTGTGTATACAAGGCGGGCATGCTAAGCATTGCACCACGGTGGCTCCCACCGCTCTTTGTCAGTATCTTATATGGATCCAGAAGCCATAGTTTTCTCTTGGATTTGCTTGAAATTTTTCACAAGGAGTACAATTAGGGATATTGTCAAGGTTGCTAAATTTGGTGGACATCGCTTCAAATTTAGATATAGCTCCCATATAAAACTTCCACCCGAGTTAGAATCATATGACCGCAGAAACCAAATTTTCACTCCGATTTACTTGAAATTTTGCACAGGTGGTAGAATTCTAGCTACGCATTCTCAAAATTCGTATAGAAAATACCCAAAGTGGGGACATATGTTAAAAAACGGTTTTTTTTTTTTTGTAATTTGCATATTTCTCAGCTGTTTACCAGTAGGATGTTAAAACCTTTTTACAATTTAGTTAGTAGACACATGAAGCTTTTTGGAAAAGAGATCAGGTTAGCAATCGGTGCTTTGCCAAATGAGAATTTTTTTTTTAAATATATGTTTTTTTGTTTTAAATTGTCGTTTTTGGGATGAGAAGAACTCATACATTGCTTGACCAAAATTGCCGATATAAGTTTAAAACGTATCCCTTTTTGGTGTTCTATAAGAAATAAGAATCAACATTGGGAGAAGTCTAGAAAAAAAGTGTTACGGCACAAAGAATGTAGGTGCCCAGGAAAAAATTGGAAGTTCTTCTAAAGGTACGACTTTAAAACTACTTCAAAAAATGGCCTCCCAAAGATGTTCTTTATTTTAACTACACAGGAAATTTTTCTAATTAAATTTTTTCATATTTTTAATGAGTAATTATAACTTAGTTCTTTAAAATAGGCTAAAAACAGAGTAAGAATTAATAACTTTTAATCTAAAATTTTGCAAAAAATAAATTGTGGTCCCATATCTCGCAAACTACAAGAGATATTCGCACATCCACCCAAATTTGTTTAAAGGGCTCTACAAGTTCTATTCAGCAAAGAACATCGTAATCGGTTCATAATTGCGAATTTGACAGCTAAAACAAAAATTTCATACGACCGAGGTGACCAACTTTCAACGCTTATAGGTCAGCCCGTGGATCAACTAGGAATACACCTCAGCTTTCACACAAAAGTTGCTGAATTATTTCCAAACAAGTAAGGAAAGTCTAAAGTCGGGCGGGGCCGACTATATTATACCCTGCACCACTCTGTAGATCTAAATTTTCGATACCATATCACATCCGTCAAATGTGTTGGGGGGCTATATATAAAGGTTTGTCCCAAATACATACATTTAAATATCACGCGATCTAGACAGAATTTGATTCACTTCTAAAAAATCTATAGACTCAAAATTTAAGTCGGCTAATGCACTAGGGTGGAACACAATGTTAGTAAAAAAAAATATGGGAAACATTTAAATCTGAAGCAATTTTAAGGAAACTTCGCAAAAGTTTATTTATGATTTATCGCTCGGTATATATGTATTAGAAGTTTAGGAAAATTAGAGTCATTTTTACAACATTTCGACTAAGCAGTGGCGATTTTACAAGGAAAATGTTGGTATTTTGACCATTTTTGTCGAAATCAGAAAAACATATATATGGGAGATATATCTAAATCTGAACCGATCTCAACCAAATTTGGCACGCATAGCAACAATGCTAATTCTACTCTCTGTGCAAAATTTCAACTAAATCGGAGTTAAAAATTGGCCTCTGTGGTCATATGAGTGGAAATCGGGCGAAAGCTATATATGGGAGATATATCTAAATCTGAACCGATCTCTACCAAATTTGGCACGCATAGCTACAATGCTAATTCTACTCCCTGTGAAAAATTTCAACTAAATCGGAGCAAAAAATTGGCCTCTGTGGTCATATGAGTGAAAATCGGGCGAAAGCTATATATGGGAGATATATCTAAATCTGAACCGATTTCAACCAAATTTGGCACGCATAGCAACTATGCTAATTCTACTCTCTGTGCAAAATTTCAACTAAATCGGAGGAAGAAATTGGCCTTTGTGGTCATATGAGTGTAAATCGGGCGAAAGCTATATATGGGAGCTATATCTAAATCTGAACCGATTTCAACCAAATTTGGCACGCATAGCAACAATGCTAATTCTATTCCCTGTGCAAAATTTCAACCAAATTGGAGTAGAACTCTGGCTTCTGGGACCGTATTAGTCCATATCGGACGAAAGATATATATGGGAGCTATATCTAAATCTGAACCGATTTCAATAAAATTTTGCACATTTGACTATACTACCAATTGTACTCCCTGTGCAAAATTTAAACCAAATTGGGGTAATACTCAGGCTTCTAGAGCCGTATAAGTGCATATCGGGCGAAAGATATATATGGGAGCTATATCTAAATCTGAACCGATTTCTTCCAAAATCAATAGGGTTCTATTTTGACCCAAAACACATACTTGTGCCAAATTCGAAGTCGATTGGCCTTAAATTACTACCTAATCCCTTGGTTACAAAAATGTGTTCACGGACAGACGGATATGGCTATATCGTCTCAGGAGCCCACCCTAAGCATTTTTGTCAAAGACACCATGTGTCTATCTCGTCTCCTTCTGGGTGTTGCAAACATATGCACTAACTTATAATACCCTGTTCCACAGTGTGGCGCAGGGTATAAAAAGCGATTTGGAAGTACTGTGCACAGAACATGGACATTCCAACAGGACTCATCTCAATCGCACTCAGCATATCCCAGCAAAAACTCCTATTACCAGGTATGAGTACAAGTATGCCTGCGCCAAATTCGTTACAACTTCCTCGTACATATATCAGCAGTAATACTTTTACACGTGCATGTCATTGGAGCAAAGTACTTCGGTGCAAGCATAGCAGCAGTCGAAAAATAAGTACTTCTTCGCAAGCATACCAGCTCACCAAAAATGATAACTTAACCATAAAGATACTCAAAAAGTGCGAACTCATCTCTGTTGTTTTGTAATCCAACACACTATACCACGCTTCACGGCATGGATCTATTCATTTTTGTAATATAATTTATGTAATATACAACTTTAGGAAAGAAGTGTATATTTTATTGGCATTATCAATTAATATACTTTCTGAAATGTAATTTAGCATTACTTTTAGCTACTATTAACGGTGCCCACTGTAGAGCCGAACCCGGACCTCAATATAGGATTTTGATTACCGGAATTAATAGAAAGAATCAAGTTTTGCCTACACATGTAAGTTATTATTTTTAAATCACAGGTAATACTGCAAGTAGTAACTTTTTGATTACCGTTATTACTGAAAGAATCACTAGTGCTTATCCAGTTTTTGCTGGGATGTCAACCCAGAATGGCTTACACAGGAGTTTCCCGCTAACATTTCGGATGGGAAACACTCTTCGAGACCTTTCTTTTGATACCAAAATATATTACCCAGGTATAGTGAACGGTTTTATCTTCCAAAACTATAATTAACTCATTAGGTGCACGCACAAAAAAACATGTTTGGACATGGTTGCCGCATCCATTTAACCCTTTCACTACCGATGTCCCCTTAGAAGGACATTCGAAAAAGACACAAAATTCAATTTTCCCACTTGATTTCGATTTATTTCTCGATGTTATTTTAAAGTAGAGGCTTTAATCTAAATAAGCTATAAATATTGTCCATATTGTTGAGGTCTAAAATACTTTTTTATAAACTTCTTTAACAATAAACGAAAAATACGAAAATTTTAAATAATTTTTCTACTGTATGTTTCTAGTAAATGGACATTTATACAAAAACTATAACTGATACTTTTTCGGGTTCTTTTTTGTATTTTTTCTTACACTTTGAAAGATATTATAGGCCAAATAGCGCTTATTTTCGTAAAGCCATTTGGTCACAATTCAATGATCAAGTTTTCAGAACAAGCTCATATAGCTCTTGAAGTAATTGAGGTAGGTTTTCAAAATGACAATTTTTGTTCTACATGCTGTTAGTACAAGTAAAAACAGAAGAAAAATAAAATTTTTTAACATTAGGTTTATTTCGGTAGTGAAAGGGTTAATGCTTATCTAGAGAAAACCATGTATTTTTTCTTTGTAAAAATAATTTTCGAGTAGAGAAAAATATATGTTGGCAATAAGCATTTAAATGGTTCTCAAATGCCATGTTCTATTATTTAAATGATAGAATTTGTCGGGAAAATCATGTACCTGATTTTTCCGACCATGCAGGGGATAAAGTATTTTTGTAGGTTACGTATAGCCATGAATCATTACATGACCATACAGACCATGTACATTGTTTTCGTGACCATTTAATTTTTTGCAGCGAAAAGAATTTTATAAAACATTGAGCAGGTACACACGATTTTCATTTTTCGCGTCAGTCGTGTGTCGATTGTTTCTTGGAATGGACGGAGAATACGGATTACTGTGTTTTGTGTTAATTTATTTATTCAGAAGTGGCACGTGGTTTTATGTGAACACAAAAAAGGAAAGTGTAATTGAAAAAATGTACCTGCATTTTGATATATGGTATAATTTATTTTTATTTGCAGTTACATGATGTCTGCGTTGGTACATTTGATGGGCACGAAGTAAATATGGAATGATTACTTATTGTTGAAATTGAACCAAACTAGAGTGTGTAAAAATATGTGATGTTTGCTTGGACGACATTATAAATACAAATAAACAATGAATTAGTTTATAAATAAATAAAGTTAATTTTGAGTTTTCTTTTCTCAAGTGGCGTCCTTTTCTGGACGACGAAAAAAGTTTTTTTCATAAAGATCACAACATTCTACGAGGGCAGTTCGGAAACTTCTTAGCCTAGCACAAAAAGCGCGGTATAAACAGAAAAAAGTTAAGTGTTTTGGAAACTTCCATCTCTGTTATGAACACATGGTAAATTTTGTTTCGATCTGGCAACTCCTTCATATAGAAACAGGTGTTCAAAAATGATGCATGCGCAATTTTTTTACAATGGAAAATTTAGAAATGCGTGCTGTCATTAAATATTTACATAAAAAAGGTTTATCGGGACAAGAAATCCATAATGATATGGTGAATGTTTTCGGTGAAAGTGTTCCTTCATACGCAACAGTAAAAAATTGGGTTGCTGAATTTAAATATGGTCGTACTAGCATTGAAGATGAACCACGTAGTGGACGTCCAAAAACAGCAACAACAACAACAGAAATTGTAGCCAAAGTGCATGATATTGTATTAAATTATCTACAAATAAAAGTGCGTGAAATTGTTTATATGATGGGCATCTCAAATGATCGAGTCCATTTAATTTTGCATGAAGAACTACAGATGAAAAAGCTTTCAACAAGAGGGGTGCGCATTTGTTAACAGTCGATCAAAAACGCATAAGAATGAACATTTCTCAAGCTTGTTTGGATCGTTTTAAGCGAAATAAAATGGATTTTAAGCGTCGTTTCATAACTGTTGATGAGACATCGATCCACTCCAGAGACAAAAGAACAATCCAAACAATGGACTGAAGCTGGAGGAAGTGCCCCAAAGAAGGCAAAAACAATTCAATCGGCTGGTAAGGTTATGGCAACGGTTTTTTGGGACTTCAAAGGTATTTTATTGATTGACTATCTGCAAAAGGGTAAAACAATAAATTCAGAGTACTATTGCAAGCTTTTGGATCAATTAAAGGTACAAATTCGAGAAAAACGTCCTGGCTTACAACACAAACAAATAATTGTTCATCAAGACAACGCACAAGAGTGTTTTAACAAGGAATTAAAGTACGAGTTGCTTGACCACCCACCTTGTTCTCCTGATTTAGCTCCCAGAGACTTTTACTTGTTCCTAAATCTAAAAAAATCCTTGCTGGCAAGCGTTTTACCTCAAATGAAGATGCAATTACAGTTGTAAACCACTATTTTGAAGACCTTGAGCAAAACTATTTTAATCAAGAGATAGAATTGATAGAAAAGCGTTGGACTAAGTGTATTGAAGTTTCAGGAGATTATATTGAAAAACAAAAATATTTTTGAAAAACTAACTATTCTCTTTCATTGATAGGCTAAGAAGCTTCCAAACCGCCCTCGTAGGTTGTGATCATGTTTTTTTAACTGGAAGAAAAACATTTTGACAAATACCATAACATTTTAGTTCGTTACCATTGTCGTTTGATTCAAACAATTTTTATACCCTCCACCATAGGATGGGGGTATATTAACTTTGTCATTCCGTTTGTAACACATCGAAATATTGCTCTAAGACCCCATAAAGTAAACATATTCTGGGTCGTGGTGAAATTCTGAGTCGATCTGAGCATGTCCGTCCGTCCATCTGTTGAAATCACGTTAACTTCCGAACGAAACAAGCTATCGACTTGAAACTTGTCACAAGTAGTTGTTATTGATGTAGGTCGGATGGTATTGCAAATGGGCCATACCGATCCACTTTTACGTATATAAACGGACCCGCAAATTTGGCTTGCGATTGCTCTAAGAGAAGCAAATTTCATCCGATCCGGCTGAAATTTGGTACATAGTGTTAGTATATGGTCTCTAACACATGCAAAAATTGGTCCATATCGGTCCATAATTACATATAGCCCCCATATAAACCGATCTTCCGATTTGGCTTGCGATTGCTCTAAGAGAAGCAAATTTCATCCGATCCAGCTGAAATTTGGTACATGGTGTTAGTATATGGTCTCTAACACATGCAAAAATTGGTTCATATCGGTCCATAATTACATATAGCCCCCATATAAACCGATCCCCCGATTTGGCTTGCGGAGCCTCTAAGAGAACCAAATTTCATCCGATCCGGCTGAAATTTGGAACATGGTGTTGGTATATGTTCTCTAATGACCACATCGGCCCATAATTATATATAGCCCCCATATAAACTGATCCCCAGATTTGACCTCCGGTGCCTTTTGGAGAAGCAAAATTCATCCGAGCTGGTTGAAATTTGGTACGTAGTGGTAGTATATGATATTTAACAGCCATGCCAAAAGTGGTCCATATCAGTCCATAATCATATATAGCCCCCATATAAACCGATCCCGCGATTTGGTTTTGGAGCCTCTTGGAGGAGAAAATTTCATCCGGGTCAGTTGAAATTTGGTACATTGTGCTAGTATATGACCGTTAACCGTGACTAACTAGGTCCATATCGGTCTATAGTTATATATAGCCCTCAGATAAATCGATCCCCAGTCACACAAAAATTGGTCCATATCAAGTTCATTATTGTATATAGCCCCCATATAAGCGACCCCGATATTTCAATTCTGGCTCTCTACCACGTATGGACTAACTCACAATTTAGAAAACGATGTTAAGAAGTTTTTGAGATACCACAACGCAAGTAATTTGATTGTGGATGACAGTCTTTCGTAGAAGTTTCTACGCAATCCATGGTGGAGGGTACATAGGATTCGGCCTGGCCGAACTTACGGCCGTATATACTTGTTTTTTTTTTTTTTAACAATATAATAACATTTTAGATGAGGACAATTTTATTTTTCTTGGAACCATGTTCACTGAGCCAACATGGTTGCAGGTGAAAATGTTACATGGTCGCCGCAAAAATAGCTCCTATCATATTATTTTGCTCTTCGAATATGATTGTGGCAATCATGTTTCTTCTCTGCGTGAGGGCTGGCAAAAACTTTCAGGTGTTTTTGTTAGTTAAATTTACAAAAAAAAAACAACATAATTTGTGACTTTTATAAATTATTTAAATTAAATTTATGAATTAATAGTTTGCACTTAAAAATATTTTTTTATTTCAAACAATTGACAAAGGAACTCACCATAGGACATGATGTTCGAGACTGGATTCGTTTTATACAATTATTAAATTGTATATCGGTACCATTTCGTCGCACTGTCGAATATATTTGAGGGCAAAATCCACTGGTCCGTGTTAAACACCATTCACCACACGATGCCCATGAGCAAGAGCTATCCGGCATATCAGATTGATGGGTTTGACACATCACCGGTTCCAATTCAAAGCCGGATTTGAAAGCTCTGAAATGAAAAGAACCCCAATATTTTATATCAACCAACATCAACGTCAACTACAACTACATTAAGGTGAGTACTAAGTTCGAGTTTAGCCGCCGAAGTGAAAACTAAATCAGTAAAAAAGGCATAAAATTATACATATTTCTTGCAAATTTTATTATAACTTGATGGGGAATAGCTCAAAGCAAATTTTCACAAAGTTTGTATTCCACAAAAAAATGGTTTATAAAAGAAAAGTAATCGTGAAAAAATGACGATTTTAACGCCTAAACTCGAACTTAATACCCACCTTTAGCTGGCATTGTTTTCACAGAAATGCATCACGCATATGTATGTAATTTAAGAATCCGAATTAACTTTCAAATTACAAAATGTGCATTGAATGTGTAATTCCAAGAAATTTATTGGGAACAAGGCTAACGACTGCACCGAGTTAAATATAGAACAATTGGCCTAGGTAGTGACCACTACTCTAACATTTGGCTGGTTTATTTGTTTGTATGACATATTAAGGTTAGCTTTTCTATGCTTTGGTATGGAAACTTCATGTACAAGCATTTTTGTTTAGAATTCCATTTATTGTTTTTGCTCAACGGATGAGCTCATCCTTATAAAAAATGTCCTTTTTTATGTATTCTCTGTTTAATTGTAGTCTATAGAGTTAAAAACGTTATTTACGTATACATTTCGATATCATCATTCGAAAGTATGCTAAGTCGACTTATTCTATTAGCACTGCAAATATCTATATCATTTTCATCTCAAATGAATACTTTTACAATTCAAATGATATTTTTTCTCATTTCAAATGAGAACTGTTTCCAATGAAATGAAACTTTAATAAGATGTCGTAAAACTAATTGAAGTAGAGCTTATTAAACATGTCATAGAACAATGTAAAATATGTGCAATTTTGTCTGTAGGATTTTCATAAAAACACTCCTGATGAAGTTGGAAAGAACATCCAGAGAAGGAATATGATCACCTCAAAAATGTTTTAAGAGCAAAATGTTATTTTTGGGTGGTGACCATGTAACATGGTTTTCGCAACCAGGTTGGCTGATAAGTCCCCGGTCTGACACATAGATGGCATCGCTAGTATTAAATGCATATTATTTTTATATAGTACACGGAAAAAAATATTGTCGTGAGATCAAAGATTTCGTGTCTTTAAAATACGAATACAAATTTTGCTTAGCATAGAAGACGCATTTCTTTAATATAAAGTTTTTTCCTTGTCCAAAAGTCGATAAACTTTTCAATGAAGTCGTATTGTCCTTATAATTAAGTGATTTGGCTTAAAAATGGGTATCATAACATGAAAGAAAAAATGTTTGGGCTAAGGTCAACTTGACTTTAATAATTCAGAAAAATTCTTTAAATTTAATGAAATTGTCTTTAAATTTGTTGACCTTTTGCATCTTGACTACAAAGCAAAAAATCGTTCAAATATAGCACATGTTTTTCAACACTTTATTTTAAAGAAGCTTTTTACTTGAAACATAGCACAATTTCTACTGGAAGTCGAGTCGTAACTTGGAAAATAAAGTTGTCGTTAACTCGTTTTTAAAGGACTTTGATAGCATATGAAGAAAAAAAGCTGAGAAAGCGAAAAATTAAAATTTGCTCCCTAGAAGCAAGTACACAAAACCCAAATTTAAAAGAAAATTGTGTTTTAAAAGTATCCTTCATTGTATTCTCCGCTTCTTTGGCCCGGAATCAATACCAAATTTTTTAAGGTAAAGACAAAATCTTTGGAACCGGGCATGCTTTTTTCAGTGTACCAAACTTCAAATGATTCCTGTCAAAATTTGACGTCTGTAAGTCAATTAGTTTGTGAGATAGAGCGTCTTTTGTGAAGCAACTTTTGTTATTGTGAAAAAAATGGGGAAAAAAGGAATTTCGTGTTTTGATAAAATACTGTTTTCTGAAGGGAAAAAATACGGTGAAAGCAAAAACTTGGCTTGATAATGAGTTTTCGGACTCTGCCCAGGGAAATCAACAATAATAGATTGGTATGCAAAATTCAAGCATGGTGAAATGAGCACGGAGGACGGTGAACACAGTGGACGCCCGAAAGAGGTGGTTACCGACGAAAACACCAAAAAAATCCACAAAATGATTTTTAATGACCGTAAAATGAAGTTGATCGAGATAGAAGAGTCCTTAAAGATATCAAACGAACGTGTTGGTCATATCATTCATCAATATTTGAATATGCGGATGCTCTGTGCAAAATGGGTAACGCGCGAGCTCACATTTGGCCAAAAGCGGTGTTTGCAGCTGTTAACTCGTAATACACCCCAGTTTTTCCGTCGATATGTGACAATGGATGAAACATGGCTCCATCACTACACTCCTGAGTCCAATCGACAGTCGGCTGAGTGGACAGCGACCGGTGAACCGTCACCGAAGTGTGGAAAGACTCAAAATTCCGCTGGCAAAAGAATGGCCTCTGTTTTTTGGGACGCGCATGGAATAATTTTTATCGATTATCGTGAGAAGGGAAAAACCATCAACAGTGACTATTATATGGCGTTATTGGAGCGTTTGAAGGTCGAAATGGCGGCAAAACGGCCCCATATGAAGAAGAAAAAAGTGTTGTTCCACCAAGACAACGCACCGTGCCACAAGTCATTGAGAACGATGGCAAAAATTCATGAATTGGTCTTCGAATTGCTTCCCCACCCACCGTATTCTCCAGATCTGGCCCCCAGCGATTTTTCTTTTTCTCAGACGCCAAAAGGATGCTCGCAGGGTTAAAATTTGGCTGCAATGAAGAGGCGATCGCCGAAACTGAGGCCTTTTTTGAGGCAAAACCGAAGGAGTACTACCAAAATGGTATCAAAAAATTGGAATGTCGTTATAATCGTTGTATCGCTCTTGAAGGGAACTATGTTGAATAATAAAAACGAATTTTGACAAAAAAAAAAAAGTGTTTTTCTTTGTTAGACCGGGGACATATCAGCCAACTAGTTATCTGATTTCGACAAGCAGGTTATATTTGACGAGAAAATAACATTTTATTGACAAACATGTTACATGGTCACCATACAAAAATAACATTTTGCTCTTGAAACATATTTGAGGTGATTATATGCCTTCTCTGCGTGAACCATCGAAACTTTGAGTAAAATATGAAATAAATTAGTTTTATTTAATTCATAAAAAAACAAACTGACCAAAAAGCCCAGTTTGAACAACTATAATAGAATAAAATTTAAACGTGTGGTCATAAATACTTATTATTGAAAATCGGTTGTTATTGCAAATGGGTCATATCAACCAAACTTTTAGGTATCGCCCCTATATAAACCGATCCCCGGATTTGTCTTCCGGAGCCTCTTGGTACACTGAAAAGCAAGCATGATTCTAAGAAACAAATTTTAATTCATTAGTTTTTTCAACCGTTTTCTTCATACGCTACAACCTCAAAAAAACAAGTAAGGTAAGTCTAAAGTCGGGCGGGGCCGACTATATTATAGCCTGCACCACTTTGTAAAGGGTGATTTGTTAAGAGCTTGATAACTTTTTTTTAAAAAAAAAACGCATAAAATTTGCAAAATCTCATCGGTTCTTTATTTGAAACGTTAGATTGGTCCATGACATTTACTTTTTGAAGATAATTTCATTTAAATGTTGACCGCGGCTGCGTCTTAGGTGGTCCATTCGGAAAGTCCAATTTTGGGCAACTTTTTCGAGCATTTCGGCCGGAATAGCCCGAATTTCTTCGGAAATGTTGTCTTCCAAAGCTGGAATAGTTGCTGGCTTATTTCTGTAGACTTTAGACTTGACGTAGCCCCACAAAAAATAGTCTAAAGGCGTCAAATCGCATGATCTTGGTGGCCAACTTACCGGTCCATTTCTTGAGATGAATTGTTCTCCGAAGTTTTCCCTCAAAATGGCCATAGAATCGCGAGCTGTGTGGCATGTAGCGCCATCTTGTTGAAACCACATGTCAACCAAGATCAGTTCTTCCATTTTTGGCAACAAAAAGTTTGTTAGCATCGAACGATAGCGATCGCCATTCACCGTAACGTTGCGTCCAACAGCATCTTTGAAAAAATACGGTCCAATGATTCCACCAGCGTACAAACCACACCAAACAGTGCATTTTTCGGGATGCATGGGCAGTTCTTGAACGGCTTCTGGTTGCTCTTCACTCCAAATGCGGCAATTTTGCTTATTTACGTAGCCATTCAACCAGAAATGAGCCTCATCGCTGAACAAAATTTGTCGATAAAAAAGCGGATTTTCTGCCAACTTTTCTAGGGCCCATTCACTGAAAATTCGACGTTGTGGCTCGTTAGTAAGTCTATTCATGATGAAATATCAAAGCATACTGAGCATCTTTCTCTTTGACACCATGTCTGAAATCCCACGTGATCTGTCAAATACTAATGCATGAAAATCCTAACCTCAAAAGAATCACTCTTTAGATCTAAATTTTCGATACCATTTCACATCCGTCAGATGTGTTGGGGGCTATATATTAAGGTTTGTCCCAAATACATACATTTAAATATCACTCGATCTGGACAGAATTTGATAGACTTCTACAAAATCTATAGACTCAAAATTTAAGTCGGTTAATGCACTAGGGTGGAACACAATGTTAGTAAAAAATATGGGAAACATTTAAATCTGAAGCAATTTTAAGGAAACTTCGCAAAAGTTTATTTATGATTTATCGCTCGATATATATGTGTTAGAAGTTTAAGAAAATTAGAGTCATTTTTACAACTTTTCGAATAAGCAGTGGCGATTTTACAAGGAAAATGTTGGTATTTTGACCATTTTTGTCGAAAGCAGAAAAACATATATATGGGAGCTATATCTAAATCTGAACCGATTTCAACCAAATTTGGCACGCATAAATACAATGCTAATTCTACTCCCTGTGCAAAATTTCAACTAAATCGGAGTTAAAAATTGGCCTCTGTGGTCTTATGAGTGTAAATCGGGCGAAAACTATATATGGGAGCTATATCTAAATCTGAACCGATTTCAACCAAATTTGGCACGCATAGCTACAATACTTATTCTACTCCCTGACTACACTACTAATTGTACTCCTAGTGCAAAATTTCAACCAAATTGGGGTAAAACTCTGGCTTCTGGGACCGTATTAGTCCTTATCGGGCGAAAGATATATATGGGAGCTATATCTAAATCTGAACCGATTTCAATAAAATTTAGCACACTTGACTATAGTGTTCATTGTTCTTCTTGTGCAAAATTTTAAGCAAATTAGGGTAAAACTCTGGCTTCTGGGGCCATATAAGTCCATATCGTGTGAAAGATATATGTTTATAGGCTATTTCCAAGTTAATATATGTTTGCCTCTAAGCAACTTATGCTAGTTTATGAACATTATATGCTTGTTAACGACCACTAAAAATTCCATATTCACATTCGATTTCATGTAGAAATTATGCTATGTTTCATGTAAAAATGTCTTTAAAATAAAGTTTTGAAAAACATGTTCTAATATTGAATGAATTTTTGTGTTGTAGTAAAAATACAAAACCCGTAATTTTAAGGACAATTTCATTAATTTTGAGGAATTTTTCAGAATTATTAAATACATGTTGACCTTAGTCAAACAAAATTTTTGTCATGTTAGGATTCCCATTTTTAAGTCGGATCACTTAACTATAAGGACAAAACGACTTCATCGAAAAGTTGAAGTCGAAAAATTCTCTCTCATATAATCATTCAAAAAATTATTCATATCGGACCATAATTTTATATAAAGCCCCCATAGAAACCAATTCTCAGATTAGACTTCTGGAGACCATTGTGGTCCACAATTGTATATAGCACTGATATAACAGATTGGCTGATAAGTCCCCGGTCTAACAAAGAAAAACACATTTTTTTGTCAAAATTCGTTTTTATTATTCAACATAGTTCCCTTCACGAGCGATACAACGATTATAACGACCTTCCAATTTTTTGAAACCATTTTGGTAGTACTCCTTCGGTTTTGCTTCAAAATAGGCTTCAGTTTCGGCGATCACCTCTTCATTGCAGCCAAATTTTTTCCCTGCGCATCCTATTGAGGTCTGAGAACAAGAAAAAGTCGCTCGGACTCTACGCTTCGGAGACGGTTCACCGGTCGCTGTCCACTCAGCCGACTGTCGATTGGACTCAGGAGTGTAGTGATGGAGCCATGTTTCATCCATTGTCACATATCGGCGGTAAAACTCTGGTGTATTACGAGTTAACAGCTGCAAACACCGCTCAGAATCATCAACACGTTGTTTTTTTTTGGTCAAATGTGAGCTCGCGCGTTACCCATTTTGCACAGAGCTTCCGCATATTCAAATATCATTCATCAATGACCAACACGTTCCTTTGATATCTTTAAGTCCTCTGCTATATCGATCAACTTCATTTTACGGTCATTCAAAATCATTTTGTGGATTTTTTTTTTGATGTTTTCGTCGGTAACCACCTCTTTCGGGCGTCCACTGCGTTCAGCGTCCTTCGTGCTCATTTCACCACGCTTCAATTTTGCATACCAATCAATTATTGTTTATTTCCCTGGGGCAGAGTCCGGAAACTCATTATCAAGCCAAGTTTTTGCTTCCACCGTATTTTTTCCCTTCAGAAAACAGTATTTTATCAAAACACGAAATTCCTTTTTTCTTTTTTTTTTCACAATAAAAAAGTTGCTTCACAAAAGACGCTCTATCTCACAAACTAATTGACTTACAGACATCAAATTTCGAACGAATCATTTGAAGGTTGGTACTACACTGAAAAAAAGCATACTCGGTTCCAAAGATTTTGTCTTTACTTTAAAAAATTTGGTATTGATTCCGAGCCAAAGAAGCGGAGAATACAAGTAAGGATACTTTTAAGACACAATTCTCTTTTAAATTTAGGTTTTGTGTACTTGCTTCTAGGAAGCAAATTTTAATTTTTCGCTTTCTCAGCTTTTTTTCTTCATATGCTATCAAAGTCCTTTAAAAACGAGCTAACGGCAACTTTATTTTCAAAATTTGGACTCGACTTCCAGTAGAAATTATGCTATGTTTGAAGTAAAAAACTTCTTTAAAATAAAGTTTTGAAAAACATGTCCTATATTTGAACGATTTTTTGCTTTGTAGTCAAGATGCAAAAAGACAACAAATTTAAAGACAATTTCAGTAAATTTAAAGAATTTTTCTGAATTATTAAAGTCAAGTTGACCTTAGCCTATAAATTTTTTCTTTCATGTTAAGATACCCATTTTTAAGTCAAATCACTTAACTATAAGGACAATACGACTTCTGTGAAAAGTTTATCGACTTTTGGACAAGGAAAATAACTTTATTTTAGAGAAATGCGTCTTCTATGCTAAGCAAAATTTGTATTCGTATTTTAAAGACATGAAATCTTTGACCTCACGACAATATTTTTTTCAGTGTATATAAAAATAATATGCATTTAATACTAGCGACGCCATCTATGTGTCAGACCGGGGACTTATCAGCCAACCTGTTATATGGACCGAGAAGCCAGAGTTTTACCCCGATTTGCTTGAAATTTTGCGCAAACATAGCACTTGGTCGTATAGTCAAGTGTGCCAAAGTTGATTGAAATCGGTTCATATTTAGATATAGCTCCCATATATATCTTTCGGCCGATATGGACTTATATGGCCTCCGAAGCCAGAGTTTTACCCCAATTTGCTTGAAATTTTGCACCAGGAGAACAATTAGTAGTGAAGTCAAGTGCTTAATTTTAATGAAATCGGTTCAGATTTAGATATAGCTCCCATATATATTTTTCGCCCGATTTTCCGTCATTTGACCACAGAGGTCAAAGTTGTAGTCCGATTTACGTGAAATTTTGCACAAGGAGTAGAATTGAAATACTAAGTATGCATGCCAAATTTGGTTGAAATCGGTTCAGATTTATGTTTTTCCGATTGGGGCAAGAAATACACTTGTGCAAAGTTGCCTCAAAATTGGTTCAGATTAAAATGTTTCCCATATTTTTTACTAACATAGTGTACCATCCCAGGGCATTAGTCGACTTAAATTTTAAGTCCATAGATTATAAATTTTTTTCAGATGGAGTCAGATTTAAATGTATGTATTTGGGACAAAACCTTTATATATAGCACCCAACACATTTGATGGATTTGATATAGTATCGAAAATGTGGATTTACAAAGTGGTGCAGGGTATAATATAGTCGGCCCCGTTCGACTTTAGACTTTCCTTACTTGTTTTATTTTAAAGAAGCTGCATCTTTGGCTCGGAATCAATATCACAATCCTTAAGAGTAGGACAAAATCGTTGGATCCAAGTAAACCTTTTTTTGAGTGTACCTCCCACCTGTTCGATTCAGGTTCTGACTTTTTTTTACCCAGTCTCTACAGCTTATAATAGGCATTACAATGTATTTACTTACTTGAAAGAAGGTGAATAAATGGCCACACTCAGATATACAATGGAGACACAGGACAATACCATAGTTAATTGGCAGAGACATATAGCTCGACATATGCGTTTATCCTGCTCAGGAATAAGGCGTGGTTTATCCTTACGGCGACCCATTGTTTTTTCGAATTCAAATTTTCAGATACTAAGAGCATACAAGTCTTGTGCCTTTGCTCAATAAGGTTTTGTGTTTTATTTTTTCTGTTTGTTTTTAATTCTACAATAATTTGTCTTTGTTCTCGTACACAAAATTTTTGAAACAATAGGTGGGTAATCGGTGGTCCCTGTGTCGCCTTAACTAGGTTCAATATTATTATTTAGTTGAATCACACTATTGGACTTAGGTTTGATGCTTCTTTTGGTCTTTAGTATATTCTTTGGATTGTGGCGCCTAGTGGATATTTTTTAAATTAATGGTATCGGTTAGGTTGGCGATGGTGTCCATGTCATCTGATAATGATGAGTAATTTTAAGTATATACGAAAGTTCCCTAAAATATTTACGACTTGTTGAACTTTAGTTTTGTTGTTATGATGATGACGATGATGTTGTTTTTATGATGATGACGATGATGAGCAATCCTTTGGGGCGGGGATAAGTTGGGACCACTTTAAGGTTGTATTAAAACTCGTATTCACTTTCACATACACAAACACAAAATGCCTTCATTAGTTTAGCACATTTTGGTACCAGTCGGTCCATTCAGTTGTAGATTTGATTAAAAAATATTCACATAAATTCGAAAGGTTTAATTTACAAAAATAAATAATTATATATTTTTGTTTTTATTTTTACTATTTTCTTTACGTATAATAATTTGTCTCTAACTATCAATGGATTTCTAAGAAACCGAAATTGTCTTCTATACATGTATGTGTGTGTGTGTTTGAATTTGTGATTTGAAGCGTATGAATGATGACTGTCTATGCGGTGCTACTGCTTGCTACGTGCGTTGGTCTGGCAAACTAAGTCACTACCATGGCATAGAGGACATTCAAAGTTAATAATGAAATGTTGAAAAGCTTTTTGTTGCGATGAAAGCTTTTTTCTCCTGCGGCCTCTTTATATAGACAACCACCCTACGATTCTATTTTCATTGACTTGTTATGACGTTATCCCGATTATGAATGTATTTGGGTTTTACGAAAAGTTAGGACTTCTGTCACTTGGTAAGGCTGTGCAGCAAATACGCATGTCCATAATTAGATTTTGTTTACCTTTGTCCTGTTTGTTGTTACAGTGGTCTTTGCGTGTGTGTGTGTGTGTTTGTGCAGTAGCATGCGTTTGTTCATACGTCACTGTAATGTTTCGCTATTTAGGTCACAGTAATATTTACAAAACAATAATTCTCCTAAAGAGAGAAATTGAGTGAGAGGGAGAGGGAAATCAAGCGAACAAATCATAACAAATATATTTCCCTCCATTTCTAGAAGTCAAGATTCAAGAAACACAGTGATGTACAAAATTGTTCACACATATGGAGAGCTTTGAATAAAAAAAAAAACAAAGCCGAGTACAATTTAAATCCAAATTTATTGTTACAATGTATTACATGGTGTGTCCATGCATTAGAGAACAAACAACCAGCCGGTACGGTCGAAAAGGACAGGCCTAATCTTATGTACCCTCCACCATGGATTGCTTGCAAAGTTCTACTAATTATCCATAACAGACTTACTTCGGTGGTGTTAACAGTTAACGATGTCAAATTATCGTAAAACTTCTTACTTATATATTAAAAATTTTAAACCATTATAAGTAAATTATGATGTTAAATGTGGGAGGTACTAACAGCAAAGGTTTTCGACCTAAACCTTCTTAAAATTATCTTCGAAATTGTAAGTTTGTCTATATAAGGCATCAGAGAACGGCTGCGATGTACCGCAACCGACCAGTGTATTTAGTAAACACTAATATTTGCAATCTTAAAACACCAATTGGTAAAAAAAAATTCAACCACCAATATCCAATGCAACCGACGACTGTCGGTGTTTGTTAGTATGAGTGTTGGTCTCTCGAAAACACCGTAGTAAAGCAATCAGTGTTGCCAACCCCCAAGGCCAAAAAGCACCAAAAATATAGTATAAATTCTAACATACTACTTCCCACCACAAAATCTAAAATTAAATGCTGTATTAAAAAAAAAAAACTTCCGAAGATATATTACTGAACTTTTGTGTATTGAATTTGTAATTTTGTGAATTTATCAACCGCTATTCAAGAATACACCTTGATCACTTTTAATGCTTTCATCCAATTCATTTTGATCAGTAAAAAGCAATCAGTGTTGCCAACTCCCCAAGGTCAAAAAGCACCAAATATATAGTATAAATTCTAACATACTATTTGCCAAAATCTAAAATTAAATGCTGTATTAAAAACAAAAAAAACTTCCGAAGATGTATTACTGAACTTTTGTGTATTGAATTTGTAATTTTGTGAAGTTATCAACCGCTATTCAAGATCAGTTTTAATGCTTTCATCCAATTCATTTTGATCAGTAATGTCTTACACCATTCAAATATTAATATATGGAAGGAGCATATTGCTTATTTCTGTTGTGCGTGCTTTTGTGAATTTAATACCAACCTTTTTAATGACATCTTTATCAAGCTCAAAAATTCATCACTCGTCGCTAGACTTTTCTACAGAATAACCTATATAACAGTATTAATTAAAAAATATTCAACACCATCTTCATAACAATCAAATCCTATATTTGTATAAAGTTGAGTTTATTAAGCTCTTGCAAGTCTAATCCATTTTTTTATAATTAGACTTAATACTGTTCAACATGAAAAAAGCACCAAAAGCACTAAATGAAAATGCCAGAAAACGCCAAATTTGTGCTTTTTTTGAAAAGGCACCAAAAAGGCAATTTGGTGCTTTTTAGAAATCAAACAGCACTAAATTCGGTGCTAAAAGCACCAAATTGGCATCACTGAAAGCAATCACACAAATTGGTTACCCATATCTCAAAAGTTTGGTATTGTCTTATTTGGTACACACAAAAAAATTTCACGAAAATTTTTCCAATTAAAATTTTAACTGAGTTTTAAAAAATATTCAATTAAAAATTTAATTGATTCAACAAATTTTTTAATTGAAACAAAAATCAATCACAAAAATAATAGTATCAATTAATTTTTTAATTGGATCAATTAACTTTTTAATTGACCTTCAATTAATTTTTTAATTGATACTATCATTTCTGTGATTGAAGACATTTCAATTAAAAATTAATTGGATCAATTAATTTCGTGATTGAATCAGAAAAAAATTTTTTTTTGTGTACTCTCTCAATTCTCTTGAGCCATAGACCTTGTAATACATAGATGATCCACTATTCTCTTAAAAAAAAAT
The DNA here is from genome assembly GCF_050003625.1 of Haematobia irritans. Lineage (NCBI taxonomy): Eukaryota > Metazoa > Arthropoda > Insecta > Diptera > Muscidae > Haematobia > Haematobia irritans. The sequence goes on from NC_134400.1 coordinate 174,711,882, forward strand.
GTGTCAGTTCCAAAAATTAATTTTCTGACATTTCGTTTTGATTTTTTCTTAAATAGTCAGTCCCAAACATTAATTTTTGAGCATTTGCTTTTGTGTTGCTCGTAAAGAGCAATGCTGCTCAAAAGTAAATTTCGTATTTTCGCGGTTTTGGTCACAATTTTTTGTTCAAATATGAACTTTTAATATATTAATTTATTTATAAATCCTCTGTTGCATTATAAACGTTCAATTTTGTGTAAAATTGCCAAACTACAAAAAGGAAAACGAAAGAGATTGTAAGCGTGCTCTTATTTTTCTCGTTTATTCTTAATCTTCAGAACTGTCAAACATAGTTTGACACCCATGGCTCATCTATGTATTATAAGGTCTATGTCTTGAGCTAATGCCAACTGCTGGTAATTGTTGTTGTTGAGTGCAATTAAACTTAAGTGCCACACTCGTTTTTTGTTTACAGAGCGTTGTTGCGATGTCGATTGGTTTAAAATTGCAAGACACTGCATACGAACATTGTTATATATTAGTGGTGTTGTTGTGTACAAATATAGTACATAATTTTACTAAAAAATAAAATAGTTCATATTTTCCTAAAATGGCAGAAGTTTGCTTAAATTGAGTTCATAAGTCTCTCAAATGAGTACATTTTACTAAAATTGTACCTGTCATGAACTTCGTATAGCGCTAAAGACATTTTAACAATTTTTAAATCCAATTTTTTCTTTCAACATATCCAATTTTCTTAAACAAGAGAAAAAAATAATTATTTTTAAAAAATTGTCTTCAATTTGACAAAAAGTATTAACTTATTTGTAACATGTTGCAATTAGTTAAAATTTTCTAAAATAAACCTACATTTTCTTACAAGGTGGCAGTGTAAATGTTCTTTTTGTATTCGGAAATGGTACAAATGGCGCAGACTTGTCACATGACGGATGTCCACCATTTCAACAGTCATTGTACTGAATCTGCATCACTTTCTAAGGTGTGATCCGTAGTCAGTGTTTTGGATGTGAAGTAAAAAAAATTTATGACATTATGCCAAACATATAATTTTTATAATTCATCGATTACACCAATGACAGGTATCGATTACAGGTAGACAAAAGAGATTTGGGTGTTCCTATATCTCTTTTGTCTAACTGTAATCGATACCTGTCATTGGTTTAATCGATAAATTATAAAAATTATATGTTTGGCATAATGTCATACATTTTTTTTACTTCACATCCAAAATACTGACTACGGATCACACGTTAGAAAGTGATGCAGATTCAGTACAATGACTGTTGAAATGGTGGACATCCGTCAAGTGACAAGTCTGCGCCATTTGTACCATTTCCGAATACAAAAAGAACATTTACACTGCCTTTTTTTGCCACGCTTTTTTGCTGGGTCCTTAAATTCCTATAGAATATATCCAAACTCGAGACAAGTAATTATGAAGAAAGTTAAGAATTTGAATCCTATTCCAATTTTTTGTTCTTGTTTATCTTTAGTTCAGTTTTTCGTTAATGACAAGAACGATTAAATAGCTGACAATACCATTCTAATTTCCTTTTTCTTTCAATGTGAAATAATGATGCAATTGCTTCCAGACCACTAAGGATACCAACCAAGGTTACCACTCGAGCCAAAGATAATCTGCTAAAACTGGGGGAAAATTTTACAAAAAAAAAAAAAAAAACTACCAAACAAAAAATTTTATTTTGCAAAATTTTATTTCTATAGAAAATTTTATCAAAATTTTATTTGTATAGATAAATAAAATTTTATTTCTATTTATTTTGTCAACATTTTATTTCTATAGAAAATTTTTATCTCTACAGAAAACATTTTCTGTAGAGATAAACATTTTATTTCTATAGAAAATTTTGTTAAAATTGTATTTCTATAGAAAATTTTGTTAAAATTGTATTTCTATATTGAGGATACCAATCGAGGCCTCGAGCCAAATATCATCTACTAAAACTGGGGAAAAATTTTACCAAAAAAACTACCAAACAAAAAATTTTATTTTGGAAAATTTTATTTTTATAGAAAATTTTGTTAAAATTTTATTTCTATAGAGAATTTTGTCAACATTTTATTTCTATAGATAATTTTGTGAACATTTTATTTCTATAGAAAATTTTTATTTCTACAGAAAATTTTGGCAAAGTTTTATTTCTATAGAAAATTTGGCAAAATTTTGTTTCTATAGAAAATTTTGTCAAAATTGTATTTCTATATTGAGGATACCAACCGAGGCCTCGAGCCAAATATAATCTACTAAAACTGGAGGAAAATTTTACCAAAAAAAAACTACCAAACAAAAAATTTTATTTCTATAGAGAATTTTGTCAAAGTTTTATTTCTATAGATAATTTTGTCAAACTTTTATTTCTATAGAAAATTTTTATTTCTACAGAAACATCTGTTTTTACACACATGACCTCAAGCCGAACTAAACTAATATAATTAAATTTTATTTCTATAGAAAATTTTGCCAAGATTTTATTTCTACACGCAGAGAAGAAACATGATTTTCACAATCATATTCGAAGAGCAAAATAATTTGATAGGAGCTATTTTTGCGGCGACCATGTAACATTTTAACCTGCAACCATGTTGGCTCAGTGAACATGGTTCTAAAAATATAATTGTCGTCATCCAAAGTGTTATTATATTGATAAAAAGAATTTTGTTTGAATGAAAAGACAATGGTCACGATTTAAAATGTTATGGTATTCATTAAAAATGTTTTTCTCCTAGTCTTTTAACTAGGATGGTCACAACCTAAAATGTGTTGATCTTTATGAAAAAACATTTTTCATCGTCGAAAAAAGGACGCCTCTTGAGAAAAGAAAACACAAAAGTAACTTTATTTGTTTGTTTTTATTTATTTATAAACTAATTCATTGTTTATTTGTATTTATAATGCCGTTAAAGCAAACATCATATTCAACAATAAGTAATTATTCCATTTTTACATCGTGGCCATCAAATGTACAAACGCAGACATCATGTAACTGCCCAACAAAAAAAGAGCTTCCAAAAAAGTAGATTGGATCCCCAATCTGTGATCCGGAAGTAGTGCAAACTTGGATCATCTCCAATGAATTTTACATGGGCTTGCCATAGGACGGAAGTACTCTCTTTTTGGATCTTTTGCATTACTTTAGAAGTTGTGCCCTGGAAGTTAATTTGAATGAAGACATTTAAAAAGCGAAAAAAAATTTTTTCTTGAACCAATTTAATTTTTTTTCAACCATATGTTTTATTAAACTATTAGTTTCCTATTATCTAATTTTTACAATTTGAAAAACTTTTTGCTCCGACCAGGGGTTGAACCTGGATTTGATGGCACCATAACAGAACGCCTTAGCACACTCAGCCAGAAACGCCATTGAATATAAAGCGTCGAAAGGTCAATTCAAATGTGTGTGATATGATCGTAATACGATACCAAGGAATAACATTCTAATTGCTTCTCGAGAAGTTCTTTATTAGTATGAACGAAAAATAAGAAACACAGCTTCAAATCTCACCAGCGGCAATTTTTTTATCAAATATTTTTCTAAAAAATATTTTTTTTTATGTTTTGCATCGTTTTTATTTTTTATTTTTGACATATATTTTCGTATAAATATTACAAATCATCACAATCAACAAAAATCATTACAAATCAACAAAAAAATTAAAAATTCTCGTAATTTGCAAAATCTTCTCAATAGAACTTCCATGGAAGCGAAAAAGTCTAACGGCACAGGTTCAAATCCCAGCGGGGATGAAATTTATTTTTTATTAATATTATTTTTTTTAACCTTTTTATTAATTTTCTATTTTTTTTATTAGTTTTCTATTTTTTTAAAATTTAATTGTCCAAAATTTGCACTTAAAATACCTTGATTGCGTTCTTTCTAATACTTGTCCAAAAGGACTGCATCGGAAGTAGAAACAAATCATTGGGGGATCCCAAGATGCGCTTTAGAAGAAATGTTTCTGCACTTGTCCAAAAGGACTGCATTGGAAGTGGAAAAAATCATTGGGGGATCCCACGATGCGCTTTAGAAGAAATGTTTGTGGACTTGTCCAAAAGGACTGCATCGGAAGTTGAAGAAACTCGATGGGGGATCCTGGCATGGGCTTTAAAAGAAATGTTTGTGGAACAACTTCCATTTTTGTTGCTGGTTGCAAATAAAAATAAATGATCCATATAGCAAAATGCAGAACAAAAAAACAGGTACATTTTTCAATTACACTTTCCTTTTTTGTGAACACAAATAAAACCACGTGCCACTTTTGAATAAATAAATTAACACAAAACACAGTAATTCCGTATTATCCGTCCATTCCAAGAAACAATCAACACACGACTGACGCGCAAAATGAAAATCGTGTGTACCTGCTCAATGTTTTTATAAAATTATTTTCGCTGCAAAAAAGTTAAAAAATTAAATGGTCACGAAGAAATGTAAATGGTCTTTATGGCCATGTAATGATTATAGACATGTCTATACTTAACCCATAAAAATACTTTTTTCCCTGTAAAAAATAAAAAAATTGAATGGTCAGGTACATGATTTTCCCGACCATTTAATGGTGTCAAATTCTATCATTTAAATGATAGAACATGTTTGCGGTATTTGAGAACCATTCAAATGCTTATTGTCATCATACATTTTTCCCCGCTCGAAAACTATTTTTATAAAGACAAAATACATGGGTTTCGCGGCAATTACATGCTCTAGATAAGCATAAAATGGATGCGGCAACCATGTCCATACATGGTTTTTCTGTGCGTGTATAGAACATTTTTCCCATAATTTTATTTCTACAGAAAATTTTGTCAAAATTCTATTTCTATAGAAATTGTTGTCAAAATTCTATTTCTATAGAAATTTTTGTCAACATTTTATTTCTATAGAAAATTTTGTCAAAATTTTATTTCTATCGAAAATTTTGTCAAAATTTTATTACCATAGAAAATATTGTCCAAGTTTTATTTCTATAGAAAATTTTGTCAAAATTTTATTTCTATAGAAATTTTTGCCAAAAGTTTATTTCTATAGAAAATTTTATTTCTAAGAAATTTGTTTTCAAATTTATTTCTATAAATTTTGTCAAAATTGTATTTCCATAGAAAATTTTATTTCTATGGAAAATTTTGTCCAAATTTTATTTCTATTGAAAATTTTGTCAACATTTTTCTTCTATAGAAAATTTTGTCAAAATTTTATTTCTATAGAAAATTTTGTAAAAAAAAATATTTCTCCTCTTTGCAAATCTACCAAAACATAAAGAATTCGGCCAATCTACCATGCAGTAAAAAAATCTACCATTTTTGGTAGAATTCTACCAACTGTGGCAACCGTGATACCAACCAGGAAGTCTGGATCGGGGGGAAATCGAAAACCGGAAGCCGCTGAGACGACAAAGAGAGTTGCCGGTAGTTTCAAGCGAAACCCTAACCTCTCTCTCCGAGATGCCGCAAATAAGCTGGGTGTATCATCTACAACCGTGCATCGAGCCAAAAAACGAGCCGGACTATCGACTTACAAGAAGGTAGTGACTCCAAATCGCGATGATAAACAAAATACGACGGCCAAAGCGCGATCCCAGAGGCTGTACACGACGATGCTGACGAAGTTTGACTGCGTGGTAATGGACGAAGAAACCTACGTCAAAGCCGACTACAAGCAGCTTCCGGGACAGGAGTTTTATACGGCAAAAGGAAGGGGAAAGGTAGCAGATATTTTCAAGCACATAAAACTATCAAAGTTCGCAAAGAAATATCTGGTTTGGCAAGCCATCTGTACCTATGGCTTGAAAAGCAGCATTTTCATAGCTTCCGGGACTGTCAACGAAGAAATTTACGTGAAAGAGTGTTTGAATAAACGTCTGCTGCCTTTCCTGAAGAAACACGGTTGTTCCGTACTGTTTTGGCCGGATTTGGCATCTTGCCATTACGGTAAAAAGGCCATGGAGTGGTACGCCACCAACAACGTGCAGGTGGTTCCCAAGGACAAGAACCCTCCCAATACGCCAGAGCTCCGCCCAATTGAGAAATACTGGACTATTGTCAAGAAGACCTAAAAAACTGCTAAGGACGAGCAGCAGTTCAAGGCAAACTGGCTTTCTGCGGCGAAGAAGGTGGACAAGGTGGCTGTACAAAATCTGATGGCAGGTGTCAAGCGTGAGGCCCGGCAATTCGGATTTGGAAAAGCGAAAGCCTAACTGAATATTTTTCCTGAATTTTATACTAATTGAACCTGAAAAATAAATTTAATTTGATTTTTTAAATAAACGATTTCACCGATTTACACGCGTTTTCCCCTGACTAAATTTTGACCGTATCATCCTTTACTCAGAGAGTATTAAGAAAACAAGAGGACGAAAATTTCTCTTCTACAAAAACGACAAATGTCAACCGTATAGATGTCGCACAATGCCTGCAGCTTTGGCATAACCGACGCTGCGGTCGAAGCGCTGTTTTGGTTAATTCTTTATTAACGCATCGGCAGGTATAATTTCATATTGTCTGCCAAAAAAATTAATAGAATGAAAAGATTTATATAAAAGAACATTTGTTACTACAAAGTAGGTTCTAAATCCTATTTTTCTTGGTGAAGCCGACGCAAACTGTATGATATTTGAGGGGGAAACCCCCAACCAGGTTAGGTTAGGTTAGGTTATGTGGCAGCCCGATGTATCAAGCTCACTTAGACTATTCAGTCCATTGTGATACCACAGTGGTGAACTTCTCTCTTATCACTGAGTGCTGCCCGATTCCATGTTAAGCTCAATGACAAGGGACCTCCTTTTTATAGCCGAGTCCGAACGGCGTTCCACATTCCAGTGAAACCACTTAGAGAAGCTTTGAAACCCTCAGAAATGTCACCAGCATTACTGAGGTGGGATAATCCACCGCTGAAAAACTTTTTAGTGTTCGGTCGTAGCAGGAATCGAACCCACGACCTTGTGTATGCAAGGCGGGCATGCTAACCATTGCACCACGATGGCTCCCAACCAGGCAACACTCCTTCCACCTACTATCGCAGTTTCGCTTGACAGTTTAGTTCTCTTGTTTTCTTAATACTCTCTGACATACTTACCTATCTTTATATGAAATAAAACTCATTACTTGCACAGCGATTTTTCTTAAAGAAATATTTAATTAGTTTGCGTTTTTTTGTTTTGTTTTGAAAACAATAAACCGATTTTGTTTCTTTGCGGCATTTAATATTTTTATTTATTTTTATGCATAAAAGTTATGAGTGTTATTATCGAGAGGACAAAAAAATATGATTTTAATAAAAAGCAAAAGTGCATGTCATTTGATTGTTTTTTTTTTCTAAGTTTTTCATATTGGTTCTATGGTTAAATTGTCTATGGTAATGTACTCGCAGTTCAATTAAAATGAAATAATCTGATTTGTATTACAAAAATTCTTTAGTATCTAAACAATTTTATTTTAATGTGAAAAATGTGTTATTGCTTTCCTTTGGTAATTCTTAAAAATTTGGTTTGTAAAAAAAAGTGAAGCAGAAAGTTAATTCATTTTTGTTTATTCATAAGTATATAAATATTGTTGTTGTTTTTTTTTTGTAAGTGATTAAAGTTGAAAACCATGATCCCCAATATGTTTGCTACTAGAGAGAATGGTTTCTGTTTAGCATGGACTATTATTGCTAATTTAATGCAGTTATTGTTTTTCTTCTTTAAGTCTCAAGAGTAGAAATGTATGTAGAATATCTCAAATATGGTTATAGGTATTTTTTACAAATTAACTAAAATGCATATAAATACCATTATGGGGATGTCCAGTAGTTTTTTTGTTTTTTTTTACTAAAGGGGAATATTATGTTTCCTTTTTTGTTTTTATTATTTGCTAAATAAAATGTAGCTTTGGGCTTTGCTTTTCAAACTTTCTAGATTTGCATAAAATTTTTTGCAATAAAAATCATTATACAATAAAAATAGGTATATCACAATTTTTTAGGTTTTCTTTGTTTTTTTTTTTTTTTAATAATTTATCTACTAAATATATATAAATTAACTAAGATTTAATTATACATATTTTAGGTATGTTTATATTGGTATAGCTATGATGGTATTGTTTTTATTTTACAATATGGATTAAGGAATTAAATTTCATATAAAAAAAATGAAACTATAAACTAAACTAAATAACAGCTACTGATCGCTTGTGGCAATGAAAAGATTGTTTACATTTTAACAATAAAATTAAGAATATAATGAAATTCGGAAAATGTATTTCGTGTTAAAAAAAAAAAAATAAAGTTGAAATGAAATGAATTATTTCAATTACAAGTAAATGAAGTAAAAATAGACTAATAATAAACTTAATTTACTTAATAATAAGTTAAAGCAATTGATTATTTAAACGCATCAAGTTAAATGAAAAAAAAAGACGGGTTCTCAATATAAGCCCAAAGTTAATAAGGATTGAGCAGTGATTAAAATATGACTTCAAGTTAAAAATAAAACATTTTTCTTTTGAATAGAATATGGAAGGAATAGAATATGGAATTGAAAAATTATAACGGGAACATACATTAGAAATAGCAAATTTCGTATGGCAGAGGTGAAGGCCAGATTTCAGTGAAATCATCACCGCAGTGGTAGAAAACTTACTAGCGAGCTGAGTAAATCGCGAGAACGGATGCAGCCCATATTGAAAAGTACGCTTGGAGCTCATTAATGCATAAAAAACCCAGTAAAAAATACTTCAGCAGTAAAATTTAGTTGCGCTTTTTGTTATACAATAAAGTAGGCAGTGCATCCACACTGCATGTATCGGCGGCAATAACGTAAACGAGTAATCAAACAAGTTTATGATCATTCGTTTACGTTATTGCAACTAATTCATGCAGTATAGATGCGCGAAAGGTAGTGCTGTTTTCCTTCATATCAATAACAATATTGCTCACTTTGAAATAAGCAATTATATCAGCGCCATGTTGAACCTGCTATAAATCGGGACATCGCCCACAAAAATCAGCGCTGATTCGGTTGTTTAGTAAGCAGTTGCTACTGCCTCTCTCCCTTACAATCCTGCTGAAATAGTACTCCATTTTTTGCTGGGAAGTAAGTCTGGAAATGACCAAGGGTAGGGTTTCCATATGGATAATTTTCAAAAGAGAACTTTCGCTTTAAAAAAAGAGAACATTTTAACTAAAAAAGAGTTAAAATTAAAATAATAATAGTTTCTAATGATAGAAACAACGAAATAAATATATAATATAACAATAAGAAACATAAAGAATCACATTTTAAAAAAAAATAAACAAAATAAATTGACGGCGACAACGTATTGGCGTATTTACGTCGTACGTTCAATTACATCTATTTCTAATTTTTACGCCGTACGTCGAAACGTCGCAATTGTGTTCCGGCCTTTAATTTGTCAATAGATTTAACCCAGTAAACAATTAGTGGCGAACAATTGTGGCGAATTCCTACTAAATAAATAAAATTCCATCAATCTAAGATTTTTTTGAAATAGAGTACATAAAGAGCACTGTTGGAGATAAAAATACGGCACCAAAAAAAAGAGAGTGAACAAAAAGATACGAACACAAAAAGAGAACATGTTCTCTTTAAAAGAGATGTAATGGACAGCCTAGCCAAGGGTGAACATTTTCAGTTAAGAACTTGATGGTTACTGGTAATGCAGCGAATAGTCTAATGTTTATTTTGTGCCTCATATCCTCGTTGAATACTCCGCTCAAATACAAGGGCGCTCAAGATTATGAATAGGAGTGTTTAAAAATATTTAATTCCTTGGAAGTTCTTTTGAGAAGATTTTGCAAAATAGGAAAAATTTCAATTTTTTTGTGAGCTTAAATGGAAAAAATATACGGAAAATAACAAAATAAAAACGAAATATAAAATAAAAAAGGATAATATTTTAGAAAAATATATCATATACATTTACAAAAAAAAAAAACAAATATTAAATCAAATTTAATTAAATTATATATTAATTCATAAATGAAACTAACATAGTTTATAGCTAAGATTTGCATTTATGATTTGGTTTTATTTTGAAGTTTTGTCTGTTTCTTCTTTTGTTTTTGTTTTTTTTTTTTTGGTAAACAAAATTTTACAAAATTAAAAAATTTGTGATTTTGCATTTATTTGTATATGTCAATACCACATGTATTAACAATTTTAACAATTGTCTCTAGTATTCCATTTCATCCTCATCATCACTGTGACACAGTAGTTTGCTACAGAAAAAGAAAACAAATTGTAGGCGGTGAAGAAAATGAAAATAAGACAAACATGTTCTGTTTTGTTTCATTTTAACGATTCGATAAAAGTGAATTCGAAATGGTGAAGAATGATCGACACAACTAAAACTTTTATTTATGATATTAATAATTTATAATGATTCTTAAGTACTGCAAACTCTACTACTGACATAGAACAAATTTTTTAATGTAATATAGAAAAATGTATAAATAAAATCATTATATTTTAACCCCAATATAAATATTTTTGCATGCATCAACGAAATTATTTTTTAAATATTATATTTGTAAGATTGTAAGGAAATATGAAAATAACAACATGCTCTCTTTACAAACATGATCATGTCTTTGATTAAAAATGCTTGTAAGGTAATCACTAATCTCCAAATATTGCAGTGTACTACTGTGGATAAAAAGTAAGATGGATTTTAAAAAATTTAAATGTATATTTTAAGGGCTTTACACTTCGTGACAGACCTTTTTCCTTCAGTTCGCAGGACATTTAATGACTTCTGGGCTAAATTTTAAGACAATTAGGGTATCCATATACGACAATCATTAATTGTATTGGGATTAATCTGAAGACTGGTGGTTGATTATCGGTTAACCGATAATAATGACAGCCTATCATTTTAGGTTCACTTAGAACATTCGATCCATTGTTAAACTAAAAAATTTTGGTGTTCAAACAGGGATTGCATCGAAAGTGATAACCAGGAAAGAAACGAAAAAAATCAATTTGCAGGATTATCTAGAAGATGAGAACTGGAAAAATTATTTATTTAACAATGGGTCATAACAAACAGGTTTAAGATCTCCGCTTGAGTGCATTACATATCATTAATCTTGTATGAATCTTTCCAACATACTTTTTTGGAAGTTTTTGATTACATTTTTTTTAATTTTATTTCTGTAGAAAATTTTGTAAAATTTTTTTTCTTCACAAAATTGTGTTAAAATTTTATTTCTATAGAAAATGTTGTCAAAATTTTATTTCTAGAGAAAATTTTGTCAAAATTATATTTCTAGAGAAAATTTTGTTTCAAAATTTTATTTCTATAGAAAATTTTAAAAAATTGTCTTTTATAAAAAATTTTGTCAAAATTTTATTTCTATAGAAAATTTTGACAAAATGTTATTCCTATAGAAAATTTTGTCAAAATTTTATTTCAATAGAAAATTTTGTCAAAATTTTATTTCTATAGAAAATTTTGTCAAAATTTTATTTCTATAGAAAATTTTGACAAAATGTTATTCCTATAGAAAATTTTGTCAAAATTTTATTTCAATAGAAAATTTTGTCAAAATTTTATTTCTAAAGAAAAATTTGCCAAAATGTTATTCCTATAGAAAATTTTGTAAAAATGTTATTTCCATAGAAAATTTTGTCAAAATTTTATTTCTACAGAAAATCTTGTCAAAATTTTATTTCTATAGAAAATTTTGCCAAAATGTTATTCCTATAGAAAATTTTGTAAAAATGTTATTTCCATAGAAAATTTTGTCAAAATTTTATTTCTATAGAAAATTTTGTCAAAATTTTATTTCAATAGAAAATTTTGTCAAAATTTTATTTATATAGAAAATTTTATCAAAATTTTATTTCTATAGAAAATTTTGCCAAAATGTTATTCCTATAGAAAATTTTGTAAAAATGTTATTTCCATAGAAAATTTTGTCAAAATTTTATTTCTATAGAAAATTTTGCCCAAATGTTATTCCTATAGAAAATTTTGTCAAAATTTTATATCAATAGAAATCTTTTCCAAAATTGTATTTCTATAGAAAATTTTGTCAAAATTTTATTTCTATAGAAAATTTTGCCAAAATGTTATTCCTATAGAAAATTTTGTCAACATTTTATATCGACAGACAATTTTATCAAAATTTTATTTCTACAGAAAATTTTGTCAAAATTTTATATCTGTAGAAAATTTTGTCAAAATTGTATTTCTATAGAAAATTTTGTCAAAATTTTATTCCTATAGAACATTTTGTCAAACTTTTATATCGACAGACAATTTATCTATTTCTATTGAAAATTTTCTCAAAATTTTATTTCTATAGAAAATTCTGTATAAATTTTATTTCTATAGAAAAATTTGCCAAAATGTTATTCCTATAGAAAATTTTGTAAAAATGATATTTCCATAGAAAATTTTGTCAAAATTTTATTTCTATAGAAAATTTTGTCAAAATTTTATATCGACAGACAATTTTATCAAAATTTTATTTCTATAGAAAACTTTGTCTAAATTTTATTTCTATAGAAAATTGTGTAAAAATTTTATTTCTATAGAAAATTTTGTCAAAATTTTATTTCTATAGAAAATTTTGCTAATTTTTTTTTATAAAAAATTTTGCAAAAATTTTGTTTTCTACAAAAAATTTTGTCAAAATTTTATTACTATAGAAAATTTTGTAAAAATTGTATTTCTATAGAAAACTTTGTCAACATTTTATTTCTATAGAAAATTTTGTAAAAATTTTATTTTTATAGAAACTTCGCCAAATTTTATTTCGATAGATAATTTTGTCAAAATTTTATTTCTATAGAATCTTTGTCAAAATTTTATTTCTGTAGAAAATTTTATCCAATTTTTTTCTTCACAAAATTGTGTTAAAATTTTATTCCTATAGAAAATTTTGTCAAAGTTTTATTTCTAGAAAAAATTTTGTCAAAATTATATTTCTAGAGAAAATTTTGTCTTGATTTTATTTCTATAAAAAATTTTGTCAAAATTTTATTTCTATATAAAATTTTGCCAAAATGTTATTCCTATAGAAAATTTTGCAAAAATTTTATTCCTGTAGAAAATTTTGTCAAAATTTTATATCGACAGACAATTTTATCAAGATTTTATTTCTATAGAAAATTTTGTCAAAATTTTATATCAATAGAAAATTTTTCCAAAATTTTATTTCTATAGATAATTTTGTTAAAATTTTATTTTGACAAAATTTGTCAAAATTTTATTTATATAAAAAATTTTGTCAAAATTTTATTTCTATAGAAAATTTTGTCAAAGTTTTATTTCTAGAGAAAATTTTGTCTAGATTTTATTTCTATAAAAAATTTTGTCAAAATTTTATTTCTATATAAAATTTTGCCAAAATGTTATTCCTATAGAAAATTTTGCCAATATGTTATTCCTATAGAAAATTTTGTCAAAATTTTATATCGACAGACAATTTTATCAAAATTTTATTTCTATAGAAAATTTTGTCAAAATTTTATATCAATAGAAAATTTTTCCAAAATTTTATTTCTATAGAAAATTTTGTCAAAATTTTATTTCTATAGAAAATTGTGTCAAAATTTTATTTCTATAGAAATTTTGTCAAAATTTTATTTATATAAAAAATTTTGTCAAAATTTTATTTCTATAGAAAATGTTGTCGAAATTTTATTTCTATAGAAAGTTTTGTCAAAATTTTATTTCTATAGAAAATTTTGTCTAAATTTTATTTCTATAGAAAATTTTGTCAAAATTTTATATCGACAGACAATTTTATCAAAATTTTATTTCTATAGAAAACTTTGTCTAAATTTTATTTCTATAGAAAATTTTGTCAAAATTTTATTTCTATAGAAAATTTTGTCAAAATTTTATTTCTATAGAAAATGTTATCAAAATTTTATTTCTATAGAAAATTTTGTCAACATTTTATATCGACAGAAAATTTTATCAAAATTTTATTTCTATAGAAAATTTTGTCAAAATTTTATTTCTATAGAAAATTTTGTCAAAATTTTGTTTCTATAGAAATTTTGTCAAAAATTAATTTCTATAGAAAATTTTGTCAAAATTTTATTTCTATAGGAAATTTTGTCCAAATTTTTTTTCTATAGAGAATTTAGGCAAAATGTTATTTCTAGAAAAAATTGAAGTACCTATTAGGTGGTGTGGAATATTTTGCAAAATCTACCAAAATATTATGAATACTACCAATCTACCAACCAGTAGCAAACCTAGCATTTTTGATAGAATTCTACCAACTGTGGTAACCATGATTGTTATACCAAAATCCTTTAAGGAATATCAATATCGTTGGATCCTAAAAAACTGTATTTTAATTATTAATTTAGTTTATGCTACCAATCCCATATTATTTGGTGACCCATAATGCAATATAATTGATGATTTAGAAATATCAATAAGGCAACTATTTCTATTATATTTAAATTCAATAAAGTGGAAAACATATTGGTGCTTGGAATCTAACTAAGGTTTTTTCGAACGAAGTTACTTGAAACATCTACTGAAATTATTATTCTCTACATGAAATGGATTTAAAGAGAAAATCTAGGTGTCTAAGAATCAAAATGTATAGTGCACAGTGGTTTCAAATTAATTATCTTGGAAATATATATGTCACAAAAATTTGACAAATTCAGAAACATTGTTTCCTAAAGTGCTAAAAGATTTTCTACAAAATTGCATAGGACCATAATAATTTATTAAAAAAATCGGCATTACCATTTATATTTCAAATAGATTTGACTTAGAGAGGTTTAATCGTTATTGCCCTTAAATTGCAATAAAATTTCAATTTTATCTCACATTTGGGGATTCATTCTGTGATTCCTGTGTTCAAGGAGTTTCTGGGTATTATTTTATTAGTTTTTCTTTGTTCTTGGGAGAAATTGTTTGTAGAGCTTATTGTGTGTTTACTTCTGGACTTTTGTTTGGTTTTTGTTGTATCGAACAATTTCAATAACTATTCAGAGAAATCGATTTTTCGGGATTACATTTCATGCAGTTTGCAATCCTGTAAAATATTTATTAAAATTTTGTTTTTTTCTTTTTAATTTAAAGTATTTTGTATGTATGTATATCTAATGTGTTAATTGAAATTTTTGTTAGCCTCTAAGAATATTTTGCCAAATGTTTTGAACTCGTCTAGGCAAATTCATTGTTGCACAAAAAATAGTGATTAAAAAAATGCAAACGAAAAAATTGTCTTAAGAAAAAAAGTGGTTTTCAAAGCTTTCGGTGGTTCGATATAAATTGGTCCGTGACCACATCAAAGGCATTCAAATATAATGAAAAAGGCTATTTTTATACCCTCACCTTGGGTTGAGGGGTATATCAACTTTGTCATTCTTTATATTGGTCTGAGACCACATTAAGTATATACAGTGAGCGTCAAAATAAAATGTAAAAAAGTATTCTGAAATGTTGAGTTTTTCATTGTGAGTTTATGTAACGATTTCAATATTCTAAAGGTAAACCAAATAATGTATATGATACTCTTTAATAAAAAAAATTCGTATGTACACTTTATTATGGCGTTCACTGTATATTCTGGATGGTGGCAAAATTCTGAGTCGATCCCCATATAAAGCGATCCCAAAATTTGACTTCCGGAGCAGTTTGAAGGAGCAAATTTCATCCGATCCGGTTAAAATTTAGTGCTTATTGTTAGTATTTGTTCCCTAACAACTAAGCAAAACTTGGTCGATATCGGTCCATAATCCCCCATATAAACCTATCGCCAGATTTTACTCCCAGAGCCTTCATCCCATCCGTTTGAAATTTGACCTTCTAATTATCCCACGAAAATTGATTCATATCGATTCATGTATAATTCGATCAAGAACTAAAGTGGCTTATATAGGTATTTAATCTGTCTATTTTATCTAACATAGACTCCATATGGACTAGTTTCAATTTAAAAAATAATGGTAAGAAGGTTTAAGATACTTTGTTATCGACAACTGTTACCACAAGCCTAGTAATTCGATAGAACTTTGTACGCAATCCATGGTGGGGGAGACATTGGATAGGATAGATTAGATTGCAAAGAGGATTCAAGTTGCCCTATCTCAGGTCGATTAACATACACCTATGCCAGTATTTGGCTTGTTGTGCGCTCTAACTTCTTCAGAAACTCTGAGTCCCCCAGCTGGCCAGATCCCGAATCACCAATATGGTTAACTCTTTACCTAGCAAAGGCAGGGCAGTGACAAAAGTAGTGTTCCAAAGTCTCATCGTCCTCAAAACATGCTCTACATTAGAGGTGTGCACATGAGTAATAGTTTACTCACGCACACTCACGACTGAAAAATCATACTCACGCACACTCACGCCCGATATTTTTTGGTAGGACTCACGCTCACGCACACTCACGAAAAGAAAACTTTTACTCACGCACACTCACGCACGAAAACTTCGTAACTCACGAAAAATACCGTGACTCACGAAGAATATCGTGACTCACGAATAATTTTATGATTAATTTACCTTACCGAAGTGTCTGAAAACATGAGCATTATTAAAATCGAGAGTGTTATTAAACTCTTAACATCCCAGGTGTCACTAAAATTGTAATTGAATTTAACTCTTAAGCGTTTTATGTTGGTGAGCAGGAATATTTTCGTGAGTGTAATTCGTTACTCACGCACACTCACGAAGATATTATTTTCGTGACTCACGCTCACGCACGACATTTTGGTTTGTTAATCACGCTCACGCACACTCACGCTGTTGTCATGAGCGTGACTCACGCACGAATCACGAAAATTTTCGTGAGTCACGACAATTTCGTGTCACGTGCACACCTCTACTCTACATACTGCATCATACTCTGCTACTTCTATTCGGCGCAGGTATCCCCTGCATTCTAGATGCCTGGCCATTATTCCCTCAGCCCTCCTGACTGTCGTCCTACCTGTGTTAGAAAGTTCTCCAGTCATTTTCTTGTCTGGGTCATCCCATAGTATTTTCGTCGTATTGGTCCACATCGCTTTATGTGTCTCCAGTGCTCAATCATCCAACTCGGTCCTCATTGTTCCTATTGAATTTGCGTTATCTAAGCTCACTTCCCTATATGCCCTGGCTCTTATCAACTGGTTCATTTGTCTTTACATTTCCTCTTATTCCGGCATGTCCCGGCATCATTATGATGCAGATCTTTCCGTATTCAGAGTATTCGTTAATCATGCTTTTGCATTTTAATGTCTGCCTTCACTGTCCTCCTACAAATTCCGTATACCTGCAAGATTATGCTGTGGTCGGGTAATCGGAATAGGATTTCGGTGTCTGTGTCCTCCTCATATGCACCCAGTCCCGTCCTCTCTCCCATCTTCGATCCATCAGTGTACAGTTATTTCCGTCCATGGTATCTGTTCTGGGATCCCAATCTCCCATGACCATCTTACTGGCATTAGAATAACTCACCCGACAGCTATGGCCAACTCATAGATTATTGTGACATTCGTCATTACATCCAACGTCTTCCCTATTATACTTTGAGGATTTGTCTTTTTTTTGTCCATTTTCCTAAGATTGTCAATAGCAGCATTGACGTTCTTCGCTTTCGATGTGACTCTATTGGTCTTAGGTCAGGAGGTATGAAAATGAGCCCCAAAACCCAAATGAAATAGGACCACAAAAGTGGGGCGACGCTTCATAATGAGTATGAGCCCAAAAAAATGTAACTGATACCATATGAGAATAAACCTTAACATATAAAAAAAATTATAAATTTGAATACGTGTTAATCAGTACGAATCTCTTGGAAATCGCGTCAATAGGAGAAAGTCTTAAAACCCCGCCCGTAGTCCAAATCTGATACAAAACAAGTAAGGAAAGTCTAAAGTCAGGCGGGGCCGACTATATTATACCCTTCACCACTTTGTAAGTCCACATTTTCGATACCATATCAAATCCGTCCAATGTGTTGGATGCTATATGAATCCATACACATATATTCTCTATATCTGAGCAGATCTGTACAGAGTTCTGCAATACTTATAGATTTTACATTTAAGTCGGCTAATGCGCTGAGGTGGAACACAATGTTAGTAAAAAACAAGTAAGCAAAGTCTAAAGTCGGGCGGGGCCGACTATATTATACCCTTCACCCCTATGTAGGCCAAAATTTGTGTTAACATCTCAACTCCTTCACATTTGCTGGAAGCTTTATAAAGGAGACAATTTTTTTACATCTACAAAATCTCTAGAATTAAAATTAAAATCGGCTAACGCTATCCAGTTAATTGGAGGAAACTTCCATTGAAAATGGGTCCAAAATGTGTAACAGTCTTCCATATTTCCCCAACTCTGGTGTACGTATATATGGGAGCTATATATAATCTGAACCGATTTTGACTAAATTTGACATGTATAGTTAGAATAATAATTCTGCTATCTATGCGAAATTTCACGTATGTTAAATGGGAGTATAACTTTGGCCCCCTGGTTATATGAGTGCAAATCGGACGGAAGCTATATATGGGAGCCATATCTAAATCTGAATCGATTTTGACCATATTTGGCACATACAATAGTTAAAAGTATCGCTTATGCAAAATTTGAAGTAAGTCAAGGCAAAACTCTGGCTTTTGAGACCATATAAGTCCAAATCGGGCGAAAGATATATATGTGAGCTATATCTAAATTTGAACCGATTTTAACAAAATTTGACACACTTAACGATAGTATTAAACGTACCCCTTGTGCAAAATTTGAAGCAAATCACGGCAAAACTCTGGCTTTTGTGGCTATATAAGTTCAAATCGGACGAAAGATATATATGGGAGCTATATCTAAATTTGAACCGATTTCTATCAAATTTACCAAGCATTGGTAGAATGTTAATTCTACCCTCTGTGCAAAATTTCACGAAGATCGGTAGTAAACTTTGACCTCTGTGGTCATATGAGTCTAAATCGGACGAAAGATATATATGGGAGCTATATAAATATACACAGAAAAAAATATCACCAAAATATTTCCAATTAAAAAGTTAATTGAAGTTGAAAATTTTTTCAATTAATAAATTAATTGATACAACTTTAACTTTTTAATCATGATAGAAACATTAAGTTAATTAAGTCAATGATTGAAATTTTTAAAATGTTTAATTAAAAAATTAATTGATACAATTAACTTTTTAATCAAATTCGGAAGACTAATTCAGTTAAAAAAAGTGCTGATTTTTTTTTTACTTTTTTAATTAAAAATGTATTTCAAACAATCATTTGTTAATCCAAATAAAAACTCTAAGCCAATCTAACTAAGTAATTAAAAATAGTTACCTTTTTTAATTAATAAATTAATTGCGTTTTGCAATCAACATCAATTAAATTTTTAATTGAATCAATTAAAAAATTAATTGAATTTTGCTGAAAAAATCAATTAATTTTTTAATCAAGAATTTTTTCTATGCCCAATTAAAACTGTGATTGATACTATCATTTTCGTGATTGAAGACATTTCAATTAAAAAATTAATTGGATCAATTAATTTGGTGATTGAATCAGAGAAAAAATTTTTTGTGTGTAGGAAACATTTAAATATGAACCAATTTTGAGGCAACTTCGCAAAAGTGTATTTATGATTTATCGGTCGACAGATGTGTATTAGAGTAATAGAAGAATGTGAGTCATTTTGATAAGTTTTCGACTTGGCAGTGGCGATTTGATATGGAAAATATAGGTAATTCGGCCAGTTTTGCCTAAATAGGAAAAACATATATATGGAATCTATATCGAAATCTGAACCAATTGCACTCAAATTTCACATGCATAGTTACTATGTTGAATCTACTCCCTGTACAAAATTTCACGTAAATCGGGTAACAACTTTGACCTATATATCAAAATCTGAACCGATGTCAACCAAAATAAACACGCATATGCAGAACCTTAATTCTACTGCCTGTGCAAAGTTTCAAGTTCAATTCTAGTCCCTCTGCAAAATTTCACGTAAATCAGAGTAGCACGTTTGCCTCTGTGGGCATATTAGTCCAAATCGGGCGAATGATATATATGGGAGCTATATCTAAATCTGAACCGACTTCAACTAAATTTTGCACAATTGACGATACTCCTTGTGCAAAATTTCAAGCAACTCAGGGCAAAACTTTGGCTTTTGATGCCATATAAATCCAAATCGGACGAAAGATATATATGGGAGCTATATCTAAATCGGAACCGATTTCAACTAAATTTGGCACAATTAACGATACTATTAAACGTACTCGTTGTGCAAAATTTGAAGCAAATCAGGGCAAAACTCTCGCTTTTGGGGTCATATAGGTCCAAATCGGACGAAAGATATATATGGGAGCTATATAAAAATCTGAACCGATTTAGCTGATATTTGGCAGTTTTTACGGGACTGACAAAACATTCAGATGTACAAAATTTGAAGAACGTCGGTTCATAAATACGTGAATTATGATCAAATCGGTGATAACTATATATGGCAGCTATATCTAAATCTGAACCGATTTTTTCCATCTAAATCGACTCAGAATTTAATACTAAGCCGATCGGTATACTAAAAGATGGGTCTATGACAATTATTTCCTGTACCACAGTAGTGGTGAAGGGTATAAAAATGCTATTCATTACAACAAAAGTGTGTATAGTTGCCACCATTGTCAAATCTCAGAATGCCAAAAATAGTCCCCACTTGAATATGAAGAACAATTGGAAAAAAAATTGGATTTATTTTTATTTGGTTTTACTTACATAATTCCAACGGACCCCAAGAATAAAATTATGTTACTCCCCAAAAAACACGTCCGTTGGACCTGTTGTAAAATCTCTATGTTGTTTTTTCTCCCCCAAAAAAACACGTCCGTTGGACCTGTTGTAAAATCTTTATGTTGCTTTTTCTGTCCATCGACACGTAAATATGTCAGGTTTGGCCTAATTACTCGCTCATATATTCAGTGCGTCATCTTTGGATTCAGGCCTCATTTAGAGCCCACAGCTCTTCTGCACAGTGTCCAACATCTGTAGGCTTTCTCAATCCTCTCTTTGCTTCATGTATCCAATGCGTCATCTTTGGATTCAAGCCCTATTTAGAGCCCACCTCCATAACACAGAACTACAACCGGTGGCATTTTTCGTCATTCCGGTATTACTCGCTAAAAATGGTGGTATTTTAAGTAAAATACCGAAACGCTCTCTGGTATCTTACCATTAGTACAACTATAACAATAACAACACTCAGAGTAACAATATCAGTGTCGTGTGGTGTTTTTATTTTGAATTCTTATCTATAGTGGGGAATTTAAAGACGCCACATTCAGAGAAGGAATATGATCATTTCAAAATTGTTTCAAGAGCGTAATGCCATTTTCTCCGAAAATATGTAGCTGATATCTACAAGCATGTTTGGTAACACCTCAATATCTTTGCAAAAAACTGCTCCATATCAGGGCGTACAAGTAATAGAGGTGTGCACGTGAGTAATAGTTTGCTCATGCACACTAACGACGGATATTTTATGGTAGGACTCACGCTCACGCACGCTCACGAAAAGAATATTTGTACTCACGCACACTCAAGCACGAAAATCTTTTAAATGTCGTGACTCACGAAAAATGTCGTGACTCACGAAAAACCTCGTGATTCACGAATAATTTTATAAGTAATTTACTTATAGAACCTGATTGAAAACATGAGTATGATTAAAATCGAGAGCATTATAAAACTCTTAACGCCTAGGAGGTCACCAGCGTGAGCGTGTTTTTCCGATGATTTTATTTTCGTGACTCACGCTCACGCACGACATTTGGTTGTTTAATCACGCACACTCACGTCGTTGCCGTCAGAGTTACTCACGACTCACGCGTGAGTCACGACAATTTCGTGCCACGTGCACACCTCTAACAAGTAACACTAAGTTTTTATAATAGGTTTGAGGTGATCATATTCCTTCTACGCTTACAGGACACCAATTTGATCCATATATAATATACACCCTCAAAAAAATCGCTTCTCTAACATATGTTCCAAACATATTTTGCAGGAAGCTCATATATTATTGGATACCACCGAAACATTAATATGTTTGTTTTATGTGAGCATATTATATGTTTGGAAGCATTTTGAGTCCAAAAATAGTATATGCTTGGAAGAATTCCCCAAAGAAGATCATGTTTATTCCCTCACATAATTTTCACTTCCACGTAATTTTTGAGTTCTTCGCATCTTTTTCTGTAATACAAATATGCTGATTTTTTTCAAATGTCTATTCTCGCGGTTCCGAATGTCTATTCTCTTTATTCCGAATACTCATTCTAATATTCAAATTAAATAATATTTCGACTTAAGCATATTAAATGTTTGGCCTCATCATGAAACAGTTTTCCGAAACTACATACAAGCGGTTTCACAGAAATTGCTCTCATTTCATTCTCTCGCTGTGTTATGTTGATATCTTTTTATTCAACCCTCCCGGTTTCCATCTCTATTTCTTTCTCTATACAAACTCTTTCTCTCTCTCTCTCTCTCTCTCTGTCGCTCTCTGAATAAAGTATCACAACATATATATGTTTACTCGAAATTTGTAAATTTATATATGTTTCCATTCACACATATTATTTTTATGAAACATTTATGCCCCAAACATAATATATTCTAACATATTAACATATGTGTCACAAACATTTTGTGTTAGTTTAGGAACATTACATGTTTGCACTTAAATATATTGTGTTTAAAAATTGTGCCCGAAACACATTTTGTTTTTATCGGAACATATGAAAAACATATTTTTCTAACAGTGTACATATGGGCTGGACAGCGCACAGTGGGGTTTTTGATGTCAAAAGTGGGAATTAATTCGAAGTAGCTTTCCCTGTTTATAGTTTTAACTTTTTTCGGCCAAATTCACTAAAAGACATAAAACCAATCAAATTTTAAATATTTTTTAGTCCACATTTTATTTGTTTTCCATTAGAATGAATATCTGCTTTTTGATCTGATTCTTAACAATTATTATCATCATCGTCAGTAAAATTACTATATGTATCATTATCATCAACACTGGCATTTTGATCACCATCAAGATTTGACTCAAATATCAACATTTGAATTGCTTCCATAGGCAAATTGTGGGGTTTCTTCTCTTTTAATTTCTCATTTCTGATATAACTGGATCCGCAGTATGTTAATTAACAGTCTTTTAAATATCTCTTCATTTGACTTTTCCATAGCACATTTTCGCAAAAAATGCTCTCTAAAATTTTTAAAATCTTTTTTTCTAGCTTCTTGCGCTTCTTCCGACAACTGTCCAATTGGAATTAAAGCGTGGTTAATTATTTCTGCTCCAAGTAATAAATATTTGTGAACAGTTGGGGACATATAGTACCAGGGGTTGAAAAATGTATTTCCATTTAATTGCAAAATGTGCAAAAAAGTGCAGACAACTTTTTCATCTATGCTTTCAAAAGAGTTTATTGTTTTAGAAAAAATAAACTTTTTTACTTAATTTGGCTTTATTCACAACTATTTGTCGAAATATTTCTCGAAATCCTCTAATTTAAAGACTTACGAGCGAAACTAAATTTCATATAATAACACAAGTCAAATATAAAAATAAAAAAAACACAAAAATAATCTTATTAACCTGAGGATGAAGGTTCCATTATTATTTTTTTTAATTATCGCTTTAGAAAACACTCAAAACTAATTTTTAAGACACCAATAATTTACATTTATATCGCACGCAAGGAAAACGTAAAATAACTCCAACTTCAAACATATATAGTGACACAACGGTACTTGTCAAAGACACAATTTTTGCGCTAGTGATGTGGAATTTTGTGTACTTTTACCGACTATAAAAATTTTTTCGGTTCTCCTAAATTTCATTTTTCAATTAATTCCCATTTTTGGTATCAAAAACTCCAATGTGCAGCGCTTTGAAAACCACTTTTATCTCATTGTTAACCAATAATTTAAGAATTTTTCTCAATAATTTTGAAAAATAAACATGTAAACATGCTGTTACAAATACATATGGTTATAAAAATAAACAAAAAACATAAATGCAATTAAGAATAAAATAAAAACATTATTCAAAACTTAGCATAAACTGAATCGCAGCAATAATTTCATATTAATATAATAGTTTTTATTTTTTTTTTCATTTATTTCTGCCTTTAATAATAAACAATTGTTCCAATTCTCCAATTCACAGGCATGCGATTCCATTTCTTTGTAAGGATTATCGAGATATATATTCGAGAAAAAAACAAATGCACACATTTAAACTACATAACTTGTAACATAAATTTTAGCAGATCAAAAACAATTAGAATAGATTAGAGTTATATATGTTATAATTTTTAGTTTAATATTTTAACATTTATTAAAAAAACAAAAAAAGGAAACACTAAGAGATAATAAAAACAAAATTAACTAAGACATCTTAGTTTCTTTTTTTTTAATTTTTTTTTTTAGAATTAGAATGTGGCATATTGGATAATAATAGTGAAGAAATTAGAATAATAATAATAATAATAATATATGGGTGGAGGAAACTTTTGAAGGGAGAGGCAGAGAGTTTGAAATGTTTTGCACTCACTCTTCCTTTGTGGGAAACTTCTCAGCGTAGACTCTCGATGATTTATTGCAGGCATTGTCACAGCAGGGACAATACCAATAACTCAAGACCCCAATGGACAAGGCAAATAAGACTGTGGGTATAATCAATGACAGAAGTAAGTGAAATAGATTATTTTCCCAGGAATAACGACCGATCACCACTTCGGGATAGGCACGGCTATAGTAGCAGGGAAATGGTTCTCCTATATGTGAAAATCTGTGGAAATGGAAATATACATTAATTAGTATATATTAATAATTAACTAAATTAAAAAAAAGAAAATTCTACTTTCACATGTGGACAGAAAAATAGGTGTAAGAATTTTTTTAAACAATGGCAGGTTTTTTTCTATTTTTTATTGAATATTTCGGAATTATTTATAATGTAGACATATGTCGTGTATTTAAAATTTAGTTTAGAATTCAGATATAGAATTTTATGTGGACAGTAAAATAGGTGTATATGAAAAAACATGAATATAATACAAGAATTTGTACATTAAAGTTAGTGTTTGCACTAAGCATAATTAAAGTTAGTGTTAGCACTAAGCATCAAACTTTTTGAATTTAATTTATTTTAAGTTATTATTTAGTCCTATCTGAATTCTAAACTAATTTTTAAATACACGACATATGTCTACTTTATAAATAATTCCGAAATATTCAATAAAAAAACATAAAATAGAAAAACCATGGCCTTGTTTAAAAGGTTCAAGTGTAGTTCACGTTGGGTTGAGTGAATTACCCGAATTTATTCTGATAATTGGTTGATAGTTTTGCTGCAAGTAGAGGATGCTGATGAGGAATGTGGTAATTCCGAAACAGCTGTACATCCAACCATCTTGCAGTCTATAGGGCTTTGCCCAAATAAATTTGACAAGCATACTTTTCCTCTGTTGGTTAAGCTACACTTGTAGTTTAGTCAATGCATGGCTTTAAGCTGAGATCAAAAAACAAAAAAACAACAATAACAAAAAAATCTTACACCTATTTTTTTGTCCACATGTGTAACAGGTTGGCTGATAAGTCCCCGGTCTGACACATAGATGGCGTCGCTAGTATTAAATGCATATTATTTTTATATAGTACCAACCTTCAAATGATTCGTGTCAAAATTTCACGTCTGTTAATCAATTAGTTTGTGAGATAGAGCGTCTTTTGTGAAGCAACTTTTGTTATTGTGATAAAAATGGAAAAAAAGGAATTTCGTGTTGTGATAAAATACTGTTTTCCGAAGGGAAAAATACGGTGGAAGCAAAAACTTGGCTTGATAATGAGTTTCCGGACTCTGGCCCAGGGAAATCAACAATAATTGATTGGCATGCAAAATTCAAGCGTGGTGAAATGAGCACGGAGGACGGTGAACGCAGTGGACGCCCGAAAGAGGTGGTTACCGACGAAAACATCAACAAAAAAATCCACAAAATGATTTTGAATGACCGTAAAATGAAGTTAATCGAGATAGCAGAGGCCTTAAAGATATGAAAGGAACGTGTTGGTCATATCATTCATCAATATTGGGATATGAGGAAGCTCTGTGCAAAATGGGTGCCGCGCGAGCTCACATTTGACCAAAAACAACAACGTGTGAGCGGTGTTTGCAGCTGTTAACTCGTAATACACCCGAGTTTTTCCGTCGATATGTGACAATGGATGAAACATGGCTCCATCACTACATTCCTGAGTCAAATCGACAGTCGGCTGAGTGAGCGTGGAAAGACTCAAAAGTCCGCTGGCAAAGTAATGGCCTCTGTTTTTTTGAGATGCGCATGAAATAATTTTTATCGATTATCTTGAGAAGGGAAAAACCATCAACAGTGACTATTATATGGCGTTATTGGAGCGTTAGAAGGTCGAAATCGCGGCAAAACGGCCCCATATGAAGAATAAAAAAGTGTTGTTCCACCAAGACAACGCACCGTGCCACAAGTCATGGAGAACGATGGCAAAAAATCATGAATTGGGCTTCGAATTGCTTCCCCACCCACCGTATTCTCCAGATCTGGCCCCCAGCGACTTTTTCTTGTTCTCAGACCTCAAAAGGACGCTCGCAGGGAAAAAATTTGGCTGCAATGAAGAGATGATCGCCGAAACTGAGGCCGAAACTGAGGCCGAAGGAGTACTACCAAAATGGTATCAACAAATTGGAAGGTCGTTATAATCGTTGTATCGCTCTTGAAGGGGACTATATTGAATAATAAAAACGAATTTTGACAAAAAAAATGTGTTTTTCTTTGTTAGACCGGGGATTTATCAGCCAACCTGTTATATATAAATTTGATCTTTCCCTGCCAATTTTTTTTTTTTTTAATTTGATGGAACTTCTTATACAGTATGTCAAGAAAGTCTTTTGACATTGCCAACTATTTCAACTTCTAGAAATAATTGAAATATTAAATATTTTATTAAATTTTTAATTCTGTGTACGTATGTATACTTTGCAAAATACATAATAAAATATTTTTTTAAAATTTCATTATATTTAATTTTGGAACAAAACATAATTTTTATCCCATTATCAAAACACTTTCTTGACAAACTGTATATCTAACATTAAATATTTAAGCATATACAAAAACTAAATTTTTCTCTTACCCATATTGCTGTGCGAAAATACTGCAATTCGTTGTTGGCGGATATCCACATCCTTCAGAATTTATTAAGAATTTCGTATAACTGACATCCCATAGAACTGTCTCCAAATCCCGGGGATTTTTTTCCCATTCGGTAAACGGTATTCGTGTATAGTTCACATACAATTTATGACATCTACAATTGTTTTAGAAATATTAGTTTAGTATTGTACTCAAGAGTTTTTCTCTCTTACCAAAAATAAAAACAAAACAAATGAAAATGAAAAGAGGGCATTAAAGAGAATAATATTTAAATTTGTACTTTTTTTTGTGAACTTGTGAACTTTTCTATAAAATAGATAAAGTTTTTCATAGTAGTTTGCTTTCGTAAATACTATATCTTACTAAATTATATCCATAAAGTACACTGAAAAAAATATTGTCGTGAGGTCGAAGATTTCAAGTCTTTAAAATACGAATGCAAATTTAGCTTAACATTGAAGACGCATTTCTCTAATATAAAGTTTTTTTTTTCCTTGTCCAAAAGTCGATAAACTTTCGAATGAAGTCGTATTATCCTTATAGCTAAATGATTTCACTTAAAAATGGGTATAATAACATGAAAGAAAGAAAAAATGTTTGGACTAAGGTCAACTTGACTTTAATAATTCAGAAAAATTCTTTAAATTTAATGAAATTGTCTTTAAATTTGTTGTCTTTTTGCATCTTGCCTATAAAGAAAAAAATCGTTCAAATATAGGACATGTTTTTCAACACTTTATTTTAAAGACGAGTTTTACTTGAAACATAGAGAATTGTGTCTTAAAAGTATCCTTATTTGTATTCTCTGCTTCTTTGGCTCGGAATCAATACCAACATTTTTAAACTAAAAACAAAATCTTTGAAACCGGCCATGCCTTTTTTCAGTGTAAACTTTGCGTATTATATTTGAAAATAATAGTTTTCTTTTGGCGAGAGAGAAAGTGATATATTTCGTTTTCACATGTTTACATTTCAAGCTTAAACATGAGACAATATAAGTGTCTTTATCAGCATTTGTTATACCCTCCACCATAGGATGGGGGGTATATTAACTTTGTCATTCCGTTTGTAACACATCGAAATATTGCTCTAAGACCCCATAAAGTATATATATTCTGGGTCGTGGTGAAATTCTGAGTCGATCTGAGCATGTCCGTCCGTCTGTTGAAATCACGCTAACTTCCGAACGAAACAAGCTATCGACTTGAAACTTGTCACAAGTAGTTGTTATTGGTGTAGGTCGGATGGTATTTCAAATGGGCCATATCGGTCCACTTTTACGTATAGCCCCCATATAAACGGACCCCCAAATTTGGCTTGCGAGGCCTCTAAGGGAAACAAATTTCATCCGATCCGGCTGAAATTTGGTACATGGTGTTAGTATATGGTCTCTAGCAACCATGCAAAAATTGGCCTACATCGGTCCATAATTATATAAAGACCCCATATAAACCGATCACCAGATTTGACCTCCGGAGCCTCGGTTTTAATCATTGAATTATTAACCGATGTGGACCAATTTTTGCATAGTTGTTAGAGACCATATATTTACACCATGTACCATATTTCAGCCGGATCGGATGAAATTTGGTTCTCTTAGAGGCTCCGCAAGCCAAATCGGGGGATCAGTTTATATGGGGGCTATATATAATTATGAACCGATGTGGACCAATTTTTGCATAGTTGTTAGAGATCGTATGCTGAAACCATGTACCAAATTTCAGCTGGATCGGATGAAATTTGCTTCTCTTAGAGTCCCCGCAAGCCAAATTTGGGGGTCGGTTTATATGGGGGCTATACGTAAAAGTGGACCGATATTGGCCATTTGCAATGCCATCCGACCTACATCAATAACAACTACTTGTGCCAAGTTTCAAGTCGATAGCTTCTTTCGTTCGGAAGTTTGCGTGATTTCAACAGACGGACTACTTCAATTTTATTCAATCTACTCCACTTTTTTCCAAAATCTACTTAACTCAATTTTTCACTAGCGGCAGCACTGCTCCAAAGCCCCTTGGAAGAGCAAAATTCTTCCCATTCGGTTGAAATTTGGTACGTGATGTTAGTATATGGTATCCAACAACCATGCAAAAATTGGTTCCTATCAGCCCATAATTATATATAGCTCCCATATAAACCGATCCCCCGATTTGACCTCCGGTGCATTTTGGAGAAGCAAAATTCATCCGATCTGCTTGAAATTTGGTACGTGGTGATCGTATATGATATTTAACAACCATGCCAAAAGTGGTCTATATCAGTCCATAATCATATATAGCCCCCATATAAACCGATCCCGAGATTTGGTTTAGGAGCCTCTTGGAGGAGCAAATTTCATCCGAGTGAGTTGAAATTTGGTACATTGTGCTAGTATATGGTCGTTAACAACCATGCCTAACTAGGTCCATATCGGTCTATAGTTATATATATCCCTCAGATGAATCGATTTCCAATCACACAAAAATTGGTCCATATCAAGTTCATAATTGTACATAGCCCCCATATAAGCGACCCCCATATTTCAATTCTGGCTCTCTACGTACCGTGCAAGAAGTCCATATCGATTCGTAATTATTTGTAGACTTAACTATACATAACTTTTTTGTCTAATATATACCACGTATGGACTAACTCACAATTTAGAAAACGATGTTAAGAAGTTTTAAGATACCACAACTCAAGCAATTCGATTGTGGATGACAGTCTTTCGTAGAAGTTTCTACGCAATCCATGGTGGAGGGTACATAAGATTCGGCCTGGCCGAACTTACGGCCGTATATACTTGTTTTTTTTTCAGTTAAATTTATGTTGCCGCTTCTATAACATATACCCCAAACACATTTTGCTTCAAGCATATATATTTTCAGGATTGGTCCAAACAACCAATTGGCGCCTTAAAAATATATATACTCAGAGAAAATTTCATTAAATTTTTTTCTACTAGTGTATGCCTAAGATGAAACATAATATGTTTGAACAATACAAACAATATTTTGTTTGGACCAATCCTGAAAATATATATGCTTGAAGCAGAATGTGTTGGGGTAAATTTCTATAGAAATAAAATTTTGACAAAATTTTCTATAAAAATAAATTTGTGAAAAAATTTTCTATGGAAATAAAATTCTGAAAAAAATTGTGAACATTCCGTTTTGATTTTTTGTGAACGTTTCCGTTTCATTTTGTCATCGTCCGTTCACGACTATGGAACGTAATTTTTTCTATTAGTGTAAAAAAAAGTTGGTAGTTTGTAGGAAAATTGTGAATTCAAAATTGGAAAAATATCTTTCCGTGTATCATTTGTGGTAAAATTTACAAATTTTTAGAAAATCTGAACTATTTTGGGGGGAAATACGAATTTAGTAAATGTTTTTGTTTCATTTGCGCATGATTGTTTACCCTTTTTTCGTTCATTTAACTAACACGCAAAAATTATTAAAGTCAAGATATCCATTTTTAAGTCGGAAAAGTTAATCGATTTTTGGACAAGGAAAAACTTTATATCAGAGAAATGCGTTTTCTATGCTAAGCTAAATTCGCATTCGAATTTTAAGGACACAAAATTTTTGGTCTCTCAACAATATTGTTTCAGTTTTTCTTATTTTTTCTAAAATAAACCTAGATTATGTTAGCCTATTTAAATTTATTTGAGTTCATGAAAATTCAAATGTTTTAGTTAGGTTAGGTTAAAGTGGCAGCCCGATTAAGTTTCAGGCTCACTTAGACTATTCGGTCCAATGTGATACCACATTTAACTGAAAGTACCTATTACATATGGGTACTTCTAGTTTTAACCACTGAACCTTCTCCATTATTTTCTTTTGTTGAACCAAACAGATTATTCCAAAAACATTAAGATTGACTGCTTAAGTTAACGTTTTCCAGGTCCGCCAGTAATCTAAAGCTAAATGCCCCTTACGCCTTACACAAAATGTAGGACACTCACACAAGAGGTGTTTAATTGCTTCCTTTTCCTCCGCATCATGACAGTTCATAGAGTAGTCATTATACTTCGCACCAATAGTTTTTGCAAATTCGCCTATCAGGCAGCGAGCCGTTATAGCAGATATCACAAGTGATATCTGACGTCTTGAGAACATTAGCATATCTAGTGTGCCGTTCATGTTTAAATGGGGCCATATTTGCTTGGTGTCATTACAACCCTTGCAATTCTCCCATCGAACATTTGCCATCATGACGGCCTTATCACGCAGTAAGAGCTTGCAGGTTGCCAGAGACATACCAACAGATTCTAGTTCCCCTGGAATATGTAAGGTAGTTCCTAGCCTTGCTAACTCATCTGCTTGACAGTTCCCCGGTATGTTCCTATGGCCAGGCACCCATATTAGGTGAATATTGTACTGCTCAGGCATCTCGTTGAGATATTTGCGGCAGTCGATGGCCGTTTTCGAGTAAAGGAACACAGAGTCCAAGGATTTTATTGCAGGTTGACTGTCTGACTGTCTGACAATGCCTACAATGTTTGGAACATTACTTCTCAGTCAATTCGCCACCTCTTTTATTGCTAATATTTCAGCCTGAAAAACACTACAGTGATTAGGTAATCTTTTCGCTATTCGAAATTCCAGATCTTTAGAATATACTACGAAACCCACTTGGCCATCCAATTTGGAGCCATCAGTGTAGAAATCTATATATCTTTTATTCCCCGGGGTCCGTGTACACCACGCCTCACTGTTGGGAATTAGAGTCTCAAACTTATTGTCGAAAATTGCTCTCGCCAAAGTGTAATCCACTACGTTAGGCACATCTGGCATTATTTTGAGGACCGAACTGTGGCCGTACATGTTTTCCGACAACAGCGATAGCTCGCGCAATCGTTGTTGCAGCTGACTGTTTGGCCAAAATGTCTAAAGGCAATAGATGCAGCATGACATTAAGGAAATCTGTTCCTGTTTTACTGAATTCGCCTGACATATAGCATTATAGGTCTAACCACTGCCGTGTATAGCCAATGCAAAATTTCGGTTTTAGTCCCCACTTTTTATACCCTTCACCACTACTGTGGTACATGGTATAATAAGTTTGTGCATTTGTATGTAACGCCAAGAATGAAAAGTCAGAGACCCATCGTTTAGTATACCGATCGTCTTAGAATTAAATTCTGAGTCGATTTAGCGATGTCCGTCTGTCTGTCTGTCTGTCCGTCCGTCTGTCTGTTCATGTATTTTTGTGCGCAAAGTACAGGTCGCAGTTTAAGTCTGATCGTCTTCAAATTTGGCATAGGGTCGTTTTTTGGAACAAAGACGATCGCTATTGATTTTGGAAAAAATCGGTTCAGATTTAGATATAGCTGTCATATATACTTATCACCGATCTGGTCATAATTGGCGTGTTTATCAACCGAAATTCAGTACAGCCGAATATTTTATGAGTCTCGAAAAACTTGCAAAATATCAGCCAAATCGGTTCAGATTTAGATATAGCTCCCATATATATCTTTCATTCGATTTAGACTCATATGGCAACAGAGGCCAAAGTTTACTACCGATTTTCGTGAAATTTTGCACAGAGAGTAGAATTGACATTCTACCAATGCTTGGTTAATTTGATTGAAATCGGTTCAGAATTAGATATAGCTTCCATATATATCTTTCGTCCGATTTGCACTTATATGGCCTCAAAACCTAGTGTTTTACCCTGACTTGCTTCAAATTTTGCACGAGAGGTACGTTTAACGTTGTCGTTATGTGTGCCAAATTTGGTTAAAATCGCTTCAGGTTTAGATATAGCTCCCATATATATTGTTTATGCCACATAAACACTTAAGAACACTTCCCGATTAAAATAATTTTTTTTTACTACTGCATCCCTTTATGGGATTTACAAATACCCAAATAGTCGATAGATACTTTTCACTGCGATCGATAAATTATTTTGTAAATGTCAAAGTAAATTCACCACAATGTCAAACCATATCTCAGGTCTTATTTCCGTAGAAAAATAAGTATATCCTTTCTGTTTGGATTTATCGACCATACTGGTAAGACGTCAAAGTTGAAGAAATAAATCCAATTGTATTCCATCGATCTGAAATCAATTTGTTTTCTTGTTTCTTTCGTTCCATTGCATCCATATTGGTTTGTTTCTTCCAAATCATATCATCTGGAGTACAAAGCCGACTATTCTCCCAAAATAGTTGACTTTGTTTCGGCTCAAGAGATTCTACATTCCACAGGTTGATCTTTTTACCCATACACACTAACATTTTTGGTCCAGTTCGAGACGGATTCGCTCCCGTGGATTCCATCGACTCTTGTAATAATTGCTCTCTGAGAAATCGACTCCACATACCAGTTATTCTCATCATCATCGTCATCACCAAACATCAAACAGGTTAGTTGACGTTTTCCATTTATTCTTCAATTCATTCTGCTAGTGCTATTCAGTGTGGTTACGAGCTCCGTAATTAAATTTAGAAAATTTATTAAAATATTGAGTAAAAAGAAGTTATTGTTAAAAAAAAAAAAGTAAAACGTATAAAATGATAACCATTTAAAACCTAAAAGTGCATGCGAACTAAAATCACTATAAATCAATCGAAGAAAAGGAAATAAATACTGCTCTACTTGTGTTAACAAGTGACGCAAATACATATTCTGGGAGAAGAATTTAAAAGCTTAAAGGTAAATGAGACACTGCATATCATCCGCTAAAAAGAACTGAAGTAGAGAAAGGAAAATTGGCTTGTAGCATTCGTAAAGGAACTTTGATTGAAGCGTAAGTCGTATTCTGTGATCCGAAAAACGTGCTCTGTAAAATTCCCTAACAGCACATGTTCATAACAGACGCCTGCTGTAGATCTATACACGGCTCTGTTATAATGCTATGACTATGTTCCATTTTTCCTTTACAGTGATCCATATTCCCCTATTTCTCCTCACTGCCCAACAACTATAATACTCTCTCACTTTGATTTCGCCTTTGCCGCTATTTAACATCACACCCCCGCTACACATTCCTTAGGCTTCACCAACAGTAGACACTAAAATATTCATTGCCCATATTTTGTTCACTCTGTCTCCATCACAATTGCCTACCCCTTCCCTCCTTCTCACCCGTTTCTACTAGTCTACAAGTCTCTCAGCTTTGTGAGACTATTATAAACATAGTTACAGTGATCCCACTAATTCCCCGTATAATACATTTTACAGCACTTTTTTTTTTTATTTAGTTGATAGTATTGCTTAAATATTTTAAATACTTTAATTATTATAAAATATTTATTATTGAGCATAATATATATATTTTTTTCTATTAAATAAATTATTCACGAAACAAGTAATCGCTCTGATTTTATATGAAATTGTGCCCAATATCAATAATTTTATATTCGATTTTAATTTACTTATTTTTTTGTGAGTAGTTGAAAGCTATTGAGCGATTTTTGCTAATGGTTAATCTGGGAAAGGTTTGTGATTTAGTATCATATGTTGCTATCCATTACAACTCATTGTTTGTTTTCAAAATAAATCAGTCGCAGTTGAGGAGGCAGCTCCGTAGTTAGCCCACGCTTTGTGAATTTAATTCTTTTCGTATTCTCCATCTGTCTTCATATCTATAGCGCAGCTTTAAGAACCCTCTCTCCTAGTGTTCCCATTTCTTTTTCATCACCAACACACTCAACCATACCTACAGTTTTCTTACTGCGCAGGCCCCATCCACTCTCTCGTTCTCTTAAGATCCACTATTGTGGAACTCTTCTAGAAGTAGGAGAAGGCAAACTGGAAATTCCATTTTTTCAACGGCCTTATATTTTTACATTTTGTTGTGATTCTTAAACAGCTGATATCGCGACATTTACGAATCTTTTCAATCTTGTATCTATTAAATACATCATATCTCTTTTTATTTTTTCTTTTCGATGGTAAATTTGTAGGGTTGTAGCAACTTACGTTTTTACAATTTCTGAAAGGGAAAATCGTATTAGTCGTAAAATTTTCCTTACGTTTTTTAATTTTATTTTTTTTTATCGCATGCTACTTATTCATATTGTTTTATTTTCTTGGATTTATTAATAACTTCCTATTGGGTTTTGAAAATATATTTATTTTGCTATATTTTATTTTTTCTATCCATTTATTCCGCGAGCATCACATACGTTTTGTGGGATTTTAATGGTATTTCAAATTTGAGTCATAAATCGTAAATTGGTATAGAGAATCTGTGTTCCATTTCTTTTGGTTGATTTTTTTAAATATTTTCAACGGTATTCGTTTTATTCGAAAAGTTCGTCCAAAAGAGTGTCGAATTTATATTTTCGTTGATTGTATATATCTTATAATTTGTTACAATGTCCCTCAATAAGTTCATCCGTGATTCAGATAGGTTGGTGGACTTCGAAGCCAACCTTAACGACAAGAATACTCCATTGTCGTCATCTTTTCTCATAGAAGCCCATATGGAAGAATTGAAGCCGTTGTGGGAAAAGGTCAAGCATTCGTATGATAAATGTCTCCAAGATATTGAAGCGAGGACAAGTGGTGAGCAGGGGGATACATCGGGCGATGATAAGAGGGCTTCCGAGTTGGAAACGGTTAAGGCGAAGTATAGAAGTACATATGCATCTTATTGTCGATGTAGTGCACGCCTACGTGAAATTTTATTAGACCAGTCTCCTCCCAATGCAAGTCCAGTTCCTCAGTCCACGACTTCCCATCACATTCACGTTCCCGAAGCCCCGAATGGCTTCAAGTTACCCCCGTGTGAGATTCCAACTTTCACAGGGGATTTCTCAGCATGGCCAACATTTAGGGACATATTTAAGGCAGTATGTCTGAATAATCCGAGGCTAAGCTCTGTTGAGAAATTGTTCCATCTCAATCAGAGAACGAGGGGGGAGGCCCACGATATCGTGAGCAAATTCCCTCTTACTAACGATAACTTCGAAATTGCATGGAATAATCTTTCTGCTCGTTATGAGAACCAGAGAGTTCTTGTGAACATTCAGCTGAAGAATTTGTTTGGCCTTCCACCTATCACTTCGGAATCTGGAACAGCATTGAAAAAACTTCAAAGGGACATGAATACATGCATCTCCCTTCTCAAACAATATAATATCCAAGTCGATACGTGGGACCCTATTTTTACATTTATATGCTCCAATCGACTTCCAGACTCCACTTTAACTTTATGGGAGCAAACGCTCTCAGATAAAACAGTCATTCCGAAGTGGGCCGAATTAGATGACTTCCTGACGAATCGCCATAAGACATTAGAGTCTGTATCGGAGATTCGGAAACAGGAGTCGAATTCTACTACTAAATCCAAATCTCTAATGGGAAAACCCCACAATCGAGCAAATTCCGCAAATGTAAAGTCGTTTCAGACCAAGGTGTCGGAACCAAAATGTTTCCTATGCCCAAAAGAGGCTCACGTAATTCGTCTGTGCCCAAAGTTCCTCAAATTTGATCCAAACCAAAGATTTACAGAGATTAAGTCCAAGAACTTGTGTATAAACTGTTTTTCTTCATCCCACACAGTCAAAGACTGCAAGAGCAAATATTCCTGTCGTGTATGCCATAAGAAACATAATTCTCTTCTCCATAAACCACAGAGTGGCCAATCTAATACTGGTCTAAATTCTGATTCAAATACATGCCCACATCCTTCTACATCAACAGTATTACAGTCCACTACTGCATCAGGAAGTGGGATAATTAATGCTTGTTTTTCGACTAGTTCTCGTGGTGTTTTACTGGGAACTGCTTTAGTAAGAATTAAGCACAATGACCTAACATACACTGCAAGGGCTTTAGTTGACTCGGGATCAGAGGGAACTTTTATCTCGCAGAGACTTTTTAATTTACTTAAACTTCCATTCAAACATACCAATGCTAAGATTTCGGGATTAAATCATACAATATCAGCGTCAGTACAAAAGGAATGTTCATTCCTACTATGCTCTAACACTGATGACACCATAGAAATTTTTGCCTCAGCACTTGTGGTTCCTCATCTCTCAGGAAATCTTCCGTCGAGTACTTTCGACATTGGCACACTTTCAGCTCTTCCAAATATTCCTCTTGCTGATCCAAAATTCTTTGAAAGCTCCAAAATCGATATCCTTTTAGGGGGGGACATTTTGCCATCAATAATTCTTCCAGGCCTAAAGCTGCAAATTTGCGGGTCACTAATGGCCCAAGAAACTGTATTCGGATGGGTTTTGACAGGGCCTATTCCAAATCCTTCCACAAATTTTTCTCCCACGATTTTATCCTATTTTTGTGAAATCTCACTGGATAAGGAGATTTCACGTTTTTGGGAGGTGGAAGATCTTCCCAGGAAGAAATTTACTTCATCATCTGACCAATTTTGTGAAAGTTTATATGTCCACACAACAAGAAGAAACGAAGAGGGACGATATATTGTATCACTTCCTTTTAAAGAAGCGTATCCAAAGGATATTGACATTGCTCAATCTAGGAGAATTGCAATGGCCCAGTATTTTCGAAATGAGGCCCGTCTTATTCGTACTCCTGCCTTTAAGGATGAATATGACAATGTCCTTGCAGAATATATTTCACTGAAGCATATGTCTAAAGTTTTCCCTTCTAATTTATATGAGGATTCCAAGAATTATTACCTACCGCATCATGCGGTAATAAGACCTGAAAGTGTGACCACTAAGGTCCGAGTCGTTTTCAATGCTTCGGCTCCAACTTCGAATGGAGTAAGCTTGAATGACTTACTTTATACAGGCCCAATTTTACAAAACGAACTTATCACACTTATCCTCAATTGGCGATTCTTCCGATATGTATTCAATGGTGATATAACCAAAATGTATCGCCAGATTCTGGTGGATCCGAATCAAACAAGCTTCCAACGTATCCTTTTTAGGACAAATCCCCAAAATCCTTTAGAAGATTTTGAACTTAAAACTGTCACCTTTGGTGTAAATTGTGCGCCTTACTTGGCCATACGTACAATGATACAGTTGGCTGATGATGTCCAATCTCAATATCCAAAGGCTAGTGAAATCCTTCGCAATTGCATGTATGTTGACGACGCATTGGCCGGCTCACATTCAATTCCAGAAGCTATTGAATCTAGAAACCAACTGATTTTGGCTTTGAAATCAGCTGGTTTTGAAATGCGAAAATGGACATCTAATTCCAAGGCTATCTTATACGACATTCCACCATCCGATTTACTAAATGCGGACTTTTTAGAATTCGATGACTCCAGTACTGCCAAAACTCTTGGCATCCGTTGGAATGCTCTATCCGACTCATTCTTTTTTGTCCAAAATTTTCCTTCTTCCTCGACATACACCAAAAGAGAAATATTATCACAGATTTCGAAATTATTTGATCCCGTTGGGTGGCTGTCACCATGCATTATTGTGGCTAAAATTATTATGCAACAAGTATGGATTGATGGCACGGGATGGGACGAAAGGATAACGGACGAGTCCTTGAAAAAGTGGAATACTTTTCAAATCAATTATCCTTATATTAATTCCATTAAAATTCCAAGATGGTTCGATTATTGCCCTGAGAGTAAGGTACAATTCCATGGTTTCAGCGATGCGTCAGAAAAAGCATACGCTGCGGCATTGTACATCCGAATAAAAAACCGAAATTCCATATCCACTCATTTGGTTGCTTCCAAGACCAAAGTTGCCCCAATAAAAACTCTGTCGATTCCAAGACTGGAGTTATGTGGCGCGACATTGCTCGCCGAAATGATAGACCATATTATTCCTCAACTTAATTTAAATGAATTTTCAGTAGATTGTTGGACCGACTCAACAATAGTTCTTTCGTGGTTGTCAAAGCCTCCTTGTTTTTGGGCTACTTTTGTTGCCAATAGGGTATCCAAAATAATTCAAATTGTTCCACCACACAAATGGCATCACGTTGTATCTGAACTCAATCCATCTGACCTTGCTAGTCGAGGTTTACTCCCACAAGACCTCATTGAAAATGAACTTTGGTGGCAAGGACCAGAATTTCTTAGAAATTCCGATGATTGTTGGCCAATTTTTAATCACTTAATCACGCCAGATATCGACTTGGAAAGAAAAGCAATAAAAGTAAATTTTTCATATTTCACTGAGTTTAATGATCTCCTGGACAAGTTTTCTTCACTATCAAGAGCGATTAGAGTGATTGCATACATTTATCGATTCTTTTATCGAACACATCCCAAGTTTAAATCCAACTTTCATAAGCCAACTAAGGATGTTTCCACCTTTGAAGTTGTTACTGTACAGAAGCGCTTGCAAATTATTTGCCAAAAGGCATACTATCCCAATGAGTACCAGGCACTTTCCGCCAAGAAGCGTATTGCAACTTCTAGTACCCTTCTTAGTTTGAATCCATTTGTGGACAATGAGGGCCTAATGCGCGTGTGTGGTCGACTATCAAATTCGCCAGCTCTAACATACAATGAAAGACATCCAATTATAATTCCCTATAACTGCCAGTATTCCCGGCTACTGGTTCGCTTCATCCACGAAATTTCTCTTCATGGAGGCAACCAATTAATGCTAAAACTGATCAGAGCACAGTATTGGATACCTAAAGCAAAAAATCTCATAAAAACTACGATAAATAAGTGTAAGCCATGTACACTTTATAAACACAAATGCCAAACCCAATTAATGTCCGCTCTGCCGCCTCAACGAGCAGAATACTCACGTCCTTTCACTCACACCGGCATAGACTTTGCGGGTCCTTTTGACATTAAGTCATATTCCGGTCGAGCATGTCGCATTTCGAAAGGTTATACTTGTATCTTTGTATGTTTTTCCACAAAGGCGATCCACTTGGAAGCTACATCCGAACTCTCAACGGCTGCATTTTTAGGCGCTTTTAGTAGGTTCGTTTCTCGCCGTGGATGTCCTCTACATTTGTATTCCGATAATGGGACAAATTTTGTAGGAGCATCCAAAACTCTTGCAAAAGATTTTCTCCTAACATCCAATCGTCTTATCACTTCGAATTATGCCTACCAGAATGTTACGTGGCACTTCATTCCTCCAGGTGCCCCGCACATGGGTGGGCTGTGGGAGGCTGGGGTGAAAAGCTTTAAAGCTCATCTCAAAAAAGGGGCAGCGAATTTCAAACATACTTTTGAAGAATTTCAAACCCTCCTGGCAAGAATTGAGGCATGTTTAAATTCGCGTCCTATTTCTCCTTGCTCCCAGGAACCAACAGATCTGTCCGCTCTGACTCCTGGACACTTTTTAATAGGGTCACCACTTTTAGTTCCCATCGATCCATCTACTCATGAAAATCCAATGTCCATAGTTAACCGCTGGCAACGACTTAAGGTAATCCACCAGCACTTCTGCCTTCGCTGGAAAGAAGAATACCTTAAAGAACTGCACAAGCGGAATAAATGGAAACGGCCAACAGAAAATCTACAAGAAAATACTATGGTAGTTATTCGAGAGGAAAATCTACCTCCAAATTGTTGGCGTTTGGGGAGAGTCAAGAAGGTCTATACAGGAACCGACAATCGGGTCAGAGTTGCGGAAGTCGTTACGCAAAAGGGCATGGTAACCCGCCCAATCACGAAGCTCGTCATCCTTCCGTTTGACAATACACCCTAAATAGCACTCCTCATATCACTGCGACCATAAACCCATTTCAACCGTAAGAATTCCGATCTGCTTATAGTCCGACAATGCGTGCCACTAAGAAAACTCAGAACAGCAACACAAATAATCATGGAAAGAAGAAGACCAATTCATATATATGCCGCTTATGTAGATGTCCCCATCCATTGCGAAAATGCAAACGGTTTTTGAATATGAACACCGTCAAGCGCCTTGAGATCGTAAATAAATATGGATACTGCAAAAACTGTTTGGCACATGAACATTCAGGGAATACCTGTTTTACGACAACTGGGTGCCATTATTGCACAAAAGCTCACCACACATTGCTACACACACATACAAGACTAAGGGAAACCCAGCGAAAGCAACGCAAATCAGCACCAGAATCGTCTTCTTCCAGCCCAACTCTTGCCAAAAAACCTCAAATAGCAGCAAGTGCACCGACATCATCCAATTCAGCAAGTACATCGCTATCGGCAATATTAAAGCAAAATTCAGTTACATTGCTCCCGACTGTTTTGGTATGTGTTGCCACTAAAAATGGAAATAATACTCTAAGATGCCTTTTAGATTCCGGATCGAAATCTAGTTGCATATCTTCAAAGGTTGTAGACAAACTTGGATTAACCACATTATCTTTAGACGAAGAAACAATTTGTCCACTTTCGCTGATGTCTACCTACGACTCCGCTATCTATATTGAAACCGTGTTAAAAGTCAATAATCGCATATCGGTTCATACACCAAGTAAAACAATTTCGTCATCATGTACTAAGCATTTTTCGAATCTTCTGTTGGCGGATAAGGAATTTTACAAGTCCGGTCCAATTTCTATTATATTGGGTGTAGATGTGTACGCACGCATAATAAGCGAGGGTTTCATACATAGAGCTGGGTTGCCAACAGCCCAAAACACTATTTATGGTTGGTCTCTTTACGGTACCTGCTCCAGTTAATTAGTTCTTTTTTTATAATTTATTTTTAATTTTTTGTCAAATGAAAACCCACTGAAGAATGCACTGATTCTTAGAGAATAAATGAAAACGTGAACTGCCCATCACATTTTCCATTGATTACATTTATATACATATATATATTAAAAAAAAAAAAACTTGAATTATTTTTCCGTATCAATAATATATATTCCATATTGTAAATTAAGCATGAAAATTACTTCTAGTAATTAGAAAAGAAAAATTAAAAATCATTAAAGCATATTTACATGAACACTTAAGATATGGTTTGAAAATCAATCTTTGTTTGGTTTGCAGGCGTCCTGCAAGGCGGGCGCTAATGTTTATGCCACATAAACACTTAAGAACACTTCCCGATTAAAATAATTTTTTTTTACTACTGCATCCCTTTATGGGATTTACAAATACCCAAATAGTCGATAGATACTTTTCACTGCGATCGATAAATTATTTTGTAAATGTCAAAGTAAATTCACCACAATGTCAAACCATATCTCAGGTCTTATTTCCGTAGAAAAATAAGTATATCCTTTCTGTTTGGATTTATCGACCATACTGGTAAGACGTCAAAGTTGAAGAAATAAATCCAATTGTATTCCATCGATCTGAAATCAATTTGTTTTCTTGTTTCTTTCGTTCCATTGCATCCATATTGGTTTGTTTCTTCCAAATCATATCATCTGGAGTACAAAGCCGACTATTCTCCCAAAATAGTTGACTTTGTTTCGGCTCAAGAGATTCTACATTCCACAGGTTGATCTTTTTACCCATACACACTAACATATATCTTTCGTCCGATTTGGGCTTATATGGCCTCAAAAGCCAGAGTTTTGCCCTGACTTGCTTCAAATTTTGCACATGGAGTACGTTTAATAGTATCGGTATGTGTGCCAAATTTGGTTGAAATCGGTTCAGATTTAGATATAGCTCCCATATATATCGGCTCAGATTTCATATAGCTGTAATATATATTTATAACCGATCTGGTCAGAAATGCCATATTTATCAACCTATCTTCTTCCAATTTCGTATAATCGAATATTTTGTGAGTCTCGTAAATGCAAGATATCATTCACATCGGTTCAGATTCAGATATAGCTCTCATATATAGCTTTCGCCCGATTTACCCTCCTATGGCCTCAGAGGCCAATCTTTTGTTCCGATTTACGTGAAATTTTGCACAGGAAGTAGAATTAACATTATAATTGTCCACACCGAATTTGGTTGAAATCGGTTAAGATTTAGATATAGCTCCTATATATAGCTTTCGCCCGATTTACACTCCTATGACGCCAGAGGCCAAATGTTTACTCCGAGTTACGTGAAATTTTGCACAGGGAGTAGAATTAACGTTATAAATACGCGTACCGAATTTAGTTGAAATTGGTTCGGATTTAGATATAGCTCCCATTTATATCTGTCGTCCGATTTACAGATATGACCACGGTAGATCAAAATTTTCCTCCGATTTACTTAAAATTGTGCACAGGAAATGGAAATAACATTTTTACTATGCATGCCAAATTTAGTTGAAGTTGGTTCAGATTTTGATATAGCTGTCATATATATCTTTCGTCCGATACGAACTTATATGACCCCAGAGGTAAAAATTTCACGCCGATTTACTTGAAGTATTGTTCAGAGAGTAGGACTAACATTCTTGCAACATATGCCAAATTTGGTTGATATAGCTGTCATATATATCTTTCGTCCGATACGAACTTATATGGCCCCAGAGGTCAAAATTTCACGCCGATTTACTTGAAGTTTTGTACAGAGAGTAGGACTAACATTCTTGCAACACATGCCAAATTTGTTTGAAATCGGTTCAGATTTAGATATAACTCCCATATATATCTTTCGCCCGATTTAGATTCATATGACCACGGAGGCCAAAGTTTCATTTCGATAATTTTGAAGTTTTGCACTGAGCGTTCAATTAAAATTTTAGAAATGTGTGCCAAATTTTATCAAATTCGGCTCAGAATTAGACAAAGCCCCCATATATATGTTCTTCCGATTTTAGCAAATATGGCCAAAATACCCACATTTTTCTTGTAAAATCGTCAATGTTAAGTCGAATACTCGCAAAAATGATTCAAATTTACCTATACTCTAATTAGTATATATCGACCTATAAATCAAAAATGCAAATTTGCTAAATTTTATGCAATTTAAATATTTCCGATATTTTTACCAACATTGTGGTCCGTCCCGGCCATCAACCAATTTAAATTTTAAGTCCAGACATTTTGTGAAAATTTTGTCCAAATCGGTTCATATTTAAATATTTGTATATGGGAATATAAACCTTTATATTGTTCCTAACAAATTTGAAGGTGTTAAGATGGTATCAAACATATTGATATACATAGTGGTGAAGGGTATAATATAGTCGGCCCCGCCCGACTTTAGACTTTCCTTACTTGTTTCCTATTGCCTTTTTGCACGAGTACAAAGCTACCGTGGCTTTCCTCGCCCTTT
Source organism: Haematobia irritans (assembly GCF_050003625.1). Classification (NCBI taxonomy): domain Eukaryota; kingdom Metazoa; phylum Arthropoda; class Insecta; order Diptera; family Muscidae; genus Haematobia; species Haematobia irritans. The sequence goes on from NC_134400.1 coordinate 174,756,161, forward strand.
CTTCAATATTAAGCCTAAAGTTCAGCTTCCTGTCCAGAATAACGCCAATGTATTTTGCACACTCACCAAAGGGAATTTCAATACCCCCAAAGGATATGGGCTTAACCGTGGGAGTTTTGCCATCTTTGCAGTACATGACTAATAAATCTTAGATATTCTTTCCAGGTTTGTAATGTTTTTTTTGTGGTTAAATTGTAAGGGCCGATGTTGAATGTGAACCACACCTAAACGCCAAGTTTTTTTCCGAATTTTATTTGACATTACTCTATATCAGGCTTACTCAATTTGAACCATGGAAAGATACACAATCCAACAACGTGTTAAAGGTATCCAGACTTATTATGAAAATGGGCGTTCAAATCAAAATGCATATCGTGCACTTCGTGATTTTTTTGGCCAATTTGATCGTCCAAATGTGCGTACAATCGCAAAAATCGTGGAAAAATTCGAGCAAACCGGGTCTGTAGAAGATGTGAGAACACCAGTGCATGCTCGTACAACTCGTACTGCAGAAAATATTGCTGCTGTTCGCGATAGTGTGGCTGAAGAGCCGTCCACCTCAACTCGTCGTCGTGCCCAACAATTGCACCTCTCACGCTCGTCGTTGATGAACATTAGGCATAAAGACTTGCATTTACACGCTTACAAGGTGCAATTGGCTCAAGAACTAAAGCCTCTTGACCATTCCAAACGTCGTGAATGGGCAGAATGGTTCCACGAAATGGCAACAGTGGATGATCAATTTTCGAAGAAAATCATCTTCAGTGATGAGGCACATTTTCACCTCAGTGGATTCGTCAATAAACAGAATTGCCGCATTTGGGCGAATGAGAATCCAAGAGTGATTGTCGAGAAACCAATGCACCCACAAAGAGTGACTGTTTAGTGCGGTTTATGGGCTGGCGGCATTATCGAGCCGTATTTTTTCCAAAATGAGGCCGGTCAGGCAGTTACTGTGAATTAGAGGTGTGCACGTGACACGAAATTGTCGTGACTCACGAAAATTTTCGTGACTCACGCGTGAGTCGTGATTCACGCTGACGGCAACGGCGTGAGTGTGCGTGAGCGTGAGCGTGATTAACCAACCAAATGTCGTGCGTGAGCGTGAGTCACGAAAATAATATCTTCGTGAGTGTGCGTGAGTAACGAATTTCAGAAAAAACACACACTCGAAAATAATTCCGCGTACGAACACAAACTGCTTAGGAGTTGAATTCATTTATAATTTTAGTGACAGCTTAGGTGTAAAGACTTTTATAACACTCTCGATTTTAATCATACTCATGTTTTCAACCAGGTTCTATAGGTAAATTACTCATAAAATTATTGGTGAGTCATGAGGTTTTTCGTGATTCACGACATTTTTCGTGAGTCACGATATTTTTCGTGAGTCACGACATTTAAAAGATTTTCGTGCGTGAGTACAAATTTTCTTTTCGTGAGTGTGCGTGAGTCCTACCAAAAAATATCGTGCGTGAGTGTGCGTGAATAAGATTTCTCCGTCGTGAGTGTGCGTGAGTAAATTATTACTCACGTGCACACCTCTACTGTGAATGGTGTTCGCTATCGTGAGATGATAACGAACTTTTTATGGCCCGAATTGGAAGATATGGATGTGGACGATATGTGGTTTCAGCAGGACGGTGCCACTTGCCACACAGCTAACGAAACAATGGCTCTTTTGCGCAACAAATTCAATGGCCGTGTTATCTCACGTAATGGCGATGTCAATTGGCCGCCAAGATCATGTGATTTGACACCGTTGGACTTTTTTCTTTTTGAAAGAAAAGGTGTACGTCGATAAGCCAGCAACAATTCAAGAGTTAAAGGATGAGATAATTCGGCACATTAACGGCATAGAACCTCCATTATGCCTCAGCGTCATCGAAAATTTGGACTATCGGATGAAAGTGTGCCACCGAGATCGCGGCACCCATTTGGCCAATATTTTGTTCCATACATAATTGAGTAATACCAATATATCATAATAAAATAAAATTACAATAATTTACTAAATAGTTTGTGTTTTATTCAAAATCAACATCGACCCTTGAAATTTTAACCACCCACATAGCATTTGTAGCAAATTTCAAGCGTGCATTTTTGTATCTAAGCACTCTGAAAAAATATTGTTTTCTCCATAAGGAGCTAGCATAAAGGGCCCAAAATTGAGTTATCTCTCCCAGCCAGATCTATACTAAAGGCTGTGGAAAGGTTCATTCGCCCGAACCGAAACATGTACAGTCCAGGCGTGTATAGATTTGTATATGGCGTTTTCTTTTCAATGGCTCTATTGACTATATCTGTCCATAAAGCTCGAAAAATAATTGTATAATTAGATATAATGCATTTGGACGTCAATTGCCTGTTTCGGTATCAGGCTAACATGAAATATAATATATTGAAAAAACTAACAAATTATAATTTGTTTCCTATCAAGTACGCAAAACTCAAATTTAAAAGAGAATTGTGTCTTAAAAGTATCTTTACTTCAATTCTCCGCTTCTTTGGTTCGGAATTAATACCAAAATCAGTAGTATAAAGAGAAAATCTGTGGAACCGGACATGCTTATATCCAGTACATTTCCGACAACTTGAAGTTTTTTTAAGCTGCCCAATTTAGCTTTTGGTTATTTTCTGGTTTTGTTTTCGAAAATTTCTATTTTACTCACTTATTTGGTGATGATGTACAACCCTCTCGACATGAACTCCATGTACAATTTTTAATGCCCGATGCCTGAATATGATCGATGACAATACATGTGACAGGTACTGGATCATAGTCTGCAATTATCGTAGATATAGCAGGATCAACAACGAATGGTATTAGAAATAGAAATGTGAAAACTGATAAAATAGCTGTAGTGCCTGTAAATAATAAAAATAAATAAAATTAAATATCGACCTTTATATGAATGAATGTCATCCATACTGAGAGAAATGTACCGTATTGCCTGCTTACTTACTCTCTTTCAGTCTCATAGCAATTCTCCCAGTGTGGATATAACAAATGATGACATTAGTAGTTCAATGTACTTACCCAAGCATACTGATGTATAGAATTTGGCCTTTTCTAAAATTGTTTCGATTTCCAAATCAATTTTATTGCTTTTTGTATTGGCCGTTGTATGATTAAGCGAGGAGCGGCTAGAACGACTGCTGTGAAGGCTGGCCTTGCTACCGGCATAACTGTGATGGTGATGGGCCGACATAGTGGGACTGGTCGGCAATGAAGACAGGATTGTGTTGGCGGTATTGCTTTTCTTCATGATGAGGAGATTTCTTGTTTAGGATCCTATGGTTCCTGCCCTTTATATGAACGTAAGTGTAGCTAATGGCCTATATGTGGATATTTTGGTGTTTAAATTCAAAACCAATAATTGTTTTTATTTTGTTACTTTGCCAAAGCAGTTGTCTTTTTTTTTTGGTAATTTTTGTTTTTCTGTTTTTTTGAAAAGGTTTTTTATTTATTAATTTACAAGCATGCCAAGCATTAAATGGTTTTGTGTTTTTTTTTCAGATTATTTAAAAAAATGTTATCCGTTACAAATAATTATTATCTTTTTGATGTATGTATGTGTGTTGCTGTTAAATTTTTGTTAGCGTTTTATTTTACGTCGTTAATCTAATGTTTATAGGTCTTACAGGGCCAGAAGACGATTATTGTTTTATTTTACAAATTAATGGAACCAAAATATATAGTTTTGGGTTTATTTTACTTTCTTAAATATATAGCTTCTTTAAATTTTAGTTAGTTTTTCTCTTTATTCCTACGGCCACACTTTTTTACCATAGTGCCTAATATTGTTTTATCCTTTTTTGTTGGTGAAATTTTATCTAACTAATTTTTTGCTTCTGTATGATTTTTTTTTTTATGTATTTTATTTTACTTTCATCATTTTTTAACAAATAAATTTTAAATTTAATTTTTCTCATTAGTTTAGTTGGTATAATCTAAAATGGTTCTCTCTCATTATTGTAGCTCATCTGTAGGGAGAGTATTTGCTCTTTATCTTTTTAGATTCTCTTGGAGTGTTAATATTCAATGGTTGAGTTTGTTTGAGTGTGTGTGTAGTTGTGTTTTTTTTTGTTTGGAAAATGTCTAAGACTTTGATCACGCATCCCTCTATACCATTTTTAATGCAGTGTCTATTGTGTTATGATGGTAAAATGATTTACCATACGCACATATGCGTGCGTAGGTGTGTGTTTGTATGTTGCAACAATGCAATATGAGTGCTATTTATTTGAGCAATGACATATAAAAGATTCTCTTTGTAAGATTCTCTCAATTTATATGTCAAAGGAAGAAGGCAAAATAACAATTTCATTGAATAGTTATAAAATGTTCTTTAATAAATTATTGTATATAATTGTAATGCAATTAGAACTCAAAAGCTGTAAAAGCAAAATCTGATTAAAAAAATTACTCTTTTTTTTTACTTAATGGGTAATTAATAAAATTTTTTGGGTTTTTTTTTTCTAAAAAATCCTTTTAAGCTTAACTAATTTTTTTCAAAAGGAATTATATGCAAGCTTTTCGTATTTCTTATGGGCAAAAATTAATATCTAACAACAATGGTTAACGCTTGTTTTTTGTTTTTTTCTTTGTTGGTTTTTAATAATATATAAAAATAAATTGATTGATTTGATTTTTTTTTTTCATTAATTCTTTTGTTTTTATAAAACGCTTTTCAAAAATCAAACATAAACCTTTGCTTTAACACACATCGCAAAGTAAAGTTTTTGCACGGTTTTCTTTTTCTTATTAAGGGGATTTGTTTTGAACTTATTGTATTGACGATTTAAATTAATTTGATTGCAATGCAAATATGCCTGGCTGATGAACTGGACTGTCTTCTTGTAGTAGAGGAATGCCTGTAAAAAATACAATTGAAAGAAAAATCCAGAAAAAAAGATGAAACAAAAAAAAAATAAAATATCCACATTAGTAATATGCAAATAGTTTTGGATATATATTATTGTAATAATCTAATCCAGATTAGACCTAACATGCACAAATACTTTCGTTTAAGTTTAGTTAAAATTTCCTAAACGTAGCCCACATTTTACACTAAAAAAAGTGAACCATCCAGGACCATCTAAAGCCAATTTAATATTTCATGAAAATGAAATTATGTTTCAATTAAAATTACTCCAATATGAGAAAATGTCACTTAATAATTATTTGGGTACATTAGTTAAATGAACTAATATAGATTTACTAAATTCGTGTTTCCCCCAAAATAGTTCTAAAAATTTATAAATTTTACTACATTCAAAAAAAAAAGTGAACTCTATATTTCACTTAAGCCAATTTAAGTCTATTCTCGTTCATGAAATTATTATGTTTTGAGAAATTTTTCTTGACTTTAATAATTTTTTGCGTACGTTAGTTAAATGAACTAAAAAGGGAGAAAAAATTATACTCAAATGAAGAATAAAGATTTACTAAATTCGCCTTTCCCACAAAATAGTACATATTTTTATACCCTGCTCCACACTGTGGAACAGGGTATTATAAGTTAGTGCATATGTTTGCAACACCCAGAAGGAGACGAGATAGACACACGGTGTCTTTGACAAAAATGCTCTGGGTGGGCTCTTGAGTCGATATAGCGATGTCCGTCTGTCCGTGAACACATTTTTGTAATCAAAGTCTAGGTCGCGGTTTTAGTCCAACCGACTTCAAATTTGGCACAAGTATGTGTTTTGGCTCAGAATAGATCCCTATTGATTTTGGAAGAAATCGGTTCAGATTTAGATATAGCTCCCATATATACATTTCGTTCGATTTAGACTCATATGACCACAGAGGCCAAAGTTTACTGCCGACCTCCGTGAAATTTTGCACAGAGGGTAGAATTGACATTGGTAAATTTGATTGAAATCGGTTCAAATTTAGATATAGCCCCCATATATATCTTTCGTCCGATTTGAACTTATATGGCCACAAAAGCCAGAGTTTTGCCGTGATTTGCTTCAAATTTTGCACAAGGGGTACGTTTAACAGTATCGTTAAATGTGTCAAATTTTGTTAAAATCGGTTCAGATTTAGATATAGCTCACATATATATCTTTCGCCCGATTTGGACTTATATGGTCTCAAAAGCCAGAGTTTTGCCCTGACTTACTTCAAATTTTGCACAAGCGGTACTTTTAACGATACTATTGTATGTGCCAAATATGGTCAAAATCGATTCAGATTTAGATATAGCTCCCATATATATCTTTCGTCCGATTTGAACTTATATGGCCTCAAAATCCAGGGTTTTGCCGTGATTTGTTTCAAATTTCGCACAAGGAGTACGTTTAGTAGTATCGGTAATTGTGCCAAATTTGGTTGAAATCGGTTCAGATTTAGATATCGCTCCGTCCGATTTGCACTCATATCACCAGGGGGGCCAAAGTTATACTCCCATTTACGTGAAATTTCGCATAGATGGCAGAATTATTATTCTAACTATACATGTCAAATTTAATCAAAATCGGTTCAGATTATATATAGCTCCCATATATACGTACACCAGAGTTGGGGAAATATGATAGACTGTTACACATTTTAGACCCATTTTCAATGGAAGTTTCCTCCAATTAACTGGATAGCGTTATCCGATTTAAATTTTAATTCTAGAGATTTTGTAGAAGTAAAAAATTGTCTCCTTTATATAGCTTCCAGCAAATGTGAAGTAGTTGAGATGGTAACACAAATGTTGGCCTACATAGGGGTGAAGGGTATAATATAGTCGGCCCCGCTCGACTTTAGACTTTACTTACTTGTTTTTTTTATAATTTTGTATCTATATAAAATTTATTTCTGTACAAGTTTATTTCTGTACAAAATTTTGGCAAAATTCTATTTCTACAGAAAATTTTGTCAAAATTTAATTTGCATAGAAAATTTTGAAAAAATACCGATTTGACAAAAAATGGACCAAAATCAACCAAATTAATTATTTTGTGGACCAGTTTTGGTCCGATTCGACCAAAATGGCAACCCTGGGCGAGATAATCTGTGGAGTTGATGGGAACAAAACGTTGCGAGTATGTATAACATTATGTATAACATATCTAAATCTGAATCGATTTTGCAAGATTTTCGAGATTCTAGAAAATCGGTTGATAAACATGCTAACTGTGACCAAATCGGGGATAAATATATATGGCAGCTATATCTAAATCTGAACCGATTTTTTCCAAAACCAATAGCGATTGTCGATTAAATTGCGAGCTGTACTTTGTGCACAAAATTACATATACAGACAGACAGACGGACGGACAGACAGACAGACGGACATCGCAAAATCGACTCAGAATTTAATTCTAAGCCGATCGGTATACTAAAAGATGGGTCTATGACCACTATTTCTTGGCGTTACATACAAATGCACAAACTTATTATACCCTGTACCACAGTAGTGGTGAAAGGTATAAAAATGTGTATAGGAAGAAATAAAATTTTGCGATAACTACGAGTATCTATAAATCATTTTCTATAGAAATAAAATTTTGGCTACTTTTTCTATAGAACTGAAATTTTGACAAAATTTTCTAATGAACTAAGATTTTGATAAAGTTTTCTACAGAAATAAAATTTTGACAAAATATTACACAAAAATAAAATGTTGTAAAAATTTTCTATAGAAATAAAATTTTGTCGACATTTTCTATAGAAATACAATTTTGTCAAAATGTTCTATAGAAATAAAATTTGGACGATATTTTCCATAGAAGTAAAATTGTGATAATATTTTTGATAGAAATAAAATTTTAACGACATTTTTTATAAAAATACAATTTTGACAAAATTTTCTATAGAAATAAAATTTTGTCAAAATTTTCTATAGAAATGAAATTTTGACTATATTTTCCATAGAAGTAAAATTGTGACAAAATTTTCTATAGAAATAAAATTTTGACGACATTTTTTATAAAAATAAAATTTTGACAAAATTTTCTATAGAAATAAAATTTTGTCAAAATTTTCTATAGAAATAAAATTTTGTCAAAATGTTCTATAGAAATAAAATTTTGACGATATTTTCCATAGAAGTCTAATTGTGACAAAATTTTTGATAGAAATAAAATTTTAACGACATTTTTTATAAAAATACAATTTTGACAAAATTTTCTATAGAAATAAAGTTTTGTCAAAATTTTCTATAGAAATAACATTTTGACAAAATTTTTAACTTATAAATGATATTATTTTAATTTGGAAAAATGGTCCGCTGATAGGAATTTTGGTCCAAAATAGAAATTCATTGTGGCAACGATGATTTCGCCCAAAAAAATGAAATGAAATCGTGAACATTTCCATCCGATTATATTGTACAACTTTCGATGGGGATTAACTGAACCAAGAGTTCGTTCAATTTTTGGAGATGAAACATCGCCACGGACCAAAATATTTTTTGAATGATTTATACCATTTTATGAATTCTTACGCTGTTTTAAACTATTTGAAACAAAACAAGTATAACCGGCCGTAAGTTCGGCCAGGCCGAATCTTATGTACCCTCCACCATGGATTGCGTAGAAACTTCTACAAAAGACTGTCATCCACAATCGAATTACTTGGGTTGTGGTATCTTAAATCGTTTTCTAAATTGTTAGTCCTTACGTGGTATATATTAGACAAAAAAGGTATGTGTAGGTAAGTCTACAAATAATTACGAATCAATATGGACTTTTGCACGGTACATAGGGAGCCAGAATTGAAATATGGGGGTCGCTTATATGGGGGCTATATACAATTATTGATATAGACTAATTTTTGTGTGATTGAGGATCGATTTATCTGAGGGCTATATATAACTATAGACCGATATGGACCTAGTTAGGCATGGTTGTCAACGGCCATATACTAGCACAATGTACCAAATTTCAACTGACTCGGATGAAATTTGCTCCTCCAAGTGGCTCCTCAACCAAATCTCGGGATCGGTTTATATGGGGGCTATATATGATTATGGACTGATATGGACCACTTTTGGCATGGTTGTTAGATATCATGTACTAAATTCACGTACCAAATTTCAACCGAATTGGATGAATTTTGCTCTTCCAAGGGGCTCCGGAGGTCAAATCTGTGGATCGGTTTATATGGGGGCTATATATAATTATGGACCGATTTCGACCAATTTTCGCATGGGTGTTTGAGGCCATATATTAACACCACATACCAAATTTCAACCGAAACGGTTGAATTTTGCTCTTCCACGAGGCTCCGGAGGTCAAATCTGGGGATCGGTTTATATGGGGGCTATATATAATTATGGACCGATGTGGATCAATTCTTGCATGGTTGTTAGAGACCATATACGAACACCATGTACCAAATTTCAGCCGGATCGGATGAAATTTGTTTCTCTTAGAGGCTCCGCAAGCCAAATCTGGGGATCGGTTTATATGGGGGCTATATATAATTATGGACCGATGTGGACCAATTCTTGCATGGTTGTTAGAGACCATATACGAACACTATGTACCAAATTTCAGCCGGATCGGATGAAATTTGTTTCTATTAGAGGCTCCGCAAGCCAAATCGGGGGATCGGTTTATATGGGGGCTATATATAATTATGGACCGATGTAGACCAATTTTTGCATGGTTGTTAGAGACCATATACCAACACCATGTTCCAAATTTCAGCCGGATCGGATGAAATTTGCTTCTCTTAGAGGGTCTGAAAGCCAAATATGGGGATCCGTTTATATGGGGGCTATACGTAAAAGTGGACCGATATGGCCCATTTGCAATACCATCCGACCTACATCAATAACAACTACTTGTGCCAAGTTTCAAGTCGATAGCTTGTTTCGTTCGAAAGTTAGCGTGATTTCAACAGACGGACGGACGGACATGCTCAGATCGACTCAGAATTTCACCACGACCCAGAATATATATACTTTATGGGGTCTTAGAGCAATATTTCGATGTGTTACAAACGGAATCCTATGGTGGAGGGTATAAAAAGTTACAATTACCCACTAAAATTACGAAAAAACCAAGTTATACAAAATTGAATTAAAAGAACTTCCTGGGTAGTTAAAATAAAGAACATCATTTGGAGTGCATCTTGTGGAAGTGCTTTTAAAGTTGTGCCTTTGGAAGAACTCCCAAAGTTTTTGCTGGGTTTGAATGAGTTGTCGAATCACTTTTGCCACTCTGATTGAGTTATCTCCAGAATATGCATTCTGAACGCATCAACCGCTTCTTCAGGTGTCGAATTTTCGACTGCTCATATTTGCGTAAATCCACGATACCATCGAAGCCTCGCGAACATTTCTTTCGACCGATCGACACGATCCTTGTTTTGAGCGATTGACAATTGATTGACATTTTTATACCCTCCATCATAGGATGGGGGTATATTAACTTTGTCATTCCGTTTGTAACACATCGAAATATCGCTCTAAGACCCCATAAAGTATATATATTCTGGGTCGTGGTGAAATTCTGAGTCGATCTAAGCATGTCCGTCCGTCCGTCCGTTCGTCCGTCTGTTGAAATCACGCTAACTTCCGAACGAAACAAGCTATCGACTTGAAACTTGGCACAAGTAGTTGTTATCGATGTAGGTCGGATGGTATTGAAAATGGGCCATATCGGTCCACTTTTACGTATAGCCCCCATATAAAGGGACCCTCAGATTTGACTTGTGGAGCCTCTAACAGAAGCATATTTCATCCGATCCGGCTAAAATTTGGTATATGGTGTTGGTATATGGTCTCTAACAGCCATGCAAAAATTGGTCCACATTGGTCCATAATTATATATAGCCCCCATATAAACCGATCCCCAGATTTGGCTTGCGGAGCCTAAAAGAGAAGCAAATTTCATCCGATCCGGCTGAAATTTGCTACAATGTGTTGGTATATGGTCTCTAACAACCATGCAAAAATTGGTTCACATCGGTCCATATCGGTCCATAATTATATATAGCCCCAATATAAAACATTTTCCAGATTTGACCTCCGGAGCCTCTTGGAGGAGCAAAATTCATCCGATCCGGTTCAAATTAGGAACGTGGTGTTAGTATATGGTCTCTAGCAACCATACCAAAATTGGTCCAATCACACAAAAATTGGTCCACATCGGTTCATAATCATGGTTGCCACTAGAGCCAAAAATAATCTACCAAAATTTTATTTCTATAGAAAATTTTGTCAAAACTTTATTTCTAGATAAAATTTTGTTAAATTTTTATTCGGATCATAATAAAATGTTCATCATTGTCAAAATTTTATTTCTATAGAAAATTTCGTTCAAATTTTATTCGGTTCATAATCATGGTTGCCACTCAAGCCAAAAAATAATCTACCAAGATTTTATTTCTATAGAAAATTTTGTCAAAAGTTTATTTCTATAGAAAATTTTGTTAAAATTTTATTTCCGTAGAAATTTTTGTCAAAATTTTCTTTCTATAGCAAATTTTGTCAAAATTTTTATTTCTATAGAAAATTTTGTGAAAATTTTATTTCTATAGAAAATTTTGTTAAAATTTTATTTCTGTAGAAAATTTTGTCAAAATTGTATGTCTACTTTGTCAAACTGAATTATATACGTATTGGATCGATCTTTTTTGATTTAATATATACCACGTGTGGACTTACATACAATTTAGAAGATGGTGTTAGGAGGTTTTAAGATACCTTGCCATCGGCAAGCGTTACCGCAACTTAAGTAATTCGATTGTGGATGGCAGTGCTTAGATGAAGTTTCTACGCAATCCATGATGGAGGGTACATAAGCTTCGGCCTGGCCGAACTTACGGCCGTATGTACTTGTTTGATGGTAAAATTGTTATGCAATATTGAATGTATGTTGGTCCCACTCATGCCTAAGGTTGTCCCAATCGTACAGTATCCATGGTTTTCGGAACAATAACTGATTTTGGACAAACTTCACAAATTTCGTTTTGAAGGGAAACAACGACCTCGGTTGAATTCACCATACTATACTGGTTAATCCACTTCGAAAGTTCTAAAATAGAAATAGTCGCCCCAAAATGTTCACGATTTACTTCTATTTTTTTTGGCGAGATGAATCTTTTAAACTGCTGTAAACACAAATAGCGCTCGTATGCCCAAACGTTCTGGGTACGTACACGCAACCCTAGTGTCGAATTCTGTCAACTGACAGCTCTATCTTGAAGATTAACAGAGGTATTACACCCAGATCACTCCAAATATGTTTCAAGAGAAAATCTTATTTTTGGACGGAATTTTTTGTTCTAAAGACTGAAATAAATAAATAAATGAATATGGAACATTCTTGTCGCAATAATGTTCTTTCCTCGGAAAACATAGACATTGATGCCGAAATCTGATACATTATTTTTGGAGACAATAGGTTAGGTTAGGTGGCAGCCCGATGTATCAGGCTCACTTAGACTATTTAGTCCATTGTGATACCACATTGGTGAACTTCTCTCTTATCACTGAGTGCTGCCCGATTCCATGTTAAGCTCAATGACAAGGGACCTCCTTTTTATAGCCGAGTCCGAACGGCGTTCCACATTGCAGTGAAACCACTTAGAGAAGCTTTGAAACCCTCAGAAATGTCACCAGCATTACTGAGGTGGGATAATCCACCGCTGAAAAACTTTTTTTGGTGTTTGGTCGAAGCAGGAATCGAACCCACGACCTTGTGTATGCAAGGCGGGCATGCTAACCATTGCACCACGGTGGCTCCCAATAAGAGACAATAACATTTTTGCTAAAAACATATTACATGTTACCCATCCAAAAGTAAAATTTTTCTCCTGTTACATGTTACCCATCCAAAAGTAACATTTTTCTCCTGCAACATGTTTGAGGTGATCATATTCCTTCTCTAAAATGTCGAGCTTTAATATAGAGTTGGCAAACTTCAACACTAGGGTTGCCCAATCCCGGCATATAAAAGACAAGCCTCTGCAGCTGATATTATTTCAGATTATTTTTTGTATTTTTCACCTCGAAGACTATACGAAGAATAGTTAATAAGTACTGCTTCGCAAAAATAATGCAGAGAATTCTTTAGTTGTACCGTTATAACCATATAACGAGTTCGTTATAGCCATGATCGACTGATTTAAAAAAAAAAAACAACAACACTATGACATGACTGTTGTACCATTAGGATGAGCTTAAGAATACATAGACCGCTGCACAATTTATACGCATATGATAATTAATAATAAAATAGTAAGAATTGTCATAGCTTTTTGTAATATTGCAATATCTTTAAGAAATATTATAGGCGCAAATTTCATCTGAAGCTTTAACAATTACAAAATCTAATAAATTTTCTGTATTACAAAAGAGAGTTTGATGAAAACGAAATTAATAATGCAGATATGGGGGAATACAAGCTATACAAATTTACATATCCTGTAAAGGACATCATCGGTTTATCATGAAAATTTCATATTTTTGTGAAAAAAACTAATTTTTATAGCGAAAATAAAATGGCAAAAAATACTCATTTATCTAAATTTTTTTTTGTGTAATGTGTAGCATATATTAGCTTTAGGTTTCAGGATATTTTATCCCGGGGAAAACTAAATCGTATTTAATGTTGTGATGTGTGAAAATTAAAAACTTTTTTAATATATGCAAAAAAATTGGCTTAACGAATATTTTGAGCTGCAGTAAACAGACAATTCTTCACATTCATTCTCATATGCCCAGAATAAGGAGCCTGAGACCAATATATCGATGTGTTACAAACGGAATAACAAAGTTAGTATACCCCCCATCCTATTGTGGAGGTTATAAAAAACATCAAATCGCCATAAAAATCGTTAAAGGAACCTCTTGAATCAAACATTATCAAAAAATCGTCAACTCAAAGCTACATTGGGAGCCATCATGGTGCATACGGTCGTGGGTTCAATACCAGTTTCGACCGAGCACCCAAAAATTTTTCAGCCCCTCTTCGTAATGCTGATGACATTTCTGAGAGTTTCAAAGCTCATCTAAATGTGGAACGCCATTCGGACTCGGCTATACGAAGGAGGTCCCTTGTCATTCAGTTAAACATAGAATCGGACAGCAGTGTTGCCAGTATTAGGGATTTTTCCCAAAATTGGGGATATTTTTCGTGGATGGGGATGAAAATTTTGAGTTGGGGATTTGGTGTGGAATTCCCATAAATTTCGGAATTTTTGTGTGGAGTTTTTCAAGATCCATTCATTATAAAAAATCAGGTTTCCAATAATGATTTACATGAAATTCTGTTTATTTCTACATTGTTACAAAAGATCAGGTTGGCTGATAAGTCCCCGGTCTGACACATAGATGGCGTTGCTAGTATTAAATGCATATTATTTTTATATAGTACCAACCTTCAAATGATTCGTGTCAAAATTTTCTTTTGTGAAGCAACTTTTGTTATTGTGAAAAAAATGGAAAAAAACGAATTTCGTGTTTTGATAAAATACTGTTTTCTGAAGGGAAAAAATACGGTGGAAGCAAAAACTTGGCTTGATAATGAGTTTCCGGACTCTGCCCCAGGGAAATCAACATTAATTGATTGGTATGCAAAATTCAAGCGTGATGAAATGAGCACGGAGGACGGTGAGGACGCAGTGGACGCCCGAAAGAGATGGTTACCGACGAAAACATCAAAAAAATCCACAAAATGATTTTGAATGACCGTAAAATGAAGTTGATCGAGATAGCAGAGGCCTTAAAGATATCAAAGGAACGTGTTGGTCATATCATTCATCAATATTTGGATATGCGGATATGTGCAAAATGGGATGCCGCGCGAGCTCACATTTGACCAAAAACGTGTTGATGATTCTGAGCGGTGTTTGCAGCTGTTAACTCGTAATACACCCGAGTTTTTCCGTCGATATGTTACAATGGATGAAACATGGCTGCATCACTACACTCCTGAGTCCAATCGACAGTCGGCTGAGTGGACAGCGTCCGGTGAACCGTCTCCGAAGCGTGGAAAGACTCAAAAGTCCGCTGGCAAAGTAATGGCCTCTGTTTTTTTGGGATGAGCATAGAATAATTTTTATCGATTATCTTGAGAAAGGAAAAACCATCAACATTGACTATTATATGGCGTTATTGGAGCGTTTGAAGGTCGAAATCGCGGCAAAACGGCCCCATATGAAGTAGAAAAAAGTGTTGTTCCACCAAGACAACGCACCGTGCCACAAGTCATTGAGAACGATGACAAAAATTCATGAATTGGGCTTCGAATTGCTTCCCCACCCACCGTTTTCTCCAGATCTTGCCCTCAGCGACTTTTTCTTGTTCTCAGACCTCAAAAGGATGCTCGCAGGGAAAAATTTTGGCTGCAATGAAGAGGTGATCGCCGAAACTGAGGCCTATTTTGAGGCAAAACCGAAGGAGTACTACCAAAATGGTATCAAAAAATTGGAAGGTCGTTATAATCATTGTATCTCTCTTGAAGTGAACTATGTTGAATAATAAAAACGAATTTTGACAAAAAAATGTGTTTTTCTTTGTTAGACCGGGGACTTATCAGCCAACCTGTTACAATAGAGTGCACATGAAATCTTTAGACTAGAAACGGACACAGCGCTAATTTATAATTTTACTCAGCTAGTTTAGTACATTTTCCTACTATTGTGAAATCATTTCGTGAGGAATCGTGCCTAAATATTGCCCTCTCATCAGTGTTAATCATTGATTTGGACAATATATCCCACAAAGAGAGTACAGATTGGTTGTGATAATCGAATTTATTGCCAACCTCCTTTTGGCAGTTACAACAACTATCTGCTGGCAGTTGTGATAACCGACAAATTCGGTCGACTCAATCGAATTATGGGAAATCCAACTAATATAATATATATGGAGTTGGTTGTATTAGACAATGAAATTGGTCGTTGCTCCCTTCGTAGTTAAATCTTTGGGACTCTTAGTACCTTAGTAAATGGGGTCCGACCTGAGCACATAGTGGTATACAGTAAAATGGACCAACATAGCCAGTCTAAAAACACTACAAATTAAGTCAAAAAATTAGTGCGGAGTTTTAAAAAATAAATAAGAATCTACTCACCATGGTCACTTCCTTTGGCAGTCGCATTAATGTCGTTACATGGTTTAAAAGTTTGCCCTTTAAGGCAATAAAATTGTTCCACATCTAAAACTATATACACGCAAAGAAAAGAAGTATATACGGCCGCAAGTTCGGCCAGGCCGAATCTTATGTACCCACCACCATGGATTGCGTGGAAACTTCTACGAAAGACTGTCATCCACAATCGAATTACTTGGGTTGTGGTATCTTAAAACTTCTTAACATCGTTTTCTAAATTGTGATTTAGTCCATACATGGTATATATTAGACAAAAAAGTTATGTATAGTTGTCTATAAATAATTACGAATCGATATGGACTCTTTGTACGTAGAGAGCCAGAATTGAAATATGGGGGTCGCTTATATGGGGGCTATATACAATTATGAACTTGATATGGACCAATTTTTGTGTGATTGGGGATCGATTTATCTGAGGGCCATATATAACTATGGACCGATATGGACCTAGTTAGGCATGGTTGTTAACGACCATATACTAGCACAATGTACTAAATTTCAAGCAGATCGGATGAATTTTGCTTCTCCAAAAGGCACCGGAGGTCAAATCTGGGGATCGGTTTATATGGGAGCTATATATAATTATGGACTGATAGGACCCAATTCCTGCATGGTTGTTGGATACCATATACTAACATCATGTACCAAATTCCAACCGAATGGGAAGAATTTTGCTCTTCCAAGGGGCTCTGGAGGTCAAATCTGGGGATCGGTTTATATGGGGCCTATATATAATTATGGACCGATATCGACCAATTTTTGCATGGGAGTTTGAGGCCATATATTAACACCACGTACCAAATTTCAACTGAATCAGATGAATTTTGGTCTTCCAAGAGGTTCCGGAGGTCAAATGTGGTGACCGGTTTATATGGGGGCTATATATAATTATGAACCGATGTGCACCAATTTTTGCATGGTTCTTAGAGACCATATACTAACATCACGTACCAAATTTCAGCCGGATCGGATGAAATTTGCTTCTCGTAGAGGCCTCGCAAGCCAAATCGCGGGATCGGTTTATATGGGGGCTATATATAATTATGGACCGATGTGCACCAATTTTTGCATGGTTGTTAGAGACCATATACTAACACCATGTACCAAATTTCAGCCGGATCGGATGAAATTTGCTTCTCTTAGAGGCCTCGCAAGCCAAATCGGGGGATCGGTTTATATGGGCTATATATAATTATGGACCGATATGGACCAATTTTTGCACGGTTATTAGAGACCATATACTAACACCATGTACCAAATTTCAGCCGGATCGGATGAAATTTCCTTCTCTTAGAGGCCTCGCAAGCCAAATTTTGGGGTCCGTTTATATGGGGGCTATACGTAAAAGTGGACCGATATGGCCCATTTGCAATACCATCCGACCTACATCACTAACAACTACTTGTGCCAAGTTTCAAGTCGATAGCTTGTTTCGTTCTGAAGTTAGCGTGATTTCAACAGACGGACGGACGGGCATGCTCAGATCGACTCAGAATTTCACTACAACCCAGAATATATATACTTTATGGGGTCTTAGAGCAATATGACAAAGTTAACGTGTACCGAAAACGTATTTCTTTTGTTAGAGTTTTTTGAATTGCTTCGAAAATTTTAAACTTTTATCACCAAAAAAATTAGTTTGTTACAAAATTTTTATTTTTTCAATAAAAAAAGTTATTTTTGAAACAACAACACAGTCCATTTCGTTTATATCAAATACTGTTCTTTTCTGACTTTAGGTCTTTAATAAGACACATTTTACAGTTCAAAATTTAATATACTACAATGTAATGTTGAACATTTTTCCGGAATCTTCCGAACATATCTGGAATATATGTAAAAAAAAAACTTTGGTCGAAGCAGGGATCGAACCCACGACCCTTGGCATGCAAGTCGGACGTAGCAACCACTGCTCCACGGTGCCAAACTAAATGTTTGTTTCTGTTAAATAAACTTTGTTTATTCGGTTCGTGGGCGCCGCAAGCTATGCTATATAAATATAACTTATATGGATAATTATCTATTGATGACCATAACAAGTACATAGCTCAGTGGTTAGTGTGTTGGTTTACAAAGTGCATGATCCGCGGTTCGATTCTCCGTCCAGGCGAAAGGTAAAAAACAATTTAAAAACAAGTATATACGGCCGTAAGTTCGGCCAGGCCGAAGCTTATGTACCCTCCATCATGGATTGCGTAGAAACTTCTTCTAAACACTGCCATCCAGAATGGAATTACTTAAGTTGCGGTAACGCTTGCCGATGGCAAGATATCTTAAAACCTCCTAACACCATCTTCTAAATTGTATGTAAGTCCATACGTGGTATATTAAATCAAAAAAGATCGATCCAATACGTATATAATTCAGTTTGACAAAGTAGACATAAAATTTTTACAAAATTTTCTACAGAAATAAAATTTTAACAAAATTTTCTATAGAAATAAAATTTTCACAAAATTTTCTATAGAAATAAAAATTTTGACAAAATTTTCTATAGAAAGAAAATTTTGACAAAAATTTCTACAGAAATAAAATTTTAACAAAATTTTCTATAGAAATAAACTTTTGACAAAATTTTCTATAGAAATAAAATTCTGACAATGATGAAAATTTTATTATGAACCGAATAAAATTTTACCAAAATTTTCTCTAGAAATAAAATTTTGACAAAATTTTCTATAGAAATAAAATTTTGGTAGATTTTTTTTGGCTCGAGTGGCAACCATGATCATGAACCGAATAAAATGTGAACAAAATTTTCTATAGAAATAAAATTTTGACAAAATTTTCTATAGAAATAAAATTCTGACAATGATGAAAATTTTATTATGAACCGAAAAAAATTTTAACAAAATTTTCTCTAGAAATAAAATTTTGGTAGATTATTTTTGGCTCTAGTGGCAACCATGATTATGAACCGATATGGACCAATTTGTGTGTGATTGGACCAATTTTGGTATGGTTGTTAGCGACCATATACTAACACCACGTTCCTAATTTATAATAATTATGGACCGATATGGACCAATTCTGCCACGGTTGTTTAAGATCATATACTAACACCATGTTCCAAATTACAACCGGATTGGATGAAATTTGCTTCTCTTGGAGACTTCGCAAGCCAAATCTGGGGATCGGTTTATATGGGGGCTATATATAATTATGAACCGATGTAGACCAATTTTTGCATGGTTATTAGATACCATATACCAATATCATGTACCAAATTTCAGGCGGATCGGATGAAATTTGCTTCTCTTTGAGGCTCCGCAACCCAAATCTGGGGATCGGTTTATATGGGCGCTATATATAATTATGGACCGATGTGGACCAATTTTTGCATGGTTGTTAGAGACCATATACCAATACCATGTACCAAATTTCAGCCGGATCGGATGCAATTTGCTTCTCTTTGAGGCTTCGCAAGCCAAATCTGGAGATCGGTTTATATGGGGTCTATATATAATTATGGACCGATGTAGACCAATTTTTGCATGGTTGTTAGAGACCATATACCAACACCATATACCAAATTTCAGCCGGATCGGATGCAATTTGCTTCTCTTTGAGGCTTCGCAAGCCAAATCTGGAGATCGGTTTATATGGGGTCTATATATAATTATGGACCGATGTAGACCAATTTTTGCATGGTTGTTAGAGACCATATACCAATACCATGTACCAAATTTCAGCCGGATCGGATGAAACATGCTTCTCTTAGAGGCTCCACAAGCCAAATCTGAGGGTCCCTTTATATGGGGGCTATACGTAAAAGTGGACCGATATGGCCCATTTTCAATACCATCCGACCTACATCGATAACAACTACTTGTGCCAAGTTTCAAGTCGATAGCTTGTTTCGTTCGGAAGTTAGCGTGATTTCAACAGACGGACGGACGGACATGCTTAGATCGACTCAGAATTTCACCACGACCCAGAATATATATACTTTATGGGGTCTTAGAGCAATATTTCGATGTGTTACAAACGGAATGACAAAGTTAATATACCCCCATCCTATGATGGAGGGTATAAAAATTTATAAAATCGTATAATTTCTTCTACATTGTTGGTATTACAGGAAAAGGTGTTAAGAACTAAAAAACCTCGTGGATGTGAGAAAGATGTGAGGGAAAATGCAATTAGCAAGAAAACAATGTTTTTTTTCTTGAGTTAGTCTTTATGAAATTGTTTTTACATGCTGGAAAAGAATAAACGTTTATCACGAAAAGTATATACTTTTCTTCCAAATACACTTCGTTACAGCGAAAAGCAAATGTGAAACGAACTTTGTTTGTCTAAAATTTCGTTTGGGAGGAAAGAATTATTTTTTTTGCGTGTATACAGTAGTAAGTACGGCCGGGCCGAATCTTAAATACCCACTACCATGAATCAAATATTATAGTTTCCTTGAAAATTTCAGGGGGGGTTTGATGGCAGATATTCTCCCAAGCAGATCAGTTTGCTTCCCGAAGATAAATATAAAGATTTTACTTATGAAGGCTATATCAGATTCTGGATTTATAAGAGCCATTTTTGTTTGAGTTTTAGAGGAATCATAAACATCTCTTGTAGGTGTGCAAGAAAATGTTGAAAAAACGCCTTGATTTGAAATCTACAATCTGTAGAATCTGGAAATTTTAACATATATACCCTCAAGTAGCGAAATCGGTCCATATAGAGGCCTTACCAAATGGACCGATAAAAACTAAATCCGATATACTTTTTTGTGGGTCTCAAATACCAGTACACTGAAAAAACAGTGAACTCACCAGGAACAAAACTTTGGATTAATTATAGAAAATTTTGAATATTTGTAGAAAATTTTAACTAAACAGTAGTACAAACGTTGGCATAACGCCGATGTCATCAAAATAAGTAAATATTTTTCGATAAATTCAAGAAAATTTATTAGACATAACTAAGTTTTTTCACTTGTTAAAGAAAATTTTGTAGTTTGGAAAAGGAAAAAATTGGAGTTCAAAATTGCAAGAATGTCTTAAGTGACATACGAAGTTCATGATGGACGCATTTTTGGTAAAATTTACAAATTTAAAGACATTCTGAACTATTTTGTGGAAGACACGAATTTAGTTAATCTTTATGCTCCATTTAAGTATATTTTTTTCCTCGGTTTTAGTTAATTTAACAAACGTACACAAAAGATTATTAGAGTAAAGGAAACTTTCTCCAAACATAATAATTCCATGAACTAAAATAAAATTAAATTGGCTTTAGTGAAATAGAGAGTTCACTTTGTTTTGAGTGTATATTTACAATTTCAGGCAAATCGGATAAAAACTACGGTTTGTAGAAACCCAAAGTGTTAAATCGGGAATTCGGTCTATATGGGGCCTATACTAAAACATGGACCGATAATCACAATTTTCGGCACATCTCTTTATGTTCCTCAAAAATATCTCTAGATTTCTCATTTCAGGCAAATTCCATAAAAACTACGCTTTCTACAAGCCCAAGAAGTAAAATCAAGATATCGCTCTATATGGGTGACATATACCAGAACATGGACCGATACACGCCATTTTCGGTTCTATATACCTCTAGAATTCCAATTTCAGGAAAATTGGATAAAAACTACGGATTCTATAAGCCCAAGAAGTAAAATCTGGAGATCGGTCTATATAGGGGGGCTATACCAAAACATGGACCGATAATCACCATTTCACACCTCTTTATGGTCCTGAAATATCTCTACACGCAAAAAAATAATTCTTTCCTCCCAAACGAAATTTTAGACAAACAAAGTTCGTTTCTCATTTGCTTTTCGCTGTAATGAAGTGTATTTGGAAGAAAAGTATATACTTTTTGTGATAAACGTTTATTCTTTTCCAGGATGTAAAAACAATTTCATAAAGACTAGCTCAAAAAAAACATTATTTTCTTGCTAATTGCATTGTCCCTCACATCTTTCTCACATCCACGAGGTTTTTTAGTTCTTAACACCTTTTCCTGTAATACCAACAATGTAGAAGAAATTATACGATTTTATAAATTTTTAAAATTTTTTTTACCTTTCGCCTGGACGGAGAATCGAACCGCGGACCATGCACATTGTAAGCCAACACACTAACCACTGAGCTATGTACCTGTTATGGTCATCAATAGATAAATATCCATATAAGTTATATTTATATAGCATAGCTTGCGGCGCCCACGAACCGAATAAACAAAGTTTATTTAACAGAAACAAACATTTAGTTTGGCACCGTGGAACAGTGGTAGCTACGTCCGACTCTCATGCCAAGGGTCGTGGGTTCGATCCCTGCTTCGGCCAAAGTTTTTTTTTTGCTTTTGTCTTTTTTACAAATATTCCAGATATATTCGGAAGATTCCGAAAAAACGTTCAACATTACATTGAACTATATTAAATTTTGAACTGTAAAAAGTGTCTTATTAAAGACCTAAAGTCAGAAAAGAACAGTGTTTGATATAAACGAAATGGACTGTGTTGTTATTTCAAAAATAACTTTTTTTATTGAAAAAATAAAAATTTTGTAACAAACGAATTTTTTTGGTGATAAAAGTTTAAAATTTTCGAAGCAATTCAAAAAACTCTAACAAAAGAAAAACGTTTTCGGTACACGTTTTCCAAACGTTTTTTTTTATTTGCGTGTAGATTTCTCATTTCAGGCAAATTGGATAAAAACTACGGTTTCTATAAGCCCAAGACCCCAAAATCAGGAGGTCGATTTATATGGGGACTATAACAAAACCTGAACCGATATAGCCCATCGTCGAACTTGACGGGTTTGTGCAACATTTCAGCAAGATTGCTTAATTATTGAAGACTGTAGCGTGATTACAACAGACAGACAGACAGCCAGACATGTTTATATCGTCTTACAATTTCTCTTCTGATCAAGAATATATATACTTTATATAGTCGGAAATCGATATTTCGATGTGTTACAAACGGAATTACAAAACTATTATATCCCCATCGCCATTCTATGGTGGTGTGTATAAAAATGTTCTACAGTAGAGTCTAATAATTTTATTTCATTAAATCTAGTCCCTTTCGTACTCACTTTCGTTTTTTACTTCTTGTGTAAAAATCAATTGAATACCCCCCATAATGCATGACGGCTATCCCATATACATTATAATATATAGATGATCCACTATTCTCTTTAAAACAAGTAAGGAAAGTCTAAAGTCGGGCGGGGCCGACTATATTATACCCTGCACCACTTGGTAGATCTAAATTTTCGATACCATATCACATCCGTCAAATGTGTTGGGAGCTATATACAAAGGTTTGTCCCAAATACATACATTTAAATATCACTCGATCTGGAAGAATTTGATAGACTTCTACAAAATCTATAGACTCAAAATTTAAGTCGGCTAATGCACTAGGGTGGAACACAATGTTAGTAAAAAAATATGGGAAACGTTTAAATCTGAAGCAATTTTAAGGAAACTTCGAAAAAGTTTATTTATGATTTGTCGCTCGATATACATGTATTAGAAGTTTAGGAAAATTAGAGTCATTTTTACAACTTTTCGACTAAGCAGTGGCGATTTTACAAGGAAAATGTTGGTATTTTGACCATTTTTGTCGAAATCAGAAAAACATATATATGGAAGCTATATCTAAATCTGAACCGATTTCAACCAAATTTAGCACGCATAGCTACAATGCTAATTCTACTCCCAGTGCAAAATTTCAACTAAATCGGAGTTAAAAATTGGCCTCTGTGGTCATATGAGTGTAAATCGGGCGAAAGCTATATATGGGAGCTATATCTAAATCTGAACCGATTTCAACCAAATTCGGCACGCATAGCTACAATGCTAATTCTACTCCCTGTGCAAAATTTCAACCAAATTGGGGTAAAACTCTGGCTTCTGGGACCGTATTAGTCCATATCGGGAGAAAGATATATATGGGAGCTATATCTAAATCTGAACCGATTTCAATAAAATTTCGCACACTTTACTAATACTAATACTAATTGTTCTTCTTGTGCAAAATTTTAAGCAAATTAGGGTAAAATTGTGGCTTCTGGGGCCATATAAGTCCATATCGGGCGAAATATATATATGGGAGCTATATCTAAATCTGAACCGATTTCTTCCAAAATCAATAGGGATCTATTCTGAGCCAAAACACATACTTGTGCCAAATTTGAAGTCGATTGGACTAAAACTGCGACCTACACTTTGATTACAAAAATGTGTTCACGGACAGACGGACATGGCTATATCGACTCAGGAGCCCACCCTAAGCATTTTTGCCAAAGACACCATGTGTCTATCTCGTCTCCTTCTGGGTGTTGCAAACATATGCACTAACTTATAATACCCTGTTCCACAGTGTGGAGCAGGGTATAAAAAATGTGTCAGTTCCAAAAATTAATTTTCTGACATTTCGTTTTGATTTTTTCGTAAAGAGTCAGTCCCAAATATTAATTTTCGTGCATTTTCTTTTGTGTTGTTCGTAAAGAGCAATGCTGCTCAAAATTAAATTTCGTATTTTCGCGGTTTTGGTCACAATTTTTTGTTTTGCATCATTAACGGTCTAATTTTGTGTAAAATTGGCAAACTACAAAAAGGAAAACGAAAGAGATTGTAAGCGTGCTCTTATTTTTCTCGTTTATTCTTAATCTTCGGAACTGTCAAACATAGTTTGACGCCCATGGCTCATCTATGTATTATAATGTCTATGGGGTATCCTAAATGCAACAGGGTGTTTGGACCAACTCGGTAGAATTGGAACAGGGTGATTCACAATGCAATAAATTATGGTTCTCAACAAATTATACCACTGTGCTATGCGAATGAATAAAAAAAATGGATTTCTGTGCTCTTTTCTAAATATGGATTTTTATTGTGGCCTTTTCTAAGACTAAGTGACAGACATGGCGTGTAACATTTAGCTTTATTTCCCACAGTCATTTCACTTTTTTTTTTGCAATAATTGCCATACCTACATATGCCATGTTTACATAGAACTCTGGCACATGGCGTTAAACAGGACAGCATGCTATTATTTGGCCGTAAAGGTTTTTTTGTTTTTGTTTTCCGTGAGACAAGTCTATACATGCAATGACACAATGACATTGTGTTCAGCCCTCTGACCGGAGAGTTAAAATGAGTCAAAAAAAAGTCACAATCTACCAAAATGGTGGAATATTTCAAACGGTATGTGTGGAAGGGGAGTCTATAGAGTCACGTGTCTTAATAAAAAAAACAAGTATATACAGCAATAAGTTCGGCCGGGCCGAATCTTAAACACCCACCGCCATGAATCAAATATTAGGGTTTCCTTTGAAATTTCAGAGGGTTTGAGATTTAAGATTTTTTAAAGATTTTACCTATGAAGACTATATCAGATTCTGGATTTATAAGAACCATTTTTGTTTGAGTTTTAGAGGAATCATTAACATCTCTTGTAAGTGTGCAAGAAAATTATAAAATAACGTCTTGATTTGAAGTCTTAAATCTGTAGATTTTAACCCGAGAAATAAAATCTGGAAATTTTACATTGAGTTTCAAGCAATTTTCATGATCAGTGCGCCTTCTATACTCTCAAGAAGTGAAATCGGTCTATATGGAGGCATTACCAAATGGACCGATTAAAACTTAATCTCATACACGTTTTTGTGAGCCTTAAATACCAGAATATTTACAATTTCAGGCAAATCGGATAAAAACTACGGTTTCTAGAAACCTAAGGAGTTAAATCAGGAAATCGTTCTTATGGGGGCTATACTAAAATATGGGGGCCCGAAAATACCTCTTCCAATTTCCAATTTCAGACAAATTGGATAAAAACTTCGGTTTCTATAAGCCTAAGAAGTAAAATCGGGAGATCGGTCTATATGGGGGCTATACCAAAACATGGACCGATAGTCACCATTTTTGGCACACCTCTTTATGGTCCTAAAATACCTGTAGATTTTCAATTTCAGGCAAATTGGATAAAAACTACGATTTCTATAAGCCCAAGACCCCAAATCGGGAGGTCGGTTTATATGGGGACTATACCAAAACATGGACCGATACTCACCATTTTTGGCACACCTCTTTATGGTCATAAAATACCTCTAGAATTCAAAAACCTTGACCGATATAGCCCATCTTCGAACTTAACCTGCCTGCAGACAAAAGACGAGTTTGTGCAAAATGTCAGCACGATTGCTTCATTATTGAAGACTGTAGCGTGATTACAACAGACAGCCAGACACACTGACAGACAGAATTTCTCCCTGATCAAGAATATATATACTTTATATAGTCGGAAATCGATATTTCGATGTGTTACAAACGGAATGACAAACTTCCCACCAAAAAAATTTGGAAGTTCTTCCAAAGGCACAACTTTAAAATCAATTCCAGAAGATGCACTCCCAATGATGTTCTTTATTTCAACTGAATTTGCATCACTTCTTCAGGTGTGATCCGAATTCAATGTTTTGGATGTAAATTAAAAAATTCTGCGATATTTCGTCAAATAAATAATTTTTATAATTTTTTTATAATTTTTAATGGATTCTAACGCTTGTCGGAAACGTTTGACTTCAAATATTTTCAAAAATTCACAATTTTTTCAGATTGGGTTTAGCATTTTTGAAGACAAAATTTAAACGATTTGTACCATTTTATGAATTCTTACTCTGTTTTTAACCTATTTAAAACAAAAAAGTTAAAATTATCCATTAAAAGTATGAAAAAACCAAATTATAAAAAATCGAATTAAAAGAACTTCCTGGGTAGTTAAAATAAAGAACATCATTGGGAGTGCATCTTCTGGAAGTGCTTTTAAAGTGTTTCCTTTGGAAGAACTTCCAATTTTTTTGCCGGGTGGGTTATTATACCCCTGTCACCATTCTATTTTGACCATTTTTGTCGAAATCAGAAAAACATATATATGGGAGCTATATCTAAATCTGAACCGATTTCAACCAAATTTGGCACGCATAGCTACAATGCTAATTCTACTCCCTGTGCAAAATTTCAACTAAATCGGTGTTAAAAATTGGCCTCTGTGGTCATATAAGTGTAAATCGGTCGAAAGCTATATATGGGAGATATATCTAAATCTGAACCGATTTCAACCAAATTTAGCACGCATAGCTACAATGCTAATTCTACTCCCTGTGCAAAATTTCAACTAAATCGGAGCAAAAAATTGCCTCTGTGGTCATATGAGTGTAAATCGGGCGAAAGCTTTATATGTGAGATATATCTAAATCTGAACCGATTTCAACCAAATTTGGCACACATAGCTACAATGCTAATTCTACTCCCTGTGCAAAATTTCAATAAAATCGGAGTCAAAGATTGGCCACTGTGGTCATATGAGTGTAAATCGGGCGAACAATATATATGGGAGCTATATCTAAATCTGAATCGATTTCAATAAAATTTGGCACACTTGAAACTACTAATTCTTCTCCCTGTGCAAAATTTCAACCAAATTGGGGTAAAACTCTGGCTTCTGGGACCGTATTAGTGCATATCGGGCGAAAGATATATATGGGAGCTATATCTAAATCTGAACCGATTTCAATGAAATTTGGCACACTTGACTATAGTACTAATTGTTTTTCTTGTGCAAAATTTTAAGCAAATTAAGGTAAAACTCTAGCTTCTGGGGCCATATAAGTCCATATCGGGCGAAATATATATATGGGAGCTATATCTAAATCTGAACCGATTTCTTCCAAAATCAATAGGGATCTATTCTGAGCCAAAACACATACTTGTGCCAAATTTGAAGTCGATTGGACTAAAACTGCGACCTGGACTTTGATTACAAAAATATGTCTCGTCTCCTTCTGGGTGTTACAAACATATGCACTAACATATAATACCCTGTTCCACAGTCTGGCACAGGGTACAAAAACTGTTAAAAATGTTTATAGAACACTTCGTGAATTTTATGGTGCACATAATCGTCCGTCTGAGACCACCACAAAGAAATTAATTAACAAATTTCGGTATACATTCACTCTTTTGGATGCCAAGCCACCGAAAAGAATGAGAAGAATGAGTGCAGAAGAAAATATAGCTGACGTTGAGGCCAGCATCGGAAAAATGTATCGATTCGATACCGAATTATGATAAATGAATTTTTGATGCCAAAACTTCCAGATATGGATGTAAACGAAATGTAGTTTCAACAGGATGGTAGCACGTGTCAACAATGGACTTATCGAGAAATGGACGCGTTCGTGTGTTTTGACGACACTTGATTGTGTTTTGAAGGGGATTCCTGAAGTCATTGGTTTACGTGGATAAACTAGCAACGATTGACGCTTTGGAAACCAATATTCAACGTGTCATTGCTAAAATTCGCCCTCAAATACTTGAAAAGGTGGTCGAAAATTGGATCTTCAGAATAACCTTTGTGCAAAATAGTCGTGGTAATAAATCGTGGCAAAAACAAATAATATTTTTTTGCCGTTTCATAATTTGGCATAGTTTTATTTAAATTTCAAATCAGCAAGCTCTTAGAAGAAAACCCTTTACTTAGCTTTTTAAATTACAATACATATTATCCGATTTGTTTGTAAAATTGAATTTTTTAAAGAGAATCATTTTGTAACTATTTGCATTGTTTTCGAAAAAAAAAAATCTATAAAAATTTCGATTTTTTTAGGGGAAGTTTCAAACTGGCAACACTGGTTAGGAAGTATCCAAAGAGTAAGAAAATACAAGAGAACGAAACTGTGAAGTAAAACTGTGTCAATAGGTGGCAGTCATAAGGAAAGACAAAATAAATTTATGCCATGCAGTTTTTGTCGGTGTTTAATCATACAGATATCATACAGTTTGCGCCAGCGTCATTGAAGGAAAATAGGATTTAATGCCTATTTTGTTATTTTTTTTTATAAATGTTTTTATTCAATTAAATTTTTAGCTGACAATTTGAAATGACAACTGCCGATGCTTCTACCACCAGTTTATCAAAACAGCGCTACGACCGCAATGCCGTTCATACCAATACGCTGCGGTCATAGAGCGACATCTATACGATTGACATTTATTGTCTTTGCAGAAGAGCCAATTTCTTCTGCTTGTATTTCCTACTCTCTGAATTATCAAATAGGTAATTGCATCTCTCGCACTAGGTATTTCAAAGAGCTATAAGCATTAAATTCAAAGCAATTGTTGATAATCGAGGCGCGTGCATTAGGTGGCAAATAAAAAATTCTTTTGGTAGGCAATCTAAAGCTACAAAACAGCTTAGTATAGATCAAATGACTATACAAGACTCACTCTGGCATGGGCTATAGGTATTTGACTATTTCCCAGGGATTTTCTTCTCTTCTCCCTCTCTCTCTTTTTCTCTAAAGGTACTTACAATTAAAATTATCCAATTCGTAAAATAGTAAAAACAAATGGGGGGTGGTACAAAAACAGAGAGGGGCAATTAAAAATTCTTACGTGACGGATCTCATAGAGCCATAACCTCATCGCCTCCTCCACCAGCACCGTTATCATCCTGAGTCTGATCTAAACCATTTTTCGATAACATCGTATCCGTGTCCACACAACCTTTGAAACGCATTTTCGCATCATCACCCACATAGACGGTCTTCTGGCACAGCAGCAGCACCAGACACGAGGCCACAAACAATACCGATGGCACCACAGATGCGAATAAAAATTGACGATAGGTTACCTCCAAATTGAAACGCGCCACCACAATGTCCTTCTTGTTTGGCGAATAGAAACAGGGGAATCGTGCCCGGGCATTATGATCACTGCCATCGCGGCCAAAGTCTTTGAGGAATTCCTTACACTCATCCATCAGCGTATTGACACAGCCCTCGAGATTGATCATGAGTTTGGACTCATTCGAAATGGTCAAATCAATGTCGGGCGGAGCTATCTCCGGTATCAGAGTGGCTACCGATACATGCAAATGACTGAGGTACGTGAAGTTCGTCAGATCAGTGAGCATAGTCTTGTCCAGAGTTGAACCATTGATACAGTCCACGGCATCTATTTTATCAATGGCATCCATGCGATCTGAGAGATTGTTGATGAAGTAGCATGATGCCATGACCACATTATCCTGGGTCTCATTCCACACCTCCTCGCCGGTGTCCATGTTGATGGCATTCTGGCAGCTTGACATATAGACCTTATCACCACTAAGTATAACCACGTTCTTGTTGCGTGTTGGTATGTCCAGGCAACGGCGATCACAGTTGTAGGGGGTGCGAATCTTGCGACAGGTCCCACGGGTACATGAATACAAGCCTGTGATATCCATGCAATTGATTTTGCCTCTTCTCCCTGAGCACTTCACCGGTGAATCTGTATTCTTGAAGACACACTCAAAAGCATCGGTGATATTAAGACATTGACCAGCAGTACAATTAAAGGTCCCGGTTAGATTTTTACACTCATCGTTTATGCAACGGGCCTTGTCCGCTCTATCCTGATCAATGCCATAGCACGTTTTATTCGCTGAATTCGTGCAATTCTGGAAACTGAGATCGGTGCCATTGTTGCGGAGGTTAACAAAAATCTGTATACAGGCGCCAGATGTTTTGCTCAGGCACCATTCGCCGCAGGAACCCCAGTCACAATTATCCTTGTTGACTGCTCTCGTGGTGGTACACATGACAGGTGTCTGGTCGATGCCGCTCTTAAAGGCCCTCGTCGATGGCATGTATATGGCGACGGTAAGATAGACTAAGGCGACAGAACTCAAGACCAAAGTCATTTGACAGACACATATGGTGCCGCAGATACGCTGGTCTTGTGGTGGAACTATTAGATCTTCACTAGGCACTTTCTTCTTGCCCATTGCCCTCTAAGGTATAGTAGTCTAGAACTGGGTGGAGTCTCGAACAATGGATGGAGGGCGATAAGTTCCGTTCCGCGTTATTATGGGTGGTGTGTTGGGTGGCGTTGGAATGGCTGCTGCTGTAGATGGAGAGGAGGAAATTTCCAATTTTCTATTTCCTAGGGTAGCTATGGTTGTGTGGAGTTTCTCCTTTCACTGGTGGACTGGGCTGGTGGAATGTAATGCTTGGTATGAGTATGGTGTGGTGTTATTTTAGGACAACTTCATAATTGCAGACTCTATTCTATGTTGCGGTTTTCTGATTGGGCTCACTATAAATCCTTCTATCTGGTACTTTACTGAATCTGTCACTGTTCTGCTGTTCGTTGGTTGGCTTTTGCCTGCTCTGCTTTGCTGCTGATATCCTTTTCCGTTTGCTACGATGTGTGATTTTTTTCTTGGAAGTCAATGAAGTTAAAGTTGCGTGATGTTCTCTGTGTGTGGAGCTAATGGAAATTTGTCCATGTCCAACCTTTGGTGACGTACTTTTGGTTAAAATTTTGTATATTTTTCTTCTTTCGATTAACGTTTAGTATTTTGCATACAAACACACAACATTAATGGGGCTGGGATCTAAAATCTCCAATATAGCTACAGGGTGGTTCAGAAATGTCTCGAAGAGGAAGTAAAATGGAGTCTTGTTGTTTGTTATATAACTGCCACGTTTTGTATTCGTTTAATAGGAAATTGGCTTTCTGCTTCCCAAAATTCCTCAGCAAATAAGAAAATTGTGGTTTTCGAAAAATTCTCGGGACTTTCTATTGATTTTTAACACTTATTGCTCATAGAACCTCCAATGATATTATTGTGAAAAGGCCAAATGCACTCATACACACACATGCACGTACGGACACACAAACACGGATGTTTCGCAAAACACAAATGCAGCCTACAAACTAAAGGGGAAACTGCAACGTCAATATGGCTTAATTGCAAAGATGTAGCCGTTTTCCTATGAGACAAAAAATTAACTTCTAATTTGTCGAAAATAAGTTTTTTTTGTCACTCGTTATCAAGCACTGTTCTTCTAGGGAATTAATTTTTTTTTAGATCTTTTCTCTTATCCCGACCACCGACAATAGAAAGAGTGTTTTTTTATTGCTTAACCGTTTCCTTTGATTTCTTCGTCTATAGTTCGAGTATTTTTGCGTGGTTTGCCTGACGTTGTTCTTGGCTCTGGCCCAGTGTCGTCGGTTTTACGTTGTGTATACAAAAATCAGATTGCATAAAACACTTAGCCAAATGAGAGTAGAAATATTAAAGGAGCAGAGAGAGAGAGAGAGGGAGAAGCGAAGGAGAGAAAGCCAATGAGAGTTTTAGCTAAAGTAGAAAACCAAAATCACAGGGACATACACACAAGCCCATATAGATAAGGGTGAGAGAAAACATTTTATTATCCCCAATGTAATGGAATTGTGATTTTCTTTTTCGTCCTCGTAATGCTTCTTCTTCTTATACTTGTTTACCTATAAATACAAAATAAATGCGTGCGCATTGGAAAAACCTTCGGCCTTAAGCGATATTATTTCTTTGGCGTTTAACATGTCCATCCTACAGCTGCTACATTTCCATATTCCATAGAAAATCGATAGGATTTTTCACAACTACACAAATAATGTTTAGTCAGCAGAATTAGGACTAAAAACAAAATCAAAATTTGTTTACAATTCACAGTGAATTCAAATGTAAATCCTAAGATATACAAATGGTAGGGGGGAAATCGTACTAAATTTGACAGCCAATAACCAAAAATAGATAAATAAAGTCTCTAAAGTCAATTTTACTTATTTTTAATATAGGATAGTTATTGTTAGGGTAATTTTTTTTTAAATTACATAAATGTTCTTGACTTTTATTTAATTATTTTTCGATATATGAACTAAAATCAACAAACAAAAAAATTATTTCCTTTTGTTACTCTTTTTTTACTGCGAAAAAAATATTACAAAGAAAATCAGTTTGTTACTTGATTTAGAATTATTCGATTTCGTTTTATTAAGCACTATTCTTTTAAAGTAACTAAGGCGTTGATGATGAAAATGGAGAAAGGTCTGGCAATTTGTAATAAATACTTTACAAAATGGAGGATTAAAATGAACCCAAGCAAAACACAGGCGATAATTTTTCCCTACAACAAATCTCCTAGAAGAAAACCTAATCGTCGGTTCAAACTGGGAGATGAAACTATAGAAATTGCGGATGATGTCAAGTACCTAACAATTTACAAAAAAACTAACATTTGCAAAACACATCGAAGACATTCGAAATAAGTCCTTGAAAACGCTGAGGGCTCTATGGCCGCTACTTAGAAGAAAATCTTTTCTTGATTTCAGAAACAAGAATCTACTATTCAAAGGCATTATTAGACCTATTTTAATAAGCTGCAAATTATTCAGAACAAATGTCTAAAAATAATAAATAAAAAGCATTGGAGGTACCCTACTTCATCGCTACACAGTGAAACTGTCTACGAAGAAATTGGAGAGTTCATAAAAATGCTCAACGCAGATTATTTATGCAAGATGGAAACTTCCCCCTACGACCTAATAAGATATGAATTATTTTGCAAATCAAATAAAACCTTTTTTCCAATGCAACGTTGTCCAAATCAAGTGAAACGTTTTTTATACCCTGCGCCACACTGTGGAACAGGGTATTATAAGTTATTATAAGAAAATCTCCAGAAGGAGACGAGATAACAGGTTGGCTGATAAGTCCCCGCTCTGACTAGAGGTGTGCACGTGAGTAATAGTTTACTCACGCTCACGCACACTCACGACTGAAAAATCATACTCACGCACGATATTTTTTGGTAGGACTCACACACACTCACGAAAAGAAAATTTGTACTCACGCACACTCACGCACGAAAACGTCGTGACTTACGAAAAATACCGTGACTCACGAAAAATATCGTGACTCACGAATAATTTTATGATTAATTTACCTTACCGAAGTGTCTGAAAACATGAGCATTATTAAAATCGAGAGTGTTATTAAACTCTTAACATCCCAGGTGTCACTAAAATTGTAATTGAATTTAACTCTTAAGGGTTTTATGTTGGTGAGCAGGAATATTTTCGTGAGTGTAATTCGTTACTCACGCACACTCACGAAGATATTATTTTCGTTACTCACGCTCACGCACGACATTTTGGTTTGTTAATCACGCTCACGCACACTCACGCTGTTGTCATGAGCGTGACTCACGACTCATGCACGAATCACGAAAATTTTCGTGAGTCACGACAATTTCGTGTCACGTGCACACCTCTAGCTCTAACACATAGATGGCGTCGCTAGTATTAAATGCATATTATTTTTATATAGTACCAACCTTCAAATGATTCGTGTCAAATTTTGACGTATGCAAGTCAATTAGTTTATGAGATAGAGCGTCTTTTGTGAAGCAACTTTTGTTATTGTGAAAAAATGGAAAAAAAGGAATTTCGTGTTTTGATAAAATACGGTTTTCTGAAGGGAAAAACACGGTGGAAGCAAAAACTTGGCTTGATAATGAGTTTCCGGACTCTGCCCCAGGGAAATCAACAATAATTGA
Organism: Haematobia irritans; assembly: GCF_050003625.1. NCBI lineage: Eukaryota > Metazoa > Arthropoda > Insecta > Diptera > Muscidae > Haematobia > Haematobia irritans. Next base: position 174,790,624 of record NC_134400.1, read on the forward strand.
TTGGTATGCAAGATTCTAGCGTGGTGAAATGAGCACGGAGGACGGTGAACGCAGTGGATGCCCGAAAGAGGTGGTTACCGACGAAAACATAAAAAAATCCACAAAATGATTTTGAATGACCGTAAAATGAAGTTGATCGAGATAGCAGAGGCCTTAAAGATATCAAAGGAACGTGTTGGTCATATCATTCATCAATATTTGGATATGCGGAAGCTCTGTGCAAAATGGGTGCCGCGCCAGCTCACAGTTGACCAAAAACAACAACGTGTTGATGATTCTGAGCGGTGTTTGCAGCTGTTAACTCATAATACACCCGAGTTTTTCCGTCGATATGTGACAATGGATGAAACATGGCTCCATTACTACACTCCTGAGTCCAATCCAACAGCGACCGGTGAACCGTCTCCGAAGCGTGGAAAGGCTCAAAAGTCCGCTTGCAATGTAATGGCCTCTGTTTTTTTGGATGCGCATGGAATAATTTTTATCGATTATCTTGAGAAGGGAAAAACCATCAACAGTGGCTATTATATGGAGTTATTAGAGCGTTTGAAGGTCGAAATCGAGGCAAAATGGCCCATATGAAGAAGAAAAAAGTGTTGTTCCACCAAGACAACGCACCGTGCCACAAGTCATTGAGAACGATGGCAAAAATTCATGAATTGGGCTTCGAATTGCTTCCCCACCCACCGTATTCTCCAGATCTGGCCCCCCGCGACTTTTTCTTGTTCTCAGACCTCAAAAGGATGCTCGCAGGGAAAAAATTTGGCTGCAATGAAGAGGTGATCGTCGAAACTGAGGCCTATTTTGATGCAAAACCGAAGGAGTACTACCAAAATGGTTAAAAAAATTGGAAGGTCGTTATAATCGTTGTATCGCTCTTGAAGAGAACTATGTTGAATAATAAAAACGAATTTGGACAAATAAATGAGTTTTTCTTTGATAGGCCGGGGACTTATCAGCCACCCTGTTAGACACATGGTGTCTTTGGCAAAAATGCTCAGGGTGGGCTCCTGAGTCGATATAGTCATGTCCGTCTGTCCGTGAACACACTTTTGTAATCAAAGTCTAGGTCGCAGTTTTAGTCGAATCGACTTCAAATTTGGCACAAGTATGTGTTTTGGCTCAGAATAAAACCCTATTGATTTTGGAAGAAATCGGTTCAGTTTTAGATATAGCTCCCATATATATCTTTCGCCCGATATGGACTAATACGGTCCCAGAAGCCAGATTTTTACCCGAATTTGGTTGAAATTTTGCACTAGGAGTACAATTAGTAGTGTAGTCAAGTGTGCCAAATTTTATTGAAATCGGTTCAGATTTAGATATAGTTCCCATATATATCGTTCGCCCGATTTACACACATATGACCACAGTGGCCAATCTTTTACTCCGATTTAATTGAAATTTTGCACAGGGAATAGAATTAGCATTGTAGCTATGCATGCCAAATTTGGTTGAAATCGGTTCAGTATTAGATATATCTCCCATATATAGCTTTCGCCCGATTTACACTCATATGACCACAGAGGCCAATTTTTAAATCCGATTTAGTTGAACTTTTGCACAGGGAGTAGAATTAGCATTGTAGCTGTGCGTGCCAAATTTGGTTGAAATCGGTTCAGATTTAGATATAGCTCCCATATATATGTTTTTCTGATTTCGACAATAATGATCAAAATACCAACATTTTCCTTGTTAAATCGCCACTGCTTAGTCGAAAAGTTTTAAAAATGACTCTAATTTTCCTAAACTTCTAATACATATATATCGGGCGATAAATCATAAATAAACTTTTGCAAAGTTTCCTTAAAATTGCTTCAGATTTAAATGTTTCCCATATTTTTTACTAACATTGTGTTCCACCCTAGTGCATTAGCCGACTTAAATTTTGAGTCTATAGATTTTGTAGAAGTCTATCTAATTCTGTCGAGATTGAGTGATATTTAAATGTATGTATTTGGGACAAACCTTTATATATAGCCCCCAACACGGATGTGATATAGTATCGAAAATTTATATCTACAAAGTGGTGCAGGGTATAATATAGTCGGCCCCGCCCGACTTTACACTTTCCTTACTTGTTTCTATTTAAGGGTGGGTGCTATGTTCCAATGTTCACCAATGTGGTATCACAAGGGACTGAATAGTTTAAGTGAGCTTGAGACATCGGGCTGCCACCTAACCTATGTTCCGTTTTCGAGTTGAAAACCACTTTATTTTCGCGATTACTTTTCCTTAAATAAACAAAATAATAAATGAAACACTGAAAAAAGCAGTGAACCCACCAGGAAGAAAACTTTCGGTTAATTTTAGAAAATTTTGAATATTTGTAGAAAATTTTAACTAAACAGTATTACAAACGTTGGCATCACGCCGATGTCATAAAAACAAGTACATATTTTTCGACAAATTCAAGAAAATTTATTAGATATAACTAAGTTTTTTCACATGTTAAAGAAAAATTTGTAGTTTGAAGGAAAAACTTGGTGTTCAAAATTGCAAGAATGTCTTTAGTGACATACGAAGTTCATGATGGACGCATTTTTGGTAAAATTTACAAATTTAAAGAAATGCTGAACTATTTTCTGGAAGACATGAATTTAGTTCATCTTTATGCTTCATTGGAGTATATTTTTTTTTTCCTCGGGTTTAGTTTATTTAACTAACGTACACAAAAAATTATTAGAGTAAAGAAAATTTTCTCTAAACATAATAATTCCATGAACTAAAATTAAGTTAAATTGGATTTAGTGAAATAGAGAGTTCACTTTTTTTTTGAGTGAACAAACTTATTCCTGTAAAATCTTGCCGAAATCTATAGGAACAAGAAACTGCACATCATTTGAGTTAGTTTGGCTGCTTTATATTGAACTGTTTTAATGTTTAGAGACAAAATTCATATTTCACAGGTAGAAACCAAGATTAGAGGTGATAAATAAGATATGTAGGTTTTCACAAGTATAAGGATTCTTTAATAAAACTACACCCAGAAAAAAGTGACCCCTTCTTTAAGTTAAAATGAACTAATTGTGAAGAAAATTGAACTTCGTATAGCTCCAAAGACATTTTTATTTTTTTTTTTTTGAACGATGTGATTTTTGTTGAAATTAGGTAGAATGCATTCCATATATTAGTTAATATTTTCCTATATTTATGTACCACTTTACTACAGAAGGAAAAAATTTAACTGAATTGAATTCATATATGGAATGATTTTATTGAACTTTTTTCATTCATTTGGACAAATCTTAGATATTTGTGGTAAACCTTTTTACATCAAACTTAGAACTGCTTACCTTCGTTTTTAAATACAATTTTATTTATTTATATAGGCAATTTTTTCTTCAAAAAAATACACGTTTTATTAATATATTAAATATATTTATTAAGAATCAACAGCATCGACTGGCCTTGAAATATTAGTGTATTATTCCACTATTTCCAATTTCCACACTGTTAGAAAAATATGTTTTTCATATGTTCCGATATAAACAAAAGGTGTTTCGGGCACAATTTTTAAACACAATATATTTAAGTGGAAACATGTAATGTTCCTAAACTAACACAAAATGTTTGGGACACATATGTTAATATGTTAGAATATATTATGTTTGGGGCATGAATGTTTCATAAAAATAATATGTGTGAATGTAAACATATATAAATTTACAAATTTCGAGTAAACATATATATGTTGTGATACTTTATTCAGAGAGCGACAGAGAGAGAGAGAGTTAGTATAGAGAAATAAATAGAGATGGAAACCGGGAGGGTTGAATAAAAAGACATCAACATAACACAGCGAGAGAATGAAATGAGAGCAATTTCTGTGAAACCGCTTGTATGTTGTTTCGGAAAACTGTTTCACGATAAGGCCAAAAATTTTATATGCTTAAGACTAATTACTATTTAATTTGAATATTAGAATGAGTATTCGGAATAAAGAGAATAGACATTCGGAACCAAGAGAATAGACATTTGAATAAAAAAAAACAGCATATTTGTATTACAGAACAAGTATATACGGCCGTAAGTTCGGCCAGGCCGAATCTTATGTACCCTCCACCATGGATTGCGTAGAAACTTCTACGAAAGACTGTCATCCACAAATTTCAACACACATGGTTGTTAAATATCATATACTACCACCACGTACCAAATTTCAACCAGATCGGATGAATTTTGCTTCTCCAAAAGGCACCGGAGGTCAAATCTAGGGTTTATATGGGAGCTATATATTATTATGGACTGATAGGAACCAATTCCTGCATGGTTGTTGGATACCCTATACTAACATCACGTACCAAATTTCAACCGAATGGGAAGAATTTTGCTCTTCCAAGGTGCTCCGGAGGTCAAATCTGGGGATCGGTTTATATGGGGCCTATATATAATTATGGACCGATATCGACCAATTTTTGCACGGGTGTTTGAGGCCATATATTAACATCACGTACCAAATTTCAACTGAATCAGATAAATGTTGGTCTTCCAAGAGGCTCCGGAGGTCAAATCTGGGGATCGGTTTATATGGGGGTTATATATAATTATGGACCGATATGGACCAATTTTTGCATGGTTGTTAGAGACCATATACTAACACCATGTACCAAATTTCAGCCGGATCGGATGAAATTTGCTTCTCTTAGAGGCCTCGCAAGCCAAATTTGGGGTCCGTTTATATGGGGGCTATACATAAAAGTGGACCGATATGACCCATTTGCAATACCATCCGACCTACATCAATAATAACTACTTGTGCCAAGTTTCAAGTCGATAGCTTGTTTCGTTCGGAAGTTAGCGTGATTTCAACAGACGGACGGACAGACATGCTCAGATCGACTCAGAATTTCACCACGACCCAGAATATATATACTTTATGGGGTCTGAGAGCAATATTTCGATGTGTTACAAGCGGAATGACAAAAAAAGATGCGAAGAACTCAACAATTTCGTGGAAGTGAAAATTATGTGAGGGAATGAGCACAATCTTCTTTGGGGAATTCTTCCAAGCATATACTATTTTTGGACTCAAAATGCTTCCAAACATATAATATGCTCACATAAAACAAACATATTAATGTTTCTGCAGTATCCAATAATATATGTGTTTCCTGCAAAATATGTTTGGAACATATGTTAGAGAAGCGATTTTTTTTGAGGGTGCATGTAATGTCATCAACTGTAAAACGCATTTTTCCTTCTTCTTGTACCTTTCACTTTTAATAAGTTGATGCGTAACGAGTTTGTCCTCCTTTTACAATTTCAATATCTACAACAAATAAAACAAGTAAGGAAAGTCTAAAGTCGGGCGGTGCCGACTATATTATACCCTGCACCACTTTGTAGATCTAAATTTTCGATACCATGTCACATTCGTCAAATGTGTTGGGGGCTATATATAAACGTTTGTCCCAAATACATACATTTAAATATCACTCGATCTGGAAGAATTTGATAGACTTCTACAAAATCTATAGACTCAAAATTTAAGTCGGCTAATGCACTAGGGTGGAACACAATGTTAGTAAAAAAATATGGAAAACGTTTAAATCTGAAGCAATTTTCAGGAAACTTCGAAAAAGTTTATTTATGATTTATCGCTCGATATACATGTAGTAGAAGTTTAGGAAAATTAGAGTCACTTTTACAACTTTTCGACTAAGCAGTGGCGATTTTACAAGGAAAATGTTGGTATTTTGGCCATTTTTTTTCGAAATCAGAAAAACATATATATGGGAGCTATATCTAAATCGGAACCGATTTCAACCAAATTTGGCACGCATAGCAAAAATGCTAATTCTACTCCCTGTGCAAAATTTCAACTAAATCGGACCAAAAAATTGGCCTCTGTGGTCATATGAGTGTAAATCGGGCGAAAGCTATATATGGGAGCTATATCTAAATCTGAACCGATTTCAACCAAATTTGGCACGCACAGCTACAATCCTAATTCTACTCCCTGTGCAAAATTTCAACTAAATCGGACCAAAAAATTGGCCTCTGTGGTCATATGAGTGTAAATCGGGCGAAAGCCATATATGGGAGCTATATCTAAATCTGAACCGATTTCAACCAAATTTGGCACGCATAGCTACAATGCTAATTCTACTCCCTGTGCAAAATTTCAACCAAATTGGGGTAAAACTCTGGCTTCTGGGACCGTATTAGTCCATATCGGGCGAAAGATATATATGGGAGCTATATCTAAATCTGAACCGATTTCAATAAAATTGGGCACATTTGACTATAGTACTAATTGTTCTTCTTGTGCAAAATTTTAAGTAAATTAGGGTAAAACTCTGGCGATATATGGACTTATATGGCCCCAGCATATAAGTCCATACACTCTTAGAAAAATATGTTTTTCATATGTTCCGATATAAACAAAATGTGTTTCGGGCACAATTTTAAAACACAATATATTTAAGTGCAAACATGTAATGTTCCTATACTAATACTAAATGTTTGGCACATCTATGTTAATATGTTAGAATATATTATGTTTGGGGCATGAATGTTTCATAAAAATCATATGTGTGAATGCAAACATATATAAATTTACAAATTTCGACTAAACATACATATGTTGTGATATTTTATTCAAAGCGACAGAGAGAAATAGAGAGAGTATGAAAGAAATAGAAATGGAAATCGGGAGAGTTGACAAAAGATATCAACATAACACAGCGAAAGAATAAAAAGAGAACAATTTCTGTGAAACCGCTTGTATGTTGTTTCGGAAAAATGTTTTATGATAAGGCCAAACATTTGATATGCTTAAGTCTAAATATTATTTAATTTGAATAAAGAGAATGGACATTCGGAACCAAAAGAATAGACATTTGAAAAACAAACAGCATATGTTTTCGCCTTGAGAGCAGCATTTTATGTATGTGTGGACATGTGTTTTGTTTATCATTTTGGTATTATGGGCACAATTTTTTCTTGGTTCGTTAAAAGAAATCAGGGGTCTTCATAAAAATAACGAAAGGGCACTATACCCTTTTTAGAGTTGGGACAGTAAAATGAAATAAGGAGGAAATAGTGAAAAATTACACAGTAAAATGTATAAAAACAAAGTTTAGTTCCTCTTTATTAATAAGTAGTCCACGAGGAGTTGACGGACACCGTCAAATATAAAAGCGGGCATTAAGTTCGAGTTTTGCAGCTAAAACAATTTAAAAAGTTTATTTTCTTTAAAATGAATTATTAAAGAAAAAGTTTTGTAAAAGTAAGTTTTCCACATTTTAAAGTTTTGTACCAAAAACAGTTTTTTGTTACAAAATTGTTATTTTTGTAATAAAAAAATAATATTTTATCCAAAAATCAGTCAATTTCGCTTATATCAAGCACTGTTACTGACTATAAATCTTTAATAACCCACATTTCGAAGATTCATTATAAAAATTTAATATAAATTAAATTTAATATAAATTAAAAATTTAATGTAAATTAAAAAAAAAGTGTTCGGTCGGAGCAGGGATTGAACCCTTGACCCTTTGCATGCAAGGCAGACATGCTAACCACTGCTCCACGTGGCAAATAATGTTATGTTTGCATGGGCTCGTGGGCGCTGCAAACTATGCTATATAAATGTAACTTATAACGATAATTATCTGCTGGTGACCATAACAGCTACGTAGCCCAGTGGATAGTGTGTTGGCTTACAAATTGTATGGTCCTCGGTTCGATTCTCCGTGTAGGCGAAAGGTAAAATTTAAAAAAATTATAAAAGTGAATAATTTCTTTAACATTATTTGTATTACAGAAAAAGGTGCCAAGAACAAATATATTTCGTGGAAGTGAAAATAACGGATATGTTAGGGAATGAGCACAATCGTCTTTGGGAAAAATTCTTCCAAGCATATAATAATTTTGGGCTCAAAATGCTTCCAAGCATATAATATGTTCACATAAAACAAACATATTAATGTTTCGGCAGTATCCAATAATATATGTGCTTCCTGCAAAATATGTTTGGAACATATGTTAAAGAAGCGATTTTTTTTGAGGGTGTATCGGGTGAAATATATATATATATATATGGGAGCTATATCTAAATCTGAACCGATTTCTTCCAAAATCAATAGGGATCTATTCTGAGCCAAAACACATACTTGTGCCAAATTTTAAGTCGATTGGACTAAAACTGCGACCTAGACTTTGATTACAAAAATGTGTTCACGGACAGACGGACATCGCTATATCGACTCAGGAGCCCACCCTTAGCATTTTTGCCAAAGACACCATGTGTCTATTTCGTCTCCTTCTGGGTGTTGCAAACATATGCACTAACTTATAATACCCTGTTCCACAGTGTGGCGCAGGGTATAAAAATCATAAACCAATTTTTTCACAAAAGGTTAGCGTCACTAAATGTTACCTGTAATTGAAGATTCCAAAATGAAGACGAATGAAGGGGTTGTTATTCTGTTTTCTTTCTTTATACACCATCACGAACGTAATTTTTTTCTCACTAATTTAAAATAACAAATATTTTATATATTTTATTTGTTATTTATTATATTATTTTACTATATTCTTTTTTAACAATCCCTCCGTATACCATAACAACGCGATTCCAACTAAAAAAAGCCCACGCGCAAATATATCGATTACAGGTAGACAAAAGAGATATAGGAAAATTTCCTATATTCTGACAAGTATGTTTCCTTAAGTTTTGAAAGGATTGAGTACTTCTTAGTACGAATGAACTGAAATATTTTTCTATGCCAAGTGTTATTCGTATGAATTATCATTTTGTAAGAAATTTTATTAAATTTGAGGAATCTTGGTTTTAGTTCATATTTTTTTTATATTTACGAATGCTTTGTTGCCAGTGAATAAAATTTTCTTGTTCAGTAGTAAATTCTTATACCCAGCCAAGGAAACAGTATTAGTAAAATTCCATGCCTTATTCTAGTTAATGAACTATTCCTAACTGCTTTAAGTTTAGGATTTTTTTTACTGAAGCAAGTAAATTTTATTATTTTAAACAAAAATTTAACGTAATGGAAATAAATTGGCTAAACTAAATTGATGAACATTTTTTCCTTTAGTTCCGAAGGCACTTTTTTCTTGGTGTACCTTTAATTTGAAATGTCAGTAATATAATGAATTTTTATTTTTTTCACAATCCTTTATAAATTGTAAAATAATTCGCTTGGCTTGTTTTTTACCAAAATAGTGTTTAAAAAAAGTGTCTATACAAGTTCAATCCAGTAAAGAAAAAATCATCGAAATTGATTCATAATTCGGATTTGACCCACTGGCGACAAACAAACTCACCAATGCCTCAGCTTACGCACAGAGCAATTATGTTGATATCTTTATCCGCTCAAAAATTGCAGAATTATTTCCAAAAATTGGATTGGGACCACTGTGCGCCGTTGGCCCATTTTTACAGCACAGGGCTGCCTCTTATTTACTGAACGCTCTTTGTACTCCCAACCATAGACTTTTATAACTACCTACAGTGCGGCTTATATGTATTTCAACAATTGACAGATTTATCCCAGCGACAGTTCACTTTATTATGTACAAGCTTACAAACGTATTTTGATCTGTTGCATTCAGAAATAAAGTAATTCGTCATCGAATTCAAGCGTGGTAGTGTTATAACTCTATATTTGGCTGGAAAACAACAAGTGGCTATAGTTAGAACCCTCCACAATTTAAATGTGAATAAATCGTTTGTACCATTGCTCATTACGTAATACTGGCAGTGATATATCGCATCCAAAAAGTGGTAAGAACATCAGAAATTATCCAAAAAGTGAAAGCCAGTTTTCATTGCAGTTGTATATAACTTGCTCGTGGGCTGAACGGATGCAATATATTGGCTGGCAAACGCCATTAAAGTTCCAGAAGTGCAAGAACTCACCGATGCACAAGCAGTTGCTTCGCTTGCGCGAAAGTAGCCAGTTACCGAATTTGGTAACTGGCTACTGCCGATAAGAAGGCATTTCAAAGTGAGCAGATTGTGAACAAACTAAATTATGGGATTTACTTACCAAAAAGGACTGCTGAAAATTTCCACCTTCCATTAGCCACCAGAACTCAAGCACCGTCGGTGCTAATGGTGTGCACTTACAGAAAACAAATTTGTTATGACAACCAATATCTTTGCCAACCGAATTATTTGGTTCCATCTACTATCAGAATTCTTAATTCAATCAGAATTGAAGGGAATCATTATGGTGAAATGTTTAGCATGCCCGCCTTGCATACAAACGGTCGTACAAAGGTTCCACCCCTGCTTCGACCGAACCCCAAAAAGCGGTGGATTATCCCACCTCAGCCACCGTGGTTAGCATGCCCGCCTTGCACACACAAGGTCGTGGGTTCGATTCCTGCTTCGACCGAACACCAAAAAGTTTTTCAGCGGTGGATTATCCCACCTCAGTAATGCTGGTGACATTTCTGAGGGTTTCAAAGCTTCTCTAAGTGGTTTCACTGCAATGTGGAACGCCGTTCGGACTCGGCTATAAAAAGGAGGTCCCTTGTCATTGAGCTTAACATGGAATCGGGCAGCACTCAGTGATAAGAGAGAAGTTCACCAATGTGGTATCACAATGGACTGAATAGTCTAAGTGAGCCTGATACATCGGGCTGCCACCTAACTTAATCTTTTTATACCCTCCACCATAGGATGGGGGTATATTAACTTTGTCATTCCGTTTGTAACACATCGAAATATTGCTCTAAGACCCCATAAAGTATATATATTCTGGGTCGTGGTGAAATTCTGAGTCGATCTGAGCATGTCCGTCCGTCCGTCTGTTGAAATCACGCTAACTTTCGAACGAAACAAGCTATCGACTTGAAACTTGGCACAAGTAGTTGTTATTGATGTAGGTCAGATGGTATTGCAAATGGGCCATATCGGTCCACTTTTACGTATAGCCCCCATATAAACGGACCCCCATATTTGGCTTTCAGACCCTCTAAGAGAAGCAAAGTTCATCCGATCCGGCTGAAATTTGGTACATGGTGTTAGTATATGGTCTCTAACAACCATGCAAAAATTGGTCCACATCGGTCCATAATTATATATAGCCTCCATATAAACCGATCCCCCGATTTGGCCTGCAGAGCCTCTAAGAGAAACAAATTTCATCCAATCCGTCTGAAATTTGGTACATGATGTTAGTATATGGTCTCTAATGATCATGCAAAAATTGGTCCATATCGGTCCATAATTATATATAGCCCCCATATAAACCGATCACCAGATTTGAACTCCGGAGCACCTTGGAAGACCAAAATTCATCTGATTCAGTTGAAATTTGGTACTTGATGTTAATATATGGCCTCAAACACCCATGCAAAAATTGGTCAATATCGGTCCATAATTATATATAGGCCCCATATAAACGATCACCAGATTTGACCTCCGGAGCACCTTGGAAGAGCAAAATTCTTCCCATTCGGTTGAAATTTGGTACGTGATGTTAGTATATGGTATCCAACAACCATGCAGAAATTGGTTCCTATCAGTTCATAATTATATATAGCTCCCATATAAACCGATCCCCAGATTTGACCTCCGGTGCCTTTTGGAGAAGCAAAATTCATCCGATCTGGTTGAAATTTGGTAAGTAGTGGTAGTATATGGTATTTAACAACCATGTGAGTTGAAATTTGTGGATGACAGTCTTTCGTAGAAGTTTCTACGCAATCCATGGTGGAGGGTACATAAGATTCGGCCTGGCCGAACTTACGGCCGTATATACTTCTTTTTTCTTGACTTCTCCCAAAGGTTTTTTGCTTGTTTCTTATAGAACACAAAATAAGGATACGGATTAAGCTACTATCGGTCTTTTTGGTCAAGCAGTACATGAGTTCTTCTCATCCCAAAATCGACAATTTTTTAAAAAGAAAACATTTTGTTTTAAAAAATTCTCATTTGGCAAAGCACCGATTAATAAGCTGATATGTTTTCCAAAAAGCCAAATGCGTTCACTAACTAACTGTAAAAGGTTTCAAAATCATTTTAATTTCGTTTCACTTTATTTATAAAATCCTACCGGTAAACTGCTGAGAAATATATAAATTAAAAAATAACGCTTTTTTTGCCAACCTTTAAAGGTTTCAATTCATATTTTTAATTTCCGAAAAATTGGAATTTAAAAAAAATTCCTTGGCCCAAAAACTTTCAATTTTTGTAATTTTTATTTTGTTCGATTACATGAAAGTTCACTCAAATATTTATTAGGTGGTTTAGGGTATAAAAATGAGCTTAGGGTTAAAACGACAGCTCACCAATGCACAAACAAAAATGTTAGACTGGAAAGAGCTAAGGAGAACGTGATATTATATATATTAAATTTGTCATTCCGTTTGTACACAGAAAAAAATATCACCAAAATATTTCCAATTAAAAAGTTAATTGAAGTTGAAAATATTTTCAATTAATAAATTAATTGATACAATTAACTTTTTAATCATGATAGAAACATTAAGTTAATTAAGTCAATGATTGAAAATTTTTAAATTTTTAATTAAAAAATTAATTGATACAATTAACTTTTTAATCAAATTCGGAGGACTAATTCCCTTTCACTATCGAAATAAACCTAATGTTAAAAACTTTAATTTTTCTTCTGTTTTTACTTGAACTAACAGCATGTAGAACAAAAATTGCCATTTTGAAAACCTACTTCAAATACTTCAAGAGCTATATGAGCTTATTTTGAAAATTTGATTCTTGAATTGTGACCAAGTGGCTTTACGAAAATAAGCGCTATTTGGCCTATAATGTCCTTCAAAGTGTGAGCAAAAATACAAAAAAGAAGCCGAAAAAGTGTCAGCTATAGTTTTGGTATGAATGTCCATTTACTAGAAACATACAGTAGAAAAATTATCTCAAATTTTCGTATTTTACAAAAATGTATTCTGGACCTCACCAATATGGAAAATATTTATAGGTTATTTAGATTACTTTAAAATAACATCGAGAAATAAATCAAAACTAAGTGGAAAAATAGAATTTGGTGTCTTTTTCGAATGTCCTTCAAAGCGGACATCGCTAGTGAAAGGGTTAAAAAAAGTGCTGATTTTTTTTTTTAATTTTTAATTAAAAATGTATTTCAAACAATCATATGTTAATCCAAATAAAAACTGTAAGCCAATTCAGAAAGTAATTAAAAATAGTTACCTTTTTTAATTGATAAATTAATTGAGTTTTGCAATCAACATCAATTAAATTTTTAATTGAATCAATTAAAAAATTAATTGAAATTTGCTGAAAAAATCCATTAAGTTTTTAATCAAGAATTTTTTCTATGCCCAATTAAAACTGTGATTGATACTATCGTTTTCGTGATTGAAGACATTTCAATTAAAAAATTAATTGGATCAATTAATTTGGTGATTGAATCAGAAAAATTTTTTGTTTGTGTGTAACACATCGAAATATTGGTCTAAGACCCCATAAAGTATATATACGAGTATATTCTGGGTCGTTGTGAAATTCTGAGTCGATCTAGCGATGTCCGTCTATTGCAATCACGCTAACTTCCGAACGAAACAAGCTATCGACTTGAATGTTGGCACAAGTAGTTGTTATCCATGTAGGTCAGATGGTATTGCAAACGGTCCACTTTTACACATAGCCCCTATATAAACCGATACCCCGATTTTGCTTGCGTACCCTCTTGGAGGAGCAAATCTCATCCGATCTAGTTGAAATTGGGTATGTTGTGTTAGTATATGGCCTCTAACATGCATGCAAAAATTGGTTCATATCGGTTCATAATTATATATAGCCCCCATATATACCGATACCCAGATATGGCTTTCTAAGCCTCTTGGAGGAGCAAATTTCATTCGATCAGGTTGAAATTCGGTACGTTGTGTTAGTATATAGCCTCTAACAACCATACATAAGTTGCTCCTTATTGGTCCATAAATATATAGCTCCATATAAACCGATCGCCAGATTTGACCTCCGGACAGGAACAAATTTCGTACGATTCGATAAAAATTGTGTATCTTGAGTTAGTATACGGCCTCCAACAACCATGCAAAAATTAGTCCATATCGGTCCATAATTATAGATAGCCCCCATATCTTGCCATCGGCAAGTGTTATCCGACCCAAGTAATTCGAGTATGGCCTTTAGTAGAACTTTCTACGCTATCCATGGTGGAGGGTAAATACAGCCGTATATACTTGTTGAATTTGCCATCCCATATTAGGTAGTTTGTGAACGAACAAAATTATGATCGGATTTACTTCCCAAAGAGGTAATATTCAGCTGACACCACCAAAACTCAAGCGCCACCGCAGGTAATGGTGTGGACAGCCTTAATGACCGATATTCGCTTACCGCTTGTGTTTATCGATCGCGGGTCAAAATAAATGCAGAATATTATCGGGGAAAATGTCCTGGCCAGAATGTCTTAAAAAGGAGATTCCTAATTTTATCTCTAACGTTCAATGGCCACCAAAAGCTCCAGATCTCAATCTACCAAAGTGTCGATCATCTGAAGACGGCGGGATTGGGCCAAAATACCGCCCTTTGAAGGCTACAATTCGTGCTAACATATGCTCACACTTTAAATGATGTAATTACATTGTTTTTTCGCATAACCAAACAAAATATTTTTATATTAGTATCAACTGTATAAAAATTTCTATATGCCGGTATATTTGGTAGAAATAAATAATTTATAATAGCGATTGATATAGGTAGGGTGTTACCTATGTATCTGCATCTTTTGTGATATGAGTATTTTACAATTAAATTCGATGGCAGTTAAATTTTATTATTTTCTTATATTATTTTACAATATCGAAATTTTCATAATTTGTGACTTACCAGAATTAAAATTCTAATAATTTGGATTTTTTATATGTTTCTCTTTATTATCCTAAAAAGTCAAAATGTGTAATCGAATTGTGGTGTGGTATGACGACATCCGATTATTCACACACAAAAAATTTTTTTGTGGCAAATAGCCAACAAAAAATTTCTATCTGCTCACAATAGACCACAAAAACACTAAACACCTTTGAATTAAATGTTGCACATTGTACTTTAGAAAATTTATCAATATTTAGATTTGTTTTCAGTATATATTTTATTTGTAAATATTTTTTTGTTTTAATACATATTTTTGCTATGTAGTTTTTCTTTTTTTTTTTTTTTTGTTCTTGTTTCCCTTATTTCATAAACATTGCACCTATTCCGTTCTTAATGAAGAATATACGAGAAAACAATTGATAGTCTCTTCTTTACACCATCAGAATGTCAATATTTTTTGACTTGTCTTGTGCTATGTGCTATTGAACAAAAGAGGATACAAGTGACATCCCTTGGATATTTACTACAATAAGGGTTGCTTTTCATTTGACAGTTGACATTTGTTCCTTTATGTTTTCAGATTTTAACTTTGTATTTGACATGTTTTGGTATTTCTTTAATTATGACATTTGCCCGCCCTCATCCTTCCGAATAAAATGACAGTTGCCCATAGAGAGCATGTTACGAGTCTATGAGAGAAATTTGCTATGTTTGAGATTGTATTGCAGTATGATTTAATATCTAAAGGACCATATCTATATATAAGTATAAGAGAAAGCTTTAGTCCGCATGTGTGTTGCAGAGTGAATAAGTGAGAGTTTTTATGTGAGAGCCAGAGTTTAGAGATAAGTTTTTTTGTAATTTATTGAAAGAGTAGAATATGCCGTATTCTGAGATACGATTTGTTTACTCGTATAATTAATGTCACATTCTTTAATACTGCCGACGAAAATATGACTCATGTCTAAACATCCTCCCAAAATAAAAAAAAACAATCGCTACTCCCAAACACATTCAAGCATACAATATCAGAATATATTCAAGTAGCACACAGAAAAAAATATTTTTTGTATTCAATCACGAAATTAATTTGTACTAGGATTCATATACGGGAAAAAATTCTCCGGGAATACCCGGGAATATTTTTGCCGAAATACCCAGGAAATTTTCATCAGTAATTTTGGGGAGTTTTTATTTTAAACATTATGCTTAGTACTAAGTTCGTTTATGCGAAAAACGAATATCTTCATCGATCTCTGTAAATAGGGTCTCAAACTCAGGGATGTTTACTTATTTATGCGAAATAATATGCCTGCCTATTTTTTCGTGCAAAAAATCCAGGGTTGTATAAATATATGTCTGAATATAATTAAAACAAAGATTTCCCATTTATTCCGCGCTAACATTTTTTATATGGAGTATAACAGTTTTTCGTGCGAAAACGTGATCTAAGTACTAGGCTTTAGGGATATACTTTTTATTGGCAACTCCGTTCATTGCAAAAAATGCAACACTATAACACAGCTGACTGCCCTTTGTTATTGTGTAAAGGGTGATACGGTCAAAATTTGGTCAAGGGAAAACGCGTGTAAATCGGTGAAATCGTTTATTTAAAAAATCAAATTAAATTTCTTTTTCAAGTTCAATTAGTATAAAATTCAGGAAAAATATTCAGTTAGGCTTTCGCTTTTCCAAATCCGAATTGCCGGGCCTCACGATTGACACCTGCCATCAGATTTTGTACAGCCACCTTGTCCACCTTCTTCGCCGCAGAAAGCCAGTTTGCCTTTAACTGCTGCACGTCCTTAGCAGTTTTTTTGTCTTCTTTAGGTTCCGCTTGACAATAGCCCAGTAGTCCTCAATTGGGCGGAGCTCTGGCGTGTTGGGAGGGTTCTTGTCCTTGGGAACCACCTGCACGTTGTTGGCGGAGTACCACTCCATGGCCTTTTTACCGTAATGTCAAGATGCCAAATCCGGCCAAAACAGTACGGAACAACCGTGTTTCTTCAGGAAAGGCAGCAGACGTTTATTCAAACACTCTTTCACGTAAATTTCTTGGTTGACAGTCCCGGAAGCTATGAAAATGCTGCTTTTCAAGCCACAGGTACAGATGGCTGGCCAAACCAGATATTTCTTTGCAAACAGTTTTATGGGCTTCAAAATATCTGCTACCTTTCCCCTTCCTTTTGCCGTATAAAACTCCTGTCCCGGAAGCTGCTTGTAGTCGGCTTTGGCGTAGGTTTCGTCGTCCATTACCACGCAGTCAAACTTCGTCAGCATCGTCGCGTACAGCCTCCGGGATCGTGCTTTGGCCGTCGTATTTTGTTTATCATCGCGATTTGGAGTCACTACCTTCTTGTAAGTCGATAGTCCGGCTCGTTTTTTGGCTCGATGCACGGTTGTAGACGATACACCCAGCTTATTTGCGGAATCTCGGAGAGAGAGGTTAGGGTTTCGCTTGAAACTAGCGGCAACTCTCTTTGTCGTCTCAACGGCTTCCGGTTTTCGATTTCCTCCCGATCCAGACTTCCTGGCTGTCGACAAACATTACCCAAACACTTTAATTACATTTGTAACGGTTGATTTGGCAACTTTTAGCGATTTTGCCAGCTTTGCGTGCGAGTAGCTTGGATTTTCGCGATGCGCGAGCAAAATTTTGATACGCTGCTCTTCTTGCTTGGACGGCATTTTGACAACTGAAGAGTGAATTCCAAAATCAAAATAGAAGCAACATTCTACACACACACACCTTCAAAATGAGGGGTGTTCAGGGTTTTTAAATGCAAAATTGAAAGAAATACGTCAAGTTTATATTGACCAAATTTTGACCGTATCACCCTTTATTATTCTATAATAGTAAATACAAATGTTTTTCTCTCCGTAACAACTGGATATGTGTTCTCTTTTATAATAAATTATCGATTTTCAAAAACAAATGTAAATATTAATAATTGTTCAAAATAATACACATGTGACTTTTTTGACAAGCGATAATTTTTAGATTGTCATGGATCGTGTACAATCTCCTGCTTGGAAGTACAACCAGAAAAATGATTTTGCGCAATGTTCCCTGTGCCCTAAGACACTAATATATAAAGGTGGGAGTACAATTGCCCAGCAAAAAAATTTGAAATTCTTCTCAAGGCACGATTTTAATAGCCCTCACAAAGATATTCTTTATTTTAAACACACAGGAAGATTGTTTCATGTCTAAAGGGAAATATTACCTCATTTCTTGAAATCGCACGATACACATATCTACGGCAGCTGTATCACAAAAGTGATCCGATTCAATAGCGTTCATCCATGCACCTTATATCTTGTACCAAATTCCATCAAAATTGATAAGCAATTGCGATTAAAACATTCATTGATGGATGGACGGACATCAAGACTTAGATCGATTCAGGAGGGGATTCTAACAGGTTGGCTGATAAGTCCCCGGTCTGACACATAGATGGCGTCGCTAGTATTAAATGCATATTATATTTATATAGTACCACCCTTCAAATGATTTGTGTCAAAATTTGACGTCTGTAAGTCAATTAGTTTGTGAGATAGAGCGTCTTTCGTGAAGCAACTTTTGTTATTGTGAAAAAAATGGAAAAAAGGAATTTCGTGTTTTGATAAAATACTGTTTTCTGAAGGGAAAAAATACGGTGGAAGCAAAACCTTGGCTTGATAATGAGTTTCCGGACTCTGCCCCAGGGAAATCAAAAATAATTGATTGGTATGCAAAATTCAAGCCTGGTGAAATGAGCACGCAGGACGGTGAACGCAGTGGACGCCCGAAAGAGGTGGTTACCGACGAAAACATCAAAAAAATCCACAAAATGATTTTGAATGACCGTAAAATGAAGTTGATCGAGATAGCAGAGGCCTTAAAGATATCAAAGGAACGTGTTGGTCATATCATTCATCAATATTTGGATATGCGGAAGCTCTGTGCAAAATGGGTGCCGCGCGAGCTCACAATTGAACAAAAACAACAACGTGTTGATGATTCTGAGCGGTGTTTGCAGCTTTTAACTCGTAATACACCCCAGTTTTTCCGTCGATATGTGACAATGGATGAAACATGGCTCCATCACTACACTCCTGAGTCCAATCGACAGTCGGCTGAGTGGACAGCGACCGGTGAACCGTCTCCGAAGCGTGGAAAGACTCAAAAGTCCGCTGGCAAAGTAATGGCCTCTGTTTTTTGGGATGCGCATGGAATAATTTTTATCGATTATCTTGAGAAGGGAAAAACCATCAACAGCGACTATTATATGGAGTTATTGGAGCGTTTGAAGGTCGAAATGGCGGCAAAACGGCCCCATATGAAGAAGAAAAAAGTGTTGTTCCACCAAGACAACGTACCGTGCCACAAGTCATTGAGAACGATGGCAAAAATTCATGAATTGGGCTTCGAATTGCTTCCCCACCCACCGTATTCTCCAGATCTGGCCCCCAGCGACTTTTTCTTGTTCTCAGACCTCAAAAGGATGCTCGCAGGGAAAAAATTTGGCTGCAATGAAGAGGTGATCGCCGAAACTGAGACCTATTTTGAGGCAAATCCGAAGGAGTACTACCAAAATGATATCAAAAAAATTGTAAGGTCGTTATAATCGTTGTATCGCTCTTGAAGGCAACTATGTTGAATAATAAAAACGAATTTTGACAAAAAAAATGTGTTTTTCTTTGTTAGACCGGGGACTTATCAGCCAACCTGTTAAGTCGATCGGTATACATTCTATGGAGTGTAAACCCAATATTCCAGGTAGGCATATTTTCTTGCAGATCTTGTTAGGGTATAAAAACTGAAAATGTGTAGCCCTTACTTTGTGGCATTACATATCAATCACCCTGTACATACTATGCATTGGTTCATAAAATTTTAGACTATAATCCAAAGAAAATTCCTCCGAAAATGCATAGCACATGATAAATCTTATGAACTCTTATAAATTTACAAAAAAAAAATTTCTTCTAAGAATTGAAGGAATTTCAATTAAAAAATTATTTGGATCAATTAATTTCGTAATTTTATGAGAAAATATTTTTTGTGTGTAAAATATATTTTAACATGTTATCAATAGGAGTGTACAACTTTAATTGATAGAGTATTTCATACTATATGTACTTCGATTACATCCCCGTTCGTTTCTTCATGGATATCGTCCGACTATTGTTTTTTTTGGAAATCGCTTTTATTGTTCGTTTTATAAAAACAAAAACGCCATGTGCTTGTGCCTATGACGTTGAGAGAGTTTTTAGTCCGCACAATAAAAAAACCATAAAGAGAATGAGACATTAGGAAATTTTTGATATCATCACGTTTTATTTCTTGCGGGCCAGTGACAATGGCAAAAATAAAAAATTAAAGGAAAGTCACAAAGAATTTCTCCTGTCTTGCCTTTTGCTCGCGCTCACTCCCTATTTCTCTCTCTCCCTGAGTATAAGAGCTTTTGAGTAAGCTTTAAATTCCCTACATTTCACTAAGATGATAACTTATAAGGGAACTCCAAGTCAGTGTCCGTTATAACGCAGAGCACCGTGTTCGTATGTTTTGCGAGTGGTAACTCGGGATTGATTAGGACTTAGCACAACGTAGAATACAACATGCCGTTCATGACAACTACAACGTTTTTGCGTTGACAAGCTATGTCTTGACTTCTTTTTCCCCACTTTACGACCTGAGCAATCAGGTCATAACAACAACCAGACAAAAGAAGAATAAAAAACACGAAACGACCAACGAAAAGCCCACAGAAAGAAACTCTGGGCCCAGTGAAAAACCTCCCAAAAAAACAAGAACCATGAAAGGAACAAATCTAAAGTATTTTTGGCTAAAATAAAATTTAAAAAGCTACGATGCGGTTAAAAATAGGTTAGAAATTTTTATATATATTATTCAGAAGTCTATGGTATCGTTTTTTAAGATGTGATGACGGAAAAAATCCACAATCGCCAAATAGTTTTTGTTTTTTTTTTTGTTTCTTCGGATCCTTTGAAACTGAAGTTGAAATGAATAAGAAGTGTTAAAAGAAGAAGAAGAAGAAGCAGTAAATGAAAAAAAAAATATTCTATAGTGTGTAGGTATATGCCACACACATACATACACGCACACACTATAACTTACATAAAGAAAAAAAAACCAAACCATCAGCCAAAGTGAAAAACGTCCTTTGCCATATAAGTAATGCCCAAAATGGAATAGAAGTAAAAATAGTGTCAATCAATTCAGAAGAAGAAGTGTAGTGTAGTGCTATCCAAGTGTTTTGCAAAAATTCTAAATATTTACAAAATTGATTCTCAGACTCTTACATTTCTTACATATTCTGGCATGTGATAAAGGTTTTCTTGATGTTGAAAAAGTGGAAATGAAATCGAAATAACTTCAAAGTCGTTTATAACTCGTTTTTACTCGTCGTTTCGTAATACAAAACCTACAAAGTCCCTACAAACCCACAGTCGTACACACACACACACACATACACATGAATTCATATAGACTCACACTCTTTCTCTCCCAGTTTGATGATGCAAATAGAGCTACGAGTTTAAGTCACTAATAATTCTATGGTGTCCATGTAAAAATAAAATCAACTAACGGGATAATACCAGGAAAATTCTATACATACATACATATGTACATAGACGTTAAAAGTCATCCATACTATCTTCCGATAAGTTCAAAAATAGACATCTTAGAAGGTCCCTGAGACTTTTATAGAGAGATAGGTGGCACCATTCCACACAGTGGGTTGATATAGGAAATAATGTGTCATTCGTCAGCGAGAATTCATATACAGTGAAACCTCTCAAATTTTACACTCTGCAAAGAGGACATCTCCCACACGTAAACAAAGTTTAGGCGACCGTGGGTGTCTACTTCTGTGAGACGAATAGCTTTGTGAAATTTAAAACCGGTCATTTTAGAGCATTACTTATGTTAATATCTTGCCACCATTATGAGTGAAGTGATAATACAGTACCTGGGACAACTTGGAAAGAGAAACTGGAGATAAATTGGCTAATTCGCTAGTGTAGTCTTGCCAGCATTTTTGTGATACTTGTCCCCGAAAATAAATAAGCTCACCTATATTCTAACAATTTTCGTACAATTTCGAAAGGGTCAATTTAAGATGAGTGGTGACAAAACATCAAGATGTGTCATATTTACGGCGTAAAGCCATTCGATCTTCAGAAAAAATAAACATTTGGACTCAGAATAAATATAAACAATTTTTTTTTATATAAGGTGGCTATTAAGTTTTAGCTTAGGCGCTAAAATTGACAATAAATCTGTAAAAGAATAAACTTATTAATTTTTTGACAAATTTTCCTATAACCATCATCTTACTTACTTTAAGATGAATTGTTATAACTCTGGAAAAAGGCTTTTGTTTGTGTAGAGTTTCTAGGGCCCTGTAGCTCTTACTGTCATCAGTACACAATTATAGACCATCAACGCATACATACATATAGAAATGCTATTTATAGACCACAGTGTTGGACGCACACAAGTCGATGTAACGAAACTTTACTTAAGAAAAACAAATCACTTTAATATTACAGGCGTTCGAAAGATTTCAAAAGGATTAATATATACCTTATTAAATTTTACTACGAAACCTTAAAATCTAAAATAAAGTCAGAAACGAAACAAAATTTTATTACTATATTTTTTTATTTTTATTGAAATTTTTGCCAAAATTTTATTTCTATAGATGTTATCAAAATGTTATTCTTATAGAAAATTTTGTCAAAATTTTCTATAGAATTTTATTTCTATACAAAATTTTATCAACAATTTATTTCTATAGAAAAAATTTTCAACATTTTTTTCTATCGAAAATTTTGTCAAAATTTTACTTCTATAGAAAATTTTGTCAAAATTTTATTTCTATAGAAAATCTTGTCAAAATTTTATTTCTATAGAAAAATTTGTCAAAATTTTATTTCTATGGAAAATCTTGTCAAAATTTTATTTCTATAGAAAATTTTGTCAAAATTTTATTTCTATACAAAATTTTGTCAAAATTTTATTTCTATAGAAAATTTTGTCAAAATTTTATTTCTATAGAAAATCTTGTCAAAATTTTATTTCTCTACGTTTGTTGTTTTTGTTTTTCGACCTTTTTGTTTATTACCTTATGTTATCTTTTTGTAAATTCAAGCTCGAGGTCAAAGTTTTATTTTTATTTTTTTGTTTTATTTTTTCATAATTCGATATTTCGATTCTCCTTGTTGCTACCAACAACAGACATGGGAGGACAACAGCAGTGACATAGCTTGTAACTTTATTTATTTATTTTATTCCCGTTGATGATTTCCGAAGGAGATCGAAATATCGAATTATGAAAAAATAAAACAAAAAAATAAAAATAAAACTTTGACCTCGAGCTTGAATTTACAAAAAGATAACATAAGGTAAAATTTTATTTCTATAGAAAATTTTGTCAAAATTTTATTTCTATAGAAAATGTTGTCAAAATTTTATTTCTATAGAAAATTTTGTCAAAATTTTATTTCTATAGAAAATTTTGTCAAAATTTTATTTCTATAGAAAATTTTGTCAAAATTTTATTTCTATAGAAAATTTTGTCAACATTATATTTCTATAGAGAATTTTGTCAACATTATATTTCTATAGAGAATTTTGTCAACATTATATTTCTATAGCAAATTTTGCAAACATTTAATTTCTACAGATTTTGTTAAAATTTTATTTCTATAGAAAATTTTGTCAAAATTTTATTTCTGTAGAAAATTTTGTCAAAATTTTATTTCTTCAAAAAATTTTATTAACATTTTATTTCTATTGAAAATTTTGTCAAAATTTTATTTCCATAGAAAATTTCGCCAACATTTTGTCAAATTTTTATTTCTATACAAAATTTTGCCAAAATTTTATTTCTATAGAAAATTTTGTCAAAATTTTATTTCTTCAGAAAATTTTGTCAACATATTATTTCTAAAGAAAATTTGGCCAACATTTCATTTCTATAGAAAATTTTGACAACATTCTATTTCTATAGAAAATTTTGTCAAAATTTTATTTCTATACAAAATTTTGCCAAAATTTTATTTCTATAGAAAATTTTGTCAAAATTTTATTTCTTCAGAAAATTTTGTCAACATATTATTTCTAAAGAAAATTTGGCCAACATTTCATTTCTATAGAAAATTTTGTCAACATTCTATTTCTATAGAAAATTTGGTCAAAATTTTATTTCTATAGAAAATTTTGCAAACATTTCATTTCTATAGAAAATTTTGTCAAAATTTTATTTCTATAGACAATTTTGCCAACATTTCATTTCTATAGAAAATTTTGCCAACATTTTATTTCTATAGAAAATTTACGGGAGCCAACGTGGTGCAAAGGTTAGCATGCCCGCCTTGCATACACAAGGTCGTGGGTTCGATTCCTGCTTCGACCGAACACCAAAAAGTTTTTCAACGGTGGATTATCCCACCTCAGTAATGCTGGTGACATTTCTGAGGGTTTCAAAGCTTCTCTAAGTGGTTTCACTGCAATGTGGAACGCCGTTCGGATTCGGCTATAAAAAGGAAGTCCCTTGTCATTGAGTTTAACATAGAATCGGGCAGCACTCAGTGATAAGAGAGAAGTTCACCAATGTGGTATCACAATGGACTGAATAGTCTAAGTGAGCCTGATACATCGGGCTGCCACCTAACCTAACCTTCTATAGAAAATGGTGCCAACATTTCATTTCTATGGAAAATTTTGTCAACATTTTATTTCTATTGAAAATTTTGTCAAAATTTTATTTCTATTGAAAATATTGTCAAAATTTTATTTCTATAGAAAATTTTGTCAAAATTTTATTTCTATTGAAAATTTTGTCAAAATTTTATTTCTATAGAAAATTTTGTCAAAATTTTATTTCTTCAGAAAATTTTGTCAACATTTTATTTCTATTGAAAATTTTGTCAAAATTTTATTTCTATATAAAATTTATGAAATACTTCTTAGTTGGAGAGGAATATTTTGCAAAATCATCAAGAATTCTACCTAACAGTAAAAAATCTACAATTTTTTGTAGAATTCTACCAACTGTAATCAGAATACGATCGGAATATTTTGACATCATCTGCATATATAAAACATTCTGAATATATAAGGCAAGTCATTAACTACTTAAAAAAAATTAACTACCATTGAAATAAGTCTATACTCTAGTTTACTTTTTTTTAATCCTTTAATAATTTTATGAACATTCCTGAGAATTGAAACTTCTTCGAACATATCTGTCAAATCTATCAACAAATTCGCTGCTCAGCTAACGTAAAGTATTTCGAATTTGCGACGTTTGTTACGTTTTCTACATTTACGATGCGTATATGACTTTGCAACAGTCGCAAATCTAAAAAAGTTTGATACAGTCCATCTCTGCTCATCAGTACAAATCCAACCAATATTGTTAGATTACATTTTGATAGTGTGGTGTTTCTTCATTCACAATAGATGAAACAGATGATCATTGCTACGTAATTTTTTTACATGTTTTAGATAAATATGTGTTGTGTTTTCTTTTAGTCCCTTTTGGTTATCCAGTAGTAAATGAAAATAGGTCTATATAAAATAGATTCGCACTATTTTTTTCTTCATTTACTGGCGTTCCTCTTTATCTCAATTTCCCAAAACAATATGTACATAAAAATCTTAACTTTTTACCAGACCATTAAAATGGATATATAGCCTGAGTGCACGATAGCACGAAAACAGATAAAAAAACTACAACCTTTAAATATGAAAAAATTCTCCGATTTATGCAAATTCCATATTGGAGTTGTTATGAATATAACCGGAACCTACCGACCATCTTTACCCGAACATTTCCTTGAAGTCTTTTCATCGTCATTTGGTCGCATAACAAGAAAAGTTACACATATGGCTTAGAATTTTTCATCTGATACCTTTTCACCTTATTGCTCTTCTGTCCATTAGTTAAGATTGCGATACCTTTAGGATAACAAATTTTATATCCATGGCACTGGACAAATATGGCAAGATTCAGTCTGGTTGAATTTATTCTGTTTTTTGTTGGTTTTAATAGAATTTTTTAAAACAAATGATCATTCCTGTAACCGATTTTCAACCAATCACTTTTCTCTGTATCCAGATATCTCGTAAGTGCTCCTGGAAAAATGTTTGACACTCGTTTTGGGCAACCATTTGCCTAGTGTGACCATACCCTTAGTACTAATAATTGTAAAACGCTCAAAAATGCTAAATGAATATTTTGCGTTTAAATGTAAAAAAATAAATGCTAAATTTAGCTGCTAAAATAGCTGGTAAGTTGCTATAATTTAAAGTATGGCAACTGAATCAACTCTAGATTTCTTATCAACATATGCCAATGTATGGGTACGTTGGCCATTGATATTTGTGTTGTGTGTGGCATTCATTTTTGATATTGAAAACTATCGACATACGGATGTTGACATCAAATAGAATTGGAGTTACATGAAGAACATACGTAAATATCCCAAGATTAGTTAGTCCAAACAGAAAAGCCAATAAATATAAACTAAAAATGACTACGCCAGAAGTTATATAAAATTGTTTGTATGTTAGATGTTCAATAATTAAGAAAAATAATATAAATAAAAAATTAATGAATCATTTTAAACACAACTAAATCTTAATAAAATGGCGCCTTCAATTGAAATTGTATTGTACAATATCCTTCACATGTGAGAAAATTGTGTCTAATCGGCATTCCTTTGTTTTCCCATGATATGTATGTCAAATTGTCGCATTCCGTGACGTAAAACTTCCTTCAGAATTCAATGGTTACTTATTTTTCTATTAGTGTTAATATTGCTGTTGTTGTTGTTGTTGGTTTTGTTGTTATTGCTATATTGGTTTCCACAGTCATAGTGCGTGCTGGCAACGTGGCGCCACTTAAACTTTAACACAATACTAGCGTACTCTCATTACCCACTCTCTTTCTCTCTCCACATTCTCAGTTTATTGATAGACAAACAACAAAGGGAAGAAGAAGAAATCATAAATTTATAAATAAAATGTCAGGGAAGTGACGATAATATGACAATTGCATACACACAGTGGGCAAAAAAGAACTTCGTACAGTGGATAAAGGATAACATATTTATATTAAAAATCACAACGTTTTTTCCTATATGCGTCTTTTTCTCTTGTGAATAATTATTGCTTAGAAACCAAAATTTATTTACATGCCGTATAACAAAAAAATCGATTTTTGAAAGAAGGAAAAAAATGTTTGTTTAATAAGTTTTTTCTTTTCAATAGCTTGATAATCAATCAATACATTAATCTTCTTGTCGACTAAGCTCGTATTAAAAGTGTAATAATAATATGTAATTTGATAACAGTTTTTTCTAATATAATTTATATCTATGAAGATTAATTATAGAAATACGAGACGAATGTGGTCAGCTATGCGGCGCCTTCTTAATTTTTTAAAACTGGGAGACTATTTGTTATAAAAATTGCATTTACTTCCAAATATAATTGTGAAGAATTTATTGAGCTAATTAAGTCAACCATATACTTCACAGAATATTGCGAAGAATAAGATAATAATACAATTATTCTGAAAAAAATCCAAACTCTTCGAAGTTTTTTTTCGAAATTCACAAGAATACGGTTTTGAATTAATTGGTGAGTTTGTATAACTATGGAATCACAAAGCGGTATAAGATTAACTAAGGAGTTGGATATTGGAATGAGAGTTTTCGGAAGGTTACAGAGTACAAACGATTTTGTTTTAAAAAATGTTGCCACTTGGATTATTTGAGGTTTCCGATATCTCTACTTCTTGTCCTGACGATTATTGTTCATATCATCAAAAACTTATCATCAAATTAATAGAAATCGATACTAGTGATTTCGTTAAAAACCATGAAACTGTGAATAGTTGCAGTTTATGATGGGTGTTATAATAGGATATCATCTGATATCAAATAGGTTGTGATTGTCATACAGTTCTTTTATCAGTTTTATTATACGAAGCATTTCCAATTTCTTTCCAAAAAAAAACACAAAAAGGTCGTTTGTTTCTTATATCAGATGTGTTTACAGAGTGTTTGATAGGTAAGTGCCAACCTAAAATCTAACATCTAAAATCTCCTGTCCAACCGATTGAGATCTCGAGATTTTGTGTGAGCCATAGTACAATAGGAGTGAATCAACGAACCTCTTTTTAAAGACAGTCTTGATTGACTAGTGCTGAGCACGGTTACCACTCAAGCCAAAAATAATCTACCCGAATTTGGAAAAAAAATTTATTTTGCAAAATTTTATTTCTATAGAAAATTTTGTGAAAATTTTATATCTATAGAAATTTTTGTCCAAATTTTATTTCCACAAGATTTTTTTTTTTAATTTTATTTCTACAAGAATTTTTTTCAAAATTTTATTTCTATAGAAAATTTTGTCAAAGATTTTAGTTCTACAGAAAATTTTGACAAAATGTTATTTCAATAGATTTTTTTTTCAAAATGTTATTTCTATAGTAAATTTTTTCATAGTACAATAGGAGTGAAACAAGGAACCTCTTTTTGAAACCAGTTTTGATTGACTAGTGCTGAGCACGGTTGCCACTCGAGCCAAAAATAATCTACCTAAATTTGGAAAAAAATTTACCTAAAAATTACCAAACAAAAAAATTTTATTTTGCAAAATCTTATTTCTATAGAAAATTTTGTGAAAATTTTATTTCTATAGAAAATTATGTTAACATTTTATTTCTATGGAAAATGTTGCCCAAATTTTATTTCTACAAGAATTTTTTTTAAATTTTATTTCTATAGAAAATTTTGTCAAAAATTTTAGTTCTATAGAAAATTTTGACAAAATTTTATTTCTATAGAAATTTTTTTCCAAATATTTTTCTATACAAAAATTTTTTTTTTTAATATAGAAAATTGTAGTTCGATACAAAATGTTGTATAGAGCCATTGTGTAATAGAAGTGAAGCAAGGAAAACAAAAAAAAATATTTTGCAAAATTTTATTTCTATAGAAAATTTTGTGAAAATTTAATTTCTATAGAAAATTATGTTAACATTTTATTTCTATGGAAAATGTTGTCCAAATTTTATTTCTACAAGATTTTTTTTTCAAAATTTTATTTCTATAGAAAATTTTGTCAAAAATTTAATTCTATAGAAAATTTTGACAAAATTTTATTTCTATAGATTTTTTTTCCAAATGTTTTTCTATACAAAATTTTTTTTTATATAGAAAATTGTAGTTCTATGCAAAATGTTGTATAGAGCTATTGTGTAATAGAAGTGAAGCACGGAACCTGGGTTTGAAGCCAGTCTTGTTTGACGAGTGCTGAGCATGGTTGCCACTCGAATCAAAATGTGGAGAAAAAAAAATACCAAAAAAACTACCAAACAAATTTTATTTCTATAGAAACTTTTATCAAAAATTTTAGTTCTATAGAAAATTAAGTCAAAATTTTATTTCAAAAAAAAAAAAATTGTCCAAATTTTATTTCTATAGAAGATTTTGTCAAAATTTTATTTCTATAGAAAATTTTGTCAAAATTTTATTTTATTTCTATAGAAAATTTTTAATAATTTTATTTCTATAGAAAATTTTGTCATAATTTTATTTCTATAGAAAATTTTGTCAAAATTGTATTTCTATTGAAATGTTTTTCAAAATGTTATTGCTATAGAAAATTTTATTTGTATAGAAAATTTGCTCAAAATTTTATTTCTATACAAATTTTTATTTCTATAAAAAATTTTGTCAAAATTTTATTTCTATAGAAAATGTTGTCAACATTATGTTTCTATAGAAAAAATTTCATTTACAATCGGATCATTTCCGATATTGTAAACAATAAAATGAACTTTCACTGAAATAAATCAGTCAGACGAGGGATTTAGAATTGATAACAATCCGAAATTTCTTATATTCGTTTGTTTCTTATGTCAGATGTGTTTACAGAGTGTTTGATATGTTAGTTCAAACCTACAATGTCCTGTCCAACCGATTGAGATCTCGAAATTTTGTGTGAGCCATTGGGTGATAGGAGTGAAGCAAGAAACCTCGTTTTGAAGCCAGTCTTAATTGACGCGTGCTGAGCACGGTTGCCACTCGAACCAAAATTTGGAGAAAAAAAAATTTACCAAACAACTACGAAAGAAAAAAAATATTTTGCAAAATTTTATTTCTATTATGTCAAAGTTTTATTTCTATAGAAAATTTTGTCAAGAAATTTTGTCAAAATTTTAATTCAATAGAAAATTTTAGTTCTATGGAAAATTTTGTCAAAGATTTTATGTTAGTTCTATAGAAAATTTTGACAAAATTTTATTTCTATAGAAAATTTTGCCACATTTCGTTTCTATTATTTTTTCAAAATTGTATTTCTATATATTTTTTTTTAATTTTGTTTTTTCTATAGAAAATTTTGTCAATATTTTATTTCTATAAAAATATTGCCAAAAATTTATTTCTATAGAAAATTTTGTCAAAAATTTATTTCTATAGAAAATTTTGTCAAAAATTTATTTCTATAGAAAATTTTGTCAAAATTTTATTTCTATAGAATTTTTTCTAATTTTATTTCTATAGAAAGTTTTATCAAAAGTTTATTTCTATAAAAAATTTTGTTAAAATTTTATTTCTACAGAAAATTTATTTTATTTCTATAGAAAATTTTGTCAAAATTTTATTTCTATAGAAAATATTGTCAACAATTTATCTTTTTGTCGAATAATTTCCGAAGTTGGAAACAATAAAATGAACTTTCGCTTAAATAAATCGGTCAGATGTCAGGCGAGAGGTTTAGAATTGAAAGCAATCCGAAATTGGTTGCAGTATATATCAGCCACCCTGTATGAGTTCGCCCAAGCAAACATCAACTATTTATTGTTGAATTTAAGTAACTTTCAATTGTGATAACTGTGTCTTTTATTGGAAAGTGGCTGTGCAACATTGCGTATACGTTATACTGGCAATAATCATTCGCCACACTGGTGTTTGGAGTAGATACAATATCCCAACAAAAAAATTTGGAAAATACTCTATAAACATTTCACTTTAAGCTCACCAGGGATAGAATATCCGTACGTTATAAGTAAAATTTTGGACATATAAATGTCTCCATTGAAGTACTTTTGAGAAGGTTTTTCCAATTAAGAGAATTATCTATTGTTTCCTTGAATGTAAATAAAAAAAAAACTATTTATACTAAAATTAAAAAAAAAAAAACAAATATATTTGCTCCTGCTTTCTTTACTTTTGTATTCATTTAAAAAATTAATGGAGTCAATTCAATTATTTATTGATTTTTTTTATATTAAAGTAAAATTTTGGACATATAAATGTCTCCATTGAAGTACTTTTGAGAAGGTTTTTCCAATTAAGAGAATTATCTATTGTTTCCTTGAATGTAAATAAAAAAAAGACTATTTATACTAAAATTAAAAAAAAAAACAAATATATTTGCTCTTGCTTTCTTTACTTTTGTATTCATTTAAAAAATTAATGGAGTCAATTCAATTATTAATTGAAATTTTTTTCATATTAACCCCCATTTTCATGAAGCTCCGTTAGTGCTACGTTAGCTAACTAACTTTTAAACCGAACTATAGATATATTTGTCATCTTGTCTATACTTTCTATATGCCAGTTAGGACCTTAACTGCTAGAATTTTTTCAGTTAAAGTTAACTAGAGAAAAGATATTTGCCATTTACTTTCTGTTAACTCGCAGTTAAAGCCTAACGGAGCTACATGAAAATGGCCGTAAATTTTAATTTGAAAAATATTGTTGATATATTTTTCAGTGTTATTCAATTGTCTGTATGTCCTATAAAAGACATACAACTTTTCCATATTTTATATTTCTTCAAGACAGTGAAAAGCAAATAGCAAATTGTGTTCGAAAATTTCGTTTGCCATGAAAGAGTTATTTTTTTAAGTGTATAATAGGCTGAACACAAACAAGGAATAATAAGACAAACTATGCCATACATTACAGCCTTAAAGAATTCGTTCAAAATTCAAGCATTTAATTATAGATAAAACAATCAACAACAATATCTAGTAGAACAAATTCATCACACACAATCCCATCAGTTTCAGGGAACCAGCTAACCATTGACGACCCTATCCACCTACTAATATTTGCCAAATTTGAATTTGCTAGGTTTCATTATCATATTCTTTTAGCACACCCCCTTCCCCCTCCTAACGAAACAGAAGACATAGCTCATATTCATAGCTACGTCATCAATTGTGTTAGTCATGAATATATTTTTTTGTGTGTTTTTGTTTGTGGGGAAAGGTATGCCCAAGCCTTCTATTTATCCGTTTCCAAGACAAAGACATTGTATTTCATATCTGAAATACAATGTGGATATGGACAAGTGTGTGTATATAAACTAAATACACTTGGCCAAAATGAATAAAAGAAAGGAAAGAGGATACCCGTTCTCGCCCACTCTCAGCCATCAACTAGGGGTCATTGAAAACAATAGATATGGATGAAGAGCGTCCAGCAAATGCATTGATAACCCCTTGATATCCTCTTGATGTGTATGTCAACATAACACTCAAGCCTTAGTATCAACGGAGACAACATCCACTTCAACGCAATGTTTGTTGGCAAGGAAAACGAAGACAATGCACAGTGTAACGTAATGTTGGACAATAATCATATGATTATAATTGACGACTAAACAGTACAAGATGACCGATCTGTAATGCAATTTTTTTTTTTTTTTTTTTTAATCAAAAAATTTTGAAAAAATCAAAAAAAATTTTTTTGAATGTGTTTGAATGATTTCGAACGAATTGACTACCATTAGCACGAATTATGGCCGTCAAAACGGTCATTATTTAGATCAATTTCCGTGTGAGGTCATTCATTCTTCCTATAAAACAGTTTACTTCTTTGTCGGTGTACTAATATTGCGTATCTCGCTTTAAATCTAAAGCGCTAAAAATGTCTTTATTTTAAAGAAGCCGCATCTTTGGCTCGGAATCAATATCAAAATCCATAAAGGAAGGTTAAAATCTTCGGATCCAAGTTAATGTTTATTTGTGGGTACATTCCAATTCAATAAAAAATATGAAATTTTTTGTTCTTTGAAAATAATATAATTACCACGTGATGAAGCAACAACAATGCCTAGTAATAAGTTAAAAAAGCTAATGGCATCCCTACATCATTTACCGCCATGTATTTTATATGGCATAAGAAATACACGTAAACAAGTATTCGCCTACCGCCTATCGCTATGGCTGTGTTTACATAAGCAACATGATAGAATGTCCACTATTGTTCCTCATCCAAGGTACTTGGATGATATGTGTATGTGTGTGTTTGTTTTAAATAATCGTAACACTGTTATTCTCTCTCTCTCTCTCTTCATTGGCCGGACAATGGATCGGGAAACGCAACAACCATGCCACAAGTAATGTGGTTTAAAAAAAATTTGAAATTGCCTTGAGAGAAAATCTTCGTTATCAGGAGTGACAGTAGGCAATTGTTATAAGGCAAAGGAATTAGTAGGTGTATTGAAGGAAACGGAAATAGCTTTTGGTGGTATTTTAAAAATTCTAAATGAATAATTATAATTAAAAAAATATTCCCCAAAGTCTCGTACATATTTAACTATACCATTAGCAGCTATTAAGCTCATCCACCAAAGAATGAATACTCACTCATTTCCTACCTGTCATGGGAACGGATGGGGGGGGGGTGGAGGTTACATGGGTTGACACTAATGAAAATGCTATGGTATTGTTATGCTTACACCGAAAGAATTCCCTTCGAAAAAAGAGCAAAAAAAATTCATTACAGACAAAAACATTACGAAAAAAGAAGCTTTTTAATTAAAAATACGAAATGTTGCATTCCTTCAAGGAAATTTTTTCTTCATATTTTTTATGAAAAACTTTTATACTTTCTATGAATAAGTTTCGTTTTTTTTTTTTATAAAACAAGTTTTACAATTCCTGCTTAATAGAACTAAATATGCATCCTTGGAGCCAATTTTAAGATCTCTAAAAGAATTTAACAATTTAAATAATAACTTTGATTTAGATTTTTCAATTTCCCTAAATAATTTTAATTCTATTTTAGACTTAATTTATTTTTAGAATTGCTAGTCTGTAAGGAATGTATTCCATACACTGAAAAAAATATTGTCGTGAGGTCAAAGATTTCATGTCTTTAAAATACGAATACAAATTTTGCTTAGCATAGAAGACGCATTTCTCTAAAATAAAGTTATTTTCCTTGTCCAAAAGTCGATAAGCTTTTCAAAGAAGTCATACTGTCCTTATAATTAAGTGATTTGACTTAAAAATGGGTATCTTAACATGAAAGAAAACATAATTCTCGTATGTAAATTTCATAAGAAATTAACATAAAAGAACCAAATTGAATCATCTCACCCGGCCAGATCTCGCTAAAGACTATGGAAATGTGTAGTGGCCAACACTGAAACATATATGTATAGTCAGGCTTGCGAGATGGGTATCTGGCATTTTCTTTTCAGTAACTTAATGATGTCAATTCCCTTAATCTTCCTGTCCAATAAGCTCGAATAAATATTGTAATAACTTCTAGTTTAAATGATTTGGACATTGAACCAGCCTGCATTGATATCAGGCTAACATAAAAATAGTAAGCTACGAGGAGCCCGTCGTAAATAAGGAAAAAACATTACTAATATTGTCGTTAGAATTGTTGTTGTGTCCTTAGAAACCAGTTTCATATAGTTATCACCGTAATTGTTGTTGACTAGAAACGAGACATTGTGTGATCGTTCGCCAATCAGGTGAATTCAGCAATGTCTTTAAAAATAGATTTCGATTTGTTGGTACATTAGTGTAGTAACAAATCGAAATCTAAAAATAAGATTAAGGGATTGTAAAGTTATACGAAAAGATGATGCACAGTGCGGGTGAAAAATGGTTAAATTTGGGAAAAATAATTCTCGTATGTAAATTTCATAAGAAATTAACATAAAAGAACCAAATTGAATCATCTCACCCGGCCAGATCTCGCTAAAGACTATGGAAATGTGTTGTGGCCAACACTGAAACATATATGTATAGTCAGGCTTGCGAGATGGGTATCTGGCATTTTCTTTTCAGTAACTTAATGATGTCAATTCCCTTAATCTTCCTGTCCAATAAGCTCGAATAAATATTGTAATAACTTCTAGTTTAAATGATTTGGACATTGAACCAGCCTGCATTGATATCAGGCTAACATAAAAATAGAAAACATTTATAGGCTAAGGTCAACTTGACTTTAATAATTCAGACAAATTCTTTAAATTTAATGAAATTGTCTTTAAATTTGTTGTCTTTTTGCATCTTGACTACAAAGCAAAAAATCGTTCAAATATAGGACATGTTTTTCAAAACTTTATTTTAAAGAAGTTTTTTACTTCAAACATAGCAAACTTTCTACTGGAAGTCGAGTCCTAATTTGGAAAATAAAGTTGCCGTTAACTCGTTTTTAAAGGACTTTGATAGCATATGAAGAAAAAAAGCTGAGAAAGCGAAAAATTAAAATTTGCTTCCTAGAAGCAAGTACACAAAACCTAAATTTAAAAGAGAATTGTGTCTTAAAAGTATCCTTACTTGTATTCTCCGCTTCTTTGGCTCGGAATCAATACCAAATTTTTTAAAGTAAAGACAAAATCTTTGGAACCGAGAATGCTTTTTTTTCAGTGTAGACTGAATAAATAAATAAATAATTTTTATAAAAAATTTCGTTACAATTCTTATTTTATTACAAGAGTAACGATAAAGGCTAATGTAAGAACTGCATAAAACATTTCAATTTGAATGTCTGCATTTATTCACACAGAAAAAATATTTACGTGATATTAAGGATTAAAAAATTAGGTAGTTTTTGGATGCGCAATTTACAAAATATTAAGGACAAATTTCTTTAAAATTTTAATTAAAATAAAGTTTATAATCTTTGCTTCAAAAATGTTATACCCTACACCATAGGATGGGGGTATATTAACTTTGTCATTCCGTTTGTAACACATCGAGATATTGCTCTAAGAAATTCTGAGTCGATCTATGCATGACCGTCCGTCCGTCTGTTGAAATCACGCTAACTTCCGAACGAAACAAGCTATCGACGTGAAACTTGGCACAAGTAGTTGTTATTGATGTATGTCGGATGGTATTGCAAATGGGCCATATCGGACCACTTTTTCGTATAGCCCCCATATAAACCGACGCTCAGATTTGGCTTGCGGAGCCTCTTGGAGGAGCAAACTTCATCCGATCCGGTTGAAATTTGGTACGTGATGTTAGGTTAGGTTAAAGTGGCAGCCCGATTAAGATTCAGGCTCACTTAGACTATTCAGTCCATTGTGATACCACATTAACTAAAAGTACCTATTACATATGGGCACTTCTAGTTTTAACCGCTGAACCTTCTTGATTATTTTTCTTTGTTGAACCAACCAGATTGTTCCAAAAATATTAGCAGACTGCTTAAGTTAACGTTTTCCAGATCCGCCAGTAATCTGAAGCTGTATGCTCCTAAAAGTTGCTTGCGCTTTACACAAAATGCAGGACACTCACACAAGAGGTGTTTAATTGATTCTTTTTCCTCCGCATCATGACAGCTCATACAATAGTCATTATACTTCGCGCCAATAGTTTTTGCAAAATCTCCTATCATACCAACAAATTCTAGTTCCCCTGGAATATGTAAGGTAGTCCCTAGCCTTGCTAACTCATCTGCCTGACAGTTCCCCGGTATGTTCCTATGGCCAGGCACCCATATTAGGTGAATATTGTACTGCTCAGCCATCTCATTGAGAGATTTGTGGCAATCGATGGCCGTTTTCGAGTTGAGGAACACAGAGTCCAAGGATTTTATTGCAGGTTGGCTGTCTGAGTATATATTAATGCCCACATTTTTTGGAACATTACTTCTCAGCCAATTCGCCACCTCTCTTATTGCTAATATTTCAGCCTGAAAAACGCTACAGTGATTAGGTAATCTTTTCGCTATTTGAAGTTCCAGATCATTAGAATATACTCCGAAACCCACTTGTCCATCCAATTTGGAGCCATCAGTGTAGAAATCTATATATTCTTTATTCCCCGGGGTCTGTGTGCACCACGCCTCACTGTTGGGGATTAGAGTTTCAAACTTTTTGTCGAAAAGTGGACTCGCCAAAGTGTAATCCACTACGTTAGGCACATCTGACATTATTTTGAGGACAGAACTGTGACCGTAACCATTTTCCGACCACAGCGATAGTTCGCGCAACCGCACAGCCGTTGTTGCAGCTGACTGTTTGGCCAAAATGTCTAAAGGCAATAGATGCAGCATGACATTAAGGGAATTTGTTCCTGTCTTGCTGAATGCGCCTGAAATACACAAACACGCCATACGCTGAACTTTATCTAAACCAGTCGGTTTCTGAAGTGCCGGCCACCAGACTACAACACCATATAGCATTATAGGTCTAACCACTGCCGTGTATAGCCAATGCACAATTTTTGGTTTTAGTCCCCACTTTTTCCGTATTGCCTTTTTGCACGAGTACAAAGCTACAGTTGCCTTCCTCGCCCTTTCTTCAATATTAAGCTTAAAGTTCAGCTTCCTGTCCAAAATAACGCCAAG
The DNA here is from genome assembly GCF_050003625.1 of Haematobia irritans. Classification (NCBI taxonomy): domain Eukaryota; kingdom Metazoa; phylum Arthropoda; class Insecta; order Diptera; family Muscidae; genus Haematobia; species Haematobia irritans. The sequence continues at coordinate 174,828,086 of NC_134400.1, forward strand.
GTATTTTGCACAATCACCAAAGGGAATTTCAATACCCCCTAAGGAAATAGGCCTAACCGTGGGAGTTTTGCGATCTTTGCAGTACATGACTAATTCTGTCTTTGCAGGATTTACCCCAAGACCATTGTCTTTCGCCCATTGTTCAGTCATCCGGAGGGCCCTCTGAATAATATCTCTGATTGTGGATGGGAATTTTCCCCTGACTGCCAGAGCTACATCATCTGCGTATGCCACCACTTTTATCCTTTCTTTTTCTAGAGTAACCAGAAGGCTATTTATAGCAACATTCCAAAGAAGAGGTGATAGAACTCCTCCTTGGGGAGTGCCTCTGTTCACATACTTTTGTATGTTTGCTTGTCCTAGTGTGGCTGAAATACGTCTCTTCATTAGCAGTTCGTCTAACAGCCTGAGTATACATGGATCAACATTCAGAGTTGTCAGTCCATTTAATATCGAGCTCGGATGGACATTATTGAACGCCCCTTCGATGTCTAGAAACGCCACGATTGTGTATTCTTTGACAGATAGTGAGCTTTCAATAAAGCTGACTAGTTCATGTAGTGCGGTCTCAGTAGACCTGCCCTTCGAGTATGCATGCTGTCGTTTCGAGAACAAACTTGAATCGATGCTAGTTCTAAGATAAATGTCTATCATCCTCTCCAGAGTCTTAAGTAGGAATGAGGATAAGCTGATTGGTCGGAAATCCTTCGCCCTCGAGTGAGAGGCTTTTCCCGCTTTAGGTATGAAGACGACTTTTGTTTCCCTCCACTTTCCTGGGATATATGATAAGTTGATACATCCTTTAAATATCACCGACAACCAGGGGATAATTTTGTCAGTTACAGCTTGTAACTCCGCCGGAGTAATTCCATCAGGTCCGGGGGATTTGAATGGTCCAAAGCTATTTAGCGCCCATCTTATTCTAGTTTCCGATACAATTTCCTCGACAGGAAACGACCGCTGAGCAACTGTGGCACCGCCAGTACATGGTTCAACCGTCTGATTTCCAGGAAAATGTGTGTCCAATAGTACCTCCAGCGTCTCCTCACTGGACGTTGTCCAATTTCCCTCCGATGTTTTAATGAAACCTGGAGCGGAGTTGGTGGATGCTAGAACTTTCCGTAGTCTGGAAGCCTCGGACGTATTCTCAATACTGTTGCAATAGTCATTCCAAGAGTTATGCTGAGCCTTTCTCAGTTCTCGCTTGTATCCTCTCAGATTCTTCTTGTAAGCGTCCCAGTCCTCAGGGGCTCTGGTGGACTTTGCCTTGTTAAAGAGCTTCCTGCAGGATTTCCTCATATTACTTAATTCCGTAGACCACCATGGTGGTCGATGTTTCCCCCTTGGCTTTCCTCTAGGGCATGCAGCTTTCAGTGAGATGTTGAAGGCCTTAGTAATAAGTATATGGGTTCTAACAACCATGCAAAAATTGGTCCACATCGGTCCATAATTACATATAGCCCCCATATAAACCGATCCCCAGATTTTGCTTGCGGAGCCTCTAAGAGAAGCAAATTACATCCGATCCGGATGAAATTTGGTACATAGTGTTAGAATATGGTCTTTAAAAAATATGCAAAAATTGGTCCACAAAAATTGGTCCACATTCCCAGATTTGGTTTGTGGAGCCTCTAAGAGAAGCAAATTTCATCCGATCCGGTTGAAATTTGGTACTTGGTGTAAGTATATGGGTTCTAACAACCATGCAAAAATTGGTCCACATCGGTCCATATTTACATATAGCCCCCATATAAACCAATCCCCAGATTTGACCTCTGGAGCCTCATGGATGAGCAAAATTCATCCGATTCGGTTGAAATGTGGTACGTGGTGTTAGTACATGGTCTCTAACAACCATGACCTCCGGAGCTCTTGGAGGAGCAAAATTAATCCGATCAGGTTGAAATTGGGTACGTGGTGAAATTTGGTACATTGCGCTAATATATGGCCGCTAACAACCATGTCAAAATTGGTCCATATAGGTATATAGTTATATATAGCCGATCCCCAAAAATAATCCACCAAAATTTTATTTCTATAGAAAATCGGCGTTTTTTGTTTAATATATATCCCGTATGTACTAACTTACAATTGAGAAAACGGTGTTAAGAAGTTTTAAGATACCTTGCCATCGGCAAATGTTACCGCAACCCAAGTAATTCGATTGTGGATGCCAGTCTTTGGCACAAGTTTCTATGCAATCCATGGTGGAGGGTACATAAGATTCGGCTTGGCCGAACTTACGGCCGTATATACTTGTTTTCATTATTGTTGTTTTTGATTTCAGCTTAAACCTCTGCATTGACTAAACCACAAGTGTAGCTTAACCAACAGAGGAAAAGTATGCTTGTCAAAAAAAAAAATCCATTACATTTAGAACACAAATATGGGTCCTCCGTTAAAGTCGCATGTCTTTGAACTAAGGCAAATTTTCCTTATAATAAAGAAACACGTTTTTGATTTCAATAAATCATCCTTAAATTAACTAAAATATTGAATCTTTAGATTAAAAATAAAAACTTCAAATGTAACAGGTTGGCTGATAAGTCGCCGGTCTAACAAAGAAAAACACATTTTTTTTGTCAAAATTCGTTTTTATTATTCAACATAGTTCCCTTCAAGAGCGATACAACGATTATAACGACCTTCCAATTTTTTGATACCATTTTGGTAGTACCCCTTCGGTTTTGCCTCAAAATAGGCCTCAGTTTCGGCGAGCACCTCTTCACTGCAGCCAAATTTTTTCCCTGCGAGCATCCTTTTGAGGTCTGAGAACAAGAAAAAGTCGCTGGGGGCCAGATCTGGAGTGGGGTGGGTGGGGAAGCAATTCGAAGCCCAATTCATGCATTTTTGCCATCGTTCTCAATGACTTGTGGCACGATGCGTTGTCTTGGTGGAACAACACTTTTTTTTTCTTCATATGGGGCCGTTTTGGCGCGATTTCGACCTTCAAACGCTCCAATAACGCCATATAATAGTCACTGTTGATGGTTTTTCTCTTCTCAAGATAATCGATAAAAATTATTCCATGCGCATCACAAAAAACAGAGGCCATTACTTTGCCAGCGGACAAACTCTTTAGATCCATGTAAATTATTTTTCTGAGAGTAGCAACCTATCATCCATATAATAATTAGTATTGACATATATTATATAATTGAAAAAAATATATACAGGGTGGCTGATATATAATGGCACAAAGTAAATCGCTATAGTTTTTCATATATTTTTTTATTTTTATACCCTGCTCCACACTGTGGAACAGGGTATTATAAGTTAGTGCATATGTTTGCAACACCCAGAAGGAGACGAGATAGACACATGGTGTCTTTGGCAAAAATGCTCAGGGTGGGCTCTTGAGTCGATATAGCGATGTCCGTCTGTCCGTCTGTCCGTGAACACATTTTTGTAATCAAAGTTTAGGTCGCAGTTTTAGTCCAATCCACTTCAAATTTGGCACAAGTATGTGTTTTGGCTCAGAATAGAAGAAATCGGTTCAGATTTAGATATAGCTCCCATATATATATTTCGCCCGATATGGGCTTATATGGCCCCAGAAGCCAGAGTTTTACCCCAATTTGGTTGAAATTTTGCACAAGAAGAACACTTAGTACTGTAGTCAAGTGTGCCAAATTTTATTGAAATCGGTTCAGATTTAGATATAGCTCCCATATATATCTTTCGCCCGATATGGACTAATACGGTCCCAGAAGCCAGAGTTTTACCCCAATTTAGTTGAAATTTTGCACAGGGAGTAGAATTAGCATTGTAGCTATGCGTGCCAAATTTAGTTGAAATCGGTTCAGATTTAGATATAGCTCCCACAGAGGCCAATTTTTTGTTTCGATTTAGTTGAAATTTTGCACAGGGAGTAGAATTAGCAGTGTAGCTATTCGTGCCAAATTTGGTTGAAATCGGTTCAGATTTAGATATAGCTCCCATATATATGTTTTTCTGATTTCGACAAAAATAGTCAAAATACCAACATTTTCCTTGTAAAATCGCCATTGCTTTGTCGAAAACTGTAAAAATGACTCTGATTTTCCTAAACTTCTAATGCATATATATCGAGCGATAAATCATAAATAAACTTTTGCGAAGTTTCCTTAAAATTGCTTCGGATTTAAATGTTTCCCATTTTTTTTTTACTAAAATTGTGTTCCACCCTAGTGCATTAGCCAACTTAAATTTTGAGTCTATAGATTTTGTAGAAGTCTATCAAATTCTGTCCAGATCGAGTGATATTTAAATATATGTATTTGGGACAAACCTTTATATATAGCCCCCAACACATTTGACGGATGTGGTATTGTATCGAAAATTTAGTGCTACAAAGTGGTGCAGGGTATAATATAGTCGGACCCGCCCGAGTTTAGACTTTCCTTACTTGTTTTTTTGTTGTTTTATTTTATTGTTCAGAAGCAAAAATGTCGGAAATAACATCAAATTTTAGAATCTGTTTAGATTATTTCAAATTAGAACGAATTATGGTCTTGCAACCATCGCAAGCAGCACGAAAGTGGCTCAGTTGTATTTTAGATAATTTCTGGTGAGATGATCAACACTTTGGTATTGTTAATGCAAATCTTACGTTCGAAAGACGCAAATCTCCAACGTCGCTTTTATGCCAGTCTTGGTTGTCGCTTGCTGAGTCGGCGACATATAAATAGCGCTTTGGTGCAGAGTCCTGTTGGAATGTCCATGGTCTGCGATGGAAATGTTTGTCTGTCCAGGGCTTCAGTCTCTAGGACATTTGTTCGATAATAGTCGGCATTTATTTCGACCCCATGGCCGTAAATATTAAGTAAAACTTCATATATTTTTCCCGTGTCGAAAATAATGTAAAATACATGTATAATATAAAATATTTCATAAATATTATGTATGCATTCGTTTCCGCTCAAACGCAGTATTTTCTTTAATGTATATAACTTTTATGACATTTACTTCATATTTTTTCTCTGTCGAAAATAATGTATAATTCATATATAATATAAAATATTTCATAGATATTATGTATCATGTATACATTATACATAATATCTATGAAATCAATTTTTTTTTATTTATGAAATTTATGAATTCAATTATTGGAAAATTTTTTATTGGTGTAGTTAATGAAGAAAATTTCATAAAAATAACATAGATAATTCTTTCGGTGTACAACTGCAACGTTCCTCCTCATACCTTTAATGAAAATACAGAAGGAAAACATCATCCACTTTTATAGCTGGCACTTGCCATTCAACAAACACCTAAAATGACCCGGTTTTTTTCGTATAATTAAAATGAGCTCTCTTGAACGTTTAGTAAATAGACGAAACACAAGGAGTAAGGACAATATAGGCCCATACATGGGGTTGGAGAAGAGATGGTTATTGTTTATGGTGGTAAGACAAAGGATTAATGTAATGATTTATAAATTATTAATAACAAATGAAAACAACAGCAACGACATTAAACACAATTCAGAAAGGATGGACAGGATTTCCATAAAACCCAAATTTTTATGAGAGGCTAATAAGTGTAAATGTTTGAAATGAAAAATAAGAAACCATCAACATTGTAAGGATATGACTTAACAAAAAAAAATACTCAGAGTTAACAGCTTGTGTATCTTTGCAGCCGTTGTTGTTCTACAAAGGCAATAGATACACTGTTAGAAAAATATGTTTTTCATATGTTCCGATATAAACAAAATGTGTTTCGGGCACAATTTTTAAACACAATACATTTAAGTACAAACATGTAATGTTCCTAAACTAACACAAAATGTTTGGGACACATATGTTAATATGTTAGAATATATTATGTTTGGGGCATGAATATTTCATAAAAATAATATGTGTGAATGTAAACATATATAAATTTACAAATTTCGAGTAAACATATATATGTTGGGATACTTTATTCAGAGAGCGACAGAGAGAGAGTTAGTATAGAGAAAGAAATAGAGATGGAAACCGGGAGGGTTGAATAAAAAGATATCAACATAACACAGCGAGAGAATGAAATGAGAGCAATTTCTGTGAAACCGCTTGTTTGTTGTTTCGGAAAACTGTTCCATGATAAGGCCAAAAATTTAATATGCTTAAGTCTAAATATTATTTAATTTGAATATTAGAATGAATATTCGGAACCAAGAGAATAGACATTTGAAAAAAAAAAACAGCATATTTGTATTACAGAAAAAGATGCGAAGAACTCAAAAATTTCGTGGAAGTGAAAATTATGTGAGGGAATGAGCACAATCTTCTTTGGGGAATTCTTCCAAGCATAAACTATTTTTGGACTCAAAATATAATATGCTCACATAAAACGAACATATTAATGTTTCGGCGGTATCCAATAATATATGTGCTTCCTGCAAAATATGTTTGGAACATATGTTAGAGAAGCGATTTTTTTTGAGCGTGTACAACATGACACTAAGGGAATCTTTACCTGTCTTTGCTTTGTCTTTTGCAAGAAACAAATCCCTTGTTCACAGAATTTTTGAAATTCGTCAATCCTGGTCGCCCCATTACAACAGTGAAGAAAATGTTTTTACATTATCATCGAATCACTATCAGAAATATTGTTTACGAGATTGGAAGTGGAAGTCTTTACTGGTAGAAAAAGCTTCGTAATATGAATAAAATTTGTCATAAAAATTTAGTCAATGAAACAATTTCTTAACCCTTTCGACCCCGAATTTTTATAGGTATCGCTAAATTTTTTTTTTTACTTTTAATCATGTTGAAGTCATTTAAGAAGCGTCTAGCCAAAATTTCGGGTCGCCACGCCCATTTGTTTATGGCGGTAGAGAATGTTGCCTGTGGGCAACTTTGGGCAATTGTGACTACAAACTATTTTGTTTTGTAATGATAGACGTATTACGTTTTATTGGATTTTTGTTAAGTTGTTTGTTATTTTACAGTAAATATATACTTAGATGCGCGCCTAAGTGGAATTTCAATCACGCTCAAACACATTCACGAAGAAATATTTGTACTCACGCATGCCATGTGGGTAGGAATTCACGTCACGAAATGAAAAGTCATACTCGCACACGCTCACACATGAAAAATGTTTATGTCTCACGCTTTCGTACGATTCACGACAATTTTCGTAATTCACGACAAATTTCGTAAGTAACGAATATTTTCGGAACACGACAATTTTCGTGGCTCAATAAAATTCTGGTAATTAACGAAATTTCTCGTGACTCACACTATTGAAATCTTAAGCGTGATTAAATATGTAAAGGTGATTAAAATCTGTGAGCTTGAATTTAATCGTGAACGTGAATTGGTTCGTGATTGTGACTTTTTGTGTCTGTTTTACCGTGAGTGCGAATTTTATCGTGAATATGAATTTTATTGTTAACGTGAATTTTATCTTGAGCGTGAGTTGGATCGTGAGCGTGGGTTGGATCGTGAAAGTAAATTTTTATCGGGAGCGTAATTTCGGAGAAAGTTTACTCACTCACAATCACGAACACAATTTGATTTTTACTCACGCTCACGCGCCACACATTTTTCTTTAATCCCGTTCACGCACATTCACGAGGTTTCGTTTAAATTTCATTCACGAGATTTTGTTTAAATTTCATTCACGGCTTCGCATGAATCACGCGTGACTCACGAAAATGTTTTGTTTTTTTTTTTTTTTTTTTTGTTTTTAACCCATGTCAATTTAACTGGCGGTGTAAAAAACCAAAGTATTATAAAACGTCAATATTCGTGCTAATCCACTAGTATGTTACCAAGAAGTGGCTTCCTCCCTTTTTACGATTCCTTCCAAATTCCCCACTGCACTGCAGATATGTTTTCCACATCATCGCAGCATTTCTCGTCACTGGGACATCCCAATTGAAGTTCAACATTTTTTTAAAATCATTGTTTTTCAAACCTTTTTTCTCCAGGTCTTATGTTCAAAAATATGTAATTTTACTACCACAATTGCCCAAAGTTGCCCATAGGCAACTTTTCAATTTTAAAAATTTCCCATCTGTTGTTTTTTTGCAATTCTAAGATTTGACTTCCAGAAATATTTTATTTGACATGTACTACAATAGATTTAATAAAACTTTCAACATTTTAGTTGTAATTTTTGAAAAAAGTCACATGTATAAAAACCTCTTTTTAAATTCGCAAATATTTTTTTCTTGAGGTACGTGCGTATTAATGAAAATTTTTTTGCTAATTGGCAACCAAATTAGCTGATTTTTCATTCAACTTGAAGAAAACACTTGTAGCTTTCGATACCGTTACAGTTTTATGAACAAAAACAAAAACAACGCTGACAGTGAGTCTCAAAACACAAAAAGTTGCCCACAGGCAACTTTAGGGTCGAAAGGGTTAAATACAATGAATCGTTATTGTAACGAATTTTCAATTTAAAAAACGAAATATTTCATGCCATCTATGAACACTTCCACTTAATTAATTTTTGTTATGACAATGCAAAATTCCTAACCATGGATTGCATGCAAAAACGTTCGTCCACAATCGAATTACTTAGGTTGCGATAATTATGAACCAAAGTAGACCAGAACGATTCGACCGGATTGAATGAAATTTGCTCCCTCAGGAGAGTCCGGAACTCAAATCTGGGAATTGTTTTATGTGAGGGCTATATATAATTATGAACTAATTTTTGCATGATTGTTAAAAGGCAGATATTAATATGATTTACCAAATTTTAACCGTATCTTATGGAGTTTTCTCTTTCAAGAGGTTGGTTTATATGTGTGGCTATACCTTAAGGTGATTCCACATGGCCCACTTGTAATACCATCTGACCTCCAGCCTTATGGACAAAAAAAGTTGGATATCTGCCCACGGTAGCGATCACCATTCACAGGCACGTTACGATTCGCATCATCTTTGAAGAAGTACGGACCAATGATGCCACCAACCCATAAATCGCACCAAACTGTGCGCATTGCATTGATAGGTTTTGCAATGCTTCTCATCATCACTCCAAAATCGACAATTCAGCTTAATTACACTCGCATAGCGCCAGAAATAAGCTTTATCGCTGAACACGAAAAGTGCGCGATGTCTTAACCAAATTCATGGTTAAATTATAGACCAAACTGAAGATGTTTGACAATGAAACAAAATGCCAAACGTGCCTCACTGTTTAAATTAGTGTTTTCAAAAAGATAATAGCTAAAATATCACACTTTACTTGCGACGAGTTTCAACCACGGTTGCCACTCGGGCCAAAACTAATCTACCAAAATTTTAAGAAAATGTTACCAAAAAACTACCAAGTAAACAAATCTTATTTTGCAGAACTTGATCAAATTTTTTTGGTTATTACGAAAAAAAATGTTTCTTCACAAGAAATGTTTTATTATTATATTTTAGAAGATTATTTTTTATTTTTTTATCACTTCTAATAGGGACAATTTATTTGAGTGTATAAATATCCCTTGAATTCTAAATATGTCGAAGTTTTAAATTGATTTATTTTGTTTCTTATTCGATCTTTTTCAGTTTAAATAAAATTCTTTATTTTGCCAAGCTTGAGATCTATTTGTTTTTATTATTTTCAATTCATCCGTCCTAATATTTCGCAATTTTCGTTGAATTGCTTCATCAGAGGTGAATTGAAAATAATAAATACAAATAGATCTCAAGCTTGGCAAAATAAAGAATTTTATTTTAAGTTTTAAATAGTTTTAGTTTGCACCAACAAGAGAAAGTTACTACTTCTACAAAAGGGGAAATTTGATAGATTTAAAATGTTTAAAGATATTGAATTTATAGAGTTTGTTTTTTCAAAATTTTATTTGTATAGAAAAATTTGTCAAAATTTCGTTTTTACAGAAAATTTTGTTTCTTACAAAAAAATTTTATCAAAATTTTATTTCTATAGAAAATTTTGTCAATATTATATTTCTATAGAAAATTTTGTGAATATTTTATTTCAATAGAAAATTTTGTCTAAATTTTATTTTTATGGAAAATTTTGTGAAAATTTTATTTCCACAGAAAATTTTGTCCAAATTTTATTTCTATAGAAAATTTTGTTAAAATTTTTATTTCTATAGAAAATTTTATCAAAATTTTATTTCTATAGAACATTTTGTTAAAATTTTATTTCTATAGAACATTTTGTCAAAATTTTATTTCTATAGAAAATTTTGTCAAAATTATATATCTATAGAAAATGTTGTCAAAATTGTATTTCTATAGAAAATTTTGTCAAAATTATGTATCTATTGAAAATTTTATTTCTTTAGAAAATTTTGTCAATATTTTATTTCTATAGGAAATGTTGTAAAAATTTTATTTTTACACTGAAAAAAATATTGACCTAATATGGAAGATTATGCAACTTAAATTTTAGGACTCGAAATTTACGCAATGTTAAGGACAAAATTCTTTAAAATAACGAAATTTTAATTAAAAGAAAGTGTATAATCCTCGCTTCAAATATGTGTTTCATTAAATTTAGGACACAAATATTGAACTTTTGCGTCTCTCTCAACTGAAGTTGTATATCTTTAAAGTAAGGCATAGTTTCCTTAAAATAAAGAAAAACATTTTTAATTTAAAGAAATCGTCTTTAACTCAACTGACATTAAATTTTTAAATTTAAAATAAAAAGGCTTCAAATAAAGGCTAAGACTTATTTTAAGAAAATGCATCTTTGGTTAAAAGTTTTTTTAGCATTGAGAAAACTGTTTTTACTTTGAAGTACATGGCATAATTTCGATTTTAAATTGGAATTTGTTTGTACATAAATACCTTTATTAAATATCGCAAAAAGAGAATAAAAATTCATTAAATGAGATCTGTATCTAATTTTTTCTTTATTGATCCTAGATTTAAAGACAGGGAGGTCCGTAAAAAATGTCTATATTTTAAAGAAGCCGCATCTTTGGCTCGGAATCAATACCAAAATCCTTAAGGGAAGGTCAAAATCTTTGGATCCAAGTAAACTCTTTTTTTAGTGTATAGAAAATTTTGTCAAAATTTTATTCCTTCACAAAAATTTGTCAATATTTTATTCCTATACAAAATTTTGTCAATATTTTATTTCTATAGACAATTTTGTCAAAATTTTTTTTTCTTCAGAAAAATTTTGTCAAAATTTTATTTCTATAGAAAATTTTGCCAAAATGTTATTTCTATTAAAAATTTTATTTCTTTAGAAAATTTTGTCAATATTTTATTTCTATAGAAAATTTTGTCAAAATTTTATTTCAATAGAAAATTTTGTCAAAAGTTTATTTCTTCAGAAAAATTTGCCAATATTTTATGTCCATAGAAAATTTTGTCAATATTTTATTTCTATAGAAAATTTTGTCAAAATTTTATTTCTATAGAAAATTTTGTCAAAATTTTATTTCTATAGGATTTTTTAAATTTTATTTCTATGGAAAATTTTGTCAATATTTTATTTCTATAGAAAATTTTGTCAATATTTTATTTCTTTAGACAATTTTGTCAATATTTTCTTTCTATAGAAAATATTGCCAAAATTTTATTTCTATAGAAAATTTTGTCAAAATTTTATTTCTATAGAAAATTTTGTCAAAATTTTATTTCAATTGAAAATTTTGCCAAAATGTTATTTCTATAGGAAATTTTCTCAGAACTTTATTTCTATAGAAAATTTTGTCAAAATTTTATTTCTATAGAAAATTTTGTCAATATTTTATTTCTATAGAATTTTTTCAAATTTTATTCCTATGGAAAATTTTGTCAATATTTTATTTTTTAGAAAATTTTGTCAATATTTTCTTTCTATAGAACATTTTGCCAAAATTTTATTTCTATAGAAAATTTTGTCAAAATTTTATTTCTACAGAAAATTTTGTCAAAATTTTATTTCAATTGAAAATTTTGCCAAAATGTTATTTCTATAGGAAATTTTCTCAGAACTTTATTTCTATAGAAAATTTTGTCAAAATTTTATTTCTATAGAAAATTTTGTCAATATTTTATTTCTTTAGAAAATTTTGTCAATATTTTCTTTCTATAGAAAATTTTGTCAAAATTTTATTTCTATAGAAAATTTTGTCGAAATTTTATTTCAATTGAAAGTTTTGCCAAAATGTTATTTCTATAGGAAATTTTCTCAAATTTTTTTTCTATAGAAAATTTTGTCAAAATTTTATTTCTATAGAAAATTTTGTCAACATTTTATTTCTATAGAATTTTTTCAAATTTTATTCCTATGGAAAATTTTGTCAATATTTTATTTCTATAGAAAATTGTATCAATATTTTATTTCTATAGAAAATTGTTTCAAAATTTTAATTCTATGGAAAATTTTGTCAAAATTTTACTTCTATAGAAAATTTTGTCAAAATTTTTTTTTCTTCAGAAAAATTTTGTCAAAATTTTATTTCTTCAGAAAAATTTGCCAATATTTTATGTCAATAGAAAATTTTGTCAATATTTTATTTCTATAGAAAATATTATCGAAATTTTATTTCTATAGAAAATTTTGCCAAAATGCTATTTCTATTGAAAATTTTATTTCTTTAGAAAATTTTGTCAATATCTTATTTCAATAGAAAATGTTGCCAAAATTTTATTTCTATAGACAAATTTGTAAAAATTATGTATCTATAGAAAATGTTGTCAAAGTTTTATTTCTATACAAAATTTTGTCGAAATTATGTATCTATTGAAAATTTTTTTAAAATTTTATTTCTTCAGAAAATTTTGTCAATATTTTATTTCAGTAGAAAATTTTGTCAAAATGTAGAAAATTTTGTCAAAATTTTATTTTGACAAAATTTTCTATAGAAATTTTGTCAAAATTTTATTTCTTCAGAAAAATTTGTCAATATTTTATACCTATAGACAATTTTGTCCATATTTTATTCCTATAGACAATTTTGTCAATATTTTATTTCTATAGAAAATTTTGTCAAAATTTTATTTCTATTGAAAATTGTATTTCTTTAGAAAATTTTGTCAATATTTTATTTCTATAGAAAATTTTGTCAAAATTTTATTTCTATAGAAAAGTTTGTCAAAATTTTACTTCTATAGAAAATTTTGTCAAAATTTTATGTCAATAGAAAATTTTGTCAATATTTTATTTCTATAGAAAATTTTGCCAAAATGTTATTTCGATAGGAAATTTTGTCAATATTTTATTTCTATAGAAAATTTTGCCAAAATGTTATTTCGATAGGAAATTTTCCCAAAATTTTATTTCTATAGAAAATTTTGTCAAAATTTTATTTCTATAGAATTTTTTCAAATTTTATTTCTATGGAAAATTTTGTCAATATTTTATTTCTATAGATAATTTTGTCAATATTTTATTTCTTTAGAAAATTATGTCAGTATTTTATTTCTATAGAAAATTTTGTCAAAATTTTATTTCTATAGTAAATTTTGTCAAAATTTTATTTCTTCAGAAAAATTTACCAATATTTTATTCCTATAGAAAATTGTTTCAAAATTTTATTTCTCTGGAAAATTTTGTCAAAATGTTATTTCTATAGAAAATGTTGTCAAAAGGTTATTCCTATAGAAACTTTTTTTCTATAGAAAATTTTTTTCTATAGACAATTTTTTCAAAATTTTATATCTATAAAAAATTTTGTCAAAATTTTATTTCTATAGAAAAAATTTGTCAAAATTTTATTTCAATGGAAAATGTTGTCAAAATTGTATTTCTATAGAAAATTTTTTCATTATTTTATTTCAATAGAAAATGTTGTCGAAATTTTATTTCTATAGAAAAGTTTGCCAAAATGTTATTTCTATAGGAAATATTCTCAACATTTTATTTCTATAGAAAATGTTGCCGAAATTTTATTTCTATAAAAAATTTTTTTCAACACTTTATTTCTTTAGAACTTTTGTCGAAATTTCTAGAAAATTTCTAGAGGAAATTTGTGAAGTACCTCTTACATAAATCTACCAAAACATCGAGATGCCTATCAAACAGTAAAAAATCTACCATTTTTTTTAGAATTCTACCAACTGTGGCAACCGTGGTTTCAAGTCATTAGCTTGTTTCCAGGGTACACTTGTAAGGTAGACACAGTAAAACAAATTATCATTCTTCTCTTGTTGGTGTGTGTACTTGGCCATAATCCTTCTGTCAAATTCCGTTGCTCTTATTAGAGGTGTGCGCGTGACACGAAATTGTCGCGTGAGTCGTGAGACACGCTGATGGTAACGGCGTGAGTGTGCGTGAGCGTGATTAACCAAACAAATGTCGGGCGTGAGTCACGAAAATAGTATCTTCGTGAGTGTGCGTGAGTAACGAATTTCGGATAAACACGCTCACGAAAATAATCCCGCTTACGAACATAAAATGCTTACGAGTTCAATTCATATATAATTTTAGTGACATCCTAAGTGTTAAAAGTTTTATAACGCTCTCGATTTTAATCATACTCATATTTTCAGTCAGGTTCTATAGGTAAATTACTCATAAAATTATTCGTGAGTCTCGACATTTTTCGTGAGTCACGATATTTTTCGTGAGTCACGACATTTAAAAGATTTTCGTGCGTGAGTACAAATTTTCTTTTCGTGAGCGTGCGTGAACGTGAGTCCTACCAAAAAATATCGTGCGTGAATAAGATTTCTCCGTCGTGAGTGTGCGTGAGTAAAAAATTACTCACGTGCACACCTCTAGCTCTTATTAGTTGGTTTGCTTGCGTGCGTATGTGATAAAATGAGAAAAAAATTTTAAGTAGCTGGCTTATGCTTCTCCCTTTACGTGTACACTGGCTTGTTTCGTTCACATGGGAGCGTGACAGATGGACAGACAATGCTAAATCAACTCTGATCTCCTCCTATGGTTGAGTTTATAATAAAAAAAATTCTAAATTCTAGATTTAGACAATGCTAAATCAACTCAGATCTCCTCCTATGGTTGAGTTTATAATAAAAAAAAATCTAATTTATTCAGCTATTTTTGAGATATATGAAAATTTAAAAATTGCGATAAATTGGAGCACCGTGGTACAGCCCTGCGATAGGTTCGTCAGCACCAATTTGATGCAGGGACCCAGTAAAATGTGGAACATTTAAATTTATTGCTTAAATAGCGTAAAACAAACGCATCTCTGGAAGAGTATTTTTGTTTTTTTGCTGGGACATTAATCAATTTAAGGCTTCACACACAAAAAATTGTTTTTCTTTATTCACGAAATTAATTGATCCAATTAATTTTTAATTGAAATGTCTTCAATCACAGAAATGATGGTATCAATTAAAAAATTAATTGAAAGTCAATTAAAAAAGTAATTGGTCTAATTAAAAAATTAATTGATACTATTAATTTTTGTTCCAATTAAAAAATTTCTTCAATCAATTAAATTTTTTAATTGAATATTTTTTAAAACTCAATTAAGATTTTAATTGGAAAAATGTTCGTGAAATTTTGTTTTCGTAGTGTTTAGCCTTGAAATTGAAGAATTGAGTTTTACTAACAAAAAAAAAACAAATAGACCAATTTGAAATTAACAAAATTTTCGTTTCTTTTAATTGCAGATGGTGAAATGTCAACTAAAAGAATGGTGCAAACATTATAATCGTCTATATAAGTGCCATATCATAACAGCAAATGAAAAAAAGAGTGGTTTTGAAGAAAATGTAACCTCATTTATGTCTACATAATACAATTAATCAAAACTAGACTTTAAATTAAAAAAAAAAAGAATATGCAATGTTTAAGAATTGTCAATAACAAAAGCAACCAATCATAACCATCAACAACAAGGTACTGCTGAATAAAAAATGAAGAAAATAAAAGGAAATCGAAAAGAAAATTACATTTAAAACATAATGCAAGCATAGCATAGCATGAAATGTTTAATCTAAGAAAGGATAAAATGATCCGTTATTACGAATAGGTGCGGAATCTCGAGCGTCAAGCAACCTCCATCAAATTGCGAATAAGAGAAACCAAAACATCCTGTGATATAAAAGTTGCACTAAAATACTCATCTCTATTAATTTTTAAGAATCTCATTAATCTCTCATTAAAATAACGGTAAACTTGAGCATTAACTGCAGTGCGTTAATAATCTCTCTCTTTTTCTCTTAATCTCAGTGTGTATAATTGTATGTGTCGCTCTCTGTCTCTCTCTCTCTCTCTCTCTCTGAAAAAATATTTGCAATATCATCGCCTAAAAACATCTACTCAATCAAAGCATAAAGCTCTCTTGCTTTAAATGCTCATTTACACAACAATACAAAGCAACAACAATATAAGAAATTTAACCCACGCTTAAAATAACAAAAAATAAGTAATAAAAATAATATTAAGTTTAGTATAGATAAAAAAAAAACAACAAAAACAAAATTTAGATTATAACAAAAACAAAAAACAAACAGCAACCACCAACAAAAACAAGAAATATCCATAGCATACAACTAACAAACAACAAAAACAAAGAGAACAGCTACAAACAATGGGTGATGAACTGGAAATTCGTACCCTACGCGAGAAATTGCTCTTTTATACGACTGCCTTTTTCATACTGCTTGGTACCTTTAGCATGTTTGCTTTCCTCTTTCTGGTGCCCTTTGTCATAGAGCCGGCCTTCACGACGATATTCATGCAATTCGAGGAGGTGCCCGCCCTGTGTGAAACATCGTCAATGGTGAAACGCTATGGGGCGCGTAATTGCAGTTGGTCATCGTGCCGCGAAGGCTGTACGAGAGAGATCTTCGAATGTTCCCAGATTATGGTCAACTATAGGCTGAATTTGTACAACTACACCGATGAATTCAATTTCACCGAATACCATATTAATCTCAAGGAAGCCGAACGAGTTATTCCGCCCAAGAAACGTACAGACCGATATACACGTGCCCTTCGTGATTACGAGTATGATTTGGGCATGCATGATACCGCCATGGCCGCCATGGATGAGGATGGTGGCCTGGGTGGGGGTGGTGTTGGTGGTGGCATGACCATGGAACATCTCAACTTTGGCGATGAGGATGGTTCCAATGGTTTCCTCATAGAAGACTCTGAACCCGATCCCGATAATACCCTTATATCAGCCGATGGCAGTGATGTTTTCGAAGAAATCTCAGAGCTGAATAGAGGCCTTATGGATGGTAATGATAGCAAATACTTTTTTGTGGGAGCCCATCTCTATCCCAACGTCAAGGGTTGTGGTTATCCGCCCGTTCTCAACTGTACCATATGGGTGAAACGTTATCACAAGTTGGGCGTGAAATTCCCCTGCTACTATTCCAAAGTGGATCCTAGTGTGGTCATAAGCGATCTCGACTATTGGCAGAACACACTGAATCTGGTGTATTCGATGGCCATACCTATACCCTCCTTTATTATATCTGTGATCTATTTGACTTATGCCTATTTCAAAATCTACAATGAGGACGAAGAGACAGCCCCACTCGATAAGAATGCCGAAGACATGGATATCGACGATGAGGGTGTGGATGACAGCGATGGAGCCGCATTAGCCGACAATGTGGCGGGTAGTCAGGTGATAAATATGCATGACTCAACGACGGGGGAGAGTTGTATCGTAGACGGTGTTCTGCCCAATGGGGGACCCGGTATGACCAACTCAATATCACAGCCTGGCTCGGTAACCACACCCGGGCAATATCGTGTTCACACACCGGGTTCGGTGATGACACCGAATTCCGATATGAATTCATTTGGTCACCAACTTAAAGTCCAGATGGCCGATGAATTGTCAAGGGATTCCCTCGATAATGGTATAATATCCACTTCAAATTCAGTTCAAGGGTAAGTAAGACAACGTGTTTTTCTCTACTCAGAGAGCTTTAAATGTTTAGAAAACTCATAATGCTGGGTTCAACAACTTTTGATAGGATTCTATTCTATCGAGCGCACAACAACAAACATTAGATTTCTGAAACTGGAGACTAGTTCGTCACTAACATATATAGGTCTCAAGTGTTCATTATTTGAATCTCAATGTACATGACCTCTTAGAATCAATCACAAAATTAATTAATCCTAATAATTTTTTAATTGAAATTGTTTTAATCACGATTTCATCGGCATTTTCAATTGATTTTTAATTCAAAACTGTATATATTTTAGTCACAAATCTCAGTTAATTTTTTAATTGAGGCAAGCAATTATTTATTATAGTAATTTTTATTTATTTACAATTATTTTACCTTAAGATGAAACAATTTACCTGTAATTTTATAAGAGTTCCTACGATTTAGCACTTTCTTATAAATTTTCCGATTATATTTATAATCACGAAATTAATTGGTCCAATTCATTTTTTAATTGATGATTACAAACAAAAACAAGTATATACGGCCGTAAGTTCGGCCAGGCCGAAGCTTATGTACCCTCCACCATGGATTGCGTAGAAACTTCTACTTAAGACTGTCATCCACAATCGAATTACTTGGGTTGCGGTAACACTTGCCTATGGCAAGGTATCTTAAAACTTCCTAACATCGTCTTCTAAAATAGAAATAAAATTTTGACAAAATAAAATTTTGACAACATTTTCTATAGAAGTAAAATTTGGAAAAAATTTTCTATAGAAATAAAATTTGGAAAAAAATTTCGATAGAAATAAAATTTTGACAAAATTTTCTATAGAAATAAAATTTTTACAAAATTTTCTATAGAAATACAATTTTTACAAAATTTTCTATAGAAATAACATTTTGACAATGTTTTCCATAAAAATAAAATTTTGGTAGATTAAATCTGGCACGAGTGGCAACCATGAATATGAACCGATATGGACCAATTTTTGTGTGATTGGGGATTGGTTATATATAACTATAGACCAATTTTGGCATGGATATTAGCGGCCTTATACTAACACCACGTTGTAAATTTCAACCGGATCGGATGAATTTTGCTCCTCCAAGAGGCTCCGGAGGACAAATCTGGGAATCGATTTATATGGGGGCTATATATAATTATGGACCGATATGGACCAATTTTTGCATGGTCATTAGAGAACATATACCAACACCATGCATCGGATGAAATTTTCGTTTCTTAGAGGTTCCGCAAGCCAAATCGGGGGATCGGTTTATATGGGGGCTATATATAATTATGGACCGATGTAGACCACTTTTTGCATGGTTGTTAGAGAATATATACCAATACCATGTACCAAATTTCAGACGGATCGAATGAAATTTGCTTCTCTTAGAGGCTCCGCAAGCCAAATCGGGGGATCGGTTTATATGGGGGCTATATATAATTATGGACCGATGTAGACCAATTCTTTCATGGTTCTTAGAGACCATATACTAACACCATGTACCAAATTTCAGCCGCATCGGATGAAATTTGCTTCTCTTATAGGCTCTGCAAGCCAAATTTGGGGGTCCGTTTATATGGGGGCTATACGTAAAAGTAGACCGATATGGACCAATTTTTTGCATGGTTTTTAGAGACCATATACTAACACTATGTACCACATTTCAGCCGGATCGGATGAAATTTGCTTCTCTTAGAGCGATCGCAAGCCAAATTTGGGGGTCCGTTTGTATGGGGGCTATAGTGGACCGATATGGCCCATTTGCAATACCATCCGACCTACATCAATAACAACTATAATAATAATAACTATATATATATATATATATATATATATATATATATATATATATATATATATATATATATATATATATATATATATATATATATATATATATATATATATATATATATATATATATATATATATATATATATATATATATATATATATATATATATATATATATATATATATATATATGGGGTCTTAGTGCAATATTTCTTATGGTGGAGGGTATAAAAAAACGAAAGCTCTATTTCTGCCCCAAAATATCAAGTTAAAATTTTTCACCATATGGTTTCCTGAATAGTCTAAGTGAGCCTGAATCTTAATCGGGCTTCCACTTTAACCTAACCTTTAATTAAACAAGTGTATACCCTACACCACTTTGTAGATCTACATTTTCGATACCATATCACATCCGTTAAATGTGTTGGGGGCTATATATAAAGGTTTGTCCCAAATACATACATTTAAATATCACTCAATCTGGACAGAATTTGACAGACTTCTACAAAATCTATAGACTCAAAATTTAAGTCGGCTAATGCACTAGGGTGGACCACAATGTTAGTAAAAAATATGGGAAACATTTAAATCTGAAGCAATTTTAAGGAAACTTCGCAAAAGTTTATTTATGATTTATCGCTCGATATATATGTATTAGAAGTTTGGGAAAATTAGAGTCATTTTTAAAACTTTTCGACTAAGCAGTGGCGAATTTACAAGGAAAATGTTGGTATTTTGACCATTTTTGTCGAAATCAAAAACACATATATATGGGAGCTCTATCTAAATCTGAACCGATTTCAACCGAATTTGGCACGCATAGCTACAATGCTAATTCTACTCCCTGTGCTAAATTTCAACTAAATCGGAGCAAAAAATTGGCCTCTGTGGTCATATGAGTGTAAATCGTGCGAAAGCTATATATGGGAGATATATCTAAATCTGAACCGATTTCAACCAAATTTGGCATGCATAGCTACAATGCTAATTCTACTCCCTGTGCAAAATTTCAACTAAATCGGAGCAAACATTGGCCTCTGGGGTCATATGAGTGTAAATCGGGCAAACGATATATATGGGAGCTATATCTAAATCTGAACCGATTTCAATCAAATTTGGCACACTTAACTATACTACTAATTGTACTCCTAGTGCATAGCTACGCATAGCTACAATGCTAATTCTACTCCCTGTGCAAAATTTCAACCAAATTGGTGTAAAACTCTGGCTTCTGGGACCGTATTAGTCCTTATGGGGCGGGGCGAAAGATATATATGGGAGCTATATCTAAATCTGAACCGATTTCAATAAAATTTGGCACACTTGACTATAGTGTTCATTGTTCTTCTTGTGCAAAATTTTAAGCAAATTAGGGTAAAACTCTGGCTTCTGGGGCCATATAAGTCCATATCGGGCGAAATATATATATGGGAGCTATATCTAAATCTGAACCGATTTCTTCCAAAATCAATAGGGATCTATGCTGAGCCAAAACACATACTTGTGCCCAATTTGAAGTCGATTGGACTAAAACTGCGACCTAGACTTTGATTACAAAAATGTGTTCACGGACAGACGGACGTGGCTATATCGACTCGCCAAAGATACCATGTGTCTATCTCGTCTCCTTCTGGGTGCTGCAAACATATGCACTAACTTATAATACCCTGTTCCACAGTGTGGCGCAGGGTATAAAAACAAAATCGGAACATATACACTCATATAAAAAAGTCTGTTAAAAACAGCAGTCGATGTCTGCTGTTATATTTTTGTACTTCAGGGCCTAATGAACAACAATTTATAAAATTTTTAGGTTATAAAATTTCCCCCAAAGCATATTTAAGAATCAAAAGTAGTTTTTGGTATATTTTTGCTCTGTAATATACTTACAAGCTCCTAAATACGATCAGCCAACATTTTGTTTGCTGTTATGCCTCAATTCGATAAATATTCAGATTTTTGGTCAAATACTATAGATATTCATAAAATATTGTGTTAGGATAGCTCCTATGTTGACATTTTGCCAAAATAAAACATGTTTTAGTGTAATCGAGCTTAAAAAATAGCAGGAAATGTTTGCTATTTCAGCAAACAGTGACTGCTGTCCCTTTTTCAGCAGACTTTCTGCTGTTTTAGCAGACTTTTCTGCTGTCCCTACTAACAAATTTCTTTGGCTGTAAGCTTCCTAGGTATACCTAAGCATTTCAGCAAAAGTCCGTTTTTTTCAGGCTCACTTAGACTATTCAGTCCATTGTGATACCACAGTAGTGAGAAGGTCTTGTCACGAGTGCTGCCCGATTCC
Organism: Haematobia irritans; assembly: GCF_050003625.1. Classification (NCBI taxonomy): domain Eukaryota; kingdom Metazoa; phylum Arthropoda; class Insecta; order Diptera; family Muscidae; genus Haematobia; species Haematobia irritans. The sequence goes on from NC_134400.1 coordinate 174,849,922, forward strand.
ATGTTTAGCTCAATGACAAGGAATGTCATTGCCGAATCCGAACGGCGTTTCGGATTACACCACATAGAAAAGCTTGGGAACACTCAGAAATATTACTAACATTACTGATAGATACTAATGTTCAGTTTCGAAAAAGTCGGAGAAGTGGGATGTCCGTCTCGCCGCACATACATATATCGAAAAATGTAGAAGCGATTTTTATCTAGAGAAGACTCGCAAACTTCTCTAAAAAAAGATAACTTTATTTCAATGTTCGAAAAGCCAAACAAGAGGGTCAAATATGAAAAAATCAGATAAGATAAAAAATCGGGCAAAGGACATGTCCATCTCTTCGCACTTATATTGAAAAATATAGAAGTAGATTTTTTCTAGAGAAGATCCCCAAACTTCACCGAAAATTTCAAGTGAATTGGAGAAATAGAGCCTAATTTTCAAAAAAAGTTGGCAAAGGTGGTCCCCTTTCTTGTCCAAATATAAGAAAAATCAGATGCCTCATATTAATTTCGAATTTTTATTTGATGAAAATGTTTGTTTCGATAGTTAATTTTTTAATTAAAATCATAAAACTTCTCTATTATTTTTGTTACTGACTTTATTTTTTAATTTTATTGAAACGGTTGTGCCAGTTGATTTTTAATTAATTACGTTTTCAACTACAATCATTGTGTTTTTAATTTGAAATATTTTTCAAAAAAGTATAATTTTTATGAAAACTAAAAAATCACAATATATCTTACCAAAAGTTGTTCAACCTTTGTAAATTTTTCGCCCAGAATTTAAGAGCACTAATGTATCACATTACTCCTTATTGCTAAGTTTCTTGATAATTTTCCAGATATTTTTTTCTATACAATTAAGTCCTCAGAATCTGAAAATTATTAATTTTACACGCATCCCATCACCATTTCACATTCTCGAATCTTCATCATCCCCATCTAAAATTCAGAGAGTCATTTATAAACCCAATAAACAATTTTGATTACATTAGGCTATCATCACTTACCTAAAAGACAGAAGAAATTTTCCCGTAGATGCAGTAGAAAAATCCCATTCAGAATCACAGTGCTTATTTGTAAATAAGGGAAATGTTTGTAGAACCAACTTAAAAAACCCGCACACACTAAATCCTTTAATAACTTTTCAATTTTTCCTATAGAAAAGTTCTATTAAATTAAACCAAAATTCCAGAATCTGAGAATTTTCTTGTAAGAAAAAATTTAAGTTCGATTTCAAATAAAGAATAAGAAGAAGTTTTCGTAAGAAAAAATATATTTTCTGCATCGAAAAAATATCGTTCGTAAATTATATACGTTTCTAAATGAAATAAAGACCATCACACTTATTTAAATTTTCCAGAAATGAATGAAAAACTCCTAATGATAAATTTTATAAATTGAAGTATAAAAGTTATATTCGGCGTTGCCAATTTGGCTCTTCCCTGCTAGATCTGGTATTTTAGTGAAGAAAAAAATCATTTCATGGTCTTTTAACGGTATTTATTCTCGACATGCTTCTGTTGAAGTATGGACATAACTGAGATTTTATCTAAACATTTCTGCCACAATAAGGTTTTCGACATATTTAAAATAATAATATTAATCAAATAAAAATAATAAATAATAAATAATCATTTCCACCGTGATTTTTACTACAAAAAGTAGTTAGTGTTTTTTCTGTTTTTATATCCTCCTCCACCATAGGATGGGGGGTATATTAACTTTGTCATGCCGTTTGTAACATATCGAAATATTGCTCTAAGATCCCACAAAGTATATATATTCTGGGTCGTGGTGAAATTCTGAGTCGATCTAAGCATGTCCGTCCGTCCGTCTGTTGAAATCATGCTAACTTCCGAATGAAACAAGCTATCGACTTGAAACTTGGCACAAATAGTTTTTAATTGATGTAGGTCAAATGGTATTGCAAATGGGCCATATCGGACCACTTTTACATATAGCCCTCATATAAACCGACCCTCAGATTTGGCTTGCAAAGCCTCTTGGAGGAACAAAATTCATCCGATCCGGTTGAATTTGGTACGTGGTGTTAGTATATGGTCTCTAACAATCATGCAAAAATTGGTCCATATCGGTCCATAATTATATATAGCCCCCATATAAACCAACCCAAAGATTTGACCTCCGAAGCATCTTGGAGGAACAAAATTCGTACGATCCGGTCGAATTTGGTACGTGGTGTTAGTATATGGTCTCTAATAATCATGCAAAAATTGGTCCATATCGGTCCATAATTATATATAGCCCCCATATAAACCAACCCCAAGATTTGACCTCCGAAGCATCTTGGAGGAGCAAATACACTCGATCCGGTTGAAATTTGGTACGTGCTGTTAGTATTTGGTCTCTAACAACCATGCAAACATTGGTCCATATCGGTCCATAATTATATATAGTCCCCATATAAACCCATCCCCAGATTTGGTCGCCGGAGCCTTTTGGAGGAGCAAAATTCATCCGATCTGGTTGATATTTGGTACGAAGTGTTAGCATATGGTCTCTAACAACCATGCAAACATTGGTCCATATCGGTCCATAATTATATATAGGCCCCATATAAACCAACCGCAAGATTTGACCTCCGAAGCATCTTGGAGGAGCAAAATTCACCTGACCCGATTGAAATTTGGTACGAAGTGTTAGCATATGGTCTCTAACAACCATGTAACAATTGGTCCACATCGGTCCATAATTATAAATAGCCCCCATATAAACCGATCCCCAGATTTGACCTCCGGAACCTCTTGGAGGAGCAAACTTCATCCCATTCGGTTGAAATTTGGTACCTAGTGTTAGCATATAGTCTCTAACAACCATGCCAAAATTGGTCCATATCAGTTCATAATTATATATAGCCCCCATATAAACCATTTCCCAGATTTGACTTCCGGAGCCTCTTGGAGGAGCAAAATTCATCCGATCCGGTTGAAATTTGGAACGTGGTTTTAGTATATGGCCGCTAACAACCATGCCAATATTGGTCCATATCGGTTAATAGTTGTATATAGCCGATCCCCAATCACACAAAAAATGGTCCATATCGGTTCATAATCATGGTTGCCATTCGAGCCAAAAATAATCTACCAACATTTTATGGTTCTGTCTACGAAATTTTTATGGTACTGTTCATTTCCTCTGTTGGTTAAGCTACTCTTGTAGTTTAGTCAACGCAATGGTTTTTAAGCTGAGATAAAAACAACAAATATGATTGAAGTACAAACCAATAAAACAAAATTTTATTTTTATAGAAAATTTTGTCAATATTTTATTTCTATAGAAAATTTTGTCAAAATTTTATTTCTATAGAAAATTTTGTCAAAATTGTATTTCTATAGAAAATTTTGTCATAAATTTATTTCTATAGAAAATTTTGTCAAAATTTTATTTCTATAGAAAATTATGTCAAAATTTTATTTCTATAGAAAATTTTGTCAAAATTGTATTTCTATAGAAAATTTTGTCATAAATTTATTTCTATAGAAAATTTTGTCAAAATTTTATTTCCATAGAAAATTTTGTCAAAATTTTATTTCTATAGAAAAGTTTGTCAAAATTTTATTTCTATAGAAAATTTTGTCAAAATTTTATTTCTATAGAAAATTTTATCAAAATTTTATTTCTATAGAAAAGTTTGTCAAAATTTTATTTCTATAGAAAATTTTGTCAAAATTTTATTATAATTTTATTTCTATAGAAAATTTTTTTCAAAATTTTATTATAATTTTATTTCTATAGAAAATTTTTTCAAAATTTTATTCTATAGAAATTTTTGTCAAAATTTTATTTCTATAGAAATTTTTTTCAAAATTTTATTTCTATAGAAAATTTTGTCAAAATTTTATTTCCGTAGAAAATTTTGTTAAACTGAGTAATGTACGTATTTAATCGGCCTTTTTATACCCTGCGCCACACTGTGGAACAGGGTATTATAAGTTAGTGCATATGTTTGCAACACCCAGAAAGAGACGAGATAGACACATGGTGTCTGGCAAAAATGCTCAGGGTGGGCTCTTGAGTCGATATAGCGATGTCCGTCTGTCCGTCTGTCCGTGAACACATTTTTGTAATCAAAGTATAGGTCGCAGTTTTAGTCCAATCCACTTCAAATTTGGCACAAGTATGTATTTTGGCTCAAAATAGACCCCTATTGATTTTGGAAGAAATCGGTTCAGATTTAGATATAGCTCCCATATATATCTTTCGCTCAATATGGATTAATACGGTCCCAGAAGCCAGATTTTTACCCCAATTTGGTTGAAATTTTGCACAAGGAGTACAATTAATAGTGTAGTCAAATGTGCCAAATTTTATTGATATCGGTTCAGATTTAGATATAGCTCCCATATATTCGTTCGCCCGATTTACTCTCATATGACCACAGTGGCCAATCTTTTACTCCGATTTAATTGAAATTTTGCACAGGGAGTAGAATTAGCATTGTAGCTATGCGTGCCAAATTTGGTTGAAATTGGTTGAGATTTAGATATATCTCCCATATATAGCTTTCGCCCGATTTACACTCATATGACCACAGAGGCCAATTTTTAACTCCGATTTAGTTGAAATTTTGCACAGGGAGTAGAATTAGCATTGTAGCTATGCGTGCCAAATTTGGTTGAAATCGGTTCAGATTTAGATATAGCTCCCATATATATGTTTTTCTGATTTCAACAAAAATTGTCAAAATACCAACATTTTCCTTGTAAAATCGCCACTGCTTAGTAGAAAAGTTGTAAAAATGACTCCAATTTTCCTAAACTTCTAATACATATATATCGAGCGATAAATCATAAATAAACTTTTGCGAAGTTTCCTTAAAATTGCTTCAGATTTAAATGTTTCATATATTTTTTTACTAACATTGAGCTCCACCCTAGTGCATTAGCCGACTTAAATTTTGAGTCTATAGATTTTGTAGAAGTCTATCAAATTCTGTCCAAATCGAGTGATATTTAAATGTATGTATTTGGGACAAACCTTTATATATAGCCCGCAACACATTTGACGGATGTGATATGGTATCGAAAATTTAGATCTACAAAGTGGTGCAGGATATAATATAGTCGGCCCCGCCCGACTTTAGACTTTCCTTACTTGTTTTTTACTAACATTGTGTTCCACCCTAGTGCATTACCCGACTTAAGTTTTGAGTCTATTCATTTTGTAGAAGTCTATCAAATTCTGTCCAGATCGAGTGATATTTACATGTATGTAATTGGGACAAACCTTTATATATAGCCCCCAACACATTTGACGGATGTGATATGGTATCGAAAATTTAGATCTACAAAGTGGTGCAGGATATAATATAGTCGGTCCCGCCCGACTTTAGGCTTTCCTTACTTGTTTTAGTTTAATATATACCACGTATGGACTAACTTACAATATAGAAGACGGTGTTAGGAAGTTTTAAGATACCTTGCCATCGGCAAGTGTTACCTCAACCCAAGTAATTCGATTGTGGATGACAGCCTTTAGTAGAAGTTTCTACGCAATCCATGGTGGAGGGTACATACGAACTTACGGCTGTATATACTTGTTTTTTCTCTTTTGTGCGAAAAATGTAGCGGTTTTTATAGAAACAATCTGGCAACGCCAATTTTCGGGCTGTTTTTCCATAAAAATCCCCAATTAACAAAAACAACATTTTATGAAAAAAAAATTAAAATAAAAAATGGAACAGTATACAGTACACTGCCAGCAAAATATAAAGTAACCACAGTATAACATTTGAATTCCATCACGAAGAACTTTTTTTCTGAATGCAATATATCAAAATGCTTTTGTAATAAAATGAATTGTCACTGGAATAAATCTGTCAGCTGTTAGACGAGCGGTTTAGTAATGATATCAACAAGAAGTTAGTTGCAAAACATACTACAGCCACACTAAGGCACTGCAAAAGCATCATCAGTGATATATTGCATGAACTTCATATCAGATTAAAATACTAATCATTGGGATTTTTCATTCATTCCTGGTGACTTCAATTAGCTCGTTTTAAATTTGACGAACTAATCTGCTATTAGGCATTTGTCATGAATTACGAATCGGTTTTTTTCAGCAGAATTTGAAGAGAATGCACTGGAAATATAAATATCCTCAGAATCTGATTGACTTTTCTTATAGCATTTTAATGCTCAAGTTTGTAAACACAACGAATGCGATGGGCGGTAGGCGAATACATTGTTTGCGTGTGGCCAATTTAAACCTTATACTAGAGTTGTTTTTAGTAATGGATACCTAAGCCGTAAAAAAGAAAACTGAGTACTCATTTATCCAGGACATTTCCAAAAATGTGCAACACTGGCATCAGCTGTTTCAGAACATTCGCAGAAAACAAGCGAAATCTTACATTTTTTTATGTATAAAATAATAAATATTTATTAGATCGGTTATCTTTGACACTTTACCACTTTTAGTTTTGTGTTATTCGACAAATTAATCACAACAAAACTGCTGTTGTGATGGTGCTTTGACTTCATTTTTTCAACCTGCAACCTACAAAATGCTATTTCAGCGGATAGAAAAGAATTCAAAGGAGCAAATAGGGCAACGCAGTACTCTCGTTTGTCGGCAGTTCTGAAAATGCCCGCAATTTGCCTCTATGCGTGGAACAATTCTTACAACAGAATTCGAAGCCTATTCGCAATTTTTCCTTTTTTTTTTAGAAAAGAACCTAAACAGTTCATTTTCCTGGCAAAATGCAAAAAAGTGCACATTTTTTATAAGAAAAGAAAACACCATTAGATAGCTCATACAAATGTTGCATCGAGTACTAAAAGAAAACATACCTATTAATTCATGGACGGCACATGGGACCGTGTTGCCTTTGATTCAGATTTTTTTGTTGACCCAGGGATATTGTTTTTACTTGATGCGTGACCAATTATGTTTTCGCGACGAAAAATTTCAATATTTTTATTATTTGAAATTTCAATATTGAATGAATTTTCTATATTCAGCATTGGAGTCGAGTAAGAACTTGTAATAGCTTATTATTTATTGAGTTAGAGCCTGTTCAAAACCGAAACTCTTTACTATGGTGAGATACAAATTTACTATGGTGAGAAAATATTGCTAGTTTGCTGTAATAATTTCTTTAAAAACAATAAAACTACTTTTTATTTGTTTTGAGACAATCAAAACATGTCAATCTATGTGATGTCGTAAATGTCAAGAATTTTCAACAAATTTCTTACTAGGTGAAATTTAACTCACCCCGATTTACCTCAAATTTTTATCGATGCTAGAGTAAAAAGTTTCGGTTCGAACATGTTCTTATTTTAAGACAAAAGAATTTCCACGTAACCGGGCAGGAGCAATGTCATGAAATGAAGGTTAAAAAATTTACTAAGCAATGGCAACACTATCCCATTTTCCGCCAACGAATTGGAATAGATTTTAACGCCTTCACGGTATTCCGTTTCGATGTTTGGACTTCACATAAGATATACACATAAAAATGTGTTCGCCTATCGCCCATGGCTATGGTTATATTTACACACTGATACTTCGGCCCAATCGAAAAGGTATTCAGACTCTGAAACAGGAAAAAGGATTGAAATGAGATAAGACATTAAATACTGGGACATAGGTCCACAAGAGTCCTAGGTCCACGATGACCCATAAAATATTTATATTTATTTTTTTTATCTGCCCTAGTATTCTAGATCACCCTACCTGATACAAATGTGTAACTCTGTTTCTCAAACTATTTTAGCGTTAGAAGATGCTCTTAGTCTACAATGCCCTGGGGGTCATCTCCAATGGAGGATACGACCTTCTCCATACCTAGCCACCACTACCAAAACCAAAACCACAATCATCACCAAAACCACAACCACAACCGCCACTAAAACCACCCTTTCACCTATGTTGTCTTCTGAGATCTATAATCTATTAACTTTCACACCCACACACTGTTCGTACATGTATTCGTAAAATATAAGCTTGTATTTTTGTACAGTAAACTGTAACCAAAACTATGTTATGCCACGTTTGCCCACACTCTTACAGCACGCCCCTGGCAAGAGAGCCATCAATCAATGAGAGTCTTTTGTCTTACAGGAATCTGAGCAAAACAATGACGACGAGTATCTCCACACCGCCTGGACCTGTGGCAGCCGTATAAAATAGAGAGAGACCACGGGCGCATACAAAGAAGCCTATGTTGGGGTCGTTGAGCCACAAAGACGGCGTCGGCGACAGCGATAACGACGACTGGAGTTGTAAAAATATTATTCAAAATAATAATGATGGTATGCATACATCAGCAGCAGAAACAGCAGCAGCATCTGTAGCAGAGGTAGCAAACAATTGTTTTTGGAACAAAATCCGTAAATGGATTAAAAAGATTAAAATAAAATTTTGGTTAAAAAAGAAACCCAAATACTCTAGAATAGTGCAAGAAATGCAATAAATCCAAACAAAAAAAAAAAATTGTCGAATTCCAAAACCCCAAGCCACTCCAAAGAAAGCAAATTACTAAATAAATGATAAAAATAAATATTTGAAAGACCTTTTTGTTTATGGAAATCTCAAATTTCAAAGGAAACTGTTTTATACACAGAATTTTTTTTTACGAAAAATTTTCTAATTAACGTTTTAATTGAGTTTTAAAAAATATTCAATTAAAAATTTAATTGATTCAACAAATTTTTTAATTGAAACAAAAATTTATAGTATCAATTAAGTTTTTAATTGATACATACTATCATTTCTGTGATTGAAGACATTTCAATTAAAAAATTAATTGGATCAATTAATTTCGTGATTGAATTAGATTTTTTTGTGTGTAGGAAAAAATTAACTACCTCGTGCGAAAATTGAACAAATTTATATTGGGGTTTTTTGAGATTTCCATAAGGCGACAAGCATATTTATGTTTGTCGAGGAAACAATATTTTTGCGACAAAAATATTCCATGTTCGCCGTCCAAAAATAATATTATGCTCTTAAAACCTATTTGAGGTCATCACATTTTCCCAGTGTAAACATTAGCTAAAAGTACAGAAAAAAAATATTGGCGCCAAGTCATGACCACCATGTCGTACTTCATTCTTACTGTTTTTTTTTTAGAATTGTACGAAAATGATTTAGTTTGATTTTTCATACCCATGTTTAGTTAAAAAATATATTTGAGACATATTTGGAATAAAAGAAATTTCATTGGGCTGTGCAAAATTTCTTAATAACTTATAAAAATAACATTAAGCACAATAAATTGTTTTCGTCCCAAAAATAAGTTAATTTTCTTATCAGCTTAACTACACTAATAGAAAAAGTTTCGTTATATTAACGAAATGTGTCGTTAAAAGTCAGCCAATAAAACAAATTCGTTAATACAACGGAATTTTTCGTTACTGTAACGAATTTTCTGTTAATCAACGTAACGTTTCGTACTATTAACGAATATTTTCATTGTATTAATGTTTCGTTATATCAATGAAAATTTTTCATTGACTGAATTTTGATGAAATTTTCTTTGTGTGTATGGACTTTTTTCTGTGTATATAGTGACAAACGAAGATTTTACAAATTTACATGGCGAAACAGTTTAGTAACGTTTCTTATTATTAACGAATATTTTTGTTCTTTTAACGAACATAAATGAATCATTAAAATAATAGGTCTGTTCGCGTACTTTTTTGTAACTATATCTACCTATTATTCCATATTTATATCTACCCAAAATACGCATGGCGTAGCGAGTATGTGTACTGATGTGCATGCTACTCATATAAAGCACAAATTTGAATTTTGTATTTTCGCGGTTTTGGTAGCAATTTTTGAATTTATAATAAGAAATAAGTAATTATTGCATTCACAATATATCCGAATATGGGTAAGTACTGAGATATACTCTCTCATGAGTACCCCATTTCATTCTCTGGTACTCACCAGCAGTGTTGCCAGTATTTTTCTGGCTCTTGTCCCCAAATTATGATTCGTCCCCAAAATGTTGACCTTATTTATGGAAAAAAATAAATCAATAGGTAGAAAATCAGTAATAATTTAAAAATTGAAAAATGAAAATCAAATGAAAATGTGTTGTCTGTCATCATGTATTTATGAATGAAAATTTACTTCTAAATATAAAATTGGCTAATCAATATGAAGGTAAATATCATCAACATTTCTGATGCAGTGAAACTTGCACTGTCTGAAAACCAAAAGTGGTCAATTGTCGTGAGACGTCTAATGTAGTAATAAATAAAAATTGAGCTCTCATAATTGGACACCTCCCAAATGTGGGTGTCCACATGTGAGAGGTTTCACTGTCTATTTTCCAAATCAGTGATGAACCCTGATTAGGGGGGAACATTTAGGTTCGATTCCCCATGAAATGATTTTACAATTGTAGAAATATGTCTTAGACAAGCTGAGTAAAATTATAAATTAGGTTGGCTGATAAGTCCCCGGTCTAACATAGAAAAACACATTTTTTTTTGTCAAAATTCGTTTTTTATTATTCAACATAGTTGCCTTCAACGATTATAACGACCTTCCAATTTTTTGATACCATTTTGGTAGTACTCCTTCGGTTTTGCCTCAAAATAGGCCTCAGTTTCGGCGATCACCTCTTCATTGCAGCCAAATTTTTTCCCTGCGAGCATCCTTTTGAGGTCTGAGAACAAGAAAAAGTCGCTGGGGGCCAGATCTGGAGAATACGGTGGGTGGGAAAGCAATTCGAAGCCCAATTCATGAATTCATGCCATCGTTCTCAATGACTTGTGGCACGGTGCGTTGTCTTGGTGGAACAACACTTTTTTCTTCTTCATATGGGGCCGTTTTGCCGCCATTTCGACCTTTAAACGCTCCAATAACGCCATATAATAGTCAATGTTGATAATCGATAATCAAGATAATCGATAAAAATTATTCCATGCGCATCCAAAAAAACAGAGGCCATTACTTTGTCAGCGGACTTTTGAGTCTTTCCACGCTTCGGTGACGGTTCACCGGTCGCTGTCCACTCAGCCGACTGTCGATTGGACTCAGGAGTGTAGTGTTGGAGCCATGTTTCATTCATTGTCACATATCGACGGAAAAACTCGGGTGTATTGCGAGTTAACAGCTGCAAACACCACTCAGAATCATCAACACGTTGTTGTTTTTGGTCAAATGTGAGCTCGCGCGTCATCCCATTTTGCACATATCCGCATATCCAAATATTGATGAATGATATGACCAACACGTTCCTTGGATATCTTTAAGGCCTCTGCTATCTCGATCAACTTCATTTTACGGTCATTCAAAATCATTTTTTTTGATGTTTTCGTCGGTAACCACCTCTTTCGGGCGTCCAATGCGTTCACCGTCATCCGTGCTCTTTTCACCACGCTTGAATTTTGCATACCAATCAATTATTGTTGATTTCCCTGGGGCAGAGTCCGGAAACTCATTATCAAGCCAAGTTATTGCTTCCACCGTATTTTTTCCCTTCGGAAAACAGTATTTTATCAAAACACGAAATTCATTTTTTTCCATTTTTTTTTTCACAATAACAAAAGTTGCTTCACAAAAGACGCTCTACCTCACAAACTAATTGACTTACAGGCGTCAAATTTTGACACGAATCATTTGAAGGTTGGTACTATATAAAAATAATATGCATTTAATACTAGCGACGCTATCTATGTGTCAGACCGAGGACTTATCAGCCAACCTGTTATGTATTCGTTTCTAGTCCAAATGCCTTTTCAACATTTTGTATGCAGTTAAATAAAGAGGAGCAAAGTTTTTAAATTTCGGCGATTCGATGTGGATTTGGAAGGCTTCTGATCCAAATTGCCGGTAAACATTACCACACAATTTCTCATATTCGAAATGAACGCTCTCGTTCGATTAAAACGTCAAAAACAGCTGATTTTTTTCTTTATAAATTCTGTTGTTTTGGGAAATTCTAGACCAACGAAAGAATTCTTTACATAATGAGAAATTGGTGTTAAATATTTTCGTTTATTCTGTTAAAAAAATATGTATATTTTTACCTTGGGCCATTTCAAAAATTTTCTAAAGTTAGTAAAAAGTTTCGAAAAACCATAAGCAAAAGGCAAATAAAAATGAAATTCCTCTTATTGAAAACCCAATAGTAATAAATCAAAAAAAAGTAAATAAAGAAGTAATTATGTTTATATGGCTTTAAGCAATGGAGCGAGCATGCGTGGAGTGTTACATAAATACCTCCATATAAATATAAAACAACAAATGTAAAAACATCAATTAATTTATAGATTAGATTGTAAAAAAATAATAATTAACGAACTATATATAGTAATAAATTTGAAATAACCTTAACAATTTACAAAAATATTTTGAATATCCCAAAAAAAAAAAAATCCAGTCAAACGAAAAAATGCAGCAAAAATATGTCATTGTATTGTCCCCAAACTTTTTTTATTGTTTACATGATAATTTATTTATTACATTTTAAGAGCTCGGTTACGTATCACAACTTATATATACTTTCTTTTTAATTTTGAACAATTGTTTGTAACTAATTATCAAATGAAACGGGGAAAATTAATAAACGAAAAACCCCGTGTCCCCAAACTTCGTTCTAAGTTCGACATGTCATAGTGATGTCCCCAAACTTCGATCGATTTTCATGGTGTTATCACCAAATTCCATTCAGTGAATTTGCTTGATATTTAACAAAGCGCCGTTGTTTAAACTTCACGAATGCCCACCTTCATCCATCATGCAAATCTCATATTTGGAGAGAACAAAGGTTATAGATTTCTACACAGATGGTTCATCGGTGCTGTTTGACACCGAACATTCATGATTCCCCAGACGATTTATAAATAAATTAAATATTTAAAAAATTCATATTTGCATAAAAATTTGCTACCAAACGCACGAAAATGGAAATTTAACAGGAAAATAGAAATTTAGGACAGGACCCTTTACGATCGTCACAAAAGCAAAAAGCTGCAAAATTAAGGTTTTGAACCGACTCTTTACAAAAAACAAAACCAAAACGAAATGTCAGAAAACTTATATTTTTCGCGGTGAAATATAAATATAAAGAAATATAAAATAGCCCAATGGCTAGGAGAAACAGATCAAATATTCATTATTTTTCAGCAAAATTTAGTATTTTTATAGGGTTAAGATTTCTTATTATATTATTTAAAAAACAAATCCAAAATATCTTTGTAAATTGTTGAGTTTATACCTTCTTCATTCTAATTTTTTCATAACTCAATATCTATGCTTTTGTTCACTTAAATAAACCAAAACAATTTAGCTAGCTAAACAAGATTTCTAAAATACAAAACTCAACCTAACTAAAATAAAATAGATAAGAAAAACAAAACTCCTACATAAATAAACAATTAAAAAAGCTATGATTTATTACTCAGTTTTTTTTTCCTACACCAAAAAATCTAAACATATGTTTTTCCAATGGACTATGATAGTTCACTTATGATACTAAAAACAAAAAAAAAGAAGAGAAAAATAAGCCCTACAAAATAGCTATTAAATAAACTAAAACACACAAAAAAAGATATTCTAAAATTTGAACAAAAACTAACAAAAATTGTAAAAAAAATATATTTACTTCGATTGGTACAAAAAATTAACGAAACAGACAAAAAATTAAAATATTAAAAAAAAAATCAATTGTATTTATACCTACTCTTATATACATATTTTTTTATTCATTTTCAGCTCTTAGAAATGATAATAAACAGCAATTAATAAAAAGATTAAAAGGCAACAAGAACAACAACAAAATAATTATTTATATAAAGAAAAATGTTTAAAGCCCAAACCTTAGCATTATTATTATTACAAAATGAAATTATTAATTAAAACTATTTAAGTTAAGCTAACCACAATTCAATAGACGATGAAACATGAAGCGATGATAATTCAATACATATACACTATTGAGTAATAAATAAATATTATTACCAATAGATACAACTGAAGATTATTAATAAACAACAACAAATAAATCTTATAAAATTAAATGCGTACTGCAAACTCACAGCTTTAAATAATTGTAATTAAGTCATAAAAATGAAATGGAAAAGTAAAAAAAAATAATAATATAAACAATTTACAAAAAAAAAGAATATTCCCATTTGATTATAATTTTATATATCTATGAATGATTAAAACAAAAACTCCTTTAATTTATGCAGATGTCACTTCTTTTATATTTTGGAAAGACTTAACAATCAGATTTAACCATAATTTCTATAAAGCTCCATTAGTGCTACATTTACTAATGGAATTTTAAATCGTACTATTGGCATTATAGTGATCATGCCTATTTATTTCATATGCCAGCTAACTGCCGAAAATTTTTTAATTAAAATTAAGCGGAGAGAAGATATTTGCAATTTACTTTCTGCTAACTGACAGTTGTGATAAAGGACTGGTTATGCCTTTACGTCACGTTGCCGTGACGTAACGGTACACAGAAAAAAATTTCACGAAAATTTTTCCAATTAAAATTTTAATTGAGTTTTAAAAAATATTCAATTAAAAATTTAATTGAATCAACAAATTTTTTAATTGAAACAAAAATCAATCACAAAAATTAATAGTATCAATTAATTTTTTAATTGGATCAATTAATTTTTAATTGACCGTCAATTAATTTTTTTAATTGATACTATCATTTCTGTGATTGAAGACATTCCAATTAAAAAATTAATTGGATCAATTAATTTCGTGATTGAATCAGAAATTTTTTTGTGTGTAATGTATGATTTTTTATGTGATCGTTAAACTTGTAAACAAACTAACAAGAAGAGGTGGAAAAAAAGTTGATTTTGTTTTTTATATTCAAAATGAATGAATAAAAGTTTTTTTGTATATTTATAATGTATTCTAACCGAAAATAACACGATTTTAATTTTTTAATAAAATATATTTTCAACATTTTCTTCTTCTTTTAATCGATGATAATTGTTTTTTGATCAGCTGATACGAAAACGAGACGTACATTTTTTAATCTTACGTAGCCGACCCATTTTGATCGGCGCCGGCTGACACTAAATATTTGCCTCCGGTGGCGGCTTGACGGCTCAGCCGATATAAAATTGTCTATTCGGCGACGCACAATTATCCATTATAAAATTGATTTGAAGTTTTCCGAACTGTAATGAGATTAGTTGTACAACCAATCTTGGAATCAAATTTACATTTCACTCAAATTTTCTGAGCTAATTTTTTGTACAACTATTATAGCAACTTGATACTAATTGATTGTAGTTGGAAAGTCTATAATTTTGGCAAAAAAAATGTAACAATTATTAATAAAGTTTTCTGATAAGGTGGGTATTAAGTTCGAGTTTAGCCGCTAAAATCGTTATTTTTTCACGATTACTTTTCTTTAATACTCCATTTTAAGGAATACAAACTTTTTAAATATTTGCTTTGGGCTATTCCCCATCAAGTTATAATAAAATTTGCAACAAATATGTATAATTTTATGCCTTTTTTTAATAATTTAGTTTTCACTTTAGCGGTTTTAGCGGCTAAACTCGAACTTAATACCTACATTAATATTTTGATTATTTGGCGGTTAAATTTGAGTAGAGATGAGTCGACATATTTAACGGCGGCTTCATTCTCTATCAAAAACAAACAACTGATGCGCTTTACAGACTATCAGTTCTTCCGGACGACAGTGCTCGTGTCGAACATATCCCATATATTGGGAGCCACCGTGGTGCAATGGTTAGCATGCCCGCCTTGCAAACACAAGGTCGTGGGTTCGATTCCTGCTTCGACCGAACACCAAAAAGTTTTTCAGCGGTGTATTATCCCACCTCAGTAATGCTGGTGACATTTCTGAGGGTTTCAAAGCTTCTCTAAGTGGTTTCACTGCAATGTGGAACGCCGTTCGGACTCGGCTATAAAAAGGAGGTCCCTTGTCATTGAGCTTAACATGGAATCGGGCAGCACTCAGTGATAAGAGAGAAGTTCACCAATGTAGTATCACAATGGACTGAATAGTCTAATACGGTGTTCTCACCAAGCATGTTTTGGGGTTTGAAATGTTTTCCCTTTATAAGCACTTCAAAACGAGTCGTTTTCGCCATACTAAAAAACAAGTTCAAAACACAAGTTTTCCTCCAAAACACGTCAATTTTAGAATGTGAACCCACCTAATTTAGAATATACCCCGAATAACATACCTTATTCAAAATATATGTCAAAATATTGAAATAAGTTTCATAGAAAAATAAGAATAAACAAAGGCTTTTAAGAACAGGGACATGTGAAAATAACATAAAAAAAAATTTCCCTTTGCGCTCGCGGTAATTATTTGGACATAGGTTGCATATATGTGAATTTCGAGTAAATGTGAATTTCTAGTTTCCATGGTAACTGTCAAACTAAAACATCTCAACCCGGTGTAAACGGTGAAATGTTTTGGAAAAACGAATGAGGAAAACGAGTCGGTGGGTACATAGCATAAGTGAGCCTGATACATCGGGCTGCCATCTAACCTAACCTATCCCATATATTGTGCAAATTATCAGTTAAGTCCGAAGGCATAATCGATACTGCTGCATGTTTATGGGATCGATAACACATTTGCCGATTATTTAGTCATCGCCGACAAGTCGTATCGATCCGACACACTGTAAGATTCTTTACAAACACAGACTATCAGTTATTCCGTCCTGACATGCAACGGTAAGCTTACCGCTCGTTTTTGGAAGCATAGCAAGGCCTAATGGTTGAGTTACATACCATGCGTCCGTTGATTGAAGAGTTGAATTTTTCTCTTTGAAAGCAGCAGTTTTGCTAGAGTGCTTCAAACTGAAAAAAATCAACCATTCCATCAACGCACGGATTAACGCATGATATTTAATTCAGCCTTTAAGTTCAAAATACGCGGTGGAATATATTGAAGGTTAGCGGCGTGTCTTCAAATTAAAATCTATTATAATTCATTGGCGACAAATGAAATATTTTCGCCATTTTCTGTTTAACAAAATATCAAAATGACTTTCTAACAATAGGGATGGTAAAATACTTTCAAATTTTTGTTTTCTTACATTTCCATCACAGTTGATGATTTTTATAGGAACACCGAAGAGCGATGGGGATAACATCGATCCTCGAAATGCTGGCAGGATTATTTTATCAAAATAAGGCTGCCATTTTGTGCTGACATTCTATGGGAGACTCATGCTATATGTGAGTTTGTTCTAGTTACATTAACCCATAGACCTTATAATACATAGATGAGCCATGGGTGTCAAACTATGTTTGACAGTTCCGAAGTTTAGAAAAAACGAGAAAAATAAGAGCAGGCTTACAATCTCTTTCGTTTTCCTTTTTGTAGTTTGTCAATTTTACACAAAATTAGAACGTTTATGATGCAACACAGGATTTATAAATAAATTAATATATCGAAAGTTCATATTTGAACAAAAAATTGTGACCAAAACCGCGAATATACGAAATTTAATTTTGAGCAGCATTGCTCTTTACGAACAACACAAAAGCAAATGCGCGAAATTTAATGTTTGGGACTGACTCTTTACGAAAAAATCAAAACGAAATGTCAGAAAATTAATCTTTGGAACTGACACATGAGAATAGTGGATCATCTATGTATTATAAGGTCTATGCATTAACCATATATGATAAACTTACTTAGATGGTCCGTCCGTTTGACCATTTCGAACATTATTTTAGGTTAGATTAAAATGTTAAATTAAATAAATAAATTAATATATCGAAAGTTCATATTTGAACAAAATATTGTGACCAAAACCGCGATTATACGAAATTTAATTTTGAGCAGCATTGCTCTTTACGAACAACACAAAAGCAAATGCGCGAAATTTAATGTTTGGGACTGACTCTTTACGAAAAAATCAAAACGAAATGTCAGAAAATTAATCTTTGGAACTGACACATGAGAATAGTGGATCATCTATGTATTATAAGGTCTATGCATTAACCATATATGATAAACTTACTTAGATGGTCCGTCCGTTTGACCATTTCGAACATTATTTTAGGTTAGGGTAGGTACTATGTTCGGTTTTCGAGTTGAAAACCACTTCATTTTCGCGATTACTTTTCCTTAAATAATCAAAATTATAAATGAAAACAAACTTATTCCTGTAAAGTCTTGCCGAAATCTAGAGGAACAAGAAACTACGCATCAATTGAGGTAATTTGTCTGTTTTATATTGAACTGTTTTAATAAAGTAACCACGAAAATTTCAACGCGAAAGCGAACATAGTACTTACCTTTAGATTAAAATGGCATCCCGATTTATTTCAGGTTTACTTGGACTATTCAGTCCATTGTGATACCACATTAACTAAAAATACCTATTACATATAGGTACTCCTAGTTTTTTGAACGTTTTTTCTAGTTTCTTAACGTCAACAGAAGTAGGGGAAATTCCCTAAATGTAGGTTTTTCCCTAATATTTTGCCTTTTGTAGGGAGGTAGAGGCAGACTTTTCCAACTACAGCATAATGTAGAGACTTTTTCGCTCAACACAATTTTTAATAATCTTTCCGCCGCGTTTGTTTTCATTAGAAGCTGGCAAGGCTTGAGCTTAAAAAATGTGTGGCAACATTTATGTTTCTTTACAAAGTACATACCTCGGCATACCTCTTCACCAATCGAAGAAGAAAAAATAAAAATACTCTCCAGCGAAAATGGTATAAAATTTTGGAATTTTTTTGCAAGTATACTTTTCTTATTACTTCATTTATTTTCTAGAAAACTGTCTTTGGAAGCCATCAGAAAAGAACAGAAAAAAATATTTTTTTTTTTAAATGCAAAGGAGATCTGTAAAGAATTGCTCGCTGAAGTGAAGGACGATAGATAGAAGTGTGAATACACTGCTTGTGCCAAACACATTAGCTGTGGTAGATCAGCACTTGAGAAACATGGTAAATCGAAGCTTCACATAAAAAATCTTTCGCCAAAATATATAATCTATAAGTTATTTTGCGAAAAAAGTGTGATCTACTAAATTTAATGAGCAATTTTGAAGTACATCTTATGCGCTTTACAGACAGTAGGGCCGTTTTCTTTTAGCACTGGATACCCTAAGCCGTGAAGGACTAAAAGAAAACAGAGTACTCGTTTATCCAGGACATCTCCAAAAATATGCAACACTGTCATCAGTTGTTTAAAAAATCACAGAAAAGAAGTGATAAATAGTTTCTGCTACCATTATTTATGACACTGTGCCACTTTGAATTCCATGTTTTTCGATAAATGAGTCACAATAAATTGCTATTGTGAGTGAGAATCTGGCAACATCGGCGCGACTTGCACTGATGAGATGTTCTGGATAGAACACCAGTGCAACGATGTTCTGGATAGCCCATACAAATGTTGCATCCAGTGCAAAAAGAAAACAGCCCTAGTGCTCGTGTCGAATATATCCCATTGACATTGTGCACATTATAAGTTAAGTACGAAGGCATAATCGATACCGCTGCATGTTTATGGGATCGATAACACATTTACCGATTATTTAGTCATCGCCGACAAGTCGTATCGATCCGACACACTGTAGGATTCTTTACAAACACCGACATTCCGTCCGGAATAACTGATAGTCTGTAAAGCGCATTAGTATGCTCTTTGCTGAATATGAAGTAGATGCAATAGGCCAACAATAGAGACTTTGTGACTTTCAAATGACAGACTACGTAATTTACAGCCTGTTTCTGTATGTCGAACGAGCTCTATCGATCGACTGAAATGCATAGAAACAGCTGATTTTTGGTTATAAATTCAGCTGTTTGTTTCCATTTCAGTCGATCGATAGAGCCCGTTCGACATACCGAAACAGGCTCTAAAAAACTTAATTCCTCTAAGGAGCTATACTATTTTTGAGATTAATGAATTTTTATAGGATTTAATACATCTTTTTTTACAATTTTTATAATAAAGCACATATAACCACAGTTTTATTAATTTTTGTTTAAGTTTAACGAAAAATGATGTAGG
This sequence comes from Haematobia irritans, assembly GCF_050003625.1. Lineage (NCBI taxonomy): Eukaryota > Metazoa > Arthropoda > Insecta > Diptera > Muscidae > Haematobia > Haematobia irritans. The sequence continues at coordinate 174,869,917 of NC_134400.1, forward strand.
GGAAATTTTTTGTAGGGGAAAGTAGGGAACTTTTTTGGCTTTGTAGGGTAAAGAGAAAAAATTTCTCTGGTAACACTGCTTAACATTTTCCAGGCCCGGCAGTAATTTATTGGTCTTTTCTTCATTTTGTCTGTACAGAATGCGCATTTTTAAAATGCTGCCAGTAACCTAAAAAAATGTTATTATTTCAGCGGACAGAAAAGCATTCAAAGAAGCAAACAGGACAATTGCAGTACTCTCGTTTGTCGGCAGTGCTGAAAATGCCCGCATTCTTCCTCTATACGTGGAATTATTATCACAACAGAATTCAAAGCCGTTTCGCACTTTTTCCTGTTTTTTTTTTCGAAAATAAACTAAAAAGTACATTATCGGGTAAAATTCAAAAAAGTGTGCATTTTTTACAAGAAAAGAAAACAACATAAAGCTATATGCCCATAGAATTCTCTTACGCCTGAAACAAAATGCAGGACATTCATAAAAGAGAAGTTTAAATGATTCCTTTTCCTAGGCATTATGACAGCTCATGCACGCCAATAGGTTTTGCAAAACTCGCCTGTAAGGCGGCGGACATTAGAAATAAACGCAGAAAATAATGATATTTGTACGTTCTCTTTTGTGTTTGCTTTCCAAATATTCCAATATTAGCCAAATTTTGAACACTTATGATGAACCAAAAGATTTAAAAAAAAATCAAGAATTAAAAGATTGTTTTTACTCTTTAAGAAAAACGACTTGTCAGAAAAGTAGAGGAACGAACCGAATATGTAAGTTACGAATATATGACCTTACCTGTATTATCTGGCCTTGACCATTTGCTTATATACTTTTTACTAATCGCGTATGTAAATAAACAAATAAAAAACACACAGTTTATTATATTTAATTTAATTTATTTAATAATCATGATTCATTATAACATCAAAGATTTTGGTTTAAAATCAAAAATAAAAACTATTTATAAAACAAATCCATACATAAACATTTTTTTTCTAGTATCCACACCCTCTTTCTAAATCTCCTAGATTTCTTTATTGCGTTTTACATCAAAAAGAAAAGCTAAGAAATATAAAAACAAAGATATAAATAAAATTAACCATAAACTGCACCATGGGAATACATAATAAATATAATGAAAGCAACAAACTACAAAATAAATCATAGCAATAACATGACGTCGAATGCTTTAATGCAAACAAACAAACAAACAAAAAACAAATAATTCTTTTTCATTAAATCCAATAAAAAAAGAAAAAACACACTTCGATTATTGATAAATAATATTGTAACAAAAATACCAATTCAACAAACCCCAATAAAATAAAACAAATCAACAACAATAAGAAAAATGCTAATAGAATTGAAAAATTAATAAATCAAATAAAAAACTAATACATTTTAAACAATTTTTAAGTACAAAATTATTTTCCATACAAAAAGGATAACACAAAGGTAAGATACTTCTTATATCACAGTGCACCGTGACCTTAATGCGCCTTACAGACTATCAGTTATTCCGGACGACAGTGCTCGTGTCGAACATATCTCATATATTATAAATTATGTCCGAAAGCATAATCTACTGCTGCATGTTTATGGGATCGATAACACATATACCGATTATTTAGTCATCGCCGACAAGTCGTATCGATTCGACACACTGTAAAGCGGACCTTAGACGGTCGGATAAACACTCCGACAGAAGTTCGTCTATTTGTTGTGTGTTCGTTCAAGTTTTGCCCTTACACTGCACGAACAAATGTGATGACAACATGAAAAAATAAGAAGAAGCATAAACAAACAATGAAGTTGTACGAAGATTTATGGGTGAAACCATTTTTTACTGAAAAATGTAAGAAAATAATAATAAAAAAATCCTGGTATATGTGTCAAAACAATGATTCCTGAAGTAATCCACATTTAATATATTACAAATTACTTTATGAATTTCAAAATACTTGTCGCCTGGTTTCCCATTGATTGTAAGTGGAATTTTTCCACCTTTTTTGCCACAATACTGGTTTAGATTTATATATTTCTTTAATTTTCAACCAGAATTGGCGATCCATCATTAATTTCATTACAGAAATGCCTGTTTTTAATGTAAAAATAAATTTGTCTTTGATAATGTTTGTCGAACATCCCCTTACACTCAATGATTTGTACCACCCAACCAGCAAAAATCAAAGTTGTTTTGATTTTATGCCAACACGTCCCCGCGACAGCCGAACACGACCTTATACTATCGGATTTGTCGCCGCAACGTGTTGTGTCGCAGGGTTTATCCGACCGTATAAGGTGCCCTTAAGATTCCTTACAAACCCCGACATTACTTTTTTTAATTAATTAATTTAGAAATATAAAATTATTTGCAAACAATTCCTTGGATCTCTTCCATCCTATATTTGGCAAGACTTGATCAAAATATAATCGTCTTCATAAATATATTTGTACTTTTAATTTAGTGTTTTGGTGAAAAAGCTGAACATAGTACTCACCTTATAGTCTGTAAAGTGCATAAATCAGGATTGATAAAAGGGCTGTTTTCTTTTTGCACTGGATACAACATTTGTATGGGCTATCCAGAACATCGTTGCACTGGTGTTCTATCCAGAACATCTCATCAGTGCAAGTCGCGCCGGTGTTGCCAGATTGTATTTTGATAAAGTGACGCTTCTTCGATTCACAATAGCAATTAATTTGACTAATTTATCGAAAAACATGAAATTCAAAGTGGTAAAGTGTCGTAAATAATCGCAGCAGTAAATATTTATTACTATTTGAGCATTTTATACATTAAAAATGCAAGATTTCACTTCTTTTCTGTGATTGTTTTAAAACAGCTGATGACAGTGTTGCATATTTTTGGAGATGTCCTGGATAAACGATTACTCTGTTTTCTCTTATGCTATGTTCCCCCCGACTCGTTTTTCCAAAACATTTCACCGTTCACACCGGGTTGAGATGTTTTAGTTTGACAGTTACCATAGAAACTAGAAATTCACATAAAGGGTGGTTAAAATTTCAAGGGCCGATGTTGATTTTGAATAAAACACAAACTATTTAGGAAATTATTGTAATTTTATTTTATTATGATATATTGGTATTACTCAATTATGTATGGAACAAAATATCGGCCAAATGGGCGCCGCGACCTCGGTGGCACACCTTCACCCGATGGTCCAAATTTTCGATGACACTGAGGCATAATGGAGGTTCTATGCCGTTAATGTGCCGAATTATCTCATCCTTTAGCTCTTGAATTGTTGCTGGCTTATCGTCGTACACCTTTTCTTTCAAATAACCCCAAAGAAAAAAGTCCAACGATGTCAAATCACATAATCTTGGCGGCCAATTGACATCGCCATTACGTGAAATAACACGACCATTGAATTTGTTGCGCAAAAGAGCCATTGTTTCGTTAGCTGTGTGGCAAGTGGCACCGTCCTGCTGCAACCACATATATTCCACATCCATATCTTCCAATTCGGGCCATAAAAAGTTCGTTATCATCTCACGATAGCGAACACCATTCACAGTAACTGCCTGGCCGGCCTCATTTTGGAATATGTACGGCCCGATAATGCCGCCATCCCATAAACCGCACCAAACAGTCACTCTTTGTGGGTGCATTGATTTTTCGACAACAACTCTTGGATTCTCATTCGCCCAAATGCGGCAATTCTGTTTATTGACGAATCCACTGAGGTGAAAATGTGTCTCATCACTGAAGATGATTTTCTTCGAAAATTGATCATCCACTGTTGCCATTTCTTGGAACCATTTAACACGTTGTTGGATTGTGTATCTCTCCATGGTTCAAATTGAGTAAATCTGAAATAGAGAAATGTTAAATAAAATTCGGAAAAAACTTGGCGTTTAGGTGTGGTTCACATTCAACATCGGCCCTTACAATTTAACCTTATTATAGGCAAAATAGCGCTTATTGTCGTAAGGCCATTTGGTCACAATCCATGAATCAAATTTTCAGAACAAGCTCATATAGCTCTTGAAATAATTAAGTAGGTTTTCAAAATGACAATTGTTGTTCTACATGCTGTTAGTACCAGTAAAAACAGAAGAAAAATAAAAGTTTTTATCATTAGGTTTATTTCGGTAGTGAAAGGGCTAGTGGGTCCACGGGCAGACCTGTAGGCGTTGAAAGTTGGTCACCTTGGGGGTATGAAATATTGTTTTAGCTGTCAAGTCCGCTGGATAGAAATTGTAAAGCTCAAAAAAGCAAAGTTAGCGTGCGTGTGCGATTATCTTTTACTGTTCGCAAGATATAGGCCCCACAATTATTTTTTTTTTTTGTTTGCAAAATTTTGGCAATGTGGGGTCAGTATTTTGAACCTAGAAGTACTAATTAGACTCTTCGTGCAAATCTAATGGTTTTTTCTTTTCTGAAAAAAGTGCTTTGCCTTCATTTTGTCTGTACAGAATGCGCATTTTTAAAATGTTACCAGAAACCTAAAAAAATGTTATCATTTCAGCGGGCAGAAAAGAATTCAAAGAAGGAAACAGGGCAATCGCAGCACTCTCGTTTGTTGGCAGTGCTGAAAATGCCCGTAATTTGCCTCTATGCGTGGCGCTATTTTCACAACAGAATTCGAAGCCTTTTCGCACTTTTGCCTGTTTTTTTTAGAAAAGAACCTAAAGAGTACATTTTCCGGGCAAAATGTAAAAAAAGTGTGCATTTTTTACAAGAAAAGAAAACGCCATAAGTAAAACTCTGGCTTCTGAGGCCATAAAGAAGCAACACTGGATTTTGTCAGTATTTTATATGGCCCAGAAGACAAAGTTTTGTTTAGATTTGCTTGAAATTTTGCACGAGGAGTCTAATTATAGTGCAGCCAAGTGTGCAATTTTTTTGGAAATCGGTTCAGATTTAGATAGTTCCCATGTATATCTATTGTCCGATATACACTTACATGGCCACCGGAAATTAAATTTTCATTTTGTGACCACAGTTTCACTCCGATTTACTTGAAATTTTGCAGAGGTAGCATGCCGTATGTTTGGTTGAAATCGGTTCAGATTTAGATATAGCCCCCATATATATCTTACGCCCGATATGCACTTATATGGTTCCAGAAGTCAGATTTTTCTCTGATTTGCTTCAAATTATGCACAAGGAATATTTTATCCGAGTTAGTGACGTTTAGTGCAAGTTTTTGGCGCATTTGACTAAGCACGGGTCTAAATATAATACATCGCTGGAAATGTATTTGAGAGAGATTTATTCCTAGGCACGGAACAATTTTTTCAAAAATTCCATTTCTTGGGGAATTAAAAATATGGATTGAAACCTTAATAACTTTTGAACTAATTGTGATATCATAATGATTTTTATTGATTTTTGTAGGGAAAATTGTTTCAAGAAATATTGCTATACCATTCCCAAAATTGGTATAAAAAATCCCAAAAGGGGGGACATATGTTGAAAAAACGTTGTATTTTGTTATTTTATACCAGCTGTTTCTGGTAGGATGTTGAAAGCTTTTACAGTCAGTTAGTGGACACATAGGGCGGGATCGGCTTAGCAATCGGTGCTTTGCCAAATGAAAATTTTTGAAAACAATTTTTTTTTTTTTAAATTGCCGATTGTGGGCGGAGAAGAACTCATATACTACTTGGTCAAATTGGACTTTAAAAGCTTAAAACGTATGCTTATTTGGCGTTCTATAAGTAACAAGTAAACAAAAATTGGGAGAAATCTATAAAGGAATATACATATGTGCCTTTTTCCAAAAAAAAAAAAAAAATGGTAAAATTCGGTATTTTTTAAATTCTAGTTTGTGGACTTTATAACTTTTAATCTAAAGCACATAAATTCGTAGAATTTCATGTGGAATGTAATTAAGAAGAAAATTTACGAATCCACTCAAAAACGGAACTTCAAAATACTGACTCCACTTTGCCAAAATTTTGCAAAATAAAAAATTGTGGGGCCCATATCTTATGCGCTTTACAGACTATCAGTTATTCCGGATGCCTTCGGGCTTATAATGTGCACAATATATGGGATATGTTCGAAACGAGCACTGTCGTCCGGAATAACTGATAGTCTGTAAAGCGCATTAACAGGTTGGCTGATAAGTCCCCGGTCTGACACATAGATGGCGTCGCTAGTATTAAATGCATATTATTTTTATATAGTACCAACCTTCAAATGATTCGTGTCAACATTTGACGCAGTGATGCCATGCGTAGGGAAAAATCCTTTTTTGTAGGGATTTTTTCCTAAAATTACATCTGTAGGGAAATAGGACAGATTTTTCATTTTTTCTACAAATGTAGGGAATTTTTCCAATTTCCAGAGTTTACTACATTTTGCAACATGAAGAGTACTTTGCCTTAATATTCCAGATAGAAAAGTTCAGCGGTAACGTTAAAAGATGTTTTGCATTGGTATTTAATTACAAATGCGTAAATAGATTTCATTTGCAGGAATGAACGCTTCCATTAAGGTTCATAAACAAGTGATGACTTCCTCAACTTGGTGCCTCTCAATATTTTCTAATACAAAGATTACTTGCAGTGCATACGCGGATTCGTGTACATAAATGTAGGATTAAATATTATTACGAATAAGTATTGTAATAATATTTAGTTTAAATGACTTGGAAATTAAGCCGGCCTGCATTGGTGTCAGGCTGACATAAAAATAGTAAATGTAGGATTTTTATTCCGAAATATCTTCAAAAACTGTTTTACAACTGTTACATTCACAACGGTTTTTAATGTTTTAGAAAAATGTCGTCTAGTGAAGAAAATAAAACCATTCCAACAAAACCATTCCAATTTAGAAAATAGCCTTTGGACCAAATTGGCTCATTGTTGAATTAAAGCGTTGGCTAGAGGCGGTCGAAAAAGACGATTTTAAATACCAATGCATTGCTTGTGGAAAGTTCGTAAATTGTAGAAATCAGACCTGAAGAAACACGCGGCCATTAAAGTCCACAAGAAAAATGTTGGTAGTGTTAAAAATGAGCAATGATGTTGCAATGTTCGAAATCCGAATAAAAATGTCAATATTCATATTATTGAACATTTGGTCCCTTTATTGAAGGATATAATCCCTGACTATTAATTTTAAAGAAATTTAATTCAATATAAAATATTTGTCATTTTCTTGCCAAATTTGTTTGAATTTAGTACCTTAAGGCAGGTACTCTGTTCGGTTTTCGCGTTGAAACTCCATACAAAAACACAAAATGCGAAAAACTTGCGAAATTTTGTCCATTTGTGGTACTTTGTTTTTTCGAGTTGAAAACTGACGTTTATAGCATGTCGCCATTTGCAATGTCAATTAAGAAATAATTTATTTATTAAAACTATTTGTGTGGGTTTATAACGTAAACACGAATCACAAGAGTAGCAGATCAATTGCCCAAGGAAAAGTTAAATGTTAATTTTGTAATAGCACGCTGCAACCACCAACTTAATTCAATATCGCTCCCTGTTACCTAAATAAACACCGCCTTCTATGTGCGAAATAATGGTTTCTATAATTTTTTTCGCAAGAATGAACATAGTACCGGCCTTTAAGGTGAGTACTATGTTCGAGTTTTTCACCAAAACACTAAATTAAAAGTGCAAAAATATATATGAAGACGATAACATTTTTATCAAGTCTCTTCAAATTATGGATGGAAAAGATCCAATGTATTGATTGCGAACCATTTAATATTTCGAAATTAATTGATTGAAAAAAGTAACCGTGAAAAAAGCTGGTTTTCAGCTTGAAAACTGAACATAGTACTCAGCTTTAGGGAAAAATGTAGGGAAAAAAATTTTGGGCGTAGAAAAAAAGGGAATTTTTAGGAGCCGCGTAGGGAATTTTCAAAAAACTTCCTGGCATCACTGATTTGACGTCTGTAAGTCAATTAGTTTGTGAGATAGAGCGTCTTTTGAGAAACAACTTTTGTTATTGTGAAAAAAATGGAAAAAAAGGAATTTCGTGTTTTGATAAAATACTGTTTTCTGAAGGGAAAAAATACCATGGAAGCAAAAACTTGGCTTGATAATGAGTTTCCGGACTCTGCCCCAGGGAAATCAACAATAATTGATTGGTATGCAAAATTCATGCGTGGTGAAATGAGCACGGAGGACGGTGAACCCAGTGGACGCCCTAAAGAGGTGGTTACCGACGAAAACATAAAAAAATCCACAAAATGATTTTGAATGACCGTAAAATGAAGTTGATCAAAATAGCAGAGGCCTTAAAGATATCGAAGGAACGTGTTGGTCACATCATTCAGCAATAGTTGGATATGCGGAAGCTCTGTGCAAAATGGGTGCCGCGCGAGCTCACATTTGACCAAAAACAACAACGTGTTGATGATTCTGAACGGTGTTTGCAGCTGTTAACTCGTAATACACTCGAATTTTTCCGTCAATATGTGACAATGGATGAAACATGGCTCCATAACTATACTCCTGAGTCCAATCGACAGTCGGCTGAGTGGACAGCGACCGGTGAACCGTCTCCGAAGCGTGGAAAGACTCAAAAGTCCGCTGGCAAAGTAATGGCCTCTGTTTTTTGGGATGCGCATGGAATAATTTTTATCGATTATCTTGAGAAGGGAAAAACCATCAACAGTCACTATTATATGGAGTTATTGGAGCGTTTGAAGGTCGAAATCGCGGCAAAACGGTCCCATATGAAGAAGAAACAAGTACATACGGCCGCAAGTTCGGCCAGGCCGAATCTTATGTACCCACCACCATGGATTGCGTAGAAACTTCTACGAAAGACTGTGATTTAGTCCATATATGGTATATATTAGACAAAAAAGTTATGTATAGTTAAGTCTACAAATAATTACGAATCGATATGGACTTTTTGTACGTAGAGAGCCAGAATTGAAATATGGGGGTCGCTTATATGGGGGCTGTATACAATTATGAACTTGATATGGACCAATTTTTGTGTGATTGGGGATCGATTTATCTGAGGGCCATATATAACTATAGACCGATATGGACCTAGTTAGGCATGGTTGTTAACGACCATATACTAGCACAATGTACCAAATTTCAACTCACTCGGATGAAATTTGCTCCTCCAAGAGGTTCCAAAACCAAATCTCGGGATAGGTTTATATGGGGCTATGTACGATTATTGACTGATATGGACCACTTTTGGCATGGTTGTTAAATATATACTACCACCACGTACCAAATTTCAAGCAGATCGGATGAATTTTGCTTCTCCAAAAGGCACCGGAGGTCAAATCTGGGGATCGGTTTATATGGGAGCTATATATAATTATGGACTGATAGGAACCAATTCCTGCATGGTTGTTGGATACCATATACTAACATCACGTACCAAATTTCAACCGAATGGCAAGAATTTTGCTCTTCCAAGGGGCTCTGGAGGTCAAATCTGGGGATCGGTTTATATGGGGCCTATATATAATTATGGACCGATATCGACCAATTTTTGCATGGGAGTTTGAGGCCATATATTAACACAACATACCAAATTTCAACTGAATCAGATGAATTTTGGTCTTCCAAGAGGTTCCGGAGGTCAAATCTGGTGATCGGTTTATATGGGGGCTATATATAATTATGAACCGATGTGGACCAATTTTTGCATGGTTGTTATAGACCATATACTAACATCACGTACAAAATTTCAGCCGGATCGGATGAAATTTGCTTCTCTTAGCGGCCTCGCAAGCCAAATCGGGGGATCGGTTTATATGGGGGCTATATATACTTATGGACCGATGTCGACCAATTTTTGCATGGTTGTTAGAGACCATATACTAACACCATGTACCAAATTTCAGCCGGATCGGATGAAATTTGCTTCTCTTAGAGGCCTCGCAAGCCAAATCGGGGGATCGGTTTATATGGGGGATATATATAATTATGGACCGATGTGGACCAATTTTTGCATGGTTGTTAGAGACCATATATTGACACCATGTACCAAATTTCAGCCGGATCGGATGAAATTTGCTTCTCTTAGCGGCCTCGCAAGCCAAATCGGGGGATCGGTTTATATGGGGGCTATATATAATTATGGACCGATGTGGACCAATTTGTGCATGGTTGTTAGAAACCATATACTAACACCATGTACCAAATTTCAGCCGGATCGGATGAAATTTGATTCTCTTAGAGGCCTCGCAAGCCAAATTTTGGGGTCCGTTTATATGGGGGCTATACGTAAAAGTGGACCGATATGGCCCATTTGCAATACCATCCGACCTACATCAATAACAACTACTTGTGCCAAGTTTCAAGTCGATAGCTTGTTTCGTTCGGAAGTTAGTGATTTCAACAGACGGACGGACGGACATGCTCAGATCGACTCAGAATTTCACCACGACCCAGAATATATATACTTTATGGGGTCTTAGAGCAATATTTCGATGTATTACAAACGGAATGACAAAGTTAATATACCCCCCATCCTATGGTGGTGGGTATAAAAAGTGTTGTTCCACCAAGACAACGCACCGTGCCACAAGTCATTGAGAACGATGGCAAAAATTCATGAATTGGGCTTCGAATTGCTTCCCCACCAACCGTATTCTCCAGATCTGCCCCTCAGCGACTTTTTCCTGTTCTCAGACCTTAAAAGGATGCTCGCAAGGAAAAAATTTAGCTGCAATGAAGAGGTGATCGCCGAAACTGAGGCCTATTTTGAGGCAAACCCGAAGGAGTACTACCAAAATGGTATCAAAAAATTGGAAGGTCGTTATAATCGTTGTATCGCTCTTGAAGGCAACTATGTTGAATAATAAAAACGAATTTTGACAAAAAAAATGTGTTTTTCTTCGGTAAACCGGGGACTTATCAGCCAACCTGTTAAGAGTAGAGCTTTACGGCAAAGAAAAAATCATGGAAATCGGTTCAAAATTGCGGAGTTGACATGTAAAACAAAATGTCACACCCGAGAGGTAGCCAACATTCAACGCCTACAGGTCAGCCCGTGGATCCACTAGGGATGCACAAATTTGCAAACTTAGAGGAAAACGCCTCAGCTTTCATACAAAATTATGTTGATATCTTTATTCGTTCAACAGTTGCAGAATTATTTCCAAAAAAGCGATTTGGAAGCACTAACAGTTTAAAGGGGCTATTACCCTGCCAACATTTTTTGAATTTGACGGCACTTCTAAGAATCCCCACCACGTCGAAAAGAGTCGTAACGATATCGAAAACTCGTCTCAAAAGTGGCGTCACTATTGAGAAGTTGTACCACCCCAAGTTACTATAAAAAAGTATTTCGCATGTTCAATTATTAAGTGCAGCGTCAAGGTATAGTGAGCAGGTATTGTACCATAAAATTTGTTAAAACAAACTGATTTTTAAGTTCAACAAAACATCAATAATATACTACAAAAATGCATACCATTCGTACATTTCGAAATGTTCATTTTTAACCACAGTGAGAAAATAATAGAAGTTACATGCAATTCTATAATTTGTTGTAGGTTTTCCATTATTAGTCGTTCACTTTATTTGCAACGGCAACGCAAAGCAAATTGGGTTGGGAAGATCTGTTTTAGATGTTTATTAATTTGATTAAACATTTATAAATTCTTATAAATATAACATTTATACCACTATCACAACACATTTAACATAATTTTTTCATTAATAATAGAATGATGTTGATTTACAAGTGACAAGTTACATCCCTGCCAACATTTTTTGAATTTGGGGGCGCTTCTGAGAAGCCCCACTACGTCGAAAACTGTCGTATACGATATCCAAAACTCCTCGGAAAAGCGCCGTCACTATTGAGAAGTTGTACCACGCCAAGTTATTACAAAAAAGTATCGCATGAGTGCAATTATTAGGTGCCCTTCTGGATACATTTAGAAGGACGCCAATAAGAGCCCCTTCAAACAATCAGACAAAGTGCATTTTAAGATAGTTGTAAAAGAATTATTGTGGTCAAGTAAAACACGATTGTTTAGATGTTTATTAATTTTATTAAACATTTATAAATTCTCATAAATATAACATTTATACGACTATCACATCACATTTAATATATTTTTATGCATTAATAAAAGATTGATGTTGAGTTACACGTTGCAAGTTACATGTTGTAGCGTCTATCAGCCAGTGCTTTTATTCCCAATGGAGGCAGCGTGTCTGGAAAAATATTTGAAAACTATCACTTTATTCCATTTGGAAAGTCAGAAAATGTTCACCAATATACCTTTCACAATTTTAAGCGAAATAACTATGTTTTCAGCACTTCATTATCATTTTTATTTAAATAAATTATAAGAAGCTAGTTGTGCTTGGTGTTTCACAAAATATAAAATGGCTCTTGTAACAATAGTGATGGCAAAATACTTTCATGCGAATAGTGATGGCAAAATACTATCACAGTTGGCGATTATTGCAGTGTCACTTACGAGTCTGTGGTAGCGATGAGGATGAAATGGAACTTTGAAATGCTGGCAGGGATGTTGCAGCGTCTATCAGCCAGTATTTTTATTCTCGATGGAGGCAGCGTGTCCATTTGGAAAGTCAAAAATTGTTCACCAATATACCTTTTACAATTTTAAGGCCGGTACTCTGTTCGGTTTTCGCGTTGAAACTCCATACAAAACCAAAAAATGCGAAAAATTTGCGAATTTTTTTCCATTTGTGATACTTTGTTTTTTCGTGTTGAAAAACTGACGTTTATAGCACGGCGCCATTTGCAATGTGAATTAAGAAATAATTTATTTATTAAAAACTATTTGTGCGGGTTTATAAATCAAACACGGACCATATTTTTGTTCCGAAACTATACAAAGGATCAAAGGAATAGCAGATCAATTGCCCAAGGAAAATAAAATATTAATTTGGTAATAACAAACAGCAACCACCAACTTAATTCAATATTGCTCCCAGTAAAATAGCGCTCCAAGTTACCTAAATAAACACCGCTTTCTATGTGCGAAATAATGGTTTCTATAAAAAATTTTCGCAAGAATGAACATAGTACCGGCCTTTAAGCGAAATAACTACCCAATAAACACAGGATGAGCGTTTTTCAAATGCAACAACTTTTCAGTTTGAGGGTAAATATAATTTTCAACATAAATTCAACATGACTTGAAATAGCTCATCTTCAATACATCTTCAAATTGTTTGCGAATTACTTCCAATTTGCCAAAATGTTGACGAAATCTTTGAAAAGGTGTTGAAGATAATTTGAGAAAACTTTGACAAAACACTACCCTAAAATGCAACGAAAAAACCATGTGGTTTTCAATACTTATTTGTGCAACGAAGTTCGTGGTCAATTGCAAGAAATAAAAAAATGGAAAATTTTAGACAAATAACCAAATAGTTTATAAAAATAGGTAAGTGAAAATAAAAAATGAAATAAAACTTTAAGGAAGTCACGAAATGTATATCTCTTTGCAGAAAACTGAAATTATGGATTCTACGTTCTTGAAAACATTAAAAAGCTGGCCGATGAAAAAATTGTGGACAATTAACTGGAACTGCTTCAAATAGTTTATAATAATTAGTACGTCAATATGAAAAATTAAATCAACACTTTAGAGAAGTCACTAAATTTAAATCTCTTTGCAGAAAACTAAAATCTTTGGATGCTACATTCTTACAAACATTAAGAAGCTGACCAATGAAAAATGAGTGGCTTATCGACAAGAAAAAGTTTCCAGACAAGAAAAAGTTTCCAGAAACATTACAAGTGCAAGCTATTAAAATTGTTAAAAGCAACAAATTGTTGAAATCAACAACTTCTGGATGTAAATGTGCATCACATCGTCAGTTTAATTCATATGCTATTATCAGTTTAAAATGGATATTTTGTGAATTCCTTCTGCTGGAAATCAATTCTAACACGCGGTCCAGTACGTTCCTAATTTCAAATTGCCCGCATGTTAATAAATGTTAATGCTGTTTTATGACACCAAAAGGAAGGAAATCGAATTATCAATGCAAAAGTGTTTACTAATAATGTTTAAGATATTTAAAGTTTTGTTATTTGTTTTTTTTTTTTTTTTGTTCTTATTTGTTGATATGTTTAATAAGATTATTATTTATCAATTGGTATTGTAGTGTATTATGTAGTGTAGTGTATTATTATATATTTTATTTTGATGAAAATTAATAAATTATACAAAATTCATAGAATTTTGGCTTTGACTTTCAATTTGAAGTGGGGATATCATTCATACAAATTTAGGTTGAAAAGTATTTGCAACGATGTTAATTTGAATTTGACTCGCATCGAAAATTGTTTGACAAATTATTGAGTAGCGATGCATTTCAATTTGAGGATAACACTTGAGATATTATTGCTAATGTGTTGAATTTCACTGTTGAGGGTAATGTCTGTTTTTTGTTGAGAACGCGATTTTCTCAACAATTTCTCAACTTGAATATTACCCTAATCCTTTGAAAAAATGTTTGAAAAATTGTTGAAATTTAGCATTTTTCGAACGTTTGTGTTTATTGGGTATGTTTTCAGCACTTCACTATCGATTTTATTTAAATAAATAAGAAGCTAGTTGAGGGTTGGTGTATCACAAAATATAAAATGGCTCTTGTAACAATAGTGATGGCAAAATACTTTCACACGCTCACAAAAAATCGCTTCTGTAACATATACTCCCAAACATATTTTGCTTCAAGCATATACATTTTTGGGTATTGCCCAAACATTTATATGTTTGATCTCTTCCAATATATAATATGTTTGAAAGCATATTGGTCTAAACAATATATGTTTGGGTAGTCTAAGTTCCAAACATTTTGTATTTTTGCATCCAAATTCAATAATGTTGTCTTCCAAAAAACAATATGTTATTATGTGAACATATAATATGTTTGGAAGCATTTTGCACCAAAAAATATTATATGCTTAAAAAAAATTCTCCCAAACGATATTGTGCTCAAAATTTTATTTATTTATTTATATATTTACAATCATAACGAATTATGAAAATAAACAGGTAATATAGGTGCTAACAACATAGGTTTTCGACCTGAATGCTCAAAATTTTGTTTCTGCCCAATTGTATATTCCCCGACATCTTTCTCACTTCCACGAGATTTTTTAGTTCTTAGCACCTTTTTCTGTAATACAAACATTGTAGAAGAAATTATTCAATTTTATGATTTTTTTATTTTAATTTTACCTTTTGCCGGACGGGGATTCGAACAGCGGACCACATAGTTTGTAAGGATCAAAGAAGTAGCTGATCAATTGCCCAAGGAAAATAAAATGTTAATTTTGTAATAACAAGCAACAACCACCAACTTAATTCAATATCGCTCCCTGTTAAATAGCGCTCCAAGCTACTAAACACATATATGTTTATAGGCTATTTCTAAATTAATATATGTTTGCATTCAAGCATATTATATTTACAAACATTTTATGTCCCAAACATAATATGTTCTAACATATTAACATATATGTCCCAAACATGTTATGCTAGTTTATGAACATTATATGCTTGCACTCAAAAATATTGTGTTTAAAAATTTGTGTTCCAAACATATAATGTTTATAGCCAAGCATATGAAAAACAGTCTTTTTCAACCGTGCATGTACATTTCATACTTTTTCATACGCTTTCCCCACGCGATTGTGGCAGTGTCACTTAGGAGTCTGTGGTAGCGATGAGAATGAAATGGAACTTTGAAATGTTGGCGGGGATTAAGCTAGTTGCGCTTGGTGTTTCGTAAAATATAAAATGGCTCTTATAACAATAGTGATGGCAAAATACTTGCATGTACATTTCGTACTTTTTGATACGCTTCCCCCATTAAGGTGGGTACTATGTTTGTTGGCACGAAAAAAACTTCACTTAACCATTCTTTCGCGTTGAAAAATGAGAGTGTTGACAATACATTTCGAACGAAGAAAACAGCTATTTTGGAGCTATTCCACGTTTATTTCTCCGCAATTTAATTGACAACATCGCCAAATGTCATACTATTTTTACTTATACATACGCAGCAGCTGATTGTTTACATACACGCATTCATGATAATTGTTTTGAAAAGTGTTTTTCTACCAGTTTTTGGATTGTTTTGCAAAAAAATCTCATACAGCACTGGACACTAATAATTATTAAGAATAAAGCTCCAGCCGCTCTACCCCTGGTGTCTTACCACATTCTGCAACAGCTTTTACAACATGTGGTACATTGTCTTCTTCAGCTTTTCCAAATGGATACCGTCAATTTGTAACGCACATCAAAAAAACATATAATTCCGGTGTTATGCTAACTTTTACATCATGAGCAGCAATGGACTCATTCATCAACAAACTTAATTCGTTGGTGTCCACAATATCTACACAATCGCATTGCAATACCATGCTGTTGCCGCCTCACTAGCAATTTCAAATCCAGTGGTCACCACCACGGTTCCCACAAAGGATAATAATGCCATTTCATTTGCCAATGTTGTTACTTCGGGGGGAACAACCAACTTAAGCCCATAACTCAAGTTCAAGGGTAGTTCCTAAGCCAAAGTCACTGTTCCCGACTTATATTTCGTCACAAAGGGATGTTAGTGTTCTATACCAGACTCTTCGTTGACTGAAATTAATACATTGAGAAGCAATTGGCTGGTTTACTGAAGGATGTTATACTCTCCCAATGTATAAGTTCCAATAACTATTTCAGTCACGTTATGAAATTCAACCAGTGTTTTGAATTGATAAAATGCAAGAATGCCGCTAACTGAAATTTAAAAGCCACAACGAAATTAAATCGTTTCATTCCAGCCTATCGCAATCATTTTGGACAAATGATGAATACATCATTGCTACTTAAATAAAAATTATTTAATTATTTGCTATAAACATTTGTTTTGGATATAACTTTGTTCAGAAAAATTTACTAATTTTATATTAAAAAGTATAAAACGTATAAGACCACCCAATTACCTATACCCCGGTATATAAAAATAAAACAAGTTCGATTATAATTTTATTATTATTTTTTTTTTAATTTGTACATTTATACACTAATTAAAGACACTAGAACACAATGTTTTCTTTTCTGGATTATCAGCTTTCTTTCATTAATATTGTTATATTTAAAAAATTTTAATGATCATTTCTCATATTTAGCTTTCATGTTGTTTCCATTAAAAATTAAAATTGCATTAACATTTCTTTTGTTCAGTTCTCATTCATTTACGCCTCTTACACACAAAAAACGAGCTCACTTAACAAATGGAAAAGGGAGCAATTACGAGGAGCGGTAAAATAATAAAAAAAAAATACAATTCATTTCTTTGTAAAAAATGGGTGTTGAATGTAGAAGCACTGGGTTTACAGAGATAAGACGAAATCGTTTTTAAGCATATTTTAAAAAAGAAATCTTCATCGATTACATCTGCAGTATTATGACAATTAGCTTCTTCTACTTCTTCGTGTTCTGTGCAAACATTATGTTGCATAACATTAGTCAATTCTAAATTAGCAGGGGATGATGATAAATGGTGGCCTGGTTGTATCTCTACAATATGACGCTGATGGAATGCTATTGTTGCTGATGGCTGAAGCGATGATGGTACTGTTGTAATAGGCGGAGTTTCCAACGGGCACCGGTCGCCGATTGGAAACTCCTAGAAGACATTCCTTAGGGGTAAAATTTCACCCAGCCACTTCTTCGCCAGCAAAATCCAATTTAACATCACCTGGTAAACATTCCTCCACATCAACTTCATTCTCTGCCGTATTTATACGGTTCAATGTCATTGTAATATCTGGACCAGACTTAAGTCCCACGGTAGCTCCTGCTAACGCCATTGTAGTGGTGGGAACAACAACATTCGATCCAGCTGCTGGTGATACTATTGTGGATGATTGTGAAACCTCCATTGCATTAGTATTGCATTTGTATTACTAACGGCAGCAACAGTCGATATTGCATTTGAAGAATTAGTAATAGTGGCTAATGTTGGAGTAGTATTTGCTGCCACCCCAATGGGACCACTCACTACTTGGGCGGCCGTTGTATTTGGTTGTTGAAACTAACTAATCTCAACATATGGAAGGATTTAAAGCCGACCTAATTAGGGACTATGCACTTTATGTTAGTTTTTCAACTCGAAAAAAAACAAAGTACCACAAATGAAAAAATATTTCGGTAGTTTTTCGCATTTTTGGTTTTGTATGGGATTTCGCTTCGGAAACCGAACATAGTACCTACCTTTACAGTTGGTGTTTATTATAATGCCACTTACGAGTCTCTAGTAGCGATTAAGATGAAATGGAACTTTGAAATCATGACTGAACAAGAAGGTTAAATCATGGGCCCATATGATTACAATTTTTTTTATTTCGACAAAATTTTAAGATGTCAAAATCATATGTTTATGGTGATTGCAGCTCTCCAAATAACACTGCATAGCAAATGCATCTCAAACAAACTCGCGCATTCATAGCTGGAGAATTGTTCAAAGATGACTTGAGTATCTTGATAACATATTCCAGACCCAAAATACCAAGCACATCAGTTTTTAAACTGCATCATAAACTGGTTTTGTTAATAGATGGCGAAGATCCATTTGACTGACTTTTATTCTTAACTTTGGTGGGTATTATAGTCTTATTTGTCTCATATCGGCGTTCCTCGGATGAATTATCCACTTCACAATCACTCATAGGTGACGCAATTAAATTTGAACCTTTATTTTTCTCTGGATTTTAATTATTTTTTCAGGACAATTGAAAGAATAAATAATTGCCACTTTTACCAATGCCATGCGATTCTTTTATCAGCTGATTTTGACTTCTTAAAATTTGTAAACAACATATTGAAATTTGTTGTTTTTGTTATCGTGATTCAACCTCCTTATTCAGCCATGTTTGAAATGATGGTAGGGTCAGAGAGCTGTGTTTATTGAGTATATTGTGAACGGTGCATAACGGTTACGAAAATTTTAATTATTTGTACATCAACGGCTTAAGTTTCAAATTTCATCGGCCCTGTGATGTTGTCACTGGAAGCAGTGTGGCAACATTGTTTATATTTCAAAGCGGAGAGGCAAGTACTCAGAGTACATACGAACAGCTGTTTGCTGCCACCAGTCTATTTCAGAAAGTAAACAAAAAAGGGGTCTCTTAACAAAAATTTAAAAGAAATTCAACGAGTTTGCAAATTACATAGCACGTTCAAGTGGCAAAACCTTGCACATTCAAAACACCAGTCACTTGGATGTGAAAATGGATAAGAAAAAAGATATATACAATTTGTGGGTGCAATACACGACGAAAGTAAGTGGTGATTTGGAAAGATCGCAACACAAGTGCTACTACTTGGTTTCCTTCTTATGTGCGAAAAAAATATATACTAAAACTAAGTGACTCTTCCATTTATCGAGGATAGAATCTTATAAAAGAAAAATTATTCTTGTACTTTCATTGACTGACACAAATCTAAAAACATAACATTCCGCAGTATTACTCATACACCAGCAGCAATTTATAAACATTGCTTGTTATTGATAAATTTAGGACAACAACAATAAGTAAATGAAACAAATAGTCTCAAATATTGTTCAAACAAGATTTCTAATATGCGAAATGTATTGAATTCCAATTTTTTTACATCTAGATTGAAGATTATATAATATACTGCTATTGCAGCATTTTAACTACCCCGGTATACCGTCGTGTACCCGGCATACCACCACAAAACCAAAGACGTGAGGCCCTCTAGGTATGCTTGTGTGATGTGTCGATGTGGGTGGGTGGGATGGGTTTGTTATTATTGCGGGAAGAGGCCCGACTGTTGTAATGCATTAACTATAGAATACCAACCCATTTGCCACCCCTAACCACTCATTCAGCCATTTACATGCAAATCCGAACCAGCAATGTAATATATTGGGGTGGGTCTAGCAATTTTATCAAAACAAAAAATTAATTATATTAGCTTTAAAAGGAGATAATTACAAATATGACTCAGAATACTAATAATATTGGGATTTTGAAATTCATGAATATAAATCCAAAAGTGAATATATAGTTTCAATATCATATTTTGATCATAAAATCTTTTTTTTATTAGAAGCCGGCATGTGAAATATTCTTATTGCGTGTGCTATACGTGTTTCGAATTTTAAAATTGACCCTGTAAAATTCTTAGTTTTAGGTGCAACATTATTATGGATTTATCGCTTTGGAATGTTAGATGCAAGTTTTCGTTATCCAAACATGGTCTTATAAAGCCTATCAAAATAAGTTTATACATTGGGTCGATGTTTTTGTACCCACCACCATTGGATGGGGATATAATACGTCGAAAGATTGGTCCCAGACTCTATAAAGTATATACATGGTGGCTGCTATGTATTGCTAAGAACTTACTGCCTGTTCATGAAACACAAAATCGACTCGAGACGAATCGTTCGTCTAAATTGAAACTAAAATAACTTTAGATACATTTGCTAGAAAATTCTGAAATTTGTCATGAACTCATTATTTATGATTTACTATCGAACACCGAAACAATTAGGATTCCACAGACTCTGGTTTTCGAGATATCAATATGGGATTTTTGACGAATCGTTCGTCTCGAGGCGAACGAAAATTCCACGAACAGGCACTTAATTTCGCTATAGTTTCCAAACCGCACATCTGACATTTGATAGATTTATTCCAGTGTGGACAAATAACCTTGTTGGCTACAAATAATGCAATTGACCGGTCAGTGATAAATTATGAAGTGCCAGTATGGACAACTCAAACAAATGACACTCAGTGGAATAACTTACAGACCTGTTAGAACGCTGCCCTTAAAACTGCGACAGGATGTCTCCGCAGTACACCCATGGATTACCTTTAAGTGGAGACAAAATCATCCCTTCTGGGTTGTTATCGCAGTAACTATGCAAATGACCATCGTGTAGATAGGCAACCATAGAATAGAGCGGAAGATCCAGTCATAAACAGAGAGCCTCTAGATCAGTTATCAACCAGACAGGTCTAAATAGGATTCATGAAAATAATGTAACTGAAGGGGTGAGAAGCTCCACTTCTCGGGTACCATAAATAGGTGTGCCGAATATAGTGACACTACAATTGTTATACGATTCGCCTGGGTGTGTTGAATATAGTATCCCTGTTGGAAATTGAGGTGACTTTAAGTTAATAAATTGTTAGTCATAACTGAGTCACAGGTGACTCAAATCCTAACTCATTTCCCATGTTGTTGTTGTTGTAGCCCTTTGGAGTTGGTATTTTCGAGTTTTTCGGGATATAAGCATACTCCAAATGGGGGTTTGCAGTCCTTGGACAGGGTTGAAAACCCTGTGTCCGCCCGGGCCGTAGACCCGACTGCAACGAGGGCGGATTTCCCATGTAAAATCCTATTCAGTTTTAACACGTGTTGTCATTGGAACGAGTCAGTCCTCACTCAAACCTGCATAAGCTTCAGCTAACCAAAAGTTAGCTCAAAGTGAGTTAGCTTTAGGCTGATAATATATGAGCATACTATAAGTTGGCTCTTAACTGATTCGTTTATGGTGAGCTCTTTGTGGATAATAAAATATTTTGTTTTTGTTTTATTATTTTTGATTCATTTTATTTTGAATTATTTAAAAAAATAATAACAATTCAGATTTTTTTAAATTATTTTACAATAAATAAAATATTACGTAAGTAAAAATTCAGATAATATTAGTTGATTTCATCTTTTCTTGAGTTTGAGTGTTGTGTTAATTTTCTCGTTTAACTCAGAGGGAGTTGTACCTACTTTTGTAATGACGCACACTGAATGGAAGTGGCATTCGTCAGGGAAGTCCAAAAGGCTTAAGTGTATTTCCCAATATCTTCGTCCTCAAACAGTCATTTAACACTTTTATTCGAAGTTTTCATTTATTCCTTAACTGATAATGATGGGTTCTAGTGGAAATAAGGAAAGTTTAATTATTAAATTGCGTTTGAATTATGCATTTCTATGCTACTTACCGCTAACCGTCACAAAAAATTACAAAAGTTCTCTGAAAATAAAAGCTAAATTGAAACAAATATAAAAAGACAAATCCAAATTGACAGTTATAGAAGTCAATACATATTTTTTGTTTGTTTATTTGAATTGTTTCCACGACTTTACTCACTTAAATATGCATCAGCTTAGAGTGAGTAAAAAGGTAACTCATTGCTGATCGAGAAAAAGTGAGTTTGGGAAAAATGACTCAAGACTGCATAAATAATGAGCTTAAAGTCGCCTCAAATTAGTTAGTACAAAGTCAGTTTGATTTTGAGTGAGTTCGAGACATTCCTACAGGGATGTATTGGTCCATGTTTTGGTACAGTCTGCAGCATATAGACCGATCTCAAGGTTTAACTTCTTTGACTTTAAGGCATCGTATTCGCAAGAAATTCAATTGAAAATAAAATTCAAAATTCAAAATTGCCTTTCTGTTATAAATTTAAAACAAATTTAATATTTCAAAATGTTTGGTATAAAATAATTTTATTTTGAATCTTTATTTTTGTCACAATTGTCAATTAAACATTGGGGTAGCTGGCAACATTCTCGTAAGCTACAATGTGTGCTCATTGTGAAGATACCTCAAAAAGCGAAAAAATTAATTGTTGTAGATAGGAAGAAACTAATATATTTAATTCAATGATATCCCAGCAAAAACTCTCATTACCCGGCAATCTTGTAGGTAAGCCTGTTTAAAAAATTAATAACCACTTATTAAATGTCATCGCTCCGGATTACATTTACATACGCATGTCCTAGGAGGAAAGTACTTCCCCCAGGCATACATTTGACCATGAAATAATTAGTGCTTTTAAAGCATATAATCACCTAATATGTAATCACTTATTCGTAGATATACCAAAGTTTGCAAAATAACCACTTATTGTCTCAGGCAACCAAATCTCGAAAATATTGACTTCTCTAGCCGATTACAATGGATCAAAATATGGCGAGTAATGCTGTAATATGAACATTACTAGAATAGAAACGAATATTGTAGAAATAAACAAGTATATACGGCCATAAGTTCGGCCAAGCCGAATCTTATGTACCCTCCACCATGGATTGCGTAGAAACTTCTACGAAAGACTGTCATCCACAATCGAATTACTTGGGTTGTGGAATCTTAAAACTTCTTAACATCGTTTTCTAAATTGTGAATTAGTCCATACGTGGTAGAGAGCCAGAATTGAAATATGGGGGTCGCTTATATGGGGCTATATACAATTATGAACTTGATATGGACCAATTTTTTGTGATTGGGGATCGATTTATCTGAGGGCTATATATAACTATAGACCGATACGGACCTAGTTAGGCATGGTTGTTAACGGCCATATACTAGCACAATGTACCAAATTTCATCTGACTCGGATGAAATTTGCTCCTCCATGAGGCTCCAAAACCAAATCTCGGGATCGGGGCTATATATGATTATGGACTGATATGGGCCACTTTTGGCATGGCTGTTAAATATCATATACTACCACTACGTACCAAATTTCAACCAGATCGGATGAATTTTGTTTCTCCAAAAGGCACCGGAGGTCAAATCTGGGGATCGGTTTATATGGGGACTATATTTAATTATGGACTGATATGAACCAATTCCTGCATGGTTGTTGGATAACATATACTAACATCACGTACCAAATTTCAACCGAATCGGATGAATTTTCGTCTTCCAAGAGGCTCCGGAGGTCAAATCTGGTAACCGGTTTATATGGGGGCTATATATAATTATGGACCGATTTCGACCAATTTTTGCATGGTTATTAGAGACCATATACTAACACCATGTACCAAATTTCAGCCGGATCGGATGAAATTTGCTTCTCTTAGAGGCTCCGCAAGCCAAATCTGGGGATCGGTTTATATGGGAACTATATATAATTATGGACCGATGTGAACCAATTTTTGCATGGTTGTTAGAGGTCGTATGCTGACACCATGTACCAAATTTCGGCCGGATCGGGTGAAATTTCCTTCTCTTAGAGTCCCCGCAAACCAAATTTGGGGGTCCGTTTATATGGGGGCTATACGTAAAAGTGGGCCGATATGGCCCATTTACAATACCATCCAACCTACATCAATAACAACTACTTGTGCCAAGTTTCAAGTCGATAGCTTGTTTCGTTCGGAAGTTAGCGTGATTTCAACAGACGGACGGACGGAATTTCCCAGAATATATATACTTTATGGGATCTTAAGCAATATTTCGATGTGTTAGAAACGGAATGACAAAGTTAATATACCCCCATCCTATGGTGGAGGGTATAACAAAAATGTAACAAATCATCTAAATAAGATTACAAACAAATTATTTTCACAGTTAAAATATAAATAAATGTTGTCGTTTAAGGGAGTTAGATTCACAATTTGTTCGAAATCTACTAAAAGTGGATTTTATATATCCTTTTTTATAAGGCAAATGACAGTTGAAGTCGATTTTGAAACTGTAATGTGATAATAAAGCATTTATTTAAAATGGTAATATCATTAATTTAAAACACAATTATTATGAAATATTCGTGAAGAATATTCCTTAAAGGTGAGTATTAAGTTCGAGTTTAGCCGCTAATTTTCACTAAAGTGAAAACTAAATCAGTAAAAAAAGTTATAAAATTATACATATTTGTTGCAGATTTCATTATAACTTGATGGGGGAATATCCAAAAGCAAATTTTCATTTTTCATTGTATTCCTTAAAATGGATTATTAAAGAAAAGTAATCGTGAAAAAATGACGATTTTAGCGGCTAAACTCGAACTTAATACCCACCTTAACGGAAAAATCTTCAGAATTACCGTTACATAACATATTCTTTTTGAGTTTTTTTAAGTAAATGCTCAATTATATGAATAATTATACCTAATGGCACCGTCATTTATTCTATTTTATTAAGTCATTAACGGCCAAATGCATTACATTTTGAGAATATCAATTCAAAAATTACCGAGAAGTATTTATTATTGCCATTACAAGTTAGTCATTATAACTCACCGCAATGTAATGCAATGTGTAATGACAGCTTTACTCCTGGTAATGTAACTTGTAGTGAGATGTGGTTACCTAGTATTTGCTGGGTATATAATCATAGTTTGAAGAAATATTGCATCGTATTTGGTAGGGGGAGATGACAAACCCATAAATCCCCTTTACCTTTACACAAATACCGACAATCAAAGTTCTGTTCAAATGAAACAATTAAGCAATCACCCGATAGCTTGAAACTACCTTTTTAAATGGTACCATGGTACCCACCTAGATTAATCTCCCGTTTTGATTTCTTAAGCATCTAGATACCATAATTTGTATCCGATTAGCTTGAAATTGAAAATCTAGTACTATTTATCATCCGCTTGCACGTGTATCGAACTTCGTTTATCAAGAAATATATTACCTAACCATCAATTTGGATTCAAGAAAAAACACTCGACAATCGGCCTTCGAGCAGAAACAAGTCTGCTCCGCTGTATTCTTGGACATTTCCAAAGCCTTTGATAGAGCATGGCACGATGCTCTACTACTAAAACCCATCAGCTTACTTCCAAAGAATTATTGTGAGATTCTTAGCTCATATCTGAGCAATCGATTATATAAAGTATGCCGTTTTTTTTTCAAATAAAATTTTGTCAAAATAAAATGTTGACAAAATTTTATTTCTATAAAAAATTTTGTCTAAATTTTATTTCTATAGAAAATTTTGCCAAAATCTTATTTCTATAGAAAATTTTGTCTAAATTTTATTTCTATAGAAAACTTTGTCAAAATATAACTTCTATTGAAAATTTTCTAAAAATTTTATTTCTGTAGAAAGTTTTGTCAAAATTTTATTTCTATAGAAAATTTTGTCAAAATTTTATTTCCATAGAAAATTTTATTTCTGTAGAAAATTTTGTCAAACATTTATTTCTATAGAAAATTTATGAAGTACCTCCATCTTGCAGTCTATAGGGCTTTGCCCAAATAAATTTGACAAACATTCTTTTCCTCTGTTGGTTAAGCTACACTTGTAGTTTAGTCATTGCATGGTTTTAAGCTGCAATCAAAACACAACAACAAAATTTTATTTATATAGAAAATTTTGTAAATTTTGTTTTTTATAAAAAAAATTTTGTCAACAATTTATTTATGTCGAACGTTTTGTCAGAATTTTATTTCTGTAGAAAATTATATACTTTTTTATTTTTATAGAAAATTTTGCCAAAATTTTATTTCTATAGAAACCTTTATCAAAATTTTATTTCTATAGAAACCTTTGTCAAAATTTTATTTCTGTGGAAACCTTTATCAAAATTTTATTTCTATAAAATTTTTCAAAGTTTTATATCTATAGAAAATTGTTTCAAAATTGTATTTCTATAGAAAATTTTTCAAAGTTTTATATCTATAGAAAATTGTTTCAAAATTGTATTTCCATAGAAAATTTTGTCAAAATTTTATTTCTAAAAAAAATTTTGTCAAAATTGTATTTTATAGAAATTTTTGCCAAAATTTTGTTTCTATAGAAAATTTTGTCAAAATTTTATTTCTAAAGAAAATTCTGTCAAACATTTATTTCTATAGAAAATTTATAAAGTACCTCTTAGGAAAATCTACCAAAACATCAAGAATTCTACCATCTGTGGCAGCCATGAACCCGACACGAAGAGCAAGTTATTAAAGGGTGATACGGTCAAAATTTGGTCAAGGGAAAACGCATGTAAAGCGGTGAAATCGTTTATATAAAAAAACAAATTAAATTTCTTTTTCAAGTTCAATTAGTATAAAATTCAGGAAAAATATTCAGTTAGGCTTTCGCTTTTCCAAATCCGAATTGCCGGGCCTCACGCTTGACACTTGCCATCAGATTTTGTACAGCCACCTTGTCCACCTTCTTCGCCGCAGAAAGCCAGTTTGTCTTGAACTGCTGCTCGTCCTTAGCAGTTTTTTTGGTCTTCTATAGGTTCCGCTTGACAATAGCCCAGTATTTCTCAATTGGGCGGAGCTCTGGCGTGTTGGGAGGGTTCTTGTCCTTGGGAACCACCTGCACGTTGTTGGCGGCGTACCACTCCATGGCCTTTTTACCGTAATGGCAAGATGCCAAATCCGGCCAAAACAGTACGGAACAACCATGTTTCTTCAGGAAAGGCAGCAGACGTTTATTCAAACACTCTTTCACGTAAATTTCTTGGTTGACAGTCCCGGAAGCTATGAAAATGCTGCTTTTCAAGCCACAGGTACAGATGGCTTGCCAAACCAGATATTTCTTTGCGAACTTTGACAGTTTTATGTGCTTGAAAATATTTGCTACCTTTCCCCTTCCTTTTGCCGTATAAAACTCCTGTCCCGGAAGCTGCTTGTAGCCGGCTTTGACGTAGGTTTCGTCGTCCATTACCACGCAGTCAAACTTCGTCAGCATCGTCGTGTACAGCCTCCGGGATCGCGCTTTGGCCGTCGTATTTTGTTTATCATCGCGATTTGGAGTCACTACCTTCTTGTAAGTCGATAGTCCGGCTCGTTTTTTGGCTCGATGCACGGTTGTAGACGATACACCCAGCTTATTTGCGGCATCTCGGAGAGAGAGGTTAGGGTTTCGCTTGAAACTACCGTCAACTCTATTTGTCGTCTCAGCGGCTTCCGGTTTTCGATTTCCCCCCGATACAGACTTCCTGCTGTCGACAAACGTTCCCCAAACACTTTAATTACATTTGTAACGGTTGATTGGGCAACTTTTAGCGATTTTGCCAGTTTTGCGTGCGAGTAGCTCGGATTTTCGCGATGCGCGAGCAAAATTTTGATAAGCTGCTCTTCTTGCTTGGACGGCATTTTGACAACTGAAGAGTGAATTCCAAAATCAAAATAGGAGCAACATTCTACACACACACACCTTCAAAATGAGGGGTGTTCAGGTTTTTTAAATGCTTAGAATTACATGCTCTGAATGAATAAATAAATAAATAAATAAAATTGAAAGAAATACGTCAAGTTTATATTGACCAAATTTTGACCGTATCACCCTTTATATATGATGAAAGAAAGTTATTCCATATGATCCATGGTGGTGGTGGATTTAAGATCCGACACGGTCAATATTCTATTTTTTGAATAATCTCACCCTAAGTGAATATTATCGTCAACCTTTTTGTTTTCAGTTTCAATAAACAAATAATACTATCTTATATTCAATAACAATTGTCTGTATTATGTTTTCTATTTTCAGAATGAGGAATCGTATTTCCGTGAATTTATGGAACGTTTTGTTTCCATTTGGCAAAATCAATTACCTTTAGATTTTAATGTAGCTGATTGTCCCTATTGGTATGAAGTTCAAGCCG
Organism: Haematobia irritans; assembly: GCF_050003625.1. Lineage (NCBI taxonomy): Eukaryota > Metazoa > Arthropoda > Insecta > Diptera > Muscidae > Haematobia > Haematobia irritans. The sequence goes on from NC_134400.1 coordinate 174,898,208, forward strand.
ATCAAGGACCACACTTGGGCCGTTTACCAGATGAATTGTTGCCTGCAATTGGTAAATTTATTATAATAGCCAGCGACTCATGTCAGAATGTAAGTACTACCAAGGTTATTAGGTTACTTAGTCAAATCTCAATCTTATTCATTTTATTTTAATTATTTTGATTAATTATTTTGTATATGTTGTACTTTTATAGGGCGAAATAAACGACGAGACTATACGTGAAATAGCCATATTGGTCGATTGCCTGATTATTGTATGCCGTCATTTTGATAATATTTTGGCCGTTATCAAATATGAATATAAGCCCAATTTAATTGCTATCCTAACACATGTATTCCATCAGGTAAGCATGTACGATGTTATTTAATGCAAATCTTCGAAATTCTCAGAGCTTTATAGATGAGTTTGAGTTTATCATAGACTGCGATTGAGTGTAACCTGCAGAGAAGCAATCTTTATGTAGCCCACTCATAAATCAGAGAAGTATAATGGATTTGTCTGTGACTATTTATTAACCATAAAAGAGTGACCAAGAGATAAATTCGTCGTATTTGTTACCACAGAGCCGAGGACACGCGACTATTTGCCGGAAGCCATTTCTCTGAGACAGAAACTCTTCTAATGTTGAAATATTAAAAGTTGCCTAGAGTTGAATTGCGAACTCTACAATTTTGATTCGCAGTCAAGTTTGAGCTGCCGAGATAGAGATATACCACCGCTTGGTGGCTGTCCTCTAGGTTATAGTCCGCATATTGAGTAGAGTGCAGGTATAATCCATTGGTACTAAGAGACATCAATGTCTAGCATGAACTTTGACCAGAGAAGCATAACTTTTGCAGAGCAGAACGATGCTTCCACATCTTGCATGTTCAACCAAGAGGCCCTCACGAGAATTATGGGTGAAGGCAGATATAACGTCCATATCGTTCTGACCTCCCTATAATTCAATCCCTGAGAATGACTCTCCGAATTCATTACTTCTGAACGCCGGACGTCTGTCAACAAAAAAATAGGTAAATGGAACGATTTCAGAGACTACACCAAAGGATTTTGCGGGACATCATCAAGATGGCTACCGCACGCTTCATAACCGCTGGTCAAAATGCCCGGGTGAGGCCGTCGTGCTAACTCTGCTGACCCTAAGCTTGGAAAGACTAGTAAGATAGTTGACGAGAACAAGCCGAACAAATGGTTAGAGCAATGTAACCTAGGCACAAGAACAGTTAAATTGTGGTCTACAGAACCCTCTCGGAGAACGTCATTACAAGGACAATTTATTGAGCATCTCGAAAGTAATAGAGTGAAAAGGAGAGCCATTCGTCACTTTCGTGGTCAGGAAATTCTGAGAATGAAGTGCTTTACCAGACTCTTTAATTTGTCCTTGGAATCACTCTCTATAACTGGTTAGAGTAATTCCACAACTGAATCTAGGCAAAGACTCGAGCAAGGGTGAACCGTCTAAATCGATCTCCCTTCTCTGGGTAGTAGCTAAGATACTTGAGGTAATAGTGGAATGCATTGAAATAATAGCAACCTGAAGTTGGTTGCAACACATATCATCCACAGCATAAACGTTCGAGTTCTAGTGCGCACTCTATCTATCCTTACACAAAGAGGATGTGACTGTCGCATTCGTTTATAAAAAATTAGAAAGATGGATAAAATTTGATCTTGCTTCTATGAAATATTTTTTTTCCATTTCTCGTTTCAGTGCATTGAACAAAGGCATGCATCAACAGAGATTGTACATCTCTTTCGTAGTTTCTCACAATTTCTGGAGGTTATGTATGATCCATACTTGACATGGCGTAGTTTTCTACGTAGTAATTTTGCTGATTATAGGAAACTTTCATATAAACCACATATGGTACATGTAGAAATAATTCCATTTATTTACGGTAAGTTCAATGAAATATATTTACCCCCTTTCCCTAATGTCAATATGTCCAAATGATTTCTTTTATTACAGATTGTTTCCAAAAAAACGATATAACAAAATTTCCAGATATTGGAGAATCTTTAATACATACATTAGGTGCAATAATATGTGGATCACAGGTATATGTTTGTTTGATTTGCCATTTTCCATTCGTTTATGTTTTCCTAATAGGTTTTCTTTTTATTTGAAAAATTTTTGTTTTGTTTATTCGTTTGTGAGTAACGCTTTACATATTATTACTTTGTTAATTTTCCATTCCAATCTATCTGGTGTTGGGTTGTAAATAATTAAAATCTTCTCTTTCATTTCTTTTTTTACATTTGTTTGTAATCCTTCAATGTTACAGAAAACTTTAGCTTCAATAACACATACAAATAATCATAAAAAGTCTGGTGATGGTCATGCTATCTGTGATAATTTGGTAAGTTTTCATCGCCCATTAATAATATTTCCATTTATGTGAATAATAATAACTCATTCTGCATATGTAGTGTGCTTAGTGCTTCCATATAAAACTAACCACAATTATAATGTTTACCCCGATTTTCATAAAGTTTCGTTAGTGCTAAAGATTTTTTATACCGTACTATGGACATGTCTGTTATCCTGCCTATGCCATGTACTTATATACCAGTTAGGAACTCAAGCCATCGTGATGCAATGGTCCGCCATGCATACAAAGGGTCATGGGTTCAATATCAGTTTCGACCAAACACCATACAAGGCTTTCTGCAATGGATTATCCCCTCTCAGAAATGTTGCTGACATTTCTGAGTGCTTCAAAGCTTCTCTTATTGGTTTCACCTCAATTTGAAACGCCGTTCGAGCTTGCCAGTATTTCTTAGTATATTTCTACCAAAATGGTAGATTTTTTACTGTTTGGGAAATTGGTAGAATTCTTGATGTTTTGCTCGATTTTGCAAAGTGGTACTTCATTAATTTTCTATAGAAATAAACTTTTGACAACATTTTCTATAAAATACAATTTGGACAAAATTTTATATGGAAATATAATTTTGACAAAATTTTCTATAGAAATAAAATTTTGACCAAATTTTCTATAGCAATAAAGTGTTGACAAAATTTTCTATAGAATTAAAATTTTGACAAAATTTTCTATAGAAATAAAATTTTGACAAAATTTTCTATAAATAAAATTTTGACAAAATATTCTATAGAAATAAAATTTTGACAAAATTTTCTATAGAAATAAAATTTTGACAAAATTTTCTATAGAAATAATATTTTGACAAAATTTTCTATAGAAATAATATTTTGACAAAATTTTCTATAGAAATAAAATTTTGACAATATTTTCTAAAGAAATAAAATTTTGACAAAAATTGTTATAGAAATAAAATTTTGATAGAATTGTTTATAGAATTTCATTCATATTGTTATTTAATTAAATGGTAAATTTATTTTATATATTATTAATTAGTTATAGTGGCAATGCGCTATAATTGGCCTTACTAGCTTATTGTATTGTCTTAGAAAAATCTATTATCTATAGAAATAAAATTTTGACAAAATATTCTATACAACTAAAATTTTGACAAAATTTTCTATAGAAATAAAATTTTGACAAAATATTCTATAGAAATAAAATTTTGACAAAATTTTCTATAGAAATAAAATTTGGACAAAGTTTTCTGTGGAAATAAAATATTGAAAAAAATTTCTATAGAAATACAATTTTGACAAAATTTTCTATAGAAATATAATTTTCACAAAATTTTCCATAAAAATACAGTTTTGAGAACATTTTATGTGATATAAATTTAAACAAAAAAAAAATCTAGAAATAAAATTTTGGCAAAATTTTCTATAGATATAAAATTTTGACAAAATTTTCTATAGATATAAAATTTTGACAAAATTTCTATAGAAATAAAATTTTGACAGTATTTACTATAGAAATAAAATTGAGAAATTTCCTCTTTGAGGTTCCGCAAGCCAAATCTGGGGATCGGTTTATATGGGGGCTATATATAATTATGGAAAATTTTCTATAGAAATAAAATTTTTGACAAAATATTCTATAGAACTAAAATTTTTACAAAATATTCTATAGAAATAAAATTTCGACAAAATTTTCTATAGAACTAAAATTTTTGACAAAATTTTCTGTAGAAATAAAATTTTTACAAAATTGTCTATAGAAATACAATTTTGACAAAATTTTCCATAAAAGTACAATTTTGAGAACATTTTATATGATATAAAATTTTGAAAAAAAATTTTCTTAGAAATAAAATTTTGACAAAATTTTCTTTAGAAATAAAATTTTGACAAAATTTTCTATAAATAAAATTTGGACAAAATATTCTACACACAAAAAAATTTTTTTCTGATTCAATCACGAAATTAATTGATCCAATTAATTTTTTAATTGAAATGTCTTCAATCACAGAAATGATAGTATCAATTAAAAAATTAATTGACAGTCAATTAAAAAATTAATTGATCCAATTATATATTTAATTGATACTATTAATTCGTGTGATTGATTTTTATTTCAATTAAAAAATTTGTTGAATCAATTAAGTTTTTAATTGAATATTTTTTAAAACTCAATTAAGATTTTAATTGGAAAATTTTTCGTGAAATTTTTTTCTGTGTATAGAAATAAAATTTTGACAAAATTTTCTATAGAAATAAAATTTTGACAAAATTTTTTTATAGAAATAAAAGTTTGACAAAATTTTTTATAGAAATAAAATTTTGATAAAATTGTTTATAGAATTTCATTCATATTGTTATTTAATTAAATGGTCAATTTATTTTGGATTTTATGTATTATTAATTAGTTATAGTGGCAATGCGCTATAATTGGTCTTACTAGCTTATTGTATTGTCTTAGAAAAATCTATTTTCTATAGAAATAAAATTTAGAGAAAATTTTCTATAGAACTAAAATTTTGAGAAATTTTTCTATAGAAATAAAATTTTGACAAATTTTTCTATAGAAATAAAATTTTGATATATTTTTCTATAGAAATAAAATTTTGACAAAATATTCTATAGAACTAAAATTTTGACAAAATATTCTATAGAAATAAAATTTTTGACAAAATATTCTATAGAAATAAAATTTTGAGAAATTTTTCTATAGAAATAAAATTTTGAGAAATTTTTCTATAGAAATAAAATTTTGAGAAAATTTTCTATAGAAATCAAATTTTGACAAAATTTTCTGTAGAAATAAAATGTTGACAAAATTTTCTATAGAAATATTCTATAGTCCATTGTAATTATTTTAGTTTGGCCAAATATGCTCTGAATGAATAAATAAATAATAAATACAATTTTGACAAAATTTTCTATAGAAATACAATTTTGACAAAATTTTCTATAAAAATACAATTTTGAGAACATTTTATATGATATAAAATTTTGGAAAAAAAAAATTTCTATGGAAATAAAATTTTGACAAAATTTTCTATAGAATTAAAATTTTGACAAAATTTCTATAGAATTAAAATTTTGACAAAATTTGCTATAAATAAATTGTTGCAACGTAATAGTTTTTTGTTTGGTAGTTTTTTTCTCCCAAATTTGGTAGATTATTTTTTGGATAGTAGTAGTAACCGTGGTTCGGACTCGGCTATAAAAAGGAGGCCCCAGAAAATTGTTCAGTTACAGTTAACCGGAGAGAAGATATCTGCAATTTCTGTTAACTGGCGGTTAAAGCAAAAATTCGATAATCTTTTTATTGAAGGCGTTTTGTCCTTCGAGTTGTCTAATGGCGATTTCGATTCTAATAAAAAGTGCAACATTTTTGAATTTGACAAATATAAAATATAAACAACAATATTCTAACTTGTGGTTTTGGGGTACCTCAGAATATTAGAAATTAGCAATAACTTTAAATTGACAGAAAGACTTGAGGAAAAAATTTGTGCAACATCCGGGCAACGCTTTCGCATTTAAATCGAATAGGTTAAAGTGGCAGCCCGATTAAATTTATGGCTCACTTTGACTATTCAGTCAATTGTGATATGGTCCCAAAGTCCTTTTTCAGACCATTTAGAGCGCGACCAATATTCGTGAAGTAAAACACTCCAAACATCTTTAATTACAAATTTTAGAAATGTATTCGGCTTTGGTCGATGATTGCTTTTTTTACCGAACATTGACTTCGGCAAAAAAAAAAAACGGCTTCGGTCGAGTTATACGCCCCTTCCGACCATGAGGGCCTCATCCCCGTAAAATACGGATAGCGTACAAACCATGATCCGGACCATGGCGGGAGTGAGGCAGAGCAATGTAACCAGATACACACTCAAAGAAAAAAGTTTACTTGAATTCGAAGATTTTGATCTTCTCTTGAAGATTTTGGCATTGATTCCGAGGCAAAGATGCAGATTCTTTAAAATAAAGTTAGTTATTGTATTTTTTCAAATTTTCGTGCCCTTTTCGCGATATATCAAGAAAGGTATTCACGTACAAATAAATGTCAGTTTAAAAATCCAAATTATATCAAAGCAGGAAATATTTTCTTAATTTGAAAACAATCCTGAAAATAAGTATTAGCATATTTTTCAAGTTTTTGATCTTTAATCCAAAGATTCAATATCTCAGTTGATTTAAAGATGATTTCTTTATTAGTTTTTTAGTTTAATATTGTCGACCTTTTGTTAGAATAATAAATTCATGTTTTTTCAAGCTCGAGGTCATTTTTTAAATATTTAAATTTGAAATGTTTTTAATTTTACTTTAAGGGAATTTTTCCTTACTTCAAAGACATACGAATTGAATGGAGGGACGTAAATTTCATAGATTTGTGTCATAAATTTAAAGAAAACAATTCTTAAAGCAAAGATTATGAACTATTGTTAAATTAAAACGTCTATATTTTAAAGAAATTTGTCTTTATTAACAGGTTGGCTGATAAGTCCCCGGTCTAACAAAGAAAAACACTTTTTTTTTGTCAAAATTCGTTTTTATTATTCAACATAGTTCCCTTCAAGAGCGATACAACGATTGTAACGATCTTCCAATTTTTTGATACCATTTTGGCAGTTTCGGCGATCACCTCTTCATTGCAGCCAAATTTTTTCCCTGCGACCATCCTTTTGAGGTCTGAGAACAAGAAAAAGTCGCTGGGACCAGATCTGGAGAATACAATGACTTGTGGCACGGTGCGTTGTCTTGGTGGAACAACACTTTTTTCTTCTTCATATGGGGCTGTTTTGCCGCGATTTCGACCTTCAAACGCTCCAATAACGCCATATAATAGTCACTGTTGATGGTTTTTCCCTTCTCAAGATAATCGATAAAAATTATTCCACGCGCATCCCAAAAAACAGAGGCCATTACTTTGCCAGCGCACTTTTGAGTCTTTCCACGGTTCGGAGACGGTTCACCGGTCGCTGTCCACTCAGCCGACTGTCGATTGGACTCAGGAGTGTAGTGAAGGAGCCATGTTTCATCCATTGTCACATATCGATGGAAAAACTCGGGTGTATTACGAGTTAACAGCTGCAAACACCGCTCAGAATCATCAACACGTTGTTGTTTTTGGTCAAATGTGAGCTCGCGCGGCACCCATTTTGCACAGAGCTTCCGCATATCCAAATATTGATGAATGATATGACCAACACGTTCCTTTGATAAAGGGTGATACGGTCAAAATTTGGTCAAGGGAAAACGCGTGTAAATCGATGAAATCGTTTATTTAAAAAATCAAATTAAATTTCTTTTTCAAGTTCAATTAGTATAAAATTCAGGAAAAATATTCAGTTAGGCTTTCGCTTTTCCAAATCCGAATTGCCGGGCCTCACGCTTGACACCTGCCATCAGATTTTGTACAGCCACCTTGTCCACCTTCTTCGCCGCAGAAAGCCAGTTTGCCTTGAACTGCTGCTCATCCTTAGCAGTTTTTTGGTCTTCTTTATTAGGTTCCGCTTGACAATAGTCCAGTATTTCTCAATTGGGCGGAGCTCTGGCGTGTTGGGAGGGTTCTTGTCCTTGGGAACCACCTGTACGTTGTTGGCGCCGTACCACTCCATGGCCTTTTTACCGTAATGGCAAGATGTCAAATCCACTCTTTCACATAAATAACACTCTTTCACATAAATTTCTTGGTTGACAGTCCCGGAAGCTATGAAAATGCTGCTTTTCAAGCCACAGGTACAGATGGCTTGCCAAACCAGATATATCTTTGCGAACTTTGACAGTTTTATGTGCTTGAAAATATCTGCTACCTTTCCCCTTCCTTTTGCCGTATAAAACTCTTGTCCCGGAAGCTGCTTGTAGTCGGCTTTGACGTAGGTTTCGTCGTCCATTACCACGCAGTCAAACTTCGTCAGCATCGTCGTGTACAGCCTCCGGGATCGCGCTTTGGCTGTCGTATTTTGTTTATCATCGCGATTTGGAGTCACTACCTTCTTGTAAGTCGATAGTCCGGCTCGTTTTTTGGCTCGATGCACGGTTGTAGACGATACACCCAGCTTATTTGCGGCATCTCGGAGAGAGAGGTTAGGGTTTCGCTTGAAACTACCGACAACTCTCTTTGTCGTCTCAGTGGCTTTCGGTTTTCGATTTCCCCCCGATCCAGACTTCCTGGCTGTCGACAAACGTTCCCCAAACACTTTAATTACATTTGTAACGGTTGGTTTGGCAACTTTTAGCGATTTTGCCAGCTTTGCGTGCGAGTAGCTCGGATTTTCGCGATGCGCGAGCAAAATTTTTATACGCTGCTCTTCTTGCTTGGACGGCATTTTGACAACTGAAGAATGAATTCCAAAATCAAAATAGGAGCAACATTCTACACACACACACACCTTCAAAATGAGGGGTGTTCAGGTTTTTTAAATGCAAAATTGAAAGAAATACGTCAAGTTTATATTGACTAAATTTTGACCGTATCACCCTTTATCTTTAAGGCCTCTGCTATATTGATCAACTTCATTTTACGGTCATTCAAAATCATTTTGTGGATTTTTTTTTTGATGTTTTCATCGGTAACCACCTCGTTCGGGCATCCACTGCGTTCCGTGCTCATTTCACCACGCTTGAATTTTGCATTCCAATTAATTATTGTTGATTTCCCTGAGGCAGAGTCCGGAAACTCATTATCAAGCCAAGTTTTTGCTTCCACCGTATTTTTTCCCTTCCGAAAACAGTATTTTATCAAAACACGAAATTCCTTTTTTTCCATTTTTTTTTACAATAACAAAAGTTTCTTCACAAAAGACAAACTAATTGACTTACAGACGTCAAATTTTGACACGAATCATTTGAAGGATGGTACTATATAAAAATAATATGCATTTAATACTAGCGGCGTCATCTTTGTGTTAGACCGGGGACTTATCAGCCAACCTATTATTGTGTTAATTGCGCATATTAAAACTTAGGTTGCAGAATCTATAATATTAGGACAATATATTTTTTTCAGTGTAGCTATAGTTTATAAAATTTAATTTTTTCAATAAAATTTTACTAAATCGTATTTTAAATTTTACTAAAATTTAAAAATCAAACCAAAGATGCAAAATCCTCAATAAAGCTTTTAGCCTGTTTTCAAGCATTTTAATCTTTAATCCAAAGATTCAATATCTCTGTTAATTTAAGAATGATTTCCTTAAATAAAACACTTTTTCCTTTATTTTAAGGGAAATTTTTCTCACTTCAAAGATATACGACGGAGGGGGAAAATCTTAAAACAAAGAATATGAACTTTTTAATTAAAATGTCTTAATTTTAAAGATATTTGACCTTAATATTTTGTATTTTAAGACTTAGGTTGTGGAATCCATACGTACAAGTGTAGCTATAGTTTAAAAATTTTATTTTTTTTTTTGTTTTAAGTTAAATTTTACTAAACCGTATTTTATTTTCTTATATCCATAACTTTAGCGTAATGGCATGAGAGCTATATGTCCAGCTACCGTATCGGTTTTAATGAAAATCCTTTCCCAATGGGAAACATCAAATAATTTACGTACCATAACCTTAAGATGTTGTGCTCTCATGGTGATTGTTTTACAAAAATCTAGTCCGGAAGAAGTAAGTAATATTAGGATAATTTTCTTATCTAAATACTTCGAAATGCTGGCATTTAATTATCCTGTTTTGTCTTTTACAGCGCCAAATAGATTTAATTACCCTTATAAAGCTTTACTGTGATGTTTTGGATGATCTTTTAAAAACCAATAATTTTCAACAATCTGCTGTTGATAGTTTCAACATAACCACTGAGGATAATGATTCAATAGAATCCACAGTTTTAGATGTTAATGCTCTAGAGGCATCTGTAGACAATATAAATGTGTTTCTAAGTGATGCTTCCACTTCATTGGCAATTTGCGATGCCATTGAGGAAACCAATTTGGTGGATATATTGATTGCAATGCCCAAATCAGTGAAATCCTGGAATTTAGACTATAATCAAATTTTAATTAAAGTATTGCGGGCATTGGCCTCGATCACACGTAATTCAGTGCGTATAACCGAACATATTCGTTACTATGATAAAATGGGTAAATTATTTGTGGGCCTCATGGAAATCGGTTTACCGCCTACAAATCTCTTGGAAGCCTGTATAGAATTGGCCTATGATGAAGGCAAAGGTCTTTTGGTCTTACCCGAAGTCTTGACAAAACTCATAGAGTGGCTGCCACAAATGGATGCAAGAGAACAAACCTTTTTAAGTGAGAAGATCTTAAAGGCTTGTATTGATAATTATGGAACGTAAGTCGTGTGTGTGTGTGTGCTTTTATTACTAATGTTTAGGATTAATCTCTCTCTCTCTCTCTCTCTTTAATTTCATTTGTAGGAAAACCATAGCTTGTGAAACTCGTATTATAAAAAGTGTAGCTGTATGCCTACATCACTCGGAAAAACTTACCAATCAATGTATACAAAATTATATTAAACTTATCGAGGAGCTTAGTAAACTAAGCATCACACCCATTGAATTGAAATGTATTTTCAGTTTGCTACGTAAGGAGAGTAAATTTCCTCAACACAAACAATTGTTGCAAGTAAGTTGCGATGGTTGGGATTGTATGAATGTTTGATTTTTTGTGTGTTTTTTTATTTCTTAGACTTTGGTTAGTGTATCGCTGCAATCATTGACAAGCACAAATTTGTGTTCTCAATATTTTAACTTTTGTGAACCTGGTGATGGCATTGTTGTTACTGATATCAAAAATTGGTCAATGTCTGGTGCCTATGGTTTTATATTTCATATTTTATTGCGATTAAATGACAATTCCAAAAGCAAGACAAAGGGCCAAGAGACAAATGTGGATAGTGATCAAAAGCAACAGCAACAACGACAGGAAGCCAGAAGGATGTTATTGAAGTAAGTTTGTGTTTTGTGTGTGTGTGTGTGTTTTTCTAATAAATAAGGATATAACAAACTTATATTTATACATACCTGTGTAAAAATTGGAGGATCCAATCCTATCTAATAATATATAAATTTAGATGTTCAGATATAATTAGATCTGCACAGATATGCTATATAGCAGGATCTGGTTAGAACTGGTTAGATATATAGGCAGATTTTATTTATTTATTTATTAATCCACGAAGTAATACAATAGCCCTAGGGCAAAAAAAAACGTATTACATAGCAAAACAGAATACCTGAATTATAGAAAATAGTTAAATTCAAAAACCTAAAATCTAGATTACCTAAATTACAAAAAATTTACTTAACCATAGTATATTTGGCTCCCCAGCCATTTATAAATACATTTAAAAAATGAACACTAAAATATGCCCAATTATCCATGTTAAAGCAACACAAAAATAGAGTATCATTCAGTATCATCCGAAAAATGTTCCAAAAGCTTACGCCTAAAAGCATTATTAGAGTGTGAAAAAGTCTGTAAGTCAATAGGCAAATAATTCCAACAACGTGCCACACGAATCAGAAAAGATCTATCGAAGGTACTACACCTACTCAGAGGAATATCAATATGATTAACCCTTGAAGACCGAATAAAAGAAAATGCATTACACAGTGGTAAAACTACTCCGCACATAAGCGTCCTATAGAAAAGATACACTGCGCGAATCTTAACGAAATCCCTGAAAGAACATCCTAACAATTCTCTAACATAACCCGATATATGTTCCCTTCTCCTAACGCCAAAGACAAATCTTGCCACAGAATTAACAATACGTCAAAGTAAGTCAATATTGTTAGATGTAGTGCCCAAATAGACCTCGAGTCCATATAGTACCTGCGGCATGAGTAGCGACCAAGCTATACGATACTTAGTACCAAGTGGGAAATAAATGTTAGTAGAATAAATACTTCGTAGAACACTCAAGACCTTACGCTCGACAGATTTTATGTGGGACAAAAAGCGTAGCTGCTCATCTAGAATAACTCCAAGACAATTAAATTGACTAACAAATTCGATAGCAGTCCCATCAATAAATAATCCATAATTGAAATAACGACTCGAAGAGCAAAATGCGATAGCTTTAGATTTGACCGGATTAATGGCCAACGTATTCACTGCCGACCATTGAAAAATCCGATCGAGGCAAGATTGTATATTATCACGCAATAAATCAGGGCAATTCCCTGCAGAACTAAAATGTAAAAATATGTCGTCCGCAAACAAAAACAGGGTACAAAATCTGCTATCCACACAATCAGGGAGGTCATTTATATACAAAATGAATAAAAAGGGTACCAGGACAGTGCCTTGGGGTACACCCGATGATAACCCCATGCTAGACACAGCACAGTTCATCTCTACAAATTGCGACCTACCAGTCAAAAAGGACCATATCAACGTACATGCCGAATTAGAAAAATTAAAGTTATTCCTGAGCTTATTAATCATCGTAATATAACAAATAGAATTAAAAGCTTTGGTTAAGTACAGGGACACAAGAATAGACAACCTTTTTTCATTCTCACACCTTCTAGCAGTGTCCGTCAAGTGCACAAGAAGAGATGTAGTATTGTGTCCAGCACGAAAAGCATATTGTGAATTGAAGATTGCGTTTCTAGTTTGCGACAATACTTGGTCCTTTATTAAGAGCTCCACTATCTTCGAAACTGCCGGGAGTATTGATATGGGCCTCAAATCTTCCGGACCCCTAACTCTGGCCGACTTAGGAATCGGAACAACCAGCGCTTTCTTCCATAGAATAGGAAACGTCGAAGTAGTAAGTATCGAATTGACTAAATCTAACAAGACAAGGGCGATAAATGGATACACCAACTTCAAGAAGTGAACAGGTATCCCATCTGTCCCCATCGCTCCTGATCTTACTTGTTTTAGGGCCAACACGACACCGTATTCATCAACACTTCTAAAAGAAAATAAGTCATCATCCCCATCTGAAAGATCAAAAGGTAGTTCGTGTGACTCTACGTTATCCAATGGCGTTCGCACAAAATGCTCATTCAAAGTCTCAATATCACAGTCAAAAGCCGCATTAAACGATCTCGAGCATCCAGCCTCCTTAAGCAGTCTCCACATACCCGAGGTGTCCAAGCTGGCAAATAATTTTGCAAAATGTCTCCTTTTCTCCCTTCTGACAACCGCTTTCGCCCGATTCCTATATTTGCAAAACACCTTCCAGTTATATTCAGATGGATCGGCCAAATATATAGAAAAAGACAAGTCCCTCAGCGACCGCGCATAAATAACAGTCCTCAACTTCATCCAACAATCATCAGTCCTTCAGTACACATCTTCTAGTTGGCACAAAACCGAACAAGGTGTCAATTAAAGATGAGAACAAAAAACATTTCGAATCCACATCCTGTTCATCCAAAATATTTGAAAAATTGTAGGAATCACAAAATCTCGCAATCCCATCCCAGTCCATCCTTCTAAAGTCCCTGTATTCAACATAGTCATCATTGGCTGCCGAATTTAATGCAAAAGAAGCAAAAACCAGCGCATGGTGGGAAATACCATGGCATTCCACCTGGGAAGAGAAATTTATCAAAGATGGGCTACTGATAAGAAAAAAGTCAATTAGTGATGTTGACTTATGTTGCACATCATAGTGTGTGGGAACTGAATTGTGACAAATGGACAAATTATTCATAGTACAAAACGAACGGACTGAAGCCGACTTAGCCAAGTCAAACTGGTTAAGATTAAAGTCTCCCACAACAATGATGTTGGAATAGTTCAAAAATAGTTCCGAATGAAGATCATCAAATGAATGTATGTCAGCTGGTGGCGGCAGATACACCACACCAAACAAACCCCTAACGCTCCCCAAATGTAGCTCAATGAAAACAGACTCCGCAACTGGACTTGAATTTCGGAAAACAACCTTAGTAACAAATTTGCGTGAAATGTATATACCCACACCACCACCCCTGCGAGTACCACACGGATCATTTCTAATAAACCTATAGCCAGGTAACTCAACAGCACAACTCGACACATTCTCATTTAGCCAAGTTTCAGAGATGCCAATGGCATCAAAACCCGAACCTCCGAACACTGCTTTTAAATCATCAAACTTAGAGGTATTATAAGAGCGCTTAATACTACAACAGTTCATATGTGCAACAGAAAAATTGCCTATGTAAGGACGCAAAACGTTCGAGAAATATGTGTTGCCATTAACAATTGGGCCCAAGTTAGGGCTAATTGACATTGGATATTAAACACAACGGTATGGTGGGGAACCAAATGTACCGGTACAAGTATAATGGCACAATGTAATCGCTATACATTATGGACCTAGAAATTCATTTTTCCAAAGTACAGCTGATCAAAGCAGCATTAGAGATCAAATAAAATATACTTAAATATTAAATATTGAGCAAAAAAAAATCATGAACACCAAAAAAAGGCTTTTGAAATTGGAATATTTGCAAAAATGTCTAAAATAGAAAACAAAAAATTAAAGTCCCAAGTGAAGAACATATTAACCATAGAAAGCTTAACCTACTGAAAGTCATGGATAAGCTAAACATACGCCTGTGGGACGTATCATAGTTTGTCATCATGTGGAGAAAATTTGTGGATTTTTTTTTTTACAATTTTGTACTTACACCGATTCTATATACAAATCCCTATCTTTTAAACACATTTTTGGCTAAACTTTTATTTTGTGTAACAAAAAAATTACATTTTCCGTACTCATTTTCATGAGGGAGAGCGAAAAACTAATAAAAGCGTACATCTCTCAGGCGTAGATAAGCTGCCTAGGGTTAAAAAGGACACTTAGTTCAAATAACGTGTAGGGGACCCGCAATCAAAACGGGAAATTGAGAGGGCAATGTTGCAGAGTTTGGGCGAAATAAAACGTCAAAAATAAGAGACAAAACATCTCGAAAGATACAAAAAATAGCAAATAATATACAATTATATCAAATTAGATCTGATTAGATGTGTCTCATTTTTGATATCTGATCAGATCCAATTCCATAGTATTTAGATCTGACCAGATAAAACCATTTTTCGGATCTGCTCAGATCTGATCATATCTTGGCTCAGATCTAATCATATCAAATCAGATCCCCTAATTTTTACACGGGTACGCATAAACTGTATCCATTTAAATGAATTGGGATCGCAAATAAAAGGGAGTTTTTCCAAATGTTTGAGAATATATTCCGGAAATGATTGAAATTTGTGGATATCCGCTACTAAATCCTAAGCCACACCACATGGACGTCAGAAATACGCTGGTAGGTGAATGTCAGAGTCGACGAATGTTAGACTAGCCCAAAATTCTCGGGGTTACATTCGACAGCAGAGTTGCCAGTATTTTCCTGACTCTTGTCCCAATTTGATGCTTTAAATTAAAATTCCCTACAAAAATCCCCATAAATTATTGAAAATTTTTTTTGAAAAAAAAAAAAAAATAGTAAAGAAATAGGCTCTGCTATAGAGAATATGTAATAATTTAAAAATTGAAGGCAAAACAAATATGACATTTTTGTAATGTCTGACGATTTCAAAATATCATCCAATAAAAGCCCTCATCAGAATTAATCGATCAACATGTGTATTTATAAATTAAAATTTAGTTCTAAGTATTCAAGACAAATAAACCTACTCTCTTATATCCCTTATCTATTCTCTCTCCCTCTCTCACTTTCGAATTTCCTAGTAATTTGTTTTGATTTTATTTCAGTTTACGTACGGGAAGCAATACTGGTTTTGAAATCTTCATACAAAACAATGGAAATATTGTTGTGGCTGCATTGACAAAACGTGAATACTTAACATCATCGGTTGCGTCCACAACCCTGTTGGATGGTCAATGGCATTATGTAACCGTAGCCATAACACCACCTAAGAGACCATTCTCATACAGCCAAATAAACGTTTATATTGATTTTGTGCAAAAAATCAGTGCTACATTGAAGGTTCAAGCGATTAATGAGGTATGTGTCAAATTAAATAAAAAAATATCGAGTTTGTGTTTGAAGACAAGTTCACTATTAACAGATTATCTAGTCGAGACACGAACCCATCGTCTCAATAGATTTAATTTTTCCAATTCGAATTTAGATTTTTATACCCTCCACCATAGGATGGGGGTATATTAATAATGGCCTGTTCCTGTATATCGAACGAAAACTCATTCGAAAGAAAGGCAGTCACTCGAATTCGAATGAATTTGGGTTTTTCTATTTTTGAAAGTTCGTTTCGTTTGTATGAGAATACATTGATTATCCAAAATGAGTATTTTCAAATTTATGGCCTGAGAATTCAGTCAAATGTTAACAATGTTTTTACTTTTTTCTTGACACTTATTGTACATGTTCGTTTATTACTCGACAACAAAATATGAAGTGACTTGCCTTTCGAAATAGACGAACAAAAATCGATTTTCTTTCGTTTGGAATACGAAAGAAACCTTTCGTTCGATATACAGGAACAGGCCATAACTTTGTCATTCCGTTTGTAACACATCGAAATATTGCTCTAAGACCCCATAAAGTATATACACTTGCCCGCATATTTCTGCGTACGGGGCAAAAAAAAATTAAATTTACAATTCATACATACATTTCTCTACACATAAAGTATTTATGGGGCCAAAACTTATTTTATTTCATTTATTGGACATTTCTCTGAAATATTATTATATAAACATAACGTGAAATGAATTATTGTACTTTTAATTCAGTTAAAAAAAAAATGGCAAAAAAAATACTAGCAAAAGTCTGCGTACAATATTTTTAATATTTTTCAATATTAAAAATTAGGTTCTGTGAGATCCTAGTAACTTGTTGGATAACCCTTTCTATTTAGTACCTCTCCGAGACGTCTAGGCATCGAATCCACGAACTTTTTTGTATCATCAGCTGTAATTTTTCCCCATTCTTGCAATATTATCTCCTTAAGCATGTTTTTTGAGGTTATGGCATGTGTGCGAATCCTGCGTTCGAGTAAGTCCCATAAATGCTCGATAGGGTTAAGGTCTGGTGATTGGGGGGGGGGGGGGGGGCGTTCGTAACTGATTTTTAACGTTGTACAATAGCCATAGCTTTACATTTTGCGCGGTATGCTTGGGGTCATTGTCTTGCTGAAAGTAAAACTCTTCTTCTAGCCCCAACATCTGTGCACTTTGCAATAAATTATTTTTCAGAATTTGTATATACCCCATTTGGTCCATTGTGGATTCAATAAATTCATGATACCATGATTCCGCCTCCCCCATGTTTTACGGTTGGTACTAAATTCTGCCTTTCGAACGCCGTACCTTTCTTCCTCCACACTAACTTTTTGCCTTTTATACCAAAAATGCAAAATTTGCTTCCATCCGAGAAAATTACTTTGTTCCAAAACTGGGGGGCTTGGATACATATTCATTTGCAAAATCCATTCGCTTCTGCTTATTGACATCTGATATGTATGGCTTCCTACGGGCTACTTGGCTATTGTAGCCAGCCTTTTTCAAAATCCTACGGACGGTGTCATCGGAAACAACTTTGGAAAACCTTTCCTCCACCTCAAGTTTCAGTTGGTGAGCCGTTATCCTTGGATTTAGGGTCACCAATTGAACGATACGTTTTTTTTATCGACTTGTTAATAGAGATGGACGACCAGATCGAGGCTTTGGCAGTATGGAACCCGTTGAAACATAGTTGATAATAACTCTCTGGATAGATGAGTGTGCTCTACCCACTATTTGTCCAATTTCCCTATACGATTTTCCCTCAACATACAGCTTCATAATAATTTTTCTTTCGTCAATACAAATTTCTTTTCCCTTGTTTTCCATGGCCTCTTCAAATCACATAGGAAGAATAAAACAAACTTCTAAAGTCATAACAAACCGGGTTTGGTCAACGGTAAATGCAGTGTGGCCAACAGATCGCAGGTGTACGCAGTTGTACGCAGACTTTTGAGAGTGTATTTTTTGTGGGTGCTTCGTTAGAAAATTAATAAGAATTACAATTTTTGTATTATATGTAAGAAAATATACTTATAATTTAGAGAACTAGCTAATAAACTAAATAAAACAAAGTTTGGCTCAATACAATTTTTAGTTTTTGAGATACGTGTGGATAAATTTAAAATTTCAATTTTGTATGCGCTGTACGCAGAAATATGCGGGCAAGTGTATATTCTGGGTCGTGGTGAAATTCTGAGTCGATCTGAGCATGTCCGTCCGTCCGTCCGTCTGTTGAAATTACGCTAACTTCCGAACGAAACAAGCTATCGACTTGAAACTTGGCACAAGTAGTTGTTATTGATGTAGGTGGGATGGTATTGCAAATGGGCCATATCGGTCCACTTTTACGTATAGCCCCCATATAAACGGACCCCCAAATTTGGCTTGCGATTGCTCTAAGAGAAGCAAATTTCATCCGATCCGGCTGAAATTTGGTACATGGTGTTAGTATATGGTCTCTAACAACCGCAAAAATTGGAACTTGGCACAAGTAGTTGTTATTGATGTAGGTGGGATGGTATTGCAAATGGGCCATATCGGTCCACTTTTACGTATAGCCCCCATATAGACGGACCCCCAAATTTGGCTTGCGATTGCTCTAAGAGAAGCAAATTTCATCCGATCCGGCTGAAATTTGGTACATGGTGTTAGTATATGTTCTCTAATGACCATGCAAAAATTGCTCCACATCGGCCCATAATTATATATAGCCCCCATATAAACTAATCCCCCGATTTGGCTTGCGGAGCCTCTTAGAGGAGCAAAAGTCATCCGATCCGATTGAAATTTGGTACGTGGTGTTAGTATATGGTCTCTAACAACCATGCAAGAATTGGTCCATATCGGTCCATAATTATATATAGCCCCCATATAAATCGATCCCAGATTTGTCCTCCGGAACCTCTTGGAGGAGCAAAATTCATCCGATCCGGTTGAAATTCGGAACATGGTGTTAGAATGTGGTCTCTAAGAAACACGCAAGAATTGGTCCATATCGGTCCGTAATTATATATAGCCCCCATATAAACCGTTCCCCAGATTTGATCTCCGGAACCTCTTATAGGAGCAAAATTCATCCGAGCCGGTTGAAATTTGCAACGTGGTGTTAGTATAAGGCCGCTAATAACCATGCCAAAATTGGTCCGTATCGGTCTATAGTTATATATAGCCGATCCCCAATCACACAAAAATTGGTCCATCGGTTCACAATCATGGTTGCCACTCGAGCCAAAATAATCTACCAAAATTTTATTTTTATAGAAAATATTGTCAAAATGTTATTCCTATAGAAAATTTTTTCCAAATTTTATTCCTATAGAAAATTTTTTCCAAATTTTATTTCTATAGAAAATTTTGTCTAAATTTTATTTCTATAGAAATTTTTTTCCAAATTTTACTTCTATAGAAAATGTTGTCAAAATTTTATTTTGTCAAAATTTTATTTCTATAGAAACTTTAAACTAATTATATACGTATTTAATCGGCCTTTTTTAGTTTAATATATACCACATATGGACTATGTGGTATATATTACGGTGTTAGGAAGTTTTAAGATACCTTGCCATCGGCAAGTGTTACCGCAACCCAAGTAATTCGATTGTGGATGACAGTCTTCAGTAGAAGTTTCTACGCAATCCATGGTGGAGGGTACATAAGCTTCGGCCTGACCGAACTTACGGCCGTATATACTTGTTTTTATTTAAATTTATTTTTATCGCTGTAATTCTCTCTCTCTCTCTCTCTCTGGCAGTTATCTTGTTTAGACGTGTTTTTTAAAGGCATCGTTGCCCACGAATAATATCTGTTCAAAGTGTTTTAAAACTCTGCAGTCTTTAAAATATTTGAAATGTAACATTTGCAAATCTAAATTCGATTACTTTTGTTCTGGAGTAAATGAACAAAGTACATTAGAAACTGTTAAAAAAAACAAAGAATTGTGTCTACAATTGTAATGAGTGCTTGCTCGTATCCAGTGATTTAGTTGCTTCTATCTCTCTACTTTCTACTGAAGTGAGAGAGCTTAAGAGTATGTTTACTGTCCCAGCGAGCAATTATGTCCGACGTGTCGGACGTCCGAAAACGTCTGCTAAATCTCTGGTATTATATCAGACATTTAGCCGAAAATCTGTTATTTCTTCCGAGATTTATCCGACTTTGTCTGCACATTCTCGGATCTTTTTTCAGACGATGTCTGCACAATCTCTGAAGTTTCGTACGAGAACTAACCGACGTAGTCGGCAGAATCTCTGAAGGGAATTTTGTCAACCGAGATTTGACCGAAAACCTCTGCAAAAGTTCGGAAAGAATTTTTGTTTTTGCATTTTGTTATTATTTTTGCATTCCATTGTCAGTTTCTATTGTGATATCGCGCGGAACAGATCGTACAAATAAAACGGTGAGTGAATAAACAAAATAGTGGCAAAGTGAAGTGTTAAAATAGTAAATAACAATATCATTACGGTGTTCTAAAAAAAAAATAAAAAAACCTTATATTTAAAGACGACAACATTGCTTCGAAATTTTCTTGGCCAAATACGAACAACAACATACCTGTCAAGGATTTCTATTTTATAAAGTTGCTTAAAGGTATTTAATACAGCGCTATGGTTATTATTATAGTTTTAATGATTATAACTTCATTTTTTAGATCTCACATTTGAAAGAATTCCTCAAGCGTCGAACTCTACTATTGAATTAAATATGAAGGCTTTTTTCAATGCAGCAAAAGATCGACTGAATAAAAGAAATAAGAGAAAGATTGCCGAACTATACTGTATATATTTTTTAACAATATTAGGTTACATTATATGTAATATATTAATATTTAATTTACAAACTACCATTGAATTGAACAAATTTATATGATCTCTTAGCATAACATAGATTTTTAATAACTTTGAAATATAATTTTAGTTTAAAATCTTTTTAAATAACTTTGAAATAAAATTTTAGTTTTAAATCTTTTTAAATAACTTTGAATCACAGCTCGGACAATTAGACAAAAGTCCGAGCTTCTCGGTAGAAAGTCGGACAAAGTGTCCGACAATGGTCCGAATTTCTCCGAACAAAATCGGACATAATGTCCGAGAAAGGTCCAAAATTCTCTGCTAAATGTCGGTAAAATTGTCCGAGAAAGTTCCGAGATGATCTGCTAAATGTCGGAAAAAATGTCCGAGAATTGTCCGAGATGCTCTGCTAAATGTCGGTCAAACTGTCAGATTTCCCTCAGAATTGCCCATCCGAATTCGGACAGAATTCTGTCCGAATGTCGGGACAATCTTCCGATTTCCCTCAGACATTTCGGTCCGGATTCTTGTCAACCGCTCATTATACTTTCCGAACGAATTCGGACCGAATTCGGAATCAGACTCGGATGATTTAGCAGACGTTCTGTCAGAATTCGGTCCGAATTCGGAAGTAATTGTTCGCTGGGGTGTTTCTTGAACAACCTAACACAACTGCAAATATCACATACAATGCTGCTTTATGTTCGAATACTGGTTTGTCATCTATATCTGTGGCGCCAAATTCATCTTCTGTTTTGCTCTCTCTCTGATGCTCTCCCAGTTGATGTAAATTCAAGTTTAGTTGAGAGAAGCTTATGTATACCTGTTAAGCCTACTGAAATTGTTGAAGCCGTTGCGCCTGTTGTTGTTGCTAATACGAGTACGAATGCTGTTGTTATTAGTGATGAGTTGCCTATTGTGAACATAGATACTGGTGCTAACATAGATACTGTTGCGTTGGATGATGTTAGCAATATCATACCAACAAACAATTTACAATGGAATACTGTTCATCCAAGAAGAAATCGTAAAAAGGCTGTAAATGGGCAATATGATAATGAAGACTTGGAAGTCGTTGTCAAAAAGAAATGGGTTCACATCTCTTAGTTCCGTCCTACTGTTACTGTGAAAAGGGATGCAAATTTAAACGAATTAAGGAGCATTAGTTTTAAATTGGGTGTTTTGCCTGAATTTTATAATGCAGTGTTTACACCATCGCTACGGCCTGCTAATGTACGAATACGTCCTTTTGTATATTTTCAAATCACTCGGACCGATCGGCCGAAATCATAAAACCAGCTGAATTTTCGATACTCCGTGTTTATTATCAAAACATTGGCGGAATGAGAACCAAGTGCAATGAATTGTTTATGGAAACGTCTCAACCAGAGTTTGGTGTTATTGTTTTAACTATCTACAATGTATACCGGAAAGATCGTGAATTTGTTAAGACTGACCGCTCCCGTGGTGGAGGTGTAATAATTGCAGTAAAAAAATATTTCTTCTGAAGTTTCATTGCCAAATGGTGATTCTCTGCTTGATCAACTTTGTATAAAACTTATTGGTTCCAATTCAGAATTAGTCATAATTGTCTCATAAATACGACCTGGTTCGCATCGAACTTTATATTATTATCATATTTCTAATATTACTAGCCTAGTTCCTGAATGTGAATCAAATGGTTGTTTATTATTAGGCGATTTCAATTTAAACAATTTATTTCCATATATCTCTGTATACGTTCTTGATCTTTTCAATATGATCATAACCACGTCTATATATCCGGTGGGTTGGATATATAGTTCAGTTCCGAAGAAGGGTAATTCTTATGAATGTGAAAACCTTCATCCTATAAGTATACTTAAGTATCAGATAGTGGAGTATATCACATCTAGGAATTTGTTG
Organism: Haematobia irritans; assembly: GCF_050003625.1. Taxonomy (NCBI): domain Eukaryota; kingdom Metazoa; phylum Arthropoda; class Insecta; order Diptera; family Muscidae; genus Haematobia; species Haematobia irritans. The sequence continues at coordinate 174,921,206 of NC_134400.1, forward strand.
AATAGTAATCAGTATGCATAAAGGGTGATACGGTTAAAAAACCTGAACACCCCTCATTTTGAAGGTGTGTGTGTAGAATGTTGCTCCTATTTTGATTTTGGAATTCCCTCTTCAGTTGTAAAAATGCCGTCCAAGCAAGAACAGCAGCGTATCAAAATTTTGCTCGCGCATCGCGAAAATCCGAGCTACTCGCACGCAAAGCTGGCAAAATCGCTAAAAGTTGCCAAATCAACCGTTACAAATGTAATTAAAGTGTTTGGGGAACGTTTGTCGACAGCCAGGAAGTCTGGATCGGGGGGAAATCGAAAACCGGAAGCTGCTGAGACGACAAAGAGAGTTGTCGGTAGTTTCAAGCGAAACCCTAACCTCTCTCTCCGAGATGTCGCAAATAAGTATACAACCGTGCATCGAGCCAAAAACGAGCCGGACTATCGACTTACAAGAAGGTAGTGACTCCAAATCGCGATGATAAACAAAATACGACGGCCAAAGCGCGATCCCGGAGGCTGTACACGACGATGCTGACGAAGTTTGACTGCGTGGTAATGGACGACGAAACCTACGTCAAAGCCGACTACAAGCAGCTTCCGGGAAAGGAGTTTCATACGGCAAAAGGAAGGGGAAAGGTAGCAGATATTTTCAAGCACATAAAACTGTCAAAGTTCGCAAAGAAATATCTGGTTTGGCAAGCCATCTGTACCTGTGGCTTGAAAAGCAGCATTTTCATAGCTTCCGGGACTGTCAACCAAGAAATTTACGTGAAAGAGTGTTTGAATAAACGTCTGCTGCCTTTCCTGAAGAAACACGGTTGTTCCGTACTGGTTTGGCCGGATTTGGCATCTTGCCATTACGGTAAAAAGGTCATGGAGTGGTACGCCGACAACAACGTGCAGGTGGTTCCCAAGGACAAGAACCCTCCCAACACGCCAGAGCTCCGCCCAATTGAGAAATACTGGGCTATTGTCAAGCGGAACCTAAAGAAGACCAAAAAAACTGCTAAGGACGAGCAGCAGTTCAAGGCAAACTGGCTTTCTGCGGCGAAGAAGGTGGACAAGGTGGCTGTACAAAATCTGATGGCAGGTGTGAAGCGTGAGGCCCGGCAATTCGGATTTGGAAAAGCGAAAGCCTAACTGAATATTTTTCCTGAATTTTATACTAATTGAACTTGAAAAAGAAATTTAATTTGATTTTTTAAATAAACGATTTCACCGATTTACACGCGTTTTCCCTTGACCAAATTTTGACCGTATCACCCTTATAGGAGGGATTATAGTACGACGGCTTTGCTTTTGTGTTTGACTGAACATGTGAGAAGTAGTCTTAATCGAGGGGAGCACTGTGCTATGGTATCGATTGACCCGGCCAAGGCTTTTGATCGTCTTAATCATGCATCACTAATTAACAAGCTTAGGGCGAACTATGGATTTTCATGAGTTGCGTGTAGACTGATTCTGTCATACTTGCATGGAAGATCGCAGTTCGTGGAGTTGAATGATTTTGTTGGATGCTTGGAATCTAATTCGAGTATATATGTATGCAGATGACATTCAAGTTGTATTCACAGGTGAGATGGAAGGTCCGGATAGTTTGGAAGGACGCATGAATTCTGCTCTTGATATTGTTTATTCCTGGATGGTTGATAATAGTTTGGTAATTAATGCAAGTAAGACGACGGCGATTATGTTTCAGGCGGGGTATCGCAATGTGACCTATCCCCAAATCAGTATGTGTGGTGAGGTTATTCAATTTGTTCAGACGGTCAAATGCTTGGGTATTACACTTGATGTGAATTTGGATTTTGGACAACATATATCTTCCCTCTCAGCGAGAGTGACTTTGGGACTAAGGAAATTATACAATTGTATATACTTGACTGAGCATGTCAAGCGTATAGTGGTTCATGTTGATGTCTCAGATTAACTATTGTATCGAGGTGGTATATTGTACGTTTCGGTATAATAGGTCTAAGATTGCTCTGATCCTGAACAGGGTAGTGCGTTATGTTTTTGGGTTGCGTATTTTTGAATATGTTACAGACAAGGTAATTGATTTTCTTGGTTCTTCATTTGAACCTTACGTTTTGTCACGGAGATTAATGTTTTTCCATAGGATGAAAAGAAATGGTTTGTTGCATGAACTTCTTCAGGGATTTGTTTTTTCCAGATCGGTGAGAAATCCACAGATAATTGTACCACGAATAAATTGTTCTCTTTTTGAGAGGGGGTTTATTGTTACTACTGCTAGGGTTTGGAACAATCTTCCTGTAGCAGTAAGGGATTTTTTTAGGAATTTGCTACTGACTAGTTTGAATGAATATGTTTAATGTCGGCTGTTATTTACCAATGGTAGGTGCTAGCTTACTTTTATTAATATTAGTTTTCTATGTGACTTTGGCCAAAGTGAGGATGGTGGAGTGGTAGGCATTGTAGGGTAATTTAAGTATTAATGATTAGTATTGATAACTTTACAATTACTATTAATGTATTACTGTTTTAAGAACAATACGATTTATTGGCCACGAAGGCTTACTAATGTTTTTATGCAAATAATTCTGCAATTGAAATAAGATTTATTGATTCTATGTATTCTTTGGAATATTATTTTCGTGAGTATCGGTCCATGTTTTTATATAACCCCCATATAGACCGATTTTCATCCGATCCGATTTGACTTCCGGAGCCGCTTGGAAGACCAAAACATGGACCAATACTCATCATTTTCGACACATCTCTTTATTATTTAGTTTTAAAATACATCAAGCACTAGAGTGTTTTAACAATGGCTAAAATCAACTAATTAAAGTACGAGTTGCTTGACCACCCACCTTTTAAACCACTATTTTGAAGACCTTGAGGAAAACTATTTTAATCAAGGGATAGAATTGCTAGAAAAGCGTTGGACTAAGTGTATTGAAGTTTCGGAGATTATATTGAAAAATAAAAATATTTTTGAAAACCAAACTATTCTCTTTCATTGATAGGCTAAGAAGTTTCCGAACCGCCCTCGTATGCACTCTTTGAGTCAATTTTAAGATCTCTAAAGGAATTTAATCACTTAAATAATAACTTTGAATTAGATTTTTCAATTTCCCTAAATAGATTTAATACTGTCTTAGACTTAATTTATTTTTAGAATTTCTAGTCTGTAAGGAATGTATTCCATAGACTGAATAAATAAATAAATAAACTGTTAAAAAACAAAATGATAAAAATGTTTATCAGTTGAACAAACGAAGATTAGTTCATAAAATTCTCAACAACGTTTGCTTATTTTATTTTATTTTTATTTATATTTATTGTGAAAATAACCAAGCCTTTAGGCCAATATAAAATGGTTATAAAAAAGACTACAAAAGTAACTTTAAATATCTAAAAATTTGACCAAAAATAACAAAATAAAAATTGGAATAAAAACTAACAGTAATAAATTATAAAAGATAACAAAGAATAAATAAAGATACACTTTTTTATAAATTAGAAAAAAAATGAAATAAAAAACTATTTTAGTGATTTAGAAAGCAAAGTGAGAAAAAATTCTAAACAATGGATAACTAAGAACTTATTACTACTAAAATATCATTACAACAAAATGTGATTTTCTTTGTTTTTTTTTGCAATTTACGTATTTAATTTGTATTATAAATATTTAGTTCTAATAATTAAGCTCTAATAATATTTAGCTCTAATAAAACCTTACTTTATTTATTTATTATTATTATTATTATTTTTTTTTTTTATAATATATATATATTTTATTTTTATTTTTTATTTTTATTTTTTTTTTTTTTATTTATTTATTTCTTTTTTAATTTTTAATGTTTTCCAATCCATTTCTTAAGGCTGTTTAAAAACAAAAAGTGAGGGCATAGGAATAGAAAAAAAAAGCACTAACTGTATTCGCATACACCATTTTTTTTTTAATAAAAAAAAATGTGAGCGAATAGAGAAAAAAGTGAGAATTATTTTAAGTAATACTATAAGTTACTCAACTTCTATTGAGTAAAAATAGGCATAAATTAAGGTCATGTCTATGACTGAAAAAATTTCAAAAGTTTGCATCTAAAATTATTATATGACATTGAGAAATTCCTTAACGAAACAGGCAACGTGTTGTATATACGAGCAGTCCTCACCCCAAAAGATTGGCTCACAGTACCACACAATTTCGGATATAAGAGTTGTGGATTCCTCTTGGATTTGCTAAATTTAAATAAATTTACGAGGATTGAAGGTGTTTGCATTTTATAAGTCTTATAAAAGAAAATTACATTTCTAAAATTAACTAAATCTGAAAATTGACAGCCTAAGAATCTGTCTACATACGTAGATATATGGCTACGTACTCTCAACGAGTATATATACCGAATAACCCGGTTGAATGTAAGCCTTAGTGTCCTCATTAGCTTGCCAGTACAACCAGAGTACACCTCTAAACCGTAGAGTATAATTGGCATTATAATCGCATGCACCACCTTAATCTTCACATGCATCGGAAGCAGCAAATCGATATTATAAAGTTTGCGCAGAGCTAGATTTACCTTTGAAACAACTGCGTCTATTTGACAAGAAAAAGACAGTTTATTATCAATGATAACACCTAAACATTTCATGTTATCTACAAAAGTAATTCTTGTGCCACGTATCATGACTGATATATCAACACTTTCATATCTTCCAAAAAACATAGCTCTTGTCTTGTCAACATTAACAGACAAGGCGTTGGAGCTCATCCATGACTCTATCCTGTCCGTTGTGGAATTAATATTAGCCTGTAGCACGTCCAAAAATCCCAAATTCCCCTTGAATAGTATTTGAAGGTCGTCTGCATATTAGCAAAATTCCTATGGAAGGAATTTTCAGGATTTTACTAAAGAAGTCTTCTCCATACAGATTTTTTTGTCGTTTTGTTTCAATTACGAAATTAAATGCTTCAATTAATTTTTGATTTTTGTATTAACTCAAATGATGAAATATAAATCACCGACATCAATTAGAAAATTATTGAAATTAGAAAATTATTGATCCACTTAAAAATGTATGTGATTGTTGTTTTCATTGAAAATTTACTTGAATCTAAATTTGATTTATTAATTTGAAAATATTTTTTTTTTAATTTAGTTAAAATGTTGTTAACATTCTTTCTGTGTAACATTAAACCCTTTCAGAGGAAATTGGTCTCCTTACACAGAAAAAAATTTTTTTCAGATGATTTTAATTGGAAAATTTTTGCTATATATTTTTTTATGAACAAAGGTTTGCAATCCAATAATATATTAACTCTATACATTTTTTATATTTCCCTCCATTTGTAGCCTTTCCTTTACTGTTCGGTGGGTTCAGCTTTGCAAGAAATAAAGACCCCGGCTGCAGTAGCTAATGCTAATGCAAATACTGGTACAAGTCTTTTACCAAGATCAACATCCCAAGATACAAATCAAGGTTATCGCAGCATGTTGCCCAGTTTATTGGAAAAGACCCTATCCTCAAATGTAAGTGTGGCAAAATAGAGAGTTTGAAATTCCAATACAATGACCTATCCTTGCAGGTTTCCAATTATTTTACATTGCCTTTGAGAACTCAATCGTCCACTTATGATCCGAATGTGAAAAATTTCCCTGTGGGCATGCAAGAAACAGTTTTTGGCGACCAACAATGTTTGGGAGGCCAAGTAGGCGGTGTTTTATTGGCTGAGCCAACCACCAGTTTGAAAACGATCTTTGATGCCGGGATTAATTTCTCTTCAATATTCTCACAGGACAATGACATTTTGGAATTAACTTCGAGATTTGTATTCTGCTATTCACCTGGGGCATATTCGCACAGCACTTGCTTGGATTTGATACCCAGTGGCAAATATATGGGATTGGTGCAAGCTCAACATTGTGCTATAGTGAAAATCCAGGACACCATAAATAGTGTGGGTGGTGTTCAGGCTATTTTGCCAATTCTACATCGTTTTATCAAAGAAAGCAATGATGATTTTACCTTAAGCGCCACAGAGAATGAGTCCATTGAGTCGGGAGAATCCCTAAAGACTCCTGTGGCAGAAGAGTTTGCCGATTGGGAAATATTATCCACCAACTCCTATACCGAATGGAAAATGATACAATATCCGGTGGCCAGTTTTATGTGTTTCCTACGTTATCTTATCCATGAACATGACAATAATCAAGAGAATCTTTTGCACTCTGAGTGCCTTTCAATTGTGGGCATGATGTTGCAAAAGTGTCCAGCAAAAATATTTGATGTTAATGCCTTAATGGCAACTCATTTGTTTATGGAATCTCTACAGGGCCATAAATCGGCAAGCGGTCAATCCAATGTGGCCTTACTTGACGATCTTTACACCTCGATAGCATTTAATTTTGACATTTGGGTTCGTATGCCCTTCCAAATTACTTTGGGCCATGTGCAATATTTGGGAGCTATGATAAAAAACGATCGTAAATATTTTCGCAAGAAATTTGGTGTTCAATTTTTCCTGGACACCATTAGGCATTACTATGGCACGCCAGAGAATATAACACCCGAAGATGCCAAGACTATTCGAGCCACCATATTTGGAATTGTACGTTTCTATTTGCAAAAGGATGTGAATATCAAGGAGATTGGAACGATTGTTGCCTTTCTTGCTTCAGTCAAACAAGACCATGTGGTCGTAGAGTTCTTGGAAATCCTCAATATGCATGTAAAGGGGAAAAATTGCCGAGATCAATTGATTCTATTATTACACGAGCCCCAAATGGCAAACTTAATGTACAATTATTTTATAGACAAGAACTATAGTTGTGAATTGCAGGAAGCTGCCATAAGGGTAAGTCCATCGTAGAATTGTTTTGGAAAAACCAAAAGTTTATATCATCTCTTTTTCTAGTTCATCAGCAGTATACTGGCTACCTCAAGGGTCCATGCAAAATACAAACAAATAATGCGGCTACATGATCCCACCACCGATATTTCATTATTTCCTGGATTATTTTCTTACGCTATGCCCATGGTTTTGAGCTCCACAATAATATTCCATCTACTCGATGAAATGTTAAACTCAGATGTGGATTATTGTGGGGTAATTTTTTTGGTTCAGAATGTCAGCACTTGTGAATTGCCTGTAAAATTGGAAGTAGCTAAGCGTCTGTTACAATGTACCTTTACCAAGCAGAACTCTGCCCAGGCTATTGCCAAACAACCAGGATGGCAAGAATCCATTGCCCGCCTACTTATACGACGACCCATTGAAAATGTCAAACCCGATGAGGAGAAACGCAAGAGTTTCGGTATTAATTTGGATGTTCTACTGGAGGATGAGAACAAATTCGATAATCAAGGAGATTTAATTAATTTCTGTGAACAACAAATCGAACAGATGGAAGCCAATGAGCACAGTGACAGTGGTCTTATTCTCAATGAGATACAAGCCAGCGTTTCCGAGGCAGCCAATGTTCTCGAATCGGAAATCAAAGAGTTGGCCGATACCGTTTCGGGTGTGGTTGTGGAAAATGTCAGTTCAGTATTTTCTGTCATTAGGCAAACCACTCATGATCTACAGGATACATTTGAGTCTCTAACCCATGGTGGATCTTCGGTAGATATAGTCGATACGACGAGCACGGCCTCTAGTCGCCATGCTAAGCAACGAACAGAGTCCATTAGTTCGGATAGTTCTTCACAATCGATGCGTTTGGCCGGATCCAAAAAAGCCGATTCTGTTGAAAGTCATATGGAATTTTCCTCCGATGGTGATGTGGACAGCGAAGAGCAATTAGTATATTTGGTGTCGAACATCTTATTCACAATATTTTGGCGTGGTGTAAGCAATGATCATCCAGATTGTTGGAAGGAACGAGGTCAAGTTTTGGGCTGTATCAATCTATTGGCTCTAAATAATGAACTGGTCGCCTCGCACTTATCCCTGAGGTTAAGAATTTTGGAAATGGCTGTACAAGCCTCGTTATTTGACTTGGCCGAGAATGGCAATCAAACATTAACCAATCAAGAGGTAAGTGAGATAAGCAACGATTGGGAGTTAAAATTACAGCCTATGGTTGTAAATTTAATGGCCGATATATCGAACCACTATTATTTGAAGAGTTGTTTTTTTTTTGTTATAACCACCACTATAGGATATACACCGAAAAAAAGTTCCGTATTTAAATATAACTAATGCTTAATTTAATTTATTTTTAATGCAAAAAAAATATTTGTTTGCAGTTAAATTTTTAATTATTTTATCCGAAATTTTCCACAGCTCAATGAAATTTTCCTTTTTTGAGTATGTCTCAAACATTTTATGACATAAACGTTGGTATATAGTTTTATTTCTATGGACAATTTTTTCAAAATTTTATTTCTATAGGAAATTTTGTCAAAATTTTATTTCTATAGAAAATTTTGTCAAAATTTTATTTCTATAGAAAATTTTCTCAAAATTTTATTTCTATAGAAAATTTTGTTAAAATTTATTGTTATTCAATAATTTGTCAACATTTTATAGCTATAGAAAAATTTGTGAAAATTTTATTTCTGTTGAAAATTTTGTCCAAATTGGATTTCTATAGACAATTTTGTCAAAATTTTATTTCTATGGAAAATTTTGTCCAAATTTTATTTCTACGGAAAATTTTGTCAAAAATTAATTTTATGGAAAATTTTGTCAAAAATTAATTTTATGGAAAATTTTGTCCAAATTTTATTTCTATGGAAAATTTTGTCAAAATTTTTATTCCATGGAAAATTTTGTCAAAATTTTATTTCTATAGAAAATTTTGTCAAAATTTTAGTTCTATAGAAATGTTTGTCAAAATTTTTATTTCTATAGAAAATTTTGTAAAAATTTAATTCTATAGAAAATTGTGTCAAAATTTTATTTCTATAGAAAACTTTGTTAAAATTTATTGTTATTCAATAATTTGTCAACATTTTATAGCTATAGAAAAGTTTGTGAAAATTTTATTTCTGTTGAAAATTTTGTCCAAATTGGATTTCTATTGAAAATTTTGTCAAAAATTTATTTCTATAAAAAATTTTGTCAAAATTTTATTTCTATAGAAAATTTTGTCAAAATTTTATTTCTATAGAAAATTTTGTTAAAATTTATTGTTATTCAATAATTTGTCAACATTTTATAGCTATAGAAAATTTTTTGAAAATTTTATTTCTGTTGAAAATTTTGTCCAAATTGGATTTCTATAGACAATTTTGTCAAAATTTTATTACATTTTATTGAAATATTGCTATTCTCGGATATTTCAATAAAAAGTAATGAAAAACATTAACAGCAGCATTTTTCATTAGTCCATGACCTCAAGCCAAACAAATATTCCCAAAATTGTAAAATTCCAAAGGTCAACTAACAAAACTAAACAAAATTTTATTTCTATGGAAAATTTTGTCCAAATTTTGTTTCTATAGAAAATTTTGTCAAAAATTTATTTCTATGGAAAATTTTGTCCAAATTTTATTTCTATGGAAAATTTTGTCAAAATTTTATTTATTTATTTATTTATTCCTTTATTGTAGTATAAAGCCTTCAAGGCCAATAACATTATTACAAATATAAGTAGTTTGCAATTCAATTACCTTCTTATGCAATGTACAAATAACGCGGCTCCCCAGCCATATATTAAAAACACAAAAAATGTTTACAAATATTAATATTAATAGCCCTAGCTGCACTAATGTTAAAATGGTAGATCATCATAAAACGAACTGCCATCAGAGAGTTAAAAAATATGAAGCGAGTTTGTGTCTAAACATAGGAACAGAATATGAAAAATTTCTTAATTCAAGTGGAAGACGATTCCAAGCGCGAATCACTCTCACCAGAAAAGAACGTTCGTAAAATTGGGTTACCATATGGGGAATTAACAACTGCGGATTTCTGGCAGTCCTAGAAAAAATAAACTTGTCTCTCAAAGGGGGCGGTAAACCAGACTTCACAATTCTATAGAATAACACCAACGCCCGTACGTCATATATAAATTTAAATGGATATCCCAAAAACTGAATCGCATAACTTGAGATACTTTCGCGCCGCCTAATACCGAAAACATATCGAACGATCATATTAAACGTACGCTCAATCCTGACTAAATTGGCATTGGACGTTCCGGAGACTACCTCTAAGCAGTAATAAATATGTGACATCAACAAAGCTGATGCAACACGCTCTCGCACGTAGCGCGGCAAAAAGGTGTTCAAGGAATACAGTCTACGAAGCGTGAAAATAATCCTGGACCTAATACAATTGATATGAGTACCAAAGTCAAGACGACAATCAAGGACTACTCCCAAACACTTCATCTCATCAACAATACTAATTCTTACACCACCAAATACTATCTCTGGCTCCCGTTGAACACCCCGACCAGTTAAAAAACACATAGCTTTGCTCTTAGAAGAATTAACATCAAGTCCATTCAAAGTTACCCAATTCTCAACATCGACCAACACACTATTCGCCAGCGCAGATATATCACTAATCGAACTGCCAATAAATAAAAGATGAATGTCATCAGCATATAAATAGGGTATGCAATGGGGGTGATGAATATGGTTAGCGATATCGTTTATAAAAAGAATAAATAAAAGCGGTGCCAAAATGGAACCCTGTGGTACCCCGCAGGTACCACAGGGTTCCATTTTGGATGAATTAAAACCACCTAGCGAAACATACTGCGACCTACCAGACAAATAAGACAGCAGAAGCCTACAAGAAGTATTTGAAAAACGGTAATCGTGTGAGAGTTTCTGAATTAGTTTTAAGTGATCCACACTGTCAAAAGCTCTGGATAGGTCGAGAGACACGAGGACAGCACTTAACCCAGCATCAATACTCCTTCTAACCGTGTCCGTCAGTTGAACTAAATGAGAACACGTACCGTATCCATGCCGAAACCCGTACTAATGAGAACTTATGAGATTATGACCATTAACGTAATGTTGAACAAAATCGTTCATAATATATTCGAAAATCTTAGAAAGAGCGGGTAAAATGCTGATAGGCCTGAAATTCTCAACATTGGATGATTCGCCAGATTTTGGTACTGGTACCGCGCAAGTTTCCATGCCGCAGGATATGTGGACGTAGTGAATATACTGTTAAAAATGTGTACTATGTACCTTGAAATGTAAGGAAAAAGATCTTGAGAAATTTAATGGGTATTCCATCTACTCCGACAGCATTTGATTTAATTCTCTGAATCGCCACCATAACATCCTCTTCAAAAATGCAGTCAAACGAGAATTGGTCATTTTCATAAGAACTCGATGGTAATTGGGATCTACATGGAACAGTTGCTCTGTTACTGAGAAAGTGTTCGTTTAGCGCATCAACACTCACGTCCGGAACAACAATTTCCCTTGAACATCCGTTCCCACGAAGGGTCTTCCACAATTGGCAACTGCTCATACCATCAAACTCTCGTATATTATGATTTCTTTTTGCCCTGCGCATGACCAATTTACACCTATTGTGGTATATACGGAAAATGCGCCCATTCTCCTCGGTTGGGTCCTTCCGAAATTCCATGTGCGCCAAGTCCATGAGCGATCGAGCAAGTATAACCTCTCTCGAACGCATCCACGAGTCCTTCCTTCTACGCATCCTACGTCTAACCACTGGGACACATGTAAAAAGTCTGTTCACAAGATCATTAATAATGGAGAGTTGATGGTCAACGTCGGATGTAGTGTAAATGCTCTCATAGTTAAAGGACGTAAGACAATCAAAAAACTTATCCCAATCAATAAGTCTATAGTCGCGGTATTCAATTACATCACCTGACCTTGACACCATAGCCCTATATGAACCATAAATCAGTGCATGATGAGAGATCGATGCGCATTGAGCCTGGGAAGAGTGCATAAGCCTGTCGGGTTCACTCAACAAGACGTAATCAATTAGAGAACATGAATTGTGTGCAGAGTCATAATGGGTGGGCAAAGAATTATGTGAGACTGTTAAGCCCAAACCGAAGCAGGCAGAACGTACAAAACTAGAATGAGATATATTAAATAAGTTACGATTAAAATCGCCAACGATAATAATATGGGCATAACTAGACAACAGAGCCTCATGTGTAGACGTAAATGCACTGAAATTACCGTGGGGTAAATAAACAACTCCAAAAAGTACAACTTCACTCCCACAAACAACTTCAATAAATAACGCTTCACATTCGCCATAGCAGTCAGACCGAAAAATGGTTCTATACCTCAGCTTCTTAGATATGTATATCCCGACACCACCACCTCGACGGGCAGGGCGATCATTTCTCACAAAATCATATCCACTTATTGAAACTGACTTGGTTGATACAGGAGACTTCATCCAAGTTTCGGATATAGCAAACAAATCAATCGTACTATATACTAAAATATTGGCAATCTCATCCAATTTATTGCTGCTACATGAAGGGCGGATACTCTGGCAATTAAGGTGTCCGAATGACAAATTGTTACCATATTTCACAAGCTCGTTTTGAAAATATGAAGAACAGCTAACTAAAGGGCCAATATTAGCGTCAAGGCTCATTAAAATTCTGAATATTTTGACTGGGGAACCACATTAATGTAATTATTTCTATAGAAAATTTTGTCAAAATTTTAGTTCTATAGAAAATTTTGTCAAAATTTTATTTCTATAGAAAATTTTGTCAACATTTTATTTCTATAGAAAATTTTGTAAAAATTTAATTTTATAGAAAATTTTTTAAAAATTTAATTCTATAGAAAATTTTGTAAAAATTTAATTTTATAGAAAATTTTGTCAAAATTTTATTTCTATAGAAAATTTTGTTAAAATTTATTGTTATTCAATAATTTGTGAACATTTTAGAAAAATTTGTGAAAATTTTATTTCTGTTGAAAATTTTGTCCAAATTGGATTTCTATTGAAAATTTTGTCAAAAATTTATTTTTATGGGAAATTTTGTCCAAATTTTATTGCTATGGAAAATTTTGTCAAAATTTTATTTCTATAGAAAATTTTGTCAACATTTTATTTCTATACAAAATTTTATCAAAATTTTATTTCTATAGAAAATTTTTTCAAAATTTAATTTCTATAAAATTTTTTTTCAAAATTTTATTTCTATAGAAAATTTTGTCAAAATTTTATTTCTATTTTTTTATTTCCTCAGGAAGTAAAATCTAGAACCAAAAAAAGTACCAAAAAAATTCCGACACAGCTCTTTGTGGGCTAAAATATCTGTAGATTTCCAATTTCAGGCAAATCGGATAAAAATTGAGGAATTCCGTGAAGTCAAATCGGGAGATCGAAGTCAAATCGGTTATACTAAAGTATGGACCGATATGCACCGCATTTGGTACACCGTTTTGTGATCCTAATATACCTGTAGATTTCTAATTTCAGGAAAATGACATAAAAACTATAGTTTCTAGAAACCCAAGAAATCAAATTGGGAAATCCATCTATATGGAGGCTACACCAAAACATGGACCGATACACATCATATTCGGCACAACTATTTGTGGTATTTAAATAGCTCTTGATATCTATTTTCAGGAAATTGGTACTAAAATACCTCGAGATTTACAATTTCAACCAAATCGTGTAAAAACCACGGCCCAAGAACCCAAACGGGAAGAAATGGAAATGACCTAACCTAGGATACCCTGAAACGATAGTTTTCGGTTGGTATAAAAAGCGATCGATTTGAATCACAGTAATGCCACATATACGAAAAAGAGAGGATAAATATGTTTCCTCTAGCCAAATCTTCACACACCATACACAAATACCATCATTCGTTACTACGTTTTTTCCCAGAGTATTATGTCCTGCTATGATTCCTATTAACGGCCTTACCACCTCGAGAGAAATACTTTCACTGTGTCCCACTAGAAAAAGATGGGAATCCATATTTATTTGTATTAAAATATAACGAATTTTTAAATCGTACAACCCTTATGCGAGATAGAAATTGAACTTTGATTTAAGGCATCCGCCGTTCTAATTCTCTGTTAACAAACTTTTAAATCTATAGTTTTTATAATTTGTAATTTAAAGAAAAAACTTCATATATTTACAGAATGCCTCTCACATACTACGTATGGTCTACGATCTTGTTGTCTTGGGTTCCAATGAAGACGAATCGAAAAAATGTTCTACTAAACTTTTAGATGGAGTTTTAGCTTTACTCGACGCATTAATGATATTCCAATCCGATTCAGCCGATGATTGGTCGGATATGATACGCCTATGTTTGGGTTTATTATTGAAATGCTCACATCATCCTAATCCTGGTGTAGTTGCTATGGCAACGGCTAAATTACATGCTATACTACAAAGTCGTACCACGGCTAATCCAAACGAATTGGCCTATTTGCTGTTTTCAATTAACAAAGCCCTAGATATAGCCATTGAAGGTAAGTTTTGCTTGAATCACAGTTTAAGATATTTTTGGGTTGAATTTTACTTTTCTCTTTTAGTTGGTAATCCCGAAGAATATTCATTCCTAATGCCTGTTATGAAGGCCTTAATTGATAAATGTCGTAGTGTTTTCAATTTGGATTCAGTTTTACCCGATTTACCGCCAACTTCATCGGGGCCGGTGTTTTTCAACGATTTTCAAATGTATAGCACCAGTAAAAAATGGAGAAATTTCATGGAACGTATTGTAAGTATGATGATATTAATTTCATAAGCTCAATATAAAAATAAGTATATAATTAATCAAAAACTTAAAGAATATTTTTAAAGATATTCTTAATTGTCAGAAATATTTCTATAAGGGTTGCCTTTTATTTGGCGAGATTGGGCAACCCTAGTGTTGTAATCTGCCAACTGACAGCTCTATCGTAGAGCTTAGCATTTTTGAGGTTATACGTACTCAAAATGTTTCCACATACAGTGGCGTGCAGAAATGAGTACATAATTATTATTTTTTTTTATTCTAAACGAATAAGAAAGCAGCAATAAAAAAAAAACTCAAAATAATTTTATTTTTCCTTTATTCCTTCTTAAATTCTAAATAAAATAACAAAATAAAAAGCAAACAATTCAGAGAGATAAATAAACATAATTATATAACAATTTTGCACTTTTCTATACCGGTGCCAGTTGGAACATTTTCTAGTGCTTGGTCCATAACCCTTTATTATTTAATACCATATTTATACGTTTTGGCATACTTTAAACCAATTCCTGTATAATTTCATCTGGTATATTCTCCCTCTCAATCTGTACTCGTTCCTACAGGTCTTCTAATGTTGATGGAGCTGATTTGTACAATCCCAGCCGTCTTCCCACGATTGACCATAAATTCTCAATCGGGTTGAGGTCCGGGCTTTGCGCTGGCCAATTCATCACTTGAAATTTTTGCTCACTAAGCCATTTTTTCACTATTTTTGCACTATGCTTCGGATCACCATCCTGTTGAAATACGACTTCATCTTCAGGATAAGCACTCTTGTCAACAAACTCGGGAAGATGAGTCTGCAAAGTGGCGAGGTAGTCTTCCTTCGTCATTATACCATAAATTTTCTGCCATGGCCAAATGTGAAGCAGCCCCAAACCATGATGCTTCCACCCCCAATGCTTCACAGTTTGCTTGACATGGTGGCATGAATGGTATCACCAGGACGACGCCAGCAATATTGTTTACCGTCCGATTGGAAACGGTTAAATTTTGATTCATCTGACCAGATAACACGTTTCCAGTCATCTGTCGTCCAATTTTTATGCTCTCTTGCAAACTTCATTCGCACCTTTTGATTCTTTTCAGACAAAGCAGGTTTATTTTTTTACAGCTGAAACATAACGTGGAGCGATCGTCTTGCTGTCCATTCACTAACTTGCTTATATTTGGCAACAGTAGTATTTTTCGGCGTTACGGACTTGTTCTGCCTCATTTCTGCCATCATAAGGCGAGCGTCCGCTTCGGTCAACAGTTTTCGGCAGCCTCTGGTTTGCTCTTTGGGAGTAGCATTTCGTCCTTTTTGGACGCGAATGACCACAGACTGACTTATATTTAGTTCCTTGGCAATTTTCCGCAATGAAGACCCATTATTAGTTAAGGAAACTATATTGTCCTCCACATCGTGCGGTAACTTTTTCATATTAATTTTTACTTGATATTATTGCAGTACACTTCGAATAAAACTTTAACTCTTACTAGCAAACACATTTCTAAACCCAAAGTTGTATATTTGTTCCTTTAAAAATTCGTGTGACTACACTGACGAAAAAAGACTGTTTTTTATATGATTGGAACTCAAAATTTTAGCACATTATTTTTAAACTAGTATAACATGTTTGGGGCATATATGTTAATATGTTAGAACATATTATGTTTGGGATTTTACATTTTCTTAAATATAACAGGTTGGCTGATCAAAGTCCCCGGTCTAACAAAGAAAAACACATTTTTTTTGTCAAAATTCGTTTTTATTATTCAACATAGTTCCCTTCAAGAGCGATACAACGATTATAACGACCTTCCAATTTTTTGATACCATTTTGGTAGTACTCCTTCCGATTTGCCTCAAAATAGGCCTCAGTTTCGGCGATCACTTCTTCATTGCAGCCAAATTTTTTCCCTGCGAGCATCCTTTTGAGGTCTGAGAAAAAGTCGCTGGGGGCCAGATCTGGACAATACGGTGGGTGGGGAAGCAATTCGAAGCCCAATTCATGAATTTTTGCCATCGTTCTCAATGACTTGTGGCACGGTGCGTTGTCTTGGTGGAACAACACTGTTTTCTTCTTCATATGGGGCCGTTTTGCCGCGATTTCGACCTTCAAACGCTCCAATAACGCCATATAATAGTCACTGTTGATGGTTTTTCCCTTCTCAAGATAATCGATAAAAATCATTCCATGCGCATCCCAAAAAACAGAGGCCCTTACTTTGCCAGCGGACTTTTGAGTCTTTCCACGCTTCGGAGACGGTTCACCGGTCGCTGTCCACTCAGCCGACTGTCGATTGGACTCAGGAGTGTAGTGATGGAGCCATATTTCATCCATTGTCACATATCGACGGAAAAACTCGGGTGTATTACGAGATAACAGCTGCAAACACCGCTCAGAATCATCAACACGTTGTTGTTTTTGGTCAAATGTGAGCTCGCGCGGCACCCATTTTGCACAGAGCTTCCGCATATCCAAATATTGATGAATGATATGACCAACACGTTCCTTTGATATCTTTAAGGCCTCTTCTATCTCGATCAACTTTATTTTACGGTCATTCAAAATCATTTTGTGGATTTTTTTTTATGTTTTCGTCGGTAACCACCTCTTTCGGGCGTCCGGGTGAACGCAGTCACCGTCCTCCGTGCTCATTTCCCCACGCTTGAATTTTGCATACCAATCAATTATTATTGATTTCCCTGGAGCAGAGTCCGGAAACTCATTATCAAGCCAAGTTTTTGCTTCCAGCGTATTTTTCCCTTCAGAAAACAGTATTTTATCAAAACACGAAATTCCTTTTTTTCCATATTTTTCACAATAACAAAAGTTGCTTCACAAAAGACGCTCTCTCTCACAAACTAATTGACTTACAGACGTCAAATTTTAACACGAATCATTTGAAGGTTGGTACTATATAAAAATATATAAAAATAATATGCATTTAATACTAGCGACGCCATCTATGTGTCAGACCGGGGACTTATCAGCCAACCTGTTAATATCTCTGGATTCAAAACATAAAGTTTAGAAATTTCGTATAAACATATACTCGTATATGTTTAGAAACGTCAGAGAGAGAGAGAGAGAGATAGATGACGAAATATTTTTGTTTAAATAAATTACAAACATACATGCTTATTTATATTCTAACAGAATTATATTTAAGAAATTTTGTTGCAAGCAAACAAATGTTTAGAAACTAGAATTAACTATTTAGAGTCTTAAACAAAGATATGCTTAGGGTGAAAAATAACCCAGCAAAAAATGGAGCACTATTTCAGTAGGATTGTAAGGGAGAGAGGTAGTACCAACTGCTTACAATACAACCGAATCAGCGCTGATTTTTGTAGGCGATGTCCCAATTTAGAGCAGCCTCTTCATAGCGCTGTTATAATTGCTCATTTTAATAGAAATATTTCCCAGAAGTGATATATAATCATTGCTGGCGTGAAGGCTAACATCACTACCTTTCATGCATCTATACTGCATGAATTGGGGTCAATAACGTAAACGAATGATAATAAACTAGTTTGATTACTCGTTTACGTTATTCCCACCGATTCATGCAGTGTGGATGCACTACCTACTTTATTGTATACCAAAAAGCGCAAATAAACTCTTACTGCTGAAGTATTTATACCCTTCACCACTACTGTGGTACAGGGTATAATAAGTTTGTTCATTTGTATGTAACGCCAAGAAATAGTGGTCATAGACCCATCTTTTAGTATACCGATCGGCTTAGAATTAAATTCTGAGTCGATTTAGAGATGACCGTCCGTCTGTATGTATATGTAATTTTGTGCACAAAGTACAGCTCGCAATTTAAATCCGATCGTCCTCAAATTTGGCATAGGGCCGTTTCTTGGAACAGAGACAATCGCTATTGGTTTTGGAAAAAATCGGTTCAGATTTAGATATAGCTGCCATATATATTTATCCCCGATGTGGTCATAGTTAGCGTGTTTATCAACCGATTTTCTTGAAATACCGTACATCCAAATATTTTATGAATCTCGAAAATCTTGCAAAATATCAGCCAAATCGGTTCAGATTTAGATATAGCTCCCATATATATCTTTCGTCCGATTTAGACTCATATGACCACAGAGGTCAAAGTTTACTACCGATCTCCGTGAAATTTTGCACAGAGGGTAGAATTGACATTCTACCAATGCTTGGTAAATTTGATTGATATCGGTTCAAATTTAGATATAGCCCCCATATATATCTTTCGTCCGATTTGAACTTATATGGCCACAAAAGCCAGAGTTTTGCCGTGATTTGCTTCAAATTTTGCACAAGGGGTACGTTTAATAGTATCGTTAAGTGTGTCAAATTTGTTTAAAATCGGTTCAGATTTAGATATAGCTCACATATATATCTTTCGCCCGATTTTGACTTATATGGTCTCAAAAGCCAGAGTTTTGCCCTGACTTACTTCAAATTTTGCACCAGCGGTACTTTTAACGATACTATTGTATGTGCAAAATATGGTCAAAATCGATTCAGTTTTAGATATAGCTCCCATATATATCTTTCGTCCGATTTGAACTTATATGGCCTCAAAATCCAGGGTTTTGCCGTGATTTGCTTCAAATTTCGCACAAGGAGTATGTTTAGTAGTATCGGTAATTGTACCAAATTTGATTGAAATCGGTTCAGATTTAGATATGGCTCCCATATATATCTTCCGTCCGATTTGCACTCATATGACCAGGGGGGCCAAAGTTATACTCCCATTTACGTGAAATTTCGCATAGATAGCAGAATTATTATTCTAACTCTACATGTCAAATTTAGTCAAAATCGGTTCAAATTATATATAGTTCCCATATATACGTACACCAGAGTTGGGGAAATATGGTAGACTGTTACACATTTTAGACCCATTTTCAATGGAAGTTTCCTCCAATTAACTGGATAACGTTAGCCGATTTAAATTTTAATTCAAGAGATTTTGTAGAAGTAAAAAAAATGTCTCCTTTATATAGCTTCCAGCAAATGTGAAGTAGTTGAGATGGTAACACAAATTTTGGCCTACATAGGGGTGAAGGGTATAATATAGTCGGCCCGCTCGACTTTAGACTTTACTTACTTGTTTTTACTGGGAACATGTTTGCAAAGCGCAAAAATTTTTTTGTTTGAACAAACTCTGAAAATATGTCAACGTCGTTCCAATTGTATATGCCGGATGTTGTTATTGTCCTAATGTAGATATCTAAATCATTTCCCGAGTCAAATTTATCATTTATTTTCATTTTCCAAGTCAAAATTGGATTACAAACAAGTAGCATTTTAAACGCAAATAATTAAAAATTCAGTTTTGTATATCAGCTGATTGTTTTCTTTCATGATGATCCATGTGCCATTGATCTCAGCGTCGTCTCCATTTTTATAGTTTTGGAAGCTTTTACTGTCCTCGAATATATATCCACATTTTTTCCGCGTCAAATTAATTTTTTTTTTGATTTTCCGACATAGAATTGCGTCAGAAATAAAAATATTTTAAACCGAAAAAATTAAAATTCTTTTTTTTTTGCACATCAGCTGATTGTTTTCTAGTGATATCGGCCTTTTATTACAGAGTATTGTAATTGGTACAAAAAGTAATCGTCGTCGTCGCCGTCGCCACTTCGCAAGAATACCACATGAATGACGAGACGACTTAAAAGCGACAGACGACAAAAAGCGACGGCGAGGGCGACTTCAGGAATAAGGGTGAATATTTTTAAGTGCAAGCATATAATGTTCATAAACTAGCATAACATATTTGGGACATATATGTTAATATTTTAGAACATATTATGTTTGGGGCATAAAATGTTTGGTTCCTAACATATATTAATTTAGAGAGACCTAGAGAGTATGCTGCAAGTAAAATAATGAAAGTAACCAATTGGAGACTTTAAAATATATATACACAAAGAAAATTTCATTAACATTTCTTTCTACCAGTGTATGCCTGAGGTGAAACATAATATGTTTTAACAATGCAAACAATATTTTGTTTGGACCAATCCTGAAAATATATATACTTGAAGCATATATGTTTTTGGAGCATATGTTACAGAAGCGATTTTGTTTGAGGGTGCAGCACCAGTTACATTTTGTTGGCTATTATTTTCTTGATTTGGCGACCATTTTCATACCGTCGATTTTAAAGATTACAAAAATTTTGACTTCGCCTTTTAAATCCCTACCCATAATTTTTGGTATTTTTTTGGTTTTAGTTATTATAACACATTTGTTTTATTAAATATTTTATCTTTGTTTTTAAGCTTACTTTACTATAGACTTAAGATATTGATATTTTTCTTTAAGATTCCGTCATAAGGGAATTTTCAAAATAATTTATGATTTTTGGGTAAAGTTCGATAGACATCTCTATCTCTATCGGTTAGAGGACTCTTGAATACGGTGGTGTCGAACACATTTGTGGTGGTACGTTTTGTAAACCTCTCCATATTCGATGAATCTTTATGATTCAATTGTGGTGGGATTGTAGGGGTGACGACCTTGCCAGTTGTTTTATAACGATTCCTATGGAAATTTGTATTGTAAATTTTCGGTGTCGATAAAATGCCATCATAATAGGTTTTCGAACGTGATTTCTCTATGGAGACAATTTCTACATTGGCTATATGATTGGATCGCCCTGGATCGATTGATGATGACGAAGATGGTTCATTGGTTGTGGTAGTAGTCGAAATGGTTGTGGGACGTTTTCTATTGTGATATCGATTTCTTAGGGGCCTCGTTTGTTCTTGTAGTGTAGTGGCCAATGTGGTCGATGGTGTGGTAACACTGGTGGTACTGGTTGTCCTCAATCTCATTGGATTCCAAGGACCATGTTTGACTTTTACCACCTTTTGTGATTCATTGAAATCAGCATCGGCAGTATCGTATTTATTTTTTTCATTTTCAAAAGCCTCTTCCAACTCGGGTACATCTAAAATATGTTTAGTAGTTGGCAATGTGGGTCCAGAGGTCGTTGAACCTTTCGTACGTTTACGCTTGCGAGTTCGTTGAGGTCTGCTGGGAATGGTTGATTGTTCTTCATATCGAGTACCGGCCGAATGTACATCACCTGGTGGCATTTCTTCTAATTCTAATTGATGCTGTGAATTCATTATTTCCTGAGGTGCTTGGGGTGGTGGCACATTATTTGACTCAGCTGTGTAGTCGGTATGGGATGTTTCTTGCCATCCGACATTATTATTAAAAGGTTGGGGTGGATATAGCTCCTGGTCTTCCTTGGACGACGAGTCAAATGGTACGGGATCATATATGGGTACTTCATAACTACTCTTTGGATAATCATAGGTGGGATGTTTGTGATGCTGGTCTATGGGCAAATCTTGGGCGGGAGCAGGTTCATATTTGGCTGGTTGATGACTATCAGAACCCAATTGATAGTTATTTGGGTGTGGGTGTTCATATTGTTGCCCAGGATGTCCTTCGGATTCCTCGTGTTCGTCATGGTAATGCCCACCTGTGGCATGTGAGGGGGGTATATTAATTTCATATGATGGTGAGAAGGTTATCTCTATGGCAGGCTTATGGGAGTCCTCTGGAGGTTCGGCAAAATTATGTTTATTTTGATTATAGGACGATGAAGGAGGGGATTGCTGATCCACCACAGAATATTTGTTGTAGTCACCTAAAGGTAAGTTCGTATCAGGTACACCATATTTGGTGGCCGGTATACGAGGATGTTGTGATGGTTGATGAGGTCTGGGAGGGGAATGGGATTCCTTTTTCGCTGGTTTAGAATATGACAATGATGGTTCTTCCTCTATTGTAGTGGGTTTATGAGCTGAAGGCTGGTGGTATGAATATGAAGGAAAACTCTGGACAACATCCTGAGCAGGTGGATGATAGGAATAGCCCTGGTTTCCACTATGTGATGAATGCTGTATGGCCCCATGCCCGCCATGGGAAGATGTTTGTTCTTCCTGCTTAAATGTAAATCCATGATCAATATCCTGTGCTTCATCACTGACAGAATATGATGAGGGTTTTTCATCCCCTAGCTGAGGATAGCCAGCTTCATACGTAGATATTTGATGTCCACTACCCGGCGATGTTTCATAACTCGAACTCACAGGATATAAGGATGATGGATATTCATGACCTTCATGAGAACTCTCATATGGTTTCCCAGCTAATTGATCTTCTGTGATATCATAAGAATAACTATTGCCAGTGTGCTGGGGTTTCTCATAGCCCGTACTATAGGAATAATCCGTTGGAATTCCATATTTAGTATGCGGCTGTCTACCTTCTACCTTCGTTGGTGTATAAGAATCCGAAGAGATCTTCAAGGTTTCTTTATAATCGACTTCTGAAGGATGACCAAATGAGTACGTTGGCTTTTCCGAATCGCCATGATGATGAGAAACCTCTAATTCATGTTCAGGCGTTTTATAAAGATCTAAATCCATACTTTGTGCCTCATAACTCGATGGTGGTAAATCGAAATTTGCCGCCTCCAAATTCAGATGTGAAAAGTCTTCAAATATTGAGGTCTCAAAGGTGGGCTTATAACTGAGTGTTGATGGTTTAGCTTTGCGATAATACCACGATGGTGGTGGTTCTGCAAAATGATATTTAATTTTAGGTCTTTTTATTCGTTTCACCTTTAGCCGTTTGGGTCTAACGATATGTTTGATAATAGTGCGTGATGGTTGTCTTCGATAGCGCACCAAAGCCTCTGCTATAGGTTTTGGTTGTGTTGTATTATCCCCAGGTAAAGTTTCATTAACAGCCGCGGTGGATTCTAGTGTATCATTGGCAAAACTCTGGTGGCCAAAAAAAATCTAGAAAATTGCAAAAGAAAATCGATTATTATAAAAATACGTAAAAAAAGAATTCAAATAAAAATTATCATTTTTAAACTAAAAAAATAATTCTTTCCTCCCAAACGAAATTTTAGACAAACAAAGTTCGTTTCTCATTTGCTTTTCGCTGTAAGCAAGTGTATTTGGAAGAAAAGTATATACTTTTTGTGATAAACGTTTATTCTTTTCCAGAATGTAAAAAACAATTTCATAAGGACAAACTCAAAAAAAAATTGTTTTTTTGCTAATTGCATTTTCCTTCACATCTTTCTCACAGCCACGAGGTTTTTTAGTTCTTAACAACTTTTCCTGTAATACCAACAATGTAGAAGAAATTATACGATTTTATAAATGTTTAAAATTTTTTTTTACCTTTCGCCTGGACGGAGAATCGAGCCGCGGACCATGCACTTTGTAAGCCAACACACTAACCACTGAGCTATGTACCTGTTGTGGTCATCAATAGATAAATATCCATATAAGTTATATTTATATAGCATAGCTTGCGGCGCCCACGAACCGAATAAACAAAGTTTATTTAACAGAAACAAACATTTAGTTTGCCACCGTGGAGCAGTGGTTGCTACGTCCGACTTGCATGCCAAGGGTCGTGGCATGCTTCGAACAAAGTTTTTTTTTTTTACATATATTCCAGATATGTACGGAAGATTCCGAGAAAATGTTCAACATTACATTGTAGTATATTAAATTTTGAACTGTAAAATGTGTCTTATTAAAGACCTAAAGTCAGAAAAGAACAGTGTTTAATATAAACGAAATGGATTGTGTTGTTGTTTCAAAAATAACTTTTTTTATTGAAAAAATAAAAATTTTGTAACAAACGATTTTTTTTTGGTGAGAAATGAAAAAGAAAAACGTTCTCGGTACACGTTTTCCAAACGTTCTTTTCTTTGCGTGTAGTATTGACAAAATATTTTAATAAAGGGTGATTTGTTAAGAGCTTGATAACTTTAAAAAAAAAAACGCAAACGCATTTATTTGAAACGTTAGATTGGTCCATGACATTTACTTTTTGAAGATAATTTCATTTAAATGTTGACCGCGGCTGCGTCTTAGGTGGTCCATTCCGAAAGTCCAATTTTGGGCAACTTTTTCGAGCATTTCGGCCGGAATAGCCCGAATTTCTTCGGAAATGTTGTCTTCCAAAGCTGGAATAGTTGCTGGCTTATTTCTGTAGACTTTAGACATGACGTAGCCCCACAAAAAATAGTCTAAAGGCGTCAAATCGCATGATCTTGGTGGCCAACTTACCGGTCCATTTCTTGAGATGAATTGTTCTCCGAAGTTTTCCCTCAAAATGGCCATAGAATCGCGAGCTGTGTGGCATGTAGCGCCATCTTGTTGAAACCACATGTCAACCAAGTTCAGTTCTTCCATTTTTGGCAACAAAAAGTTTGTTAGCATCGAACGATAGCGATCGCCATTCACCGTAACGTTGCGTCCAACAGCATCTTTGAAAAAATACGGTCCAATGATTCCACCAGCGTACAAACCACACCAAACAGTGCATTTTTCGGGATGCATGGGCAGTTCTTGAACGGCTTCTGGTTGCTTTTCACTCCAAATGCGGCAATTTTGCTTATTTACGTAGCCATTCAACCAGAAATGAGCCTCATCGCTGAACAAAATTTGTCGATAAAAAAGCGGATTTTCTGCCAACTTTTCTAGGGCCCATTCACTGAAAATTCGACGTTGTGGCTCGTTAGTAAGTCTATTCATGATGAAATGTCAAAGCATACTGAGCATCTTTCTCTTTGACACCATGTCTGAAATCCCACGTGATCTGTCAAATACTAATGCATGAAAATCCTAACCTCAAAAGAATCACCCTTTATTTTGAGAAAGTTTTTATCAAACTTATTTGCTAATAATCTTTTACAAATTTGGCAAAACAGACAAGTTCATGCGGGAATAAAATCTCTATTTTGTAAAAGCCATAGTCAAAAACACCAATTTATTGAATTTCAAGAATGCTTTAAAGGGTGATACGGTCAAAATTTGGTCAAGGGAAAACGCGTGTAAATCGGTGAAATCGTTTATTTAAAAAATCAAATTAAATTTCTTTTTCAAGTTCAATTAGTATAAAATTCAGGAAAAATATTCAGTTAGGCTTTCGCTTTTCCAAATCCGAATTGCCGGGCCTCACGCTTGACACCTGCCATCAGATTTTGTACAGCCACCTTGTCCACCTTCTTCGCCGCAGAAAGCCAGTTTGTCTTGAACTGCTGCTCGTCGTTAGCAGTTTTTTTGGTCTTCTTTAGGTTCCGCTTGACAATAGCCCAGTTTTTCTCAATTGGGCGGAGCTCTGGCGTGTTGGGACGGTTCTTGTCCTTGGGAACCACCAGCACGTTGTTGGCGGCGTACCACTCCATGGCCTTTTTACCGTAATGGCAAGATTGCAAATCCGGCCAAAACAGTACGGAACAACCGTGTTTCTTCAGGAAAGGCAGCAGACGTTTATTCAAACACTCTTTCACGTAAATTTCTTGATTGACAGTCCCGGAAGCTATGAAAATGCTGCTTTTCAAGCCACAGGTACAGATGGCTTGCCAAACCAGATATTTCTTTGCGAACTTTGACAGTTTTATGTGCTTGAAAATATCTGCTACCTTTCCCCTTCCTTTTGCCGTATAAAACTCCTGTCCCGGAAGCTGCTTGTAGTCGGCTTTGACGTAGGTTTCGTCGTCCATTACCACGCAGTCAAACTTCGTCAGCATCGTCGTGTACAGCCTCCGGGATCGCGCTTTGGCCGTCGTATTTTGTTTATCATCGCGATTTGGAGTCACTATCTTCTTGTAAGTCGATAGTCCGGCTCGTTTTTTGGCTCGATTCACGGTTGTAGACGATACACCCAGCTTATTTGCGGCACCTGGGAGAGAGATTAGGGTTTCGCTTGAAAATACCGGCAACTCTCTTTGTCGTCTCAGCGGCTTCCGGTTTTAGATTTCCCCCCGATCCAGACTTCCTGGCTGTCAACAAACGTTCCCCAAAGACTTTAATTACATTTGTAACGGTTTATTTGGCAACTTTTAGCGATTTTGCCAGCTTTGCGTGCGAGTAGCTCGGATTTTCGCGATGCGCGAGCAAAATTTTGATACGCTGCTCTTCTTGCTTGGACGGCATTTTGACAACTGAAGAGTGAATTCCAAAATCAAAATAGGAGCAACATTCTACACACACATACCTTCAAAATGAGGGGTGTTCAGGTTTTTTAAATGGAAAATTGAAAGAAATACGTCAAGTTTATAATGACCAAATTTTGACCGTATCACCCTTTAGTCGAAAAAAGGCACACGTTTCTATATTATGCTTCCACACGAATACTTTCTAGATGAGAAGTTATCGTTCGCGTACTAAAATAATGCGAACCAAAAATTACCAAAAAATATTATTTTGCAAAAATTTATTTCTTCAGAAAGTTTTGTCACAATTATATTTCTACAGAAAATTGTGTCAAAATTTTTTTCTTTTGGAAAAATTTCTCAAAATTTTATTTCCAATAGAAAATTTTGTGAAAATGTTATTTTCAATAGAAAATTTTGTCAAAATTTTATTTCCAATTGAATATTTTGTCAAAATTTTATTTCCAATAGAAAATTTTGTCAAAATTTTATTTCCAATAGAAAATTTTGTCAAAATTTTATTTCCATTAGAAAATTTTATCAAAATTTTATTTCCAATAGAAAATTTTATCAAAATTTTATTTCTATAGAAAATTTTGTTAAAATTTAATTCTATAAAAAATTTTGTCTAAATTTTATATCTATAGAAAATTTTGTAAAAATTTTATTTCTATAGAAAATGTTGTCAAGATTTTTTCAAAATTTTATTTCTATCGAAAATTTTGTCAAAATTTTATTTCTATTGAAAATTTTCTCAAAATTTTATTTCCAATAGAAATTTTTGTTAAAATTTTATTTCCAATTTTGTCAAAATTTTATTTCCAATAGAAAATTTTGTCAAAATTTTATTTCCAATAGAAAATTTTGTCAAAATTTTATTTCCAATAGAAAATTTTTTCAAAATTTTATTTCTATAGAAAATTTTGTTAAAATTTAATTCTATAAAAAATTTTGTCTAAATTTTATTTCTATAGAAAATTTTGTCAAAATTCTATTTCTATAGAAAATGTTGTCAAGATTTTGTCAAAATTTTATTTCTATCGAAAATTTTGTCAAAATTTTATTTCTATTGAAAATTTTGTTAAAATTTTATTTCTATAGAAAATTTTCTCAAAATTTTATTTCCAATAGAAATTTTTGTTAAAATTTTATTTCCAATAGAAAATTTTGTCAAAATTTTATTTCCAATAGAAAATTTTGTCGAAATTTTATTTCCAATAGAAAATTTTGTCAAAATTTTATTTCCAATAGAAAATTTTTTCAAAATTTTATTTCTATAGAAAATGTTGTTAAAATTTAATTCTATTAAATTTTTTGTCTAAATTTTATTTTTATCGAAAATTTTATCAAAATTTTATTTCTATCGAAAATTTTGTCAACATTTTATTTCCATAGAAAATTTTCTCAAAATTTTATTTCCAATAGAAATTTTTGTTAAAATTTTATTTCTATAGAAAATTTTCGCAATTTTTTTGTTCTTAAATTGAAGAGTTGACAAACAAAATTGTATTAGCTTTAAATTCAGTCTAAAGGAGCTCATTACAATAATCACCCAATGGAATTTTTGTTAAAATTTAGTGAAAAATACTTTTGCGCTCAAAAAATACTTTTTGTGTACTTTCTTAAAAATTGTATTTTCCATCCCTGTTACGAGGAGATGTTTTCACAGCACATTATTGTATGCCTTTCATAATGATGGATATTTTAGGTTCAACCAAGCCTAATTTGTTGCTGTATATACTTGTTTTTTGTATTTATTTTATTTGCACTAAAAATCTTCACCAAGATTCTTTTGAATTTTTTTCTTAAGTTTCTCAGCAAAAAAATAGCTTCAAAAAAGTAGTTGGGATTTCCAATTTGTGATCCGGAAGTAGTGCAAACTTGGATCATATGAATTTTACATGGACTTGTCATAGGACGGATGAAATTTAAAAAACAAAAAAAATATATATTTTTTTTGTTTCACCAATTTCACAATATATTTTATTACACTTTTATTTTCTTATTATCTAAATTTTACAATTTGAACAACTTTCGCTCAGACCGGATGTTGAACCTGGGTTTGTTGGCAACAAAACAGAAAGCTTTAGCACAATCAGGGGTGAATTTTTAAAATTTTATTTTCATTGTTTTTTTTTCTAATTTTTGATTGATTTTTTATTCTTTCTATTTTGGAAAATTAAATGTCCAAAATTTAAATTTTGTCTATAATCAAAAAACATTTTCTAAGACTGATCCAAAAGAACTTCATAGGAGTTGAAAAAAAGTATTGATGGAATATCCCGGGTTGCTCTTAAAAAATATTTTTTGTGGAACAACTTTCAGTTTTTTTGTTGGGTTATTGTTTATGCTTGTGTTACTATTAAATATGGCGACAAATTTTCAATGACCTATAGTGACTTGGTTTTATAGTAATAACCCAGCAAAAAAAAATTTGGAAGGAGCTTACTTTCTGCATATTTTTAATGGGTAAATTTAATTTTTTTTGTTTCAAATAAGTTAAAAGCACGGTAAGTTTTAATAAAATGTAACAAACTAATTAAATTGTGTTAAAAAGAGAATTTTTGAATTGTCAAACGTATCAGATAAGCGTTAAAGTGAATTAAAAATTATAAACAAATTATTTAAATTATTTATTTGGCATAATATCACATTTTTTTAAATTTAAATCCAAAACACTGAATTCGGATAACACCTTAAGAAATGATGCGAATTCAATGCAACGGCTGTTGAAATGGTGAATATCCGTCCTATGACAAGCCCATGTTAAATTTAATCGCTTCTGCGCCAATTTTGCACCACTTCCGTATCCAAAAAGAATATTTTCGCTGCTTTTTTGTGGACGGAGTTTTTTTTGTTTGTTGAGTAGTGACTTGATTTTATAGTAAACAGTTGATATTATATCAGATCACTTTCACTTCCCAAAAAAAAAATTGGAAGTTCTTCTAAAGGCACAACTTTAAAAGCACTTCCAAAAATGTCCTCCCAAAGATGTACTTTATTTTAACTATACAGGAAGTTCTTTTAATTCAATTTTTATACCCACCACCATAGGGTGGGGGGTATATTAACTTTGTCATTCCGTTTGTAACACATCGAAATATTGCTCACAGACCCCATAAAGTATATATATTCTGGGTCGTGGTGGAATTCTGAGTCGATCTGAGCATGTCCGTCCGTCCGTCTGTTGAAATCAGGCTAACTTCCGAACGAAACAAGCTATCGACTTGCAACTTGGCACAAGTAGTTGTTATTGATGTAGGTCGGATGGTATTGCAAATGGGCCATATCGGTCCACTTTTACGTATAGCCCCCATATAAACGGACCCCCAAATTTGGCTTGCAGAGCCTATAAGAGAAGCATAGTTCATCCGATCCGGCTGAAATTTGGTACATGGTGTTGGTATATGGTCTCTAACAATCATGCAAAAATTGGTCCACATCGGTCCATAATTATATATAGCCCCCATATAAACCGAACCCCCGATTTGGCTTGTTGAGCCTCAAAGAGAAGCAAATTTCATCCGATCCGGCTGAAATTTGGCACATGGTGTTGATATATGGACCTTAACATCCTTGCAAAAATTGGTCTACATCGGTCCATAATTATATATAGCCCCCATATAAACCGATCCCCAGATTTGAACTCCGGAGCCTTTTAGAGGAGCAAAATTCATCCGAACCGGTTGAAATTTGGTACGTGGTGTTAGTATACGGTCTCTAACAACCATATCAAAATTGGTCCATATTGGTCCATAATTATATATAGCCCCCATATAAACCGATCCCCAGATTTGAACTCCGGAGCCTCTTAGAGGAGCAAAATTCATCCGAACCGGTTAAAATTTGGTACATGATATAACTATATGGCCTCTAACAACCACGCAAAAATTGGTCCATATCGGTCCATAATTATATATAGCCCCCATATAAACCGATCCCCAGATTTGAACTCCGGAGCCTTTTAGAGGAGCAAAATTCATCCGAACCGGTTGAAATTTGGTACGTGGTGTTAGTATACGGTCTTTAACAACCATGTAAAAATTGGTCCATATTGGTCCATAATTATATATAGCCCCCATATAAACCGATTCCCAGATTTGGTTTGCGGATCCTCTAAGAGAAGCAAATTTCATCCGATCCGGCTGAAATTTGGTACATGGTATTAGTCTCTAACAACCATTCAAAAATTTGTCCATATCAGTCCATAATTATATATAGCCCCCATATAAACCGATCCCCAGATTTGAACTCCGGAGCCTCTTGGAGGAGCAAAAGTCATCCAATCAGGTTCAAATTTGCAAAGTGGTGTTACTATATGGCCGCTAATAACCATGCCAAAAGTGGTCCATATCGGTCTATATGTATATATAGCCGATCCCCAATCACACAAAAAGTGGTCCATATCGGTTCATAATCATGGTTGCCATTCGAGTCGAAAATAATCTAGCAAAATTTTATTTCTATAAAAAATTTTGTCAAATTTTATTTCTATAGAAAATGTTGGCAAAATTTTATTTCTATAGGAAATGTTGTCAAAATTTTAAATCTTTTGAAAATGTTGTCAAAATTTTATTTCTATAGAAAATTTTGTCAAAATGTTTTTTCTATAGAAAATTTTGTTAAAATCGTATTTCTATAGAAAATGTTGTCCAAATTTTACTTCTATAGAAAATGTTGTCAAATTTTTTTTTCTATAGAAAATTTTGTCAAACTTAATTATATACGTATTTACCCAAGTAATTCGATTGTGGATGACAGTCTTCAGTAGAAGTTTCTACGCAATCCATGATGGAGGGTACATAAGCTTCGGCCTGGCCGAACTTACGGCCGTATAACTTTTTTATAACTCGCTTTTTTCATATTTTTAATGAGCAAGTTTAACATTTTTTGTTTTCAATTGGTTAAAAACTGAGTAAAAGTTAATAAAATGGAAAAAATTATTCAAATTTTGTCGATAAAAACGGTAAATACATTCTAGAAAAATTGCGAATTTTTGAAAATATTTGAGATCGAAAGTTTCAGACAAGTGTTAAAATGCATTGAAAATCATGAAAAAAAAAATATAAAAATTATATATTTGGCAAAATATAACACAATTTTTTAATTCACATCTAAAACACCGAATTCGGATCACACCTTAAGAAGTGATGCATATTCAGTGCAACGGCTTTTGAAAAGGTGGACATCCGTCCTATGACAAGCCAAATTAATCGCTTCTGCGTCAATTTTGCACCACTTCCGTATCCAAAAAGAACATTTTCACTACTTTTTGGCGACGCTTTTTTTGCTGGGTTATTATAAAGAGGTTTCCTCCTTTTTCTAAAAATTGTACCATAGATTAGGTAACATATCATGAGTTTCCATGCACTACGGTCAAAATACATTTGCGCATGCTCACATGCCGACACCACCCACACACACTCGGAAAACACTATGGCATAAGACATACATTTATTTCGACGTTAAAAATAACGTAACAATTTTCATTTTATTTGCCATTTTCATTTCATGGCAATTTGATATACAAATGAATTTTCTTTGCATATTTTTTCTGTTTTTTTTTTTTTTGTTGTTGTTGTTGAATATCTTTAATAACGTCATTTCTTTTTGTTAAACAATTCTTAGATGTAACATTTCTTCAAGTTGATTAAGACACCTGTTTAAATGAAACCAACACTAACAACAACAACAACGAAACAAACATTCAAACTAGCTGAAGATATCTTTGCGCATGCTCGCTTGCTTATTTAGATCAACGATAGCCGCTAATTGTTAAACTTACTATTATAAAAATGTAAAAACAACAAGTGGAAAGTTTAAATTGTATTTTCTTTATGGGCCATGTTTGGGTTTTCTGGGCCATGTTTTGTTTCGATTAAGGTTATTTAATATTTTTGTGTGTTTTCTTTTAATTCACTTTAGAGAATTTTCCGCGAATGCTTCCGTTAAGATTTCCTATACAAACATTACGTTGGACTTTCTTTTACCGACTAAACCATTTCCCAACTAGGAGATCTTGTTTTAATGAAAATTTCTTTGAAACTTGTATAACCATTGGACAAAACCAGAAGAGGAGAAGAGCATTTATTTGAAAGCAGCTTTGCACGCGAAAAAAAAAAGCAAAAAACAAATGTGTGGCCAGAGCTAAAAATGCAAGTGCTTCGGTTGACTGAATGACAATTACATACACTCAAAAAAAAAAAAAGTTTATTTGGATGCAAAGATTTTGACCTTCCCTTAAGGATTTTGGTATTGATTCCGAGCCAAAGATGCGGCTTCTATAAAATAAAGAAATTTTTTTAGCAACCTATCTGGCTTTAAATCTAGGACCAATGAAATTAAAATTAGGATACAGATCTCATTTATCAAATTTTCATTCTCTTTTCAAGGTTTTAATTATAAAGGTACTCACGTACAAACAAATGCCAGTTTAAAAATCCAAATTATAACGGATACTTCAAAGTAAAAAATGTTTTCTTAATTAAAAAACAAAAAACAAAAACGCTAAATCCTCAAAATAAGTCTTAGTCTATATTTGAAGCGTTTTTATCTTAAATGAAAAGATTCAATATTTCAGTTAATTTAAGGACAATTTCTTTAAATCAAAAATGTGTTTCTTTACTTTAAGGAAAATAAGCCTTAGTTCAACGACATGGGACTTTAACGGAAGGACGCAAATTTACAAAATTTGTGTCCTAAATTTAATGAAAACCAAGTAAGGAAAGTCTATATTATACCTTGCACCACTTTGTAGCTCAAAATTTTCGATACCATATCACATCCGTCAAATGTGTTGGGGGCTACATATAAAGGTTTGTCCCAAATACATACATTTAAATATCACTCGATCTGGACAGAATTTGATAGACTTCTACAAAATCTATAGACTCAAAATTAAAGTCGGCTAATGCACTAGGGTGGAACACAATGTTAGTAAAAAATATGGGATAAATTTAAATCTGAAGCAATTTTAAGGAAACTTCGAAAAGTTTATTTATGATTTATCGCTCGATATATATGTATTAGAAGTTTAGGAAAATTAGAGTCATTTTTACAACTTTTCGACTAAGCAGTGGCGATTTTACAAGGAAAATGTTGGTATTTTGACCATTTGTGTCGAAATCAGAAAAACATATATATGGGAGATACATCTTAATCTGAACCGATATCAACCAAATTTGGCACGCATAGCAACAATGCTAATTCTACTCCCTGTGCAAAATTTCAACTAAATCGGAGCTAAAAATTGGCCACTGTGGTCATATGAGTGTAAATCGGGCGAAAGCTATATATGGGAGATATATCTAAATCTGAACCGATTTCAACCAAATTTGGCACGCATAGCTACAATGCTAATTCTACTCCCTGTGCAAAATTTTAACTAAATCGGAGTTAAAAATTGACCTCAGTGGTCATATGAGTGTAAATCGGGCGAAAGCTATATATGGGAGATACATCTTAATCTGAACCGATTTTAACCAAATTTGGCACGCATAGCAAAAATGCTAATTCTACTCCCTGTGCAAAATTTCAACTAAATCGGAGCTAAAAATTGGCCACTGTGGTCATATGAGTGTAAATCGGGCGAACGATATATATGGGAGCTATATCTAAATCTGAACCGATTTCAATAATATTTGGCACACTTGACTACATTACTAATTGTACTCCTAGTGGAAATTTTCAACCAAATTGGGCTAAAACTCTGGCTTCTGGGGCCATAGGTTAGGTTAGGTTAGGTGGCAGCCCGATTTATCGGGCTCACTTAGACTATTCAGTCCATTGTGATACCACATTCTCTCTTATCACTGAGTGCTGCCCGATTCCATGTTAAGCTCAATAACAAGGGACCTCCTTTTTATAGCCGAGTCCGAACGGCGTTCCACATTGCAGTGAAACCATTTAGAGAAGCTTTTGAAACCCTCAGAAATGTCACCAGCATTACTGAGGTGGGATAATCCACCGCTGAAAAACTTTTTGGTGTTCGGTCGAAGCAGGAATCGAACCCACGACCTTGTGTATGCAAGGCGGGCATGCTAACCATTGCACGACGGTGGCTCCCTTCTGGGGCCATATAAGTCTATATCGGGCGAAAGATATATATGAGAGTTATATCTCAATCTGAACCGTTTTCAATCAAATTTGGCACACATGACTATACTACCAATTGTACTCCTAGTGCAAAATTGCAAGCTAATCGGGATAAAACTCTGGCTTCTGGGTCCATATAAGTACTAATTGTACTCCTAGTGCAAAATTTCAACCAAATTCGGCCAAAAATCTGGCTTCTGGGGCCATATAAGTCCATATCGGGCGAAAGATATATATGGGAGCTATATCTAAATCTGAACCGATTTCAACCAAATTTGGCACGCATAGCAACAATGCTAATTCTACTCCCTGTGCAAAATTTCAACTAAATCGGAGCTAAAAATTGGCCACTGTGGTCATATGAGTGTAAATCGGGAGAACGATATATATGGGAGCTACATCTAAATCTGAACCGATTTCAATAAAATTCGGCACACTTGACTACACTACTAATTGTACTCCTAGTGCAAAATTTCAACCAAATTGGACTAAAACTCTGGCTTCTGGGGCCATATAAGTCTATATCGGGCGAAAGATATATATGCGAGCTATATCTCAATCTGAACCGCTTTCAATCAAATTTGGCACACATGACTATACTACCAATTGTACTCCTTGTGCAAAATTTCAAGCTAATCGGGATAAAACTCTGGCTTCTGGGTCAATATAAGTGCATATCGGGCGAAAGATATAGATGGGAGCTATGTCTAAATCTGAATCGATTTCAACCAAATTTGGCACGCATAGCTACAATGCTAAATCTACTCCCTGTGCAAAATTTCAACTAAATCGGAGCAAAAAATTGGCCTCTGTGGTCATATGAGTGCAAATCGGGCGAAAGCTATATATGGGAGCTATATCTAAATCTGAACCGATTTCAATAAAATTTGCCACACTTAACTATAGTATTAATTGTTCTTCTCGTGCAAAATTTTAAGCAAGTTAGGGTAAATCTCTGGCTTCTGGATCCATATAAGTCCATATCGGGCGAAACATATATAGGGGAGCTATATCTAAATCTCAACCGATTTCTTCCAAAATCAATAGGGTTCTATTCTGAGCCAAAACACATACCTGCGCCAAATTTGAAGTCGATTGGACTTGGAATTGCGACCTAGACTTTGATTACAAAAATGTGTTCACGGACAGACGGACATCGCTATATCGACTCAGGAGCCCACCCTGAGCATTTTTGCCAAAGACACCATGTGTCTATCTCGTCTCCTTCTGGGTGTTGCAAACATATGCACTAACTTATAATACCCTGTTCCACAGTGTGGCGCAGGGTAGAAACAATTTTTTGAAGCAAAGATTATAAACTTCATTTTAATTAAAATTTCATTATTTTAAAGAAATTTGTCCTTAATATTTTGTAAATTTCGCATCCTAAAATTTAGGTTGCGTAATCTTTAATATCACTTAAATATTATGTTCAGTGTGCACTGAAAAAATATTGACTTACATCACAGCTACTCGATATAGAGTTATTCTGCTCTAAATGTGAACGTTTCTCAGATATCAACTCAACTCTAAAAATTATAAATAGCGGACATTGAAGAAATAAACATATTCCCAAATGAGGATATTTAAGTTTTTGAGTCAACATTTTTGAGACGACTATTGTCTATACCACATTATTGAAATAATTTTTTGACAAAATTTTCTATAGAAATAAAATTTTGACAAAATTTTCTATAGAAATAAAATTTTGACAAAATTTTCTATAGAAATAAATTGTTAACAAAAATTTCTATAAGAATAAAATTTTTCATGTAACAGGTTGGCTGATAAGTCCCCGGTCTGACACATAGATGGCGTCGCAAATGCATATTATTTTTATATAGTACCAACCTTCAAATGATTCGTGTCAAAATTTGACGTCTGTAAGTCAATGAGTTTGTGAGATAGAGCGTCTTCGGTGAAGCAACTTTTGTTATTGTGAAAAAAAGGAATTTCGTGTCTTGATAAAATACTGTTTTCTGAAGGGAAAAAATACGGTGGAAGCAAAAACTTGTCTTGATAATGAGTTTCCGGACTCTGCCCCAGGGAAATCAGCAATAATTGATTGGTATGCAAAATACAAGCGTGGTGAAAAGAGCACGGATGACGGTGAACGCATTGGACGCCCGAAAGAGGTGGTTACCGACGAAAACATCAAAAAAATCCACAAAATGATTTTGAATGACCGTAAAATAAAGTTGATCGAGATAGAAGAGGCCTTAAAGATATCAAAGGAACGTGTTGGTCGTATCATTCATCAATATTTGGATATGCGGAAGCTCTGTGCAAAATGGGTGCCGCGCGAGCTCACATTTAACCAAAAACAACAACGTGTTGATGATTCTGAGCGGTGTTTGCAGCAGTTAACTCGTAATACACCCGAGTTTTTCCGTCGATATGTGACAATGGATGAAACATGGCTCCGTCACTACACTCCTGAGTCAAATGGACAGTCGGCTGAGTGGACAGCGACCGGTGAACCGTCTCCAAAGCGTGGAAACACTCAAAAGTCCGCTGGCAAAGTAATGGCCTCTGTTTTTTGGGATGCGCATGGAATATTTTTAATCGATTATCTTGAGAAGGGAAAAACCATCAACAGTGACTAT
This sequence comes from Haematobia irritans, assembly GCF_050003625.1. Classification (NCBI taxonomy): domain Eukaryota; kingdom Metazoa; phylum Arthropoda; class Insecta; order Diptera; family Muscidae; genus Haematobia; species Haematobia irritans. Next base: position 174,958,541 of record NC_134400.1, read on the forward strand.
TATATGGCGTTATTGGAGCGTTTGAAGGTCGAAATCGCAGCAAAACGGCCCCATATGAAGAAGAAACAAGTGTTGTTCCACCAAGACAACGCACCGTGCCACAAGTCATTGAGAACGATGGCAAAAATTCATGAATTGGGCTTCGAATTGCTTCCCCACCCACCGTATTCAGTTAATTTATTTACATTTTCACGTTTCAATCAACTTTTTAATTGGAAATATTTAGTTGATATTTTTTGTCAGTGTACAATTGTTTTATATTGCAGCATAAATTCAATGCAAATGTATTAGGTGTATAGAAAACATTTTTTTTTTGGTATTTTAACGTTTGGAAACCGCGTTTTTATTTTTAGAGTGTAATATCTCAATCGTTTTGTTAAGTGCAATTGTTAGATTTTCTGCAACTTCTGCTAAACAACATTAATTGAATTAACCCAAAGTGATGTTGCTGTCACAATACTGTCATTATTATCCCTCATTAGTTCGTCACAATATTGTGGCGGTGAAGCGTATTAATGTCTTATTAGATGATTTCCGGTACCATTAGGTTTTGCTGAAGGTATGTCTATGAGCATGAATCCACCCACAATTCTTGAATTTTGGCAGCAGCTCTTTGGAAAACCACTTTTTTAATAGCCCATACTGGATATTATGAAACAGCTAACAATTTTCACCGTCATTCCCATAGTTTTGCTAGTCGTTGGTACTTCCATTTGCAGATCGCTTTACAGCATAATACTTCCTGTTTTGTTATTGAACTTGAACTTGTGTTTTATTGGCATGGCAATTTTCATTGGTGCTGCTGCTGCTGATGCTGCTCAATGAGTTGGTACTGCACAGGATGCTGCAATATTGTTGTGACTAACAGTCAATGGAAAATTTCTGTTGCCGTCAGATATTGCCAAGTCCATGGATGAATTGATTGAACACTGAAAAACATTTTTTGTTGATTTCATGTCCTCAAAATATAAATGTTATTTGTTGGGTAGTATAGAAGATTTATTTCTATAATAAACTAAAATAATTAATTAAAAGATAACTGGGAAATAATTATTGTACCATTATAATATTCTATATAAATAAAAAAATATTATATAAAGGGTGATACGGTCAAAATTTGGTCAAGGTAAAACGCGTGTAAATCGGTGAAATCGTTTATTTAAAAAATCAAATTAAATTTCTTTTTCAAGTTCAATTAGTATAAAATTCAGGAAAAATATTCAGTTAGGCTTTCGCTTTTCCAAATCCGAATTGCCGGGCCTCACGCTTGACACCTGCCATCAGATTTTGTACAGCCACCTTGTCCACCTTCTTCGCCGCAGAAAGCCAGTTTGCCTTGAACTGCTGCTCGTCCTTAGCAGTTTTTTTGGTCTTCTTTAGGTTCCGCTTGACAATATCCCACTATTTCTCAATTGGGCGGAGCTCTGGCGTGTTGGGAGGGTTCTTGTCCTTGGGAACCACCTGCACGTTGTTGGCGGCGTACCACTCTATGGCCTTTTTACCGTAATGGCAAGATGCCAAATCCGGCCAAAACAGTACGGAACAACAGTGTTTCTTCAGGAAAGGCAGCAGACGTTTATTCAAACACTCTTTCACGTAAATTTATTGGTTGACAGTCCCGGAAGCTATGAAAATGCTGCTTTTCAAGCCACAGGTACAGATGGCTTGCCAAACCAGATATTTCTTTGCGAACTTTGACAGTTTTATGTCCTTGAAAATATCTGCTACATTTCCCCTTCCTTTTGCCGTATAAAACTCCTGTCCCGGAAGCTGCTTGTTGTCGGCTTTGACGTAGGTTTCGTCGTCCATTACCACGCAGTCAAACTTCGTCAGCATCGTCGTGTACAGCCTCCGGGATTGCGCTTTGGTCGTCGTATTTTGTTTATCATCGCGATTTGGAGTCACTACCTTCTTGTAAGTCGATAGTCCGGCTCGTTTTTTGGCTCGATGCACGGTTGTAGACGATACACCCAGCTTATTTGCGGCATCTCGGAGAGAGAGGTTAGGGTTTCGCTTGAAACTACCGGCAACTCTCTTTGTCGTCTCAGTGGCTTCCGGTTTTCGATTTCCCCCCGATCCAGACTTCCTGGCTGTCGACAAACGTTCCCCAAACACTTTAATTACATTTGTAACGGTTGATTTGGCAACTTTTAGCGATTTTGCCAGCTTTGCGTGCGAGTAGCTCGAATTTTGGCGATGCGCGCGCAAAATTTTGATACGCTGCTCTTCTTGCTTGGACGGCATTTTGACAACTGAAGAGTGAATTCCAAAATCAAAATAGGAGCAACATTCTACACACACACCTTCAAAATGAGGGGTGTTCTGGTTTTTTAAATGCAAAATTGAAAGAAATACGTCAAGTTTATTTTGACCAAATTTTGACCGTATCACCCTTTATGTGGTCGTTTAAATTGAAAATTTGAATTTTGGAAAATTTAATTTTGCAACAAAGAAAGAAAAAAACAATAAAAATGAAATTAACAAGTGTATAAAGCTGTAAGTTCGGCCGGGCCGAATCTTAAATACCCACCACCATGAATCAAATATAATAGTTTACTTTGAAAACTTTTCGTTGTAGCGGGTTTCTTGATAATATATAGAATTTTAGGGGGTTTGATAACAAATTTTCTCCCAAGCAAATCAGTTCAGCCAGATTCTACCTATGAAGACTAGACCAATTTTATTTGACATAACGCCTTGATTTGAAATCTTAAATCTGTAGATTATTTAAATTATTTAAATTAATACGATGACTAAAATCTGGAAATTTTACTTCCAGTTTCAAGCAAATTTCATGATCATTGTCTAAAATTTCATTCCGGAGGAAAATATTTTTTCTTTGGGTGTACCCTCAAGAAGAGAAATCGGTCTATATCGATCCCTTACGAAACGGACCGGTAAAAATAAATGCGATACAGATTTTTGAGGGTTTAAAATTCCAGTATATTTAAATTTTTGTGCAAATCGGATAAAAACTACGGTTTCTAGAAACCCAAGGAATTCAATCTGGAGATCGGATTTAATGGAGGCTATACTAAAACATGGAGGCTATACTAAAACATGGGTCGACATACACCATCCTCGGCTGACCTTTTTGTGGTCCGCCGGATTCCAGAAGTCCTAGAAATAAATTCGGGAGTTAGGTCTATATGGGGGCGATACCAAAACATGGACCAATACTGACCACCTCCTCAAATACCTCTAGAATTCCACTTTCAGACGAATTGGGTGAAAACTACGAATTATAGAAGCCCAAGAAGTAAAATCTGGAGATCAGTCTATATAGGGGCTATACCAAAACATGGACCGATACGGACCATTTTCGATACACCTCTTTATGGTCCAAAAATACCTCTAGATTTCTAATTTCCGGCAAACTTGATAAAAACTACGGATTCTAGAAGCCCCAGAAATAAAGTCGGGAGATAGGTCTATAGGGGGGCTATACCCAAACATGGACCGATAGACACCATTTGCGACACACCTATTTGTGATCATAAAATACCTCTAGATTTTCAATTTCAAGCACATCGGCTAGAAAATATAGTCTCTAGACGCCCAAGAAGATCGGTCTATATGGGGGTTATACCCCAAAAATGGACCGATACACCTCAATTTCGGCACACCTCTTTATGGTCCCAAAATACTTCTAGATTTTCAATTTCAGGCAAATCGGATAGAAAATACAGTTTTTAGACGCCCAAGAATCAAAATCGGGAGATCGGTATATATGGGGGCTATACTAAAACATGGACCGATACGGACCATTTTCGACACACTTCTTTATGGTCCTAAAATACCACTAGATTTTCAATTTCAGGCAAATCGGATAGAAAATACAGTTTCTAGACGCCCAAGAAGCAAAATCGGGAAATCGGTCTAAATGGGGGCTATACCAAAACATGACCGATGGGGACCATTTTCGACACACCTCTTTATGGTCCTAAAATACCTCTAGATTTTCAATTTCTGGCAAATCGGATAGAAAATACAGTTTGTAGACGCCCAAGAAGCAAAATCGGGAGATCGGTCTATATGGGGGCTATACCAAAACATGGACCGATGGCGACCATTTTCGGCACACCTTTTCATGGTCCTCAAGTACCTCTAGATTTTCAATTTCAGGCAAATTGGATAAAAACTACGGTTTTTATAAGCCCAAGACCCCAAATCGGGAAATCGGTTTATATGTGGACTATATCAAAAATTGGACCGATATAGCCCATCTTCGAACTTGACCTGCCTGCAAACAAAAAACGAATTTGTGCCAAATTTCTGGACGATAGCGTCATTATTGAAGGCTGTAGCGTGATTACAACAGACAAACAGACAGACAGACGGACGGACATGCTTATATCGCCTTAGAATTTCTCCCTGATCAAGAATATATACTTTATATAGTTGGAAATCGATATTTCGACGTGTTACACACGGAATGACAAACTTATTATACCTCCTTCACCATTCTATGGTGGTGGGTATAAAAATTTTACTCCTGGGGAGATTTTAACCTATGATGACTTTTTCACTTTCATGGAAGTTCTTTTGAGAAAGTTTTGCAAATTGCGAGAATGTTAATTTTTTGTTAAATGGAAAAATATATTTCTTCAAAAATTTACGCCGAAGATGACAAAATAAAAACGATGAGCAACATAGAAAAACAATCTTTTGAAAAAAAAAAATGCGATAAAAAATTTGATGCTTGTGTGATTTGAACTGTTTTTTTTTTAACATCTCGGGAAGTAGTTAGAATGTTATGCCTTGGTGTCATATTACGATTATATCACAAACATTTGAATTGCCGTTTCAACTCTTCGTGTTGAAGGGCGTTTGTAGGCATACCCAGCAAAAAAGTGTCGCCAAAAAAGTAGTGAAAATGTTCTCTTTGGATCCGGAAGTGGTGCAAAATTGGCGCAGAAGCAATGAATTTAACATGGGCTTATCATAGGACGGATGTCCACCGTTTCAATAGCCCTTGCACTGAATTTGCATCACACCTTAAGGTGTTATCCGAATTCAGTGTTTTGGATGTGAATTAAAAAATTTTTGCAACATTTTGAAAATAAATAATTTTTATAATTTTTTTTTACGATTTTTAATGCATTCTAACGCTTGTTTACAACGCTTGAACTAAAAATTTTTCAAAAAATTCGCAATTTTTCTGGAATGAACTTAGCATTTTTGTCGGCAAAATTTAAATAATTTGTACTATTTTATTAATTTTAATATGTTTTTAAACCATTTGAAACAATAAAATTTTAAATTTCCCATTAAAAATATGAAAAAAGCGAGTTATAAAAAATTGACTCAAATAAACTTCCTGTGCAGTTAGAATAAAGAAGATCTTTGCGAGGACATTTTTGGAAGTGCTTTTAAAGTTGTGCCTTAAGAAGAACTTCCAATTTTTTTTTGCTTGGTATATATGTAAATCGGGCAAAAGATATATATCTGAATCGATTTCGATTGAGTTTAGCACGCTTGACAATACTATTAATTGTACTCTTTGTCCTGGCTTCTGGGCCCATTTCTTCCGAAATCTATAGGTTTCTATTCTGAACAAAGTCGATTGGACAATAACATCGACCTTTAGAACCCAAAGTCTCATAAGGTCATAAATACACTCCAAATGATTTATAGCGACACAGTCAGCCAAGTAGGTGCGCATTTTTTACAAAAAAAGAAAACACCATAAGCCTCTCATAACCCAGCAAAAAAGCGTAACCAAAAAAAGTAGTGAAAATGTTATTTTTGGATTCGGAAATGGTGCGCCGAAATTGGCGCAGAAGCGATAAATTCAATATGGGTTTGTCATAGGAGGGATTCCCAACAGCCGTTGCACTGAATTTGCATTACTTCTTAAGGTGTGATCGGAATTTAGTGTTTCGGTTGTGAATTAATAAAATGATATTTTCCCAAATACATATTTTTTTAAATTTTTTTTTTATGAATTTTATTACATTCACAGAAAAAAATATTTCCAATTGAAAAGTTGATTTTTTTGTTTTCAATTAATAAATTAATTGAAACGATTAACTTTAAGTCAATTAAAAAAAGTGATGGAAATTTTTAAATTTTTAACTAAAAATTCAAACAATCATTTTTTTAATCAAACTAAAACTCTAACCCCCATTTTCATGAAGCTCCGTTAGTGTTCCGTTAAACCATATTATGGACATAGCTCTCATCTTGCCTATATATTCGATATGCCATTTAGGAACTTAAAGTTAACTTAGAAGAAGATATTTGCAATTTACTTTCTGTTAACTGGCAGTTAAAGCTTAACGGAGCTACATGAATATGGCCGTAAGTCAGTTAAGAAAGTAATTGAAAATAATTACATTTTTAATGAAAAAATTTATTGGGCAATCCACATTAATTAAGTTTTTAATTGAATCAATTTAAATAATTAATTGAAATTTGGCAATGAAATCAATTAATTTTGTAATCAAGTATTTCTTTATACCCTCAACCATAGGATGGGGGTATATTAACTTTGTCATTCCGTTTGTAACACATCGAAATATTGCTCTAAAACTCCATAAAGTATATATATATATATATATATATATATATATATATATATATATATATATATATATATATATATATATATATATATATATATATATATATATATATATATATATATATATATATATATATATATATATATATATATATATATATATATATATATATATATATATATATATATATATATATATATATATATATATATATATATATATATATATTCAGGGTCGTGGTGGAATTCTGAGTCGATCTTAACTTGTCCGTCCGTCCGTCCATCCATCCGTCTGTCTAGTGAACTAACTAACTTCCAAACGAAACAAGCTATCGACTTGAAACTTGGCACAAGTAGTTGTTATTGATGTAGGTCGGATGGTATTGCAAATGGGCCATATCGGTCCACTTTTACGTATTGCCCCCATATAAACCGATCCCCAGATTTGGCTTGCGGAGCCTCAAAGAGAAGCAAATTTCATTCGATCCGGCTGAAATTTGGTATATGGTCTCTAATAACCATGCAAAAATTCGTCCACATCGATCCATAATTATATATAGCCTCCATATAAACCGATCCCCAGATTTGGCTTGCGGAGCCTCAAAGAGAAGCAAATTTCATCCGATTCGGCTGAAATTCGGTACGTGGTGTTGTTATATAATCTCTAACAACTATGCAAAAATAGGTCCACATCGGTCAATAATTATATATAGCCCCCATATAAACCGATCCCCAGATTTGGCTTGCGGAGCCTCTAAGAAAAGCAAATTTCATCCGATCTTGCTGAAATATGGTACATGGTGTTGGTATATGGTCTCTAACAACCATGCAAAAATTGGTCCACATCGGTCCATAATTATATATAGCCCCCATTTAAACCGATCCCCTGATTTGGTTTCCGGAGCCTCAAAGAGAAGCAAATTTCTTCCGATCCGTCTGAAATTTGGAACATGGTGTTAGTATATGGTCCCTAACAATCATGACAGAATTGGTCCATATCGGTCCATAATTATATATAGCCCCCATATAAACCGTTCTCCAGATTTGACCTCCGGATCCTCTTGGAGGAGCAAATATCTTCCGATCCTGCTGAAATTTGGTACATGGTGTTAGTATATGGTATCTAACAACCATGATAGAATTGGTCCATATCGGTCCTTAATTATATATAGCCCCCGTATAAACCGATCCCCTGATTTGGCTTGCGGATCCTCAAAGAGAAGCAAATTTCTGTCGATACGTCTGAAATTTGGAACATGGTGTTAGTATATGGTCTCTAACAAACATGACAGAATTGGTCCATATCTGTCCATAATTATATATAGCCCCCATATAACCTCCGGAGCCTCTTGGAGGAGAAAAATTCATCCGATCCGGTTCAAATTTGGAACCCGGGTTTAGTATATGGCCGCTAACAACCATACCAAAATTGGTTCATATCGGTTCATAATCATGGTTGCCATTCGAGCCAAAAAAAAAAAAAATCTACCAAAATTTTATTTCTAGAGAAAATTTTGTCAAAATTTTATTCCTATAGAAAATTTTGTTAACATTTTATTTCTATAGAAAATTTTCTTAAAATTTTATTTGTATGGAAAATTTTGTTAAAATTTCATTTCTATACATAATATTGTCAAAACTTTATTTCTATAGAAAATTTTGTAAAAATTTTATTTCTATAGAAAATTTTGTAAAAATTTTATTTCTATAAAAAAATTTTGTCAAAAGTTTATTTCTATAAAAAATTTTGTCAAAATTTTATTTCTATAGAAAATGTTGTCAAAACTTTATTTCTATAGAAAATTTGGTCAAACTGAATTATATACGTATTTAATCGGTCTTTTTTAATTTAATATATACCACGTATGGACTTACTTACAATTTAGAAGACGGTGTTAGGAGGTTTTAAGATACCTTGCCATTGGCAAGCTTTACCGCAACCCAAGTAATTCAATTGTGGATGCCAGTGTGTAGAAGAAGTTTCTATGCAATCCATGGTGGAGGGTAGATAAGCTTCGGCCTGGCCGAACTTACGGCCGTCTATACTTGATTAATATCCAATTAAAACTGTGATTGTTACTATCATTTTCGTGATGGAAGACATTATAATTAAAAAATTAATTGGATCAATTAATTTCGAGATTGAATCAGGGAAAAAAATCTGAAATATTTTCAAAAATTCTGCAGTTTTCTAGAATGGATTTAATTTTTTTTCGTCAAAATTAAAATTAAAGAATTTGAATTAAATTAAAACAACTTCCTGTGTAGTTAAAATAAAAAAACATCTTTGGGAGGACATTTTTGGCAGTGTTTTTAAGATTGTGCGTTTAGAACAACTTGCAATTTTTTTGCTGGGTTATATTGTAATTTCTTTGAATTTTTTAAAAAATAAAATAAAATAATAAAAAAAGTAAGATACCATTTTCATCCATAGTTGGTGGATACTAATTCGCAGAAAGGTAACAGGTTGGCTGATAAGTCCCCGGTCTAACAAAGAAAAACACATTTTTTTTTTGTCAAAATTCGGTTTTATTATTCAACATAGTTCCCATCAAGAGCGTTACAACGATTATAACGACCTTCCAATTTTTTGACACCATTTTGGTAGTACTCCTTCGGTTTTGCCTCAAAATAGGCCTCAATTTCGGCGATCACCTCTTCATTGCAGCCAAATTTTTTCCCTGCGAGCATCCTTTTGAGGTCTGAGAATAAGAAAAAGTCGCTGGGGGCCAGATCTGGAGAATACGGTGGGCGGGGAAGCAATTCGAAGCCCAATTCATGAATTTTTGTCATCGCTCTCAATGACTTGTGACTTTGCCAGCGGACTTTTGAGTCTTTCCACGCTTCGGAGACGGTTCACCGGTCGCTGTCCACTCAGCCGACTGTCGATTGAACTCAGGAGTGTAGTGATGGAGTCATGTTTCATCCATTATCACATATCGACGGAAAAACTCGGGTGTATTACGAGTTAACAGCTGCAAACACCGCTCAGAATCATCAACACGTTGTTGTTTTTTATATCTTTAAGGCCTCTGCTATCTCGATTAACTTCATTTTACGGTCAGTCAAAATCATTTTGTGGATTTTTTTGATGTTTTCGTCGGTAACCACCTCTTTCGGGCGTCCACTGCATTCACCGTCCTCCGTGCTCATTTCACCACGCTTGAATTTTGCATACCAATCAATTATTGTTGATTTTCCTGGGGCAGAGTCCGGTAACTCAGTATCAAGCCAAGTTTTTGCTTCCACCGTATTATTTCCCTTCAAACAACACGAAATTCATTTTTTTTTTCATTTTTTTACAATAACAAAAGTTGCTTCACAAAAGACGCTCTATCTCACAAACTAATTGACTTACAGGCGTCAGCTACTATATAAAAATAATATGCATTTAATACTAGCGACGCCATATATGTGTCAGACCGAGGGCTTATCAGCCAACCTGTTATGAGTTTGGTATTTCGTGCAACACAAAACAAATTTTCACGAAAATTTTTCCCATTAAAGTCTTAATTGAGTTTTAAAAAATATTCAATTAAAAATATAATTGATTCAACAAATTTTTTAATTGAAACAAAAATCAATTTCAAAAATTAATAGTATCAATTAATTTTTTAATAGACTTGCAATTAATTTTTTAATTGATACTATCATTTCTGTGACATTTCAATTAAACAATTAATTGGATCAATTAATTTCGTGATTGAATCAGAAAATTTTTTTTTGTGTGAAGGTGTGCTCAGATCCAAAAAAAAAACACTTTTCATTTTTTATTCGGGTATGTTCACTACATAAATTATCAATAAAATCTTTTCTAATCTACACCGAAAGAATTCTCTTCGTTAATTTTACGAAGAATTCTTCATTAACTATTCTTCCTGAATTCTTCATTAAAATAACGAAATTTTCATTCATTTTCGTAAATTTTACGAAGAACATTTTACGAATATACGAAACTTCTACGAAACATTCTACATTAACTTTTCTTCGTAAAAAGTTCGTACTTTTAACGAAACTTTCTTCACATTTCATGAATTTTGTGAAGAAGTTTTTACGAATATTTTACGAAACATTCTGCGTTAAAATTTCTTCATAAAAAGTACGAAACATTTTCTTTGAAATAACGAAGAAGTTTCATTGAAGTTGTAAAATTTCCGTTCGCGGCATTAAATTGTCTTTTATAATGTGCTTGAGTGTATTCCTTTATTCTATTTTTTTATGCAAGTCTATGCTACTTCTCATTTGGGTGATAGCGTGCTATGAATAAAAGTGAAGCAATAAAACTAAAAATTATTCAATAACTTAAGATTTAAAGTAGTGATGTCATTTTTCACACTTGCAACTACAACCAAATGCACTTTCGACTATAAATTTTTTTTTCTAAAAGTTCGAACATTTTTCAGAAAAAAGTACGAAATTTTTTCATAAAAAATACGAAAATTTTTCATAAAAACTACGAAAATTTTTCATAAAAAGTACGAAACAATTTCATAAAAAGAACGAAATTGTTTCATAAAAAGTACGACGATTTTTCATAAAAAGTTCGAAGATTCTTCATAAAAAGTACGAATTTTTTTCTTACAAACTACGAAAATTTTGGAAGAACTTTTCTTCGTAAAAAGTACGAAATATTTCGTACTTTTAATGAAAAGTTTCTTTGGTTGTAAAACAATGACAAATTTCGTACTTTTAACGAAAATTTTCGTTCTTTTTACGAAGAAAATTCTTTCGGTGTAACATTTTCGTGAATTAAGCAATTTCAATTAATTTTTTTTTTCAATTAAAAACTTTATTGATTCAAATAATTTTGTTATTGAATCAAAAATTGTTTTAGTGGAATTCCTCGTTTCTTTGGCCGGGGATGAATACCAACCTAAAATGACAAAATTTGTGATAATTGAGAGTACGTTTTGTTTTTTTTTTTTGCAATGTATGATCATGTTTTCCTAGTTACGATCAAATCGCTTCAAATGAAATGGTCGATATGGGTGATGTCTTCGACACCAATGCCGTCGCCGCTTAATTCAATGTGGATGGATGGTTGTTTGGTGTGCAGATACAACAAAATGTATTTTGGTCGTCCTCGTAGTCGTGCACTTCAAATCTGGATTTGCCGGTTTAATGTTAATGTGATTTTCTTTGGGGTATTGGCCATTTGGGATGGCATATGTCTTCTTCTTCTTCTTCTTCTTCTTGGATTTCCAAGTTTATCTTTTATTATCACATAATATTCCGTTGGGTTTTGTCTTTGTTGTTTTTATTATTTTTATACCCACCACCATAGAATGGTGATGGGGGTATAATAAGTTTGTCATTCCGTGTGTAACACGTCGAAATATCGATTTCCAACTATATAAAGTATATATTCTTGATCAGGGAGAAATTCTAAGGCGATATAAGCATGTCCGTCCGTCTGTCTGTCTGTTTGTCTGTTGTAATCACGCTACAGCCTTCAATAATGACGCTATCGTCCAGAAATTTGGCACAAATTCGTTTTTCGTTTGCAGGCAGGTCAAGTTCGAAGATGGGCTATATCGGTCCAATTTTTGATATAGTCCACATATAAACCGATTTCCCGATTTGGGGTCTTGGGCTTATAAAAACCGTAGTTTTTATCCAATTTGCCTGAAATTGAAAATCTAGAGGTACTTGAGGACCATGAAAAGGTGTGCCGAAAATGGTCGCCATCGGTCCATGTTTTGGTATAGCCCCCATATAGACCGATCTCCCGATTTTGCTTCTTGGGCGTCTAGAAACTGTATTTTCTATCCGATTTGCCTGAAATTGAAAATCTAGTGGTATTTTAGGACCATAAAGAGGTGTGTCGAAAATGGTCCCCATCGGTCATGTTTTGGTATAGCCCCCATTTAGACCGATTTCCCGATTTTGCTTCTTGGGCGTCTAGAAACTGTATTTTCTATCCGATTTGCCTGAAATTGAAAATCTAGAGGTATTTTAGGCCCATAAAGAGGTGTGTCGCAAATGGTCCGTATCGGTCCATGGGTTGGTATAGCCCCCATATAGACCGATCTCCCGATTTTGCTTCTTGGGCGTCTACAAACTGTATTTTCTATCCGATTTGCCAGAAATTGAAAATCTAGAGGTATTTTAGGACCATAAAGAGGTGTGTCGAAAATGGTCCCTATCGGTCCATGGTTTGCTATAGCCCCCATATAGACCGATCTTCCGATTTTGCCTCTTGGGCGTCTAGAAACTGTATTATCTATCCGATTTGCCTGAAATTAAAAATTTAGAGTTATTTTAGGACCACAAAAAGGTGTGTCGAAAATGGTCCATATCGGCCCATGTTTTGGTATAGTCGCCATATATACCGATCTGCCGATTTTGCTTCTTGGGCGTCTAGAAACTGTATTTTCTATCCGATTTGCCTGAAATTGAAAATCTAGAGGTATTTTAGGACCATAAAGAGGTGTGTCGAAAATGGTCCGTATCGGTCCATGTTTTGGTATAGTCGCCATATAGACCGATCTCTCGATTGTTTTTCTTGGGATTCTACAAACTGTATTTATTACCCGATTTGTCTGAAACTGAAAATCTAGAGGTATTTTAGGACCATAAAGAGTTGTGCCAAAAATGGTGAGTATCGGTCCATATTTTGATATAGCCCCCATATAGACCGATCTCCCGATTTTACTTCTTGGGCTTATAGAAACCGTATTTATTACCCGATATGCCTCAAATTGGAAATCTAGAGGTGTTTTGGGACCCCAAATATGTGTGCCGAAATTGAGGTGTATCGGTCCATTTTTTGGTGTAACCTCCATATAGACCGATCTCTCGATTTTACTTCTTGGGCGCCTAGAGACTATAATTTCTAGCCGATTTGCTTGAATTTGAAAATCTAGAGGTATTTTAAGATCACAAATAGGTGTGTCGCAAATGGTGTCTATTGGCCCATATCTTGGTATAGCCCCCATATAGACCGATCTCCCGACTTTATTTCTTGGGCTTCTAGAATCCGTAGTTTTTATCCAATTTGCCGGAAATTAGTAATCTAGACGTATCTTAGTATCGGTCCATATTTTGGTATAGCCCCTATATATACTGATCTCCCGATTTTACTCAAATACCTCTAGAATTCCACTTTCAGACGAATTGGGTGAAAACTACGTATTCTAGAAGCCCAAGAATGTTCCTCAAATGAAATTGCTAATATCATGGGCATCTCAAATGATCGAATCCATTTAATTTAGCATGAAGAACTACGGATGAAAAAGCTTTCTGCAAGATGGGTGCCGCATTTGTTAACAGTCGATCAAAAAAGAATGAACATTTCTCAAGCTTGTTTGGATCGTTTCATAACTGTTGATGAGACATCGATCCACCACTATACTCCAGAGACAAAAGAACAATCCAAACAATGGTCTGAAGCTGGAGGAAGTGCCCCAAAGAAGGCAAAAAACAATTCACTCGGCTGGTAAGGTTATGGCAACGGTTTTTTGGGATTTCAAAGGTATTTTATTGATTGACTATCTGTAAAAGGGTAAAACAATAAATTCAGAGTACTATTGCATCCTTTTGGATCAATTAAATGTACAAATTCGAGAAAAACGTCCTGGCTTACAACACAAAAAATAATTTTTCATCAAGACAACGCACCAGCGCACAAGAGTGTTTTAACAATGACTAAAATCAACGAATTAAAGTACGAGTTGCTTGACCACTCACCTTATTCTCCTGATTTAGCTCCCACACACAAAAAAATTTGTTTCTGATTCAACCACGAAATTAATTGATCCAATTAATTTTTTAACTGAAATGTCTTCAATCACAGAAATGATAGTATCAATTAAAGAATTAATTGACAGTCAATTAAAAAATTAATTGATCCAATTAAATATTTAATTGATACTATTAATTTGTGTGATTGATTTTTATTTCAATTAAAAAATTTGTTAAATCAATTAAATTTTTAATTGAATATTTTTTAAAACTCAATTAAAATTTTAATTGGAAAAATTTTCGTGAAATTTTTTTCTGTGCAGTGACTTTTATTTGTTCCCAAATCTAAAAAAAAAATCCAGCAAGGAGCGTTTTACCTCAAATGAAGATGCAATTACAGTTGTAAACCATTATTTTGAAGACCTTGAGGAAAACTATTTTAATCAAGGGATAGAATTGCTAGAAAAGCGTTGGACTAAATGTATTGAAGTTTCAGGAGATTATATTGAAAAATATAAATATTTTTAAAAAACTAACTATTCTCTTTCATTGATAGGCTAAGAAGTTTCCGAACCGCCCTCGTACTTGTTTTGTTTAAATTTCTTTTGCAGTTGTTTTTTTTAGTTATTTATTTTTTTTTTTCATTCATGCACGAATGTATCTCTGTGGCACATCGGAATTTCTTGGTTTATTAAATGGATTAATTTTGTGTGTGTGTTCATTGTTTTATAATGGAAAATTTGGTTTATTACATTTGTATTTGAAGTGTGTCCGGGTGCTAATTTTTTTTTTCTATTATTGTATTGGAAAATTACCAGCCTTTCCCACTATTGGAAATATTTTGCCAATTTTAATGCATACCAATGTGCATGTCTTTAATTTTGCCATGACTTAGAAATTGGTTCGTGATCATCCATTATACTGTATTCGATCTGCAATTATATAATGTTGGTTTTGATTTGTTATTCACACACACACACACTCAAAAAAAAAAAAAAAGAATAGCTTCTCAAACATATGTCTCAAATATATCTTGCAGAAAGCACATATATTTTTGGATATTGTCGAAACATTACACTGGAAAAAAGGGTATATCCGGTTCCAACGATTTTGGCATTACACTAATGGTTTTGGTATTGATTCCGAGCCAGCGGAGAATTGAAGTAAAGACACAATTATCATTTAAATTCAATTTTAATTTTGCGCTCTTTGTTCTACACGCTCACAAAAAATCGCTTCTGTAACATATACTCCCAAACATATTTTGATTCAAGCATATACATTTTTGGGTATTGCCCAAACATTTATATGTTTGATCTCTTCCAATATATAATATGTTTGAAAGCATATTGGTCTAAACAATATATGTTTGGGTAGTCTAAGTTCCAAACATTTTGTATTTTTGCATCCAAATTCAATAATGTTGTCTTCCAAAAAACAATATGTTATTATGTGAACATATAATATGTTTGGAAGAAAAAAAAATCTCCCAAACAATATTGTCCTCAAAATTTTATTTATTTATTTATATATTTACAATCATAATGAATTATGAAAATAAACAGGTAATATAGGTGCTAACAACATAGGTTTTCGACCTGAATGCTCAAAATTTTGTTTCTGCCTAATTGTATATTCCCCCACATCTTTCTCACTTCCACGAGATTTTTTAGTTCTTAGCACCTTTTTCTGTAATACAAACATTGTAGAAGAAATTATTCAATTTTATGATTTTTTTTTATTTTAATTTTACCTTTTGCCGGACGGGGATTCGAACAGCGGACCACACAGTTTGTAAGGATCAAAGAAGTAGCTGATCAATTGCCCAAGGAAAAATAAAATGTTAATTTTGTAATAACAAGCAACAACCACCAACTTAATTCAATATCGCTCCCTGTTAAATAGCGCTCCAAGCTACTAAACACATATATGTTTATAGGCTATTTCTAAATTAATATATGTTTGCATCCAAGCATATTATATTTACAAACATTTTATGTCCCAAACATAATATGTTCTAACATATTAACATATATGTCCCAAACATGTTATGCTAGTTTATGAACATTATATGCTTGCACTCAAAAATATTGTGTTTAAACATTTGTGTTCCAAACATATAATGTTTATAGCCAAACATATGAAAAACAGTCTTTTTCATCCGTGTACTGCATGGTTAAAATGATCACAAATTGGCACCATGGTAGTGAAAAAATCAGCATACAAAGTTTCAAATTCACCCAGGGGGAATTTGTTAGTTTTTTGTTTTCATTATGTTTTTACTAGTTTTGTTGATTGTCTATTCTTTTCTGCGACATTTAATTGTACCAAATTTAAATTTTCACTTTAAACGGCGTAAAAAGCGTATTTTCTAAGACTGGTTTAAAAAAACTTCATAGGAAGTGAAAAAAGTATTGATGGAGGATCCCGGGATGCTCTTAAAAAGAAATGTTTGTAAAACAACTTTAAATTTTTTGCTTGGGTATTATAGGTTTGGAAGCAATGATACATTCTTACTTGTCGCAGTGTACACACAAAAAGAGAATACATTTATTTTATGAATAGTGTTCACAAAAATTTTCCAAACACGGGATTCATAAATTATATGAAAACAATTCATAAAATAAACAAGTAAGGAAAGTCTAAAGTCGGGCGGTGCCGACTATATTATACCCTGCACCACTTTGTAGATCTAAATTTTCGATACCATATCACATCCGTCAAATGTGTTGGGTGCTATATATAAAGGTTTGTCCCAAATACATACATTTAAATATCACTCGATCTGGACAGAAGTTGATAGACTTTTACAAAATCTATAGACTCAAAATTTAAGTTGGTTCATGCACTAGGGCGGAACACAATTTTAGTAAAAATTTACCCTGTTCCACAGTGTGGAGCAGGGTATAAATATGGGAAACGTTTAAATCTGAAGCAATTTTAAGGAAACTTCGCAAAAGTTTATTTATGATTTATCGCTCGATATATATGTATTAGAAGTTTAGGAAAGTTAGAATCATTTTTACAACTTTTCGACTAAGCAGTGGCGATTTTACAAGGAAAATGTTGGTATTTTGACCATTTTTGTCGAAATCGGAAAAACATATATATGGGCGCTATATCTAAATCTGAACCGATTTCAACCAAATTTGGCACGCATAGCTACAATGCTAATTCTACTCCCTGTGCAAAATTTCAACTAAATCGGAGCAAAAAAATAGCCTCTGTGGCCATATGAGTATAAATCGGGCGAAAGCTATATATGGGAGCTATATCTAAATCTGAACCGATTTCAACAAAATTTGACACGCACAGCTACAATGCTAATTCTACTCCCTGTGCAAAATTTCAACCAAATTGGGGTAAAACTCTGACTTCTGGGACCGTATTAGTCCATATCGGGCGAAAGATATATATGGGAGCTATATCAAAATCTGAACCGATTTCAATAAAATTTGGCACACTTGACTATAGTACTAATTGTTCTTCTTGTGCGAAATTTTAAGTAAATTAGGGTAAAACCCTGGCTTCTGGGGCCATATAAGTCCATATCGGGCGAAATATATATATATATATATATATATATATATATATATATATATATATATATATATATATATATATATATATATATATATATATATATATATATATATATATATATATATATATATGAGAGCTATATCTAAATCTGAACCGATTTCTTCCAAAATCAATAGGGATCTATTCTGATCTTGTGCCAAATTTGAAGTCGATTGGACTAAAACTGCGACCTAGACTTTGATTACAAAAATGTGTTCACGGACAGACGGACATCGCTATATCGACTCAAGAGCCCACCCTAAGCATTTTGGCCAAAGACACCGTGTGTCTATCTCGTCTCCTTCTGGGTGTTGCAAACATATGCACTAACTTATAATACCCTGTTCCACAGTGTGGAGCAGGGTATAAAAATACAGGTTTTCATTGGCTACGAATGTATACATAATATGAATAGAGTTTTTAATATTATAAATGAAGTAAACATATTTTTCGTCATTGAAAAATATATACTTTTCCATAATATACAGTTGTGCTCAAAATAATAGTAGTGCTGTGCTGAATTTTTTTTCTGCTTCTTCTATTCCTTCCACTAAAGGTTTATTTTATCTTTGTTTTTTACTATATCATTGTTTGGAGTGTGCATAATAAAAAAATACCGTTGGTTTAACTTCTGATGCTATTGTTGTTGTAAAAAAATCGACATAAGAAGAATCCCTTTGCAAGCCCCAAAACAAATAAAAGGGTTATAAGCTAGCTTACAAACAATTAAAAGACGAAAATAATTTAGCTGTCCATAGTCCAAGAAAAGTCACTCTCCTTTCAAAAAAAAAACATGTATCGAAAAGAATAAAGTATGCCCAAGAGGATTTCCACTGGTCAGTACAGAAATGGAGGAACGTTCCCCAGTACAGAAATGGAGGAACATTAGATGGATGAGTCAAAAATGGTGCTTTATGATTGAAGAGGATCCCGTCTATATGTTCGGCAACCTAAAAACACTGAGTACAGTACCAATTTTACGACAAAAACTGTAAATCACGATGGTGCTTTAATTTATATGCTACTACTATTATTTTGAGCGCAGCTGTATATTAAAAACGTAATGCAATACATGTAACTTTTCCTTTAGATTTTCCCCCTGATTCTTAATGCCTGCATAATTGGTCAAAATGTATGAACCCATTTACTAAAAACCGCATTATAGTCCAACCAGTAAAGAACATAATTTTATAATATTTTATATTACTTATGAGCACATATGCTTCATTTAATATTGTTTTTTGTCAAGAGAAAATATTGTTTTGCTAAGAGAAAACCAGTATTTTTTGATATATTAAGTAAAGTTTCATTGATTTTATGAAACCGTCCATATATATTATTAAAAAAAATCATAATTTCCCAACAAGTATTTACGAAAACAATATATTATTTAAGTGTACATATTTTTTATGAAAAAATCCATAAATTTATAAAAATGTACAAATTCATATTTTATTTTTTTGTGTGTACAATTATTGTTAATTAAATAGTTTGTAGTCTATGTTATATTATCACTGTAATTTGATCTTTTTTGTTGTCTCATTTTATCTCTTTTTTAGATACAGCCACTCTATGATTCTTACCAACGTGATGTCGAAATTCATCTCTGGGAGCCCATCAATCGATTTTGGGCTGAGTGCTATGAGGCATGCAAAGTGGCATCGAAAAAGCGTAGTACATTCCAAACCGAAAATAGAACCCAATTTCAGGTAGGTAGAAAGGCTAAGGTGACTCAAACATGCAACCTAAACCAAAAAAAAAAAAATGAAAGACACCAATATGCATTTCATACGCACAACCAAATTTGCAATTGCAAACCAGAAAATAATGTTAATGGAATTTTTTGGTTGTTTATTCTTTTTTTTTGTTTCGTTTTTTATGATAGAAAAAAATCGTTATTCCCTGGAAGGTGCGTCAAGTTGAAGAAACGAAACGCCTGAATGCAGCTGCATTACAGCATAAACGCCGAAATAGTCACATCAAGAAAAAATGGAAATGTGCCAAACGATTCCTGTATGGGCCTCGTGGTCCCTGGTTTACAGGGTAAGTGAAGTTGAAAATTAAATTAATATTTTTTTGCTGGGGGGTGGAAATGGAGGAAAATTCAATTTGTCTTGAAATTAAGGAACTAAATGAAATAAGCAAGTTGTCACCGATGATATAAATGACAGGCCAATATGAAATTTTAGCGAAAGTGTTGAAACGTAACAATGGCTTAACATAACTCTCTCTCTCTCTCTCTCTCTTACTCTACAGACAGGGCGTATAATACAGAAATATCTTCCAGTTAAATTCTGTTTTTGTTTGTGGTTTGCACAAAGTGACAAAAAAGATATAGATACGAATGTAATTGACAGTAAAACAGTAGCTGATATTACCACAAAAAAAAAAAACAATGCACTACATCGAAAAACTTTAATGAGTTAAAAAAAAATCAACTAAATTTTATTTCCTTTTTTTTTTAGAAAATTCTATAATGCGTTGTTAAAATAACGTTCATTTACCGACATTTCTCCATTTTTAACTAGCATTTACGAAATTCGTCCATTTCCTAAAAGCAAAAATTACTTAAAAGAATGGAAAACAAGTAAGTTCGGCCGGGCCGAATCTTAACTACCCACCACCATCAATCAAATATAATAGTTTCCTTTGAAAATTTCAGGGGGGTTTGATGACAGATATTTTCCCAAGCAGATCGGTTCAACCAGTACGCTTCCCACAGATATAAAGATTTTACCTATGAAGACTAGATCAGATTCTGAATTTATAAGAACCATTTTTTGTTTGAGTCTTAGAGGAATCATAAACATCTCTTTTAAGTGCAAACAAATGATGAAATAACGCCTTGATTTGAAATCTAAAATCTGTGAATTTTCATCCCCCTTGATTTGAAATCTGAAATCTGTGAATTTTCATCCCAATTATTTAAATGACTACGAGAAGTAAAATCTGAAAATTTTGCATTCAGTTTCAAGCAATTTTCATGATCAGTGCGCCTTCTATATCGTCAATAAGTGAAATCGGTCTATATGGAGGCTTTACCAAATGGACCAATAAAACTAAATCATATACACTTTGTTATGGGTCTAAAATGCCAGTATATTTTCAATTTGTGGCAAATCGGATAAAAACTACAATTTCTAGAAACCCTAGGAGTTAAATCGGGAGTTCGGTTAAATGGGGGCTATACCAAAACATGGAAGGATACACATAGTATTCAGCACCTTTAATTGTGGTTCTAGAATCTAGACCCCAAATCGGAGGGCCGGTTTATAAGGGGGCTATATCAAAAACTGTACCGATACTCAATATATTCGGCACACCCCTTTATGGTCCTAGAATACCTCTAGATTCAGGCAAATTGGGTAAGAACTACGCATTCTAGAAGCCCATGAAGTAAAATCGGGAGATCGGTCTATGTGGGGGTTATGTTACATCAAAACATGGACCGGTACTCACCATTTTCGGTACACAGAAAAAAATTTCACGAAAAATTTTCCAATTAAAATTTTAATTGAGTTTTAAAAACTATTCAATTAAAAATTTAATTGAATCAACAAATTTTTTAATTGAAACAAAAATCAATCACCAAAAATAATAGTATCAATTAATTTTTTAATTGGATTAATTAATTTTTTAATTGACATTCAATTAATTTTTTAATTGATACTATCATTTCTGTGATTGAAGACATTTCAATTAAAAAACAAGTACATACGGCCGCAAGTTCGGCCAGGCCGAATTTATGTACCCACCACCATGGATTGCGTAGAAACTTCTACGAAAGACTGTGATTTAGTCCATACATTGTACATATTAGACAAAAAAGTTATGTATAGTTAAGTCTACAAATAATTACGAATCGATATGGACTTTTTGTACGTAGAGAGCCAGAATTGATATATGGGGGTCGCTTATATGGGGGCTATATACAATTATGAACTTGATATGGAACAATTTTTGTGTGATTGGGGATCGATTTATCTGAGGGCCATATATAACTATAGACCGATATGGACCTAGTTAGGCATGGTTGTTAACGACCATATACTAGCACAATGTACCAAATTTCAACTCACTCGGATGAAATTTGCTCCTCCAAGAGGTTCCAAAACCAAATCTCGGGATCGGTTTATATGGGGCTATATATGATTATGGACTGATATGGACCACATTGGCATGGTTGTTAAATATCATATACGATCACCACGTACCAAATTTCAAGCAGATCGGATGAATTTTGCTTCTCCGAAAGGCACCGGAGGTCAAATCTGGGGATCGATTTATATGGGAGCTATATATAATTATGGACTGATAGGAACCAATTCCTGCATGGTTGTTGGATACCATATACTAACATCACGTACCAAATTTCAACCGAATGGCAAGAATTTTGCTCCAAGGGGCTCTGGAGGTCAAATCTGGGGATCGGTTTATATGGGGCCTATATATAATTATGGACCGATATCGACCAATTTTTGCATGGGAGTTTTAGGCCATATATTAACACCACATACCAAATTTCAACTGAATCAGATGAATTTTGGTCTTCCAAGAGGTTCCGGAGGTCAAATCTGGTGATCGGTTTATATGGGGGCTATATATAATTATGAACCGATGTGGACCAATTTTTGCATGGTTGCTAAAGACCATATGCTAACATCACGTACAAAATTTCAGTCGGATCGGATGAAATTTGCTTCTCTTAGCGGCCTCGCAAGCCAAATCGGGGGATCGGTTTATATGGGGGCTATATATAATTATGGACCGATGTCGACCAATTTTTGCATGGTTGTTAGAGACCATATACTAACACCATGTAGCAAATTTCAGCCGGATCGGATGAAATTTGCTTCTCTTAGAGGCCTCGCAAGCCAAATTATGGACCGATGTGAACCAATTTTTGCATGATTGTTAGAGACCATATACTGACACCATGTACCAAATTTCAGTCGGATCGGATGAAATTTGCTTCTCTTAGGTGCCTCGCAAGCCAAAATTTGGGGTCCGTTTATATGGGGGCTATACGTAAAAGTGGACCGATATGGCCCATTTGCAATACCATCCGACCTACATCAATAACAACTACTTGTGCCAAGTTTCAAGTCGATAGCTTGTTTCGTTCGGAAGTTAGCGTGACATGCTCAGATCGACTCAGAATTTCACCACGACCCAGAATATATATACTTTATGGGGTCTTAGAGCAATATTTCGATGTGTTACAAACGGAATGACAAAGTTAATATACCCCCCATCCTATGGTGGTGGGTATAATTAATTGGATCAATTAATTTCGTGATTGAATCAGAAAAAAAAAATTGTGTGTACACGCCTTTAGGGTCCTAGAGTACCTCTAGATTTCAACTTTCAGGTAAATTGGATTAAAACTACGGATTATAGAAGCCCAAGAAGTAATAATTTGAACCGGTTTCGGCAAGATCCGAAGAAGTGCTGGAAATTTCTGAATAAAAGCTTTGGTAGATCGCACCGAACTGAAGCTACAATCGTTGATGATAGAGGAGAAGAGATAGTTGAGGACAAAGCGAGAGCTCAGCGGTTTAATGACTACTTCGTTAACTCCACTGAAGATTTAAGGCAACGACTAGGTCAGTCTGATGGTTTCAATTCTTTACGTACGCTTCGCTACCATACGAATACGTTTAAATTTAAAGATACTACAGTGGATGAAATATTAAGTATTATACGGGATATGGATGTGACGAAGTCTGCGGGCTTTGATGATGTATCGGTATTATCTGTACGGGAATGCGCGGAAGAATTAAGTCCATACCAAGATTTCAAACCAAGATTTTCAACGACATCATAAACACGGCCACTTTCCCAAGTTGTTTAAAAATTCATAAAGTAATTCCGATTCCCAAAGAAAAAAATGCTATATCTGTAGAGAAATACAGACCGATATCATTGCTGTCGATATTTGACAGATTGTTTGAAAAAATTATCTACAATCAGTTATCAAAGTACTTGGATGAAGAGTCATTAATTTATGGGAACCAATATGGATTCAGAAATGGGTGTGGGACCGAAGAAGCGGTAGTCAATGTTGTAAACCATATATGTGAATGTATTGACCGAGGTTATTATGGTGTAGGTGGGATTTTTTATGACTTTTCAAAGGCTTTTGACTTAGTTGACCACTCGATATTGTGTAGTAAGTTGGAGTTTTATGGTATACAGGGTAAGGAGCTCCAATTGTTTAAGAGTTATTTGGACAACCGGAAGCAGTTTGTATGCATAAATGGCCATAAAAGTTCCGTGAGTGATGTAAGGTGCGGGGTGCCCCAAGGTAGCGTTCTGGGACGTTTACTTTTTAAGATATACTTGAATGATATTAAAAATCTTCCATTAACCGGTAGGCTGTTTATGTACGCAGATGATCTATGCGTGTTTTACCCTTATAAGGAGAGACTTTTCTTGAAAACTATCATAGAGAGGGATGCTGCGCTTATTGCAGAGTATTCGCACATTAATAGGCTTGTATTAAATGCGAATAAAACGAAATATGTACGATTTAGGCCGCATTCTTGTCGTGTTGATACAAATCATTCTATATTTGTAGATGGTAGTGAAATTTTTGAGGAAATGAGCGTAAAATATTTGGGCGTAATATTGCAGCAGAACTTAAATTGGAAGCTGCACATTGAGCAACTCCGCTCAAAGATATCTCCTGTTATTGGCATCATGTACAAACTAAAGAACAAACTGAATATCGAATGTAAATCTTTACTTTTTCAGTCACTCATTCAAAGTAATTTGAACTATTTGGTACTTTTATATGGTTGTAGACGAAATCAAGACTTAAAATCATTGCAAACACTCCAGAATAGAGCTCTGAAAATAATTTACAATTTACCACACATGTACTCCACACTTTCTCTTTATAAAGATGTTGGCAAGAATATTTTACCAGTCTATGGTATGCACAAGATGCAATTATTAGTATACATGTATAAAGTTTTACACAATATTGGTCACCATAATATTAGATTTTGTACTCTCCAACACCGTTTCAGTACAAGAAATAGTACAAATTTGGAAGTTGCGAGATATCGATTGGAGATGACGAAACAACGTATTCAATATATGGGTAGTACAGAATATAACAATATGCCACAATACTTAAAGGAAATCCGATCTATATCAATTTTCAAGCCAAAGTTAAAAGAGTATCTTTGTCAAAATATTGAAATGCTTGTCTTATAAAGTGAGTTTCTATATACAATTATAAATTTAAAGTTTATCTTTTTTATATAAATTCTCTTTTTTATATTTAAACCTTGTTTTTTTCCTTTCTTGATTTTTTTACACTACTATTTTGCTCATTTGAATTGTAAAGCCAGATAACCTCAAACAAAGCCTAAAGGGCGCTGAGGTACAAAATATTGTAATATTTCATAACTAATGTTAAATTCTAAATAAATAATTAAAAAAAAAAAAAAAATCGGGAGATCGGTCTATATGGGGGCTATATCAAAACATGGACCGATACACCTCATTTTCGGCACACCTCTTTATGGTCCTAGAATACCTCTAGATTTCCAATTTCAGGTAAATCGGATAGAAAATACACTTTCTAGACGCCCAAGAAGCAAAATCGGGAAATCGGTCCATATGGGCGCTATACCAAAACATGGACCGATAGGCACCATTTTCGGTACACTTTTTGGATGGTCCTAAAATACCTCTAGATTTCCAATTTCAGACAAATTGGATAAAAACTACAGTTTTTATAAGCCCAAGACCCCAAATCGGGAGGTCGGTTTATATGGGGACTATATCAAAACTTGGACCGATATAGCCCATCTTCGAACTTGACCTGCCTGTAAACAAAAGACGAATCTGTGCCAAATTTCAGGACGATAGCGCCATTATTGAAGGCTGTAGCGTGATTACAACAGACAGACAGACGGACATGCTTATGCACACAAAAAATTTTTTTCTGGTTCAATCACGAAATTAATTGACTATCAGTTATTCCGGACGACAGTGGTCGTGTAGAACATATCCCATATATTGTGCACATTATAAGTTAAGTCCGAAGGAGGCATAATCGATACTGCCGCATGTTTATGGGATCGATAACACATTTACCGATTATTTAGTCATCGCCGGCAAGTCGTAGCGATCCGACACACTGCAAGATTATTTACAAACACCGACATTCCGTCCAGAATAAATGATAGTCTGTAAAGCGCATTATTCTGCTTTAGTTTTTATTGAATTTTTTTTTACGAACTCAAAAAATTTCTCTTCTGGGAAAAAATGAAGATTGTAACATTAGGTTTATTTCGGTAGTGGAAGGGTTAAGGAGACGACTTTGTCCTTAATATTTTTTGTAAATTACGCATCCTATAATTTAGGTTGCGTAACCTTTAATAACACTTAAATATTTTTTCTGGGTATATAAAATTCAAACTATGTTTATTTGTTTGTTTATTTGTATGTTCTGGGTAAGGTCGGAGGTTAGTATTATGTTAGTATATGGTCTCTAATAACCTTGCAAAAATTGGTCCATATCGGTTCATAATTATATATAGCCCCCAATACACCGACCCCAGATTTGACCTCCGGAACCTCTTGGAGGAGCAAAATTCATCCGATTCGTTTGAAATTTGGTACATTGCGCTAGTATAGGGCCGCTAACAGCCATGCAAAAATTTGTCCATATCGGTCTATAGTTATTTATAGCCCATGCTCAATCACACAAAAATTGGTCCAAATCTCCAAAAATAATAAAAACCAAAATTTTATTTCTATAGAAAATTTTGTCAAAATTTTATTATTGTAGAAAGTTGTGTCAAAATTTTATTTCTATAGAAAATTTTGTTAAAATTGAATTATATACGTATTTAATCGGCCTTTTTTTGTTTATATATACCCCGCATGGACTAACTTACAATTTAGAAGACGTTGTTAAGAAGTTTTAAGATACCTTGTCATCGGCAAGTGTTACCGCAACCCAAGTAATTCGATTGTGGATGACAGTCTTTAGTAACATAGAAGTTTCTACGCAATACATGGTGGAGGGTACATAAGATTCGGCCTGGCCGAACTTACGGCCGTATATACTTGTTCTAATTCAATCACGAAATTAATTGATCCAATTAAGTTTTTAATTGAAATGCCTTCCATCACAGAAATAATAGTATCAATTAAAAAATTAAATGACGGTCAATTAAAAAATTATTTGATCCAATTAAAAAATTACTATTAGTTTGTGTGATTGATTTTTATTTCAATTAAAAAATTGTTGATTCAATTAAATTTTTAATTGAATATTTTTTAAAGCTCAATTAAGATTTTAATTGGAAAATTTTTCGTGAAATTTTTTTCTGTGTAAAAATAAGGTGGCGTCTAGGCAAATATCCGCTACTTTATTTTTCGACATTGTGAAAGTTGAAGAAAAGTTTCACAATTTTTATTTTGAAATTTCAAGGAATGTAACACACAAATGTAAAAAGTATCACATTTAGTGGCACAAGAAAAAATGTGGCACCAAAGTATCACCGCCGTAAAAAGTGTCAAATTTGATACTAAAGTGGCTCAACGGTGACACTGCTGTAGGCGAAATTTTCCTTAGTTCAAATTCATACGACTTTTACTCAGGCACGTGTACTTGTGCTAAATGTAATTAACAAAGCTTGTTTTAGTTACAAATTCTTTACTTTCAAGAAATTAGTATAATATTGTGTAAATTTTGTTGCCTAAAATTTAGGTAGCATAGTCTTTCATATTATGTAAATTTTTTTTTGTTAGGTGTACTACTTTTTATTAATTTATTTATTACAATTTTAAAAGCTATAATAAACATCAGCATATTGGGTTGAGGATTATTATATTAACTTGTTAATTTATGTGATCCAAAGCCAATATTCCAAAAGAAATGGCAACACTTATTTTGGCTATGAAAACTCCAAATATTCGTCCACTGTAATTTCTTTTAATTAAACTTTCATTGCAAATCCAACAAATTACTTCATTTCAACAGATGTAATAATTATTATATAATACTCACAAAAAAAAACAAGCGAAAGTAATTTCACCAACTACTTAAATATTGGCAGTCATAAGAAAAAACGACAAACTCCATGACAAATTATTACCTGGTTTAACCATTTTGTCTATCCATCAAAACCATCATAACTTGAATGCATTCATGAGTTTGAAAATTTATTTCATATCCGAATTGGTGAAGAAGGTGTTTGTCAAATTTATGACTACACGTTTACAGACCCAAGATATATTCTATTATGAAATTATACACTGGGGAAAAATCATTTTTAGATGAAATTAAGAAATTAATAGATCCAAATTGACCAATTAAGTCATTGAAAAGAAATCTATTGTTAATTTCGATTCTCGACACTGAAAATATGAGATATTATCTAAATTTTGGCATACGTAATTTACACAATATTAGGGACAAATTTCTTTAAAATAAAAAAATTTTAATTGAAACAAGGTTCGTAATCTTTGTTTTGGAATTTTTTTTTCGTTAAATTTAGGACACAAATTTTTGAAATTTGCATTCCACCGTTAGAGTCGTATGCCTTTGAACTAAGGCAAATTTTCTTTAACGTAGGGAACCACTTTTTTGATTTAAAGAAATGATGCTTAAATGAACTGAAATATTGAATCTTTAGATTTAAGATAAAAACTCATCAAATATATGCTAAGACTTAATTTGAGGATTTTGCATATTGTTTGTTTGTTTGTTTGTTTAACATTTATTGGTCTTGTACAACAAGACTTAGGTCTTATATTTACAGTACAAGATTTATATAATACACTCAAAAAAAAAGTGAACTCTCTATTTCACTAAAGCCATATTAACTTTATATTAGTTCATAGAATCATTATGTTTGGAAAAAGTTTATTTTAGTCAAATAATTTTTTGCGTATGTTAGTTAAATGAACTAAAAAACGGGAAAAAGTTATACACAAATAAAGCATAAAGATTTCCTAATTTCGTATTTCTTACAAAATAGTTCATTATTTCTTTAAATTTGTAAATTTTACCAAAAATGTGTCCATCATGAACTTCGTATGTCACTAAAGACATTCTTGCAATTTTGAACTCCAAGATTTCTCTTAAAACTACAAAATTTTCTTTAACTACTGAAAAAATTTAGTTATGTCTAATAAATTTTCTTGAATTTGTCGAAAAATATTTACTTATTTTTGCCATATCGGAGTGATGCCAGCGCTTGTAATACCGTTTAGTTAAAATTTTCTAAAAAAGTTCCAAATTTTCTAAAATTAATCGAAAGTTATCTTTCCTGGTGGGTTCACTGTTTTTTCAGTGTACAAAATAGAAATGCTAATGCATATTATACTATAATTAAGTAAACAATTATGAATACAATAAACATACACAGAAAAAAAGGGAGCCACCGTGGTGCAATGGTTAGCATGCCCGCCTTGCATACACAAGGTCGTGGGTTCGATTCCTGCGTCGACCGAACACCAAAAAGTTTTTCAGTGTTTGATTATCCCACCTCAGAAATTCTGGTGACATTTCTGAGGGTTTAAAAAACTTCTCTAGGTAGTTTCACTGCAATGTGGAACGCCGTTCGGACTCGGCTATAAAAAGGAGGTCCCTTGTCATTGAGCTTAACATGGAATCGGGCAGCACTCAGTGATAAGAGAGAAGTTCACCAATGTGGTATCACAATGGACTGAATAGTCTAAGTGAGCCTGATACATGGGGCTGCCACCTAACCTAACCTAACCTAATCTACACAGAAAAAAACATCACCAACATATTTCCAATTAAAAAGTTACTTGACGTTGAAAATTTTTCCAATTAATAAATTAATTAATACAATTACCTTTTTAATCAAGATAGAAATATTAAGATAATTAAGTCAATGATTGAACATTTTAAAATTTTTAATTAATAAAATTAACTTTTTAATCAAATTCGGATGACTAAGTTACTAAAAAAAATTATGAACATTTTATCAATTTTTAATTAAAAATGTATTTCAAACAATCAATTGTTAATCGAAATAACAACTCTAAGCCAATTCAGAAAGTAATTGAAAATAGTTACCTTTTTTAATAAAAAAATTGAGTTTTGCAATCAACATCAATTAAATTTTTAATTGAATCAATTAAAAAATTAATTGAAATTTGCTCGAAAGAGGTGGTTACCGACGAAAACATCAAAAAAATCAACAAAATGATTTCGAATGACCGTAAAATTAAGTTGATTGAGATAGCAGAGACCTTAAAGATATCAAAGGAACGTGTTGGTCATACAATTCATGAATATTTGGATATGCGGGAGCTCTGTGCAAAATGGGTGCCGCGCGAGCTCACATTTGACCAAAAACAACAACGTGTTGATGATTCTGAGCGGTGTTTGCAGCTGTTAACTGGTAATACACCCGAGTTTTTCCATCGATATGTGACAATGGATAAAACATGGCTCCATCACTACACTCCTTAGTCCAATCGACAGTCGGCTGAGTGGATAGCGACCGGTGAACCGTCTCCGAAGCGTGGAAAGACTTAAAAGTCCGCTGGCAAAGTAATGCCCTCTGTTTTTTGGGATGCGCATGGAATAATTTTTATCGATTATCTTGAGAAGGGAAAAACCATCAACAGTGACTATTATATGGTGTTATTGGAGCGTTTGAAGGTCGAAATCGCGGCAAAACGGCCCCATATGAAGAAGAAAAAATTGTTGTTCCACCAAGACAACGCACCGTGCCACAAGTCATTGAGAACGATGGCAAAAATTCATGAATTGGCTTCGAATTGCTTCCCCACCCACCGTATTCTCCAGATCTGGCCCACCAGCGACTTTTTCTTGTTCTCAGACCTCAAAAGGATGCTTGCAGGGGAAAAAAAATTGGCTGCAATGAAGAGGTGATCGCCGAAACTGGGGCCTATTTTGAGGCAAAACCGAAGGAGTACTACCAAAATGGTATCAAGAAATTTGAAGGTCGTTATAATCGTTAGGGAACTATGTTGAATAATAAAAACGAATTTTGACAAAAAAATGTGTTTTTTTGTTAGACCGGGGACTTATAAGCCAACCGGTTATATGATTATGGACTGATATGGACCACTTTTGGCATGGTTTTTAAATATCATATACTACCACCACGTACCAAATTTCAACCGGATCGGATGAATTTTGCTCCTCCAAGAGGCTCCGGAGGTCAAATCTGGGGATCGGTTTATATGGGGGCTATATATAATTATGGACCTATATGGACCAATTTTTGCTTGGTTGTTTGAGACCATATACGGATGAATTTTGCTCTTCTAAGAGGTTCCGGATCTCAAATCTAGGCTCGGTTTATATGGGGGCTATATATAATTATGGACCGATATGGACCAATTTTTGCATGGTTGTTAAAGACCATATACTAACACCACATACCAAATTTCAAGTGAATCGGATGAATTTTGCTCCTCCAAGAGACTGCAAGCCAAATCTGGGGGTCGGTTTATATGGGGGCTATACGTAAAAGTGCTCCGATATGGCCCATTTGCAATACCATCCGACCTACATCAATAACAACTACTTATGCCAAGTTTCAAGTCGATAGCTTGTTTCGTTCGGAAGTTAGCGTGATTTCAACAGATGGGCGGACGGACATGCTCAAATCGACTCAGCATTTCACCACGACCCAGAATATATATACTTTATGGTGCTTAGAGCAATATTTCGATGTGTTACAAACGGAATGACAAAGTTAATATACCCCCATCCTATGGTGGAGGGTATAAAAATTAATAGCATCAATTAAGTTTTAATTGACTTCAGTGATTGATATTAACAATTCTGTGATTGAAGACATTTCAATTAAAAATTTATTGGATCAAATAATTTCGTGATTGACAAAGTTAATATACCCCCATCCTATGGTATATGGTATGAAAATTAATACCATCAATTAAGTTTTAATTGACTTCAGTGATTGATATTAATTGACTTCTGTGATTGAAGACATTTCAATTAAAAATTTATTGGATCAATTAATTTCGTGATTGAATCTAAAAGATATTTTTTTTGTGTGTGCATCAATCACCAAAGTCAATTAAAAAATAAATTGTTCCAATTAAATAATTAATTGATACAATAAAGTTTTGTGATTGATTTTTGAATTAAAAAAATTCTTGAATCTATTAAATTTTTAATTTAATATTTTTTAAAATTCAATTAAAATTTTAATTCAACAAATTTTGTGTCATATTTTTTTCTGTGAAATTTTGGTGCTATTGTTTTTTTTGTTTTCATCTTTGTAATTGATGTCAATGCGCAAACGATTACAAAGTCACCATGAAATTTGAATGACTAATTTTGATCGCACAGATTATCGCTCTATGCAGAGGATTACTCGCCTCCTGTCTATCGTATGTAGATATCGATTAAAAACAAATTTACAAATTTATTTCATATTTTCATATAAACACCACCTTGTTTTGACGATTGAATTATAATTCACCTTAAATGTAGCAAACTTGCATTTATGAACGTTCGCAAGGTAGAAAACCTTGTTGTTTTTGAGATTTTATTCTTTTACTCCTCAACTCGTTTGCACTTATTTCTTTTGGAAGTTTGAAGAAGAAAAAAAAACAAAATGAATAAAAAATATGCGTAAGCCAGTTTTTTGCTACATTGACAAAATGTTGTTATTATCAAGCGTTTTAATTTGCTTATTAATCATTTCATAGAAAATAAATAAACCAGACCTCAGGCAAGACTCTGACTAATACATCTAGAGTTGTAGGTAAAAAAAAATATTTTTTTTTTTCGAAAAATTATTCTGGTTGTCGCTACTGATTTGCGATTTTCTTACTCAACCTACTATGTAAATGTCAAGTGAAATGTAATAATAAAAGTTCGGGGTTATGAGATATATTTGAAGGTGATTGAAAATTATTTATACATAGAAAATACGCATTGATTGTAACAACCGAATTTATTACTATCCTTCTGTTGGTAGTTTAAGAAGAAAAGTGAAGAGTTATATAGGGAGAAAGTGCGACAATTTAACTAAATTGTAATCCACGTTGTGAGATTGCCAAAAAACGTTGTTAAAACAAAAAAAGTTAAATTTAGCGTTATTTTAATAACGGACTTTTTATACCCTCCACCATAGGATGGGGGGTATATTAACTTTGTCATTCCGTTTGTAACACATCGAAATATTGCTCTAAGACCCCATAAAATATATATTCTGGGTCGTTATGAAATTCTGAGACGATCTAAGCACATCCGTCCGTCCGTTGAAATCACGATAACTTCCGAACGAAACAAGCTATCGACTTGAAACTTGGCACTTGGCACAAGTAGTTGTTATTGATGTAGGTCGAATAGTATTGCAAATGAGCCATATCGGTCCACTTTTACGTATAGCCCCCATATAAACGGACCCACAGATTTGGCTTGCGGAGCCTATAAGAGTAGCATATTTCATCCGATCCGGCTGAAATTTGGTACATGGTGTAAGTATATGGTGTCTAACAACCATGCAAAAATTGGTGCATATCGGTCCATAATTATACATAGCCCCCATATAAACCGATCCCCAGATTTGACCTCCGGAGCCTCTTAGAGGAGCAAAATTCATCCGATCCGGTTGAAATATGGTACGTGGTGTTAGTATATGGTCTCTAACAACCATGCAAGAATTGGTCCATATCGGTCCATAATTATATATAGCCCCCATATAAACCGATCCCCATATTTGACCTCCGGAGCCTATTGCAGGAGCAAAATTCATCCGATCCGGTTGAAATTTGGAACGTGGTGTTAGAATGTGGTCTCTAACAAACACGCAAGAATTGGTCCATATCGGTCCATAATTATATATAGCCCCCATATAAACCGTTCCCCAGATTTGATCACGGGATCCTCTTGGAGGAACAAAATTCATCCGATCCGATTGAAATTTGCAACGTGGTGGTTAGTATAAGGCCGCTAAGAACTATACCAAAATTGGTCCATATCGGTTTATATTTATATATAGCCGATCCCCAATCACACAAAAATTAGTCCATATGGGTTTATAATCATGATTGCCACTCGAGCCAAAAATATTCTACCAAAATTTTATTTTTATAGAAAATTTTGTCAAAATTTTATTTCTATAGAAAATTTTGTCAAAATTTTATTTCTATAGAAAATTTTATCAAAATTTTATTTCTATAGAAAATTTGTTTCCAAATTTTTTCCCAAATTTTTAATTGAATAGAACTACTTTTTAAAAATATTTTAAGCTGTTTTGGTCCGAAATGCACTAAAAAAAAAAGTTTACTTAGATTTCGTCCTTGCTTTAAGGATTTTGGTATTGATTCCGGCTTCTTTAAAATAAAGACATTTTTTAGCTACCTATCGGGCTTCAACATAAATCTAGGATACAGATCTCATTTATCGAATTTTCATCCTCTTTTCGCGGAATATTATGAAAGCTACACGTACAAACAAATGCCAATTTAACAATCGAAATTATAACGGCTACTTCAAAGTAAAAAAATGTTTTCTTAATTCCAAAAGACTACACCAAAGATGCTAATTCCTTAAACTAAGTCTCAGCCTATATTTGAAATTTTTTTTAATCTAAAGATTCAATATTTCATTTACTTTAAGAACGATTTCTTTTAATCCAAAATGTGTTTCTTTACTTCAAACAAAATTTGCTTTAGTTCAATGAAATACGGCTTTAACCGAGGGACGCAAAATTGTAAAATTTGTGTCCTAAATTTAATGACAGAAATTTTTGAAACTACGATTATAAACTTCGAAGTGGTATTATGGATCGTTTTGTGTGTAAAGACATTTTGGAAAATATAATGTTGCCACAGACAGAGGAAGAAATGCCACACAAATGGAGGTATAAACATGCCAACGATCCAAAACATACAGCAAAGTGTATAAAGGAGTGTTTCGTTCATAACGATGTTAATATCTCGAAGTTGCCAGCCCAATCACCACATCCCAATCCAATAGAAAATCTATGCTATGTAGATCGTAAGATTCCAGGGTTGATAAAGTTTTTGTGCTTTTTTTGATACATTTCGACTGCCAAATGCAGCGTAGCACGACCGCGAGCCATTTGGTACTTTTTTATCACAACTACTCTATATTGATTTATTCTGCCCTAAATGATATCAACTCAACTCTAAAAATTATAAATAGCGGACATTGAAGAAATAAACATATTCCCAAATGAGGATATTTTAGTTTTTAAGTCAATATTTTTGAGAGGAATATTGTCTATACCACATTCGTTTGGTAGATTTTGCAAAGCGTTACTTCTTCATAAATTTTCTATTGAAATAATCTTTTGAAAATATTTTCTATAGAAATAAAAGTTTGACAAAATTTGGTATAGAAAAAAAGGGTTGTCCAAATTTTCTATAAGAATAAAATTTTTTATATGGAAATAAAATTTTGACAAAATTTCCATTAGAATAAAAATTGGACAACATTTACTATGGAAATAAAATTTTGACAAAATTTTCGATAGAAATAAAATTTTGACAAAATTTTCTATAGAAATAAAATTTTGATAAAATTTTGTATAGAAATTAATTGTTGACAAAAATTTCTATAACTAAAATTGTTCATATAGAAATAACATTTTGACAAAATTTTCATTAGAATAAAAACTACACAAAATTTTCTATGGGAATAAAATTTTTACAAATAAAACTTTGACAAAATTTTCTATAGAAATAAAATTTTGTCTACATTTTCTATAAAATAAAATTTGACAAAATTTGGTATAGAAAAAATGGTTAAAAAAATTTGGTATAGAACAAAAATGGTTAACAAAATTTTCTATTAGAATAAAATTTTTTATATAGAAATAAAATTTTGATGAAATTTCCATTAGAATAAAAATTGGACAAAATTTTCTATAGAAATAAAATTTTGACAAAATTTTCCTTAAAAGATTTTCGTGCGTGAGTGTGCGTGAGTGTGCGTGAGTATAAATTTTCTTTTCGTGAGCGTGAGTCCTACCAAAAAATATCGTGCGTGAGTGTGCGTGAATAATATTTCTCCGTCGTGAGTGTGCGTGAGCGTGAGCAAACTATTACTCACGTGCACATCTCTACTTCAAAGACATTATAACATACTCCGCACGAAATTGGCTCTGCTGTATGTTGACCCATTCCCGGCGAAGCGCCGCATAGTGCTTCGATAGCGGCAAAAAATATATGTGCTCCGATT
Organism: Haematobia irritans; assembly: GCF_050003625.1. Taxonomy (NCBI): domain Eukaryota; kingdom Metazoa; phylum Arthropoda; class Insecta; order Diptera; family Muscidae; genus Haematobia; species Haematobia irritans. The sequence goes on from NC_134400.1 coordinate 174,994,552, forward strand.
TTTATTCAAATTTCTGAACTCAAATTTCCGAACTCAATATCAAAAAAAACAGAAATTTGAATAAAAATCGGAGCACATAATTTTGCTATAATTGACTACACCCTCACAAAAAATCGCTTCTGTAACATATACTCCCAAACATATTTTGCTTCAAGCATATACATTTTTGGGTATTGCCCAAACATTTATATGTTTGATCTCTACCAATATATAATATGTTTGAAAGCATATTGGTCTAAACAATATATGTTTGGGTAGTCTAAGTTCCAAACATTTTGTATTTTTGCATCCAAATTCAACAATGTTGTCTTCCAAAAAACAATATGTTATTATGTGAACATATAATATGTTTGGAAGCATTTTGCACCCAAAAATATTATATGCTTAAAAAAATTCTCCCAATCAATATTGTGCTCAAAATTTTATTTATTTATTTATATATTTACAATCATAATGAATTATGAAAATAAACAGGTAATATAGGTGCTAACAACATAGGTTTTCGACCTGAATGCTCAAAATTTTGTTTCTGCCCAATTGTATATTCCCCGAAATCTTTCTTACTTCCACGAGATTTTTAGTTCTTAGCACCTTTTTCTGTAATTCAAACATTGTAGACGAAATTATTCAATTTTATGATTTTTTTTTTATTTTAATTTTACCTTTTGCCGGACGGGGATTCGAACAGCGGACCACACAGTTTGTAAGGATCAAAGTAGCTGATCAATTGCCCAAGGAAAAATAAAATGTTAATTTTGTAATAACAAGCAACAACCACCAACTTAATTCAATATCGCTCCCTGTTAAATAGCGCTCCAAGCTACTAAACACATATATGTTTATAGGCTATTTCTAAATTAATATATGTTTGCATCCAAGCATATTATATTTACAAACATTTTATGTCCCAAACATAATATGTTCTAACATATTAACATATATGTCCCAAACATGTTATGCTAGTTTATGAACATTATACAGTCGACTCCGCTTTACTGAAACGTTAAAAATGCAGCCATTTAATTTCAGTTATCCGAAGTTTTTGCTAAAGCGGACTACGGATAACTGAAAAAAACTTCCAGTAATGCGAACTTCGGATAACTGAAAAAGTTTCAGTAAAGCGGACTCCGTATAACTGGAAAAAAATCCACTCAATTTCAGTTAACCGAACTTATGACCAATGCTATGTACATAAAATAATAAAAACAAGGTGTTTGATTTCGTGTGTGTGCCATCTACAATTTTACCTTTCAGTTGATTTTATTTACAGAGTGATTTAAACTGTTTTGAAAGTGCCATCTTCACTTGAAATAAAGCGTTCTCAATACGGAGAAGAAAATGTACTCTCTCTCAATAGCGAGAATGTGGCATTTTCAGTAAAGCGAAGTCATACTAATGTGACGAAACTCACTTGAACACAAAAAACTTTTCAGTAATCCGATTTTTTCAGTTAAGCGGAGTTTCACTAAAGCGGAGTAATTTAAATGAAATGGACAGAAAAAACAACTGGGGAATGCGATCGATTTCAGTTATCCGAGGTTTTTCAGTAAAGCGCATTGCGCTAAAGCGGAGTCGACTGTATGCTTGCACTCAATAATATTGTGTTTAAAAATGTGTGTTCCAAACATATAATGTTTATAGCCAAACATATGAAAAACAGTCTTTTTCATCCGTGTAGAACAATTTTTAAAAAATATTTGAATTTTAAGCTTTTTTGGTCCAAAATGCACTCAAAAAAGTTTACTTGGATCCAAAGATTTTGCCCTTGCTTTAAGGATTTTGGTATTGAGTCCGGCTTCTTTAAAATAAAAAATTTTTTTAGCTAACTATCTGGCTTTAAATCTAGGATAATAAAATTTCTATAGAAATTAAAATTTTCTATAGAAATAAAATTTTGACAAAATTTTGTATAGAAATTAATTGTTGAAAAAAATTTCTATAAGAATACAATTTTTCATATAGAAATAAAATTTTGACAAAATTGTCATTAGAATAAAAATTACACAAAATTTTCTATAGAAATAAAATTTTGACAAAATTTTCTATAGAAATAAAATTTTGACAAAATTTTCTATAGAAATAAAATTTTGACAAAATTTTCTATAGAGATAAAATTTTGACAAGATTTTCTATAGAAATAAAACTTTGACAAAACTTTCTATAGAAATAATTTTGACAAAATTTTCTAAAGAAATAAAATTTTGTCTAAATTTTCTATAGAAATAAAATTTTGACAAAATTTTCTATAGAAATAAAATTTGGACAAAAATTTCTATAAAAATAAATTGTTGACAACATTTTCTTACAAATAAAGTTTTGACAAAATTTCCTATAAAAATAAAATGTTGACAAAATTTGGTATAGAAAAAAATGATTAACGGCCATTTTCATGTAGCTCCGTTAGGCTTTAACTCCCAGTTAACAGGAAGTAAATTGCAAATATCTTCTCTCCGGTTAACTTTTACTGAAAAAATTTCATCGCTTAAATTCCTAACTGTCATATGAATTATATAGGCAAGATCACAGATATGTCCATAGTACGGTTTTACATTTCGTTTGCTAACGTTGCTCAAACGGAGCTTCATGAAAATGGGGGTAACAACATTTTTTATTAGAATAAAATTTTTTATATAGAAATAAAATTTTGACAAAATTTCCATTAGAATAAAAATTGGCCAAATTTTCTATAGAAATAAAATTTTGACATAATTTTCTATGGAAATAAAATTTTGACAACATTTTCTCCAAAAAAAATTTTTTTGACAAAATTTTCTATAGAAATAAAATTTATTGTTGTTTTTGATTTCAGCTTAAAACCATGCATTGACTAAATTACAAGTGTAGCTTAACCAACGGAGGGAAAGAATGTTTGTCAAATTTATTTGGTCAAAGCCCTATGGACTGCAAGATGGTTGGATGGACGCACGTTTCGGAATTACCACATTCCTCATCAGCATCCTCTACTTGCAGCAAAACTATCAACCAATTATCAGAATAAATTCAGGCAGTTCATTAAACCCTACAATGAACCACACTTGAACCTTCCGAAAAAAGTTTTACATGATAGCCGGCTTATGCCGAAATAAATTCGTACAAACATATCTCTTTCCTCAAATCATCGATTTGAGTGCAGTTGGCTGGGTTTATTTTTTCATTCGTTTTGTTTTGTTATTGTTGGTTTTGTTCTTTAATCATTGTTGTTGTTTTTGATTTCAGCTTAAAACCATGCATTGACTAAACTACAAGTGTAGCTTAACCAACAGAGGAAAAGAAATAAAATTTTGACAAAATTTCTATAGAAATAAAATTTTGACAAAATTTTCTATAGAAATAAAATTTTGTCTAACTTTTCTATAGAATAAAATTTTGGCAAAAATTTCTATAGAAATAAAATTTTGCAAAATATTTTTGTTTTAGAAAAACCAAAAAAAGGTCCAAACCGGTCTAGATTTAAATATACGTATACTTTTACAATAGTTTAGCACCTTTTGGATTCGAAAAGTACCTTTTTAATAGATTTTTAGTGTTTTTTCGTCAACATCATTTATCATCCCTGATAAACTTAATTTTAATTAAAATTTTATTATTTTAAAGAAATTTGTCTTTAATATTTTGTAAATTGTGCGTTCTAAAATTTAGATTGCGTAATCTTTAATATCACGTAAATATTTTTTTCACTGTGGGATTAAAGTACGTGGATGGTGTATGAACGAATGGTCCGATTTTAGAAAATTGAGCAAATTAAAATTTTATTTTTTGTTTTAAGTTTTGGTATTTTTTTTACCCAAAAAGGTTAAGGCTATATACATTTGCCTTTTTGGCCATCTTAGTGGCATTTTGAGGACTTTTAACAAAAAATTATATCTCCGAATTTCATTTCATTTCATTCAATAGTTTTCTATTCTAGAAATAAAATTTTGGTAATTTTGAAAAGTTTACGTTATTTTTGCAAAAAAAAAAATCTTAAAAGTCCTCAAAGTGCCTCTAAAATGGCCAAATTGAAATTTGCACCTGTTTTACAAACTTTTCGAATACTAACAATAAGTACAAATCAAACAAACAAATAAAATTCAGCGATATAATTTTTTTCTTACAACTTTTCAAAGTATAACCAAGATGGCCAAAAAAGGAAAACATGTGAAACTTTCACATTTTCAAAATTAGCAAAATTTTATTTTTTTTTTTTTGAGTTGAAAGCTAACAACAAATATAAAATAAATTTATTTAACAAAAGAGTCAAAATTAAAACAAGTAAGGAAAGTCTAAAGTCGGGCGGGCCGACTATATTATACCCTGCACTACTTTGTAGATCTAAATTTTGGATACCATATCTCATCCGTCAAATGTTTTGGCGGCTATATATAAAGGTTTGTCCCAAATACTTACATTTAAATATCACTCGATCTGGACAGAATTTGATAGACTTCTACAAATCTATAGACTCAAAATTTAAGTCGGCTAATGCACTAGGGTGGAACACAATGTTAGTAAAAAAATATGCGAAACATTTAAATCTGAAGCAATTTTAAGGAAACTTTGAAACAGTTTATTTATGATTTATCGCTCGATATATATGTATTATAAGTTTACGAAAATTAGAGTCATTTTTACAACTTTTCGACTAAGCAGTGGCGATTTTACAAGGAAAATATTTGTATTTTGACCATTTTTGTCGAAATCAGAAAAACATATAAAGGGTGATTCTTTTGAGGTTAGGATTTTCATGCATTAGTATTTGACAGATCACGTGGGATTTCAGACATGGTGTCAAAGAGAAAGATGCTCAGTATGCTTTGACATTTCATCATGAATAGACTTACTAACGAGCAACGCTTGCAAATCATTGAATTTTATTACCAAAATCAGTGGCAGAAAATCCGCTTTTTTATCGACAAATTTTGTTCAGCGATGAGGCTCATTTCTGGTTGAATGGCTACGTAAATAAGCAAAATTGCCGCATTTGGAGTGAAGAGCAACCAGAAGCCGTTCAAGAACTGCCCATGCATCCCGAAAAATGCACTGTTTGGTGTGGTTTGTACGCTGGTGGAATCATTGGACCGTATTTTTTCAAAGATGCTGTTGGACGCAACGTTACGGTGAATGGCGATCGCTATCGTTCGATGCTAACAAACTTTTTGTTGCCAAAAATGGAAGAACTGAACTTGGTTGACATGTGGTTTCAACAAGATGGCGCTACATGCCACACAGCTCGCGATTCTATGGCCATTTTGAGGGAAAACTTCGGAGAACAATTCATCTCAAGAAATGGACCGGTAAGTTGGCCACCAAGATCATGCGATTTGACGCCTTTAGACTATTTTTTGTGGGGCTACGTCAAGTCTAAAGTCTACAGAAATAAGCCAGCAACTATTCCAGCTTTGGAAGACAACATTTCCGAAGAAATTCGGGCTATTCCGGCCGAAATGCTCGAAAAAGTTGCCCAAAATTGGACTTTCCGAATGGACCACCTAAGACGCAGCCGCGGTCAACATTTAAATGAAATTATCTTCAAAAAGTAAATGTCATGGACCAATCTAACGTTTCAAATAAAGAACCGATGAGATTTTGCAAATTTTATGCGTTTTTTTTTAAAAAAAAGTTATCAAGCTCTTAACAAATCACCCTTTATATGGGAGCTACATCTAAATCTGAACCGATTTCAACCAAATTTGGCACGCATAGTTACAATGCTAATTCTACTCCCTGTGCACAATTTCAACTAAATCGGAGTTAAAATTGGCCTCTGTAGTCGTATGAGTGTAAATCGGGCGAAAGCTATATATGGGAGATATATCTTAACCGATTTCAACCAAATTTGGCACGCATAGCTACAATGCTAATTCTACTCCCTGTGCAAAATTTCAACTAAATCGGAGCAAAAAATTGGCCTCCGTGGGGAGCTATATCTAAATCTGAACCAATTTGGCTGATATTTTGCAAGATTTTCGAGACTCATAAAATATTCGGATGTACGGAATTTGAGGAAGATCGGTTGATATACACGCCAATTATGACCAGATCGGTGAAAAATATATATGGCAGCTATATCTAAATCTGAACCGATTTTCTCCAAAATCAATAGGGATCGTCTTTGAGCCGAAACAGGACCCTATACCAAATTTTAGGACAATCGGACTAAAACTGCGAGCTGTACTTTGCACACAAAAATACACCAACAGACAGACAGACGGACGGACAGACAGACATACAGACGGACATCGCTAAATCGACTCAGAATTTAATTCCGATCCGTATACTAAAAGGTTGGTCTATGATTACTCCTTCTTGGCGTTACATACAAATGCACAAACTTATTATACCCTGTACCACAGTAGTGGTGAAGGGTATAAAAAGAAATTGAAAATTTGATCAACTTTTCCAATAGCCGAGGGGATCCATTTTAGGGACCTGTCAGTAGGGTTCCGGTCCGGCTAGGATCTCAAAAATTGATTCATTACGTGGTCAATATCTCGGCTCTAACCATACAAACTTTTAAAAGAGTGATCTATAACCGTTCCTAAATGACGGACATTTTGCTTTTTGTGTTAGGTACGTGGTCCGATCGATACCAAACTTCACATTTTTCTTAGTTTTAACCATCAACAACAAGGCCCTTCAAAAGTTTCGCTTTCCTGCGATGCCTACTTCTATTTTTGTCAATCGTTGTATGGGATCGATGCTCTGTGCGCCGTCTTGAGATGATCAATACTGTGGAATTTTTAGAGCCAACCTTACTCCCCAAAATACCTCAGTCCAACGGATTGAGATTCCGAGATTTTGGTTACCATTGTGTGGTAGAAATGCAGCGAAGAACCTCCTTTTTAAGCTATTACTGGTTGTCGGAAGGCCTATGGTCTGCGGCCGAAATGTTTTTTGAACAGTTGTACTCAATATTGACTTTAGGACATTTTCCCGATAGTATTCGGTATTTCTTTTGAACCAACAGCCGATGAATACGACGGAGAGTGACTTGAGTGGCTTGCGTTCTGGTGGCCAATCGAAGTATGTAAGTTTTCATCTCACCTCTTTGGCCAAAATAAACCCGATTCCCAAAACTACTCAATTCGGAATGGCTGCGGCCGAAATGTTTTTTGGACCAGTTCTACGATATTGAATTTAGGACATTTTCCCGATAGTATTCGGTATTTCTTGCTTGCTTTCTGGTGGCCAATCGAAGTATGTAAGTTTTCATCTCATCTCTTTGGCCAAAATAAACCCGATTCCCAAACTACTCAATTAGGAATGGCAACTCAATTTTTCTTTTTCAATATAATTAATGACAATTTCTGTTCACATTTATTTTATTTGCAATTAAAAACAAAAACTTAGATATATAAACATCTATAAAGTAAAATAGATATAATGGCAAAATCATGTAGTGACTACAATATACAGTTTTTGAAAATAAAAAGAAGACATTTTATGCTAAAGTAAATTGCCTTTTTTATACATTTTATATATATATGAGGTTCACTGTATGGATATGAATTAAAAACGGTGGCCTGTAGAAAATAGTCCTAGTTCGTCAACATGAGGGGATGAATTTTCACAATGATGATGGTAGCTTCAATTAATGGTGATAAGCTGGTAGACCATGATAAGCAAATGGCGCAGCCGGTACGACAGCCTTGGCCACCAAGGGAGCATGGTACACTGGAGATGGAGCCAAAACTTTAGCTACTGGAGCTACTTTAACGGCAGCAGGTTCACGATGAACTACAGCATTAAATCCCCCAACAGGATCAACGGTATATTCCACAGTACGACGAGTACCATCGGGTTCGATTAGAGAATAGGAACCTTTAGTTAAATCTCCATCACGACTTTCTTGTTGGCTCTTGATGTCACCAGTGGTGGGATCCTGTATGCGGAAAAGAGAATAAAATTATAATAGCAGAAAAATAATCTCTATTCCATATGTTCCTGTATTCTGACCTTTAACTCAGTATGAGATGATGTAAAATAGAGATGCAATTCCCAAACAAACTTTTTTTACATGGAACATAAATTGTATTTATTACCTTTAAAAATCCCCTTAGTAAATGTATACATACAAATTCTAGCTAGGGAGGGATTTGAACGCAGATGACATAAGGATGGCATATAACAGCACAAGACCCAGGGGCCTGAATGTTAACTCGGAGAAGACAGAAGGACTAAAATTATATATCTAACCGAGTTTTTTGGGCAAGACGATACCAGTGTTTGACACAATAAATTACTTAGGAGTAACCTTCGACAGAAAACTGAAGAGCCACATTAAAGACAGGACTGAGAAAACCTACAAATGGTGGGCACTGTGCCGAAGAGAGGTGGACTTTAAATAGCATCTGAATCGAAATATGAGAGCATAACAAGGCCAATCCTGACATACGCGTCCATAGTCTGATGGTCATCAATGGAGAGGAAGTGCAACATAGAAATTGTACAACGGCTCCAAAGGACATGTTGTCTTGGCATAACTGGGGCCATGAGCCTTTTCGACGATATCGGACTTAAGACCTATAGAGGTTCAGATCAAAAGAGAAACCGCCATGGCTGCGATGAGACCTGACGAAAGTATAATAACGAATATAGTGGCCGATGCCGCAATAATCCATGATCGTATACCTGAGGTGGCCAAAGTTGCCAAGTGTGACATTCTGACGCCAGTAAGATGGTCCTGGGAGAATGGATCACCAGAACAGTGATGATCATCAATGGAGAGGAAGTGCAACATAGAAGTTGTACAACGGCTCCAAAGGACATGTTGTCTTGGCATAACTGGGGCCATGAAAACCACGTCAACCAGAACCTTGGAGGCGATATTGGACTTGGATAAGGACTATAGAGGTTCAGATTAAAAGCAAAACCGCCATGGCTGCGATGAGACACGAAACCTGACGAAAGGATAATAACGAATATGGTGGATGTAATGGCAGATGCCGCAATAATCCATGATCGTATACCTGAGGTGGCCAAAGTTGCCAAGTGTGACATCCTGACGCCAGTAAGATGGTCCTGAGAGAATGGATCACCAGAACAGTGATGGTCATCAATGGAGAGGAAGTGCAACATAGAAATTGTACAACGGCTCCAAAGGTCATGTTGTCTTGACATAACTGGGACCATGAAGACCACGTCAACCAGAGCCTTGGAGGCGATATTGGACTTGGATAAGGACTATAGAGGTTCAGATCAAAAGCAAAACCGCCATGGCTGCGATGAGACACGAAACCTGACGAAAGGATAATAACGAATATGGTGGATGTAATGGCAGATGCCGCAATAATCCATGATCGTATACCTTAGGTGGCCATAGTTGCCAAGTGTGACATTCTGACGCCAGTAAGATGGTCCTGAGAGAATGGATCACTAGAACAGATACCAGAGGGAAAATACTGCTGCGCCGATGGATCGAAGATGAGTGAGATACTAGACTGGAGAACTGGACGTATATGTGGAGGACCCAGACACCGAGATCCTATTCCGATTACGGAACGACAGCACAATCTTGCAGACAGAAGTGCGTGTCATAAGGGACCACAAAACGTGCTCATATTCAAAGATTGCCGGAGGACAATGAAATCAATATCAGACATTACGGTTCGATCGCCTACCGTATTAGAATGCAAAAGAATGATCAACGAATACTGGGAATATGTAGGATCGCATCATATGGGTGCCAAGACATGTCGGAATAAGAACTGATGATTAGACCTAGAACTCATAGGGGAGTGAACTTAGAGAACGACAAGCCCATAGGGATATCTCGGGTCCAGTTGGATGAATGGGCACAGGTGACACAGAAAGCGACGAAAATACTTTGTGGGGACCCACACAAGAAAAAGTCTTGAGAACTACTCAAGGAAAGTAGAACGACAGTCAGAATATCGACCGGTTACCTGGAATTGAGAGCACATCTGTGCCATATAGGAGCAACCGAGGGTGGTGCATATGTGGCGTGTTTTGAGGATGACGAAACTCTGGAACGCTACCTGCCTTTACTAGGCAAAGAATTAACCATATCGGTGATTCTCCCTGATCCCGCGTAGGAAATAGAGAGTGGAAAAAATTAGGTAATTCGTTAAGGACACATAGTTCCTGAAATAAAATAACGATACGAAAGAAGTAAGAGCGCACAACAAGCCAAATTCTGGCTTATGGGTATGTCAGCCAACATCAGACAAGGACACCTGCATCCTCTTTTCAACCTAACCTTTTAGGTCAGTAAATCGAATTCTCCCTTGAACTATTAATTTCAAGGATTGATTTTCGACGAAATGTAGATAAAATGAATGCTGGAAAGATTTAGATCTAATTTGAAAAAAGCGCAACATTATAATTTCATGAAAAAAAAAAATTATAAATTCAAATTTATTCATGTGCCACCTTTTATTGCAAGTGACACAGTTTATGTCACCTTTTAATCCATTTCTTGCCACTTTGTAATAAATACCAAAAATTTTAAATGAAATTAAAAATGCAAATCAATTACAGTGGAGTGGACACCCACAGTCGCCTAAATTTTGTCCACATTTGAGAGGTGTTCAGTCCCCAAACGTCCCCAGATAACTCTCCACTTGGGAGCCACCGTGGTGCAATGGTTAGCATGCCCGCCTTGCATACACAACGTCGTGGGTTCGATTCCTGCTACGACCGAACACCAAAAAGTTTTTCAGCGGTGGATTATCCCAGCTCAGTAATGCTGGTGACATTTCTGAGGGTTTCAAAGCTTCTCTAAGTGGTTTCACCGAAATGTGGAACGCCGTTCGGACTCGGCTATAAAAAGGAGGTCCCTTGTCATTGAGCTTAACATGGAATCGGGCAGCGCTCAGTGATAAGAGAGAAGTTCACCACTGTGGTATCACAATGGACTGAATAGTCTAAGTGAGCCTGATACATCGGGCTGCCACATAACCTAACCTAACCTAACTCTCCACTTTTGGGAGGTGTCCATGTTTGAGAGGTTTCACTGTACTATGTAAATGCAACAGATATCCCACTGAGACGCCGTTCATAATGTCAGTTTATCCGTACGATGATACCCAAAATTTTGTAGACATTTCGACAACATAATCGATACGGCAACTTATCAATGTGATCGATTACACATTTATCGATTTATTACTTATCGCTGGCAATTGACAGCGTTCGACCACACTGTAAGATTCTTTACAAACACAAACATTTCGTACGTATTAAGTTAGGAGTATGAAAAGCACATAACTTTTATCCTTGGTAGTATTGAGCATTTCTATCGAATTAAATTTTTGACGACTCCAAGTAAATAAAAAAAAAACATGGTTACGGCAAAAATGCTACATAAAACTGAATTTGTTTGGCGTGATTATGTTTTTGATCGTCCGATTTTGAATGCTTCATCTACTTACATGAATATCATAATTGTAGCTGTATTGTGGATGAGGATCATATGGTTCGGGGGCAGCTACCTTTGCTACAGCGGGTAAAGCATATTTGGCAACGGCAGGATATACAGATGGACCATGATAAGCAGGATAAGCTGGAGCAGCTGGAAGGACCACAGCTGAGGCAACAGCCATCAAAGCGCTGAATAGTAAGAACTACAGGATAAATCCAAAAGGAAACCCGATTAGGACCAAAGGCAAACATGCTGATCGGCTTTTCTCATTCTTACCTCTTGTCTCATTTTATCGCTGGAGTTTTTGATACGATTTTGCTGTAATGCTTTTAAGCGTTAATTGGTTTGTGGCATTCTTAGCACTGTCAACAATTGCTTTTATAGCTAAGACAAAACTGTTCTAACATTCTCTTAGGGGAAAAATTCTTTTTAATTGCTTTTCATCCGGTTCTTATGATCAGGGTGACTTATTGGGAAAACGCCTTTGAATGTTGTACAAACAAAAAAAAAAAGAAAACAAAAATATGCGAAAAATCAACTTTACGGCCTATGTCAACCAAAAGCCGCACCAAACACTTCAATGTCGTCAGTTAGTTAACGCATAAATTTTTTTGCATATTTTTTTGTTGTTTTTGTTAAGCCATGCAACAAGGCCTACAACTGAGATCAGCTTCCATTTAATGCCCTTGAGTTTGAAAGTGGGCCATATTCGGGTGTCTCAGATCATTGGATTTCCTTTAGACAACTTTTGACTCATGCTCACTCAGAACACTGCTATATGATATCGCTATCATTCCTTTATACAACAACAATAAAAACGACAACAAAGCATAGTGTTTGACACCTGCTGTCACTGGGGTGGTGTAATTTCAACCAACTCACTGACACTTAACATATCCTGGTGATTTTGAATAGCATTCACTTGTTATACCCTCACCAAATTTAGGGATTACAACCACGGTTGCCATAATTGCTTTAATACTACCAAAAATTATCATTTTTTTACTGCTTGGTGGATTGGTTGAATTATTGATGTTTGTTTTGGCACAATTTTCTATAGAAATGAAATTTTGACAAAATTTTGAAAAAAAAAAATTATAAAAATAAAATCTTGACACAAATTTTCTACAGAATTAAATTTGACAAAATTTTCTATAGAAATAAAATTTTGCATTTTTTTTTTTAGAAATAAAATTTTGTACAATTTTTTTTTTTGTAAAATTTTCTATAGAAATTAAATTTTGACAAAATTTTCTATAGAAATAAAATTTTGACAAAATTTTCTATAGAAATAAAATTTTGGAACAATTTTCTATAGATATAAAACTTTGAAAAAAAAAATTCTATAGAAATAAAATTTTGAGAAAATTTTCTATAGAAATAAAATTTTGCCAAAATTTACTATAGAAATAAAATTTTGACACAATTTGCTATAGAAATAAAATTTTGAGAAAATTTGCTATAGAAATAAAATTTTGACAAAATTTTCTATGCAACAAAATTTTTAAAAAAATGTTCTATAGAAATAAAATTTTGACACAAATTAAATTTGACAAAATTTTCTATAGAAATAAAATTTGAGAAATTTTATTTAATAAAATTTTGACAAAATTTTCTATAAAAATAACATTTTGACAAACATTTGACGAAATTTTCTATAGAAATAAATTTTTGAAAAAAATTTCCATAGAAATAAATTGTTGAGAAAATTTTCTATAGAAATAAAATTTTGACAATATTTTCTATAGAAATGAAATTTTGACAAAATTTTCTGTAGAAAAAAATTTTTGAAGAAATTCAATAGAAATAAAATGTTGACAACATTTTCAATAGATATAAAATTTTGAGAAAATTTTCTATAGAAATAAACTTTTGACAAATTTTTCTATACATATAAAATTTTGACATAATTATACCCTGCGCCACACTGTGGAACAGGGTATTATAAGTTAGTGCATATGTTTGCAACACCCAGAAGGAGACGAGATAGACACATGGGTCGATCTAGCCATGTCCGTCTGTCCGTCCGTCTGTCTGTGAACACATTTTTATGATTAAAGTATAGGTCGCAGTTTAAGTCCAATCGCCTTAAGATTTGACACAATTTCCTCCTTTGGGTCAGAATAGAAACCCATTGATTTTGGAAGAAATCGGTTCAGATTTAGTTATAGCTCCCATATATATCTTTCGCCCAATATGCACTTATATGGACCCAGAAGCCAGAGTTGTAGTCCGATTTACGTGAAATTTGGCACAGGGAGTAGAATTAAAATACTAGGTTAGGTTAGGTTAGGTGGCAGCCCGATGTATCAGGCTCACTTAGACTATTCAGTCCATTGTGATAGCACATTGGTGAACTTCTCTCTTATCACTGAGTGCTGCCCGATTCCTTGTTAAGCTCAATGACAAGGGACCTCCTTTTTATAGCCGAGTCCGAACGGCGTTTCACATTGCAGTGAAACCACTTAGCAGCGTTGCCAATTTAGCTTTTTTCCCGCTAGATTTGGCTTTTTTTGAAGACGTTTAGCGGGAAAAAAATGCATTTAGCTTTTAGCTTTTTTTCTGGCTTTTTTTCATGACCCTTTTAGCTATTTTTGGCTTTTTTTATTTTCGACATGTTTCTATTGAAATATGGATAAATCGGCGTTTTTATCTAAGCCTTGCTGCAAGTATAAGGGTTTCCACATATTTCAAAGCTCAGGTGAAACATTAAAGTTTTTTCATTATATACATAAAAGTTATCGTAAACTTTAAATCTACTATTACCATACAAATTTGTTAGATAAACTGTCAGTAAATTATTGGGAATATTATCATTTGACTCGTTTATCCTTTTTATGTTATTATAATATTCTAAAGTTATTACGATATTACTAAATTAAAATAGTAGAATATTGTCGTCTCCTTAAAATACGAACGCGAATTTTGGTTATAATAGCATTTGTGAATTTCTTTTATATAAACTGTTTTCCTTGTCCAAAAGACGATAAAGTCGTTTTGTCCTTATAATTAAGTGATTCAACTTAAAAATGGGTATGTTTTCATGAAAGAAGGAAGAATTAATGAAATAGTCTTTAAATGTGAGGAGTTTTTGCATCTTAACCACAAACCAAAATAGCGTTCAAAAATAGAAGATGTTTTTCAACACTTTATTTTAAAAACGTATATATAAAATAATTTCTAAAGGGTGATTCTTTTGAGGTTAGGATTTTCATGCATTAGTATTTGACAGATCACGTGGGATTTCAGACATGGTGTCAAAGAGAAAGATGCTCAGTATGCTTTGACATTTCATCATGAATAGACTTACTAACGAGCCACAACGTCGAATTTTCAGTGAATGGGCCCTAGAAAAGTTGGCAGAAAATCCGCTTTTTTATCGACAAATTTTGTTCAGCGATGAGGCTCATTTCTGGTTGAATGGCTACGTAAATAAGCAAAATTGCCGCATTTGGAGTGAAGAGCAACCAGAAGCCGTTCAAGAACTGCCCATGCATCCCGAAAAATGCACTGTTTGGTGTGGTTTGTACGCTGGTGGAATCATTGGACCGTATTTTTTCAAAGATGCTGTTGGACGCAACGTTACGGTGAATGGCGATCGCTATCGTTCGATGCTAACAAACTTTTTGTTGCCAAAAATGGAAGAACTGAACTTGGTTGACATGTGGTTTCAACAAGATGGCGCTACATGCCACACAGCTCGCGATTCTATGGCCATTTTGAGGGAAAACTTCGGAGAACAATTCATCTCAAGAAATGGACCGGTAAGTTGGCCACCAAGATCATGCGATTTGACGCCTTTAGACTATTTGTTGTGGGGCTACGTCAAGTCTAAAGTCTACAGAAATAAGCCAGCAACTATTCCAGCTTTGGAAGACAACATTTCCGAAGAAATTCGGGCTATTCCGGCCGAAATGCTCGAAAAAGTTGCCCAAAATTGGACTTTCCGAATGGACCACCTAAGACGCAGCCGCGGTCAACATTTAAATGAAATTATCTTCAAAAAGTAAATGTCATGGACCAATCTAACGTTTCAAATAAAGAACCGATGAGATTTTGCAAATTTTATGCGTTTTTTTTTAAAAAAAAGTTATCAAGCTCTTAACAAATCACCCTTTACTTGAAGTCGAGTCTGAATTTGGAAATTTAAGTTTGCGTTAGCACGTTTTTAAAGCACTTTGATAGCTCATGAAGAAAAGGAAAATGTTTTTACTGAGAAATGTAAACTATAGGTATTTTCTACAATTTAAATAAAAGTAATGTATTTCGAATTTTTTCACAATTTCAAATCCAAACTAAAATTTTATTTAAAAAAATGACAAATCATTTTTTTACCAAATCTAAAGCATGCTTAGATCATTTAATATTTTAAAATAACAAGTAAATAAAATAGAGGTGTTGGGAAGGTAGCTCCCACAAAACGAAGGACTTCCATTAAAAAATTTGTGATAGTAATCAAAATGTATCGAATACGCAAACAGAGCTAATATGCCTTAGATATTGTTACAGTCTCACAGAAGTGTAATTAAAATGAAAATAATATGCATTGTAAGTGAAATAAAGCCTTTAAGTTTGTTAAATTTCAATCAAAAATGTGACTTTTGATACAAACAATTTAGCTTTTTTTCTAGCTATTTTTTAGCATTTTTTAGCTATTTTTTGGGCAAATCTAGCGGTTTTTGGTGAAACAATTCTGGCAAAGCTGCCACTTAGAGAAGCTTTGAAACCCTCAGAAATGTCACCAGCATTACTGCGTTGGGATAATCCACCGCTGAAAAACTTTTTGGTGTTCGGTCGAAGCAGGAATCGAACCCACGACCTTGTGTATGCAAGGCGGGCATGCTAACCATTGCACCACGGTGTCTCCCAGAATTAAAATACTAAGTATGCATGTCAAATTTGGTTGAAATCGGTTCAGATTTCTATATAGCTTCCATATATATGTTTTCCGATTTGGGCAAAAATGGCCGAAATACCCACATTTTCCTTATAAAATCGCCACTGCTAAGTCGAAAACTTGTAAAAGTGACTCAAATTTTCCTTTATATCTAATACATATCTATCGACCGATAAATCATAAATACACTTTTGCGAAGTTGCCTCAAAATTGGTTCAGATTAAAATGTTTCCCTATATTTTTTTCACTAACATAGTGTACCATCCCAGGGCATTAGCCGACATAGATTTTAAGTCTATAGATCATAAAGTATTGTTACGAATTTTATATTTCTAGGTTTAAGTTTATTATACCCTCCATCATAGGATGGGGGTATATTAACTTTGTCATTCCGTTTGTAACACTTCAAAATATTGCTCTTAGACCCCATAAAGTATATATATTCTGGGTCGTGGTGAAATTCTGAGTCGATCTAAGCATGTCCGTCCGTCCGTCCGTCTGTTGAAATCACGCTAACTTCCGAACGAAACAAGCTATCGACTTGAAACTTGGCACAAGTAGTTGTTATCGATGTAGGTCGGATGGTATTGAAAATGGGCCATATCGGTCCACTTTTACGTATAGCCCCCATATAAAGGGACCCTCAGATTTGACTTGTGGAGCCTCTAACAGAAGCATATTTCATCCGATCCGGCTGAAATTTGGTATATGGTGTTGGTATATGGTCTCTAACAACCATGCAAAAATTGGTGCATATCGGTCCTTAATTATATATAGCCCCCATATAAACCGATCCCCAGAGAAGCATATTTCATAAGAGAAGCATATTTCATCCGATCCGGCTGAAATTTGGTACATGGTGTTGGTATATGGTCTCTAACAATCATGCAAAAATTGATCCACATCGGTCCATAATTATATATAGCCCCCATATAAACCGATCCCCAGATTTGGCTTGCGAAGCCTCAAAGAGGAGCAAATTGAATCCGACCGGGCTGAAATTTGGTACATGGTATTGGTATATGGTCTCTAACAACCGTGCAAAATTGGTCCACATCGGTCCATAATTATATATAGCCCCCATATAAAACATTCTCCAGATTTGACCTCCGGAGCCTCTTGGAGGAGCACAATTCATCCAATCCGGTTCAAATTAGGCACGTGGTGTTAGTATATGGTCGCTAACAACCATACCAAAATTGGTCCAATCACACAAAAATTGGTCCATATCGGTTCATTTCTATAGAAAATTTTGTTAAAATTTTATTTCTGTAGAAAATTTTGTCAAAATTATGTCTACTTTGTCAAACATAATTATATACGTATTGGATCGATCTTTTTTGATTTAATATATACCACGTATGGACTTACATACAATTTAGAAGATGGTGTTAGGAGGTTTTAAGATACCTTGCCATCGGCAAGCGTTACCGCAACTTAAGTAATTCGATTGTGGATGGCAGTGTTTAGATGAAGTTTCTACGCAATCCATGATGGTGGGTACATAAGCTTCGGCCTGGCCGAACTTACGGTCGTATATACTTGTTCAAATTAGTTTCCGTTAATTTAAAATTTCAAATTGTAACGGTCAAATTACGTCATAACATTCAAAATCATTTCTTTATTTTCTAGTACTTTCCTAAACATTTTTTGTGTTCTTAGTTTCACAATAATTGTAGTAACCCCTTTAGTTTTATTATTGTTGTAGTAATATGAGCACAACCATATGTCAGCTAAATTACGAGATATGCAGAAACGACAAAGGTGGCTGTAGGCAATGAAGATAACCAGGTGGCTGTAGGCAATGAAGATAACCACTTGAATATGTGCTGTTAGATAAATTGTATCCAGATAGTTCTATATGGTTGTAGGCCAGACTATCCAGAATTTTCGAAATCGTCAAATCACGGTATAACAGGTTGGCTGATAAGTCCCCGGTCTAACAAAGAAAAACACATTTTTTTGTCAAAATTCGTTTTTATTATTCAACATAGTTACCTTCAAGAGCGATACAACGATTATAACGACCTTCTAATTTTTTGATACCATTTTGGTAGTACTCCTTCGGTTTTGCCTCAAAATAGGCCTCAGTTTCGGCGATCACCTCTTCATTGCAGCCAAAATTTTCCCTGCGAGCATCCTTTTGAGGTCTGAGAACAAGAAAAAGTCGCTGGGGGCCAGATCTGGCGAATACGGTGGGTGGGAAAGCAATTCGAAGCCCAATACGTGAATTTTTGCCATCGTTCTCAATGACTTGTGGCACGGTGCGTTGTCTTGGTGGAACAACATTTTTTTCTTCTTCATATGGGGCCGCTTTACCGAGATTTCGACCTTCAAACGCTCCAATGACGCCATATAATAGTCACTGTTGATGGTTTTTCCCTTTTCAAGATAATCGACAAAAATTATTTCATGCGCATCCCAAAAAACAGAGGCCATTACTTTGCCAGCGGACTTTTGAGTCTTTCCACGCTTCGGAGACGGTTCACCGGTCGCTGTCCACTCAGCCGACTGTCGATTGGACTCAGGTGTGTAGTGATGGAGCCATGTTTCATCCATTGTCACATATTGACGGAAAAACTCGGGTGTATTACGAGTTAACAGCTGCAAACACCGCTCAGAATCATCAACACGTTGTTGTTTTTGGTCAAATGTGAGCTCGCGCGGCACCCATTTTGCACAGAACTTCCGCATATCCAAATATTGATGAATGATATGACCAACACGTTCCTTTGATATCTTAAAGGCCTCTGCTATCTCGATCAACTTCATTTTAGGGTCATTCAAAATCATTTTGTGTTTTTTTTTTATGTTTTCGTCGGTAACCACCTCTTTCGGGCGTCCACTGCGTTCAGAGTCCTCCGTGGTCATTTCACCACGCTGGACTGGGGCAGAGTCCGGAAACTCATTATCAAGCCAAGTTTTTGCTTCCACCGTATTTTTTCCCTTCAGAAAACAGCATTTTATCAAAACACGAAATTCTTTTTTTTCCATTTTTTCACAATAGCAAAAGTTGCTTCACAAAAGACGCTCTATCTCACAAACTAATTGACTTACAGACTTCAAATTTTGACACGAATCATTTGAAGGTTAGTACTATATAAAAATAATATGCATTAAATACTAGCGACGCCATTTATGTGTCAGACCGGGGACTCATCAGCCAACTTGTTATGCATCAGTCGATTTTGGCATATTTGGCCATAATACTCTTATTTATTAACCAATGTTATTCAAATTTGAAATTTTGATGTACTAGCTGATCGTATTTAGACTTACATGCAGCTCTTACATAATAATATTGCCCGATTTTTACAAATTTGGATTTATTACCCACAACTAATTGACCGATTTCCTCTTTTTTAAATAATGGACTCAATATTAGTGGCATACTCTCTTTAGGTGCAAAATAAACTTAAGCTCTTAATATCAGACATTTCTGCACAGATTGTGACAAGACTCCAATAAACATATACCCCCATTTATGTTCTTAAATATGGAAATCTCCAAAACCTATACCAATGATACCCCACAAATGCTTATGTTTACTAAAGGGTGATACGGTCAAAATTTGGTCAATAAAAACTTGACGTATTTCTTTCAATTTTGCATTTAAAAAACCTGAACACCCCTCATTTTGAAGGTGTGTGTGTGTGTAGAATGTTGCTCCTATTTTGATTTTGGAATTCACTCTTCAGTTGTCAAAATGCCGTCCAAGCAAGAAGAACAGCGTATCAAAATTTTGCTCGCGCATCGTGAAAATCCGAGCTACTCGCACGCAAAGCTGGCAAAATCGCTAAAAGTTGCCAAATCAACCGTTACAAATGTAATTAAAGTGTTTGGGGAACGTTTGTCGACAGCCAGGAAGTCTGGATCGGAGGGAAATCGAAAACCGGAAGCCGCTGAGACGACAAAGAGAGTTGCCGGTAGTTTCAAGCGAAACCCTAACCTCTCTCTCTCCGAGATGCCGCAAATTAGATGGACGTATCGTCTACAACCGTGCATCGAGCCAAAAAACGAGCCGGACTATCGACTTACAAGAAGGTAGTGACTCCAAATCGCGATAATAAACAAAATACGACGGCCAAAGCGCGATCCCGGAGGCTGTACACGACGATGCTGACGAAGTTTGACTGCGTGGTAATGGACGACGAAACCTACGTCAAAGCCGACTACAAGCAGCTTCCGGGACAGGAGTTTTATACGACAAAAGGAAGGGGAAAGGTAGCAGATATTTTCAAGCACATAAAACTGTCAAAGTTCGCAAAGAAATATCTGGTTTGGCAAGCCATCTGTACCTGTGGCTTGAAAAGCAGCATTTTCATAGCTTCCGGGACTGTCAACCAAGAAATTTACGTGAAAGAGTGTTTGAATAAACGGCGGCTGCCTTTCCTGAAGAAACACGGTTGTTCCGTACTGTTTTGGCCGGATTTGGCATCTTGCCATTACGGTAAAAAGGTCATGGAGTGGTACGCCGCCAACAACGTGCAGGTGGTTACCAAGGACAAGAACCCTCCCAACACGCCAGAGCTCCGCCCAATTGAGAAATACTGGGCTATTGTCAAGCGGAACCTAAAGAAGACCAAAAAAAAAACTGCTAAGGACGAGCAGCAGTTCAAGGCAAACTGGATTTCTGCGGCGAAGAAGGTGGACAAGGTGGCTGTACAAAATCTGATGGCAGGTGTCAAGCGTGAGGCCCTGCAATTCGAATTTGGAAAACCGAAAGCCTAACTGAATATTTTTCCTGAATTTTATACAAATTGAACTTGAAAAAGAAATTTAATTTGATTTTTTAAATAAACGATTTCACCGATTTACACGCGTTTTCCCTTGACCAAATTTTGACCGTATCACCCTTTAATTCAGTAGGGATGGTTTAGGGTATGATATAGTCGGCCTCGCCCGACTTTGTACTTTACTCACTTGTTTAATAACATTTTGTTCCACCCAGGGCATTAGCCGACTTAAATTTTAAGTTTACATAAGTTTAACAAATTTTGCCCAGATCGAGTCAGATTTAAATATATGTATATGGGAACATAAAGTTTATATATAGCACCCAACACATTTGACGGATTTGATATGGTATAGAAAATGTGGATTTACAAAGTGGTGCAGGGTATAATATAGTCGCCCGACTTTAGACTTTCCTTACTTGTTTTAGTTGAAGTTAGGACACGTCTCTTCGTTTTCGCCGTATATCTTTGAATTAAAGTAAAATTTCCTTAATGTAAAGAAAAACATTTTTGATTTAAAGGAATCGTTTTTAAATTTAGCTGATATATTGAATGTTTAGATGTAAGATAAAACCTCTTCAAATATATGTTAAGACTTATTTTGAGGATTTCGCATGTTTGGTTTAAAGTTTTTTATTTTGGAGTTAAGAAAACATTTTTTATTTGGAATTGGAATTGGCATTTGTTTGTCCATAACGGCTCTATCTGAAATCTGTGTCGTAATTATTATTTTATTGATCGTAGATTTAAAGCTAGATGGGTCCCTTAAAAAAGGTCTTTACGTTAAAGGAGCCGCATCTTTCGCTCAGACTCAATATTAAACAAGTAAGTAAAGTCTAAAGTCGGGCGGAGCCGACTATATTATACCCTTCACCACTATGTAGACAAACATTTGTGTTACCATCTCACTACTTAAAATTTTCTGGGAGCTATATAAAGGTTTGCATTTCCAGATACAAATACTTTTAATGGAAACAATTTTTTGTACTTCTACAAAAACTCTAGAATTAAAATTTCAATCGGCTAACGCCCTGGGATGAAACATAATGTTAGTAAAAAATATGGGAAATATGAAGCGAGAGAAAATTTTAATGCAATTGTACAAAAGAGATTTATGATTTTTCAGGCGATACATATGTATTCGAGATATAGGACAATTAGAGTAATATTTACAACTTTTTCTACTCAGCAGTAGAGATTTTACAAGGATATTGGTTAGATATCGCCAACATATGTGGTCAAGTGTGGGTTGTGATATATTATTTGGTCTAGTCGGGCGACTTGGAGCCTTATTTAAAACTCATCCGTTCTGTGGAAATTTTGGCATTGCAGTGTGTAGGATATGGCTAAGATATGGGGAAATCATCACAGAATTTTGTGTAAAGTGTGAGAATTTTGGCCATATTTGTATTCTCTGTGGAAACTGTCCAGTCAATTGGAGGAAAATCCCATTGAAAATGGGTCTAAAATATGAAACAGTCTACCATATTTCCCCAACTCTGGTGTACGTATATATGGGAGCTATATACAATCTGAACCGATTTTTACTAAATTTGACATGTATAGTTAGAATAATAAATCTGCTATCTATGCGAAATTTCACGTAAATGGCAGTATAACTTTGGCCTCCCTGGTCATATGATTGCCAATCGGACGGGAGATATATATATGGGAGCCATATCTAAATCTGGAACGATTTCAACCAAATTTGGCACAATTACCTATACTACTACGTACTCCTTGTGCGAAATTTGAAGCAAATCACGGCAAAACCCTGGATTTTGAGGCCATATAAGTTCAAATCGGACGAAAGATATATATGGGAGCTATATATATATATATCTGAATCGATTTTGACCATATTTGGCACATACAATAGTATTGTAAAAAGTACCGCTTGTGCAAAATTTGAAGTAAGTCAGGGCAAAACTCTGGCTTTTGGAACCATATAAGTCAAAATCGGGCGAAAGATATATATGTGAGCTATATCTAAATCTGAACTGATTTTAACAAAATTTGACACACTTAACGGTACTATTAAACGTACCCCTTGTGCAAAATTTGAAGCAAATCACGGCAAAACTCTGGCTTTTGTGGCCATATAAGTTCAAATCGGACGAAAGATATATATGGGAGCTATATCTAAATTTGAACCGATTTCAATCAAATTTACCAAGCATTGGTAAAATGTCAATTCTACCCTCTGTGCAAAATTTCACAAAGATCGGTAGTAAACTTTGGCCTCTGGGGTCATATGAGTCTAGATCGGACGAAAGATATATATGGGAGCTATATCTAAATCTGAACCGATTTGGCTGATATTTTGCAAGATTTTCGAGATTCATAAAATATTTGGATGTACGGTATTTCAAGAAAATCGGTTGATAAACACGCTAACTATGACCACATCGGGGATAAATATATATGGCAGCTATATCTAAATCTGAACCGATTTTTTCCAAAACCAATAGCGATTGTCTCTGTCCCAAGAAACGGCCCTATGCCAAATTTGAAGACGATCGGACTTAAATTGCGAGCTGTACTTTGTGCACAAAATTACATATACAGACAGACGGACGGACAGACAGACAGACGGACATCGCTAAATCGACTCAGAATTTAATTCTAAGCCGATCGGTATACGAAAAGATTGGTCTCAGACTTTTCCTTCTTGGCGTTACATACAAATGCACAAACTTATTATACCCTGTACCACAGTAGTGGTGAAGGGTATAAAAAGGTCAAAATCTTCGATTCCTCGTAAACATTTTTTTAGAGTTTAAAAAATGTCTTTACGTTAAAGAAACCACATCTTTGGCTCTGAATCCATATCAAAATCCTTAAGAGAAGGTCAAAATCTTTGGCTCCAAGTAAATGTAAGGACAAAATGACTTCCATGATAACTTTATCGATTTTTGCCTCAGTAAAAAGCTTCGCATTTTCTATGCTAGGCAAAAATGCCATACTTATATGAAGGCCATGAAATCTTTAGACTTATGACAAAATTTTTTCCGGTGTACTTATGTCGCTGCTTCTCTTAAATTATAACAAAATACATATATGCATTTTATTGCATTCATACTTTTTTATACAAAAAGAACTCCCTCGATTTTTTATTTATTTATAAAATATTGCATATTTACATTGATTGTTTGTTTTTGTTTAAAAGTAGTTTGTTGGGGGGGGGGGGGGGGGGGGAAATACAAAGGAACTTAAAACTAATTACAACAAAAGCGAAAATATCCTAAAAACAAAAAACAAAAAGAATAGCAAGAGGATAATAAGATCTATCGGGGATGAAAGGGGGTAGAGGGGTAGGACAATCATGTATTCATTATATGGTAGAAAATATTCAGATTAGTCTCTGACAAATCGCTTATTTCGGTGACTATAACATCAGAATACGCATGATTGGCGCAAGATCTGTATTTAAAAATAAAATCAGGTGCTTTGTGCGTAAGCGCAGCTGTGTTATCTCAGTTCAGTAGGTTAGCATAGCCATGGCGAAATAGCCTAAATCGTCAACATCAAGTATTAGCCTCCATTTAGAGGCCTAGTGGGATATGGCAAAGGACTTAGTGATGATAGCCAGCAAAGGCAGGTAGGCCATGGAAAGCTAAGGGAGCTGGAGCTGGTAGCACAGCCTTGGCTACTACTGGCGCTGCATGATACACGGGTGCTGGGGCATGATACAAAGGCGCTGGAGCATGATAAAGTGGAGCTGGAGCCAAGACCTTAGCTACTGGGGCCAAAACTTTGGCCACAGGAGCTATTACTTTACCCGGTTCACGATGGACGACAGCATTGAAGCCATGAACTGGATCTGCGGTATACTCTACCAAACGGCGAGTACCATCGGGCTCAATTAGTGAATAAGAACCTTGAACGGCATCACCATTACGAGTTTCTTGTTGGCTCTTGACATCACCGGTACTGTGATCCTATTGCGGAAATTTATTTTGGAATAAAGAACGAAAATGGAGGAAAAGGAAAAGAATCAGTATTACCGGGTATATTTTTTTAGAAATTAATATAAATCCAAAATGGTTTTCCAAATTGTTAAGCTTACATGGACATCGTAACTAAAGCTGTATTGAGGATTGGGATCATAGGGTTCTGGGGCAGCCACTTTGGCAACTGCATACTTGGCCACAGGCAATACAGGAGCAGCATATTTGGCAATCGCACCATGATAGGCGGGATAAGCTGGAGCCGGAAGGACCACGGCAGTAGCTACGGCCACTAAGGCACTGCAAATTAAAAACTATAAAATGGAATTTTAATTTCTCCATCGAGCAAATTCTAATTTTTCTTTTGTTTCGCTAGAGAACTTGCCTTCTGTATCATTTTGTCTTTGTGTCCGTATTCTGGGATTTGGGTGCCGCTTTGCTTTAATCCGTTTAAGTGCTAAATGCTGTGTGCCATTCTAGACGGCTTTGACAATTCCTTTTATACTGAAAAAAGAGCGTTTCATTTCTTGACGTTCACTTCACAGCCAGCCGAGATTTTTGAGGCCGTTTTTATTATTTTTTTTTTATTTCACATAGGCTCATGTGGCGGCTGTATCAGCCACCGCCCGCTTGTCTAGCAGAAATCAAACAAAACAAAAAAAAATATTTATGCAAAAATTAAATCAACATTGCGGCCTATAAAAGCCTATATTGTAGAAAAGTAGTTTGCCACGCATATAAGCAATCACCCGGTCGGGTTAACAACCGCCTCAACAACAACAAAAATCAAGCGGGCAATAATATGCCTCGACGACGCATTGATATCAGAATTTTTTGTGGTACATTTTGTTTTTCTTGAAATAGGTCTTTTACATTGGCTGCTGCAATTGCAGTTCTTGTTTGTCGTCTTGACCCAATAGTTTTTTGCTTGAATTTTGGGAAACATGAAGGCGAAACCATTTTGTTATTGATCAGTTTTTCCTGTCTTTACAAAATTCTCAATATTTATGCGTATGTCTTTCTACGGTTTTCCAATATTTGATAAATGTTGCCACTAAAAAATTTGAACATGCAAATGTTAGCTAGCTAGATTCATAGATAGTCTCAGCAGAAAAAAGTGTAGCCAAAGTGTTGCTTTTTGGATCAGAGTCACCTCCTGAGTCGATCTAGGGTCCGTTTATGTATTTGTTATTTGGAAGTTTCAAATCTCTATTTTTAACCAAATTTGATGAAATTTGGTACGGAATGTTTTGTTTGTTTTTTTTTTATTCAAGGATGAACGCTAGAATTAGGAAAATATCGGATAAAATTTAGGTATAACCCCCATATATATGTATCGCCTGATTTCTACAAGTGGGATCAACAGTTCTTTCCTCCCAGTAAGGGAGGAAGTAAGATTCATTGTTTACAGTGAGCTTCGTTTAAAATCCCAAATAAATAAAAACGTTCTTTTCTGGTTGAGTTCCAAATGAATACTAATTTCTTTATTGAATAAAAACGTTACATCGAGAATATTGAAAATCTTAGCCTTAAAAGATCTTAAATCTTTTACGATCTTAAGGTAACAACAATATATCATCATTCTTCTAGTTCTCTTATCACCTAAAAAACGATTCCAAGTGAACATGCAGCACACATGCACGTCCACTGGATTTGTAGTTGTAACCAGGTGTATTAAAAGTGTACTTTTCGAAGCCAAAAAGCCCAAAAAAATATATAATATCAAATTTAAAGACTATTGTAAAAGTATACGTATATTTAAATCTAGACCGATTTGGACAATTTTTTTTTTTAGATTTTCTAAAAAAAATCTTATTTTGCAAAATTTGATTTCTATGGAAAATTTTGTCAAAATTTTATTTCTATAGAAAATTTTGTCAAAATTTTATTTCTATAAAAAATTTTGTTAAAATTTTATTTCTATAGAAAATTTTGTCAAAATTTTATTTCTATAGAAAATTTTGTCAAAATTTTATTTCTATAGAAAATTTTGTCAAAATTTTATTTCTATAGAAAATTTTGTCAAAATTTTATTTCTATAGAAAATTTTGTCAAAATTTTATTTCTATAGTGAATTTTGTCAAAATTTTATTTATATAGAAAATTGTGTCAAAATTTTATTTATATAGAAAATTGTGTCAAAATTTTATTTATATAGAAATTTTTGTCAAAATTTTATTTCTGTAGAAATTTTTGTCAAAATTTTATTTCTGTAGAAAATTTTGTCAAAATTTTATTTCTATAGAAAATTTTTTCAACATTTTATTTCTATAGAAAATTTTGTCAACATTTTATTTCTATAGAAAATTTTGTCAAAATTTTATTTCTATAGAAAATTTTGTCAAAATTTTATTTCTATAGTGAATTTTGTCAAAATTTTATTTATATAGAAAATTGTGTCAAAATTTTATTTATATAGAAAATTTTGTCAAAATTTTATTTCTATAGAAAATTTTGTCAAAATTTTATTTATATAGAAAAATTTGTCAAAATTTTATTTCTATAGAAAATTTTGTCAAAATTTTATTTCTATAGAAAATTTTGTCAAAATTTGATTTCTATAGAAAATTTTGCCAACATTTTATTTCTATAGAAAATTTTGTCAAAATTTTATTTCTATAGAAAAATTTGTCAAAATTTTATTTATATAGACAATTTTGTCAAAATTTTATTCCTATAGAAAATGTTGTCAAAATTTTATTCCTATAGAAAATTTTGTCAAAATTTTATTCCTATAGAAAATTTTGTCAAAATTTTATTTCTATAGAAAATTTTGTCAACATTTTATTTCTATAGAAAATTTTGTCAAAATTTTATTTATATAGAAAATTTTGTCAAAATTTTATTTCTGTAAAAAATTTTGTCAAAATTTTATTTATATAGAAAATTTTGTCAAAATTTTATTTATATAGAAAATTTTGTCAACATTTTATTTCTATAGAAAATTTTGTCAACATTTTATTTCTGTAAAAAAATTGTCAAACTTTTATTCCTATAGAAAATTTTGCCAAAATTTCATTTCTATAGTAAATTTTGTCAAAATTTCATTTCTATAGAAAATTTTGTCGAAATTTTATTTCTATAGAAAATTTTGCCAAAATTTTACCTCCATTGAAAATTTTGTCAAAATTTTATTTCCATTGAAAATTTTGTCAAAATTTTATTTCTATAGGAAATTTTGTCAAAATTTTATTTCTATAGAAAATTTTGTCAAAATTTTATTTATATAGAAAATGTTGTCAAAATTTTATTTCTATAGAAAATTTTGTCAAAATTTTATTTCTATAGAATATTTTGTCAAAATTTTATTCCTACAGAAAATTTTGTCAAAATTTTATTCCTTTAGAAAATTTTGTCAAAATTTTATTACTATAGAAAATTTTGTCAAAATTTTATTTCTATAGAAAATTTTGTCAAAATTTTATTTCTATAGAAAATTTTGTCAAAATTTTATTTCTATAGAACATTTTGTCAACATTTTATTTCTATAGAAAATTTTGTCAACATTTTATTTATATAGAAAATTTTGTCAAAATTTTATTTATATAGAAAATTTTGTCAATATTTTATTTATATAGAAAATTTTGTCAAAGTTTTATTTATATAGAACATTTTGTCAAAATTTTATTTCTATAGAAAATTTTGTCAAAATTTTATTTCTATAGAACATTTTGCCAAAATTTTATTTATATAGAACATTTTGTCAAAATTTTATTTATATAGAAAATTTTGTCTAAAGTTTTATTTATATAGAACATTTTGTCAAAATTTTATTTCTATAGTGAATTTTGTCAAAATTTTATTTATATAGAAAATTGTGTCAAAATGTTATTTCTATAGAAAATTTTGTCCAAATTTTATTTCTATAGAAAATTTTGTCCAAATTTTATTTCTATAGAAAATTTTGTCAAAATTTTAAAATTGTGAAAATTTTATTTGTATAGAAAATTTTGTCAACAATTTATTTCTAAAGAAAATTTTGTCAAAATTTTAATTTTATTGAAAATTTTGTTAAAATTTTATTTCTATAGAAAATTTTGTCAAAAGTTTATTTCAATTGAAAATTTACAAAGAAGTACCCCTTTGGAAAATCTACCAAAATCAAGAATTCTACAAATCTACAAAACAGTAAAAAATTTAAAATTTTTGTAGAATTTTAAGAAACTGTGGCAACCGGCTCAGAGGTCGGTTCTAAGCCGTATTGCTATAGACACCATGTGTGTATTTCGTCCCCTTCTGGGCGTTTCAAACATATATACAATATTATAATACTCTGTTCCTCAGTGTGGCGGAAAAAAAATCACATTTGCGGACGAATGTGGTAAAGGGTGATACGGCCAAAATTTGGTCAAGGGAATCGGTGAAATCGTTTATTTAAAAAATCAAATTAAATTTCTTTTTCAAGTTCAATTAGTATAAAATTCAGGAAAAATATTCAGTTAGGCTTTCGCTTTTCCAAATCCGAATTGCCGGGCCTCACGCTTGACACCTGCCATCAGATTTTGTACAGCCACCTTGTCCACCTTCTTCGCCGCAGAAAGCCAGTTTGCCTTGAACTGCTGCTCGTCCTTAGAAGTTTTTTTGGTCTTCGTTAGGTTCCGCTTGACAATAGCCCAGTATTTCTCAATTGGGCGGAGCTCTGCCGTGTTGGGAGGGTTCTTGTCCTTGGGAACCACCTGCACGTGGTTGGCGGCGTACCACTCCATGGCCTTTTTACCGTAATGGCAAGATGCCAAATCCGGCCAAAACAGTACGGAACAACCGTGTTTCTTCAGGAAAGGTAGCAGACGTTTATTCCAACACTCTTTCACGTAAATTTCTTGGTTGACAATCCCGGAAGCTATGAAAATGCTGCTTTTCAAGCCACAGGTACAGATGGCTTGCCAAACCAGATATTTCTTTGCGAACTTTGACAGTTTTATGTGCTTGAAAATATCTGCTACCTTTCCCCTTCCTTTTGCCGTATAAAACTCCTGTCCCGGAAGCTGCTTGTAGTCGGCTTTGACGTAGGTTTCGTCGTCCATTACCACGCAGTCAAACTTCGTCAGCATCGTCGTGTACAGCCTCCGGGATCGCGCTTTGACCGTCGTATTTTGTTTATCATCGCGATTTGGAGTCACTACCTTCTTGTAAGTCAATAGTCCGGCTCGTTTTTTGGCTCGATGCACGGTTGTAGACGATACACTCAGCTTATTTGCGGCATCTCGGAAAGAGAGGTTAGGGTTTCGCTTGAAACTACCGGCAACTCTCTTTGTCGTCTCAGCGGCTTCCGGTTTTCGATTTCCCCCGATCCAGACTTCCTGGCTGTCGACAAACGTTCCCCAAACACTTTAATTACATTTGTAACGGTTGATTTGGCAACTTTTAGCGATTTTGCCAGCTTTGCGTGCGAGTAGCTCGGATTTTCGCGATGCGCGAGCAAAATTTTGATACGCTGCTCTTCTTGCTTGGACGGCATTTGTGTGTACACACACACACACCTTCAAAATGAGGGGTGTTCAGGTTTTTTAAATGCAAAATTGAAAGAAATACGTCAAGTTTATATTGACCAAATTTTGACCGTATCACCTTTTATTAACGGTTATGGTGAGCGAGTCCATTTGAAAATTATGAATTATATAACTATGAGCTCTTCTGACATTATATACACCATTTATGCCAAATTTGTATAAGCGATTTTTTGTAAGTTTTGCCTCATAATTCGGTCGTTGGCCCCATCGTGGAAATTTTTATCAAATAGTTTTTTGACAGATTGTTTTAATTTTCTTTTTAAAGTCAACAAAATATTGAAAATTCTCATGATTTGCAAAACCTTCTGAAAATAACTTCCATGGAAGTGAAAAATTCAAACGACACAGGTTCAAATACCTATTTTAATTTTTGTTTTTTTACTTTTTATTCCTTGATTGTGATATTTAATTGTCCAAAAAATTTAAATTTATCTTTAAACTGCCAAATAGTGCCAAACGAATGAAAATTCGATAAATGAGATATATTCACGAATTTTAAACCTTTCACTAGGGAGCCACCGTGGATGCTAACCATTGCACCACGGTGATCCGCCTTGCATACACAAGGTCGTGGGTTCGATTCCTGCCTTGACCGAACACCAAAAATTTTTTCAGCGGTGGATTATCCCACCTCAGTAATGCTGGTGACATTTCTGAGGGTTTCAAAGCTTCTCTAAGTGGTTTCACTGCAATGTGGAACGCCGTTCGGACTCGGCTATAAAAAGGAGGTCCCTTGTCATTGAGCTTAACATGGAATCGGGCAGCACTCAGTGATAAGAGAGAAGTTCACCAATGTGGTATCACAATGGACTGAATAGTGAGCCTGATACATCGGGCTGCCACCTAACCTAACCTAAACCTTTCACTACGGAAATAAACCTAATGTTACAAACTTGAATTTTTCTTTTTTGGAATAAAAATTGTAATTCTGAGGTCCTACCTCAATTACTTCAAGAGTTATATGATTTTGTTCTGAAAACTTGATTCTTCAATTATGACCAGATAACTCTATGAAAAAAAGTGCTATTTGACCTATTATATCTATCGAAGTGTGAGAAAAAATTCAAAAAAGAACCCGAAAAAATATCAGCTATAGTTTTTGTATGTCCAATGTCCATTTATTAGAGACATACAGTAGAAAAATGGACTCAAAATTTCGTATTTTTCGTTTAGTGTTAAAGAAGTTTATAAAAATGCATTTTATTGCTCACCAATATGGAAAATATTTATAGCTTATTTAGATTAAAGCCTCTACTTAAAATAACATCGAGAAATAAATAAATCGAAACTAAGTGGGGAAATAGAGTTTGGTGTCGTTTTCGAATTTCCTACTAGGTGGACATCGGTTGTGAAAGGGTTAATTTTATACCCTCAAGACACACTAAATCCACCACGAAGGAAAATTGTGGTTGATTTTAGAAAATTTAGATTAATTTTAAAAAATTTTAACTGTTTAACAAATTCAAGAAAAACAAGTAAGGAAAGTCTAAAGTCGGGCGGGCCGACTATATTAACAGGTTGGCTGATAAATAAGTCCCCGGTCTAACAAAGAAAAACACATTTTTTTTTGTCAAAATTCGTTTTTATTATTCAACATAGTTCCCTTCAAGAGGGATACAACGATTATAACGACCTTCCAATTTTTTGATACCATTTTGGTAGTACTCCTTCGGTTTTGCCTCAAAATAGGCCTCAGTTTCGGCGATCACCTCTTCATTGCAGCAAAATTTTTTCGCTGCGAGCATCTTTTTGAGGTCTGAGAACACGAAATTGTCGCTGGGGGCCAGATCTGGAGAATACGGTTGGTGGGGAAGCAATTCGAAGCCCAATTCATGCATTTTTGTCATCGTTCTCAATGACTTGTGGCACGGTGCGTTGTCTTGGTGGAACAACACTTTTTTCTTCTTCATATGGGGCCATTTTGCAGCGATTTCGACCTTCAAACGCTCCAATAACGCCATATAATAGTCACTGTTGATGGTTTTTCCATTCTCAAGATAATCGATAAAAATTATTCCATGCGCATCCCAAACAACAGAGGCTATTAAACAGCTTGCCATTGCCAGCGGACTTTTGAGTCTTTCCACGCTTCGGAGACGGTTCACCGGTCGCTGTCCACTCAGCCGACTTTCGATTGGACTCAGGAGTGTAGAGAGGAGTGAGTTTAGAGTCATGTTTCATCCCTGTGCAAAATTTCAACTAAATCGGAGCAAAAAATTGGCCTCTGTGGTCATATGATTGTAAATCGGGCGAAAGCTATATATGGGAGCTATATATAAATCTGAACCGATTTTAACCAAATTTGGCACGCATAGCTACAATGCTAATTCTACTCCCTGTGCAAAATTTCAATTAAATCGGAGGAAAAGATTGGCCACTGTGGTCATATGCGTATAAATCGGGCGAACGATATATATGAAAGCTATATCTAAATCTGCACCGATTTCAATAAAATTTGGCACACTTGACTACACAACTAATTGTACTCCTAGTGCAAAATTTCAACCAAATTGAGGTAAAACTCCTGCTTCTGGGACCGTATTAGTCCATATCGGACGAAAGATATATATGGGAGCTATATCTAAATTTGAACCGATTTCAATAAAATTTGGCAAACTTGACTATAGTACTAATTGTTCTTCTTGTGCACAAATTTAAGCAAATTAGGGTAAAACTCTGGCTTCTGGAGCCATATAAGTCAATTGTCTTTAGTGCCATAGAGGGTTCACTTTCTTGCAGGGTATAGACAAAATTCATTGATCGACATTTAAAGTTAGATTCCTATCTCAGATCAAAATCTTTGCTTTCGATTTATTCATTTGGGGAAATAAAACAAAAATTAATTTTCATTGCATTCATTCGTTTAAGAAAAACTTCCTCGATTTTTGTTTATTATTAAATATATATATATGTATACAAATATATTTATATTATTAAACATAATAAATAACTTTATCGCGGTCAAATATACTATAAAATAACTAAACAAACTACAACAAATTTAAATAAGACAATTGCATGTTTTCCTAAAATTCCCAGTTTAGGAATGAAAGAAACAAAAATGCATTAAATTCGTTATAAAAACAAAAAACATGATGAATTCCTAAAAAAAAACATTGGAAATAATGACTATAACAACATCAAGAACCCCACTTATTACAGGATTAAACTAAACATTCCAGGAATCTTGGCATGACAAAGATTCAATTCTAAACAAGATTGGATTGGATGAGGCCCACAAAAGAAAAATAATTCTTTTCTCCGAAACGAAATGTTTAAGCCGCGAAATTTTCCTTTATTGGTAAAGATGGCAAGTAATATTTTTTAAGGCACCCATTGTCATCCGTTGTCTCCAATGAACTATGTTTGACTTGAAGGTAACAACAAACGAAAACTTCGTTGATCTAAAATTTCTTTTCCGAGAAAAGAAATTATTTTTTTTTCGTGGGGAGAGATTGAGAGGTCCGTAGGGTTTTGTCTCGAATTGTGTGAGTTGTTAAATGAGATATGAAAACGATCATGGAGGCGTGATCTTAGTTTTGATTTGAACCATGTCCATTGGCATTGTAATAGGAAGGCAAGTCCGTCAACATAAGCATTTCTTCTCGGTTATCGTAGGGAAAACTTCTTAGTGGTGATAAGCCGGGTAGGCAGGCAAACCATGATAGGCTGGCAAAACAGCTTTGGCAACCACTGGAGCATGATAGAGAGGGGCTGGAGCCAAAACTTTAGCAACTGGAGCTACTTTAACAGCTGCTGGCTCACGATGGACAACAGCATTAAAACCATGCACAGGATCGGCTGTATATTCAACTACTCGTCGGCTGCCATCGGCCTCAATCAAAGAATAGGAACCTTGGACCGAATCACCATTACGAGATTCCTGTTGGCTCTTAATATCACCGGTAGAAGCATCCTGTGAAGATGAGAACGAAATTCCTCTCATGGATATTCATAATTTCCATACAAATTTTTGTGGACTTACATGGACATCATAACTGTAGCTATATTGAGGATTAGGGTCATAAGGCTCTGGTGCAGCTACTTTGGCCACAGCAACCTTGGCCACTGCGGGTATACCATGATAGGCTGGATAGGCGGGACCATGATAGGCTGGATAGGCGGGAGCAGGAATGACCACAGCAGAGGCAACAGCCACTAGGGCACTAACGATTAGAAACTGCAAAGAGATAAATGACGATCCCCATGTAATCCTTTTGCTACATCCTATTGGATTCTATTTAGACTTGCCTTTTGAACCATTGTTGTTTTTGTGTTTCTTGTTAAGAGTTCCACACGCGTCTTGGTCTCGCTTGAATCTATAGCAAGTGCTGAATGCTATGTGTGGTTCTATCTCTGGAAAACAATTCTTTTTATATCAAACGAAAAAAAAATTGCATTCGCCACCTCTGGCTGTCTGTTTGCAGTTGCAAATGTTGTCTCAGTGCGAGGCTATTGCTCTCCCTGCGATTCCCTCCACCGTAAATGGCCCCTTTCAAGAAAAATATTTATGCAAACACTCAAAAACAACATTGAGCCTAAAATCTGCAATAACAACAGCTCTCATACTCTCACAGACAGCTTCGAAAATATTTTTTGCTGTGAGGTTTCTTTTTTTTTCCAAAAAGCAAAAAACAAAAATGCGTTGATCCAATCTCGATGCAAAATCGTCCTCGCCCAATTGAAGCTTTCGAAACAATGCTGGTGGCCGCTTATTTTCTCAAATGCTTCAAAATAGGCCTAGAAGCCATAGACACAAGGAGGGCTATGAAAGTGAACAACATGACGTGCAGCGGCAGCAATTTCAATTTTAACGCAAGTAGGTAGGTGTTGCTTTACTGTAGCAGCATTTTCTCAATGCGCAATTAAAAATTATATTATTGCTGCTCAATATATGTTATACTGCAAAATCGGTGGTATAGTGTATTGAACCGCAAAACGTCGATCTATCGACTTTTTCAAAAATGGGTAAAATCAAATTTTCGATTTTTTTAAATTTCTTTTCCGGCTTTTGCAAAAGTGGAATTTTTGATGTTTGGATTTTTTTTTGAAATTTCGAAAAGTCGATTTTTGGAATTTTAATATCGTCGTCGACTTTCGAAGTCGTGAAATCGCAGAACATTTTTTATACCCTCCACCACCGTGGTGCAATGGTTAGCATGTCCCCCTTGCATACACAAGGTCGTGAGTTCGATTCCTGCTTCGACCGAACACCAAAAAGTTTTTCAGCGGTGGATTATCCCACCTCAGTAACCACCTCTCTAAGTGGTTTCACTGCAATGTGGAACGCCGTTCGTACTCGGCTATAAAAAGGAGGTCTCTTGTCATTGAGCTTAACATGGAATCGGGCAGCAGATAAGAGAGAAGTGCACCAATGTGGTATCACAATGAACTGAATAGTGTAAGTGCGCCTGATACATCGGGCTGCCACCTAACCTAACACTAACCATACCGTCCACCATAAGGTGGGGGGTATATTAACTTTATATATATATATATATGTATATATATATATATATATATATATATATATATATATATATATATATATATATATATATATATATATATATATATATATATATATATATATATATATATATATATATATATATATATATATATATATATATATATATATATATATATATATATATATATATATATATATATATATATATATATATATATATATATATATATATATATTTGGCTTGCGGAGCCTTAAAGAGAAGCATATTCCATCTGATCCTGCTGAAATTTGGTACATGGTGTTAGTATATGGTCTCTAACAACCATGCAAAAATTGGTCCACATCGGTCCATAATTATATATAGCCCCCATAAAACCGATCTCAAGATTTGGCTTGCGGAGCCTAAAAGAGAAGCAAATTTCATCCGATCCGGCTGAAATTTGGTACATGATGTTGGTATATGGTCTCTAACAACCATGCCAAAATTGATCCACATCGGTCCATAATTATATATCGACCCCATATAAACCGATCTCCAGATTTGGCTTGCGAAGCCTCAAAGAGGAGCAAATTGCATCCGATCCGGCTGAAATTTGGTACATGGTATTGGTATATGGTCTCTAACAACCGTGCAAAAATTGGTCCACATCGGTCCTTAATTATATATGGCGCCCATATAAACCGATCCCCAGATTTGGGTTGCGGAGCCTCAAAGAGAAGCAAATTTCATCCGATCTGCCTGAAGTTTGGCACATGATATTGGTATGTGGTCTCTAACAACCATGCAAAAATTGGTCCACATCGGTTCATAATTATATATAGCCCCCATATAAACCGATCCCCAGATTTGGCTTGCGAAGTCTCCAAGAGAAGCATATTTCACTTGATCCTGCTGAAATTTGGTACATGGTGTTAGTATATGATCTTTAACAACCGTGCCAGAATTGGTCCATATCGGTCCATAATTATATATAGCCTCCATACAAATCGATCTCCAGATTTGGCTTGTGGAGCATCTAACAGAAGCATACTTCATCCGATCTGGCTGAAATTTGGTATATGGTGTTGGTATATGGTCTCTAACAACCATGCAAAAATTGGTCCACATCGGTCCATAATTATATATAGCCCCCATATAAACCGATCTCCATATTTGGCTTGCGGAGCCTAAAAGAGAAGCAAATTTCATCCGATCCGGCTGAAATTTGGTACATGATGTTGGTATATGGTCTCTAACAACCATGCAAAAATTGATCCGTATCGGTTCTTAATTATATATAGCCCCCATATAAACCGATCCCCAGATTTGGCTTGCGGAGCCTCAAAGAGAAGCAAATTTCATCCGATCCGGCTGAAATTTGGTACATGATGTTGGTGTATGGTCTCTAACAACCATGCCAAAATTGATCCACATCGGTCCATAATTGTATATCGACCCCATATAAACCGATCTCCAGATTTGGCTTGCGAAGCCTCAAAGAGGAGCAAATTGCATCCGATCCGGCTGAAATTTGGTACATGGTATTGGTATATGGTCTCTAACAACCGTGCAAAAATTGGTCCACATCGGTCCTTAATTATATATGGCGCCCATATAAACTGATCCCCAGATTTGGGTTGCGGAGCCTCAAAGAGAAGCAAATTTCATCCGATCCGCCTGAAGTTTGGTACATGATATTGGTATATGGTCTCTAACAACCATGCAAAAATTGGTCCACATCGGTTCATAATTATATATAGCCCCCATATCAACCGATCCCCAGATTTGGCTTGCGAAGTCTCCAAGAGAAGCATATTTCATCTGATCCTGCTGAAATTTGGTACATGGTGTTAGTATATGATCTTTAACAACCGTGCCAGAATTGGTCCATATCGGTCCATAATTATATATAGCCCCCATATAAACCATTCTCCAGATTTGACCTCCGGAGCCTCTTGGAGGAGCACAATTCATCCAATCCGGTTCAAATTAGGCACGTGGTGTTAGTATATGGTCGCTAACAACCATACCAAAATTGGTCCAATCACACAAAAATTGGTCCATATCGGTTCATTTCTATAGAAAATTTTGTTAAAATTTTATTTCTGTAGAAAATTTTGTCAAAATTTTATGTCTACTTTGTCAAACTGAATTATATACGTATTGAATCGATCTATTTTGATTTAATATATACCACGTATGGACTTACATACAATTTAGAAGATGGTGTTAGGAGGTTTTAAGATACCTTGCCATCGGCAAGCGTTACCGCAACTTAAGTAATTCGATTGTGGATGGCAGTGTTTAGATGAAGTTTCTACGCAATCCATGTTGGAGGGTACATAAGCTTCGGTCTAGCCGAACTTACGGCCGTATATACTTGTTCTTTATTGATGTCTATGCTTGTTTGCAATCTTTGATTGGGGAAAATTTTTAATGTTCATTTTAAACGACCATTACTAAGACTTGTTAAAAAGAGCATCATAGGAAGTGGCTATTGAAAGAAGATCCTGGGATGAGCTTAAAAGGAAATGTTGCTTGAGCTTAAAAGGAAATGTTTGTGAAAAAAATTTCCATTTATTTTTGCTGGGAAACGGAAGCACAAAATTACTATACCCCCATCCTATAGTGGATCGAATAAAAAATTTGATTATCAGTAGAACTCTTGCTATGTCCTATACCCTACAACATTTGTCTCAATATCATCTCTGCTGAGTTGTTGATATCATCGGAACTACATAGTATCTGATTTCTAATAATGTAATTGTTTTTGTTTTGTTTTTCAAATTCAAAAGATTATTTAAAAATGCAACAGACTATCAATTTTTTTTATTATTGTCTATTTGGCAGACATTCCTCTACTTTTGCCCTCTTCCGAAATCTATACCAGCCTACACCATGGAAATTATTCACAAAAGTTATTAGCTGCATAAAGAATGTGCTTATTGGCTGAGAATGCGTGTTTATTGACTGAGCTTCATTCATATAGAAAGAGGTGACTGCAAATTTATCGCTGTAACTGAAAAAAGCAATAAAGTGCAGGTCCCCGCCCATGCATCAAATAATAAAAATACTTTTTGTTTTTGTTTTGATGGAGCGTTTTTAGGCTGGTACCTAGCACCAATGTTCTATTGAACGGCCATATTTGCAGGAGCCAAATCTCAAAAGAAATCTTTTAAACAATCCACATTGGTCAGAGGGTAAATCTTTGTCAAAAATTATTACAAAACTCGAGCTAACAAAAACTCCCAGTACCAAATTCCAAGGTTGATAGTTAACCGTACTCTAACGGAGTTTCATGAAAATAGTACCACGAATATCGATAGTAAGGGAAACGTAATATAGCTTTTTATGTTAATATTCCCCGCTAAAGCTGGATGAGTGGTTGGCCGTAAATTCATGAATGAAGTGGTCCAATTTTTGAGCCTAAAATTAAGAGCTCCTTTTTACCACATGGTTTTGCGGCAGGTGACCTTTCAAACTAATCGGAAGACTTAAGTTTTCATAGATATACCTAAAAAACGTCGGGAAGAGGAAGTTCTATCGAATTTTTGTTGACTAAACTTCCAATTGCAGGCAGTCCGGTAGGTTCCTCCTTTTTATAGCCGAGTCCGAACGGCGTTCCGCATTCCAGTGAAACCACTTAGAGAAGCTTTGAAACCCTCAGAAATGTCACCAGCATTACTGAGGTGGGATAATCCACCGCTGAAAAATTTTTGGTGTTCGGTCGTAGCAGGAATTGAACCCACGACCTTGTGTATGCAAGGCGGGCATGCTAACCATTGCACCACGGTGGCTCCGTCAATCCGGTAACATTTGTAGCATTTTAAAATTGTCGTGCAGTGGGTGGGGAGGGGGCGGGGTCCCTCCAGTTTTTATTCTTTTCCAGGATGTAAAAACTATTTCATAAAGACTAACTCAAAAAAAACAATCTTTTCTGGCTAATTGCATTGTCCCTCACATTCACGAGGTTTTTTAGTTCTTAGCACCATTTTCTGTAATGCAAACAATGTAGAAGAACTTATTCGATTTTATAATTTTTTATACCCTCCGATGTTGAATGTGAACCACACCTAAACGCCAAGTTTTTTCCGAATTTTATTTGACATTTCTCTATTTGAGACTTACTCAATTTGAACCATGGAGAGATACACAATCCAACAACGTGTTAAATGGTTCCAAGAAATGGCAACAGTGGATGATCAATTTTCGAAGAAAATCATCTTCAGTGATGAGGCACATTTTCACCTCAGTGGATTCGTCAATAAACAGAATTGCCGCATTTGGGCGAATGAGAATCCAAGAAGGATTGTCGAAAAACCAATGCATCCACAAAGAGTGACTGTTTGGTGCGGTTTATGGGCTGGCGGCATCATCGGGCTGTATTTTTTCCAAAATGAGGCCGGTCCGGCAGTTACTGTGAATGGTGTTCGCTATCGTGAGATGATAACGAACTTTTTATGGCCCGAATTGGAAGATATGGATGTGGACGATATGTGGTTTCAGCAGGACGGTGCCACTTGCCACAAAGCTAAAGAAACAATGGCTCTTTTGCGCAACAAATTCAATGGCCGTGTTATCTCACGTAATGGCGATGTCAATTGGCCGCCAAGATCATGTGATTTGACACCGTTTGACTTTTTTCTTTGGGGTTATTTGAAAGAAAAGGTTACGTCGATAAGCCAGCAACAATTCAAGAGCTAAAGGATGAGATAATTGGGAATATTAACGGCATAGAACCTCCATTATGCCTCAGCGTCATCGAAAATTTGGACCATCGGATGAAGGTGTGCCACCGAGGTCGCGGCGCCCATTTAGTCGATATTTTGTTCCATACATAATTGAGTAATACCAATATATCATAATAAAATGAAATTACCATTAAAATACAAAATTACAATAATTTCCTAAATAGTTTGTGTTTTATTCAAAATCAACATCGGTCCTTGAAATTTAACCACCCTTTATATGGGAGTTATATCTAAATCTGAACCGATTTCGATGAGTTTTTGCAGGTATAGTTAGTACTACAGAAGATTACATTCTACCAAATTTGAGTAGGATCGGTTAATAAATAAGGGTTTTATAGTCAAATTTGGGAAAATCGGGTGATACATATATATGGAAGCTATATCTAACACGGAACCGAATTTGATG
The DNA here is from genome assembly GCF_050003625.1 of Haematobia irritans. Classification (NCBI taxonomy): domain Eukaryota; kingdom Metazoa; phylum Arthropoda; class Insecta; order Diptera; family Muscidae; genus Haematobia; species Haematobia irritans. The sequence goes on from NC_134400.1 coordinate 175,035,617, forward strand.
ACATTTTGAACACTTTAACGATACTACAAAAATTACTTTGTGTTAAATTTGAAGACAATCGAGTAGTAAATAAGTGCAGTATGATCTCATTTGTCGAAATTGGGCGATACATATATATGGGGGTTATATCTAACTTGGATACAATTTTTTCCAAATTCAAAAGTGTTTGTGCTTTGACCAAGAAAACACGTTGTACCAAATTTTATCAAAATCAGTTAATAATTGTGACCGGAATCCTGCGAACAACAAACACAGACGGACGGAATTAGAATTAGATACCGAAGAAAGTGATTTTGATGGTTAATATTTGTTTAATCTTTATTAATAAAATTAATTTAATCAAATGGCAACTGGTTTATACTATTTACATCAAGTTCTGGGGATAAGGCGCTTTCTTAATAAGGAAAATAAGCAAATATAAATAAAACTCCATCTAAGAGTATAACAGGTTGTCTGATAAGTCCCCGGTCTGACACATAGATGGCGTCGCTAGTATTAAATGCATATTATTTTTATATAGTACCTACCTTCAAATGATTCGTGTCCAAATTTGACGTCTGTAATTCAATATGTGAGATAGAGCGTCTTTTGTGAACAACTTTTGTTATTGTGAAAAAAAAATGGAAAAAAAGGAATTTCGTGTTTTGATAAAATACTATTTTCTGGAGGGAAAATACGGTGGAAGCAAAAACTTGGCTTGATAATGAGTTTCCGGACTCTACCCCAGGGAAATCAACAATAATTGATTGGTATGCAAAATTCAAGCGTGGTGAAATGAGCACGGAGGACTCTGAACGCAGTGGACGCCCGAAAGAGGTGGTTACCGACGAACACATCAAAAAAAATCCACAAAATGATTTTGAGTGACCGTAAAATGAAGTTGATCGAGATAGCAGAGGCCTTAAAGATATCAAAGGAACGTGTTGGTCATATCATTCATCAATATTTGCATATGCGGAAGCTCTGTGCAAAATGGGTGCCGCTCGAGCTCACATTTGACCAAAAACAACAACGTGTTGATGATTCTGAGCGGTGTTTGCAGCTGTTAACTCGTAATACACCCGAGTTTTTCCGTCGATATGTGACAATGGATGAAACATGGCTCCATCACTACACTCCTGAGTCCAATCGACAGTCGGCTGAGTGGACAGCGACCGGTGAACCGTCTCCGAACCGTGGAAAGACTCAAAAGTCCTCTGGCAAAGTAATGGCCTCTGTTTTTTGGGATGCGCATGGAATAATTTTTATCAATTATCTTGAGAAGGGAAAAACCATCAACAGTGACTATTATATGGCGTTATTGGAGCGTTTGAAGGTCGAAATCGCGGCAAAACGGCCCCATATGAAGAAGAAAAAAGTGTTGTTCCACCAAGACAACGCACCGTACCACAAGTCATTGAGAACGATGGCAAAAATTCATTAATTGGGCTTCGAATTGCTTCCCCACCCACCGTATTCTCCAGATCTGGCCCCCAGCGACTTTTTCTTGTTCTCAGACCTCAAAAGGATGCTCGCAAGGAAAAAATTTGGCTGCAATGAAGAGGTGATCGCCGAAACTGAGGCCTATTTTGAGGCAAAACCAAAGGAGTACTACCAAAATGGTATCAAAAAATTGGAAGGTCGTTATAATCGTTGTATCGCTCTTGAAGGGAACTATGTTGAATAATAAAAACCAATTTTGACAAAAAAAATGTGTTTTTCTTTGTTAGACCGGGGACTTTTCAGCTAACCTGTTATCTTTTCAGATTTTGTTCAAACAAAAGCTTGTTTCTAATGTGAAAGCATGCCATGTTTCATTTTAAGTATATGATTTTTCAAGGCCCCAAATAGTTAGTTCCAATATCTAATCATTTCAGCAATCTACACTTTTATTTGTAGCAATTAAACCTACAGTTTTCCGTATTTATTATACCCTCCATCATAGGATGGGGGTATATTAACTTTGTCATTCCGTTTGTAACACATCGAAATAAAGTATATATATATTCTTGGTCGTGGTGAAATTCTGAGTCGATCTAAGCATGTCCGTCCGTCCGTCCGTCTGTTGAAATCACGCTAACTTCCGAACGAAACAAGCTATCGACTTGAACCTTGGCACAAGTAGTTGTTATCGATGTAGGTCGGATGGTATTGAAAATGGACCATATCGGTCCACTTTTACGTATAGCCCCCATATAAAGGGACCCTCGGATTTGGCTTGTGGAGCCTCTAACAGAAGCATATTTCATCCGATCCGGCTGAAATTTGGTATATTGTGTTGGTATATGGTCTCTAACACCCATGCAAAAATTGGTCCACATCGGTCCATAATTATATATAGCCCCCATATAAACCGATCCCCAGATTTGGCTTGCGGAGCCTAAAAGAGAAGCAAATTTCATCCGATCCGGCTGAAATTTGGTACATGGTGTTAGTATATGGTCTCTAACAATCATGCAAAAATTGGTCCACATCGGTCAATAATTATATATAGCCCCCCATATAAACCGATCCCCAGATTTGGCTTGCGGAGTCTCAAAGAGAAGCAAATTTCATCCGATCCGGCTGAAATTTGGTACATGATGTTGGTATATGGTCTCTAACAACCATGCAAAAATTGGTCCATATCGGTCCTTAATTATATATAGCCCCCATATAAACCGATCCCCAGATTTGGCTTGTGGAGCCTCTAAGAGAAGCATATTTTATCCGATCCGGCTGAAATTTGGTATATTGTGTTGGTATATGGTCTCTAACACCCATGCAAAAATTGGTTCACATCGGTCCATAGTTATATATAGCCCCCATATAAACCGATCCAGATTTGGCTTGCGAAGTCTCCAAGAGAAGTAAATTTCATCCAATCCGGTTGTAATTTGGAACATGGTGTTAGTATATGATATTTAAGAACCGTGCTAGAATTGGTCCATATCGGTCCATAATTATATATAGGCCTCATATAAAACGTTCTCCAGATTTGACCTCCGGAGCCTCTTGGAGGAGCAAAATTCATCCGATCCGGTTCAAATTAGGAACGTGGTGTTAGTATATGGTCGCTAAGGACCATACCAAAATTGGTCCAATCACACAAAAATTGGTCCATATCGGTTCATAATCATGGTTGGCACTAGAGCCAAAAATAATCTACCAAAATTTTATTTCTATAGAAAATTTTGTCAAAATTTTATTTCTAGAGAAAATTTTGTCAAAATTTTATTTCTAGAGAAAATTTGGTTAAAATTTTATTCCGTCCATAATAAAATTTTCATCATTGCCAAAATTTTATTTCTATAGAAAATTTTGTTCAAATTTTATTCGGTTCATAATCATGGTTGCCACTCGAGCAAAAAATAATCTACCAAGATTTTATTTCTATAGAAAATTTTGTCAAAAGTTTATTTCTATAGAAAATTTTGTTAAAATTTTATTTCTGTAGAAATTTTTGTAATTCGATTGTGGAATGCAGTGTTTAGAAGAAGTTTCTACGCAATCCATGATGGAGGGTACATAAGCTTCGGCTTGGCCGAACTTACGGCCGTATATACTTGTTTCGTCTTGAACTTTTACATTTTATAGTTATAGAGTAACGGAAGTGAGAAATGTTCAATAAATTTGAAAAGCGCCATGCGTCATTTTGGACAGCATAATTTTCAATTATGTACGAAGAAAAGGAAAATTAATATGGTTTCTTCTCCGATCTTTTTTCTATTCTCTCTCTCTCTCTTTCTCTGACATTTCTAAACATATATATATATATATATATATATATATATATATATATATATATATATATATATATATATATATATATATATATATATATATAAAGGGTGATTCTTTTGAGGTTAGGATTTTCATGCATTAGTATTTGACAGATCACGTGGGATTTCAGACATGGTGTCAAAGAGAAAGATGCTCAGTATGCTTTGACATTTCATCATGAATAGACTTACGATCTGCCACAACGTCGAATTTTCAGTGAATGGGCCCTAGAAAAGTTGGCAGAAAATCCGCTTTTTTATCGACAAATTTTGTTCAGCGATGAGGCTCATTTCTGGTTGAATGGCTACGTAAATAAGCAAAATTGCCGCATTTGGAGTGAAGAGAACCAGAAGCCGTTCAAGAACTGCCCATGCATCCCGAAAAATGCACTGTTTGGTGTGGTTTGTACGCTGGTGGAATCATTGGACCGTATTTTTTCAAAGATGCTGTTGGACGCAACGTTACGGTGAATGGCGATCGCTATCGTTCGATGCTAACAAACTTTTTGTTGCCAAAAATGGAAGAACTGAACTTGGTTGACATGTGGTTTCAACAAGATGGCGCTACATGCCACACAGCTCGCGATTCTATGGCCATTTTGAGGGAAAACTTCGGAGAACAATTCATCTCAAGAAATGGACCGGTAAGTTGGCCACCAAGATCATGCGATTTGACGCCTTTAGACTATTTTTTGTGGGGCTACGTCAAGTCTAAAGTCTACAGAAATAAGCCAGCAACTATTCCAGCTTTGGAAGACAACATTTCCGAAGAAATTCGGGCTATTCCGGCCGAAATGCTCGAAAAAGTTGCCCAAAATTGGACTTTCCGAATGGACCACCTAAGACGCAGCCGCGGTCAACATTTAAATGAAATTATCTTCAAAAAGTAAATGTCATGGACCAATCTAACGTTTCAAATAAAGAACCGATGAGATTTTGCAAATTTTATGCGTTTTTTTTAAAAAAAAAGTTATCAAGCTCTTAACAAATCACCCTTTATATATATATATATATATATATATATATATATATATATATATATATATATATATATATATATATATATATATATATATATATATATATATATATATATATATATATATATATATATATATATATATATATATATATATATATATATATATATGTTTACATCCAGAGATATTATATTTAAGAAAATGTAATGTCCCAAACATAATACATATGTTCTAACATATTTTGTTTGTGACATTATTTTATTTTTCTGTGTACCCATTTGTAGCAAAAAATAAAGAAACACTACAACAAAAGCAAATTTATTAAATGGCAATCATCTAAATGTCATTTTTTGTTTTGTTTTGTGGGAGAGGTGGGTCCATTCGAAGGTTTCAGACCATTTGATCGATACAATATTTGATATTTGCAGTTCAAACCATTAAGCCTATGTAAAAAGTCACGGAGAATTCTATGGGCTTTCATTTGACAGTCCATTGACCGTCATGGACACATTGCGTAGACCATGTCTTTCGGTGCAATGCAACCAACAGCAACACAGCATCAGCATGAACTTCTACACATGTTTGATCACCAAGGCATGATATGAGACTCTGGTGGAATTGGTACAGCATTGATTTAAGCGAGTTTGATATTTAAAATTAGGTGTTTGGAGTTTTTTTTTCTTGTTGCTTTGTTTTGTTGTTTTGAACTCCAATTTATTTTCAAAATGCATTTATTAAAGTTTTTTGAAAAGTAACAATACCAGCGACGACAATGAATATTTGTGAAACGCATGGATATTTCAGTTAGTGAGTGAGAAATCTTGAGGTGTGGTTGGTGGCGTGCCGACTGACTGGTTCACTTGAATGTGATTGGAAATTAAAAGTAGCCATTGGTTCGGAGTGTGCCTAAGAGTCGAAGAGAAGGAGCTGCAGGAACTATGCCCATGGACACTGTTGGTCACATTAAAATTTTACGCAATCGCTTTGATTGTTAGTACAGCACTGTGGAGCAGCTAAAAGTCTTTGAGTGGTAACCACGCTTGCCACTCGAGCCAATAATAATCTACCAAAATTGGGAGAAAATTTTACCAAAAACTACCAAACAAAAAAATCTTTTTATTTCTATAGAAAATTTTGTCAAAATTTTATTTCTATAGAAAATTTTGTCAAAATTTTATTTCTATAGAAAATTTGTCAAAATTTTATTTCTATTGAAAATGCTTGTCAAAACTTTATTTCTATTGAAAATGCTTGTCAAAACTTTGTTTCTATAGAGAGTTTTTTCAACATATTATTTCCATCGAAATGTCCAACTTTTATTCCAATAGGAATTTTTGTGACATTTTATTACCATAGAAAATTTTGTTCCTGTAGAAATTTTTTTTCAAAATTTGATTTCTTTAGAAAATTTTGTTGAAATTTTATTTCTATAGAAAATTTTGTTGAAATTTTATTACTATAGAAAATTTTGTTGAAATTTTATTTATATAGAACATTTTGGTAAAATTTTATTTCTATGGATTTTGTTTTTTCAAAATTTTATTACTATAGGAATTTTTGTGAAAATTTTATTTCTATAAAAAATTTTGTCAAAATTTTATTTCTATAGAAAATTTTGTCAACATTTTATTTCTATAGAAAATTTTGTCAAAATTTGATTTTTTTAGATAATTTTGTTAAAATTTTATTTCTATAGAAAATTTTGTTGAAATTTTATTTCCATAGAAAATTTTGTTAAAATTTTGTTTCTATAGAAAATTTTGTCAAAATTCTACTTCTACAGCAAATTTTATTAAAATTTTATTTCTATAGAAAATTTTTTCCAAATTTTGTTTCTATAGGAATTTTTGTGAAAAATTTATTTCTATAAGAAGTTTTGTCAAAATTTTATTTTTATAGAAAATTTTGTCCAAATTTTATTTTTATAGAAATTTTTGTCAAAATTTTATTTTTATAGAAAATTTTGTCAAAATGTTGTTCCTGTAGAAAATTTTGTCAAAATTTGATTTCTTTAGAAAATTTTGTTAAAATTTTATTTCTATAGAAAATTTTGTTGAAATTTTATTTCTATAGAATTTTTTTTTTAATTTTGTTTCTATAGACATTTTTTTCAAAATTTTATTTCTATAGAAAATTTTGTCTAAATTCTACTTCTACAGCAAATTTTGTTCAAATTTTATTTCTATGGAAAATTTTGGTAAAATGTTGTTTCTTCAGGAATTTTTGTGAAAAATTTATTTCTATAGAAATTTTTGTCAAAATTTTATTTCTATAGAAAATTTTGTTAAAATTATATTTCCATAGAATTTTTTTTTAAATTTTATTTCCATAGAAAATTTTGTCAAAATTTTGTTCCTGTAGAAAATTTTGTCAAACAAAAATTGTTTAAAATTTTGTTTCTATAGAAATTTTTTTCAAAATTTTATTTCTATAGAAAATTTTGTCAAAATTCTACTTCTACAACAAATTTTGTTAAAATTTTATTTCTATAGAAAATTTTGGTAAAATTTTGTTTCTTCAGGAATTTTTGTGAAAAATTTATTTTTATAGGAATTTTTGTCAAAATTTTATTTCTATAGAAAATTTTGTTAAAATTTTATTTCTATAGAAATTTTTGTTAAAATTTTGTTAAGATTTTGTTTCTATAGAAATTTTTTGTCAAAATTCTAATTCTACAGCAAATTTTGTTAAAATTTTATTTCTATAGAAAATTTTTGTCAAATTTTGTTTCTATAGAAATTTTTGTGAAAAATTTATTTTTATAGGAATTTTTGTCAAAATTTTATTTCTATAGAAAACTTTGTTAAAATTTTATTTCCATAGAATTTTTTTTTTTTAATTTTATTTCCATAGAAAATTTGTCAAAATTTTGTTCCTGTAGACAATTTTGTCAAAATTTGATTTCTTTAGATAATATTGTTAAAATGTTATTTCTTTAGAAAATTTTGTTGAAATTTTATTTCTATAGAAAATTTTGTTAATTTTGTTTCTATAGAATTTTTTTCAAAATTTTATTTCTACAGCAAATTTTGTTAAAATTTTATTTCTATAGAAAATTTTTTCCAAATTTTGTTTCTATAGGCATTTTTGTGAAAAAATTATTTCTGTAAGAATTTTTTCAAATTTTTATTTTTATAGAAAATTTTATCAAAATTTCATTTCTATAGAAAATTTTGTCAATTTTTTTTTTGTTGAAAATTTATGAAGTTCCTCTTTGCAAAATCTACCAAAACATCAATAGTTCTACAAATCTGTCAAATCTACCATTTTTGATAGAATTCTACCAACTGTTGCAACTGCACGCACACAGAAAAAATATCACCAGAATATTTCCAATTAAAAAGTTAATTGAAGTTGAATGTTTTTTCAATTACTAAATTAATTGATACAATTAACTTTTTAATCAAGGTAGAAACATTAGGTTAATTAAGTCAATGATTGAAAATTTAAAATTTTTAATTAAAAAATTAATTGATAGAATTAACTTTTTAATCAAATTCAGAAGACGAAGTCAGTTAAAAAAAGTAATGAACATTTCTTAATCAAAATAAAAATTCTAAGCCAATTCAGAAAGTAGTTGAAAATAGTTGCCTTTTTAAATAAAAAATTAATTGGGGTTTGCATTCAAAATCAATTAAATTTTTAATTGAATCAATTAAAAAATTAATTGAAAATTGCTAATGACATCAATTAATTTTTTAATCAAGGATTTTTTCTATGCCCAATTAAAACTGTGATTGATACTATCATTTTCGTGATTGAAGACATTTCAATTAAAAAATTAATTGGATCAATTAATTTCGTGATTGAATCAGAAAAATATTTTTTTGTGTGCAGAGAAGGAATATGATCACCTCAAACATGTTTCAAGAGCAAAATGTTATTTTTGTATGGTGACCATGGAACATGTTTGTCACTAAAATGTTATTTTATCGTCAAATATAACCTGCTTGCCGAAATCAGATACATGATTTCCGAGAAAATAACATGGTTGCGAAAACCATGCTACATGGTCACCACCCAAAAATAACATTTTGCTCTTAAAACATGTTTGAGGTGATCATATTCCTTCTCTGGGTGTGTGGTGGTAACACATGCAACACCGAAACCCCAATGATGCAATTTATGGAAATTTTCGATACAATATGGAATAATTCATTCAATTATTGTTTTAATTGAACAAATATTTATATGGGAAATTTCTTCAATTTTCTACAGTGAAACCTCTCATACTTGTACTGAAAAACGCATGCCCGGTTCGAAAGATTTTGGTTTTACACTAATGGCTAGGTTAGATTAGGCATAGTGGCAGCCCAATATTTTAGGCTCATTTCGACTATTCAGTCCATTTCCCTACGGGAAATGGATCAATCACAGAACCGGTAAAGGACTAGTCCCTGGTGTGTATGAACCAGTACCAGTTATGGTCAAAACGTATGGAAGGGACCGGTCACTTTAAGATGGGTTTGTCATTGACGGGGTAAATTTTAAAATTTTAGGACGCGTCTTGGACTCATCCCAAAGGACACGTTCTGGGACAATTTAGCAGGAGCACCCCATAGACAGGTCCTCAGGAACCAGTCTCGGACATCTCAATCGAACCCGAAATGAAAAAAAAAACTTTTGAAATATGTCGAACAATAGGTTATTCTGATAATTTTATTTCATTTAATGTGAAAATGCTTGATATTAAAATCTTAATGGATCTATGATTTTAATATCAAGCGAGTACGGAAATATGTATATTACGACTATTTAAAAATTGCATCTAACTGGAGCACAGGTACCAGTTCTGTGATAGGTCCGTCAGTGGCAATTTGCACCAATTTCCCGTAGGGTTGTGATACCACAGTGGTGAACTTTTCTCTTATCACTGAGTGCTGCCCAATTCTATGTTAGGCTCAATGACAAGGGGCCTCCTTTTTATAGCCGAGTCCGAACGGCGTTCCACATTGCAGTGAAACCACTTAGAGAAGCTTTGAAACACTCAGAAACGTCTCCAGCTTTACTGAAACGGGATAATCTACCGCAAAAAAATTTTTTTGGTGTTTGGTCGAAACTGGGTTTGAACCCACGACCCTGTGTATGCAAGGCGGGCATGCTACCCATTGGTTCCCAGAATGTTACACTGAAAAACATATTGTTGTGATGCCATTAAATGAAGGTCCTTATTTAAAATAATCCGCTTCTTTGGCCCGGAATCAATACCAATATCATTAGTGTAAAGACAACATCTTTGGAACCGGGCATTCGTTTTTTTTTTCAATGTAGCTTCCGATTTAATGTTCCCCAGATTTAGACTTTATACACCGAAAAAAAGTGAACTGTTTTATAGGAAGAATGAACTACCACGCTCGAAAATTGAACTAAATTTTACTCCACATTTTGAGATTTCCACAAAGCGTTGTTAAAACCAGGAAATTTTAATGCCCTGTTGTACTTTTTAACTGCAGTTCATGAAATTACATCATCTCATAGAAAAAACAAGTATATACGGCCGTAAGTTCGGCCAGGCCGAAGCTTATGTACCCTCCATCATGGATTGCGTAGAAACTTCATCTAAACACTGCCATCCACAATCGAATTACTTAAGTTGCGGTAACGCTTGCCGATGGCAAGGTATCTTAAAACCTCCTAACACCATCTTCTAAATTGTATGTAAGTCCATACGTGGTATATATTAAATCAAAAAAGATCGATCCAATACGTATATAATTCAGTTTGACAAAGTAGACATACAATTTTGACAAAATTTTCTACAGAAATAAAATTTTAACAAAATTGTCTATAGAAATGTACCGATATGGTCAAATTTTTGTGTGATTGGACCAATTTTGGTATGGTTGTTAGCGACCATATACTAACACCACGTGCCTAATTTGAACCGGATTGGATGAATTGTGCTCCTCCAAGAGGCTCTGGAGGCCAAATCTGGAGAATGTTTTATATCAGGGCTATATATAATTATGGACCGATATGGACCAATTCTGGCACGATTGTTAAAGATCATATACTAACACCATGTTCCAAATTACAACCGGATTGGATGAAATTTGCTTCTCTTGGAGACTTCGCAAGCCAAATCTGGGGATCGGTTTATATGGGGGATATATATAATTATGAACCGATGTGGACCAATTTTTGCATGGTTGTTAGAGACCATATACCAATATCATGTACCAAACTTCAGGCGGATCGGATGAAATTTGCTCCTCTTTGAAGCTTCGCAAGCCAAATCTGGAGATCGGTCTATATAGGGGGCCATATATAATTAAGGACCGATGTGGACCAATTTTTGCACGGTTGTTAGAGACCATATACCAATACCATGTACCAAATTTCAGCCGGATCGGATGCAATTTGCTCCTCTTTGAGGCTTCGCAAGCCAAATCTGGAGATCGGTTTATATGGGGTCTATATATAATTATGGACCGATGTGGACCAATTTTTGCATGGTTATTAGAGACCATATACCAATATCATGTACCAAACTTCAGGCGGATCGGATGAAATTTGCTCCTCTTTGAGGCTCCGCAAGCCAAATCTGGGGATCGGTTTATATGGGGCTATATATAATTATGGACCGGTGTGGACCAATTTTTGCATGGTTGTTAGAGACCATATACCAACATCATGTACCAAATTTCAGCCGGATCGGATGAAATTTGCTTCTCTTTGAGGCTCCGCAAGCCAAATCTGGGGATCGGTTTATATGGGGCTATATATAATTATGGACCGGTGTGGACAATTTTTGCATGATTGTTAGAGGCCATATACCAACATCATGTACCAAATTTCAGCCGGATCGGATGAAATATGCTTCTCTTAGAGGCTCCACAAGCCAAATCTGGGGATCGGTTTATATGGGGGCTATATATGTAATTAAGGACCGATATGGACCAATTTTTGCATGGTTGTTAGAGACCATATACCAACATCATGTACCAAATTTCAGCGGGATCGGATGAAATTTGCTTCTCTTTTAGGCTCCGCAAGCCAAATCTGGAGATCGGTTTATATGGGGGCTATATATAATAATGGACCGATGTGGACCAATTTTTGCATGGTTGTTAGAGACCATATACCAACACCATATACCAAATTTCAGCCGGATCGGATGAAATATGCTTCTGTTAGAGGCTCCACAAGCCAAATCTGAGGGTCCCTTTATATGGGGGCTATACGTAAAAGTGGACCGATATGGCCCATTTTCAATACCATCCGACCTACATCGATAACAACTACTTGTGCCAAGTTTCAAGTCGATAGCTTGTTTCGTTCGGAAGTTAGAGTGATTTCAACAGACGGACGGACGGACATGCTTAGATCGACTCAGAATTTCACCACGACCCAGAATATATATACTTTATGGGGTCTTAGAGCAATATTTCGATGTGTTACAAACGGAATGACAAAGTTAATATACCCCCATCCTATGATGGAGGGTATAAAAATTAACTAAAAGTAAAGAAGAAAATAATTGGCGCGAAATCATGACCATTTTAACCATACAGTAGTTCATTCTTACTATTTTTGTGAATCGTACGAAAATTTTCATTTGTTTTAGTTCATATTGAACTTATGTGTACGGTCATTGAACTTTATACTTACGTTTAGTTCATGAAATTTTTGAGACATACTTAAAAAAACGAAAATTTCATTGGGCTGTGGAAAATAAAATAAAATAAAATTTAACTACAAGCAAATATTTTTTTTCCAATAAAAATAAGTTAAATTTAGCGTTAGTTTAACTATGGAAATTTTTTTCTGTGTAAGGACTAAATTGACGTTTGAAAGAAAATGTTAAAAAGTTTATGATGGCAAGTTACAACGGCAATAGTATTCTTGTCTGAGGAACAACATTTTAGGCTATCAAAGTTTTGTTTTGATACTAGAACATTGTCTTTATGAGCAAATACAAAAAAGATCACAGACAATCATTGCAACGCTTGTCATAAATTCGAAAGTATTTGCTCTTAACGAAAATTCTTTATAACCATGAGGAATTTCGTTTCGGAGGAAAGTATTTTTTCTTTGTGTGTATATACTTGTTTTTTATTGTAATATTCTTACCTTATTTAATAAAATGATTTTACATTCTTTATTTAACTTTATATATGAATATTCAACTGGTAAATGAATATCAATCAACATATTGTCGGCGTATTTAGGCTCTTAAGAGTCGAATAATATTCATTCGAACGTAGGCCTATGTGTCTAAATAATTTGCAGCAATTTGATTTATTGCAAATAGAACAGCAGACAAACTTTAGTCTATTAAAAAATGTATGTGCTACAAAAGCACACAAAAAAACCTTAAATCAGTGTCTAATAGACCAAATTGACCGCCAGCACTTAGGGAGTGTCAGTACCAAGGGTAATAGATAGTATAATTGAAATTGAATTAAAATGAAATCAGCTTCGAAGAAATATTTTTTTAGCCTTAAAAGATACTTTATTATCTTAGGACGTTTTCGTTTCGCAAAAAATATGTTGCCTTGGTGTTACACTACTTTTTCCCTCATTGTATTTTCGCCCAAATGATAGTGTCATTCCAAAGTTATTATTAATTCATAACATTTTGAGGGATACAGGATCCAAAATCTATGACAGTGTCCTTCATATGTGGCAATCAATTTCGAGAATGTTGCACCTTTTTTCCCAATCGAAATCGCCATTAGTGGAACAAAATTACTGCACAGGAAAAAATATTACGAAAAATTTACCAATTTAATTATACCCTTCACCACTACTGTGGTACAGGGTATAATAAGTTTGTGCATTTGTATGTAACGTCAAGAAAGAAAAGTCTGAGACCCATCGTTTAGTATACCGATCATCTTAGAATTGAATTCTGAGTCGATTTAGCGATGTCCGTCTGTCTGTCTGTCTGTCTGTCTGTCTGTCTATCCGTCTGTCTGTCTGTCTGTTGGTGAATTTTTGTGTGCAAAGTACAGCTCGCAGTTTTAGTCCGATTGTCCTAAAATTTGGTATAGGGTCCTATTTCGGCTCAAAGACGATCCCTATAGATTTTGGAAAAATCGGTTCAGATTTAGATATAGCTGCCATATATATTTTTCACCGATCTGGTCGTAATTGGCGTGTATATCAACCGATCTTCCTCAAATTCCGTACATCCGAATATTTTAATAGTCTCGAAAAACTTGCAAAATATCAGCCAAATCGGTTCAGATTTAGATATAGCTCCCATATATAGCTTTCGCCCGATTTACACTCATTTGCCAACAGAGGGAAATTTTTTGCTCCGATTTAGTTGAAATTTTGCACAGGGAGCAGAATTAGCATTATAGCTACGCGTGTCAAATTTGGTTGAAATCGGTTCAGATTTAGATATAGCTCCCATATATAGCTTTCGCCCGATTTACACTCATTTGCCAACAGAGGCCAATTTTTTGCTCCGATTTAGTTGAAATTTTGCACAGGGAGCAGAATTAGCATTATAGCTACGCGTGTCAAATTTGGTTGAAATCGGTTCAGATTTAGATATAGCTCCCATATATAGCTTTCGCCCGATTTACACTCATTTGCCCACAGAGGCAAATTTTTTGCTCCGATTTAGTTGAAATTTTGCACAGGGAGCAGAATTAGCATTATAGCTACGCGTGTCAAATTTGGTTGAAATCGGTTCAGATTTAGATATAGCTCCCATATATAGCTTTCGCCCGATTTACACTCAAATGACCACAGAGGCAAATTTTTTGTTCCGATTTAGTTGAAATTTTGCACAGGGAGTAGAATTAGCATTGTAGCTATGTGTGCCAAATTTGGTTGAAATCGGTTCAGATTTAGATATAGCTCCCATATAAAGCTTTCGCCCGATTTACACTCAAATGACCACAGAGGCAAATTTTTTGTTCCGATTTAGTTGAAATTTTGCACAGGGAGTAGAATTAGCATTGTAGCTATGTGTGCCAAATTTGGTTGAAATCGGTTCAGAATTAGATATAGCTCCCATATATAGCTTTCGCCCGATTTACACTCAAATGACCACAGAGGCCAATTTTTTGCTACGATTTAATTGAAATTGTGCACAGGGAGTAGAATTAGCATTGTAGCTATACGTGCCAAATTTGGTTGAAATCGGTTCAGATTTAGATATAGCTCCCATATATATGTTTTTCTGATTTCGACAAAAATGGTCAAAATACCAACATTTTCCTCGTTAAATCGCCACTGCTTAGTCGAAAAGTTGTAAAAATGACTCTAATTTTCCTAAACTTCTAATACATATATATCGAGCGATAAATCGTAAATAAACTTTTGCGAAGTTTCCTTAAAATTGCTTCAAATTTAAATGTTTCCCATATTTTTTTACTAAAATTGTGTTCCACCCTAGTGCATTAGCCAACATAAATTTTGAGTCTATAGATTTTGTAAAATTCTATCAAATTCTGTCCAAATCGAGTGATATTTAAATGTATGTATTTGGGACAAACCCTTATATATAGCCCCCCACACATATTTGACGAATGTGATATGGTATCAAAAACGTAGATCTACAAAGTGGTGCAGGGTATAATATAGTCGGCCCCGCCCGACTTTAGACTTTCCTTACTTGTTTTTAATTGAGTTTTAAGAAATATTCAATTTAATTGATATAACAAATTTTTTAATTGAAACAAAAATCAACAAGTATATATGGCCGTAAGTTCGGCCAGGTCGAATCTTATGTACACGCAGAGAAGAAACATGATTGTCACAATCATATTCGAAGAGCAAAATAATATGATAGGAGCTATTTTTGCGGTGACCATGTAACATTTTCACCTGCAACCATGTTCGCTCAGTGAACATGGTTCTAAGAAAAATAAAATTGTCCTCATCTAAAATGTTATTATATTGATAAAAAGAATTTTGTTTCCATTAAAAGACAATGGTCACGATCTAAAATGTTACGGTATTCGTCAAAAATGTTTTTCTTCCAGTTATAAGAACATGGTCACAATCTAAAATGTTTTGATCTTTATGAAAAAACTTTTTTCGTCGTCGAAAAAAGGACGCCACTTGAGAAAAGAAAACACAAAATTATCTTTATTTATTTGTTTTTATTTATTTATAAACCAATTCATTGTTTATTTGTATTTATAATGTCGTGCAAGCAAACTTCACATATTTTTACACACTCCATTTTGGTTCAATTTCAACAATAAGTATTCATTCCATATTTACCTCGTGCCCATCAAATGTATCAACGCAGACATCATGTAACTGCAAATAAAAATAAATGATACCATATATCAAAATGCAGAACAAAAATCAGGTACATTTTTTCAATTACACTGTCCTTTTTTGTGTTCACATAATACCACGTGCCACTTCTGAATAAATTAACACAAAACACAGTAATTCCGTATTCTCCGTCCATTCCAAGAAGCAATCAACACACGACTGACGCTCAAAATGAAAATCGTGTGTACCTGCTCAATGTTTTTATAAAATACTTTTCGCTGCAAACAAGTTAAAAAATTAAATGGTGACGAAAACAATGTACATGGTCTTTATGGTCATGTAATGGTTCTAGACATGTCTATACGTAACCTATAAAAATACTTTTTTTCTCTGCAAAAAAGTAAAAAAATTGAATGGTCAGATACATGATTTTCCCGACCATGTAATGGTCTCAAATTCTATAATTTAAATAATAGAACATGTTTGCGGCATTTGAGAACCATTTAAATGCTTATTGCCAACATATATTTTTCTCCGCTCGAAAATTATTTTTACAAAGACAAAATACATGGTTTTCGCGACAATTACCTACTCTAGATAAGCATTAATTGGATGCGGCAACCATGTCCAAACATGTTTTTTCTGTGCGTGTACCCTCCACCATGGATTGCGTAGAAACTTCTACTAAAGACGGTTATCCACAATTAAATTACTTGGGTTGCGGCCGATGGCAAGGCATCTTAAAACTTCTTAACATCACCTTCTAAATTGGAAGTTAATCCATGCGTAATATATAGTAAACAAAAAAAAAGGTCGATTAAATACGTATATATTCAGTTCTTGACCGGTATATATAGGGAAGAAATAATTACGAACCGATATGAACTTTTGTGCGGTAATTATAGAGCGAGAATTAAAATATCGGGGTCGCTTTATATGGGGGCTATATACAATTATGAACACGAGTCTACCAAAAATGGTAGATTTTTTACTATTTGGTAGATTGGTAGAATTCTTGATGTTTTGGAAGATTTTGCAAAATAACAGGTTGGCTGATAAGTCCCCGGTCTGACACATAGATGGCATCGCTAGTATTAAATGCATATTATTTTTATATAGTACCAACCTTCAAATGATTCGTGTCAAAATTTGATGTCTGTAAGTCAATTAGTCTGTGAGATAGACCGTCTTTTGTGAAGCAACTTTTGTTATTGTGAAAAAATGAAAAAAAGGAATTTCGTGTTTTCATAAAATACTGTTTTCTGAAGGGAAAAAATACGGTGGAAGCAAAAACTTGGCTTGATAATGAGTTTCCGGACTCTGCCCCAGGGAAATCAACAATAATTGATTGGTATGCAAAATTCAAGCGTGGTGAAATGAGCACGGAGGACTCTGAACGCAGTGGACGCCCGAAAGAGGTGGTTACCGACGAAAACATCAAAAATCCACAAAATGATTTTGAATGACCGTAAAATGAAGTTGATCGAGATAGCAGAGGCCTTAAAGATATCAATGGAACGTGTTGGTCATATCATTCATCAATATTTGGATATGCGGAGGCTCTGTGCAAAATGGGTGCCGCGCGAGCTCACATTTGACCAAAAACAACAACGTGTTGATGATTCTGAGCGGTGTTTGCAGCTGTTAACTCGTAATACATCCGAGTTTTTCCGTCGATATGTGACAATGGATGAAACATGGCTCCATCACTACACTCCTGAGTCCAATCGACAGTCGGCTGAGTGGACAGCGACCGGTGAACCGTCTCCGAAGCGTGGAAAGACTCAAAAGTCCGCTGGCAAAGTAATGGCCTCTGTTTATTGGGATGCGCATGGAATAATTTTTATCGATTATCTTGAGAAGGGAAAAACCATCAACAGTGACTATTATATGGTGTTATTGGAGTGTTTGAAGGTCGAAATCGCGGCAAAACGGCCCCATATGAAGAAGACAAAAGTGACAGACAAGACAACGCACCGTGCCACAAGTCAATGAGATCTATGGAAAAAATTCATGAATTGGGCTTCGAGTTGCTTCCCCACCCACCGTATTCTTCAGATCTGGCCCCCAGCGACTTTTTCTTGTTCTCAGACCTCAAAAGGATGCTCGCAGGAAAAAAATTTGACTGCAATGAAGAGGTGATCGCCGAAACTGAGGCCTATTTTGAGGCAAAACCGAAGGAGTACTACCAAAATGGTATCAAAAAATTTTAAGGTCGTAATAATCGTTGTATCGCTCTTGAAGGGAACTATGTTGAATAATAAAAACGAATTTTGACAAAAAAATGTGTTTTTCTTTGTTAGACCGGGGACTTATCAGCCAACCTGTTATTCCTCTCCAACTATGAAATGCTTCAAAAATTTTCTACAGAAATGAAATTTTGACAAAGTCTTCTATAGAAATAAAATTTTCACAAAATTTTCTATAGAAATAAAATTTTGACAGAATTTTCTATAGAAATTATAGTTTGACAAAATTTTCTACAGAAATATAAAATTTTGACAAAATTTTCTATAGAAATATAAAACTTTGAAAAAAAATTTCTATAGCTATAAAATGTTGGTAGATTATTTTGCCCTCGAGTGGCAATCGTGATTTTTCTGTGATTGGGGATCGGTTTATTTGGGGGCTATATATAATTGGTCCACATCGGTCAATAATGATATATAGCCCCCATATAAACCGATCCCCCGATTTGGCTTGCGGAGTCTCTAAGAGAAGCAAATTTCATCCGATTCGGCTGAAATTTGGTACATGGTGTTAGTATATGGTATCTAATGACCATGCAAAAAATGGTCCACAATGGTCCATAATTATATATAACCCCCATATAAAGCGATAACCAGATTTGACCTGCGGAGCCTCTTGGAAGACCAAAATTCATCTTATTCAGTTGAAATTTGGTACGTGGTGTTAATATATGGCCTCAAACACCCATGCAAAAATTGATCGAAATCGGTCGATAATTATATATAGCCCCCATATAAACCGATCCCCAGATTTGACCTCCGGAACCCCTTGGAAGAGCAAACTTCATCCGATTCGGTTGAAATTTGGTACATAATGTTAGTATATGCTATCCAACAACCATGCAGGAAGGGAGCCACCGTGGTGCAATGGTTAGCATGCCCGACTTGTATACGCAAGGTCGTGGGTTCGATTCCTGCTTCGACCGAACACCAAAAAGTTTTTCAGCGGTGGATTATCCCACCTCAGAAATGATGGTGACATTTCTGAGGGTTTCAAAACTTCTCTAAGTGGTTTCACTGCAATGTGGAATGCCGTTCGGACTCGGCTATAAAAAGGAGGTCCCTTGTCATTGAGCTTAACATGGAATCGGGCAGCACTCAGTGATAAGAGAGAATTTCACCAATGTGGTATCACAATGGACTGAATAGTCTATGTGATCCTGATACATCGGGCTGCCACCTAACCTAACCATGCAGGAATTGGTTCATATCAGTCCGTAATTATATATAGCCTCCATATAAACCGATACCCAGATTTGACCTCCGGTGCCTTTTGGAGAAACAAAATTCATTCGATCTGGTTGAAATAGTATATGATATTTAACAGCCATTCCAAAAGTGGTCCATATCAGTCCATAATCATATATAGCCCCCATATAAACCTATCCGAGATTTGGTTTTGGAGCCTCTTGGAGGAGCAAATTTCATCCGAGTCAGTTAAAATTTGGTACATTGTGCTAGTATATGGCCGCTCACAACCATACCTAACTAGCTCCATATCGGTCTATAGTTATATATATAGCCCTCAGATAAATCGATCCCCAATCACACAAAAAATGGTCCTTATCAAGTTCATAATTGTATATAGCCCCCATATAAGCGACCCCCATATTTCAATTCTGACTCTCTACCACGTATAGACCAACTCACAATTTAGAAAACGATGTTAAGAAGTTTTAAGATAACACAACCCAAGTAATTCGATTGTGGATGACAGTCTTTCGTAGAAGTTTCTACGCAATCCATGGTGGAGGGTACATAAGATTCGGCCTGGCCGAACTTACGGCCGTATATACTTGTTTTAATTTATTTATTTGTAAAAATATCACATATTTTCTTAATTCGCATCCAAAAAAAAGTGAATTCACATCACACCTTAACAAGTGATGCAAATTCAGTGCAACGGCTAATGAAATGGTGGACATCCGTCCTATGACAAGCCCATGTTAAATACATCGCTTTTGCGCCAATTTTGCACCACTTTCGGATTCGAAAAGAACATTTTCACTAATTTTTTTGGCGACGCTTTTTTTACTGGGTTATAGCGATAATTGATGACAATAACAGCTACGCAGCTCACTAATTTTTTTGGCGACGCTTTTTTTACTGGGTTATAGCGATAATTGATGACAATAACAGCTACGCAGCCCAGTGTTGGCTTACAGACTGTATGGTCCGCGGTTCGATTCTCCGTTCAGGCGAAATATAAAATTGAAGAAATTTTTAAAATCGAATAATTTCTTCTCATTTGTTTGTATTACAGAAAAAGGTGCTAAAAACTAAAAAAAAAAAACTTGTGAAAATGAGAAAGATGTGAGGGAGGATGCAATTTGCCAGAAAAGAAAATTTTTTTTGAGTTAGTGTATATATCAACGTTTATCTCAAAAAAGTGTATACTTTTCTTCCAAACAAATGGAAAACGATATTGGTTTGTCTAACATTTCGTTTAGGAGGAAATATTTTTTTTTCGTTCAGATTTAATTTCTAGAGCACTTTTAAGAACAACACTTCCATATTAATTTAAATTTTTTATAAATATATTTATGAACTACAAACAATATTAAACAAAGTTATGCTTTTATGCTTCATAATAACAATGACTATTCCTAAAGAAACTAATGACATCTACTACGTAGTATAAACTAACTTAACTATGACAGTATGATGGTAGAAGTTTGGAAAAGATGTTTCAATTTTAGGTGGGGTTGGTATGGAACGCATTGCAGCATGTGTTAATTTAGCCAAAGATTCGAGCAGGTACTGCTGCCACTGGAGCAACAGGTGCTACAGGTCTTGCCACAGCAACAGGTACAGGACCACGTTGTACCACAGCATTGAAGCCATTGATGGGATCGGCTGTATAGAATACTGTACGCAAGGAACCATCGGCATCAACAACTGAATAGGAACCTTTGACTACATCACCATCTCTAACTTCTTGCTGGCTTTTGCTGTCACCGGTCAAGGCATCTTGCACGTTGTAGGCAAAAGCATACTGGGGATGAGGATCAACTTCTGTATGGAGAGTAGCTACAGGTGCAGGAGCTACGGCTACTGGTGCTGCAGTTCTCAGAAGTGCACATTCCATGACAGCAACCAAAGCCAAGCAGATGAAAGTAATCTAAAATCAATAAAGAAATATAAAAAAAAATTAGAGAAATTTAATTTATAATTTCCGTCAAAATGTATTAAACACGGAACAAAAAATGTATTTTAGTGATGCTTATCCTCCACACCAAAAACACAGTCACTCCTATTATAAAGTAATTATATATACACTGAACAAAATATGTACCTAATAAGAAGGATTGTATAAACTAAATTTTACTCTAAGTCTTATTTTGAGGACTTTGCAACTTTATTTTTTGTTTTAAGTAACTTGTAGTGTGCCCATCACCATTTATGGGCACACTACAAACTGTTATAGTTTCGGACTCGGTTCAGATAGATTTGCAAGAATTATGGCCTTCAAAACCATCATATATTTTCAAGGTAGTTTGACCCACTCCCGACGGAGAGCCATCTTAAATGATTTACGCTTTGTTACGTTTCAGTACCAACACTTCAAAATGCCTCAGCGCAGCAGTTCAACGGATTGAGGTCCGGAAAATTTTAAGTCATTCTGGGCAGACGTGTGCTGAGTCCTGTTGGAGTGTCCTTGGCCGCAATGTTTTTCTGCCCAAGGCTTCAATACTTCCTTTAGGACATTTTCCCGATAATATTCAGCATTAATTTTGATTCCCGCAATGTTGATTAATTTTGATTGGCCGCAATGTTTTTCTGTCCCAGGCTTCAATACTTCCTTTAGGACATTTTCCCGATAATATTCAGCATTAATTTTGATATGAATATGAGCGGGAATGACCATCGGCGGCGCTAGAGTTTTGTTGTAAATTTGCACCTGCCCTCTTTGGCATGTCGACCCAGTCATTTTGTTTCTTCAAAAACTGCACAATTTGGAATGACTTCTCATCAGAGAAAACCAAATTCGGAACCACTGGTTTACCAGTGAAATATAAAGCAATCGCAATATCACGCTTGAATTCCCTTTATATCGGAATGTAATACATATATCAAAATCGAATGAATCCAAGACATGTCGTAAGTTATAAATTTTCCCCGTCAATGACAAAATCACGTTAAAATGACCGGTCCATACGTTTTGACTAGAACTGGGATTGGTTTCATAAACACCAGAGACTAGTCCTGTACAGCCCTGGCCTCAAAAAAAAAATTTACTTGGATCCAAAGATTTGACCTTCTCTTAAGGATTTTGGTATTGGTTCTGAGCCAAGTACCAGAAGAGACTGAGACCTACACTGAAAAAAAATATTCACGCACCGAAAAAAAGTAAACTGTTTTATAGGAAGAATGAACTACCTCGCAAGAAAATTGAACTAAATTTTACTCCACATTTTGAGATTTCCACAAAGCGTTGTTAAAACCAGGAAAATTTAATGCCATTTTGTACTTTTTAACTGCAGTTCACGACATTACATCCTCTCATAGAAGAAGAAATTAACTAAAAGTAAAAAAGAAAATCATTGGTGCCAAATCATGACCATTTTAATCGCACACAAAAATTTTTTTCTGATTCAATCACCAAATTAATTGATCCAATTAATTTTTTAATTGAAATGTCTTCAATCACGAAAATGATAGTATCAATCACAGTTTTAATTGGGCATAGAAAAAAATTCTTGATTAAAAAATTAATTGATTTTTTCAGCAAATTTCAATTAATTTTTTAATTGATTCAATTAAAAATTTAATTGATGTTGATTGCAAAACTCAATTAATTTATTAATTAAAAAAGGTAACTATTTTTAATTACTTTCTGAATTGGCTTAGAGTTTTTATTTGGATTAACAAATGATTGTTTGAAATACATTTTTAATTAAAAATTTAAAAAAATCAGCACATTTTTATACCCACCACCATAGAATGGTGACGGGGTATAATAAGTTTGTCATTCCGTTTGTAACGCATCGAAATATCGATTTCCGACTATATAAAGTATATATATTCTTGATCAGGGAGAAATTCTAAGACGATATAAGCATGTCCGTCTGTCCGTCTGTCTGTCTGTCTGGCTGTCTGTTGTAATCACGCTACAGCATTCAATAATGGAGCTATCGTCCTGAAATTTGGCACAGAATCGTCTTTTGTCTGCGCGCAGGTCAAGTTCGAAGATGGGCTATATCGGGCCATGTTTTGGTATAGCCCCCATATAAACCGACCTCCCGATTTGGGGTCTTTCGCTTATAGAAACCGTAGTTTTCATCCAATTTGCGCGAAATTGAAAATCTAGAGATATTTTGTGACCTTGAAGAGGTGTGCCAAAAATGGTGAGTGTCGGTCCATGTTTTGGTATAGCCCCCATATAAACCGACCTCCCGATTTTACTTCTTGGGCTTATAGAAACCGTAGTTTTTATCCAATTTGCCTGAAATTGGAAATCTAGAGGTGTTTTTGGGCCATAAAGAGGTGTGCCGAAAACGGTTAGTATCGGTCGGTATTTTAGTATAGCCCCCATAAGAACGATTTCCCGATTTAACTCCTTAGGTTTCTAGAAACCGTAGTTTTTATCCGATTTGCCTGAAATTGTAAATATTCTCGTATTTAAGGCTCACAAAAACGTGTATCGGATTAAGTTTTTATCGGTCCATTTGGTAATGCCTCCATATAGACCAATTTCACTTCTTGTGAGTATAGAAGGCGCACTGATCATGAAAATTGCTTGAAACTCAATGTAAAATTTCCAGATTTTATTTTTCGGGTGAAAATCTACATATTTAAAATTTCAAATCAAGACGTTATTTTATAATTTTCTTGCACACTTACAAGAGATGTTAATGATTCCTCTAAAACTCAAACAAAAATGGTTCTTATAAATCCAGAATCTGATATAGTCCTCATAGGTGAAATCTTTAAATGTATCTTCGGGAAGTGTCCTCAAGTCCTCAAGCCCTCCTGAAATTTCAAAGGAAATCCTAATATTTGGTTCATGGTGGTGGGTATTTAAGATTCGGCCCGGCCGAACTTACTGCTGTATATACTTGTTTTAACTGAATTAGTCTTCCGAATTTGATTAAAAAGTTAATTGTATCAATTAATTTTTTAATTAAAAATTTTTAAATTTTCAATCATTGACTTAATTAACTTAATGTTTCTATCATGATTAAACAGTTAATTGTATCAATTAATTTATTAATTGAAAACATTTTCACCTTCAATTAACTTTTTAATTGGAAATATTTTGGTGATATTTTTTTCTGTGCGTACAGTAGTTTATTCTTACTATTTTTGGGAATCGTACGAAAATCTTCGTTTGCTTTAGTTCATATTGAACTTATGTATGCGCTCATTGAACTTTATACCCACATTAAGTTCATAAAATTTTTGAGGCATACTTAAAAAAAGTAAAATTTCATTAAGTTGTGGAAAATTTCCGAAAAAATAATAAAATTTAACTTCTAGCAAATTATTTTTTTCCAAAATAAAATAAGTTTAATTACGGAAATTTTTTTCTGTGCGTGATATTAACAATTACCCAACCTCAATTTTAGGATACGCAATTTACACACTATTAAGGACAAATTTCTTTAAAATAATAAAATTTTAATTAAATGAGAGTTTATAATTTTTGCTTCAACAATTTTATAATATTTAGGACACAAATTTTGTAAATTTTTATCCCTCCGTTAAAGTTGCATGTCTTTGAACTAAGGCAAATTTTCCTTAAAGTAAAGAAACACATTTTTGATTTAAAGAAATCGTCCTTAAATTAACTGAAATTTTGAATCTTATATAGCATTGTAGCTATACGTGCCAAATTTAGTTGAAATCTGTTCAGAGTTAGATATATCTCCCGTATATAGCTTTCGCCCGATTTACACTAATATGACCACAGAGGCCAATTTTTAACTCCGATTTAGTTGAAATTTTGCACAGGGAGTAGAATGTTTTTCTGATTTCGACAAAAATGGTCAAAATACCAACATTTTCTTTGTAAAATCGCCACTGCTTAGTCGAAAAGTATAGCCCCAACACATTTGACGGATGTGATATGGTATCGAAAATAGAGATCTACATAGTGGTGCAGACGGGTCGACAGGTGGCGACACTCTGACAAGTCGAACTTTTTCTAAGGTAACGACATCAAAAGGAGGTAATCCCTCGCGAAAGAGATTCAAGGAACGCAGAAATGCTTTGTTTATCCTAAAGAAGTTAGGATCAGTCGACCCAAGCACGCTGTCGGCTAAACAAAGCGATTCCTTAAAATGGGCTCAAGGAATTCTTGAGACTGGAAAAAGGGAACGATCGCCGGATGAGCTGCCATCCTCCAAAAGGGATCAAAGATCGTTTGCCTCAGTTGCTAAAGATAGCCTTGTGATGGCTATCATTAATAAAGGAGCATTGGACGGTATGATTCCAAAGCAGAAATGGGGGGAAATTGAGAATGCTCTGTCTGTCGTCTACTCACAGGTGCTGGAAAAGTTTCCCGGCCCAGATCCTCGACACCAAGAGGCTGGTTGGTATCAAGGACGATTTAAGCTAGTCGCATTTGAGGACCAGAGGTCTATAGAATGTTTTAAAGCTGCTCTGATACTAATTGGTGAAGTTTGGGAAGGAGCTGCTCTAGAGTTAGTCGAGAAGAAAGACATACCGGCTAGACCTAGAGCACATGCCTGGATACCTGCAAACCCTTCTGACCCTGAATCTATTTTAAATAGACTGAAACGATGCAATCCAGATCTTCCAACAGCTGATTGGAAGGTTGGCCGTTTGGATGAAGTGGATGGACCAAGACGGCATGCAGTGTTTATATTGAACACTCAGTCTTTGCCACATCTGGCAAAGTCCCAGGGCCGTGTATGTTATGGCTTTCATTATATCCAAATGAAGGTGTATAAAAACGATCAGCTAAAGGATTCAGAAATGGACAAGCCTCTGTCTGAATCAGAAGTAAGCGGATCCTCTTGCGAAGTCGAGGGAGATACCAAAGTTGAAGACATGGATAGATACCGTATGCGTGAGGAGGCTTCTATTGCCTCAGAACTCACCAAAGTCGAACCTATGGTTATTGCGAGAGTCACCGATATCTCTGAAGAGGACATTCTTGATGACTCGATTGAAGCGGCTGATGTGACGGTTGTTGAAAATCTCGATGGTCCTTCGGATCCTCCAGATAAATCTGCATGTGCTGCCTTAAAAGTTCTCCTGATGAAAGGGGACATAGACATAGTTCTTATTCAAGAACCATATGTTTATAGAAACAAAATATGTGAATTAAGTACTCCGGGGTTCAAACTATTGCAGTATACTGGTAATGATGTAATTCGAGCCTGTATAATTGCTAAAAACGAGCTTAACTTGTTTCTGCTTCCTTCAATGTGCAATGCAGACACTGTCGTTGCCAATTTAGAAATAGCCAAATGCAAATATTGGGTATCTTCGGTCTATATGGGACATGACAGGGAGATGCCTCCATGTGCCGTTAAGACCTTAGTTGAGGAGTCACTGAAAACAAAGACGAAACTCATTATGGGATGCGATGCGAATGCGCATCATAGTATATGGGGAAGTAGTGATACTAATGCAAGGGGAGAGTCGCTAATAGAGTTTATTTTGCGTACTAATCTGGTAGTTTGCAACAAGGGAGATGCCCCAACCTTTGTCACTAAAAACAGGCAAGAGGTTTTGGACATCACCTTGGCCTCGCAAGAACTGAATGAAATGATATCTGAGTGGCATGTTTTAAGTCAACACAGCTTCTCAGATCATCGCTACATCAGTTTCAAATTTGATGTTCATATCACCAAGACCATATTTTCGCCAAATGTTAGGAAAGCTGACTGGAATAGGTATAGGGAATCGTTCAATATGAGGATACCGGAAATAACAGAGACAAATATGAGAAATGTGCAAGATATCGAACACGCAGTGGAGCGGATTACTAAGGCCTTCAACATCTCACTGAAAGCTGCATGCCCTAGAGGAAAGCCAAGGGGGAAACATCGACCACCATGGTGGTCTACGGAATTAAGTAATATGAGGAAATCCTGCAGGAAGCTCTTTAACAAGGCAAAGTCCACCAGAGCCCCTGAGGACTGGGACGCTTACAAGAGGAATCTGAGAGGATACAAGCGAGAACTGAGAAAGGCTCAGCATAACTCTTGGAATGACTACTGCAGCAGTATTGAGAATACGTCCGAGGCTTCCAGACTACGGAAGGTTCTAGCATCCACCAACTCCGCTCCAGGTTTCATTAAAACATCGGAGGGAAATTGGACAACGTCCAGTGAGGAGACGCTGGAGGTACTATTGGACACACATTTTCCTGGAAATCAGACGGTTGAACCATGTACTGGCGGTGCCACAGTTGCTCAGCGGTCGTTTCCTGTCGAGGAAATTGTATCGGAAACTAGAATAAGATGGGCGCTAAATAGCTTTGGACCATTCAAATCCCCCGGACCTGATGGAATTACTCCGGCGGAGTTACAAGCTGTAACTGACAAAATTATCCCCTGGTTGTCAGTGATATATAAAGGATGTATCAACTTATCATATATCCCAGGAAAGTGGAGGGAATCAAAAGTCGTTTTCATACCTAAAGCGGGAAAAGCCTCTCACTCGAGGGCGAAGGATTTCCGACCAATCAGCTTATCCTCATTCCTACTTAAGACTCTGGAGAGGATGATAGATATTTATCTTAGAACTAGCATCGATTCAAGGTTGTTCTCGAAAGGACAGCATGCATACTCGAAGGGCAGGTCTACTGAGACCGCACTACATGAACTAGTCAGCTTTATTGAAAGCTCACTATCTGTCAAAGAATACACAATCGTGGCGTTTCTAGACATCGAAGGGGCGTTCAATAATGTCCATCCGAGCTCGATATTAAATGGACTGACAACTCTGAATGTTGATCCATGTATACTCAGGCTGTTAGACGAACTGCTAATGAAGAGACGTATTTCAGCCACACTAGGACAAGCAAACATACAAAGGTATGTGAACAGAGGCACTCCCCAAGGAGGAGTTCTATCACCTCTTCTTTGGAATGTTGCTATAAATAGCCTTCTGGTTACTCTAGAAAAAGAAAGGATAAAAGTGGTGGCATACGCAGATGATGTGGCTCTGGCAGTCAGGGGAAAATTCCCATCCACAATCAGAGATATTATTCAGAGGGCCCTCCGGATGACTGAGAAATGGGCGAAAGACAATGGTCTTGGGGTAAATCCTGCAAAGACAGAATTAGTCATGTACTGCAACGATCGCAAAACTCCCACGGTTAGGCCTATTTCCTTAGGGGGTATTGAAATTCCCTTTGGTGAATTTGCAAAATACCTTGGCGTTATTTTGGACAGGAAGCTGAACTTTAAGCTTAATATTGAAGAAAGGGCGAGAAAGGCAACTGTAGCTTTGTACTCGTGCAAAAAGGCAATAGGAAAAAAGTGGGGACTGAAACCAAAAATTGTGCATTGGCTATACACGGCAGTGGTTAGACCTATAATGCTATATGGTGTTGTAGTCTGGTGGCCGGCACTTCAGAAACCGACTTGTTTAGATAAAGTTCAGCGTATGGCGTGTTTGTGTATTTCAGGCGCATTCAGCAAGACAGGAACAAATTCCCTTAATGTCGTGCTGCATCTATTGCCTTTAGACATTTTGGCCAAACAGTCAGCTGCAACAACGGCTGTGCGGTTGCGCGAGCTATCGCTGTGGTCGGAAAAAGGTTACGGTCACAGTTCTGTCCTCAAAATAATGCCAGATGTGCCTAACGTAGTGGATTACACTTTGGCGAGTCCACTTTTCGACAAAAAGTTTGAGACTCTAATCCCCAACAGTGAGGCGTGGTGCACACAGACCCCGGGGAATAAAGAATATATAGATTTCTACACTGATGGCTCCAAATTGGATGGACAAGTGGGGTTCGGAGTATATTCTAATGATCTGGAACTTCGAATAGCGAAAAGATTACCTAATCACTGTAGTGTTTTTCAGGCTGAAATATTAGCAATAAGAGAGGTGGCGAATTGGCTGAGAAGTAATGTTCCAAAAAATGTGGGCATTAATATATACTCAGACAGTCAACCTGCAATAAAATCCTTGGACTCTGTGTTCCTCAACTCGAAAACGGCCATCGACTGCCGCAAATCTCTCAATGAGATGGCTGAGCAGTACAATATTCACCTAATATGGGTGCCTGGCCATAGGAACATACCGGGGAACTGCGAAGCGGATGAGTTGGCAAGGCTAGGGACTACCTTACATATTCCAGGGGAACTAGAATTTGTTGGTATGCCCCTAGCTACCTGCAAGCTCATGCTGCGTGAGAAGGCTGTTATGATGGCAAATGTTCGATGGGAGAATTGCAAGGGTTGTAACGACACCAAGCAAATATGGCCCCATTTCAACTTAAACCGCACACTAGATATGCTAATGTTCTCGAGACGTCAGATATCACTCCTGATATCTGCTATAACGGGTCGCTGCCTGATAGGCGATTTTGCAAAAACTATTGGCGCGAAGTATAATGACTATTGTATGAGCTGTCATGATGCGGAGGAAAAAGAATCAATTAAACACCTCTTGTGTGAGTGTCCTGCATTTTGTGTAAAGCGCAAGCAACTTTTAGGAGCATATAGCTTCAGATTACTGGCGGATCTGGAAAACGTTAACTTAAGCAGTCTGCTACTGTTTTTGGAACAATCTGGTTGGTTCAACAAAGAAAAATAATCAAGAAGGTACAGCGGTTAAAACTAGAAGTGCCCATATGTAATAGGTACTTTTAGTTAATGTGGTATCACAATGGACTGAATAGTCTAAGTGAGCCTGAATCTTAATCGGGCTGCCACTTTAACCTAACCTAACCTAACCTAGTGGTGCAGGGTATAATATAGTCGGCCCCGCCCGACTTTAGACTTTCCTTACTTGTTCTTGTTTAGTTTTCTTGCTTTTGTGTCGTTAACGTTGAACATTTAATCAGCTGACAAAAAAAAAATTGGGGCATTAGAGGGTTAAATTAACTGAAATATTGAATCTTTTCATTTAAGATAAAAACGCTTCCAATATATAGTTTAAGACTTATTTTAAGAAAAGATTAAGAAAATATTTTTTACTTCGAAGTACCCGTTATAATTTAGATTTTGAAATTAGCACTTGCTTGTACGTGAATAGCTTTATTAATATACCGGAAAAATAGAATGAAAATTCGATAAATGAGATCCCTATCCTAATTTTAATTATATAGATCCTAGATTTAAAGCCAGATAAAGCCTTATCTTAAAGAACGCGCATCTTTGGCTCGGAATCAATACCAAAATCCTTAAAGGAAGGTCAACATCTTTGGATCCAAGTAAACTTTTTTGTTGAGTGCACTCAAAAAAAAAAAAAAAACTAAATTTGAGGATGAGCAATTTACAAAGTATTAAGGACAAATTTCTTTAAAATATGAAATGAAATTTTAATTAAAATAAAATTTATAATCTTTGCTTCAAAAAATTTGTGCACTAAATTTAGGACACCAATTTTGTAAATTTGCATCCCACCGTTAAAGTCGCATGTCTTTGAACTAACTGAAATTTTGAATCTTTTCATTTAAGATAAAAACGCTTCAAACATAGGCTAAGAATTATTTTGAGGATTTAGCATCTTTGGTTTAAAGTTTTTTTTTTTTTTTTTTTGAATTAAGAATACCTTCTATAATCTGAAGTATCTGTCATAATTTGGATTTTTAAACTGTCATTTGTTTATACGTGAATAGCTTTATTAATATACCGCGAAAAGAAAATGAAAATTCGATAAGTGAGATCTGTATCCTAATTTTAATTTTATTGATCCTAGATTTGAAACCAGATTAGTCACTATAAAATTACTTTATTTTAAAGAGGTCGCATCTTTTGCTCGGAATCAATACCAAAATCCTTATTGGAAGGTCAAAATTTTGGATCCGAGTAGATTTTTTTTTGAGTGTACTAAAACAATTGGCAAACGATTTCCCAGAAACGGCAACGATAGTCGAGTTAAGGGAAGTGCTGAAAAATGACAACTCAGTACAGTCGCAAAACAACATGAACGCAAGCGAACGAATGAAAAGAAAAGTATAAGAAACTGTTGGCGAAATTAAGAATCCTTGAATTAGAAAACGAAATAAATGAGATAGCAATGGAAAAGAATTCCAAAACAAAAAGCCTGTCCAATTACGAAAATGTCGACGGTGGCTCCCTTCCACCGTGATGCTGCAATGGTTAGCATGCCCGCCTTGCATACACAAGGTCGCAGCCATCTTCTCCCAAGATGGCTGCGATGATTTTATATCAAACGTAAACATTTTTGGGAAAATTTGTTTTTTAACAAGTAAGGAAAGTCTAAAGTCGGGCGGGGCCGACTATATTATGCCCTGCACCACTTTCACTCAAAAAAAAGTTTACTTGGATCCATAGATTTTGACCTTTCTGTAAGGATTTTGGTATTGATTCCGAGCCAAAGTTGCGGCTTCTTTAAAATAAAGACATTTTTACGGACCTTCCTGGCTTTAAATCTAGGATCGATAAAATTAAAATTGGATACAGATCTCATTCATCGAATTTTTATTCATGTACAAACAAATTCCACTTTCAAAATCCAAATTATGCCAAGTACTTCAAAGTAAAAACTGTTTTCTTAATGTTAAAAAACTTTAAACCAAAGATGCAAATCCTTAAAATAAGTCTTAGCCTATATTTGAAGCGTTTTTATTTTAAATTTAAAAATTCAATATGTCAGTTGAGTTAAAAACGATTTATTTAAATTAAAAATGTTTTTCTTTATTTTAAGGATCATTTGCCTTACTTCAAAGATCTACAACTTAAACAGAGGGACGCAAAATTTCAAGATTTGTGTCCTAAATTTAATGAAAAAATTTTTTGAAGCAAGGATTATAAACTTTCTTTTAATTAAAATAACATTATTTTAAATAATTTTGTCGTTAGCATTGCGTAAATTTCGAGTCCTAAAATTTAAGTTGCATAATCTTCTATATTAGGTCAATATTTTTTTCAGTGTTGCAGATCTAAATTTTCGATACCATATCACATCCGTCAAATGTGTTGGGGGCTATATATAAAGATTTGTCCCAAATACATACATTTAAATATCACTCGATCTGGACAGAATTTGATAGACTTCTACAAAATCTATAGACTCAAAATTTAATTCGGCTAATGCACTAGGGTGGAATACATTGTTAGTAAAAAAATATGGGAAACATTTAAATCTGAAGCAATTTTAAGGAAACTTCGCAAAAGTTTATTTGTAATTTATCGCTCGATATATATGTATTAGAAGTTTAGGAAAAATAGAGTCATTTTTACAACTTTTCGACTAAACAGTGGCGATTTTACATGGAAAATGTTGGTATTTTGACCATTTTTGTCGAAATTAGAAAAACATATATATGGGAGCTATATCTAAATCTGAACCGATTTCAACCAAATTTGGCACGCATAGCTACAATGCTAATTATACTCCCTGTGCAAAATTTCAACTAAATCGGAGCACAAAAATGGCCTCTGTGGTCATATGAGTGTAAATCGGGCGAAAGCTATATATGGGAGCTATATCTAAATATGAACCGATTTCAACCAAATTTGGCACGCATAGCTACAATGCTAATTATACTCCCTGTGGAAAATTTCAACTAAATCGGAGTTAAAAATTGGCCTCTGTGGTCATATGAGTGTAAATCGGGCGAACGATATATATAGGAGCTATATCTAAATCTGAACCGATTTCAATAAAATTTGGTACACTTGACTACACTACTAATTGTACTCCTAGTGCAAAATTTCAACCAAATTGGGGTAAAACACTGGCTTCTGGGACCGTATTAGTCCATATCGGGTGAAAGATATATATGGGAACTATATCTAAATCTGAATCGATTTCAATAAAATTTGGTACATTTGAATTTTAAGCAAATTAGGGTAAAACTCTGGCTTCTGGGACCATATAAGTCCATATCGGGCGAAATATATATATGGGAGCTATATCTAAATCTGAACCCATTTCTTCCAAAATCAATAGGGTTCTATTCTGAGCCAAAACACATACTTGAGCCAAATTTGATATGATCCGGGATTTTTGGCAAATTTTGTGAAAGATTCGATACACTTCCTGGAGACGAAATTCCGGGACAATCCAGGTGAATCCCGGCCATCTGGCAAGCCTATGTAACATAAGAATGTCCACAGTCACCTTCCGAGCAAGTTCCAGTGCACGTGGAACGAATTACAACCTGAAATTTTGTCAAAGATTCGGGACACTTCCTGCACACAAAAAATTTCACGAAAAAATTTTCAATTAAAATTTTAATTGAGTTTTAAAAAATATTCAATTAAAAATTTAATTGATTCAACAAATTTTTTAATTGAAACAAAAATCAATCACAAAAATAATAGTATCAATTATTTTTTTAATTGGATCAATTAACTTTTTAATTGACCTTCAATTAATTTTTTAATTGATACTATCATTTCTGTGATTGAAGACATTTCAATTAAAAATTAATTGGATCAATTAATTTCGTGATTGAATCAGAAAAAAAAATTTTTTTTGTGTGTGGAGACGAAATTCCGGCACAATCCAGACGAATCCCGGCCATCTGGCAAGCCTATGTAACATAAAAATGTTCACAGTCACCTTCCGAGCAAGCTCCAGTGCACATGGAACGAATTAAAACCTGACATCGACAACACTTCACATTTACTGTGGCCACTGCAAATTCGAGGCACAAATTTAAGTGTATGGTATATTCACTATTCATTTAAATGAAGTAAATAAGCATGACTAATAATTAGTACAAGAAGCTTCAGACCAGATACATAAATGGTTGGAGTAAATTTTTTTAAACGAAATTAATAAAATTTTCGTTTACTGGCGTCCAACGTGGGGTACGCAGTAACAACGATAAATCGTATGTGTAAAATAATATTAGCGTAATTCGTCCTGCACGGCAGTACGTCGCATTTTCGCAAAGCCACAAATCCGGAAGGAGCAGAAGGTGGACCTGCGGCAACAACGATAAATCGTGTGTGATAAAACTAAAATCCATAATTCGTCCTGCGCGTGGTGGCGAACCAACTCCGTAAAAAGTAGCGTAAGGGGCCTTAGTAGCTAATGCTAAAATTTAGGTTCCGTAATCTTTAGTACCACATAAATATATTTTCAGTTTGTGGTTAATCCATTTTCTATAGGGTAGTTATGTATTGTCGGTCTCCTCCCAAATGTTATTTTTCAATGGCGGATTCATTCTTCTACTGCTTCAACAATTTTTTATAATTAAATATTTTTACAGGCTCCACATTCAAATATATTCCTTAAGTCTTCATCCAAACAAGACCATAAAACATGTCTTCAAAAATGTATCACTAAAATCGTCGTTGGCCCATTCAATGGCGACAAAAAGTGAAGTTAATGGCTGCGAACAGCGTCACTAGGAATGCCGGTCTGTATCGATAAGAAACGATTGCAGAAAATATCGCGAAACCGATTACCAATTAGTGGCAACAGACTAAAAGCGATGGCGATGACGAGTTCAGGATACCACCATATGCACTATATAAAACTGTTTTTTTTTTTTTTTAATTTAAATGTTTATTAATTTTCCACTCTTTCCTTAAGAAGGATTCGATGTTTGCGACCCAGACACTCACCTTCAGGAAAGCCATTTTTACGTGAATTGATTTTTTTGTTTATTTATGTTTGTAGTTAAAACGATTAAGTGTTGATCACTTTAATTGCGATATTTGACTGATGAATTGCTTTGGACAGTATCAAGCTTTATAACGAAATCAAAAATGTTATCGGGAATATAGTGTCAACGACGTCAAATGGATTCTCTTTCCTCTGCGGCTTGAACAACCATTAACCACCCACCCAATTTTTATTACAAATTTCCCTAAAATGGTTGCATTTGGCCATGAGTATTCCCAAAAATGTGCCAAAAAAGCAAATTATATACAAGCATTGCATTCAATGGTTAAACGCTGTTACATAATAACCGTTAGCCAAGTATGTCACCAATGTGTATGGCCATCAGGAACACGCTTTAACCCGAAAACGTATGGTTTTAGTTCATTCATGTGTTATCATAGGCAATATATATATTTTTTTTTTTTGAACGTGCTGTTGTATTTATTGCCGCAACCTTTTGCAGCGATTAAATGCGTTTTTTAAGCTAAACCTGTGATAAGCTACACTGAGAGAAGAGTTTTCTTTTCGATGGGCCGGAATTTTAGACATATGAAATTTTCAAAAATATGTTCTTTACGGCCATAAAATTTCGTTGACTAACGTATCACTAACGGGGCTTAAAAAAAATGGGGGTTAAAGGCAAATAAAACAGATTAAAGTCAATCGTTACAGTGCACTATGGGGCCAATGCACTATGGGCTACATCATGATTTTGGCGGCAAAAAATGTTTCCCATCAAGTTAGCTTCACAAAATTTGATGAGTAGATTTGTAGTTATAAACAAGTATATACGGCCGTAAGTTCCGCCAGGCCGAATCCTATGTACCCTCCACCATAGATTGCTTAGAAACTTCATGGCTGAATAAGGAGGTTGAATCACGATAACAAAAACAACAAATTTCAATATGTTGTTTACAATTTTAAGAAGTCAAAATCAGCTGATAAAAGAATCGTATGGCATTGGTAAAAGTGGCAATTATTTATTCTTTCAATAGTCCTGAAAAAATAATTCAAATCCAGAGAAAAATAAAGGTTCAAATTTAATTGCGTCACCTATGAGTTGTTGTGAAGTGGATAATTCATCCGAGGAACGCCGATATGAGACCAAAGTTAATAATGGAAGTCAGTCAAATGGATATTCGCCATCTATTAACAAAAACAGTTTATGATGCAGTTTAAAAACTGATGTTCGTGGTATTTTGGGTCTGGAATATGTTATCAAGATACTCAAGTCATCTTTGAACAATTCTCCAGCTATGAATGCGCGAGTTTGTTTGAGATGCATTTGCTATGCAGTGTCATTTGGAGAGCTGCAATCACCATAAACATATGATTTTGACATCTTAAAATTTGGTCGAAATAAAAAAATTGTAATCATATGGCCCCATGATTTAACCTTCTTGTTCAGCCATGAGAAACTTCTACGAAAGACTGTCATTCACAATCGAATTAATTGGGTTGTGTTATTTTAAAACTTCTTAACATCGTTTTCTAAATTGTGAGTTAGTCCATTCGTGGTATATATTAGATAAAAAAGGTATATATAGGTAAGTCTACAAATAATTACGAATCGATATGGACTTTTACACGGTACGTGGGCTATATACAAATATGAACTTGATAACAGGTGGGCTGATAAGTCCCCGGTCTAACAAATAAAAACACATTTTTTTGTCAAAATTCGTTTTTATTATTCAACATAGTTCCCTTCAAGAGCGATGCAACGATTATGACGACCTTCCAATTTTTTGATACCATTTTGGTAGTACTCCTTCGGTTTTGCCTCAAAATAGGCCTCAGTTTCGGCGATCACCTCTTCATTGCAGTCAAATTTTTTCCTGCGAGCATCCTTTTGAGGTCTGAGAACAAGAAAAAGTCGCTGGGGCCAGATCTGAAGAATACGGTGGATGGGGAAGCAATTCGAAGCCCAATTCATGAATTTTTGCCATCGTTCTCAATGACTTGTGGCACGGTGCGTTGTCTTGGTGGAACAACACTTTCTTCTTCATATGGGGCCGTTTTGCCGCGATTTCGACCTTCAAACGCTCCAATAACCCCACATAATAGTCACTGTTGATGGTTTTTCCCTTCTCAAGATAATCGATAAAAATTATTCCATGCGCATCCCAATAAACAGAGGCCATTACTTTGCCAGCGGACTTTTGAGCCTTTCCACGCTTCGGAAACGGTTCACTGGTCGCTGTCCACTCAGCCGACTGTCGATTGGACTCAGGAGTGTAGTGATGGAGCCATGTTTTATCCAT
Organism: Haematobia irritans; assembly: GCF_050003625.1. Lineage (NCBI taxonomy): Eukaryota > Metazoa > Arthropoda > Insecta > Diptera > Muscidae > Haematobia > Haematobia irritans. Next base: position 175,072,780 of record NC_134400.1, read on the forward strand.
TGTCACATATCGACGGAAAAACTCGGGTGTATTACGAGTTAACAGCTGCAAACACCGCTCAGAATCATCAACACGTTGTTGTTTTTGGTCAAATGTGAGCTCGCGCGGCACCCATTTTGCACAGAATTTCCACATATCCAAATATTGATGAATGATATGACCAACACGTTCCTTTGATATCTTTAAGGCCTCTGCTATCTTGATCAACTTCATTTTACGGTCATTTGAAATCATTTTGTGGATTTTTTGATGTTTTCGTTGGTAACCACCTCTTTCGGGCGTGCACTGCGTTCACCGTCCTCCGTGCTCATTTCACCACGCTTGCATTTTGCATACCAATCAATTATTGTTGATTTCTCTGGGGCAGAGTCCGGAAACCCATTATCAAGCCAAGTTTTTGCTTCCACCGTATTTTTCCCCTTCGGAAAACAGTATTTATCAAAACACGAAATTCCTTTTTTTCATATTTTCACAATAAAAAAAGTTGCTTCACAAAAGACGCTCTATCTCACAAACTAATTGACTTACAGACGTCAAATTTTGACACGAATCATTTGAAGGTTGGTACTATATAAAAATAATATGCATTTAATACTAGCGACGCCGGGGACTTATCAGCCAACCTGTTCTTTTACAAATTTCTATCGAAAATAGCGGTAAGATTACATATATGATTGGATTCTTAACAAACAATCGAGTTCGCTAGTTCATTATTTTTTTTTAACCATAATATTATCAGTGTATACTTTTCCGCCTAAAAGTATGCATGAAGAATACTAAATTTCAAAGATTTTCAACTAAATGGAGACACACTTAATGTTAGACTAGTTAAGATCTAAATTAAATAATATATACAGTGCCACACAAAAGTATTGGCACAGCATCCTAAACCACATAGTGCTCAGGGTATCTACGAAAAAAAGGCCTACCAGAAATATTGATTTTAACCTTCATAAAATATATACCGATCGACTCAGAACCACCTCCTGAGTCGGTTTAGCCCTTGGTGTCCGTCCGCCTGACCCCGTATTTGTTGTTTGCAGGATTCAGGCCACTATTATTAACTGATTTTGATGAAACTTGGTACAGTGATGACGGAAGAATGAGAGAATATAAGTACAAAAAAAAATTGGTCCATTCATTGTCTAGACTGCTTGATGCTGTTATCAAAAAAAAAGGAATGCCCAGAAAGTACTAAATGTTAAAAAAAAAACTAATTTAGAACTAGCTGTGCCAATACTTTTGTTCCTCAAAAAATGTCCCTCTTTTTAATTTTTTATAATTTAAATATTGAAAAAAAACAAAACTTTTTCTAAAATAAAATGTGATCTAGATTCTTAATGCAGTTACAGTCCAAATTAAGATATTTTTTTAATTTAAAATGGCTTAATATCACTTAAAATGGGGTTTTAAACAAAATTGTTTGATGTGTCAATACTTATGTGCGTCACTGTATATTTCACCATTCTATATAATACAGCGCTATAAATGCGTTTAATAGTTGAATTTTCATTATGAAAAAGTGTGCCACTATTTGTGCCACTTTTTTTAAGTTAGTGTGCTGCCTTTGACGGCTTTTGCCACTTTCTAGGAATTCTTAACGGTAACGCTGCTTGGGAGTGTATCTGTCATCAAATCTTCCTGGAATTCTATACGTTTCCATGTAACCGCTACACCGAAGAGTTCTCAAAGGAAAAAATAACTTAAGGGCGTATTTACTTGTTTTTCATAAAAACAACAAAAAATCTAAAATTTGTAAAGAATTCTAATTTATGTTGGAAATTGCAGTTTCAATTGAGAATGACTCCCAATTTGGAGACAAGAGCTCGAAAAATACTGGCAACACTAGTCGTAAGATTTATCCGAACATTTAATAGGCATCTTTACTCATTTCCCATTTTCTATTAAATAAAACACAAATATTTCAATTATTTTTGTACTGAATCTTTTATTCAGTAAATGCACACGACAAATCTCTGGAGAGTCTATCTACTAGAAATTCACGAGTCAATTACATGCTAAAAACACACAATTACTATTGCTATACATTTCCATACATACCATGTACATACTTGGATTTGTCTATGTATATGTTTACAAATAAACAAAGTTATATGAATTTTGTTTTTTTTTTTGCGCGTTACTGTGCGTACGTACTAATGGATACATGGCGGTCAATGGTGATGATGATGATAATAAATACACATACACATCTATGGTATATACATATATACAATATTAACAATAATAGCGAGAGCAGAAAGAATCAAATAATCACACCAATAGATCATGTCTTCATCTGTGATGTAAGACACTCAATGTCGTTGGCGTGGATGAAATGAAACACGAACCATTGGTGAGACTACGCAAGCGTAATAGAATAGAGCTCTTCAGTGTAAAAGTAGACGGCTAAACAAAATCGCTAAACATGAAATTGGGTGAGATACGTATACGTTACCATAGCAGCATTCATACTAATCGTCCAAATGACTATGTAGTGGACTAAAAGAAAACAGCTGATATGGCAATGCTACGATTAGCTACATGCATTAACAGTGACTAAGCTCATTGAGATAAAAAAAAAACAACACTGGTATTGGAAGAGCGAGAGTTCTCACCGTCACTTAAAACCAATTAAGCATTAACCATGTGTGTGAGAGTGAGTGAGAGATGAGCCTAACAAAAGCAAATAAGTTAAGATATACAAAAAATAACACTTATGAATGTACAATGACAAGCTGAAATTGCCCCCGCCCGGGGAGCATTCCAACTTTGGAGAGAAAATCACATCGGGTCCAGAATACGAAAGCTTTTTGCATGGTCGCGTCTTTGTCATATTGTTTAGATGGGGTTCCATGATTCACTAGAATTTCCTACTAGAGAGGTAGTAACTCATCACCAACTTTAATGATGATAACCACCATGACCATAGGCAAAAGCAGGAGCTGCATAAGCTACTTTGGCAACGGCGGGAGCTGCAACGGCAACCTTGGCAATGGCAGGAGCTGCAGCAACTGCTACAACAGGTTTGGCAATAACAGCACCACCAGATTTCTCCACCACAGCATTAAAACCATTAATGTGATCAGCCGTATAGGTAACCTGAGTGAAAAGTCATTGCATCAAATAAACGCCACTTGAGATAAAATTTAAGTTTTTACCACCCACCTTACGAATGGAACCATCTGCCTCGGTTAGTGAATAACTGCCATGGACCACACCATTAACCAAGGATTCATGGGCAGACTTGGAATCGCCAGTGGATTGATCGGAAACACCATAGGAGAAGCTATACTGGGGATTGGGATCAAAAGGCTCGGGTTCAATGGTCTTAACAATGGCGGGTGCTGCGGCAACGGCAACTTTAGCGGGTGCTGCAGCAACGGCAACTTTAGCGGGTGCTGCATATGTAATGGCAGGGGCAGCATAAGAGACAGCAGGTGCAGCATAAGAGACAGCAGGTGCAGCATAAGAGACAGCAGGTGCGGCATAAGAAATAGCTGGAGCGGCAGCAACGGCCACCTTAGCGGGTGCAGCAGCATATGTTACAGCAGGTGCAGCTGCATACGAAATGGCTGGAGCCGCATATGAAATCGCTGGACCATGACCATAGCCATGGCCAATGGGCACAGAAATGGCCACCGACAAGGATACGCTGAGCAGTAAAATTACCTGGCCAAAAGGATATCATTAGACTCTATCCATCCTCAGTATCCTCCTACTTACCTTTGTGAACATGTCTTGTGGGTTTTTTTTTTGGTATTTCGAGTTTATTGATGCAAGCTTCAATTCTCGGAGCTCTAGCTGTTTCTTGCTTGTTTTTGACGACTTGCTGTTTGCTAGCAAATATCTAACTTCTGTTTGAGATACATTCTGAAAGAAGTTTCCACTTTTATATGCCGGGGAATATGAGCGACGATTCCATGGCCTCATGTCCATCTGTACCAATCTGTTGCATGCATGCACACATAGCCGAAGACGCACACATCAAAACGATCATCAATCTACGCACACACACACGAATAGACATATCTTGCGATTGTATTGGCCTTCTCAGACGCAGACTTAAGTTTTTCTTCATCGATTTGGTGGACAAGAATTAACCATGAGCCGGGCAAACCAACAACTCGTTGACTTTCCGCCTAAATTTAATCATTTAAAGATCTGGTTTTGTCTTTTTTTCCTCAAAATGCGGATGATTTCTTCATCGATCTCTGTGGTGATCGTTGCTTTGATTTGGTAGTGAGCTATTCGCTAGCACTATTTTTGCTGTTTTTATTTTATCCAAATCTGGTGTTTCTCTTTTTTAGATCATTTTGACCAAAACCTAAGCCTGTTAGCCAAAGAAAAACACACATGTGTGAACTGATTTTGGTTTTCCCCTAAAAACATTTAATTTTTTTCCACATTGCAAAATCATACCTATGTCACATAACTCATAATTTGGACCTACTGGGGAAAATAAAATAGAAAAGGTTCCCAGCACCCCGAAATCACCAGCACCCCGGTTCACAAATTAACAAATCCTTTAAGGACCCAAATTTGTGCAGAGAGAAAGTTGATTGTTAATAGTGTGTTTTGGGTAGAATTTGCATTTATTCCCATGAATCCTTCGAGCCGCTATCGAAATACTCAACTTATTGTCATAGGGTGACTTTTATGTAATGCTACAAAGTAATGCAATATATATTTATCCCTGTTTTTTAATTTTATTGTTCAAAAGAAAAACGAGTGAGTAAAGTAGAAAGTCGGGCGAGGCCGACTATATCATACGGTTTAGGGTACTACTGCATTAGTAAACATAAGCATTTGTGTGGTATCATTTCCATCATTAAAAACATTAAGGGATACATTTTTATGAGACCATTATCTCAATCTGATATTAGGAGCTATATTTGATTTTGCACCTACAAAGTTCGTATGCCACTAATATTGAGTCCATTACTAAAAACAGAGGAAATCGTTCAATTATGAAAGACCCATATGGAAATTTAAATAAGATCGGCTAATACATCAAAATTTGAGTACCATTAGTTAATAAATAAGAGTATTATGACCAAATTTAGGAAAATCGAGCGGTACATATATATGGGAGCTATACCTAAATCTCAACTGATTCTTATTATTTTTACCAGTCTTATCACAGATTACATTGTGTCAACTTTGAGTAAGATCGGTTAGTAAATAGGATATTATGACCAAATTTAGGAAAAATAGGGCGGTACATATGTATATATGGAGCTACATCTAAATATCAACTGATTCTTAGGTTAGGTTAGGTGGCAGCCCGATGTATCAGGCTCACTTAGACTATTCAGTCCATTGTGATACCACAATGGTGAACTTCTCTCTTATCACTGAGTGCTGCCCGAACCCATGCTAAGCTCAATGACAAGGGACCTCGTTTTTATAGCCGAGTCCGAACGGCGTTCCACATTGCAGTGAAACCCCTTAGAGAAGCTTTGAAACACTCAGAAAATGTCACCAGCATTACTGAAATGGGATAATCAACCGCTGAAAAAACTTTGTTCAGTTTATGTTCGGTAGAAGCAGGAATGGAACCTACGACCTTGTGTATGCAAGGCGGGCGTGCTAACCATTGCATCACGGAGACTCCCTGATTCTTATTATTTTTACGAGGCTTATGAAAGATTACATTGTTACAAATGAAGCCACTATGGTCAAAAATAAGGTAAGGTTAGATATAGTCCCTATATTGTATCATCCGACTAATTTAGTAATTGACGTCAAATTTGGCGAAACGTAATCCAATTCATCACCCTTCAAGTGTGAAAAATGTCACCGAAGTCGGCTCAGATTTAAATATAGCCCCCATATATATCTTTCGCCCGATATGCACTAATATGGACCCAGCAGCCAGAGTTTTATACCGATTTGCTTGAAATTTTGTACAAACATAACACTTAGTCGTATAGTAGAGTGTGCAAAATTTGATTGAAATCGGTTCAGATTTAGATATAGCTCCCATATATATCTTTCGCCCGATATAGACTAATATGGTCCTAAAAGCCAGAGTTTTGGCCCAATTTGGTTGAAATTTTGCACAGGGAGTAGATTTAGAATTGTAGCTATGCGTGCCAAATTTGGTTGAAATCGATTCAGATTTAGATATAGCTCCCATATATATCTTTCGCCCGATATGCACTTATATGGACCCAGAAGCCAGAGTTTTATCCCGATTAAATTTTGCACTAGGAGTACAATTAGTAATATAGTCATGTGTGACAAATTTGATCGAAATCGGTTCAGATTTAGATATAGCTCCCATATATATGGTTTTCTGATTTCGACAAAAATGGTCAAAATACCAACATTTTCCTTGTAAAATCGCCACTGCTTAGTCGAAAAGTTGTAAAAATGACTCTAATTTTCCTAAGCTTCTAATACATATATATCGAGCGATAAATCATAAATAAACTTGCGAAGTTTCCTTAAAATTGTTTCAGATTTAAATGTTTCCCATATTTTTTATACCCACCACCATAAAATGGTGACGGAGGTATAATAAGTTTGTCATTCCGTTTGTAACACATCGAAATATCGATTTCCGACTATATAAAGTATATATATTCTTGATCAGGGAGAAATTCTAAGACGATATAAGCATGTCCGTCTGTCCGTCTGTCTGTTGTAATCACGCTACAGCCTTCAATAGTTTTTTGTTGTTTTTTGTTTGCAGGCAGGTCAAGTTCGAAGATGGGCTATATCGGTCCAGGTTTTGATATGGTCCCCATATAAACCGACCTCCCGATTTGGGGTCTTGGGCTATAAAAACCGTAGTTTTTATCAGATTTGCCTGAAATTAGAATTCTAGAGGTATTTTGGGACCATAAAAAGGTGTGCCGAAAATGGTGCCCATCGGTCCATTTTTTGGTATAGCCCCCATATAGACCGATCTCCCGATTTTGCTTCTTGGGCGTCTAGAAACTATATTTACCATCCGATTTGCCTGAAATTGGAAATCTATAGGTATTGTGGGACTATAAAGAGGTGTGTCGAAAATGGTCCACATCGGTCCATGTTTTGTATAGCCCCCATATAGACCGATCTCCCGATTTTGCTTCTTACGCGTCTAGAAACAATATTTTCTATCCGATTTGTATGAAATTGAAAATCTAAAGGTATTTTGGGACCATAAAGAGGTGTGTCGACAATGGTCCGCATGGGTCCATGTTTTGATATAGCCCCCATATAAACATACCTCCCGATTTGGAGTCTTGGGCCTATAAAAACCGTAGTTTTTATCCAATTTGCCTGAAATTGGAAATATAGAGGTATTTGAGGACCATAAAAAGGTGTGCCAAAAATGTTGCTCATCGGTCCATGTTTTGGTATAGCCCCCATATAGACCGATATCCCGATTTTGCTTTTAGGGCTTCTAGAAACTATATTTACGATCCGATTTGCCTGAAATTGGAAATCTAGAGGTATTTGACGACCATAAAAAGGTGTGCCGAAAATGGTGCCCACCGGTCCATTTTTTGGTATAGCCCCCATATAGACCGATCTCCCATTTTGCTTCTTGGGCTTCTAGAAACTATAATTACCATCCGCTTTGCCTGAAATTCTTGAGCTACAACAAACTGTATTTATTACATGATTTGCCTGAAATTCGAAATCTAGAGGTATTTTTAGACCACAAATAAGAGTGCCGAAATTGAGGTATATCGGTCCATTTTTTGGTATAACCCCCTTATAGACTGATCTCTCGATTTTTACTTCTATATTTTCTGGCCGATTTGTTTGAAATTGAAAATCTGGAGGTATTTTAAGATCACAAATATGTGAGTAGCAAATGGTGTCTATCGGTCCATGTTTTGGTATAGCCCCCATATACACCGATCTCCCGACTTTATTTCTTGGGCTTCTAGAATCCGTAGTTTTTATCCGATTTGCTGGAAATTAGTAATCTATAATAAGATTTTAGACAAACGAAATTACTTTTTCTTATAAAGTGTTTTCGTTTATTCAACGATTGTCTCTAAAATTTGTGTCAAAAGAAAACTTTGCTTGTCTAGGTTAGGTTAGGTTATGTGGCAGCCCGATGTATCAGGCTCACTTAGACCATTCAGTCCATTGTGATACCACAGTGGTGAACTTCTCTCTTATCACTGAGTGCTGCCCGATTCCATGTTAAGCTCAATGACAAGGGACCTCCTTTTTATAGCCGAGTCCGAACGGCGTTCCACATTCCAGTGAAACCACTTAGAGAAGCTTTGAAACCCTCAGAAATGTCACCAGCATTACTGAGGTGGGATAATCCACCGCTGAAAAACTTTTTGGTGTTCGGTCGTAGCAGGAATCGAACCCACGACCTTGTGTATGCAAGGCGGGCATGCTAACCATTGCACCACGGTGGCTCTTGCTTGTCTAAAATTACGTTTCTCAAAAAAGAAAACACTTCTTTCAGGGTATAGCAGGCGCACTGATCATGAAAATTGCTTCAAACTGAAAGTAAAAGTTCCAGATTTTACTCATCGTATTTAAACAAATGCGGAAAAATCTACAGATTTAAGATTTTAAATCAAGGCGTAATTTCAACATATACACGATATGTTTATATTTTCTCTAAAACTCAAACAAAATTGGTTCTCATAAATCCAGAATCTTATCTGGTCTTCATAGGTAGAATCTTTAAAGTTTGTCTTCGGGAGCTGGCTCGTTTGGGAGAAGATTTGTCATCAAACCCCCTACAATTCTATATATTATCAAGTAACCCACTACGACGAAGAGTTTTCAAAGTAAACTATTATACTTGATTCATGGTGGTGGGTATGTAAAATTCGGCCCGGCCGAATTTACTGCTGTATGTACTTGTTTACTAACATTTTGTTCCACCCTAGTGCATTAGCTGACTTAAATTTTGAGTCTATAGATTTTGTAAAAGTCTATCAAATTCTATCCAAATCGAGTGATACTTAAATATATGTATTTGGGACAAACCTTTATATATAGCACCCAACACATTTGACGGATGTGATATGGTATCGAAAATTTAGATCTACAAAGTGGTGCAGGGTATAATATCGTCGGCCCCGTCCGACTTTAGACTTTCCTTACTTGTTTCTATAGAAAATTTTGTCTTAAGTAAACTTCACTTTTTCTTTTTTTTTAAATTAAAATAAGGAACTTTTTGTTATATTTGGAAAAATTTTATAAAAAATCTACTAATTTTATTGAACTAAAATAATATTAAATCTATCTATCTATATATATAAAATTCAATCTATGTTTGTTTGTTTGTTTGTATGTTCCGAATTGGTTCCGAAACAGCTGAACCGATTTACTTGAAACTTTCAGAGATCGTAGGGGGCGTTCATGTGGTGAAAATAGGGTACCTCATTTTTTGACACGTGGTCGCGGAGGGGGACCTCCCCTTTGTCGGACTTTTTGAAAATTGGACCAAAGTTGACCGATTTGCTTGAAATTTTCATTGAAGATTGGGGTTGCAATCTAGACAAAGATACGCTTCTTTTTATTTCGATATTTGGAGGCGGAGGGGGGCCTCCCCTTTGTTCGACTTTTTTTTAAGTATAGTGAAAAAAACTAAAATTCTCTAAATTATCTGAGATTTACAGAGAACATGTGGTGAGGTTATGGAATTAATATGGGGTACCCGATGATTTCATATGTGGATGGGGAGGGGGACCTCCCCCCTGCCCTACTCTTTGAAACTTGGAACAAAATTATGCGATTTGCTTGAAATTTTCAGTGAATGATGGGGTTGGCATCTAGACAAAAATCCGCTACATTATTTTTCGATATTTGGTCGGGGAGGGGGATCACCCCTTTGTCCGACTTTTTTTTAAAGTACAGTGAAAACAAAACAACTCCCCCGACTGAAATTTTACGGAAAAAATAGTTGAGGTTATGAAATTTATATCAGGTTCCTATTTTTTTTAATAAAAATAAAAGGGCATAGGGAGACATCCGCTTCTCTTAAGTACATATAGAAAAACAATTTAACTTTACCGAGTTACTTGAAATTTACAGAGGACTGGGGAGAGGTTACGATATTAATAGTTGATACCTGATTTTGTGATATTTGGAGGGAAGAGAGGCCGCCCTTTTAGGCTTATAATTTGCTTGACATTTTCTGGGACGTTTACAAAAGATACGCTACATCACTTTTCGATATTTAGTCGGGGAGGAGATCCTACTCTAAAACTGCAAAAAAACAACAATTCTTAAGTTTTCTTGAAATTTACATAGGCAGTGGGGGAAGGTTATGAACGAAGAGGCAACCTTCCTTGTCCCCACACTTGAAGGAAAGTTTCAAGAATTTTCAGGGAAGTTTAGGGGTGCTACACGCTTACAAAAAACCGCTTCTGTAACATATACTCCCAAACATATTTTGCTTCAAGCATATACATTTTTGGGTATTGCCCAAACATTTATATGTTTGATCTCTTCCAATATATAATATGTTTGAAAACATATTGGTCTAAACAATATATGTTTGGGTAGTCTAAGTTCCAAACATTTTGTATTTTTGCATCCAAATTCAATAATGTTGTCTTCCAAAAAACAATATGTTATTATGTGAACATATAATATGTTTGGAAGCATTTTGCACCCAAAAATATTATATGCTTAAAAAAAATTCTCCCAAACAATATTGTGCTCAAAATTTTATTTATTTATTTATATATTTACAATCATAATGAATTATGAAACTAAACAGGTAATATAGGTGCTAACAACATAGGTTTTCGACCTGAATGCTCAAAATTTTGTTTCTGCCTAATTGTATATTCCCCCACATCTTTCTCACTTCCACGAGATTTTTTAGTTCTTAGCACTTTTTTCTGTGATACAAACATTGTAGAAGAAATTATTCAATTTTATTTTTTTTTTATTTTTTAATTTTACCTTTTGCCGGACGGGGATTCGAACAGCGGACCACACAGTTTGTAAGGATCAAAGAAGTAGCAGATCAATTGCCCAAGGAAAAATAAAATGTTAATTTTGTAATAACAAGCAACAACCACCAACTTAATTCAATATCGCTCCCTGTTAAATAGCGCTCCAAGCTACTAAACACATATATGTTTATAGGCTATTTCTAAATTAATATATGTTTGCATCCAAGCATATTATATTTACAAACATTTTATGTCCCAAACATAATATGTTCTAACATATTAACATATATGTCCCAAACATGTTATGCTAGTTTATGAACATTATATGCTTGCACTCAAAAATATTGTGTTTAAAAATTTGTGTTCCAAACATATAATATTTATAGCCAAACATATATAAAACAGTCTTTTTCATCCGTGTATTCACTACGGTGTTTGTCGATATTGTATCGGGGAAAGTGACGTCCCTTTAAAACAATAGAGCAAAATTTAAACATCGCCGATCTACTTGAAATTTACAGGGAACGTGGGAGGAGGTGATTAAATTTATACATTATTTTTAAATTAGTATATGATTTTTCGATATCTGGTTGGGGAAGGTGAAAATTGAAATAAACTTTGTCGATTTGTAGTTGTGAAATTAATATAGTTGTGAAATTAATATATGGTACGTGATAGTCCGATATCAGGTCGGAGTGGAGCGATGGTGGGGGGAGGTTCCCTTTTGTCCGTTTTTTTTTTTTCTTAAATTGAAAGTAGAGGGTTGTCCGTAAATGGGAACTCGGTACATAATTTTATGATTTTTGCACAGGCTTCTGCCAGACTTCTTTTTAGTAAAGAACTTAAATTTACATGAAATTGGCAGCCAACGTAGAGGGTGCATCATTTTCCAACATTTTAGCAAATGTTAATGTGGTAAAATTTTTTACTATTTTTGCTTTTTCCGATTTATTGGATGGGAAACAGTAATTCTTTGTATGTTGTTATAATATAGTGCTTAATTTTCAGATATGTTGAGGAGAAATATACCTTTCCTTGACAAACCACACTTAAAATTCACAAGAAATATAGAAGAAGGTACACCCTCTCCCGTCGTATTTGTACCTATAAACGAAAAATCAAGTAGTCCGATTTGTTTAAAAGAATTCAAATCTTTTCGAATTTGTTTCCAGCACGAAGGATATAGTTGACTAAGTTAACGCAAAATATTCCTCCAAATATGCTTCGGAAGGCGCAGCGAAGCGGGCCGGGTTACGCTAGTAAGCTATAAAAAATGTCATTCACTTTTTTTCTGAGAGTACAGATATAAAACCTGCTTTCTTAATTCCAAAAATAAAAAAACTTTAATACAAAGATGCAAATCCTCAAAATAAATCTTATTCTGTATTTCTATATAAAATTTTCTCCAAATTGTATTTACACAGTAAATTTTCTCCAAATTTTATTTTTATAGAAAATTTTCTCAAAATTTTATAGCTATGGAAGATTTGGCCAGAATTTTATTTCTATAGTAAATTTTGTCAAAATTTTATTTCTATACAGAATTGAACTACTTCTTAGTTGGAGAAGAATATTTTGTAAAATCTACCAGAACATCAAGAATTCTACCATTCACAAAAGTAAAAACTCTACCATTTATGATAGGACGGTGGCAACCGTGGTGATTCTGAGTCGATCGGCATATATTTTATGGGGTCTAAAATCTGTGTCTTAACGACTATATGAAGTTCAAGACAGACACAAATTAGGAAAATTTATTCATTTCAAAAACTTGCAAAGTCAATTTAAGTAAACTTCACCCATTTTTGGAAAATATGAACTATTTTTAAATTTAGCATTAAAGTAAGCAAAAAACAAGTAAGAAAAGTCTAAAGTCGGGCGGGGCCGACTATATTATACCCTGCACCACTTTGTAGATCTAAATTTTCGATACCATATCACATCCGTCAAATGTGTTGGGTGCTATATATAAAGGTTTGTCCCAAATACATACATTTAAATATCATTCGATCTGGACAGAATTTGATAGACTTTTACAAAATCTATAGACTCAAAATTTAAGTTGGCTAATGCACTAGGGTGGAACACAATTTTAGTAAAAAAATATGGGAAACATTTACATCTGAAGCAATTTTAAGGAAACTTCGCAAAAGTTTATTTATGATTTATCGCTCGATATATATGTATTAGAAGTTTAGGAAAATTAGTCATTTTTACAATTTTTCGACTAAGCAGTGGCGATTTAACAAGGAAAATGTTGGTATTTTGACCATTTTTGTCGAAATCAGAAAAACATATATATGGGAGCTATATCTAAATCTGAACCGATTTCAATCAAATTTGGCACACATGACTATATTACTAATTGTACTCCCAGTGCAAAATTTCAACCAAATTGGGCCAAAACTCTGGCTTTTAGGTCCATATTAGTCCATATCGGGCGAAAGATATATATGGGGGCTATATCTAAATCTGAACTGATTTCAATCAAATTTGGCACACATGACTATACTACCAATTGTACTCCTTGTGCAAAATTTCAAGCTAATCGGCATAAAACTCTGGCTTCTGGGTCCATATAAGTGCATATCGGGCGAAAGATATATATGGGAGCTATATCTAAATCTAAATCGATTTCAACCAAATTTGGCACGCATAGCTACAATGCTTAATTTACTCCCTGTGCAAAATTTCAAGCAAATTGGGCCAAAACTCTGGCTTTTAGGTCCATATTAGTCCATATCGGGCGAAAGATATATATGGGGGCTATATCTAAATCTGAACTGATTTCAATCAAATTTTGCACACTTGACTATACTACTAATTGTACTCCTAGTGCTAAATTGCAACCAAATTCGGCCAAAAATCTGGCTTCTGGGGCCATATAAGTCAATATCGGGCGAAAGATATATATGGGAGCTATATCTACATCTGAACCGATTTCAATCAAATTTTACACACTTGACTATACGACTAAGTGTTATGTTTGTACAAAATTTCAAGCAAATCGGTATAAAACTCTGGCTGCTGGGTCCATATTAGTGCATATCGGGCGAAAGATATATATGGGAGCTATATCTAATTCTGAACCGATTTCTTCCAAAATCAATAGGGTTCTATTCTGACCCAAATTAGGAACATGTGCCAAATTTGAAGGCGATTGGACTTAAATTGCGACCTAGACTTTGATCACAAAAATGTGTTCACAGACAGACGGAGGGACGGACGGACAGACGGACATGGTTATATCGACTGAGGGACCCACCCTGAGCATTATTGCCAAAGACACCATGTGTCTATCTCGTCTCCTTCTGGGTGTTACAAACATATGCACTAACTTATAATACCCTGTTCCACAGTGTGGCGCAGGGTATAAAAAATAAAGAAAATCTACTAATTTTATTGAACTAAAATAATATTTAATTAGCTATAAAAAAATTCGTTTACTTTTTTCTGGAGGTAAAAGATATTTCAAAGTAAAAACTGTTTTCTTAACTCCAAAAATAAAATAAAAATGCAATCCAATGATGCAAATCTTATTCTATTCTCAATAGTATGTTTCTTTAGAAAATTTTCTGCAAATTTTATTTCTATAGAAAATTTTCTAAAAATTTTATTTCTATAGAAGATTTGGCCAAAATTTTATTACTATAGAAAATGTTGTCAAAATATTATTTCTATAGATATTTTTCCCAAAATTTTATTTCTATAGAAGATTTGGTCAAAATTTTATTACTATAGAATATTTGGTAAAAATTTTATTTCTATAGAAATTTTGGTCAACATTTATATAGAAAATTCAAGTATCTCATAGCTGGAGAGGAATGGTTTGAAAATTTAGCAACACATCGGTAGAATTCTACCAACCAATGGATTTATACACGCAGTTTCCAGCCCAATATAAAGAAATCACACTATCGCTCTTGAATTCCATCACCAATAACTCTGAGTGCAATATATAAAAATGCTTTTGTAAGCTTCTAACCAATAAAATGATGCAAAGAAGTACTTTCCTATTAGGACCCATGTAAAAATGAACAACTTTTTTTTGCCAATTTTTTAAATAACTTACCACCAAGATTACTTGGGTTATAAATATTGGAGATTGAATTACGAAGTTGGTAAATAACCAACTTGTTCAACTGCTCACAAAATCTGTAACTTCGATATGGAGATAATTGCTGAAATGCAATTATCCATTGTAGGCAATCATTTTTCCTGCTCACATCATACTAAAATGCGTATGGCCTGACCGGATGAACGTCGAAACTGTTGGAGAACTCTAGAGATTTATTGTCATTTTTCGTTGGGCCCAAAGAAATCAAACAAACAAAAAAAGCTGAATGAATATTATTGGTAAAATTCGTTAATTGAACCACATCGATTGTCATATAATATTCGATTCAGTTATTATTTTTGTTTTCTTTTTTTTCGTTTCAATTTAAGAAAATTAGTACTCCACTAACAAGTTTTTTAGCAAAAACAAAATATTTGTTTGAATGCCTACTTTAAAACCAATTGCCAACAATTTATTTATGGCTTTTAATTATTAACTATTGCAAGTAGCTACACATAAAGAAAATTACATTAAAATTGAGTCACTGATATTTTTTCATCAACGGACTTAGGGCATAGAACAGATGTCCACCATTTTAACAGCCTTTGCACTAAATTTGCATCACTTTTGTGAATTCGGAATTCAGTTTTTTGGACGTGAATTAAAATTTTTTTTTAATATTTTGCCAAATATAAAATTTTTATAGTTTCTTATGATTTTTTAATGCATTCTAACGCTTGTCTGAGACGTTTGACCTCAAATATTTTCAAAAATTCCCAATTTTTCAAGAATGCATTTTTCAACAAAATTTAAATAATTTCTAAAATTCGTTTTGTTTGTTATTGTTGGTTTCTCTTCAATCATTATTGTTGTTTTTGATTTCAGCTTAAAACCATGCATTGACTAAACTACAAGTGTAGCTTAACTAACAGAGGAAAGGTAGCTTAACCAACAGAGGAAAGGTATGCTATAGACTGCAAGATGGTTGGATGTACAGATGTTTCGGAATTACCACATTCCTCATCAGCATCCTCTACTTGCAGCAAAACTATCAACCAATTATCAGAATAAATTCGGGTAATTCACTCAACCCAAAGTGAACTACACTTGAACCTTCCGAAAAATGGTTTGATAGTCGGCTACTGCCTAAACAAATTTCCAAGCATATCTCTTTTCCTTTGCCAAACTCAAATCATCGATTTGAATGTAGTTGGCTGGGTTTGTTTTTGAGCGTGCTTCCTCTATCTTCATTCGTTTTGTTTGTTATTGTTGGTTTCTCTTCAATCATTATTGTTGTTTTTGATTTCAACATTTGCAGTCTATAAAAATTTAATTACCCATTAAAAATATGAAAAAAGCGAGTTATCAAAAAGGAATTAAAAGAACTTCCTGTGTAGTTAAAACAAAGAACATCTTTGGAAGAACTTTTTTGGAAGTCCTTTTAAAGTTGTGCCTTTAGAACAATTTCCAAATTTGTTTGCTGGGAGGGTATTCACTTGAAACTTGCAAGTAGTTTAACAGGTTGGCTGATAAGTCCCCGGTCTGACACATATATGGCGTCGCTAGTATTAAATGCATATAATTTTTATATAGTACCAACCTTCAAATGATTCGTGTCAAAATTTGACGTCTGTAAGTCAATTAGTTTGTGAGATAGAGCGTCTTTTGTGAAGCAACTTTTGTTATTGTGAAAAAAAATAAAAAAAAGGAATTTCGTATTTTGATAAAATACTGTTTTCTGAAGAGGAAAAATACGGTGGAAGCAAAAACTTGGCTTGATAATGAGTTTCCGGACTCTGCACCAGGAAAATCAACAATAATTGATTGGTATGCAAAATTCAAGCGTGGTGAAATGAGCACGAAGGACGGTGAACGCAGTGGACGCCCGAAAGAGGTGGCTACCGACGAAAACATCAAAAAAAATCCACAAAATAATTTTGAATGACCGTAAAACGATGTTGATCGAGATAGCAGAGGCCTTAAAGATATCAAAGGAACGTGTTGGTCATAGCATTCATCAATATTTGGATATGCGGAAGCTCTGTGCAAGATGGGTGCCGCGCGAGCTCACATTTGACCAAAAACAACAACGTGTTGATGATTCTTAGCGGTGTTTGCAGCTGTTAACTCGTAATACACCCGAGTTTTTCCGTCGATATGTGACAATGGATGAAACATGGCTCCACCACTACACTCCTGAGTCTAATCGACAGTCGGCTGAGTGGACAGCGACCGGTGAACCGTCTCCGAAGCGTGGAAAGACTCAAAAGTCCGCTGGCAAAGTAATGGCCTCTGTTTTTTGGGATGCGCATGGAATAATTTTTATCGATCATCTTGAGAAGGGAAAAACCATCAACAGTGACTATATGGCGTTATTGGAGCGTTTGAAGGTCGAAATCGCGGCAAAACGGCCCCATTTGAAGAAGAAAAAAGTGTTGTTCCACCAAGACAACGCAACGTGCCACAAGTCATTGAGAACGATGGCAAAAATTCATGAATTGGGCTTCGAATTGCTTCCCTAGATCTGGCCCCCAGCGACTTTTTCTTGTTCTCAGACCTCAAAAGGATGCTCGCAGGGAAAAAATTTGGCTGCAATGAAGAGGTGATCGCCGAAACTGAGGCCTATTTTGAGGCAAAACCGAAGGAGTACTACCAAAATGGTATCAAAAAATTGGAAGGTCATTATAATCGTTGTATCGCTCTTGAAGGGACCTATGTTGAATAATAAAAACGAATTTTGACAAAAAAAAATGTGTTTTTCTTTGTTAGACCGGGGACTTATCAGCTAATCTAAATTTCAGATTTCGTTGATTTTACGAAGCTATTTCAATCAGTGTAGATTACTTTTGCAGCATGGACCCCCTCATCTCCCTCTTTAATGACTTAAACTGTGATTTGAATTTTGTCTGAAGTCTGTCATTCTTGATGTGTTTTGTGATCAATCCAAAGTGCATTCAGGCAATTAACCACTTGACTAAGCAAAGCCAAAAATTTAAACAGGCTTTTTGAGAATTACAAATTTGTTTCTGCTACCAAATCCTCCAACCACAATACCATGTGGGTTATTTGAATGAAATGAAATTTGAATGTAGCCTTGATCCTCAAATGATGAATGAATACGGTTTCCGTAATTTTCATAATTCCAGTTTGACATCTGAGAAAACATGTTGAGCCTAATGCAAATGATATAAAGTAGACTTTAAATGACATTGAGTTTGTTTTGTCATATTTGATTAGACCAAGCGTTGGAAATGTCTCAAGTGGCTTTACGAAAATATCAAATTTTTCCAATAATTATGAGTTGTTTTAGAAAAAATTGTTATATTCAGATAATTTGCATCGTAAATTTAGTCTGGGTCAATTTTTTGACGCAATATAAACATAGGATAATAGAATGGGATATTTGTCCTATGTAATAGATATGCATATAGAGTGATCAAACTCGGTGGATGATAACCTGTGGACAGTGAGAAGATAAACACCTTGTTGAAAAATCATTTTCGGTGCACCGGTATTTTTAAGCCCTCAAAAGCGGTTTTTTTTTGTAACCGATTGTTAGATCTTGCCAATCGAATGCCAAATATACACAGAAAAAAATATCACCAAAATATTTCCAATTAAAAAGTTAATTGAAGTTGAATTTTTTTCAATTAATAAATTAATTGGTACAATTAACTTTTTAATCAAGATAGAAACATTAAGTTACTTAAGTCAATGATTGAAAATTTTAAAATTTTTAATTAAAAAGTTAATTGATACAATAAACTTTTAATCATATTCGGAAGACTAAGTCAGTTAAAAAAGTGATTAACATTTTTTTAAATTTTTAATTAAATTTTTTTTTTCAAACAATCAATTGTTAATCCAAATAAAAATTCTAAGCCAATTCAAAAGGTAATTGAAAATAGTTACCTTTTTTTTAATTAATAAATTAATTGAGTTTTGCAATCAACATCAATTAAATTTTTAATTGAATCAATTAAAAAATTAATTGAAATTTGGTAATGAAATCAATTAATTTTTTAATCAAGATTTTTTTCTATGCCCAATTAAAACTGTGATTGATACTATCATTTTCGTGATTGAAGACATTTCAATTAAAAAATTAATTGGATCAATTAATTTCGTGATTGAATCAGAAAAAAATTTTTTTGTGTGTAGGCAATATGATCGTGGCATATTGATAAACTGCAATAGAAACACTTTCAAATATGTGCAACATACAGTGACTCACACGACTAACTGGACGCGTGCAATTTCAAATTAAAATTTATGATATATATGTGAAAAATCGAGATAAATTATTATTATTATTATACACAATCTCAATATTATCGAGCACGTTTGGCACGAAATTGGATGAAAAATTTACTAAAAGAGGCATTCCAATGTCTTTTGTCTTCAATACCAAAGAGGCTAGAAGCTGTACTATCTGCTGAAGGATATGCGACAAAATATTAATAATAATACGCTTTTTGAATAATCAGGTTAGATGTGTGGAATGAATTTCATATGTTTTGTTACATTTTTAAAATTTATGTATTAAGAGTGGCAATTTTGTGACATTTTGCTTTATAATAGAATAATAAAGAAATTTTCCTTTATTTTGGTGTATCATTTTACCCATAAATCTATATTTTTCACAGAGATTTGATAAAAATTAAACCTAACGTTGATAGCGTCCGGTTAGACGTGTGAGTTACTGTACATATGAATGAGTTACAGAACAAATTACCGAATTATTTGTTTCGTGGATTCCGTGAAGTAGGTCAATTTTACTGCGCTACTTCACAGAAGGCCTAATGTTGGCACAACATTAGAGTAGCTATGAATTTGGCTAAAGCCTTTCATATGGTAAGCCATAGCACTTCCTTCCTTCCTAATAATCTTCAGAGATGATTGGCTAACTTGTGGCCCAGGAATATACAGGAAATACATATTCGCCCTGAAGGAATAAGCAGAACATTCCCTAAGGCTAGTACTATCCTTCGCCCTTTTTAACATTTTCGTGGCAGTGACTCTTCTACCACCTTCAGATATCCTATGTTTAAAATTGTGTTATAAATGCGTCGCAAATAGATGGGCTTCGTCCGCAGGAATCTCAACCTTTCTGCTCCTAAATAGACACAACCTCTTTTACGTCGGGGACCAAAAAGAGGAATCAAGAGCTCTCCGTGACCAGAGAATTCCCGCGTGCAAGAACCCCAAGATTCTTGGTGTGACGTTTTACAGTCTGTTCATCTTTGGTAAACATGCGGAAATTGTTGCTATGAACGTTGAGAGTACAAACAAGATCGTGAAGGTATTGACTGATAGCACGTGGGGGGAAGTTAAGGAGATGATTCAAAAGATATACCAACCATACCACTTCCTTCCTCCCTAATAATCTTCTGAGATGGTTGGCTAACTTATGGCTGAGGAATATACAGGAAATACATCTTGGCCCTATAGGAATAAACAGAACATTCCCTAAGGCTAGTACTATCCTTCGCCCTTTTTAACATTTTCGAGGCAGTGACTCTTCTATCACCTTCAGATATCCTATGTTTACAATTGTGTTATAATTACGTCGCATATAGATGTGAAGGAGCTTCGTCCGCAGGAATCTCAACCTTTCTGCTCCTAAATCGACACAACCTCTTTTACGTCGGGGACCAAAAAAGAGGAATCAAGAGCTCTCCATGACCAGAGAATTCCCGCGTGCAAGAACCCCAAGATTCTTGGTGTGACGTTTTACAGTCTGTTTCTCTTTGGTAAACACGCGGAAATTGTTGCTATGAACGTTGAGAGTACAAACAAGATCGTGAAGGTATTGGCTGATAGCACGTGGGGGAAAGATAAGGAGATGATTCAAAAGATATACCAACCATACCACTTCCTTCCTCCCTAATAATCTTCTGAGATGGTTGGCTAAC
Source organism: Haematobia irritans (assembly GCF_050003625.1). Lineage (NCBI taxonomy): Eukaryota > Metazoa > Arthropoda > Insecta > Diptera > Muscidae > Haematobia > Haematobia irritans. The sequence continues at coordinate 175,093,638 of NC_134400.1, forward strand.
TTATGGCCGAGGAATATACAGGAAATACATCTTGGCCCTGTAGGAATAAGCAGGGCATTTTCCAAGGCTAGTACTGTCCCTCCCCCTTTTTAACTTTTTCGTGGCAGTGACTCTTCTACCACCTTCAGATATCCTATGTTTACAATTGTGTTATAATTACGTCGCATATAGATATCAAGGAGCTTCGTCCGCAGGAATCTCAACCTTTCTGCTCCTAAATCGACACAACCTCTTTTACGTCGGGGACCAAAAAGAGGAATCAAGAGCTCTCCATGACCAGAGAATTCCCGCGTGCAAGAACCCCAAGATTCTTTGTGTGACGTTTTACAGTCTGTTCATCTTTGGTAAACATGCGGAAATTGTTGCTAAGATCGTTGAGAGTACAAACAAGATCGTGAAGGTATGGGCTGATAGCACGTGGGGGAAAGATAAGGAGATGATTCAAAAGATATACCAACCATACCACTTCCTTCCTCCCTAATAATCTTCTGAGATGGTTGGCTAACTTATGGCTGAGGAATATACAGGAAATACATCTTGGCCCTATAGGAATAAACAGAACATTCCCTAAGGCTAGTACTATCCTTCGCCCTTTCTAACATTTTCGTGGCAGTGACTCTTCTACCACCTTCAAATATCCTATGTTTACAATTGTGTTATAATTACGTCGCATATAGATGTGAAGGAGCTTCGTCCGCAGGAATCTCAACCTTTCTGCTCCTAAATCGACACAACCTCTTTTACGTCGGGGACCAAAAAAGAGGAATCAAGAGCTCTCCATGACCAGAGAATTCCCGCGTGCAAGAACCCCAAGATTCTTGGTGTGACGTTTTACAGTCTGTTTCTCTTTGGTAAACACGCGGAAATTGTTGCTAAGATCGTTGAGAGTACAAACAAGATCGTGAAGGTATGGGCTGATAGCACGTGGGGGAAAGATAAGGAGATGATTCAAAAGATATACCAACCATACCACTTCCTTCCTCCCTAATAATCTTCTGAGATGGTTGGCTAACTTATGGCTGAGGAATATACAGGAAATACATCTTGGCCCTATAGGAATAAACAGAACATTCCCTAAGGCTAGTACTATCCTTCGCCCTTTCTAACATTTTCGTGGCAGTGACTCTTCTACCACCTTCAAATATCCTATGTTTACAATTGTGTTATAATTACGTCGCATATAGATGTGAAGGAGCTTCGTCCGCAGGAATCTCAACCTTTCTGCTCCTAAATCGACACAACCTCTTTTACGTCGGGGACCAAAAAAGAGGAATCAAGAGCTCTCCATGACCAGAGAATTCCCGCGTGCAAGAACCCCAAGATTCTTGGTGTGACGTTTTACAGTCTGTTTCTCTTTGGTAAACACGCGGAAATTGTTTCTATGAACGTTGAGAGTACAAACAAGATCGTGAAGGTATTGGCTGATAGCACGTGGGGGAAAGATAAGGAGATGATTCAAAAGATATACCAACCATACCACTTCCTTCCTCCCTAATAATCTTCTGAGATGGTTGGCTAACTTATGGCCGAGGAATATACAGGAAATACATCTTGGCCCTGTAGGAATAAGCAGGTCATTTTCCAAGGCTAGTACTGTCCCTCCCCCTTTTTAACTTTTTCGTGGCAGTGACTCTTCTACCACCTTCAGATATCCTATGTTTACAATTGTGTTATAATTACGTCGCATATAGATGTCAAGGAGCTTCGTCCGCAGGAATCTCAACCTTTCTGCTCCTAAATCGACACAACCTCTTTTACGTCGGGGATCAAAAAGAGGAATCAAGAGCTCTCCATGACCAGAGAATTCCCGCGTGCAAGAACCCCAAGATTCTTGGTGTGACGTTTTACAGTCTGTTCATCTTTGGTAAACACGCGGAAATTGTTGCTAAGAACGTTGAGAGTACAAACAAGATCGTGAAGGTATTGGCTGATAGCACGTGGGGGAAAGATAAGGAGATGATTCAAAAGATATACCAATCATACCACTTCCTTCCTCCCTAATAATCTTTTGAGAAGGTTGGCTAACTTATGGCCGAGGAATACAGGAAATACATCTTCGCCCTGAAGGAATAAGCAGGACATTCCCCATTTTTAACTTTTTCGTGACAGTGGCTCTTCTACCATCATCAGATGTCCAACTGATAACATTTGTTTACAATTGTTTTATAATAACGTTGGGTAGATATGTCAAGCAGCTTCGTCCGCAGGAATCTCAGCCTATATGCCCCGAACTTTTTTATGTCGTGGACCACAAAAGATAATTCAGGAGCAAGAACCCCAATATTCTTGGTGTGACATTTTACAGTCTGTTCGTCTTTAGTGAACACGCGTAAATTGTTGCTATGAAAGTTGAGAGCACAAACAAGATCCTGAAAGTATAGGCTAATAGCACTTGGGGGAAATGTAAGGAGACGATTCATAAAATGTACCAGCCATACCACCTCCTTCCTCCCTAATAGTCTTAAGAGATGTTTGGCTAACTTATGGTTGGTAGACAAACGTTTGAGGAATATACAGGGAATACATCTTCGCCCTCTAGGAATAAGCAGAACATTCCCTAAAGCTAGTACTATCCTTCCACCTTTTTAACTGTTACGAGGCTGTGGCTCCTCTATCACCACCATATGCCCATCTGATAACCTATGTGGACAATTGTTCCTTAATTATATCGGACAGAGATGTCAAAGAGCTTTTCAGTGGGAATCTCAAACTTTCATTTCCATTTTCACGACGTGGACCAGAGCAGTCCCGCGTGCAAGAACCCCAAAATTCTAGGCGTGACGTTTGACAGCCTCTTGGTAAACCCAGAACATTGGGAGTAGAAACAATATCTTGAAGACATTCACTGGTAGCATTTGGGGTAAAGATATGGAGACGATTCAGTTGATTGATCGTGTCTTTATCGATTATGCGGCCCCGTTTCGACTCACAGTATAAGCGATACCCAATGGGAGTACTCAGACGGAATATTGCCATGCGTATTGCCACCGGATGTCACTTTAAGACACTGAAACAACATCTGCAACATGAGACCAAAATATTCTCAGCGTGCAACACTGCGAATCCCTCTCCCACCAGCATCTGATAAAGTGCTGGAGGGGTGACCACCCAAACCACTTCCAGGAGAGCACATTCTGAAAGAGCCAAGATCATTCGGTTCGATTTTAGAAGTGACTCACCTAATCGGCGATAACAGTGATGAAGGAATAAAAGTGGCATTGGAAGCTGCTCACACGGCAGCGTTTCAGAAGACAATCAATTCCTGCCACTACAGTGGGAGAAAGACCACCATTTGTCAGCGCTTACGAGAGACGGCTACATAGAGATACCAGGTCTCATCACCAGGTACCTAAACATATGAACCCACAATTCATGATGAAGTCACCGTGGTGCAATGGTTAGCATGCCCGCCTTGCATACACAAGGTCGTGGTTTCGATTCCTGCTTCGACCAAACACCAAAAAGTTTTTCAGCGGTGGATTATCCCACCTCTGTAACGCTGGTGACATTTCTGAGGGTTTCAAAGCTTCTCTAAGTGGTTTCACTGCAATGTGGAACGCCGTTCGGACTCGGCTATAAAAAGGAGGTCCCTTATCATTGAGCTTAACATGGAATCGGGTAGCACTCAGTGATAAGAGAGAAGTTCACCAATGTGATATCACAATGGACTGAATAGTCTAAGTGAGCCTGAAATATCGGGCTGCCACCTAAAGATAGTGGCTAAAGATATCAGTAATGGTGTGAGCCGTCGTAAAGGACGATGATCTTCTCAGAAGAGAAGCCATTCCAAATTGAGCAGTTTGTGAACAAACATTTCTTGCAAAAGAGGTCATCTTAAAATGTACACCTTCGAGTAGCCACTAGAAGACAAGCGCAAAAGATGGTGGTGAAGAGAGTGGTCCACCTTAATGACCGATGGTCACTTCTTACTCGAACGCTTCCCGAGAAAATGTCCTATAGACAGTAGTGGGGCAGACAAACAGTTCGACTGCAGACCATGGACATTCCAACAGGACTCAGTGCCATCGCTCTTAGCATACGATAAAACAGTTTCCTCGCACCATTTCTACCGCACAATGGTCACCAAAATCTCTGGTTCACAATCCGTTGGACTTTTGAGCCTGGAGCATTTCGGAGAGTCAAGTTGGCACTAAAAGTACCAAAGTGTCGATCAAAATATCGAAGAGCCACTTTCATGCAGCCTTTGATGTCTTTGTCGGTCGCTCGAAGGCCATAATTCGTGTCAAAGGTAGCCACTTCGAACCTTCCTTACATTAACAGAATACTGTATGATAAGACATAAAACCAAACGCATTGTCTCAGTTTGAATTACACCTGCTGTATACATGGTCTCAGTTCCACATTATCAATTGTGATATTTATTGCCTTCGAAATCTGCCAAAGTGAAGGGGTTATTTACTTATGGATATCGTGGGCAGTACTCACCACCCCGACCACCTTCAATATCTCTCGTACAGATCTAAAGGCCCCCGATTAAGAAACAAAACCTGTTCAAAACTTAAACCCCACAAAAGCTGATGTGAAGGCTTTTTTCCAAAATGCAAACGGGCGTTTTCCCTTTAAATAGTCTAAAAATGCTAAAGCCTTGGAAAATCTTTACAATCTTCAGCAAAACCATACTCTGGTTGGTGGCCCCCTTAAGATGTGGTACAATTTACTTTTGGTTTGGTCGTGGCACCGATCTTACGCTGATAGAATGCGTCTACATAGTTTTACAATGTATATGCGTTACATTTACCTAGAGAAAAAACTGAAAAATTGTGCAATGGGTTTGCATTTTTTTGTTTTGTTTGTGGAAGACATTTCATAAAAGGAAAATGCGTTCAAGTTTTTTGTCAACCGAACAACAACAAACGTATGTCCATATACGTGATACGACACAAATGATAAGCGTGAACGATTTACGAGGGTTCCTTGGGACAATTTTAAGATTGGTACAAGAAACAATTTTTTTGTACCACTGATCGTTACTGTGATTCTGGTAGTGATGCATTGCGTTGGTTCGAGTACACGAACCAAACGTTGGGTTCTTAATTATATGTGCGGGCGCGAGACGTATATGGAATTTAAGGATAAAAAATCGAGACTACGTTGTGTGAAAAAAGGAGCTTTCCAAGGTGGGATGATATCTCCAGCAATTTTCAATATACGGCGTTGAGATGGTTTCATATGTAGAAAACTACTATCATGGAATCGGGGCCCACTTTTGATAATATATGCGTTCAATGAAATATCTACCTTGCTAATCTTACCAGTTATTTCACTACTAGAAAATTGAGGATCCTCCACTTGTCCCACTTGTTACTACATGGACGGCAGAAGTACGCAGTTGGAGACGACGTCGAAGTGATTCCGACTACAAACTACCACAAGATTCTCGGGGTTACATTCGACAGCCACTCGCTAGCCGGCAGCACTTGGAATTTTGACAAAATTTTCTAAAGAAATAAAATTTTGACAAAATTTTCTATAGAAATAAAATTTTGACAAAATTTTCTATTGAAATAAAATTTTAACAAAAATTCCTATAGAAATAAAATTTTTACAAAATTTTCTATAGAAATAAAATTTTGACAAAATTTTCTACAAAAATAAAATTTGGACAATATTTTCTATAGAAATAAAATTTTAACAAAAATTCCTATAGAAATAAAATTTTGAGAAAATTTTCTATAGAAATAAAATTTTGACAAAATTGTCTACAAAAATAAAATTTGGACAATATTTTCTATACAAATAAATTTTTGACAAACTTTTTAATAGAAATAAAATTTTGACAAAAATTTTCTATAGAAATTAAATTTTGCCAAAATTTTCTATAGAAATAAAATGTTGACAAAATTTTTTATAGAAATGAAATTTTGACAAAATTTTTTATAGAAATAAAGTTTTGATAAATTTTAAAATGTTGACAAAATTTTCTATACAAATAAAATGTTGACAAAATTTTCTATAGAAATAAAATGTTGACAAAATAAAATAAAATTTTGACAAAATTTTCTATAGAAATAAAATTTTGACAAAATGTTCTAAAGAAATAAAATTTTAACAAAAATTCCTATAGAAATAAAATTTTAACAAAATTTTCTATAAAAATAAAATTTGGAGAACATTTTCTACTGAAATAAAATTTTGAGAAAATTTTCTACTGAAATAAAATTATGAGAAAATTTTCTACTGAAATAAAATTTTGAGAAAATTTTTTACAAAAATAAAATTAGGACAATATTTTATATAGAAATAAAATTTGGACAATATTTCCTATAAAAATAAAATGTTAACAAAATTTTCTATAAAAATAAAAGTTTGACAAAAATTTCTATAGAAATAAAATGTTGACATATTTTTTTAAGAAATAAAATTTTGACAAAATTATAGAAATAAAATTTTGACAAAATTATAGAAATAAAATTTTGACAAAATTATAGAAATAAAATTCTCTACAAATAAAATGTTAACAAAATTTTCTATACAAATAAAATGTTGACAAAATTTTCTATAGAAATAAAATGTTGACAAAATAAAATAAAATTTTGACAAAATTTTCTATAGAAATAAAATTTTGACAAAGTGTTCCAAAGAAATAAAATTTTAACAAAAATTCTTATAGAAATAAAAGTTTAACAAAATTTTCTATAAAAATAAAATTTTGAGAACATTTGCTACTGAAATAAAATTTTGAGAAAATTTTCTACTGAAATAAAATTATGAGAAAATTTTCTACTGAAATAAAATTTTGAGAAAATTTTTTACAAAAATAAAATTAGGACAATATTTTTTATAGAAATAAAATTTGGACAATATTTCCTATAAAAATAAAATTTTAACAAAATTTTCTATAAAAATAAAAGTTTGACAAAAATTTCTATAGAAATAAAATGTTGACATATTTTTTTAAGAAATAAAATTTTGACAAAATTTTCTATAGAAATAAAATTTTGCTAATCTTACCAGTTATTTCACTGCTAGAAAATTGAGGATCCTCCACTTGTCCCACTTGTTACTACATGGACGGCAGAAGTACGCAGTTGGAGACGACGTCGAGATGATTCCGACTACAAACTACCACAAGATTCTCGGGGTTACATTCAACAGCCAAATCGCTAGCCGGCAGCACTTGGAATTTTGACAAAATTTTCTAAAGAAATAAAATTTTGACAACATTTTCTATAGAAATTAAATTTTGACAAAAATTTTTATAGAAATAACATTTTGAGAAAATTTTCTATAGAAATAAAATTTTGACAAAATTTTCTACAAAAATAAAATTTGGACAATATTTTCTATATAAATAAATTTTTGACAAACTTTTTTATAGAAATAAAATTTTGACAAAAATTTTCTATAGAAATTAAATTTTGACAAAATTTTCTATAGAAATAAAATTTTGACAAAATTTTTTATAGAAATGAAATTTTGACAAAATTTTTAATAGAAATAAAATTTTGATAAATTTTTCTATAGAAATAAAATGTTGACAACATTTTCTATACATATAAAATTTTGACGAAATTTTCTATAGAAAAAAAATTTCGACAAAATTTTCTATGGAAATGAAATTTTGACAAAATTTTCTATAGAAATAAAATTTTAACAAAATTTTCTATAAAAATAACATTTTGAGAAAATTTTCTACTGCAATAAAATTTTGAGAAAATTGTTTACAAAAATAAAATTTGGACAATATTTCCTATAGAAATAAAATTTTAACAAAATTTTCTATAAAAATAAAAGTTTGACAAAAATTTCTATAGAAATAAAATTTTGACATATTTTTTATAGAAATACAATTTTGACAAAATTATAGAAATAAAATTTTGACAAAATTATAGAAATAAAATTTAGACAAAATTTTCTATAGAAATAAAATTTTGACATAATTTTCTATAGAATTAAAATTTTGTCAAAATTTTCTATAGAAATAAAATTTTGACAAAAATTTCTATAGAAATAAAATTTTGACAAAAATTTCTATAGAAATAAAATTTTGACATTTTCTATAGAAATAAAATTTTGACAAAATGTTCTTAGAAATAAAATTTCGACAATATTTTCTATAGAAAAAAATTTTTACAATATTTTCTATAGAAGTACAATTTTCACAAAAATTCCTATAGAAATAAAATTTTGACAAAATTTTCTATAAAAATAAAATATTGAGAACATTTTCAATTGAAATAAAATTTTGACAAAATTTTTTACAAATATAAAATTGCAAGATGGTTGGATGGACGCACGTTTCGGAATTACCACATTCCTCATCAGCATCCTCTACTTGCAGCAAAATTATCAACCAATTATCAGAATAAATTCAGGCAGTTCATTAAACCCAGCAATAAACCACACTTGAACCTTCCGAAAAAAGGTTTTACATTGATAGCCGGCTTATGCCGAAATAAATTCATACAAACATCTCTCTTTTCCTTTGCCACTGTCAAAACATCGATTTGAGTGAAGTTGGCTGGGTTTTATTTTGAGCGTGCTTCCTCTTCTTTCTTTCATTCGTTTTGTTTTGTTATTGTTGGTTTTTGTTCTTTAATCATTGTTGTTGTTTTTTTTTGATAATTGGTTGATAGTTTTGCTGCAAGTAGAGGATGCTGATGAGGAATGTGGTAATTCCGAAACGTGCGTCCATCCAACCATCTTGCAGTCTATAGGGCTTTGCCCAAATAAATTTGACAAAAATATTCTATAGAAAAAAATTTTGAAAAATCTGTGATAAAGAAATGCCACAGATTTTTCTCATATCGTTTGACGTACTCTGTATATATAGAGGTTTCTAGAAAATATTTCCCTCGCCATCAAAACATAAGACAAACAAGCAAGGTAAATTTTCGAAATAACCCTCGTTTTTTCCAAACTTTAACTATTGGAATTTGTCTTTGATATTTGAACGAGCATTATGGGGCTATGGCAGATTATAGAGCAACTAACTGGCCAATACAAAATAGTCGATACGAAAAAATGTAATAGAATTACTCGACGAGCCTTAATTTGTAAATTTTTGTCTCTCGCCACTTAAGCACCACCACCGTCAACTGAACAGTCTAGTAACCATTTAAAGCTAGACCAAAACCAGCCTTTCAGTGATTATAAGACCATATTTTTTGTTTTTGTTTCATTCAGCCAGATTTCCGCTACATATATATTTTGGCAATACGGCTATAGACTCAGACCAAATTCGTTTATATTGTTCGCTGTCAATTTTTATGACATCGCCGATTTTAGTGGGTAAAGCATATGAGCTATACTGGCGAGCGATGAAGCATGCGTGCGTGTAATGCATTTTAAGCGTATACCGAGAATTGCATTGGGCTGGTGTGTACGTGTGTGTGTCTATGGGCATTAAGTGTACGCATGTGTCTTAAGTCTTTCGTTTTAACAACATTGCTGTCTAATGTGTTGTATTTTAATTTCAGCAAACTTACAAAATGCGTTAGTTAACAATTTAGTGTATATTTTTTAAGAAACATTTCTTCATTAATTGGATGACGGTTTGAACGTCCAGTTTATTTTCGTTGTTTTTTTGTTTTGTTGTCGTATGTTTTTTAAGTGTGACTAGTACGAATATACATATGTTTAGCACAATAAAAATTCTATAGATTATATTATAGGAAATTGTTAACTTAAGTAAACAAGGCAAGTTTCGTCTTCACATGAAAAAATAAGAAAAATACAAGAATTCGCCTTGTTATAATTATTCTATACAGGGTGAAAAAGAATAAAACGCTGCAATTGTTTCAGTCGTTTCTTTTTAGTTTTATTGTTCAAAAACAAAAATGTCGGAAATAACATCAAATTTTAGAATTGAGTTAGATTTGATCGAATTATGACCTTCAAGCTGGCGACAAAGCCATCACACGCTGCGAAGCACCGTTTAGAGATGATCGTCAATTATGCTTTTGTTTTTTAGTGCCAACATTGCTCTCCAAAATTCCCCATACGCAAAACTCCAACGGATTGATATCCGGAGATTTTGGTGGCCATTGTGCAATAGTAATGAATTCCTTCTGACGCGCGCTGAATGCGATGGTGCTGAATCCTCTTGGAATGTCGATAGTCTGCAGCGGAAATGTTTGTCTGCCCACGGTTTCAATACTGTCTTTAGGATGTACAATGCTCTGATGATAGCCACTTTCAGTAATCGAGAATTCCAAAAAAAAAATACAAAATCTCATTTATAAACTCTCAAAAAACAATGAACCCACCAGAAAGGAAAATTTTGGTTAATTTTAGATAATTTAGGACAATTTTAGAAAAATTTTAACTAAGCAGTATTATAAACGCAGTTGTCACGCGGATTTCACAAAAAAGTAATTAGTTTTGGACAAATTATAGAAAATTTATTGGATGTAATTAAGTTTTTTCACTTGTTCCAGAAAATTTCGATGTTTGAAGGAAAAAATTGGAGTTCAAAATTGCAAGTTCATGATGGGCGCATTATTAGTAAAATTTACAAATTTTACGAAATTATGAACTATTTTGCAGATGACACAATATTATTTTTTTCTCCTTTTTTAGTTCATATAACTAACATACACCCAAAAATTATTGAAGTCAAGAAAATTTTCTCACAATGTAATAATTCCATGAACTAAAATAGACTTAAATTGGTTTAATTGTTATATAGGGTTCACTTTTCTAATGGGAGCATCTCAACTGTATGAAATTTTTATGTTATTATTAAAAGAAACAAGTATATACGGCCGTAAATTCGGCCAGGCCGAATATTATGTACCCTCCACCATGGATTGCGTAGAAACTTCTACGAAAGACTGTCATCCACAAATTTCAACTCACATGGTTGTTAAATATCATATACTACCACCACGTACCAAATTTCAACCAGATCGGATGAATTTTGCTTCTCCACAAGGCACCCGAGGTCAAATCTGGGGATCGGTTTATATGGGAGCTATATATTATTATGGACTGATAAGAACCAATTCCTCCATGGTTGTTGGATAACCTATACTAACACCACGTACCAAATTTCAACCGAATGGGAAGAATTTTGCTCTTCCAAGGTGCTCCGGAGGTCAAATCTGGGGATCGGCTTATATGGGGCCTATATATAATTATGGACCGATATCGACCAATTTTTGCACGGGTGTTTGAGGCAATATATTAACATCACGTACCAAATTTCAACTGAATCAGATAAATTTTGGTCTTCCAAGGGGCTCCGGAGGTCAAATCTGGGGATCGGTTTATATGGGAGCTATATATAATTATGGACCGATACCAATTTTAGCATGGTTGTTAGAGACCATATACTAACACCATGTACCAAATTTCAGCCGGATCGGATGAAATTTGCTTCTCTAAGAGCCTCCGCAAGCCAAATCGTTGGATCGGTTTATATGGGGGCTATATATAATTATGGACCGATATGGACCAATTTTTGCATGGTTGTTAGAGACCATATACTAACACCACATACCAAATTTCAACCGGATCAGGTGAATTTTGCTCTTCCAAAGGGCTCCGGAGGTCAAATCTGGGGATCGGTTTATATGGGGGCTACATATAATTATGGACCGATGTGGACCAATTTTTGCATGGTTGTTAGAGACCATATACTAACACCATGTACCAAATATCAACCGTATCGGATGCAGTTTGCTTCTCTTATTGGCTCCGCAAGCCAAATCTGGGGATCGATTTATATGGGGGCTATATATAATTATGAACCTATGTGGACCAACTTTTGCATGGTTGGTAGAGACCATATGCTAACACCATGTACCAAATTGCAGCCGGATCGGATGAAATTTGCTTCTCTTAGAGGCCTCGCAAGCCAAATCGGGGGATCGGTTTATATGGGGGCTATATGTAATTATGGACCGATGTGGACCTATTTTTGCATGGTTGTTAGAGACCATATACCAACAACATGTACCAAATTTCAGCCGAATCGGATGAAATTTGCTTCTCTTAGAGGCCTCGCAAGCCAAATTTGGGGGTCCGTTTCTATGGGGGCTATACGTAAAAGTGGACCGATATGACCCATTTGCAATACCATCCGACCTACATCAATAACAACTACTTGTGCCAAGTTTCAAGTCGATAGCTTGTTTCGTTCGGAAGTTAGCATGATTTCAACAGACGGACGGACGGACGTAGATCGACTTCGAATTTCACCACGACCCTGAATATATATACTTTATGGGGTCTTAGAGCAATATTTCAATGTGTTACAAACGGAATGACAAAGTTAATATAACATACCCCCCATCCTATGGTGGAGGGTATAAAAATGATTTAACACTGAAAATACAGCATGAATTACTCCCTTGTCCATTTTTAAATGTTCACTTTATTTTACAATGAATTGTTTTTTTGTTTTTGTTTATTACACAAAATAAAAACTTCAAGGTCGTTTTCACAGATTTTTATTTTCTGGTTTTCAAAATTTTGGCATTTTCGGATAAACCAAAAACTGCCTTAAAAAATCTATTTATTATGACACCCTGGCGGCAACAACCATAGGATGCCAATCGAAGGAGTAAGTTGACCTCTTTGGCATGCAAACCCGATATGTTTGTTGTGAAGCTGCTCAATTTGGAAGGGTTACTTAGGAGAGAAAACAAAATTTGGTAACTGGCCTCTTTCGTTTAATCAAAGCTAATTCCAAACTAAGTTCTTTTTTGTGCATCGGTGAGTTCTTGCAATTTTCGGAACATCAATTGCTTTAGTTCAAGTTCATTTCTCAATATGCGTTGTATACGTTCTCGCGAGCTCACGTGAATTTCGATCAAACTGCGGCGTGAATTTCGATCAAATCTGGCCTTCATCTTTCAGGAATATTTCTGGTGCTATTACCGTTGTTTGTTCTTCCACTTTAGGACGCGATACAACACTATCAGTATCACGATAACGAGCAATGGTACTAGAAACGAAAGATTTATTCACATTTAAATGATGGAGGACTTTAACGATAGCCATCTGTGGTGTGTAAAGTAAATCGACTGTATTTTTGGAATAAATAGGTTTCCTGTTACGGACAAAATGGTAACAAAAAAAAATTTATTTGGTGATAAAAAGATTGAACTTAAGAATCAAAAAACTATAACAAAGGAACAAAGTTTGCGAGGCCCGTTTTACAAACCTTTTTTTTTTTTTGCCTGCATAATTTTTTTCATTTTTTTTTAATATTTTGTAACATGGCCAGTTGATGGCAAGGTTATCACGTGTTTTGGCCCAGTTGCCAAAACCGTTTACATTTGCATATGAATTGTTGTACTTGTTTCTGTCATTAGTAACAGAGTATAAAATTAGTCGGGCTTTACCTAATATCCAAGTATGAGTGTCGTTAGACACCACAATATATGCGTACGTAATGTTTACATGGCATGCTAAGTGTCATACAGTTTAAAATTATGTTATAGCATAAATTATGGGCTAGGAGTATATAAAAATTGAGATCTAAATTTTTCTAATTTATTATGAAACTTTAAAATATGAAAAAATTCAATTAAAAAATTTTATTTAACATATTATTATAAATGAGATTAAGGTATTGATTTTATTCAGTTATCGTAAAGAAAATGTCAGCTAACAATCTATACAAACCCAGCTATACATATTTCAACACCGGCTAGAGTGCATTTCCATAACCTTTAGTATAGATAAGGCGGCGGAAGTTGACTTATTTTGGGGTCTTTTATGCTAAATTCTGTAAAAACAAAAAATACAAGATTTTTATACCCTGCGCCACACTGTGGAACAGGGTATTATAAGTTAGTGCATATGTTTGCAACACCCAGAAGGAGACGAGATAGACACATGGTGTCTTTGGCAAAAATGCTCAGGGTGGGCTCTTGAGTCGATATAGCGATGTCCGTCTGTCCGTCTGTCCGTGAACACATTTTTGTAATCAAAGTTTAGGTCGCAGTTTTAGTCCAATCCACTTCAAATTTGGCACAAGTATGTGTTTTGGCTCAGAATAGAAGAAATCGGTTCAGATTTAGATATAGCTCCCTGATTTCTTCCAACAACAATAGGGTTCTATTCTGACCCAAATTAGGAACATGTGCCAAATTTGAAGGCAATTGGACTTAAATTGCGACCTAGACTTTGATCACAAAAATGTGTTCACAGACAGACGGACAGACGAACAGACGGACATGCTTATATCGACTCAGGGACCCACCCTGAGCATTATTGCTAAAGACACCATGTGTCTATCTCGTCTCCTTCTGGGTGTTGCAAACATATGCACTAACTTATAATACCCTGTTCCACAGTGTGGCGCAGGGTCTAAAAAATATGGGAAACATTTAAATCTGATGCAATTTTAAGGAAACATCGCAAAAGTTTATTTATGATTTATCGCTCGATATATATGCATTAGAAGTTTAGAAAAATTAGTAATTTTTACAACTTTTCGACTAAGCAGTGGCGATTTTACAATTACAATGTTGGTATTTTGACCATTTTTGTCGAAATCAGAAAAACATATATATATGGGAGCTATATCTAAATCTGAACCGATGTCAACCAAATTTGGCACGCATAGCTACAATGCTAATTCTACTCCCTGTGCAAAATTTCAACTAAATCGGAGTTAATAATTGGCCTCTGTGGTCATATGAGTGTAAATCGGGCGAAAGCTATATATGGGAGATATATCCAAATCTGAACCGATTTCAACCAAATTTGGCACGCATAGTTATAATGCTAATTCTACTGCCTATGCAAAATGTCAACTAAAGCGGAGCAAAAAATTTGCCTCTGTGGGCAAATGAGTGTAAATCGGGCGAAAGCTATATATGGGAGCTATATCTAAATCTGAACCGATTTGGCTGATATTTTGCAAGTTTTTCGAGACTCATAAAATATTCGGATGTACGAAATTTAAGGAAGATCGTTTGATATACACGCCAATTATGACCAGATCGGTGAAAAATATATATGGCAGCTATATCTAAATCTGAACCGATTTTTTCCAAAATCAATAGGTATCGTCTTTGAGCCGAAACAGGACCATATACCAAATTTTAGGACAATTGGACTAAAACTGCGAGCTGTACTTTGCACACAAAAATACACCAACAGACAGACGGACAGACAGACAGACAGACGGACATCGCTAAATCGACTCACAATTTAATTCTAAGCCGATCCGTATACTAAAAGGTTGGTCTATGATTACTCCTTCTTGGTGTTACATACAAATGCACAAACTTATTATACCCTGTACCACAGTAGTGGTGAAGGGTATAAAAACATAATACGTTGTAACACCGAACAAAAATATTTACGTAATATTAAAGGTTAGGCAACCTAAATTTTATTAAACACAAATTTCTTTAAAATAATGAAATTTTAACTAAAATAAGGTTTGAAATCGTTGCTTCAAAAAATAAATTATTAAATTTAGGACACAAATTTGGAATTTTGCGTCCCTCCGTTAAAGTCATAAGTCTTTGAACTAAGGCAAATTTTCCTTCAAGTAAAGAGACACATTTTTGATCTAATGAAGTCGTCCTTAAACTAACTGACTTATTGAATCTTTAGATTTAAGATAAAAAAGCTTCAAATATAGGCTATGGCTTATTTGTTGGTATAAAGTTTTTTGTGGAATTAATAAATTTTTTTTTCTTTGAAGATACCGTTATAATTTGGATTTTAAAACAGACAATTTGTTTACGTGAATAGCTTTATTAATATACCGCAAAAAGAGAAACGAAATTCTATAAATTAGATCTGTATCCTAATTTTAATTTTTATTGATCCTAGATTTAAAGCCAGATAGGTCGCTAAAAAATGTGTTTATTTTAAAGAAGCCACATCTTTGGCTCGGAATCAATAACAAAATCTTTAAGGGAAGGTCCAAATCTTTGGATCTTTGAGTGTTTTTACTACAAATCAAGAATCTGATGCAGTCTCCAAAGTACACGTAATCAAATAATTCTTTCCCCCCCCCCCCCCCCCCCCACAAACTAAATTTTAGACAACCTTGTTTTTCAAAACAAACAAAAAAAAAATTTTTCAATAAAAAAATTTTTTCTATTCAACAAATTTTGGTTTATAAGTTTCTTGGTCATAACATGTGATGAAAGTAATTTTAGAACGACACGACAATGTATATATCATATTTTTTTTTTTTTGAGAATTATTTACAAATGAAAAACGTTTGGCCGTTGGCATTCGTATTTATCACGATACTTGAATGCTCGAAAGACAGTCTTTATAGGGACAAAAACTGAAGAAAATTGAAACGAATTTTGTCGCTTAATCCTCTTAAAGGTACTGGAGTCTGATGATGTGTGTTGTGTCATGGCATCATGCATCACTACTACATTTGGCATTTGGGGTTAGAGTACAATTTTTTTAGGCAACAATGGGGGCAGCAAAGGTGGTTTTGGCAACAACGGCAGCTGGGGCAGCTACAACGGGGGCAGCAGCAACGGGCACATCCTTTTGGACTACAGCATTGAAGCCATTGATATCGTCAGCATAGTAGTTGACGGTACGACGGGAACCATCGGGTTCAATGAGGGAGTAAGAGCCACGAACAACACCACCGTCACGGGTTTCTTCTTGGGTTTTCGAATCACCGGTCAAGGTGTCTTGGACATCGTAGGCGAATTTGTATTGAGGATGGGCATCGACAATTTCGGGTTCAACAATGGCAGCCTTGGCAACAACGGGAGCAGCTACTGGAGCAGCAGCCAAGGGGGCAGCTACGGGAGCAGTAATAGTCTTGGCCAATACAGGAGCTGGGGCAGCAGCAACATAAGGAGCTGGAGCAGCAGCTACATAGGGGGCTGGAGCAGCAGCTACATAGGGGGCTGGAGCAGCAGCCACATAAGGAGCTGGAGCGGCAGCAAAAGTTTTAGCCACCAATGGAGCGGCGGCGGCATAAGTCTTGGCAACTGGAGCAGCCACATAGGGAGCTGGAGCTGCAGCTACATAGGGAGCTGGGGCAGCACTATAAATTGGAGCTGGAGCAGCAAAAGCTGGGGCAGCGGCAAAAGTCTTGGCTACTAATGGAGCTGAATAAGCTGCTGGAGCGGCAAAATATGGAGCAGCGGCAAAGGGAGCAGCAGCGGCATAAGGAGCAGCACCAAAAGCAGCAGCAGCGGTATAGGGTCCAGCAACGGGAGCTAAACCAGCATTGGCAGAGAGGGCCAGTGTAGAGGCAACAGCGGCAACCTAAATGATAGATCACAAAAAAAAAAAAAAAGAATTGATTAACCTCCTCGGGATCGGTTCATTTTTTAATTTTCTCGAAATCTCATAGTACACTGAAAAAAATATTTACGTGATATTAAAGATAACGCAACCTAAATTCTAGGATGCGAAATAAACAAAATATTAAGGACAAATTTCTTTAAAATAATGAAATTTTAATTAAAATAAAGTTTATAGTCTTTGCTTCAAATATTTTTTTCATTGAATTTAGGACACAAATTTTTTAAATTTGTTTCCCTCCGTTAAAGTCACATGTCTTTGAACTAAGGCTAATTTTCCTTAAAGTAAAGAAACACATTTTTTATATAAAGAAATTGTCCTTAAATTAACTTAATTATTGAAACTTTAGATTTAAGATAAAAAACTCTTCAAATATAGGCTAAGACTTATTTTGAGGATTTAGAGTCTTTGGTTTAAAGTTTTTTTTTTTTTTATTAAAAAAACATTGTGTACTTTGAAGTATCCGTTATAATTTGGATTTTTAAGCTGGCATTTGTTTGTACGTGAGTACCTTTATTAATAACCGCGAAAAGAGAATGAAAATTTGATAAATGAGATCTGTATCCTAATTTTAATTTTATTGTTCGTAGATTTAAAGCCATAGGTCGCTAAAAAATTTCTTTATTTTAAAGAAGCCGCATCTTTGGCTCGGAATCAATACCAAAATCCTTAAGGGAAGGTCAAAATTTTTGGATCCAAGTAAACTTTTTTTCATAGTTGCTGAAAATTTCTAAAAATAAAAAAACTTGATCTGTCTTCAATCACGAAATTAATTAATCCCTCAAATTTTTTTAACCAAACGTTTTTTAATCAACGAACAAAAATGGCAAACAAATAATTGATCCAATACATTTTTTCTCAAAACTTTAGTTTAGTTAAATATGAGATAACACAACTTTTCAAATAACAATTTCAGAAGTGGACAACCACGGCCGGCCAAACGTTCCCCACATTTTGGGGGCGTCCACTTATGAGAGGTTAATTTTAATGTGTACACGTCTCACGAAAATTGTCCATTTTTGAGAGGTGTTCATTTTTCGGAGTGCCCAAGTTTGAGAGGTTTCACTGTAATTAATTTTATCACTAGAACGCCGGTTTTTTTTATTCTAAAGGGTGATTCTTTTGAGGTTAGGATTTTCATGCATTAGTATTTGACAGATCACGTGGGATTTCAGACATGGTGTCAAAGAGAAAGATGCTCAGTATGCTTTGACATTTCATCATGAATAGACTTACTAACGAGCCACAACGTCGAATTTTCAGTGAATGGGCCCTAGAAAAGTTGGCAGAAAATCCGCTTTTTTATCGACAAATTTTGTTCAGCGATGAGGCTCATTTCTGGTTGAATGGCTACGTAAATAAGCAAAATTGCCGCATTTGGAGTGAAGAGCAACCAGAAGCCGTTCAAGAACTGCCCATGCATCCCGAAAAATGCACTGTTTGGTGTGGTTTGTACGCTGGTGGAATCATTGGACCGTATTTTTTCAAAGATGCTGTTGGACGCAACGTTACGGTGAATGGCGATCGCTATCGTTCGATGCTAACAAACTTTTTGTTGCCAAAAATGGAAGAACTGAACTTGGTTGACATGTGGTTTCAACAAGATGGCGCTACATGCCACACAGCTCGCGATTCTATGGCCATTTTGAGGGAAAACTTCGGAGAACAATTCATCTCAAGAAATGGACCGGTAAGTTGGCCACCAAGATCATGCGATTTGACGCCTTTAGACTATTTTTTGTGGGGCTACGTCAAGTCTAAAGTCTACAGAAATAAGCCAGCAACTATTCCAGCTTTGGAAGACAACATTTCCGAAGAAATTCGGGCTATTCCGGCCGAAATGCTCGAAAAAGTTGCCCAAAATTGGACTTTCCGAATGGACCACCTAAGACGCAGCCGCGGTCAACATTTAAATGAAATTATCTTCAAAAAGTAAATGTCATGGACCAATCTAACGTTTCAAATAAAGAACCGATGAGATTTTGCAAATTTTATGCGTTTTTTTTAAATAAAAGTTATCAAGCTCTTAACAAATCACCCTTTATATATACGATCAGATTTATATGTTTTTGATTTTTTTTTAGTAAAATGTTTTTATTTTCCTTCCATTATTTTAATATCCATCTTTTTAATTCTTGAGGAGAAATTTGATTACTTTATAAAATTAAGATTTCCAAAAAAAAAACTACACGAAACTGCTTTAAGATACTTACGGCAAACGATTTCATTGTTAGGCTTAGGTTATTGGGGGGATTTGTAATCACTGTCGGTTGTTTAAAATTGAACTGACATATCGTTACCAAATTTGTTTGGCTATTTATATTGGCCAATGGCTTAGTGAAGAAGCTCCACATAACTCAAAGGGAATACAAGAAAATTTTCCATAATATAAAACTGCTAGATACTAGAAGATTGTACGAACAAGGCATAAGTAATCATCGCATTGATGTATTCTTTATGAATGGCCCTCAAACCTAATACTAAAACAAAAACAAAAAGCATACGCATATATTCACCTGTCATCCTTGTTGCCATTACCTCGATTGCACTATATATATATTAATTGTTTTTTTTTTTTTTATTTTATAAGCTGCGGTCTAGCAGCTATAAAATAAATTCAAATAAGGGGTGTGCACGTGAGACGATAATATTTTCGTGACAACTATGTATTGCTTTTAGTCATAATAAATTTCTTGTATGTAAACTGAAAAAATATTGACCTAATAGGAATGATTTTACAACTTCGATTTTAGGATACACAATGTATATTACACAATACCTGGGACAAATTTCTTTAAAGACGCGGCTTCTTTAAAATAAGGACATTTTTTGGGAGCTATCTAGCTTTAAATCTAGGCCCTATAATCTTCTATAGAAAAAAAACTGGACAAAATTTTCTATAGAAATAAAATTTTGACAAAATTTTCTACAGAAATAAAATTTTGACAAAATTGTTTATAGAAATAAAATTTTGACAAAATTTTCTATAAAAATAAAATTTGACAAAATTTTCTATAAAAATAAAATTTTGGCAAAATTTTCTATAGAAATACAATTTTGGTAAAATTTTCTATAGAAATAAAATTTTGAAAAAAATTCCATAGAAATAAAATTTTGAAAAAAATTCCATAGAAATAAAATTTTGACAAAATCTTCTGTAGAAATAAAATTTTGACAAAATTTTCTGCAGAAATAAAATTTTGACAAAATTGTTTATAGAAATAAAATTTTGACAAAATTTTCTATAAAAATAAAACTTTGAAAAAAATTCCATAGAAATAAAATGTTGACAAATTTTTCTGTAGAAATAAAATTTTGACAAACATTTTTTGAGAGCTATCTAACTATAAATCTAGGCCCTATAAAATTAAAATTGGGCCACAGATCCACTGATAAATAAAATAAAATTTTGACAAAATTTTCTATAGAAATAAAATTTTGAAAAAATTTCCGTAGAAATAAAATTTTGACAACACTTTCTATAGAAATAAATTTGGACAAAATCTTCTATAGAAATAAAATTTTGACAAAATCTTCTATAGAAATAAAATATTGACAAAATTTTCTATAGAAATACAATTTTGACAAAATTTTCTATAGAAATAAAATTTTGCAAAATTTTCTATAGAATTAAATTTTGACAAAATCTTCTATAGAAAAAAAATTTGGACAAAATTTTCTATAGAAATAAAATTTTGACAAAATTTTCTACAGAATAAAATTTTGACAAAATTTTCTACAGAAATAAAATTTTGACAAAATTGTTTATAAAATTAAAATTTTGAAAAAATTTTCTGTAAAAATAAAATTTTGAAAAAATTCCATAGAAATAAAATGTTGACAAAATCTTCTGTAGAAATAAAATTTTGACAAAATTTTCTATAGAAATAAAATTTTGTCAAAATTTTCTATAGAAATAAAATTTTGACAAAATTTTCTATAGAAATAAAATTGTGACAAAATTTTCTATAGAAATAAAATTTTGAAAAAATTTCCTTAGAAATACAATTTTGACAACACTTTCTATAGAAATAAAATTTTGACAAAATCTTCTATACAAATAAAATTTTGACAAAATTTTCTATAGAAATAAAATTTTGACAAAATCTTCTATAGAAATAAAATTTTGACAAAATTTTCTATAGAAATAAAATTTTGACAAAATCTTCTATAGAAATAAAATTTTGCAAAATCTTCTATAGAAATAAAATTTTGACAAAATTTTCTATAGAAATACAATTTTGACAAAATCTTCTATAGAAATAAAGTTTTGATAAAATTTTCCACAGAAATAAAATTTTGACAAAATTGTTTATAGAAATAAAATTTTGACAAAATTTTCTATAGAAATAAAATTTTGCAAAATTTTCTATAGAATTAAATTTTGACAAAATTTCTATAGAAATAAAATTTTGACAAAATTTACTATAGAAATAAAATTTTGACAAAATTTTCTATAGAAATAAAATTTTGACTAAATTGTTTATAGAAATAAAATTTTGACAAAATTTTCTATAAAAATAAAATTTGACAAAATTTGACAAAATTTTCTATAAAAAATTTTTGGGAAAATTTTCTATAGAAATAAAATTGTGAAAAAAATTCCATAGAAATAAAATTTTGACAAAATCTTCTATAGAAATAAAATTTTGACAAAATTTTCTACAGAAATAAAATTTTGACAAAATTGTTTATAGAAATAAAATTTTGACAAAATTTTCTATAAAAATTAAATTTTGCAAAAAAAAATTCCATAGAAATAAAATGTTGACAAAATTTTCTATAGAAATAAAATTTTGACAACATTTTCTATAGAAATAAAATTTTGCCAAAATTTTCTATAGAAATAAAATTTTGACAAAATTTTCTATAGAAATAAAATTTTGACAAAATTTTCTATAGAACTAAAATTTTGAAAAAATTTCCATAGAAATACAATTTTGACAACACTTTCTATAGAAATAAAATTTTGACAAAATCTTCTATAGAAATAAAATTTTGACAAAATTTTCTATAGAAATAAAATTTTGCAAAATTTTCTATAGAAATAAAATTTTGACAAATCTTCTATAGAAATAAAATTTTGACAAAATTTTCTATAGAAATAAAATTTTGACAAAATCTTCTATAGAAATAAAGTTTTGACAAAATTTTCCACAGAAATAAAATTTTGACAAAATTGTTTATAGAAATAAATTTTTGAAAAAATTTGTTATAAAAATAAAATTTTGACAAAATTTTCTATAGAAATAAAATGTTGACAAAATTTTCTATAGAAATAAAATTTTGACAAATTCTATAGAAATAAATAAATTTTAACACAATTTTCTATAAGTTCAATATCATAAAAAATTTTAATTTTCGAGTTTCCACTCTTTGAAGAATTAGTAACTTCCCTCGCTGGTACAAGCTAAATCGTTAAAGTATTTAAAATTCGAATCATTTACAATTCAAGGGATATACACGCAAAAAAAAATAATTCTTTCCTCCCAAACGAAGTTTTAGACAAGCAAAGATCGTTTCTCATTTGCTTTTCGTTGTATATTAAGGAACTATGTAAAAACATTTTCATAAAGACTAACTCAAAAAAAAAACAATGTTTGCTGACTAGTTGCATTTGCCCTTTCTCACTTCCACGAGGTTTTTTAGTTCTTAACACCTTTTTCTGTAATACAAACAATTTAGAAATAAATATTCGCTGGTATACATTTTTTGTAAATTTTATCTTTCGCCTGGGAGGAGAATCGAACCGCGGATCATGCAATTTGTAAGCCAACACACTATCCACTGGGCTACGTAGCTGTTATTGTCATCAATAGACAATTATCGTTATAAGTTATATTTATATAGCATAGTTTGCGGCGCCCATGAGCAGACTAAACAAATTTTATTTAGCACCAACATACATTTAGTTGGACAACGTGGAGCAGTGGTTGATATGTCCGCCTTGCATTCCATGGGTCCTGGGTTCAATCCTTGCTTCGACCGAACACCGAAAAGTTGTTTGTTTGTTTTTTTTTTTAACATATATTCCCGATATGTTCGAAAGATTCCGAAAAGGTGTTCATCAACATTACATACTACTATATTAAATGTTTACTATGAAGCTGTAAAATGAGTCGATCCAGCCACGTCCGTAGTTCGGATGGCATTGCAGATGGGCCATATCGACCCACTTTTACGTATAGCCCCCTATAAACGGACCCCCAGATTTGGCTTGCGGAGCCTCTTAGAGAAGCAAATTTCATCGGATCCGGTTGAAATTTGGTACGTGGTGTTAGTATATGATCTCTAATAAACATGCAAAAAATGATCCATATCGGCCAGTAATAATATATAGCCCCCATATAAACGGATCCCCAGATTTGACCTCCGGAGCCTTTTGGAGGAGCAAAATTCATCCGATTCGTTTGAAATTTGATACGTGGTGTTAGTATATGATCTCTAATAAACATGCAAAAATGTATCCATATCAGTCCATAGTTATATGTAGTCCCCATATAAGCTGATCCCCAGATTTGACCTCCGGAACCTCTTGGAGGAGCAAATTTCATCTGATCCGGTTTAAATTAGGTACGTGGTCTACATATACAGTCTTTAACCACCATGCAAAAATTAGTCCATATCGGTCCATTTATATAGCCCCCATATAAACCGATCCCAGTTTTGATCTCCGGACCCTCTTGGTTCATATCGGTCTATAGTTATATATATCACCCAGGTAAACCGATTCCCAATCACAAAAAAATTGGAAATTATGAATAAATTTCTTGGTAATTTTATAGGATTTTCTACATTCTTATGAATTTTCCGATTATAATTACAATTTTAATCAACCAATGTTGAGTATGTATATAGAAATTAATTAATCTCAAACAAATTCGTTTAAATTCAAATTAAATTTTTAAATTGATGTATTGTTTTTTCTTTAATTAAAATGTTAATTGGGGCAATTTTGATTAAATTTGTTTAAAAAGTTAATTGTATCAATTAATTAATTGATTACGATTACGATTTGAACTTAAAAAATAATTAAAAAGGGTCCTCTACACCCGAGAAAAATCTTTATAATATTCCGCATTTGAAGAAAATTTAGATAGTGCTCATTTGTAAAGGTCGTATAAAAAATGACTCAAAATTTAAAATGAAAAAAATCCTGGCACGATCAAAATCTTTGAATACAAGTAAACTTTCCTTGAGTATTTTCATTCATAATAGCTTAAGTGCACTGAAAAAAATATTTACGTGATATTAAAGATTACGCAGCCCCAATTTTAGAATGCGTAATTTACACACTATTAAAAACAAATTTCTTTAAAATAATGAAATTTTAATTAAAAGAAAGTTTATAAACATTGCTGCAAAAAATTTTTTTCATTAAATTTAGGACACACATTTTGAAAATTTGCGTCCCTTCGTTAAAGTTTAATGTCTTTAAACTTAGGCAAATTTTCCTTGAAGTAAAGAAACACATTTTTGATTAAAAGAAATTAACTGAAATATTGAATCTTTAGATTTAAGATAAAAACGCTTCAAATTTAGGCTATAGGCTTATTTTGAGGATTTAGCATCTTTGGTTAAAGTTTTTTTTTGGAATTAAGAAAATTTTTTTTACTTCGAAGTATACGTCATAATTTGGATTTTTAAACTGACATTTGTTTGTACGTGAATAGCTTTATTAATATACCGGTAAAATAGAATGAAAATTCGATAAATGAGATCTGCATCCTAATTTGAATTTTATAGATCCTAGATTTAAAGCCAGATAGGTCGCAAAAAAATTTCCTTATTTTAAAGAACCCTTAATGGAATGTCAAAATCTTTGGATCCAAGTAAACTTTTTTTTTGAGTGTGTGGTCTATTTCGCTAGTGTTGTTTAATTTTTAAATTGTTCTTTAATTCCAAGAGTGACTTAGCGTGAGTAGAAATTTTCAATAGTGAGCCATCGTGTAATAGTACTCATGTGCACATCTCTAATACAATTACCCAAAATTTAAATTTTTTAAATTTTGGACATAAGAAAATTCTTGGCACGTAAATCGGGTAAAACTGCTGCTGTATATGGCCATATTAGCAGTAGTAAAGGCTAAAACTTCACCATAAACACTATGCGCATGTGCGCGCTTACCCAAATGCAATGCCACTTTGTTTTTCTGTGTGTGTGTGTTTGTTTTTTAACGACAAGGCCTTGTTTCGTCTTTCAATAAAATTTGAAGAGAAAAAAAAACTATTTCTGCAATATTTACCTTTGCTTTGTCCAATGAAAGTGAATTGACGCCTGCCAATAATTATCATTCAATACTGATAGTATTTAACACTTACCGAAAAAAAAAAACAAATAACAAAATCACATTTACTACTCATCGATATTTGTTGGCAGTTAGGTGACTATTCCCTGAGATATTGATGATTGGTTATTTGCGTATTCGGTTTTTGTTTAACGATTTCTACATTTTCCTTAAAAAATTCGACTTTAATTTGTTTTGCGTGTCCCATCAAATATTTAGCTCACTCACTGTCAATCGAAATTCATTGTGACACTGAAACTATGGTGAACGCAGTTATGACGTGAAATTATTTTAAAGTAAAAAAAAAAAGTAAAAAACAGTAATTTTAACAAAGTGGTTGTTTTAAATTTCGAATAGCATTCTTCCTGGATTAGTACACTGCAACAGATATTGTCGTGAGGTCAAAGATTGCATGTCCTTAAAATACGAATGAGAATTTTGCTTATCCAAAAGTCAATAAACTTTACAATGAAGTCGTTTTGTCGTTATAGTTAGTGTTTCCACTTAAAACTAGGTATCTTTACATTACTAGAGCGGCAAAATGGTCTGAAAAATACGTATTTTTTGTTGATTGTTAAAAAAGTTTATATATACGAGGGCGGTTCGTAAACTTCTTAGCCTATCAATGAAAGAGAATAGTTAGTTTTTCAAAAATATTTTTATTTTTCAATATAATCTCCTGAAACTTCAATACACTTAGTCCAACGCTTTTCTAGCAATCCTTCAAAATAGTGGTTTACAACTGTACGAGTAATCGCATCTTCATTTGAGGTAAAACGCTTGCCAGCAAGGAATTTGTTTAGGAGCTAAATCAGGAGAATAAGGTGGGTGGTCAAACAATTCGTACTTTAATTCGTTGATTTTAGCCATTGTTAAAACACTCTTGGCGCTGGTGCGTTGTCTTGTTGAAAAATTATGTTTTTGTATTGTACGCCAGGACGTTTTTCTCGAATTTGTACATTTAATTGATCCAAAAGGTTGCAATAGTACTCTGAATTTATTGTTTTACCCTTTTGCAGATAGTCATTCAATAAAATACCTTTGAAGTCCCAAAAAACCGTTGGCATAACCTTACCAACCGATTGTTTTTGCCTTCTTTGGGGCACTTCCTCCAGCTTCAGTCCATTGTTTGGATTGTTCTTTTGTCTCTGGAGTATACGCTGAAAAAAATATTGTCGTGAGGTCAAAGATTTCATGTCTTTAAAATACGAATGCAAATTTTGCTTAGCATAGAAGACGCATTTCTCTAATATAAAGTTTTTTTCCTTGTCCTAAAGTCGATTAACTTTTCAAAGAAGTCGTATTGTCCTTATAATTAAGAGATTTCACTAACAAATGGGTATCATAACATGAAAGAAAAAATGTTTGGGCTAAGGTCAACTTGACTTTAATAATTCAGAAAAATCCTTCAAATTTAATGAAATTGTCTTTAAATTTGTTGTCTTTTTGCATCTTGCCAATAAAGAAAAAAATCGTTCAAATATAGGACATGATTTTCAACACTTTATTCTAAAGACGTTTTTTACTTGAAACAAATCATATTTCTACAGTAAGTCTAGTCTTAATTTAGAAAATAAAGTTGTCGTTAACTCGTTTTTAAAGGACTTTGATAGCATATGGAGAAAAAAAGCTGCAAAAGCGAAAAATAAAAATTTGCTTCCTAGAAGCAAGTACACAAAACCCAAATTTAAAGGAGAATTGTGTCTTAAAAGTATCCTGACTTGTATTCTCCGCTTCTTTGGCTCGGAATCAATACCAAAATTTTTAAAGCAAAGACAAAATCGTTGGAACCGAGCATGTTTTTTTTTTTTCAGTGCATATAAACGTACCCGCAAATTTGGCTTGCGATTGCTCTAAGAGAAGCAAATTTCATCCGATCCGGGTGAAATTTGGTACATATTGTTTGTATATGGTCTCTAACAACCATGCAAAAATTGGTCCATATCGGTCCATAATTACATATAGGGAGCCACCGTGGTGCAATGGTTAGCATGCCCGCCTTGCATACACAAGGTCGTGGGTTCGATTCCTGCTACGACCGAACACCAAAAAGTTTTTCAGCGGTGGATTATCCCACCTCAGTAATGCTGGTGACATTTCTGAGGGTTTCAAAGCTTCTCTAAGTGGTTTCACTGGAATGTGGAACGCCGTTCGGACTCGGCTATAAAAAGGAGGTCCCTTGTCATTGAGCTTAACATGGAATCGGGCAGCACTCAGTGATAAGAGAGAAGTTCACCACTGTGGTATCACAATGGACTGAATAGTCTAAGTGAGCCTGATACATCGGGCTGCCACATAACCTAACCTAACCTAACCTAACCTAACCTAACCTAACCTAACCTAACCTAACCTAACCTAACCTAACCTAACCTACATATAGCCCCCATATAAACCGATCCCCCGATTTGGCTTGCGGAGCCTCTAAGAGAACCAAATTTCATCCGATCCGGCTGAAATTTGGTACATGGTGTTAGTATATGGTTTCTAACAACGATGCAAAAATTGGTTCATATCGGTCCACTTTTACGTATAGCCCCCTGTTGGAGTATGCAAGACGGGGAATCGGGACGAAAGCTTTGATATGCCAGAGACGGGTACTTTGTGCCGATGTCCGAACAAATAATGGACTGTATATTGGGGACTGGTGTTTACTCCGTTGGTGCGAGGGATCTTCAACAAAGAGGAGAAATTCAGTGGTGGAACACTGTGCAGTACAAAATATCTCTCACAAGAGATATTATGAACAAGAAATAAGAAAAGGGAAAGAGTTGGTTGAGTTTCAGTTGCTTTATTTCAGAGTGTGTTATGCTCACCGTTCCAGAGATATGATGCAAGTGTTTGAATTCATCTTAGAGTACTTGCCAAGAAAATATTTTCTTAAATATTGATAATTCACAATAGATACTTAAGCCTAGTGATTCACGACATTGGTAATTATTCAAAACAGTATCGTAAAATTTAACTTTAAACTGAATGGTATAAGTCTAAACTGGCAAGTTTAGACACCCCCATATAAACGGACCCCCAAATATGGCTTGCGATTGCTCTAAGAGAATCAAATTTCATCCGATCCGGCTGAAATTTGGTACATGGTGTTAGTATATGGTCTCTAACAACCATGCAAAAATTGGCCCATATCGGTCCATAATTACATATAGCCCCCATTTAAACCGATTCCCCGATTTGGCTTGCGGAGCCTCTAAGAGAACCAAATTTCATTCGATCCGGCTGAAATTTGGTACCTGGTGTTAGTATATGGTTTCTAACAACCATGCAAAAATTGATCCACTTCGGTCCATAATTATATATAGCCCCCATATAAACCGATCCCCCGATTTGGCTTGCGGAGCCTCTCAGAAAAGCAAATTTCATCCGATCCGGCTGAAATTTGGTACATGGTGTTGGTATATGTTCTCTAATGACCATGCAAAAATTGGCCCACTTCGGTCCATAATTATATATAGCCCCCATATAAATCGATTCCCAGATTTGACCTCCGGAGCCTCTTGGAGGAGCAAAATTCATCTGATCCGGTTGAAATTTGGAACATGGTGTTAGAATGTGGTCTCTAACAAACACGCAAGAATTGGTCCATATCGGTCCATAATTATATATAGCCCCCATATAAACCGTTCCCCAGATTTGATTTCCGGAGCCTCTTGGAGGAGCAAAATTCATCCGATCCGGTTGAAATTTGCAACGTGGTGTTAGTATAAGGCCGCTAATATCCATACCAAAATTGGTCCATATCGGTCTATAGTTTTATATAGCCGATCCCCAAACACACAAAAATTGATCCATATCGGTTCATATTCATGATTGCCACTCGAGCCAAAAATAATCTACCAAAATTTTATTTTTATAGAAAACATTGTCAAAATTTTAATTCTATAGAAAATTTTGTCAAAATTTTATTTCTATAGAAAATTTTGACAAAATTTTATTTCTATAGATAATTTTGTCAAAATTGTATTTCTATAGAAAATTTTTTCCAAATTTTATTTCTATAGAAAATTTTTTCAAAATTTTACTTCTATAGAAAATGTTGTCAAAATTTTATTTCTATAGGAACTTTAAACATAATTATATACGTATTTAATCGGCCCTTTAGTGTAGTTCAATATATACCACGTATGGACTATGTGGTATATATTACGTTGTTGGGAAGTTTCTACGCAATCCATGGTGGAGGGTACATAAGCTTCGACCTGGCCGAACTTACGGCCGTATATACTTGTTTTGGTATTGATTCCGAGCCAAAGATGCGGCTTCTTTAAAATAAAGACAATTTTTAGCGACCTATCTGGCTTTAAATGTAGGATCAATAAAATTAATATTAGGATGCAGATCTCATTTAATAAAGCTATCCACGTACAAACGAATGCCAGTTTAAAATCCAAATTATAACGGATGCCTCAAAGTAAAAACTGTTTTCTTAATTCCAAAAACAAAATTTAAACCAAAAATGCTAGATCCTTAAAATAAGTCTTAGCCTATATTTGAAGCGTTTTTATCATAAATCTTAAGATTCTATTTTTCAGTTAATTTAAGGACGTTTTCTTTAAAACAAAAATGTATTTCTTTACTTTAAGGGAAAGTTGCCTTAGTTCAAAGACATACTACTTTAAATGAGGGACGAAAATTTCCAAAATTTAAAGCAATCACGAAATTAATTGATCCAAATAATTTTTAATTGAAATGTCTTCAATCAATTAAAAAATTAATTGATACTATTAGCTTTTGTGATTGATTTTTGTTGTAATTAAAAACTTTTTTTGGATCAATTAAATTTTTAATTGAATATTTTTTAAAACTCACTTAACTTTAAATGGAAAATTTGTCTGTAAAGTTTTTTCTGTGCAAACATTATAAGCTTTACTTTAATTAAAATTTCTTTACTTAAAAAAAAATTGTCTTTAATATTGTGTGAATTGGGCATCCTAAATTTTAGGTTGCGTCATCTTTAATATCAAGTAAATATTTTTTTCAGTGCTTGAGCTTTGTATTATTATTAAATTAATTATTTTAATACATAAAGTTAAATAATTCATTTTTGTTTTGTTTGCCTATTTACAGAGATGCCATGGAGGAATATTGGACTTTATCCAATCATGAGAATGTGGCTCGTATGAGATTAAAACTGGAACCCCAATTATACCCCAATAAACATGAAAATGCTTCTAAGCTACGTGATAATGCCACCAATCATTATGATGCCAAGTGAGTTAAATATCCTACAAATATATTTTGAGGAAAAACAAAACAAAAAAAACTTCAAATACAATGCCAACATGTTACTTTTCTCATTGCAGAGAAATACCCGAATTTGATTCGACCATAAAGAATGTGGTGGTTCGTGATTTCCTATCGAACGATGAGAATTCACAGCTTGAAGAAGATTTACTCCTAACCATTGAACAACAACCACTGCAGGACAATACTTTGGAGAAATTGATTATATCGCAGGAATGTGAATTGATTACCCTGATGACCAAAGTGAAGGGACGCATTGAAGTGAATCAGAGTTGGTTTACCTTTATCGATTTAAGTCCACCGGCCGAAGATGGCTCTAAGCATGATTTTCGATTTTCCATAAATAAAATACGTGAAGTACACTTGAGGAAATACAATTTGAGACGAAGTGCTTTGGAAATTTTTTTGGTTGATCAAACGAGTTATTTTTTGAATTTCACAACAAAGGTAAGATTGCAATTTGGAATTTGTAACATAAGATTTTAGATTTGAAGGAAAATTGTTTGTTTTTTTTTTAAAGGGAGTCTTAAATTTCTGTCCGATCGTTCAAGAAAATAGAATGAATACATCCCCTTACATATGATTTCAGATCTAAATTCTGTAGATTTAAACAGCGGATGGTTATTGCTAGAAATGGATTATTTTAATCAGTAGATATGGTGGCTATATCAAACCCAGGTCCCATATATAGCAAATTTGGCACAACTCCGTAAGAGCCTATAATACTTCCAGATTTCAAATTTCAAGCAAATCGAAATGAAAATTGCGGCTTCCGTGCCCTGAAAAAGTCAAATCGGATGTGGGGGCTACTGCAAAACATGGACCGATATATAAAATTCAGTACAGCTTCAGACGAATCAAAATACTTGTCGATTTCAAATTTCAAGCAAATTGGACGAAAACTGTGGCGTCCCCATGCCTTCAAGAAGTCAAATCGGGAAATCTATCTATCTGGAAGCTATATCAAAACATGAATCAATATATATGCCAAATTTAGCACAGCTCAGTATTGACCTAAAATACCTTTAGATTTCCAATTTCATGAATGTGCATACCTTCAAGTATTCAAATCGCGAGATCGGTATATGGGAGCTATATCAAGCCATGATTTTATTTCCATAGAATTTTTTTTTTTCAACATTTTATTTCTATAGAAAATTTTGTCTAAATTTTTTTTTCTATAGAAAATTTTTTCAAAATTTTACTTCTAAAGAAATTTTTATCAAAATTTTATTTCTACCGTATATCTTATCAAAATTTATTTCTATAGAAATTTTTATCAAAATTTAATTTCTATAGAAAAATTTGTGAAGATTTTATTTCTCACGCAAATTCTATGAAAATTGTGGCTTCCATGCACGGTTGCCACTCATGCCAAAATAATCTACCAACATTTTTCCAAAAATCTACCAAATTTACAAAAAAAAAAAATCTATATAAATATCCCTTGGATAGTAAATGTGTAGAATTTTAAATGTTTTAACGATTTTAGCTTGTGCCAAAATGGAAAAGTTACCACTTCTACAAAAAAGGAGAACTTACTCACCATGGGACTATGACCTACGAAAATGTCACGAAAATTAAAATATTGAAATTAAAGAAAATTTGATCAAAATTTCTATTTCTATAGAATTTTTTGTCAAAATTTCTATTTCTATAAAAATTTTTTTCAAAATTTTATTTTATAGAAAATTTTGTTAAAATTTTTATTTTATAGAAAATTTAGTTACAATTTTATTTCTATAGAAAATTTTGTCAAAATTTTACTTCTATAGAAACTTTAGTTACAATTTTGTCTCTATACAAATTTTGTCAAAATTTTATTTCTGTAAAAAATTTTGTCAAAATTTTTTTCTATAGAAAATTTTGTCAAAAGTTTATTTCCATAGAAAATTTAGTTACAATTTATCTCTATAGAAAAGTTTGTCAAAATTTTATTTCCATAGAAAAATTTTGTCAAACTTTTATTTCTACAGAAAATTTTGTCAAAATTTTATTTCCATAGAAAAATTTTGTCAAACTTTTATTTCTACAGAAAATTTTGTCAAAATTTTATTTCTATAGAAAATTTTGTCAAAATTTTATTTCTATAGACAATTTTGTCAAAATTTTATTTCTATAGAAAATTTTGTCAAAATTTTATTTCTATAGAAAATTAAATTACAATTTTGTTTCTGTAGAAAATTTAGTTACAATTTTATTTCTATAGAAAATTTTGTCAAAATTTTATTTCCATAGACAATTTTATCAAATTCTTATTTCTATAGAAAATTTTGTCAAAATTTGATTTCTATAGAAAATTTTGTCAGAATTTTATTTCTATCGAAAATTTTGTCAGAATGTTATTTCCATAGACAATTTTGTCAAAATCTTATTTCTATAGAAAATTTTGTCAAAATTTTATTTCTATAGAAAATTTTGTCAGAATTTTATTTCTATAGAAAATTTTGTCAAAATTGTATTTCCATAGAAAATTTTGTCAAAATTTTATTTCTATAGAAAATTTTCTCAAAATGTTATTTCTATCGAAAATTTTGTCAAAATTTTATTTCTATATAGAAAATGTTGTCAAAATGTTATTTCTATATAGAAAATGTTGTCAAAATTTTATTTCTATTGAAAATTTTGTCAAAATTTTATTTCTCTATAGAAAATTTTGTCAAAATTTTATTTCCATGGACAATTTTGTCAAAATCTTATTCCTATAGAAAAATTTGTCAAAATTTTATTTCTATCGAAAATTTTGTCAAAATTTTATTTCTATATAGAAAATTTTGTCAAAATTTTATTTCTATCGAAAATTTTGTCAAAATTTTATTTCTATAGAAAATTTTGTCAAAACTTTATTTCTATAGAAAATTTTGTCAAAATTTTATTTGTCAAAATTTTATTTCTATTTTTATTTTGTCAAAATTTTATTTTTATAGAAAATTTTGTCAAAATTTTGTTTCTATAGAAAATTTTTCCAAATTTTATTTCTATAGAAAATTTTGCCAAAATTTTATTTCTATAGAAATTTTGTCAAAATTTTATTTCTATAGAAATTTTTGCCAAAATTTTATTTCTATAGAAATTTTGTCACAATTTTATTTCTATATAGAAAATTTTGTCAACATTTTATTTCTATAGAAAATGTTGTCAAAATTTTATTTCTATATAGAAAATTTTGTCAAAATTTTATTTCTATAGAAAATTTTGTTTCTATAGCAAATTTTGTAAAATTTTTTTTTCTATCGAAAATTTTGTCAAAATTTTATTTATACAGAAAATTTTGGTCAAAATTTTATTTCTATAGAAAATTTTGTCAAAATTTTATATCTATAAAAACTTTTGTCAAAATTTTATTTCTATAAAAAATTTTGTCAAAATTTTATTTCTATAGAAAATTTTGTCAAAATTTTATTTCTATAGAAAATTTTGTCAAAATTTTATAGAAAATTTTATCAACATTTTATTTCAATAGAAAATTTTGCCAAAATTTTATTTCAATAGAAAATTGTGTCAGAATTTGATTTCTATAGAAATAACTTTTGTTCCTTTTATTCGTTATATTTATATATTCGTTTTATTTGTTCCCTTTTTTAGACTCGCAATAAAATATTCTCCAAAATTCTAAGTCTACAACCACCTAATATTTTATACGGCTCCGGAAGATCACCGGCAGAGCTTTTAAAAACATCAGGACTTACACAGCGATGGTTACATCGTGAAATATCAAATTTTGAGTATCTTATGTATTTAAATACAATAGCAGGTAAGTTTCGAGGAGATTATAAAATCGGCGTTTTGATGGCACCATGCTGCCGCTAATTTTAGATGTGACTACTCTATAGGCGTCTAAAATTTGGTCAAACAACTGGCGCTAATAGTTTGAGTCGTCTAAATTCAATTTCGACTATAAAATATTTTCGAACCTTGTTATAACAATAAAATTTATTTTCTTGATATTTCAGGTCGTTCGTATAACGATTTGAGTCAGTATCCAGTCTTCCCTTGGATCTTAGCAGATTACACTAGTGATATATTAGATCTAACAGATCCTAAATCGTTTAGAGACTTATCCAAACCCATAGGTGTGGTAAGTATACACATATCAGTTTTTTATTTTATTTTTAAGCTTTTTTAAATGTCTTCTTTATTTTCTTCGCAAATTTAGATTAATCCTAAAAATGAAGCTGAAACCCGTTCAAAATATGATTCATTTGAAGATCCATCGGGGGCTATACCTAAATTTCATTATGGCACTCATTATTCAAATTCAGCTGGCGTTTTACATTATCTATTACGTGTGGAACCTTTTACCTCTCTACATATTGAATTGCAAAGTGGTCGATTCGATGTGGCCGATCGTCAGTTTCATTCCATACCACAAACATGGAAACTCTTAATGGACAATCCAAATGATGTTAAAGAACTGATACCGGAATTTTTCTATTTTCCTGAATTTTTGAAAAATATGAATAAGTAAACAATAATTTTTGTCAAATTTTCCAATGTGTTTTGAAATTCAAAATATTTCTCATTATGGCTAGATTCGATTTGGGTCATCTACAAATCACCAAAGAAAAGGTTGATGATGTTATACTGCCACCTTGGGCAACAACACCTGAGGAATTCATAGCCATCCATCGCAGAGCCTTAGAATCAGAGTATGTAAGTCAAAATCTTCACCATTGGATTGATTTAATATTCGGGTAAGTCTTGGTTTCCCCTCAAATTAGGTATCCAAGTTGGAAATTTTATATCATTATATATTTTTCAGTTATAAACAAAAAGGCCCCAAAGCTGTAGAAGCATTGAATGTTTTCTATTATTGTTCTTACGAAGGGGCTGTCGATTTGGATAAAATAAGCAATCCCGTTGAAAGAGAAGCCGTTGAAGGTAACTATAGTTATGCGTAATGAATTATTGTAGAACCAACTCTCACAGAGTTCGAAAAAGATGTTGAAAGTAAATATGGGTCGAAGACCAAACTATAATTTACACAAATTTGATATTCATGCCATGATGACGTTTTGTGAGTTATCATTCTTCAACAGTTCACCGAAATAATCCTCTACAGAAAAAGAACGATTATTTTACAATCACAGAAAGTACGAAGATGTACGTTCTTTTAAAGAAGTTCTTCTTTATTTTTAATGAAAAACATTCGTTTTTTAATGAAGAATATCCGAAGCCTAATTAGTGAAGAATTTTTCGTTCCATCCCAGTTTCGCAAAAAAAATATATAGGGGTGATTTATTCTTTGGTTTTGCGTTTGTTAGTTTTTTCCTTTTTATACCCTCCACCATAGGATGGGGGTATATTAACTTTGTCATTCCGTTTGTAACACATCGAAATATTGCTCTAAGACCCCATAAAGTATATATTCTGGGTCGAGGTGAAATTCTGAGTCGATCTGAGCATGCCCGTCCGTCCGTCCGTCTGTTGAAATCACGCTAACTTCCGAACGAAACAAGCTATCGACTTGAAACTTGGTAGAAGTAGGTGTTATTGATGTAGGTCGGATGGTATTGCAAATGGGCCATATCGGTCCACTTTTACGTATAGCCCCCATATAAACGGACCCCCAAATTTGGCTTGAGATTGCTCTAAGAGAAGCAAATTTCATCCGATCCGGCTGAAATTTGGTACATGGTGTTAGTATATGGTCTCTAACAACCATGCAAAAATTGGTCCACATCGGTCCATAATTACACAGAAAAAAATTTCACGAAAATTTGTCCAATTAAAATTTTAATTGAGTTTTATAAAATATTCAATTAAAAATTTAATTGATTCAACAAATATTTTAATTGAAACAAAAAGCAATCACAAAAATTAATAGTATCAATTAATTTTTTAATTGACCGTCAATTAATTTATTAATTGATAGTATCATTTCTGTGATTGAAGACATTTCAATTAAAAACTTAATTGGATCAATTAATTTCGTGATTGAATCAGAAAAAAAAAATTTTTTGTGTGTATATATAGCCCCCATATAAACCGATCCCCCGATTTGGCTTGCGAGGCCTCTAAGAGAAGCAAATTTCATCCGATCCGGCTGAAATTTGGTACATGGTGTCAGTATATGGTCTCTAGCAACCATGCAAAAATTGGTCCACATCGGTCCATAATTATATATAGCCCCCATATAAACCGATCCCCCGATTTGGCTTGCGAGGCCTCTAAGAGAAGCAAATTTCATCCGATCCGGCAGATATTTGGTACATGGTGTTAGTATATGGCCTCTAACAACCATGCAAATATTGGTCCACATCGGTCCATAATTATATATAGCCCCCATATAAACCGATCCCCCGATTTGGCTTGCGAGGCCGCTAAGAGATGCAAATTTCATCCGAATTTGGTACGTGATGTTAGTATATGGTCTCTAACAACCATGCAAAAATTGGTCCACATCGGTCCATAATTACATATAGCCCCCATATAAACCGATCACCAGATTTGACCTCCGGAGCCTCTTGGAAGACCAAAATTCATCTGATTCTGTTGAAATTGGGTACGTGGTGTTAATATATGGCCTCAAACACCCATGCAAATCGAAATCGGTCAATAATTATATATAGGCCCCATATAAACCGATCCCCAGATTTGACCTCCGGAGCCCCTTGGAAGAGCAAGATTTATCCGATTCTGTTGAAATTTGGTACGTGATGTTAGTATATGGTATCCAACAACCATACAGGAATTGGTTCATATCAGTCCATAATTATATATAGCCCCCATATAAACCGATCCCCAGATTTGACCTCTGGTGCCTTTTGGAGAAGCAAAATTCATCCGATCTGGTTGAAATTTAGTACGTGGTGGTAGTATATGATATTTAACAACCATGCCAAAAGTGGTTCATATCAGTCCATAATCATATATAGCCCCCATATAAACCGATCACGAGATTTGGTTTTCGAGCCTTTTGGAGGAGCAAATTTCATCCGAGTCAGTTGAAGTTTGGTACATTGTGCTAGTATGTGGCCGTTAGCATCCATGCCTAACTAGGTCCATATCGGTCTATAGTTGTGTATAGCCCTCAGATAAAGCGATCCCCCCCCAATCACACAAAAATTGGTCCATATCAAGTTCATAATTGTATATAGCCCCCATATTTCAATTCTGGCTCTCTAGCACGTATGGACTAACTCACAATTTAGAAAACGATGTTAAGAAGTTTTAAGATACCACAACCCAAGTAATTAGATTGTGTATGACAGTCTTTCGTAGAAGTTTCTACGCAATCCATGGTGGAGGGTACATAAGATTCGGCCTGGCCGAACTTACGGCCGTATATACTTGTTTTTTTTTTTTTTTTTTTTCATTCTATGCAGTCCCTAAGCATAATTTTTGGATTTTTTCTTCTTAACTAATTTACTCATTTTGTCTAAAAATCAAGCACGCTTTAATTTTGCTACTCAGGTTTACTTTTTTCATTTAACAATTTCGTGTTGAAAATCTCAATGTTGAGATTTTCCCAGAGAAATTTCTTACACACAGAAGATTTCCATTTAAACTTATCTGTATACTTTTTGGACAGTTTTTAATGTTTTTTTTAATGATTTGTTTGTAATCTATTTCCAATTATAGGCATGATTAACAATTTCGGTCAAGTGCCTTCACAACTTATGCGAGAACCGCATCCCCGACGATTATCTCAGGAAGAAACTACGCTTAAACTTCTAAGAGCTGAACTTAAACGACCAGATTTAACACAATTTCTTGATAAGGTTGTGCAATATTATTGTGAAATTTCCACACCCAAGGATCCAATTGTTTATTTAAGTCCACCGCGATCACCACCACGTTCATTTCTGCAATTAAGTCCGGACTCATTGATAAGCATATCGAAATCATGTATATTAGGATGCAATTCTTGGATGCCTTATGATAAGGATCGGGGTTTCCTATTGGAAATCGATGCAACAACGGCAAATCTTAAGTAAGTTCATGTAACAGGAGATAAAACTAAAAACCTTTGTAATTTTTGTGTCTCAAACCTTTCTCTCATTTCTTTCCGTTTCCAGAAATCGAAAAAGGATCTTTGGTCCCCTACATCCCTCGCAAATGTCTCATTCTCAAATGTTTGCCGTTAGTACAGATGGTAAACTCCTGTATGCCGGAGGTATATGGGACAACTCTTTAAGAGTTTATAATGTCAACAAGGGCAAAACGGTGGCTTCGGTCACTAGGCATTTAGGTAGGGACTCCAGAAACTTGAATTTATGCAACATCCTTTCATATGATCTCTGTATTTCGTTGTAGACATCATCACCTGTTTAGCTTTGGATAATTGTGGTTCTTATCTGGTGACAGGCTCACGAGATTGCACCTGCATTATATGGAGTATTCAGAGTTCACATTCCGGATCTGGTTCGGCCACTTCCAATATACCTGTACATGCTCTGACGAGTCAAGCCAATCTACAATCGGTTATGCAGCTTAATACGCAAAATAGTTTTTCACCTAAACCATTGACTACACTGTATGGTCATGACGATTCGATATCAAGTGTGGCCATATACACAGAATTGGATGTAGTGGTTTCAGGATCATTGGTAATTACTCAACTCATAAATCGTACCTGTGTTGTTTAATTAATTTTTCATTTTGCATTAATTTCAGGATGGTACTGTCAACGTGTATACCATACAAGATGGTCAATTTGTTCGTACGCTCAAACCTAATGGCTGTACTGAATTTTGTGTACAAATTTCATATGTGACCATATCGTATCATGGTAAGTGAAAGTTATCCGAATATCCATTCCGTTCCCGGCCATATATTTTATCAATAAATCCTTGGCCTTAACATTCAAGAGTCGCGTGAATAAATTTAACAGTCTTCGCGTGTTGATATTGATTTGCTGTTTAGAGTAGAGATGCAAAATTCGTAAAGTCGGTTTTTTTGTGTTCGTCAGATTCCACTAATGGACTTTAAAATTTGCATTAAAAATGGAACGTTATATAGATTTTTTTTTATTCTGAAAAGTTATAAAAATTTCGAAAATCTAGACATCGGAAGTCGGCCTTTCAATAGATGCAAAAGTCAAAAGTTGTCTGAAATAGTCAAAAAATCGACTTTTACAAGTTTCGATAATGACGAAAATTTGACGTTGCGATTCTCATTACAGTCCCTAATTTTGGAACGAGAATACCGTTCAAACACAAGCATGGTCTAATGGGGAGCCACCGTAGTGCAATGGTTAGAATGCCCGCCTTGCATACACAAGGTCGTGGATTCGATTCTGCTTCGACCGAACACCAAAAAGTTTTTCAGCGGTGGATTATCCCACCTCAGTAATGCTGGTGACATTTCTGAGGGTTTCAAAGTGGTTTCACTGCAATGTGGAACGCCGTTCGGACTCGGCTATAAAAAGGATGTCCCCTGTCATTGAGCTTAACATGGAATCGGGCAGCACTCAGTGATAAGAGAGAAGTTCACCAATGTGGTATTACAATGGACTGAATAGTCTATGTGAGCCTGATACATCGGGCTGCCACCTAACCTAACATGGTTTAATGGCAAGTTTTCTAGTACTGCCGCCAGAAAATATATCATCATAGATGGTCGAAGTACAAAGACGTCAATCGCTTTGGACGACCAAAAGAATTCGATTATTCGAGCACACAACAAAAAATTGTCTGATTCAATCACGAAATTAATTGATCCAATTAATGTTTTAATTGAAATGTCTTCAATCACGAAAATGATAGTATCAATTAAAATTTAATTGTATGATTAAAAATTAATTGTATAAATAAAAAAAGTCAATAATTTTTGCACTGCTTAGTTTTCCAAGTTTTATTAAAAAGTTAATTGTGCCAATTAAATTTTTAATTAAAAATTTAAAAAGTTTCAATTATTGATTCAATTGTCTTAATGTTTCTAGTTTGATTAAAAAGCTAATTGTATCAGTTAACTTTTTAATTGGAAAAGTTTTCAGCTTCAATTAACTTTTTAATTGAAAATATTTTGGACGTATTTTTTCTGTGAGGAATAGACTTTTTGTCCAACAAAGTAAAATTTTACAAATTGTAAACTTCAAAGAAAGCAGTTCACCACTATGATCTCACAATGGACTAAATACTAAAAACATCAGCCTGAATTAATGTACTGCCACTATACCTAATCTTCAATGTCGACATTGGACATTGGTGGAAAATTGAGTCCAGTTAACAAAATATCGGAGAGTCGACTTTGCATTGAAAAGAGACAGTTCCTCAAAAAGGCGAAAGTGGAAAAAGTCGACTTTCACATTCTTATTTCAACCCCTATTATGGCGAGAAAATGCCGTTGAAATGTAAGCATTGTTTGATGGCTTTGATGGTTTACTGTCGACAGATAATCAATCCTCAAAAAGGATGACATGAGCATCAAAAGACGATGGTTCTAGTGGAAACCCAAAAAATTTGTCAAAGAAACCCTACTAAGAAAATAAACATAATGTGCACCAGAGAACCCAAACCGGTATGCATTAAATGAAAATGTGCTCTACAAAAGCATAGGAACATTTTTCAAATAAAAGATTTACATTACAGTTCACTTTCAAGTATTCGACTTTTTTGAAAGTCGTTTTGAGTCGAAAATATCAAAAGTCTTCGACTTTTGGACACAAAGTCGATTAATCGAAAAATCGATAGATTTGGACTGAATATCATGAATATTTATACAAATAATTCGATAAATAAAATTATACAAATAAATCGATAATTTTTAGCATCAGCGTTTTTTATTATAATTCGACCTACCATACCATGGAATGAGGGTTTGAATTTTATTTTAATTCATCCTAAAAATATACCATATTATATTCAAGATGGTTATTTAAATGTTAATTAAATATAGCATGACATGAAGTTTCTCTTTTAATAATTCATCCTAAAACTATACTATATTATGTTGAGAGATTTTTATAGTTCATAAAATATAGCATGACATTAAGTTGACCTATATTAAATAATCTCGTATGAATGAACCAAATATTTGATGCAGTGTTACCGTTGGGTTTTTTGAAAAAGTCGCATTTTCTTAAAAAAAAGTCTCACAAAACAGTTGCTTTTCGTGGTAAATCTTGTTCAATTTATTTATTCATTATTTTGATCTTATAGTAAATACAAGATAAAAATATAAAAAAAAAACTAACAAAGCTTTGGCTGCTAAGGCCATCAGGTTAAAAGTTTGATATATAAAGACATCAGGTAGAAATTTATAGTAATATGCATTTAAGTTCTCAATACTGGGGCTACTAAGGATATCCATGCCTTTATTTTGAAGGAATTTGGATAGGTAATACCCAATGGATGGTCAGATTTGGATGATATGGTGTACAGAAATAGTTTGTTCACATTTCCGATATATGGAGTACGGTCCTCTTCTCTGATGAATCGAAGTTTAATCTGAAAAGGTCGGATGGATTCAGGCTAGTATGCAGACCCAAACGAGATCGTCCTAATTCTCGCTATATACACAGAAAAAAAGTTTTACGAAAATTTTTCCAATTAAAATCATAATTGAGTTTTAAACAAGTATATACGGCAGTAAGTTCGGACGGGCCGAATCTTAAATACCCACCACCATGAATCAACTTTGAAAACTCTTCGTCGTAGTGGGTTACTTGATAATATATAGAATTGTAGGGGGTTTGATGACAAATGCCCTCCCAAGAAAGTCAGTTCCCGAAGACAAACTTTAAAGATTCTACCTATGAAGACTAGAACAGATTTTAAATTTATGACAACCAATTTTGTTTAAGGTTTAGAGAAATTATAAACATATCGTGTATATGATGAAAGTACGCCTTGATTTTAAATCTTAAATCTGTAGATGTTTTCCGTCATTATTTAAATAAATACGACGAGATACGGACCATTTTCGTCACACCTCTTTACCTACCTAGATTTCCAATTTCAGGCAAATCTGATAAAAACTACGGTTTTTATAGGCCCAAGACACCAAATCGGGAGGTTGGTTTATATGTGGGGTATATCAAAACATGGACCGATACGGACCATTTTCGACACACCTATTTATGGTCCCAAAATACCGGTCGGTTTATATGGAGGCTACATCAAAGCATGGACCGATACGGAACATTTTCGTCACACCTCTTTATGGTCCTAAAATACCATTAGATTTTCAGTTTCAGACAAATCGGATAAAAATACTGTTTTTAGACGCCTAAAAAGCAAAATCGAGAGATCGGTCTATATGGGGGCTATACCAAAACATGGACTGATACGCGGGCTATACCAAAACATGAACCGATGGGCACCATTTTCGGCACACCTTTTTATGGTCCCAAAAAAACTTTAGATTTTCAATTTCAGGAAAATCGGATAGAAAATATAGTTTCTAGAAGCCCAAGAAGCAAAATCGAGAGATCGGTATATATGGGGGCTATACCAAAACATGGACCGATGGGCACCATTTTCAGCACACCTTTTTATGGTCCTCAAATACCCCTATATCTCCAATTTCAGGTAAATTGGATAAAAACTACGGTTTTTATAGGCCCAAGACCCCAAATCGGGAGGTTGGTTTATATGTGGGGTATATCAAAACATGGACCGATACGGACCATTTTCGACACACCTATTTATGGTCCCAAAATACTTCTACATTTTCAATTTCATACAAATCGGATAGAAAATACTGTTTCTATACGCGTAAGAAGCAAAATCGGGAGATCGGTCTATATGGGGGCTATACCAAAACATGGACCGATACGGACCATTTCCGACACACCTCTTTATAGGCCCACAATACCTCTAGATTTCCAATTTCAGGCAAATCGGATGGTAAATATAGTTTCTAGAAGCCTAAGAAGCAAAATCGGGAGATCGATCTATATGGGGGCTATATCAAAACATTGACCGATACGGACCATTTTTGGTCCTGCAGTACCTCTAGATTTTAAATTTCAGACAAATCGGATAGAAAATACTGTTTCTAGACGCCTAAGAAATAAAATCGGGAGATCGGTCTATATGGGGGCTATACCAAAACATGGACCGATACGAACCATTTTCGACACACCCCTTTATGGTCCCAAAATACCTCTAGATTTCCAATTTCAGGTAAATCTGATTAAAACTACGGTTTTTATACGCCCAAGACCCCAAATCGGGAGGTCGGTTTATATGGGGACTATATCAAAACGTGGACCGGTATAGCCCATCTTCGAACTTGACCTGCCTGCAAACGAAAAACTAATCTGTGCCAAATTTCGGGACGATAGCGCCATTATTGAAGGCTGTAGCGTGTTTACAACAGACAGACGGACATGCTTATATCGTCTTAGAATTTCTCCCTGATCAAGAATATATATACTTTATATAGTCGGAAATCGATATTTCGATGTGTTACAAACGGAATGACAAACTTATTATACCCCCGTCACCATTTTATGGTGGTGGGTATAAAAATATTCAATTAAAAATTTAATTGAATCAACGAATTTTTTAATTGAAACAAGAATCAATCACAAAAATTAATAGTATCAATTAATTTTTTTATTGGATCAATTAATTTTTAATTGACATTCAATTAATTGTTTAATTGATACTATCATTTCTGTGATTGAAGACATTTCAATTAAAATATTAATTGGATCAATTAATTTCGTGATTGAATCAGACAACAATTTTTTTGTGTGTACTAAAGGTACAGTAAAACATGGATAAGGAATCGTTTTGCTATAGGGATCATTCGTTTCCCATGGGATCGAAGTGGTATTATGGATCGTTTTGTGTGTAAAGACATTTTTGAAAATATAATGTTGCCACAGACAGAGGAAGAAATGCCACACAAATGGAGGTATCAACATGCCTTGGATCGTTGGCATAGTGTATAAATACAGCAAAGTGTATAAATGAGTGTTTCGTTCATAACGATGTTAATATCTCGAAGTTGCCAGCCC
Organism: Haematobia irritans; assembly: GCF_050003625.1. Taxonomy (NCBI): domain Eukaryota; kingdom Metazoa; phylum Arthropoda; class Insecta; order Diptera; family Muscidae; genus Haematobia; species Haematobia irritans. The sequence goes on from NC_134400.1 coordinate 175,138,317, forward strand.
AATCACCACATCCCAATCCAATAGAAAATCTATGCTATGTAGATCGTAAGATTCCCGGGTTGATAAAGTTGACACTTTTGTACTTTTTTTGATACATTTCTACTGTCAAAAGCACCGTGGCATGACCGCGATCCATTTGGTACTTTTTCATCGCAATTACTCTTATTCTACCCTAAATTTGAACGTTTCTCACATATGAACTCAACTCTAAAAATCATAAATAGCGGACATGGAAAAAATAAACATATACCAAAATGAGGATATTTTAGTTTTTATTACAGGATCTCAACATTTTTGAGAGGAATATTGTCTATACCACATTCGTCCGCAAATGTAAAACGTAAAATTTAATTTTTTTTCCACCACACTGAGAAAATAAAATTTTGACAATATTTTCTATAGATATACAAATTTGACAAAATTTTCTATAGAAATAAAGTGTTGACAAAATTTCCTATAGAATTAAAATTGGAAAAAAAATTCTATAGAAATAAAATTTTGACAAAATTTTCTATAGAAATAAATTGTTGACAAACTTTTCTTTAGAAATAAAATTTTCAAAATTTTTTTTTTAGAAAAAATTGTTGACAAAATTTTCTATAGAAACTAAATTTTGACAAAATTTTCTATAACATTTTGACAACATTTTCTATAGAAAAAATTTGTTGACAAAATTTTTATACCCTGCGCCACACTGTGGAACAGGGTATTATAAGATAGTGCATATGTTTGCAACACCCAGAAGGAGACGAGGTAGACACATGGTGGCAAAAATGCTCAGGGTGGGCTCCTGAGTCGATATAGCCATGTCTGTCTGTCCGTGAACACATTTTTATAATCAAAGTCTAGGTCGCAGTTTTAGTCCAATCGACTTCAAATTGGGCACAAGTATGTGTTTTGGCTCAGAATAGAACCCTATTGATTTTGGAAGAGATCAGTTCAGATTTAGATATAGCTCCCATATATATATATATATATATATATATATATATATATATATATATATATATTTCGCCTGATATGGACTTATAGGGCCCCAGAAGCCAGAGTTTTACGCTAACTTGCTTAAAATTTTGCACAAGAAGAGCACTTAGTACCAGCGTTGCCAATTTAGCTTTTTTCCCGCTAGATTTGGCTTTTTTGAAGACGTTCAGCGGGAAAAAAATGTATTTAGCTTTTAGCTTTTTTCTGGCTTTTTTTCATGACCCTTTTAGCTATTTTTGTTTTTTTTTTTTTATTTTCGACATGTTCCTATTGAAATATGGATAAAACTTCGTTTTTATCTAAGTCTTGCTGCCAGAATAAGGTTTTCCGCATATTTCAAAGCTCAATTGAAGCCTTAATAATTATTCCAGCCATTGTGCGGGCATTTTTGCAGCAAATACACCTTGTTGTAAAGTTTTTTCCACGTATTCATAAAATTTATCGTAAACTTTAAATCTACTATTACCATACATTCCTTATATAAACTGTCAGTAAATTATTAGGAATAATAGCATTTGACTCGTTTATCTTTTTATGTTATTTTAATACGTATTCTAAAGTTATTATGATATTACTAAATTAAAATAGTAGATGTGAATTGCTTTGTACACTGAAAATACTTTGTCATGAGGCCAAAGATTTCATGTCTTTAAAATACGAACGCACATTTTGGTTATAATAGCATTTGTGAATTTCTCTTATATGTTATAAACTGTTTTCCTTGTCCAAAAGCCGATAAAATCGTTTTGCCCTTATAGTTAAGTGATTCAACTTAAAAATGGGTATCTTTTCATGAAAGAAGGCTAGGGTCAATTCTAAAAAATTCCTAAAATTAATTAAATAGTCTTTAAATTTGTGGAGTTTTTGTATCTTGACCACAAACCAAAATAGCGTTCAAAAATAGAAGAGGTTTTTCAACATTTTATTTTAAAAAAGTATACACAGAATACTTTCTACTTAAAGTCGAGTCTGAATTTGGAAATTTAAGTTGTCGTTAGCACGTTTTTAAAGAACTGTGATAGCTCATGAAGAAAAAGGTGAAAAAGCGAGTAAATTCAAATTTGACTCTGAATCAATACCAAAATCATTAGGGTACAAAATCTTTGGAACCGAACATAGAAATAATTAAGGAAATAAAGTTTTGAATGTGGTATTATTTTTTTTTAACATCAAAAAAATGCAATAAAAACCCTGTAGGAAGTCTGGGGACATGTGTCTCTACGTCACCACTTTTGTCAACTATTATGGTGACATTGTCGATAATTTGTCTACAGCTTGTCTACAAATATGCTATGATGTTGTTATCAAAGACAATAAACTTGAGGAAGATAGGAAATTGGCTTGCGTCATACCAAATGTTGCATTTACCATGTTAGTTCCATACATGTTTGTAATTTTTTATTTGTTTTTCGTTTTTATTTTTTAAATGAAAAACTTAATTTTCTTAATGAAACAATGTTAAATGTTAGGCAACAACAAAAAAAATTAATTTTCCCCTTTATGGAAATTGATTCCGTGTACTTAATTTCTATTTATTTGCATTTTAATGCTATGTCAATACTTGTCGTATACGCGTTTGGTTCGAGTATGAAACTAACACGGTAAATGGTTTGATCTCCTCAGTAGCCAATTTCCTATCTTCCTAGAGTTTATTGTCTTTGGTTGTTATGGTGACGTTGTCAACAATTTGTCTACAGCTTGTCTACAAATATGTTATGGTGTTGTTATCAAAAACAATGGAAGATGAAGACGGGAAAATGGGCGACGTCATACCAAAAGTTGCATTTACGGTGTTCGATACATACACGTTCGTTCATTTTTAATTTGCAATATTTTTTGTTAAAAACTCACAAATGATGTTAAATTTTGTGTAAATAATAATAAGAAACTTTTGACCGATGGTTCTACGTCATTCCCTGATATAAATTTCTTTTTATTCTTAGTTTAATTTGTGGAACAAAAAATCATAAACGACACGTTTGCATCGAACGCCGTCAATGGTTTGATACCCTCTGCTGCCATTTTCACATCTTCTTCTTCAATTGTTTTTGGTTGTTATGGTGACATTGTCAACAATTTGTCTACAGGCTTTGATGTGTAGAGAAATTTATGAAAAATTATTCCTTTTCATTGTTTCGATTTTTTTGGTTGTGAAAACACGTGGTATCGAAAAAATAAAATATAATCGTTTAAAAAGAAAAGTGAGTTTTACCAGTGAATTCAACACAAGCTGACCCATACGTAAGTATTTTCAATAAAATCATCTTTGTAAACAACTAAATATTTTTTCTCTGTTTTAACAGATAAGGCAAATCAAAAAACTCCTTGGCGGTAATGCCGAACGAAATTTACACCTAATTTTTGGGCATGATATTATAATGGGTTTCAACGTAGATGGTACATTCGGTAAAAAACGATTGCGCGATTATGCCAATGTGTTTGAGGCCATGATAGGTACAAGAATTGTTAAAAATTAGATAGACATCCACTAATTCATTAAATTTCAGATGCTATATCCAGCTTTACGGATTCCTCCGATAAATGTTTAAGAGCTGCCTTCCAACGTCAGAAGAAAAAATACTTTAAACAATCCAGCAGAAGCAAAACTACGAAGAATGATGAAAACAATGCTGATTTGGCAGAATAATTTAGTAGAAATATATATTTTTTTTTTTTGATTTTTAGTTAACAATTTTTAATTTATTGAATGGGTTTGCCAGCCCTGAAGAAAGTGAGCACGTTTAGTTATATAATTATTAATTTTAAAACACAAACAAAACAGTATTTAAAACATTAATGTTTAAAAAATCTACATGTACCTAGTATTACACAATATATTAAAGGTATGACCAGCCTTGAAGAAATAGTGCCCATGAAACAGACTGAATTTTTCTTTAATTTAATTAAATATATATAATAAATATGATTTTAATTTCTAATTTTACGCCTTTTTATTTGGTAAAAAAGTATTGACAAAATGGTGACAATGGACTACTGATTCAGTGGTTCCAATGTCTCCATATGGTTCCAAAAGTACCACCTAGTCAGTAGTTCTTGTGTCAGTAGTTCATTCTCAATGACAAGTACATGTTACATGTCAATAGAATTTTACATTGTCTGGGGTATATTTGTTCAGTAGTACTGGCGACACAGTCAATAGTAAGTCAGTACTGTTTCACTATTGACATTTCCTACAGGGAAATTCGTAGTGATAGGATTAAAACAAATCTACTATTTATTAATGGAATGTATTTACATTTACGAAAATTGGACAATAGGTTTGTATGGGAAATTTTCGAATAAAAGTTATTCAGTATAAACTTGCAAGACAGTTAGAATGGGTTTTATTCTCTTGGGTATTATTAGGAGAAGTGTACACTTTCACGAATTTATCATTAATTCAGTTAAAACGAAAAATATTGATATTTCTAATGCAGTTCTGTGAGACATTGGACTTGTGGATGATTAACCAGCTGATAATTGCATGTTTACCGGGAAAAAAGTTTTTACTAGGAAATATAAATGAAGGACTTCCAGTAAAGATTTGTGATAGTAATCAAAATGTATCGAGTACGCAAACAGAGCTAATATGACATAGATTTTCTTACAGTCTCACAGAAATGGAAATGAAATGAATACAATTAAAATAATATGCATTTTAAGTGAAATAAAGCCTTTAAGTTTGTTAAATTTCAATCAAAAATGTGACTTTTGATACAAAAAAATTTAGCTTTTTTTCTAGCTATTTTTTTAACATTTTTTAGCTTTTTTTGGCTAGTTTTTTGGACAAATCTAGCGGTTTTTGGTGAAACAATTCTGGCAACGCTGCTTAGTACTATAGTCAAGTGTGCCAAATTTTATTGAAATCGGTTCAGATTTAGATAAAGCTCCCATATATATCTTTCGCCCGATATGGACTAATACGGTCCCAGAAGCCAGAGTTTTAGCGCAATTTGGTTGAAATTTTGCACTAGGAGTACAATTAGTAGTGTAGTCAAGTGTGCCAAATTTTATTGAAATCGGTTCAAATTTAGATATAGTTCCCATATATATCGTTCGCCCGATATGGACTAATACGGTCCCAGAAGCCAGAGTTTTAGCCCAATTTGGTTGAAATTTTACACTAGGAGTACAATTAGTAGTGTAGTCAAGTGTGCCAAATTTCATTGAAATCGGTTCAGATTTAGATATAGCTCCCATATATAGCTTTCGCCCGATTTACGCTCATATGACCACATTGGCCAATCTTTTACTCTGATTTAATTGAAATTTTGCACAGGGAGTAGAATTAGTATTGTAGCTATGCGGGCCAAATTTGGTTGAAATCGGATCAGATTTAGATAAAGCTTCCTTATATAGCTTTCGCCCGATTTACACTCATATGACCACAGAGGCCAATTTTTTTGCTCCGATTTAGTTGAAATTTTGCACAGGGAGTAGAATTAGCATTGTAGCTATGCGTGCCAAATTTGGTTGAAATCGGTTCAGATTTAGATATAGCTCCTATATATATGTTTTCTGATTTTGACAAAAATGGTCAATATACCAATATTTTCCTTGTAAAATCGCCACTGCTTAGTCGAAAAGTTGTAAAAATGACTCTAATTTTCCTAAACTTCTAATACATATATATCGAGCGATAAATCATAAATTAACTTTTGCGAAGTTTCCTTAAAATTGCTTCAGATTTAAATGTTTCCCATATTTATACCCTTCACCACTACTGTGGTACAGTTCATGTATTTTTGTGCGCAAAGTACAGGTCGCAGTTTAAGTCCGATCGTCCTCAAATATGGCATAAGGTCGTTTTTTTGAACAAAGACAATCGCTATTGATTTTGGAAAAAATCGGTTCAGATTTATATATAGCTGCTATATATATTTATCCCCGATCTGGTCATAATTGGCGTGTTTATCAACCGATGTTCTTAAAATCAGTACATCCGATTATTTTATGAGTCTCGAAAAACTTGCAAAATATCAGCTAAATCGGTTCAGATTTAGATATAGCTCCCATATATATCTTTCGTCCGATTTATACTCATATGACCACAGAGGCCAATTTTTAACTACGATTTAGTTGAAATTTTGCACACGGAGTAGAATTAGCATTCTAGCTATGCGTGCCAAATTTTATTGAAATCGGTTCAGATTTGGATATAGCTCCCATATATAGCTTTCGCCCGATTTACACTCATATGACCACAGAGGCCAATTTTTTGCTCCGATTTAGTTGAAATTTTGCACAGGGAGTAGAATTAGCATTGTAGCTATGCGTGCCAAATTTGGTTGAAATCGGTTCAGATTTAGATATATCTCCCACATATAGCTTTCGCCCGATTTACACTCATATGACCACAGAGGCCAATCTTTCCCCCAATACATTTGACGGATGTGATATGGTATCCAAAAATTTATATCTACAAAGTGGTGCAGGGTATAATATAGTCGGCTCCGCCCGACTTTAGACTTTCCTTACTTGTTTTTTACTAACATTGTGTTCCACCCTAGTGCATCAGCCGACTTAAATTTTGGGTCTATAGATTTTGTAGAAGTCTATCAAACTCTGTCCAGATCGAGTGATATTTAAATGTATGTATTAGGGACACACCTTTATATATAGCCCCCAACACATTTGACGGATGTGATATGGTATCGAAAATGTAGATCTACAAAGTGGTGCAGGGTACAATATAGTCGGAAACTATCTTCCGAACAGGGCATGCTGTTTTTCAGTGTGGCTACGCCCATCATTTCTCTCATTCTCATCAGGGCACAGTGGTCGGTACTATATGGAGTTAGCGGCCAAAAATACTTCCCGTAGAGTTATCATCATGAAACTTCGGTCACGGCTTTATAATTATGTCTGGACTATTTAATGATAAAATGGGATTGATTGATGACGTTTTGGTATAGCCCCCCATATGGAAACTGTATTTCTATCCGATTTGGCTGAAAATTAAAATCTTAATTCCCTGAAATTGGAAATCTAGAGGTATATTAGGACCAAAAGTAGGTGTGTATCGGTCCATGTTTTGGTATAGCCCCCATATAGACCGATCTCCCAATTTTACTTCTTGAGCTTCTAGGAACCATAGTTTCTATCCGATTTTCCCTGAAGAAATTCTAAGACGATATAGCGATGTCCGTCTGTCTGTCTGTCTGTTGTAATCACGCTACAGTCTTCAATAATGAAGAAATCGTGCTGAAATTTTGCACAAACTCGTCTTTTTTCTGCAGGCAGGTCAAGTTCGAAGATGGGCTTTTTTTGATATAGTCCCCATGTAAACAGACCTCCCGATTTGGGGTTTTGGGCTTATAGAAATCGAAGTTTTTATCCAATTTGCCTGAAATTTGAAATCTAGAGGTATTTTATGATCATAAAGAGGTGTGCCAAAAATGGTGAGTATCGGTCCATGTTTTGGTATAGCCCCCATATTGACCGATCTCCCGATTTTACTTCTTGGGCTTATAGAAACCGCAGTTTTTATTCAATTTACCTGAAATTGGAAATCTAGAGGTATTGTAGGACCACAAATACGTGTGCTAAAAATTGTGAATATCGGTCCATATTTTGGTATAGCCCCTATATAGAACGATCTCCCGATTTTACTTCTTGGGCTTATAGAAACCGCAGTTTTTATTCAATTTACCTGAAATTGGAAATCTAGAGGTATTGTAGGACCACAAATACGTGTGTCAAAGATTGTGAGTATCGGTCCATGTTTTGGTATGGTCCCCATATAAAACGACCTCCCGATTTGGGGTCTTGGGCTTATAGAAGCCGTAGTTTTTATCCAATTTGTCTGAAATTGGAAATCTAGAGGTATTTTAGGACCATAAAGAGGTGTGCCGAAAATGGTGAGTATCGGTCCATATTTTGGTATAGCTCCCATATAGACCGATTTCCCGATTTTACTTCTTGGGCTTCTAGAATCCGAAGTTTTTATCCTATTTGCCTGAAATTGGAAATCTAGAGGTATTTTCGGGTCATAAAGAGGTGTGCCTAAAACGGTGAGTATCGGTCCATATTTTAGTATAGCCCCCATAAGAACGATCTCCTGATTTAACTCCTTGGGTTTCTAGAAACCGTAGTTTTTATCTGATTTGCCTGAAATTGTAAATATTCTGGTATTTTAGGCTCACAAAAACGTGTATCGGATTAAGTTTTTATCGGTCCATTTGGTAATGCCTCCATATAGACCGACTTCACTTCTTGAGGGTGTATAAGGCGCACTGATCATGAAAATTGCTTGAAACTCAATGTAAAATTTCCAGATTTTACTTCTACAGATTTAAGATTTCAAATCAAGATGTTATTTTATAATTTTCTTGCACACTTACAAGAGATGTTAATGATTCCTCTAAAACTCAAACAAAAATGGTTCTTATAAATCCAGAATCTGATATAGTCCTTATAGGTGAAATCTTTAAAATTATCTTCGGGAAGTGTCCTCAAGTCCTCAAGCCCTCCTGAAATTTCAAAGGAAACCCTAATATTTGGTTCATGGTGGTAGGTATTTAAGATTCGGCCCGGCCGAACTTAAAGGGTGATACGGTCAAAATTTGGTCAATATAAACTTGACGTATTTCTTTCAATTTTGCATTTAAAAAACCTAAACACCCCTCATTTTGAAGGTGTGTGTAGAATGTTGCTCCTATTTTGATTTTGAAATTCACTCTTCAGTTGTCAAAATGCCGTCCAAGCAAGAAGAGCAGCGTATCAAAATTTTGCTCGCGCATCGCGAAAATCCGAGCTACTCGCACGCAAAGCTGGCAAAATCGCTAAAAGTTGCCAAATCAACCGTTACAAATGTAATTAAAGTGTTTGGGGAACGTTTGTCGACAGCCAGGAAGTCTGGATCGGGGGGAAATCGAAAACAGGAAGCCGCTGAGACGACAAAGAGAGTTGCCGTTAGTTTCAAGCGAAACCCTAAGCTCTCTCTCCGAGATGCCGCAAATAAGCTGGGTGTATCGTCTACAACCGTGCATCGAGCCAAAAAACGAGCCGGACTATCGACTTACAAGAAGGTAGTGACTCCAAATCGCGATGATAAACAAAATACGACGGCCAAAGCGCGATCCCGGAGGCTGTACACGACGATACTGACGAAGTTTGACTGCGTGGTAATGGACGACGAAACCTACGTCAAAGCCGACTGCAAGCAGCTTCCGGGACAGGAGTTTTATACGGCAAAAGGGAGCCACCGTGGTGCAATGGTTAGCATGCCCGCCTTGCATACACAAGGTCGTGGGATCGATTCCTGCTACGACCGAACACCAAAAAGTTTTTCAGCGGTGGATTATCCCACCTCAGTAATGCCGGTGACATTTCTGAGGGTTTCAAAGCTTCTCTAAGTGGTTTCACTGCAATGTGGAACGCCGTTCGGACTCGGCTATAAAAAGGAGGTCCCTTGTCATTGAGCTTAACATGGAATCGGGCAGCACTCAGTGATAAGAGAGAAGTTCACCACTGTGGTATCACAATGGACTGAATAGTCTAAGTGAGCCTGATACATCGGGCTGCCACATACCCTAACTTAACCTAACCTACGGCAAAAGGAAGGAAAGGTAGCAGATATTTTCAAGCACATAAAACTGTCAAAGTTCGTAAAGAAATATCTGGTTTGGCAAGCCATCTGTACCTGTGGCTTGAAAAGCAGCATTTTCATAGCTTCCGGGACTGTCAACCAAGAAATTTACGTGAAAGAGTGTTTGGATAAACGTCTGCTGCTTTCCTGAAGAAACATGGTTGTTCCGTACTGTTTTGGCCGGATTTGGCATCTTGCCATTACGGTAAAAAGGCCATGGAGTGGTACGCCGCCAACAACGTGCAGGTGGTTCCCAGGACAAGAACCCTCCCAACACGCCAGAGCTCCGCCCATTTGAGAAATACCGGGCTATTGTCAAGCGGTACCTAAAGAAGTCCAAAAAAGACTAAGGACGAGCAGCAGTTTAAGGCAAACTGGCTTTCTGCGGCGAAGAAGGTGGACAAGGTGGCTGTACAAAATCTGATGGCAGGTGTCAAGCGTGAGGCCCGGCAATTCGGATTTGGAAAAGCGAAAGCCTAACTGAATATTTTTCCTGAATTTTATACTAATTGAACTTGAAAAAGAAATTTAATTTGATTTTTTAAATAAACGATTTCACCGATTTACACACGTTTTCCCATGACCAAATTTTGACCGTATCACCCTTTAGTGTTATATATACTTGTTTAATTTAATTTAGTTATGCTCCCTGATAAAAGGGATGCAAAAAATGTTTTATATTTATGCTAGTTTTACATCTCTCATTTGCTATTTCATTTATTGGGTTGCGTTGTCCATAATGTCCACACAAGCTTTAGTTGCATCAGCGAATGACTAGCTACAATTTTGAAAATTTTAATTAGTATGAATATATGCTGTAATAGCCCAAAGTGTTTTTATAAATTTCTCTCTAAACAGCAATTCGCTTATGCAAGACTTAAGTAGTTTTCCCTCCTTCCAGTTTCTGCAGAAATTCGTGAAAGGTTAATTATGAGCGAGTACCGACTGTCACGTTTACTACACCATCAAGTAGTTCATAGTAATTTTGGCTTGGAGTCTCCAATTGAAATAGGTTAGGTTAGGTTAGGTGGCAGCCCGATGTATCAGGCTCACTTAGAGCTCCTGTGGATTGGGACGCTTACAAGAAGAATCTGTAAGGATACAAGCGAGAACTGAGAAAGGCTCAGCATAACTGTTGGAATGATTATTGCAGCAGCATTGAGAATACGTCCGAGTCTTCCAGACATTAAAACATCTCAGGGCAGTTGGACAACGTCCAGTGAGGAGACGCTGGAGGCACTATTGGACACACATTTTCCCGGAAATCAGACGATTGAACCATGTACTGGCGGTGCCACAGTGGATCAGCGGTCGTTTCCTATCGAGGAAATTGTATCGGAATCTAGAATAAAATGGGCGTTAAATAGCTTTGGATCATTCAAATCCCCCGGACATAATGGAATTACTCCGGCGGAGTTACAAGCGGTGGCTGACAGAATTATCCTCTGCTTGTCGGCTATATATATAGGATGTATCAACTTAGCATATATTCCAGGAAAGTGGAGGGAAACAAAAGTCGTTTTCATACCTAAAGCGGGAAAAGCCTCTCACTCGAGTGCGAAGGATTTCCGACCAATCAGCTTATCCTCATTCCTACTTAAGACTCTGGAGAGGATGATAGATATTTATCTTAGAACTAGCGTCGATTCAAGTTTGCTGTCGAAACGACAACATGCATACTCGAAGGGCAGGTCTACTGAGACCGCATTACATGAACTAGTCAGCTTTATTGAAAGCTCCCTATCTGTCAAAGAATACACAATCGTGGCGTTTCTTGACATCGAAGGGGCGTTCAATAACGTCCATCCGAGCTCGATATTAAATGGACTGACAGCTCTAAATGTTGATCCAGGTATACTTAGGCTGTTAGACGAACTTCTAAGGAAGAGACGCATTTCAGCCACACTAGGACAAGCAAACATACAAAGGTATGTGAACAGAGGCACTCCTCAAGGTGGAGTTCTATCACCTCTTCTTTGGAATGTTGATATTAACGATCTTCTGGTTTCCCTAGAAAAATAAAGGATACAAGTGGTGGCATACGCAGATGATGTGGCGCTAGCAGTCAGGGGAAAATTCCCATCAACAGTTAGAGATATTATACAGAGAGCCCTCCGGATGACTGAGAAATGGGCGAAAGATAATGGTCTTGGGGTAAATCCTGCAAAGACAGAACTAGTCATGTACTGCAAAGATAGCAAAACTCCCACGGTTGGGCCCATTTCCTTAGGGGGTATTGAAATTCCCTTTAGTGAGTGTGCAAAATACCTTGGCCAGGAAGCTGAACTTTAAGCTTAATATTGAAGAAAGGGCGAGGAAAGCAACGGTAGCTTTATACTCATGCAAAAAGGCAATAGGGAAAAAGTGGGGACTAAAACCAAAAATTGTGCATTGGCTATACATGGCAGTGGTTAGACCTATCATGCTATATGGTGTTGTAGTCTGGTGGCCGGCACTTCACCAGCCAACAAGTTTAGACAAAGTTCAGCGTATGGCGAGCTTATGTATCTCAGGTGCATTCAGCAAGACAGGAACAAATTCCCTTAATGTCATACTGCATCTATTGCCTTTAGACATTTTGGCCAAACAGTCAGCTGCAACAACGGCTGTGCGGTTGCGTGAGCTATCGCTGTGGTCGGAAAAAAGTTACGGTTTCAGTTCGGTCCTCAAAATAATGCCAGATGTGCCTAACGTAGTGGATTACACTTTGGCGAGAGCACTTTTCGACAATAAGTTTGAGACTCTAATTCCCAACAGTGAGGCGTGGTGTACACGGACCCCGGGGAATAAAAGATATATATATCTACACTGATGGCTCCAAATTGGATGGCCAAGTGGGTTTCGGAGTATATTCTAAAGATCTGGAACTTCGAATAGCGAAAAGATTACCTGATCACTGTAGTGTTTTTCAGGCTGACAAATTAGCAATAAGAGAAGTGGTGAATTGGTCGAGAAGTAATGCTCCAAGCAATATTGGCAGACAGTCAACCTGCAATAAAATCCTTGGACTCTGTGTTCCTCAACTCGAAAACGGTCATCGACTGCCGCAAATCTCTCAATGAGATGGCTGAGCAGCACAATATTCACCTAATATGGGTGCCTGGCCATAGGAACATACCGGGGAACATCGAAGCAGATGAGCTAGCAAGGCTTGGAACTACCTTACATATTCCAGGGGAACTACAATCTGTTGGTATGCCTGTGGCTACCTGCAAGCTCTTACTGCGTGAGAAGGCTGTCATGATGGCAAATGTTCGATGGGAGAATTGCAAGGGCTGTAACGACACCAAGCAAATATGGCCCCATTTAAACTTAAACCGCACACTAGATATGCTAGTGTTCTCGAGACGCCAGATATCACGGGTCGCTGCCTGATAGGCGATTTTGCAAAAACTCTTGGTGCGAAGTATAATGACTATTGTATGATGCGGAGGAAAAGGAATCAATAAAATACCTCTTGTGTGAGTGTTCTGCATTTTGTGTAAGGCGTAAGCAAATTTTAGGGGCATATAGCTTCAGATTACTGGGGGACCTAATGTTTTTGGAACAATCTGGTTGGTTCAACAGAAGAAAATAATCGAGAAGGTTTAGCGGTTAAAACTAGAAGTGCCCATATGTAATAGGTACTTTTAGTTAATGTGGTATCACAATGGACTGAATAGTCCAAGTGAGCCTGAATCTTAATCGGGCTGCCACTTTAACCTAACCTAACCTAGACTATTCAGTCCATTGTGATACCACATTGGTGAACTTCTCTCTTATCACTGAGTGCTGCCCGATTCCATGTTAAGCTCAATGACTCCAATTGAAATAACTCTATTCTCAAGTTTTTTAAACTCGGTTAGAATTTTATGAACATTCCTTAAAATTGAAACTTCTTCGCACAAATCATCATTCGCTGCCTAACTGAAGGAAATATTTTGAGTTTGCGACGTTTGTTACTTTTTCTACATTTACGACGTGTATGTGACGTTTACGACGTTTACAACTTTGCGACAGTCGGAAATCTAAAAAACTTTCATACAGGCCATCTCTGATTCTCATTCCTTAAAAATTTCCAAATCGACTTAGCACATGAAACAACGATGAGTAGCATGGTATGGCAATGTAACGCACATATAGAACAAATATCATTCCCTGATAGAAACCGATTATTATGAGTGGCATTTTATCAGCACAAGGCATTGTCATTTGTGTAACAAAGTGATAAAATTATTGAGAGATAAGATGGAAGAAATATACCTTCGTATGCCGCTGATGGCCGATGGAACAAAGGTGTAAAAATCGTGACAGTACCCCTAATAGAAACACGAGACTTTTCAGCTGTAACTGATAAGATTATCAATGGAATGTGGACTACTGCGTGATCGTTTCAAACAATGAGCTCTAAAGTATGTCATATTGAATTATTTTAAAATAAATTTTATTGACTTTGTTGATTACGTCGCAACATTGTTATCACTACCAAAAGACCTTTATTTAATTTTGGATTTTAGTCGAGACAAGTGATTGAATTTAATCAAAAAATGAAAAATTCTTCCAAATGTGCTTAGGGGCTGTAACTAATAAGACATCAGTTGATGTACCGAGCAAGAACAAAAAAAAACGCACGTGATTCCTAGAAGGTTGCTGTTCAATAATTTACAATATAACAAATCAGTAATTCTTTTATGGGATTTTGATTTAGTATACTTTATTGAATAATTGGCTTAAACAATTTATAACAATTGCCTATAGATAAGGACTTCACAATTGTATACTACGCAGTTGAAATGCCATTCATGCGTTGATTAAAACGAAAGAAAATATTAATAATCAGAATTAAACAATCATTATAACATTTTTAACTCAACTAAGTATGCATACATTGAACAAAGATAACAGTTGCAGTTGCAGTCAATCCGTAGTATCATAGAATGGTATGAGAGCAATAAAATCTTTGTCAATATATTTGTAAATTGTGGTCTGATCAGTGTTAATGTGCCACTTGACAGTAAGAATTTTCTAAAAAAAAAAAGAGTTTACTTGGGTCCAAAGATTTTGACCTTCCCTTACTGATTGTGGTATTGATTCTGATCTGAAGATGCAGCTTCTTAAAAATAGGGACACTTTTTTAGAGAGCTATCTCCTTTTGCGGTATATAAACAAAGCTATTCGCTTAAACATAAATGTCTGTTTCAAAATCCAATGTATAACAGATACCTTAAAGACAAATAGGTTTTTTGTTTGTAATTTCTAAAAAAAAAAAAACATATTTTAAGACAAATATTCACCATCCTCCAAATAAGTCTTAGTCTATAGTTGAAGCTTTTTTATCTTTAATGCAATATTCAATATTTTTTTTTAATTTAAAGATTATTTCTATAAATCAAAAATGTTTTTCTTAACTTTAAGGAATATATTTGATAAGAAAGATCCTTATGATCATCATCAGCGAAGTTGGTTTAGCCTTGAATGCCCATAGTTCCATTTAATTATCGTTTTCAAAATACTGATAAGACTTCGGTTGCAGCCTTCGTGAACTTTGCTCGTTGGTACGTCTTCACACGTTATATTCGAAAGGTACACAGAAAAAAATATAAACAAAATATTTCCAATTAAAAAGTTAATTGAAACTGAAAACTTTTTTAATTAAAAAATTAATTGATACAATAAACTTTTTAAGCAAACTAGTAACATTAAATCAATTAGGCCAATGATTGAAAATTTTTAAATCTTTAATTAAAAAATTAATTGACACAATTAACTTTTTAATCAAACTCGAAAGACTAAGTCAGTTAAAAACAAGTATACACAGCAGTAAGTTCGGCTAGGCCGATTCTTAAATAAATACCCATCACCATTAAACAAATATTATAGTGTCCTTTGAAAATTTCAGGGGGGTTTGATGACAGATATTCTCCCAAGTAGATCAGTTCAACCAGTACGCTTCCCGAAGATAAATTTAAAGATTTTACCTATGAAGACTAAATCAGATTCTGGATTTATAAGAACCGTTTTTGTTCCAGTTTTCGAGGAATAATAAACATCTCGTGTAAGTGTGCAAGAAAATTATGAAATAACGCCTTGATTTGAAATTGTACATTCAGTTTCAAGCAATTTTCATGATCAGTGCGCCTTCTATAACCTCAAGATCGATGAAATCGATCTATATGGAGGCCTTAAAAAATGGATCGATAAAAACTAAATCCGATACACGATTTTGTGGGTCTCAAATACCAGTATATTTACAATTTCACGCAAATCGAATAAAAACTACGTTTTCTCGAAACCCAAGGACTTAAATCGGGAGATCGGCCTTCTGGGGGCTATACCAAAAATATGGACGGATACACACAATATTCAGACCATCTAATTGTAGTTCTAGAATCTAGACTCCAAATCGGAGGGCCGGTTTATAAGGGGACTATATCAAAAACTGTACCGATACACAATATATTCGGCACACCTATTTATGGTCCCAAAAAAACAACTATAGATTTTCAATTTCAGGCAAATTGGATAAAAACTACGTTTTCTAGAATCTCAAAAACTAAAATCAGGAGATCGGTCTATATGGGGGCTATAGTAAATCATGGACCGAGGTGGTAGCCTGATGTATCAGGCTCACCTAGACTATTCAGTCCATTGTTATACCACATTGGTGAACTTCTCTCTTATCACTGAGTGCGAATCTTATGTACCCTCCACCATGGATTGCGTAGAAACTTCTACGAAAGACTGTCATCCACAATCAAATTACTTGGGTTGTGGTATCTTAAAACTTCCATACGTGGTATATATTAGACAAAAAAGGTATGTATAGGTAGTTCTACAAATAATTACGAATCGATGTGGACTTTTGCACGGTACGCAGAGAGCCAGAATTGAAATATGGGGGTCGCTTATATGGGGGCTATATACAATTATGAACCAATTTTTGTGTGATTGGGGATCGATTTATCTGAGGGCTCTATATAACTATGGACCGATATGGACCTAGTTAGGCATGGTTGTTAACTGCCATATACTAGCACAATGTACCAAATTTCAACTGACTCGGATGAAATTTGCTCCTCCAAGAGGCTCCTAAGCCAAATCTCGGGATCGGTTTATATCGGGGCTATATATAATTATGGAATGATATGGACCACTTTTGGCATGGTTGTTAAATATCATATTACTACCACCACGTACCAAATTTCAACCAGATCGGATGAATTTTGCTTCTCCAAAAGGCACCGGAGGTCAAATCTGGGGATCGGTTTATATGGGGGCTACATATAATTATCGACCGATATGTACAAATTCCTGCATGGTTGCTAGAAACCATATAGTAACACTACGAACCAAATTTTAACCGAATCGGATGAATTTTGCTCATCCAGGAGGCTCCGGAGGTCAAATCTGGGGATCGATTTATATGGGGGCTATATATAATTATGGACCTATGTGGACCAATTTTTTCATGGTTCTTAGAGACCATATACTAAAATCATGTACCAAATTTCAGCCGGATCGGATGAAATTTGCATCTCTTAGAGGCTCCGCAAGCCCAATCGGGGGATCGGTTTATATGGGGGCTATATATAATTATGGATCGATGTAGACCAATATTTGCATAGTTGTTAGAGATTATATGCTGACACCATGTACCAAATTTCAGCCGGATCGGATGAAATTTGGTTCTCTTAGAGGGTTAGCAAGCCAAATTTGGGGGTCCGTTTATATGGGGGCTATACAAAAAAGTGGACCGATATGGCCCATTTGCAATACCATCCGACCTACATCAATAGCAACTACTTGTGCCAAATTTCAAGTCGATAGCTTGTTTCGTTCGGAAGTTAGCGTGATTTCAACAGACGGACGGACGGACGGACATGCTCAGATCGACTCAGAATTTCACCACGACCCAGAATATATATACTTTATGGGGTCTTAGAGCAATATTTCGATGTGTTACAAACGGAATGACAAAGTTAATGTTATGGTGGAGGGTATAAAAATTGTTCACATCCAAAACACTGAATTCAGATCATACCTTAAGAAGTGATACAAATTCAGTGCAACGTCTGTTGAAATGGCTATCAGTTATGGTGTCAACAAACCCAGATTCAACCCCTGTTCCGAGCGAAAAATGTAATTCAAAATGTAAAAATTAGATAATTTAATATAAAAGTGTAATAAAAAATATTGGCAAAAATAAAAAAAGCGAAAATGTTGAAATAAATCGATTTTTAGTTTTTGTTTTTTAATTTCTTCATTCAAGTGAACTTCTTCATCTTTTAAAGTAATACACAGAATCTGAACATGCCCATGTAAAATTAATTGGAAATAATCCAAGATTGAACTACAAGTTGGGGATCCAAACTACTTTGTGCTTGCTGGGTTATTAACGAAAGTACCAAATTATTATAAAACTTTAATGAGTTCTCAATAAAAAACCTGAATTTTAAATGGTTGGAATATTTCTTATGATGATGAATTGGTACTTTTTGCCATTCGAGGCATCACTGATTGAAGATACAATTAGACAAACAATTATTTTGCTTTTGAGTTATTTCGCTTTTTGAGTTAGTCTTCATTCTCAGCAATTTTGATTGAATTTTTATTAGCATAACGTAACAAAACATGTTCTTAATAAAGTTAATAAAAAAAGTCTCAATTATATGACCACAAATGTATATATCGAACTTATATCATTTCGTTTATATTATTTTAATTGCAGGTCATATAGCATTTAGTGCATTGGATGATGCATCACATTCTGTTCATGTGTATAGTATAAATGGCACAAGTCTGGGTTCAAAATACGTCTCTGGCAGAGTAACAGGTCTGGCTACTGCCTCCGATTATCTGGTTGTTGCTGACGATGCTGGTGATATAACATTAAGTCGTTTACATGGGTAAGTTTATAAGTACAAGCAAACCTATTACACGTTCCTTTCAATTTTTTTTTTTGTAATACCCTAAACCACATAGTGGTCAGGGTATAATAACTTTGATCTGCCAAAAAATGTGCCTACCAGAAATATTGATCTTAGACCCCATAAAATATATACCGATCGACTCAGAATCACCTGCTGATCTAGCGCTTGGTGTCCGTCCGTCCATGTATTTGTTGTTCGCAGGATTCCGGTCGCAATTATTAATCGATTTTGATGAAATTCGGTACATGGCATTTCTCTGGACCAAAGACGAACGCTATTGAATTTGGGAAAAATCGGATCAAATTTACATATAGCTCCCATATATATGTATCGCCCGATTTTCCCAAGTTCCTTATTTATCAACCGATCTTACTCAAAAGTTGGCCAAATCTCATATTCTAAAGGGTGATACGGTCAAAATTTGGTCAATATAAACTTGACGTATTTCTTTCAATTTTGCATTTAAAAAACCTTAACACCCCTCATTTTGAAGGTGTGTGTGTGTAGAATGTTGCTCCTATTTTGATTTTGGAATTCACTCTTCAGTTGTCAAAATGCCGTCCAAGCAAGAAGAGCAGCGTATCAAAATTTTGCTCGCGCATCGCGAAAATCCGAGCTACACGCACGCAAAGCTGGCAAAGTAGCTAAAAGTTGCCAAATCAACCGTTACAAATGTAATTAAAGTGTTTGGGGAACGTTTGTCGATAGCCAGGAAATCTGGATCGGGGGGAAATCGAAAACCGGAAGCCGCTGAGACGACAAAGAGAGTTGCCGGTAGTTTCAAGCGAAACCCTAACCTCTCTCTCCGAGATGCCGCAAATAAGCTGAGTGTATCGTCTACAACCGTGCATCGAGCCAAAAAACGAGCCGGACTATCTACTTACAAGAAGGTAGTGACTCCAAATCGCGATGATAAACAAAATACGACGGCCAAAGCGCGATCCCGGACGATGCTGACGAAGTTTGACTGCGTGGTAATGGACGACGAAACCTACGAAAATGCCGACTACAAGCAGCTTCCGGGACAGGAGTTTTATACGGCAAAAGGAAGGGGAAAGGTAGCAGATATTTTCAAGCACATAAAACTGTCAAAGTTCGCAAAGAAATATCTGGTTTGGCAAACCATCTGTACCTGTGGCTTGAAAATCGGCAATTTCATAGCTTCTGCGACTGTCAACAAAGAAATTTACGTGAAAGAGTGTTTGAATAAACATCTGCTGCCTTTCCTGAAGAAACACGGTTGTTCCGTACTGTTTTGGCCGGATTTGGCATCTTGCCATTACGGTAAAAAGGCCATGGAGTGGTACGCCGCCAACAACGTGCAGGTGGTTCCCAAGGACAAGAACCCTCCCAACACGCCAGAGCTCCGCCCAATTGAGAAATACTGGGCTATTGTCAAGCGGAACCTAAAGAAGACCAAAAAACTGCTAAGGACGAGCAGTAGTTCAAGGCAAACTGGCTTTCTGCGGCGAAGAAGGTGGACAAGGTGGTTGTACAAAATCTGATGGCAGGTGTCAAGCGTGAGGCCCGGCAATTCGGATTTGGAAAAGCGAAAGCCTAACTGAATATTTTTCCTGAATTTTATACTAATTGAACTTGAAAAAGAAATTTAATTTGAGTTTTTAAATAAACGATTTCATCGATTTACACGCGTTTTCCCTTGACCAATTTTTGACCGTATCACCCTTTATTACCCGGAGTCGAGCTGATGAAAAATGCTGGAGTCGGAGTCGAGCAAAATTGGCTCGACTCCACAGCCCTGGTTACAACTTTGAAACCAATTAAAACAAAAAACATATTCATATCTTCTACTACATAGTCTCACAAGAGCTCAAATAAAATGAATATAATATTACATGTTAGCCTGATACCGAAACAGGCAATTGACGTCCAAATGCATTATATCTAATTATACAATTATTTTTCGAGCTTTATGGACAGATATAGATTAAGGAACATGGTTAATAGAGCCATTGAAAAGAAAACGCCAGATACAAATCTATACACGCCTGGACTGTACATGTTTCGGTTCGGGCGAATGAACCTTTCCACAGCCTTTAGTATAGATCTGGCTGGGAGAGATAACTCAATTTTGGGCCCTTTATGCTAACTCCTTATGGAGAAAACATTTGGGAAATTTCCTCTTACAAATTGAATATAATTTACTCAATATGCATTTAAGGTGAAATAAAGCAATTATTTTTTTAGATTTCAAAAAAAATATTTAGTGTTTTTTCGGACTTTTTATTTAGCCTTTTTTTTTGTTTGTGGATATTTAGCGGTTTTTAGTGAAACAATTCTGACAATGCTGTTCTACAATTTCTTTGTTAAATCGATCATTTTTCGAGTGTACCATCGTTATAAGGAAACCTTTGTTACTATTAACGTTTGATACTCAAAGCTTTGCATGTTTGTAAGTTTCGACAAGCCTCATTTAACAGTTTGCCTCCAGCAATAAATATAATTAATTGCACAATAATTTTGAGGCAACCAACGATTATACAAGGCCAGATTTATCTATTTGAACGGGCTAGGGTAACTCACTCATACCATCTCTCATACGCTGCTATTTGATTTTGAAACAAAAAAAAAGTTTGTTGCTATGTGGCCCATATGTGCACAGAATTCATAGGAAAAAAGGTGATTACCCCACGGGGCCATCTTATCTCTCATGTCGGCTGCTTTCTCGTTGGACAATCGACGTCAGTAGTCAAGCTTATCATGAGCAAACATCTGATAAAATATTTCATTCAAATCACATCACCACTATCTATCTCACCTACTAATTATTCTAGAATAGAAAATGTTATGGACGATAATTAATCACGATTTCTATTTTATTTCATTTCATTTCAGATTGAAGCCGGTATTTGATATACCATTGCATGTACCCATACAAACGGTTGTGGTGACACCAGGTAATACTCACATTTTGGCACCCTTGCGAGATGGACGTTTAGCTGTGGTAGCTGTACATTTGCCATTGTCTAGTTCCAAGAAGCATATGGTAATGAATGTCTAAAATTGATAGAAGGACTTTTTTTTGCATGGATGCCATAGATGCCATGGTCCTCTCTGTTTTTACGATTTGGTTTAATTGAGTAATGCAAGCTTAATTCTATATAACAATTAAGCTGAAAATGGAAAGAAACTAAACTAAGTCAAAACTATTTCCCTATTACCTTCTTACCCACTCACTATACTATCATACACTCCCCCTTACTAATTTTATATATCAAGAATATTTTTAAAATATCTAAAAGTATTATTTATAGATCTATATTAAAAATGAAAAAGTGTACGGTTTCACTTTTGAAAAAAAAAACTTTTTGAAAAAAAAAACACTTAAATCATCTTAAAAATGTCAATTCAATTTTACCTATTAGTTGCTTCTACACACAAAGAAAATTTCATTAAAATTGAGCCAACAAAACTTTTTCATTGATATAAAGAAACATTTTCATTAATACAATGAAAATATTCGTTAATCGTATGAAACGTTACGTTGATTATTACAAAGTTCGTCATAATAACGAAAAATGCCATTGTATTAACGAATTTGGTTCATTGGCTCGCTATTTCGTTAATATAACGAACATTTTTCTATTAGTGTATAGTTCTTTCTTTTTTTTTTTTGATAAATACAAATATTGAAGGTTTAGACAAATTCAGAATGACACGATCCATATGAACAGTCATTTTTACCCTTATTCTAAAATAATTTGGTTAAGTGACCTCTTGTCTAAAATAAAAAAAAAAAACTTATGACACATGCCCCAAATGGCACAGTGGTTTCATATTAATCAATAAAAAAATTATTTATTTTGTACGAATTGAGTGGAAAATTCTTCGTTATATTAATGAAATGTGTCATTGAAATTGAACCAATGAAAAAAATTCGTTGATATAACGACATTTTTCCTTATTATAATAAATTTTCTATTTATCAACGAAACGCTTCGTACTATTAACGAGTATTTTGATTGTCGCAATGAAAATGTTTCATTATATCAATGAAGTAGTTTCGTTGGCTCAATTTCAATGAAATTTTCATATATTCAAAACTTTCAGTATTTAAATTTTTGTTTTTTTTTTTAATTCCATTTGCCAACAATTATATTTGTACCGTATCGTATAATAATCAAAGATAACCATTGTGATCGTTTTTGCAAATTCATCCCGTCCTTTGAATACAATAAGAAATATGTAAAATGACTTTTTATTTTCCTTTTCATACCCAGCAAAAAAATTTGAAAGTTCTTCCAAAGGCATAACTTGAAAAGCACTTCCAGAAGATGCACTCCCAATGATGTTCTTTATTTTAACTACCCAGGAAGTTATTTTAATTCAATTTTTTATAACTTGCTCTTTTCATATTTTTAATGGGTAATTTTAAAATTTTTTTTGTTTCAAATTGGTTAAAAATAGAGTAAGAATACATAAAATGGTACAAATCATTTAAATTTTGTCGAAAAAGATGCTAACTCCAATCTGAAAAAATTGTGAATTTTTGAAAATATTTGAGGTCAAACGAATCCATTAAAAATTATAAAAAATTTATAAAAATTATTTATTTGACAAAATATCACAGAATTTTTTAATTTACATCCAAAACATTGAATTCGGATCACACCTAAAGAAGTGATGCAAATTCAGTGCAACGGCTGTTTAAATGGAGTACTTCCGTCCTATGACAAGCCCATGTTAAATTCATCGCTTCTGCGTCAATTTTGCACCATTTCCGGATCCAAAAAGAATATTTGCATTACTTTTTTACGACGCTTTTTTTGCTGGGTAGTTCACACTCTTATATATTTCACTGGTTTATTTATTTTTATGAATTCTATATTTTTTCCGTTTTGATTGTACACTCCATGAAGCATTAGAACAAATCAATACAAAAAAATCAGCCGAACCCAAACTAGAAAGAAGGCACAATAAAAGAAACCATGAAAATACGGTCTTAGTTTTCAAAAAAAAAAAACAAGATGGTAGACAATCGGGTATGTTCTGGATTTCCCTTCACATCGACTTCACCTTTCAATTCGATTTCCCCTGAAAATTTTTTGGTTGTGCCATGTTTCCCGTGGAAAAAAATACAAAATACCTGTTTAACCTCTACCTGTCCTCGATTCCACCCCCTCCTGACGGCGTCGAGATTGTGTCTTATGCGGACGATTGCACAATCATGGCATCCCGGCCCATTGTTGATGACATTTGCGATCGATTAAATGTCTACCTCGTTGATCTTACCAGTTAATTCACTGCAAGAATTTTCAGGATATCTCCCACCAAATCCTCAGCCACACTATTCACTACATGGACGGCGGAAGTACGCAGGCAGTTGAATGTCAGAGTCGATGGCGGAACAATTCCGACAACAAATTACCCCAAGATTCTCGGGGTCACATTCGACAGCCTTTATAAGTCGTCCGCCCATGCCACTGCAATTTGTGATAAGCTCCGCGGTAGAAACAAGGTCCTCAAGTCGCTTGCCGGCAGCACTTGGGGTGCGAACCTTGTTAACTACATATAAGGCAATTGGCCGGTCAGTGATAAACTATGCAGCGCCAGTGTGGACACCTCAAACGAGCGATACGCAGTGGAATAACATACAGGCCTGTCAGAACGCTGCCCTTAGAACCGCAACAGGATGTCTACGCAGTACACCCTTGGATCACCTTTATGCGGAGACCAAGATAATCCCAGTGCGTCGACACAACTAAATGTTGTCAAAGCAGTACCTCTTGGGTTGCCATCGAAGTTGTCATCCGAATCACCATCTTGTGGATGGACAACCTCCACCCAGGAATGTAAGGGTTGATCTTCACCTTCTAGAGCCAGAGATCCAGCGTTACAAAAGAGAGCCTCTAGATCAGGCAGCATACCAGACAGGTCTGAACAGGATTCATGAGGATACTGTAGCTGAAGCGGTGAGAAGCTACAAGGTTAATCCTGTTCTCGGAGTCCGACCGCCGCCCATTACACCGGAGGAGAGAGACCTCCCACGGCAGACAAGGGTAGTTTTGGCCCAACTAAGATCAAGCAAGTGCCGCCGCCTCAGTTCATACTTATCAGTGATTGATAGCAGCGTAGCTGACGTGTGTCCCATATGTAATCAAGGGCCACATGACACTCGTCACCCTTTTGCTTGCCCAGCTAAGCCTACCCGTCTCACTACCAGATCACTCTGGACACACCCCATCCTTGTCGCAGAGTTCCTTGGTCTGGCTACCAGCTGAACTACACACAAAAATGTTTTTTTCTGATTCAATCACGAAATTAGTTGATCCAATTAATTTTTAATTGAAATGTCTTCAATCACTGAAATGATAGTATCAATTAAAAAATTAATTGAAATTTAATTAAAAAGTTAATTGATCCAATTAAAAAATTAATTGATACTATTATTTTTGTGATTGATTTTTGTTTCAATTAAAAAATTTGTTGAATCAATTAAATTTTTAATTGAATATTTTTTAAAACTCAATTAAAATTTTAATTGGAAAAATTTTCGTGAAATTTTTTTGTGTGTACACAAGCATAGAACAAAATGGATGAAACTATATTAAAAACTTACAACAACAAAAAAATACCTGTTTGCGTGTTTCGAAACACAAGCTGATTTTAAACAACAAGTGAAAGGGAAATCAATTTGATCAATTTGTGATATATTTTTTAATCCTGTTTTAGAGGGCTTACATATAGAAACCAAATGGAGAATTGAAAATAAAGGATTTACTTCGGTTTCAAATCCTTCGTTTTGCAAATAAGAAAGATTCCACAAAAAAAAACGTGAAAACTTTTCCCGTCTGTGAGGGGAAAAGTGGCTTACAGAACAACCCCGACGGGAAAAATTCTCCAGAAGGCTTTCATGTGAAACCCAGAACCCATACCCGAATACTGAGGTCTCTAAAACTGCAAGAACATTCCAAATTAGTGTAACCATTATGCCACTTTTTTTTATGCGGTGATACTTTCGTGCCACTTTTGTTCTGCGGGTGACGCGTCATAACGACTTTACCGGCAAATACTTGATTAGTATACTGCCCGCCACATGATTAGGACATCTCCATTTGCAATCGATATTTCTTAAAAAAAAAACAACAACAACAATAAAATCCACCCGAATTTTTATTGCAAAAATATTAATGAGGTATTCTGCACTGAAAAAAAACCATGTCCGGTTCCAAAGATTGTGTCTTTACATTAATGATTTTGGAGTAACTCCGGAGAAAGAGCCAAACAAGCGAATAAGTAAGGATACATTTAAGACACAAATCTCTTCTAAATTTTAGTTTTACGTACCCAGCAAAAACATTTGGAAGTTCTCCTAAAGGCACTTCCAAAAATGTCCTCCCAAAGATGTTCTTTATTTTAAGTGCACAGGAAGTTCATTTGAGTCCATTTTTGTAAAACTCGCTTTTTTCATATTTTTAATAGGAAATTTAATATTTTATTGTTTCAAATAGGTTAAAAACAGATTAAGAATTAATAAAATAGTGCAAAATTATTTAAATTTTGCCGAAAAAAATGCTAAATCCTGTCTAGAAAAATTGCGACTATCCGTCGGCCCCGTCCGACTTTAGACTTTCTTTACTTGTTTGTTTCAAATAAGGTGAAAACGGACTAAGAATTAATAGAATGGTACAAATTATGCAAATTTTGTCGAAAAAATGCTAAATCCATTCTAGAAAAATTGTAAATTTTTGGAAATATTTGAGTTCAAACGTTTCTCAGACAAGCTTTAGATTAAAAATTAAAAATCATAAAAAAATATTTTTTTTTTTTTGCAAAATATTACAATATTTTTAATTTCACATCCAAAACATTCAATTCGGATCACATCTTAAGAAGTGATTCAAATTCAGTGCAACAGCTGTTAAATCCGTCCTACGACAAGCCCATGTTAAATTCATCACTTCTGCGATAATTTTGCACCACTTCCGTATCCAAAAAGAACATTTTCTCTACTTTTTTGGTGACGCTTTTTTTGCTGGGGTGTTAACTTCCCACAAATTGTAAACTTTTAAAAAAGTCGCGCACATTATCGAAAAAGTGGCACAAAATCGTAAAAAGTGTCAGATTTAGTGGCACAAAAGTGGCACAACGGCAACGCTGCTAAGGGAACTTTCGGTCCTATGTACTTGTTTCTCTTATTGAGGTCATTTTCATAGTTTGAAGAAATAAAAACTGGAATTAGAATTTGTAAAAATTTTTGTTTGACGTCATACGAAGTTTCAGATGGACACATATTTAGTAAAACTCATAAATTGTAGAAAATTCGATATTACTTTGTGCGAAATTCGAATATAGTAAAATGTTATGCTTCATTTGTGTGTCTGTTTTTAAGTTAACATGCAGCATTGTATTATTGAACTCAATATTAACATTCCATGATATATGCATTTTATATTATTATTATTATAATTTTTTGGCTAAAAACTCCTATTTTATATACACACTATTCTACTACTAATCACGCTAATCAAGACATTCGATATCGAAAGGTTTTAAGCGAAATCAAATTTGTTTTCTATTCGATTGGGAAAAACATTTGATACACGTGTTGTTTATATCTTTTTCGCCAAGCGCACAAAAATTTATTAAATTAATTTTTAATGGAAAGTTTCTCAATCGTAGAAATGAAAACACACAGAAAATTGTTATATATTGGGTCGTGGTGAAAATCTGAGTCGATCTAAGCATGTCCGTCCGTCCGTCGTGTGAAATCACGCTAACTTCCGAACGAAACACGCTATCGACTTCCAACATGTCATAAGTAGTTGTTATTGCCGTAGGTCGGATGGTAGTGCAAATGGGCCATATTGGACCACTTTTATGTATAGCCCCCATATAAACCGACCCCTCAGATTTGACTTGCGGAGCCTCTTACAGAAACCGGTTGAACAACAAATTAACAACCATGAAATAATTGGTCCATATCGGTCCATAATTATATATAGCCCCCCATATAAACCGATCGCCAGATTTGAACTCCGGATACTCACACTCCAGATTTGAACTCCGGATACTCACACAAAAATTGGTCCATATCGCCAAAAAAAAACTATGAACATTTTATTTCTAAAGAAAATTTTTTCAAAATTTAATTTCTATAGAAAATTTTGTCAAAATTTTATTTCTATAGAAAATTTTGTCAAAATTTTATTTCTATTGAAAATTTTGTTAAAATTTTATTACGATACAAAATTTTGTTAAAATTTTATTTCTATAGAAAATTTTGTCAAAATTTTATTTCTATAGAAAATTTTGTCAAAATTTTATTTCTATAGAAAATTTTGTCAAAATTTTATTTCTATAGAAAATTTTGTCAAAATTTTATTACGATACAAAATTTTGTTAAAATTTTATTTCTATAGAAAATTTTGTCAAAATTTTATTTCTATAGAAAATTTTGTCAAAATTTTATTTCTATAGAAAATTTAGTCAAAATTTTATTTCTATAGAAAATTTTGTCAAAATTTTATTTCTATAGAAAATCTTGTCAAAATTTTATTTCTATAGAAAATTTTGTCAAAATTTTAATTCTAGAGAAAATGTTGTCAAACTGAATTATATACGTATTTAATCGGGTTTTTTTCTTTAATATATACCCCATATGGACTAACTTACAACTTAGAAGACGGTGTTACGAAGTTTTAAGATACCTTGCCATCGGCAAGTGTTATCGCAACCCAAGTAATTCGATTGTGAATGACAGTCTGTAGTAGAAGCTTCTACGCAATCCATGGTGGAGGGTACATAAGATTCGGTCTGGCCGAACTTACAGCCGTATATACTTGTTTTTTTCTACTTCTATCACGAAATTAATTAATCCAATTAATTTTTTAATCAATCAAAAAAAAAAAAAAATTATAGCAAAAATATGCCAGATTACAAAATTAATTGATTTCTTAGGCACTTTCACTTAATATTGTAATTGGTTTTTCTGAAGATTTGATTGTCGTCGATTTTTTTTTAATCGAGGCATTCAATTAATTTATTGTGTTATTGTTTATTTATTTATAATTAATTTTCGTTTAGATGAAATAATGTTCAATTCTATTTTTTGTATTTATAATTGAAAATGTAAAACTTTCCAAACAATAATTCATTGTGTTATTGCATATCTATTTATGATTGTTTTTCCTGTGGATTAAATAATTTTCAATTATATTTTTAATTGTTTTTTATTTGATTAAAATATTAATTGGGCTAATTAATATTTTAATTGAAAATCTAAAAAATTTCTTATTTGACTTTGTTTATTAATGTGATTAGAAAGTTAATTGTAATAATTATTTTTTAAATGATTACTTCTTCTTTCTTTCATTCAACTTTTTAATTGCAATACTTTGGTGATATGTTTTCTGTGTATCAATCACCAACGTCAAATAAACCATTAATTAAAAATTTATTGATACTATTAATTTTTGGTGATTGATGTTTGTTTCAATTAAAAAAATGGTTGAACCAATTAAATTTTTATTTGTATATAGTATTGAATTAAAATTTCAATAGAAAGATTTTTGGGTGTTATCCTGTGTGGATTTACGATTTTCAAAAAATTCCAGAGTCGACAAAAGAAAAATGTCAATGATATCAATTAAAATTTTAATTAGTTGTGAAAAAATACAATTAAATAATTCCATTAGGTTAGGTTAGGTTAAAGTGGCAACCCGATTAAGTTTCAGACTCACTTAGACTATTCAGTCCATTGTGATACCACATTTAACTAAAGGTACATATGGGCACTTCTAGTTATTAATTAATTCCATTCCAAAATTCAATTAAAATTATTTAATCAATTAAATTGTTAATTGGTTTCGGTTATTGATATTATCAATTCCGTGAATGAAGCCATTTCCAATAAAATTTTGATTGGATCAATTATTTTCGCGATTGAAACTAAATGATATTGGTTTTTATGTACAAAAAGTCATCTTCGACTTTTTTCAAAAAAATCTATTAGCCGAAAAGTCGATTTTATTTTTTTTTCACATTCTGCAAACACAACCACAGCGATAGGCGTTGAAATTAAACCAATAATGAAAAAAAACGCAACTAAATTTTGTTATTTATTTTGATACTATTTCGGTTTTTTTGTTTCTTATGGATAATGCTGAAAAAATTACACATTGAATACCGTATTCCAAGTATTTAATTGCATCGACATTTTTTTTTCGATACGAAAATTAATTCGATATCGAATGGCATGACTAGACCACTGATTTATACTACTATATAATAGTTCCAACTATTTTTTTTATTATATATCACATTTAATTATAACAAAAAAACGTAGAATTTCGTTTATAACAGTGTCATGAAAATAAAATAATAATTCTTTTAAATAAATATTAATGTAGAGAACATACATGAGTTTATTATGAGCAAATATTTGTATGTATTCAATTTGTAGTATACCTGCATAGAGATATAAGAATTTATAAACTAAAATAAAATAATGTTGTTACAATTTAAATAAAGAAACAAAAAACTTTTTTACTCATTCGTCTAACGGGCAAATAAATTTAATTAAAAAAAACTAATTTCCTATCATCCCAGCACAAACTCGGTAAGTAGTTGAGGTGTGAAACTCATTGTTAAATGAGTTGTTGTTGAGTCATTTTTCTCAACAAATACATTCTGTTTGGCCATACGAATCTATTTTATACAATAACGTTGTAGCAGAGTTAATACTAAATACAATTCCCTATATTCAAAACAATGGCCCTGTCAACACTGCGCTGCATCATATGGTCAAAGCCTTCATAAAAACAGAACTTGGCAACACTGCATAGCAGGGATGGAAAATGCTGTACTATAGTACTTTTTTCAATACCGTAGTACCCCCGCAAATGATTTAGTACCTCTTGTTAAGACATTTTTGTGCCGATATCAGATTTATTGTACATAGTTTTGACAAAATATTTTAATACTTTGAAAAAAGTCTTTAACAGACTTATTAAAACTACAAAAAAATATTATTTAGCAAAAATGTTGTCAAAATTTTATTTCTACAGAAAATTTAGTTAATTTTTTTCTTTTGGAAAATTTTGTCAAAATTTTATATCTATAGAAAATTTTGTCAAAATAGAAAATTTTGTCAAAATTTTATTTCTATAGAAAATTTTGTCAAAATTTTATTTCTGATGAAAATTTTGTCAAAATTTTATTTTTTTTGTCAAAATTTTATATCTATAGAAAATTTTGTCAAAATTTTATTTCTATAGAAAATTTTGTCAAAATTTTATTTCTATAGAAAATTTTGTCAAAATTTTATTTCTA
The DNA here is from genome assembly GCF_050003625.1 of Haematobia irritans. Lineage (NCBI taxonomy): Eukaryota > Metazoa > Arthropoda > Insecta > Diptera > Muscidae > Haematobia > Haematobia irritans. The sequence continues at coordinate 175,169,094 of NC_134400.1, forward strand.
TAGAATATTTAGTCAAACTTTTATTTCTGCTGAAAATTTTGTTAAATTTTATTTTTATAGGAAATTTTATCAAAATTTTATATCTATAGAAAATTTTGTCAAAATTTTATTTCTAAAGAAAATTTTGTCCAAATTTTATTTCTATAGAAACTTTTGTCAAAATTTTATTTCTATAGAAAATTTTGTCAACATTTTATTTCTATAGAAAATTTTGTCAAAATTGTATTTTTTTTTTGTCAAAATTGTATATCTATAAAAATTTTGTCAAAATAGAAAATTTTGTCAAAATTTTATTTCTATAGAAAATTTTGTCAAAATTTTATTTCTGATGAAAATTTTGTCAAAATTTTATTTCTATAGAATATTTAGTCAAACTTTTATTTCTGTTGAAAATTTTGTTAAATTTTATTTTTATAAAAAATTTTATCAAAATTTTATATCTATAGAAAATTTTGTCAAAATTTTATTTCTATAGAAAATTTTGTCAAAATTTTATTTCTATAGAAAACTTTGTCAAAATTTTTTCTATAGGAAATTTAAAAAAAAAAAATATTTCTATAAAAAATTTTGTAAAAATTTCATTTCTCTAGAAAATTTTGTCAAAATTTTATTTCTATAAAACATTTTGTCAAAATTTTATTTCATTGTTGTTGTTTTTGAAAACGATGCATTGACTAAACTAAAGCTGAAATCAAAAACAACAACAATGATTAAGGAAAAAAAGACCAACAATAACAAAACAAAACGAATGGAAAATTTTATTTCTATAGAAAAATTTGTCAAAATTTTATTTCTATTTAACAGACTTATTAAAACCACAAAAAATATTATTTAGCAAAAATGTTGTCAAAATTTTATTTCTACAGAAAATTTAGTTAATTTTTCTTTTGTCAAAATTTTATATCTATAGAAAATTTTATCAAAATGTTATTTCTGTAGAAAATTTTATCAAAATTTAATTTCTGATGAAAATTTTGTCAAAATTTTATTTTTTTTTTGTCAAAACTTTATATCTATAGACAATTTTGTCAAAATTTTATTTCTGATGAAAATTTTGTCAAAACTTTATATCTATAGAAAATTTGGTCAAAATAGAAAATTTTGTCAAAATTTTATTTCTGATGAAAATTTTATCAAAATTTTATTTCTATAGAATATTTAGTGAAACTTTTATTACTGTTGAAAATTTTGTTAAATTTTATTTTTATAGAAAATTTTATATCTATAGAAAATTTTGTCAAAATTTTATTTCTATAGAAAATTTTGTCAAAAATTTACTTCTATAGAAACTTTTGTCAAAAGTTTATTTCTATAGAAAACTTTGTCAAAATTTTTTCCATAGGAAATTTTTTAAAAAATTTTGTCAAAATTTCATTTCTCTAGAAAATTTTGTCAAAATTTTATTTCTATAAAACATTTTGTCAAAATTTTATTTCATTGTTGTTGTTTTTCAAAACCATGCATTGACTAAACTAAAGCTAAAATCAAAAACAACAACAATGATTAAATAAAAAAAGACCAACAATAACAAAACAAAACGAATGGAAAATTTTATTTCTATAGAAGAATTTGTCAACATTTTATTTCTATAGAAAATTTTGTCAAAATTGTATTTTTATAGAATTTTTGTTTAAATTTTATTTCTGATGAAAATTTTGTCAAAATTTTATTTCTATAGAATATTTAGTCAAACTTTTATTTCTGTTGAAAAATTTGTTAAATTTTATTTTTATAGAATATTTTGTCAAAATTTTATATCTATAGAAAGTTTTGTCAAAATTTTATTTCTATAGAAAATTTCGTCAAAAATTTATTTTTATTTATATACACAAAATTTATGAAATACCATGAATTCTACCAATCTACCAAACCGTGATTACAATACTACTGTAATCTTGTAAGTTGATATAAAACGAAAACAAAAAAAAAATTAAAATTGAGTAGTTGACAAACAAAATTCAGTCTAAAGGTGTTCTTGACCATAATCTTTCAATGGAATTTTTGTTAAAATTTTGTGAAAAAGTACTTTTTTCTCAAAAAAATACCTTTTTTGTACTCTCTTAAAAATTGTATTTTCCATCTCTGCTGCATACGGCACATGCAAAGATAATTGAGAATAACAAGATTAAGCCTTGTGCTCTTATAAAGAAAAAACAAATGTCAAGGTGTAGAGGGCTATGAGAAAAAAAATTGGTTTATTTGTCAATTTTTTCCAAGGCACCTCTGCCCAGGAATAAATAAAAACAGCAATATTCACATAAAACCATAATAAATATTCGCTTTAACATAAACATACGTTTTATTTTAATTTTCTATAATCGTCTTGATATTGCTTTTATGGGTTTTAATTCAGAAATTTATGAAAAACACAAATGTTATGATATTTTCCGACGCAAACGGCAGTACATTTGAGAGACACGTCGACGCAAACTTCATGATATTTTGTTGGCACAGTCATCTGGTGCTTCAGTTTTGCAATGACAAGACTGCGTCTTCTTCTAATTTGTCTATGACACATGTTCAATAATGCAAATGAGGTTGGAAAAAAAATGCGCAAACAATCATAAATACACACAACAAATTATGATTCAGTCACGAAATTAGTTGATGCAATTATTTTTTAACTGAAATGTATTCAATCACAGTTTTAATTGGGCATACGAAATATTTGATTAAAAAATTATTTGATTTGATTTGAAAATTTAACTTAATTATTTAAAAGATTCAATTAAAATTTTAATAGATGTTGCAAAAAACAATTATTTTTATTTATTTAATAAATAAATAAAAATTTATTTAATAATAAATTTAATAAAAATCTTTATTATATTACAAATTATAATAAATATACATGTAAGGAAAGTCTAAAGTCGGGCGGAGCCGACTATATTATACCCTGCACCACATAGTTGATCTACATTTTCGATACCATATCACATCCCTCAAATGTTTTGGGGGCTATATATAAAGGTTTGTCCCAAATACATACATTTAAATATCACTCGATCTGGACAGAATTTTATAGACTTCTACAAAATCTATAGACTCAAAATTTAAGTCGGCTAATGCACAAGGGTGGAACACAATGTTAGTAACAAAAAATATGGGAATCTGAAGCAATTTTTAGGAAACTTCGAAAAAGTTTATTTATGATTTATCGCTCGATATATATGTATTAGAAGTTTAGGAAATGTAGAGTCATTTTTACAACTTTTCGACTAAGCAGTGGCGATTTTACAAGGGGAATTTTAGTATTTTGACCATTTTTGTCGAAATCAGAAAAACATATATATGGGAGCTGTATCTAAATCTGAAACGATTTCAAACAAATTTGGCACGCATAGCAACAATGCTATTTCTACTCCCTGTGCAAAATTTCAACTAAATCGGAGCAAAAAATTGGCCTCTGTGGTCATATGAGTGTAAATCGGGCGAAAGCTATATATGGGAGCTATATCTAAATCTGAACCGATTTCAACCAAATTTTGCACGCATAGCTACTATGCTAATTCTACTCCCTGTGCAAAATTTCAATTAAATTGGAGCAAAAAATTAGCCTCTGTGGTCATATGAGTGTAAATCGGGCGAAAGCTATATATGGTAGCTATATCTAAATCTGAACCGATTTCAACAAAATTTGGCACGCATAGCTACATTGCTAATTATACACCCTGTGCAAAATTTCAACTAAATCGGAGTTAAAAATTGGCCTCTGTGGTCATATGAGTGTAAATCGGGCGAAAGCTATATATCTAAATCTGAACCGATTTCAACAAAATTTGGCACGCATAGCTACAATGCTAATTATACACCCTGTGCAAAATTTCAACTAAATCGGACCAAAAAATTGGCCTCTGTGGTCATATGAGTGTAAATCGGGCGAAAGCTATATATTGGAGCTATATCTAAATCTGAACCGATTTCAACCAAATTTGGTACGCATAGCTACAATGCTAATTCTACTCCCTGTGCAAAATTTCAACTAAATTGGAGCAAAAAATTAGCCTCTGTGGTCATATGAGTGTAAATCGGGCGAAAGCTATATATGGGAGCTATATCTAAATCTGAACCGATTTCTTCCAAAATCAATAGGGTTCTATTCTGACCCAAAACAGGAACATGTGCCAAATTTGAAGTCGATTGGACTTAAACTGCGACCTAGACTTTGATCATAAAAATATGTTCACAGACAGACGGACGGACGGACGGACGGACGGACAGACGGACATGGTTATATCGTCTCAGGGAACCACCCCGAGCATTATTGCCAAAGACACCATGTGTCTATCTCGTCTCCTTCTGTGTGTTACAAACATATGCACTAATTTATAATACCCTGTTCCACAGTGTGGCGCAGGGTATAAAAATATGGGAAACATTTAAATCTGAAGCAATTTTAAGGAAACTTCGCAAAAGTTTAGTTATGATTTATCGCTCGATATATATGTTTTAGAAGTTTAGGAAAATTAGAGTCATTTTTACAACTTTTCGACTAAGCAGTCGCGATTTTACAAGGAAAATTTTGGTATCGGAGCCTCTAAGAGAAGAAAATTTCATCCGATCCCCCGATTTGGCTTGCGGAGCCTCTAAGAGAAGCAAATTTCATCCGATCCGGCTGAAATTTGGTACATGGTGCTAGTATGTGGTCTCTAATGACCATGCAAAAATTGGTCCACATCAGTCAATAATTATATATAGCCCCCCATATAAACCGATCACCAGAATTGACCTCCGGAGCCTCTTGGAAGACCAAAATTCATCTGATTCAGTTGATATTTGGTACGTGGGGCCTCAAACACCCATGCAAAAATTGGTCGAAATCGGTCCATAATTATATATAGCCACCATATAAACCGATCCCCAGATTTGACCTCCGGAGCCCCTTGGAAAAGCAAAATTCATCCGATTCGGTTGAAATTTGGTACGTGATGTTAGCATATGGTATCCAACAACCATGCAGGTATTGGTTCAATCAGTCCATAATTATATATAACCCCCATATAAACCGATCCCCAGATTTGACCTTCGGTGCCTTTTGGAGAAGCAAAATTCATCCGATCTGGTTGAAATTTGGTACATGGTGGTAGTATATGATATTTAACAACCATGCCAAAAGTGGTCCATTTCAGTCCATAATCATATATAGCCCCCATATAAACCGATCCCGAGATTTGGTTTTGGAGCCTCTTGGAGGAGCAAATTTCATCCGAGCCAGTTGAAATTTGTACATTGTGCTAGAATATGGCCGTTAACAACCATGCCTAACTAGGTCCATATCGGTCTATAGTTATATATAGCCCCCAGATAAATCGATCCCCAATCACACAAAAATTGGTCCATATCAAATTCATAATTGTATATAGCCCCCATATAAGCGACCCCCACATTTCAATTCTGGACTAAGTCACAATTTAGAAAACGATTTAAGATACCACAACCCAAGTAATTCGATTGTGGATGACGGTCTTTCGTAGAGTTTCTACGCTATCCATGGTGGAGGGTACATAAGATTCGGCCTGGCCGAACTTACGGCCATATATACTTGTTTTAATTGATTCTATTAATTATTTAGTTAAACTTCAATCCAATTTACAATTAACTTTTTAATTAAACAGTTAATTGAGCTTTGCAATCGACATCGATAACAAATTTTTAATTAAATAGATAACCGGAACAAGTAATTGTTTAATAAAAATCGCGAAATGTTCACTAATTATACCATTCACCACTACTGTGGTACAGGGTATAATAAGTTTGTGCATTTATATGTAACGCTAAGGAGGGCCGGTCTCAGACCTATCTTTTACCTAAACCGATCGAAATTCTGAGCCGATTTAGCGATGTCCGTCGGTCTGCTCATGTATTTTTGTGTGCAAAGTACAGCTCGCAACATATATCCGATCGTCCTCAAAATTGGCACAGGGTCTTTTTTCGGCTCAAAGACGATCCCTATTGATTTTGGAAAGAATCGGTTCAGATTTAGATATAACTCATATGTATTTATAACCGATGTGGTAATAAATGACGTATTTACCAACCGATCTTTTTCCAATTTCGTATATTCGAATGTTTTGTGAGTCTCGTAAATTTTGCTGAATAGCAGTCAAATCGATTCAGATTCAGATATAGCTCCCATATATAGCTTTCACGCAATTTACCCTCCTATGGCATCAGAGGCCGAAGGTTTACTCCGAGTTACGTGAAATATTGCACAGGAAGTAGAATTAAGATTATAAATAGGCATACCAAATTTGGTAGAAATCGGTTCAGATTTAGATATAGCTCCCATATATAACTTTCGCCCGATTTACCCTTCAATGGCCCTAGAGGTCAAAGGTTTGCTCCGAGTTACGTGAAATTTTGCCCAGGGAGTGGAATAAACACTATAAATATGCGTACCGAATTTGGTTGAAATCGGTTGAGATTTAGATATAGCTTCCATATATATCGTTCGCCCGATTTACACTCATATGACCACAGAGGCCAACTTTTTAATCCGATTTAATTGAAATTTTGCACAGGAAGTAGAATTAGCATTGTAGCTATGCGTGCCAAATTTGGTTGAAATCGGTTCAAATTTAGATATAGTTCCCATATATAGCTTTCGCCCGATTTACACTCATATGACCACAGAGGCCAATTTTTTGCTCCGATTTAATTGAAAATTTGCACAGGGAGTAGGATTGTAGCTATGCGCGCCAAATTTGGTTGAAATCGGTTCAGATTTAGATATAGCACCCATATATATGTTTTTCTGATTTCGACAAAAATGGTCAAAATACCAAAATTTTGCTTGTAAAATCGCCACTGTTTAGTCGAAAAGTTGTAAAAATGACTAATTTTTCTAAACTTCTAATACATATATATCGAGCGATAATTCATAAATAAACTTTTGCGAAGTGTCCTTAAAATTGCTTCAGATTTAAATGTTTCCCATATTTATACCCTTCACCACTACTGTGGTACAGGGTATAATAAATTTGTGCATTTGTATGTAACGCCAAGAAGGAGTAATCATAGACCAACCTTTTAAAGGGTGATTCTTTTGAGGTTAGGATTTTCATGCATTAGTATTTGACAGATCACGTGGGATTTCAGACATGGTGTCAAAGAGAAAGATGCTCAGTATGCTTTGACATTTCATCATGAATAGACGAACGATCTGCCACAACGTCGAATTTTCAGTGAATGGGCCCTAGAAAAGTTGGCAGAAAATCCGCTTTTTTATCGACAAATTTTGTTCAGCGATGAGGCTCATTTCTGGTTGAATGGCTACGTAAATAAGCAAAATTGCCGCATTTGGAGTGAAGAGCAACCAGAAGCCGTTCAAGAACTGCCCATGCATCCCGAAAAATGCAATGTTTGGTGTGGTTTGTACGCTGGTGGAATCATTGGACCGTATTTTTTCAAAGATGCTGTTGGACGCAACGTTACGGTGAATGGCGATCGCTATCGTTCGATGCTAACAAACTTTTTGTTGCCAAAAATGGAAGAACTGAACTTGGTTGACATGTGGTTTCAACAAGATGGCGCTACATGCCACACAGCTCGCGATTCTATGGCCATTTTGAGGGAAAACTTCGGAGAACAATTCATCTCAAGAAATGGACCGGTAAGTTGGCCATCAAGATCATGCGATTTGACGCCTTTAGACTATTTTTTGTGGGGCTACGTCAAGTCTAAAGCCTACAGAAATAAGCCAGCAACTATTCCAGCTTTGGAAGACAACATTTCCGAAGAAATTCGGGCTATTCCGGCCGAAATGCTCGAAAAAGTTGCCCAAAATTGGACTTTCCGAATGGACCACCTAAGACGCAGCCGCGGTCAACATTTAAATGAAATTATCTTCAAAAAGTAAATGTCATGGACCAATCTAACGTTTCAAATAAAGAACCGATGAGATTTTGCAAATTTTATGCGTTTTTTAAAAAAAAAAAGTTATCAAGCTCTTAACAAATCACCCTTTAGTATACGGATCGGCTTAGAATTAAATTCTGAGTCGATTTAGCGATGTCCGTCTGTCTGTCCGTCTGTCTGTCTGTTGGTGTATTTTTGTGTTCAAAGTACAGCTCGCAGTTTTAGTCCGATTGTCCTAAAATTTGGTATAGGGTCCTGTTTCGGCTCAAAGACGATCCCTATTGATTTTGGAAAAAATCGGTTCAGATTTAGATATAGCTGCCATATATATTTTTCACCGATCTGGTCATAATTGGTGTGTATATCAACCAATCTTCCTCAAATTCCGTACATCCGAATATTTTATGAGTCTCGAAAAAATTGCAAAATATCAGCCAAATCGGTTCAGATTTAGATATAGCTCCCATATATAGCTTTCGCCCGATTTACACTCATTTGCCCACAGAGGCCAATTTTTTGCTCCGATTTAGTTGAAATTTTGCATAGGGAGTAGAATTAGCATAGTGACTATGCGTGCTAAATTTGATTGAAATCGGTTCAGATTTGGATATATCTCCCATATATAGCTTTTGCCCGACTTACACTCATATGACCAAAGAGGCCAATTTTTAACTCCGATTTAGTTGAAATTTTGCACAGGGAGTAGAATTAGCATTATAGCTATGCGTGCCAAATTTGGTTGACATCGGTTCAGATTTAGATATAGCTCCCATATATATGTTTTTCTGATTTCGACAAAAAAAATACCAAAATTTTCCTTGTAAAATCGCCACTGCTTAGTCGAAAAGTTGTAAAAATGACTCTAAACTTCCAATACATATATATCGAGCGATAGATCATAAATAAACTTTTGCAAAGTTTCCTTAAAATTGCTTCAGATTTAAATGTTTCCCATATTTTTTTTACTAAAATTGTGTTCCACCCTAGTGCATTAGCCAACTTAAATCTATAGATTTTGTAAAAGTCTATCAAATTCCGTCCAAATCGACACATTTGACGGATGTGAGATGGTATCGGAAATTTAGATCTACAAAGTGGTGCAGGGTATAATATAGTCGGCCCCGCCCGACTTTAGACTTTCCTTACTTGTTTTTATATTAAATTTAGGACACAAATTTTGGAAATTTGCGTCCCTCCGTTAAAGTCGTATATCTTTGAACTAAGGCCAATTTTCCTTAAAGTAAAGAAACACATTTTTTATTGAAAGAAATTGTGCTTAAATTAACTGAAATATTTAATTTTAAAATTTAAGGTCATAGAGCTTCAAATATAGGCTAAGACTTATTTTGAGGATTTAGCATCTTTGTTTTTTTTTTTTTTGGAATATTTAAGAAAATATTTTTTCTTCGAAGTATCCGTCATAATTTGGATTTTTAAACTGGCATTTGTTTGTACGTGAATAGCTTTATTAATATACCGGAAAAATAGAATGAAAATTCGATAAATGAGATCTGTATCCTAATATTAATTTTATAGATCCTAGAGTTAAAGCCAGATAGGTCGCTAAAAAAATTCTTTATTTTAAAAAAAGCCGCGTCTTTGGCTCTGAATCAAGTAAACTTTTTTTTAGTGTAAGGTGTTCGGATATGGAGCCAACCGACCCAGGTTCAACCCGCGTTGGAAGCGAAAAAGTTTTTCAAATAAGAAGGAAATGGATGTGTAATACAATATAGTGATATAAATTAAAAGTTAAAAATTAATTTCTTCATTCAAATAAACTTTAAAAGCAGAACTGCTAAAACAATGCAAATGCAAAAGGATCACGAGTTGGGGATCCAAACTACTTTTTTGGAAGAACTTGTTTGGATACCTTTTAAATCAAAGCAATTCTTCGAAATTATTATTCAAGACATTTCGTCTGCGTAGGAAGAGTGCATGGTTCTGCATTTTATTATATAGTAGCCCAAATTGTAATTAACCCATTGTCTTTCTGTTAGTTAAATTTACAATTTATCTTCACGCACAGATAAAATAAAATTAATAAAAAATATTTTGTTTTGCAATAGAAATCTATAACATTTTGCAAAAGTTTAACGACTGATTTTTTTTTTTCAACGTGATATCGATTTTAATTACATACAACTAATATATAAAATCAGTATGTTTTTATTAGAATTCTCCGATGATACCCACGTCAATTCAATAAAACGCCATTTTGTTTAGTTATCCAAACGAAATGTTTATTATTTTTTATTTTTATTTCTATTTTTTTTTTTTTTTGCTTTTAATATATAATTTTAATTGGTACAACTAGGTTTGTTTATCTTTTTTTTTTTCTATTGAATCTAAACATCAATTAGATACTAATTTATATAGAATTTTGAGGTCCAATTGAAATTGGCACGAAAATAACAAAGAAGAAGACTATTTATCAGTGCAATTTATGATGGTGGTAAAAGACAAATGCAGAAGAAACGCCTTAACATCCTAAGTAAGTGGTAGTTGCTAAGACCGCCAACAACGCATTTATGTTGGTCTATCAAAAATAAAAACCTAATTAATTATATTTAAATAAAAACAAAATTACATAAATACTTTTGTAAATAAACTATAAACAATTGTATAGAGAGTACTTGACTTTGACTTATGTGATATATATAAAAAAAAAGAGTTTTGTGTTTTTTTACCTACATTCTGTAGGTTTATGTTATTGTTATATAATTAATTTTATTTTTGTATGAGGTGGTGGAGATGATTAACTCACAAATGCATTATTAGATTTAAACAATCACTTATTAAAAATAAAATCAATTTAATTAAAACAAACAAAAAATAGTAATTATAATAGCAATAGTAATCATTGTTGTAATATAACAAAACTCCTAAATGATAATAGCAATGGTATAAAAAAAAATAAAAAATAATTCCTAAAAAACAGACCTGATCATTTTTCTTTTACGTTTTCAAAGTTTTAAGTTAACATGTTGTAGTAGTTGTTGTAATATGATATTTAATAGTCAAATAAATTAAGTACATTAAACATTACAAGAGGTTGGGGGCTTTGTAAGTTGATCTATCCATAGATTCATAAGGTCTATTTTGGACCTCTCTTTGTATTTTGTTTTCAATGAGTAAGGGACCACTGAAAAAGTGGGATGTATAAACATTATATATTAAAAACATATATATTTCTAATTATGGGCAATTTCATATTTATATTGTTAATGATATAAAAGAAAAACATTTGCTGTGCATTTAAGAACCCCAAGAAAAGTAGAAAAAATAACGATTAAGAGTCATTTTTTCCAATTGATTGTAATTCTTTCCATAATTTTTTTTTTTTTGTATATATCCATTTGAGAACAAAATACAATTGGTCTGATATTCTAGAAGATATCCAGCATCTAGCTAGAATTGTGATACATTTTTGTTTTCTTTATATTTTAAACAGTTTGGAATATTTTTGTTTTTCTTTTTCGGGATATTTGGCTTTGGTTTTGCCAGGTGTCTATATAATATTTATTTTGGAAATTATTTTCCTTTTCCGTTTTTGTTTTTTTTGTTTCATTTTTCAAAGAGTAGACGGCGGTCAGGCAGGCTTCCAATAGTCACATCAGTTGGCATTAACAAAATAGTCATTAAGTTAATTTTTATCATCCTTCTACAAACAACAGAGAGAGAGAAACATTTTCATAAAATCCCATTTACAAAAATTACTCTTCCTTTGCTAAGCCTACCTGCACTGGATAAATAAAAGCATCTGCGGTATCCTTGCCCAGAGCATTACGAGCTATACATTTGTAAGCACCCATATCTTCCCATTTAATATTCGATATTAGTAGATCTCCCGAAGGCAATAATTTAAAACGTTGGTTTTGTTCAATCAAATTGCCTTCTTCGTTCATCCAGAAAACTTCAGCCCTTGGACGAGCATGTACTTTGCATGGCAAAACCACATCTGAGCCAATCAAATCCATATGCATACGTTCACTGTATACAATGCGTGGCTTTGTGGGTCCCATAAATGGTTTTTCGCGCAATTGCATCAGATCCTTCAAATCATTTGGGGGATATACAGTGGTCGATGAGTAAACAGTCTTTGACCCGGTACGTCCCACACAGGTGTAGGTACGAGGTTCACTAAGCAAATGATCGATGATATGCACTGAACGTACTTTGACAATAGCACTAGCACTGGATTCTGAGATGACATTCGATTCGATGCTATCAATCTGTCAATACAAGAAAAAAATCAGAAATTTAAATTTATAAATAATGCAGAGGAATATATTTCGTTTTTTGTTTTTTTTTTTTTGTTTTTGGGTGCAAGACACACAATGTATCTCTTTAGTTTTATGGAAGTGTCGAAATCGTCGTCGTATGGAGAGTGGTGTAGCAAAATATTACTTGGTGCAATATCTCTTTACAAAAAGTTCGACTTTCGGAAGCAACATAGAAAAAAAATATAAAACCGGTTAAACGTGGTTAAAAACCCGGTTTTTGCGATTAACCAAAAATGCCAAAACAATTTTTCACTATCCGGTTTCGGTTTGTATAATTGAATCCGGGTAATCCGTTAAGCGATTTCGGTTTTAAACACAACCATAGCGACTATGGTCAGGCGAAGCACTACATGTTTTTGACTCAAGTTGTAGTATAAAATGTTTGGGACTCTAGTTTTAGCATAAAACGTTTGAAACTTAGTTTTTTTGCTTTAACGATATTAACACTACCCTGGAGAGAAGCTTTTAAATAAACTTAGAACTTACCTCTGACAAGGGCAAGTGTCCAACAACCCATTGTATGGTGGGTATCTGTGAGCCCATAACTTCACAGGTAATTTCTATGGGCATACCAGAACTTTGCAGTATTTTAGCGGGTGGAGTTTTGGTGAGTTTAATCCAATCTTGTCCGAATCGAGTACGTGCCGAAGATGATCGGGCGGAATGTTGTGATGGTAAGGGCATAGGCTGTACTTGCGTTTCACCACCTGCTTCAATCGAATTGTCCATATCATCTATAGCTCGAGCATCGGAGTAACATCGACTACTGGTCAGTGCCAGTAAGGCCAATAACAAAATATGTAGTAAGTTCATTTTCTAAAAAAGATAAGAAAAAAGAAAAACAGACACTATATTATTTATTCAGTAAAAATGTGGGTCAATCAACCCACAGCTCAATTTCGTTTAATTATTTGATAATTAGCTACTCATTATGCGATGCAATGTACGTTTTGAGAATACAAGCAGATTAGTAGAGTGAGTCTACGATGTGTGATTTTACTGGAAGATAAGACAATACACTATGCTCAAAGTAAAATTGTCTGTAAAGCAGGGACGTACGCAAAGAGGTTGGGGCCGGGAATTTGGGTCCTTTGCACCCTTAGAAAAATGTCTTGGTCAACCAGAGTCAAGGATAATTTTCTCTGGCCTCTGGGGCCATATATTGGCATATCGGGCGAAAGATATATATGGGAGCTATATCAATATCTGAACCGATTTTGACGCCTATAGTTAGAATGTTAATTCTATTATCAATACAAAATTCCATGTAAATCGGAGTAAAACTTTGGGCTCTGTGGTCATTAGAGTGTAAATCGGTCGAAAAAAATATATCTTAATCTTAAACTGATTTCAACCTAATGTGGCATACTTTATGTCACTATCTAATATACTCCTTGTGCCAAATTTAAAGCAAATTAATATGAAACTAAAGCATCTGGGGCCATATATGTGTGCATCTCGGGCGGAATATTTATATGGGACCAATATCTAAATCTGAACCGATTTAGATGAAATTTACGGGACTCACAACACATTTTAAGAAAATTACTTCATAAAAACGTCAATTATGATTAAATCGGTGATAACTATATATGGCAACTATATCTAAATCTGAACCGATCAATAGGGATCATCTTTGAGCAAAAGAACGAGCCTGTGCAAAATTTGAGCATGATAGGACACAAACGTCAATTATGATTAAATCGGTGATAACTATATATGGCAACTATAACTAAATCTGAACCGATCAGTAGGGATCATCTTTGAGCAAAAGAAAGAGTCTGCACAAAAAAAAAAATTTTCTGATTCAATCACGAAATTAATTGATCCAATTAATTTTTAATTGAAATGTCTTCAATCACAGAAATGATAGTATCAATTAAAAAATTAATTGAAGGTCAATTAAAAAGTTAATTGATCCAATTAAAAAATTAATTGATACTATTATTATTGTGATTGATTTTTGTTTCAATTAAAAAAATTGTTGAATCAATTAAATTTTTAATTGAATATTTTTTAAAACTCAATTAAAATTTTAATTGGAAAAAATTTTCGTGAAATTTTTTTGTGTGTGTGCAAAATTTGAGCATGATCGGACATAAACTGCGAGCTGTACTTTGCACATAAAATACAGTCAGACGGACATTGCTAAATCGACTCAGAATTTAATTCGAAGACAATCGGTATACCAAACCATGGATCTCAGACTTTCTTGGCTTATTATACCTTGCACAACAGTAGTGGTGAAGGGTATAATTATGACATGTTTCAAGTTAAAAAAAAGTTTTAATTTTTTATAACTCGACCATAAAAGTTTATAAAAATGTATCGAATTAAATTGCTAAGTACGGACTCTACTTCAAGTCTAAAGTATGGCATGTTTCAAGAAAAAAAGCTTATTTGACATAAAATCTTGAAAGATATCTCCTATTTTTGAAGGATTACGTTACACGAAATTATGGAATTTCGATGATATTTTTTGCCGATTTTTTAGGACACAAATAAATCAAGACAAAACGCCTTCATAAACTGAAAAGGGAGTTTTCTTTTCTGAGGAACGAAATTTTAGATAAACTAAGTTTTCGTTTGGTGCCAATAAATTTTCTATTGAAGTAAATATAAATCATTAGATAAAATCGTCACAAACTCGAGTTTATTTGCTCTTTAACAAACTTTTTGTATAATAAAAAGGAATTTCGTTTGTCTAAAATTTTGTGCTTGAAGAAAGTATTTTTTCTTTGGGTGTAGAAAACTTTATCGATTTTTGGTGAAGGAGTTTCCTATGCTAAACATAGTCACATTAGGTTAGATTAAGTTAGGTGACAGCCCGGTGTATCCGGCTCACTTAGACTATTCAAACCATTGTGATACCACATTGGTGAATATCTCCCTTATCACTGAGTGCTGCCCGATTCCATGTTAAGCTCAATGACAAGGGACCTCCATTTTATAACCGAGTCCGAACGGCATTCCACATTGCAGTGAAACCACTTTGAGAAGCTTTGAAACCCTCAGAAATGTCGGCAGCATTACTGAGGTGGGATAATCCACCGCTGAAAAATTTTTTGGTGTTCGGTCGAAGCAGGAATCGAACCCACAACCTTGCGTATGCAAGGCGGGCATGCTAACCATTGCACCAAGGTGGCTCCCATCGTCACATTTGTATTTTAAAGACAAGAAATCTTTGTGCTCACGACAATATTTTTTGTTCGTGTAATAAAATCAAATTTATAAAATAGAATAAAATGTTACAAATGAAATGGACGAATTTTTTGTATGTGTACAAGCAAAGAAAAAAAACGTTTATCGCAAACATTGTTGTTTCTTACACTGTTTTCTGTATTACATTACTTTAAAATACTTTTTATTATTTATTTATTTATTTTATTTATTTATTTATTTATTTATTTATTTATTTGTAAACCTAACACAACAAGAAATCAAAATCAAAGCCAATTTCGTTGATATCAAGCACTGTTCTTTTCTGACTTTATGTCTTCTACAAGATACTTTTTGAGATTTCCTACCAAAACATTTAATATAGCATTAAGCTAAGTAAAAAAATAATGTTTCCAAAAGTTGTATATTCTACATCGTTTGTATGAATGGGACCGACTAAAGTGTTTTGCTACCTTTAAATTAAGTTTCTTTACATCGACTTGTGTGTGTTCAACAATGTGGTCTATAAATAGAACTTCTTGACTATATGCGTTACTTGTGAGCAGGGCTGCCTTTTGACGATTTTTCACTCACAAAATGTACAATTCCGATTTTTACCGATTTTAACGATATTAATATTTAGACACATAGTTTGGGGAGTTAAAGATTTTACATTTTGAAGACATTTTTGAAAATATTAAAATAAATTTGAAAAATTTTGGGAGAAAAATCGGAAACAAAACGTGGAGTACTTTGCCTTTTCGAGTTTTGTCAAAATTCTTACAAATAATCATGATTCTTTCAAACTCCACATCAAAGTATAATTTTTTAAGCAAACAACTGAAATTAGATGATAGATGATAAACTTAGATGATAAAAAATAACTCAAGTTGTTTTAATACCAAAATTAATAATGATTTACTCAGACTGTGCAATAGAAACATTTACTAATTATGATAAAATTCTAGTACAGTACAAAAAATAACCACATATAGACATATCTATCGGAAACACCACAAAAAAAATCACCTGTTTTAGAAAACACGGGACTTTTTCTTTAGTTTCAAAATATTTAATTTTTAAATAAAAATGTTATTCAATTAATAACAATATTTTAGAAAAATAGATTTTGTATACAAAAAATACGAAATATTTTTGTTTAACCAGAAAATAATTTTTATGGTAATGTTATTTGTATACAAAACTGATTTCTTTATATATTTATTTATTGAAATGCATAGTTGTGTACATTAAATTTCTGTTTTGTATAAGAGATAAATACTTTTGTGTTGTGTTTACCGAAAAAATTTGTTTAATTTTAATATTATTAATATTGCCGATTCTGTTTTACGATTTTTTAAAATGCAAGTGCCGATTATGACGATTTTTATCGAAAAAAGTGACGATTTTTCTTGAAATTTTATTGGCAGCCATGCTTGTGAGTTGATGGCTAAGTGTGTAAATATAACCATAGCGATAGGCGGTAGGCGAAACATTTTTGCCGCAACGGCAAATACAATAAGCTTGACGGCGAATAATTCCCTTTTTCACGTTTCCTAGCGTTTTTGTTGTCAATACAGCACGCTTTGACAATATTAAACAATGAATTTGAATAAAAACATACAATGGCTTGTTATTTGTTGAGTTATTTCAAGGAAAAATAATCTACATGTCTCCAGGCAACAGCAATTCCTAGTGGTGAGTTAAAAAACATTGATAAGCGATGGCAACACTATACCAGTTTTCGCCAAGGAGTTAGAATAAGTTTTAATTTAGCGACACGCCGCTAGCCGTCACGGTATTCCGTCGCGGATTTTGGGCTTCCCATAAGAAATACACGTAAATAAATGTTCGCCTACCGCCTATCGCTATGGTTATATTTACACACTAAAACGATAATAAGAGCTATATAGCCCATTGGATAGAGTGTTTGATATTCGATACTCCGTCGGCACGAAAGGTACAAATTATAAAATTGAATAATTTCTTCTACTATACAAATAAATACTAAGAACTAAATAAACCACGTGGAAGAAAGATATGAGGGAAAATGCAATTAGCCAGATAATAAAACCAAATAGTTAGCTAGCTTTTCTTCCAAAGCCACTTACTGACCTGACAAATAGTAAACTATGGTTGTTTTTTTTCTAAAATTTCGTTTTGGACGAAAGAAAAACATTTTTTGCGTGTATATAACTAAGAAATTAATGCTGTTGATCCATTCATCCATCATGTATTTCGCTCTAGCGAATTTTTGTATTCAATATTCACATTTGCCTCTTATCTCATGCATGAATACCACAGTGCATACGTTTCGAATTCATTCCTAGCAACAAGCAAATCGTTGTCAAATATCGTGAAATTGAAAAACACTCACTAAAACTGAACAAATTATCTGAGTCAAAAAAAAAACGAAATACTGCGCAAACACTATCACAGAATATCTATTTTATATAGAATTCTATAAGATCTATAGCAGGAATAAATCTTTCGTATCAGGCTATTTGCATAAATTATCATTCTAGTTTTTGTCGTAGATGCAAAGTCCACATATGACCGGACACCGGACCACCGACAATGAATGATCGAATTTTACACTGCGCAGATTGCTTTGTCATCCATCCATCGGTGGTATTGAAACACATATTTCTCACACCAGACTACTACAACAACAAATGAATACTAACTCTGCTTCTACTTATCTTTCATAAGTGCCAATAAATTATCTACTAGACCAAAAGAAAATACCGACGAGACAAACGAGTCGCATCTCCTCATATTGTTGTGTGTAGTCTTTTTTTGAATTAGATTTTATGGTGGTGCTAACTCCTACCATGTGTGCTACCATTCCATTCGTTGTTATCTCGGGGATTTAGCGTAAGACACTTGTGAACTGATTTGGTGTGATTCGTGTACGGTGCCGAGCCCTCTATAGGCGCACATCGTCATAGCACTCAATGTTAATCGAACAACGTGTGTGCATGTGTGTTGATAGAGGTCGAATCATTTCATTCATGAAATCCATGAAGTATTTCGTTCGATGTTGGTGTGTATGTGTGTGCGTTGTCTTGTACTCTTGAAGATACTCAATCCGATATGCATACCTACAATCTATCGTTAAGGAAAAATCTCGAGATAGGCGCGTTGATCAATGGATCCATTGATGTGTTTTCTATGTGTGAACAATTATCTCTTGATCTAGACATTTAATGCATACACTCAGAAAATTGCACATTTTAAATATGAGTAAATTCCATAACATTGATTTGTTCTAGACGTGTACTCACAATGAGTGCAATCGTGAGGAGGAAAATTAACTCAGTTGCAACAAAAATGTGTAAGTGTGTAAATATAACCATAGCGATAAGCGTTAGGCGAAACGTTTTTTCGGGGGCAACAAATACAATATGCTTGTCGGCAAAATGTTCCTCTTTTCTTTTCTTCTTTCCGCGTGTGTTTGATCTGATATTTATTGTTATTTTTTGAGTTATTTGAAGTTTGTCCACGTGGCCAGGCAAGAACAATGCTTAGTGGTGAATAAAAGAAAAATTGATAAACGATGGCAACACTATGCCATTTTTCGCCCATGAATTAGAATAGATTTTAATTTGGCTACACGAAGCTAGATGTCACGGTATTCCGTCGCGGATTTTGGGCTTCCTATAAGAAATTTAGGTAAAAAAGTGTTCGCCTATCGCTATTATTATTTTATTAAGCTTTTCCTTATTTTGTTTTATAATCCAAAATACCGAAATACATCTGAAGAACTGATGAAAAATATAAATTATAAGCCCATACAAAATTCATTGCTTCTGAGCCAATTATGAACCACTACTGGAAGAACATTTTCATTTTTCAATACTTTTCTGGCTACATACAAAAAATAGTTTACTTGGATCCAAAGATTTTAACCTTTCCCAGCAAAAAATAGTGTCGCCAAAAAAGTAGTGAAAATGTTCTTTTTGGATCCGGAAGTGGTGCAAATTTGGCGCAGAATTTTGTATTTAACATGGGCTTGTCATAGGACGGATGTCCACCATTTCAACAGCCGTTGCACTGAATTTGAATCATTTTTTAAGGTGTGATCTGAATTCAGTGTTTTGGATGTTAATTAAAAAAATTGTGATATTTTGTCAAATAGATAATTTTTATGATTTTGCATTAATGCAATGCTTGTTTGAAACGTTTGTCTTCAAATATTTTCAAAAATTCACAATTTTTGTAGAATGGATTTAGGATTTTTATCAACAAAATTTGAATAATTTGTCCCATTTTATTAATTGTTACTCTGTTTTTAATCTATGTGAAACAAAAAAAAAAAGTTAAAATTACCCAATAAAAATATGAAAAAGTGAGTTATAAAATTTGATTTAAAATAAAGAACATCATTGGGAGCACATTTTTGGAAGTGCTTTTAAAGTTATGCCTTTAGAAGAATTTCCAAATTTTTTTGCTTAATATTGATTCATTTATAGAATTTTCATTCTTTTTTTGCGATACTTTAACAAAGCTAAGAATGAAAGTTTAAAACTATAAATTATAACAGATACTTCATATGTTTTATTAATTAAAAAAAATGGGTTGTAGGGTCAATATTTCTGGTATCAATATTTTAACGCAGATTAAAGTTATGATATTATACCCTGACCTCCCATCAAAGAAAATTCGATACAAAAATTTCTATAGTCCATTTAACTTTATTTTAGTTCATAGTTCATTTTAGTAAAATTTTGGCAAATGTGAGAAAATTTTCCTTATTTGATACATTTTTTGCTTACTATAATGACATGAACAAAAATGAGAACAAAATGCTATAGACATTCCCGAAGAAAAAAAAACTATTCTATATAAGATTTTTCTCATTGCATATTACTGCAGATTTCATATATGGTAGTTCAAAGTGCCAACCAACAACAGTAATAAATGTGGGCTAAACCCTATTTATCTTCTCACTAAAAACAGAACGAATGGGATTTTAAAGATGTATGATCAACGTAGACACCTACACCCAAAAAAAATATTTTATTTTGTCAAAACCCAACATTTTTATAAAACATGAAATATATGTATATGGAATTAAGCTCGGCCGGGCCGCCACTATGAATCAAACATAATGGTTTCCTTTGAAAACTTGTCTTACTTGATTTGGGACTGTACCAAAACATGGAAAAATTCACATCGTATTCGCCACACCTACTTACGGATCTAAAATACCTCAAGATTTTTATGTTCGGGCAAATCGGATAAAAATTGGGATGTCTAGAAGTTCTATAAGTCAAATCGGACAAATCGGTCTATATCTTCTTCGAAACATGGACCGATATGCACACTTGTTTGTGGACCCAAAATAGCTCTAGATTTTCAATTTCAGGCAAATCGAATAAAAATTGTGTTGTGTAGAAGTACAAGAAGTCAAATCAGTATATGGTAGATGGCTACACGAAAAACTGAACCGAATCACACGATATTCTGCACACTTATTTATGTACCAAAAACAGCTCTAAATTTTGAATTTCAGGCAAATCGGATCGTTCTATATGGGGGATATACCAAAACATGGGGGCTATACCATGCTCTGCACACCTACACGCTCACAAAAAATCGCTTCTGTAACATATACTCCCAAACATATTTTGCTTCAAGCATATATATTTTTGGGTATTGCCCAAACATTTATATGTTTGATCTCTTCCAAACAATTTATGTTTGGGTAGTCTAAGTTCCAAACATTTTGTATTTTTGCATCCAAATTCAATAATGTTGTCTTCCAAAAAACAATATGTTATTATGTGAACATATAATATGTTTGGAAGCATTTTGCACCCAAAAATATTATATGCTTAAAAAAAATTCTCCCAAACAATATTGTGCTCAAAATTTTATTTATTTATTTATATATTTACAATCATAATGAATTATGAAAATAAACAGGTAATATAGCTGCTAACAACATAGGTTTTCGACCTTAATGCTCAAAATTTTGTTTCTGCTCAATTGTATATTCCACCATATCTTTCTCACTTCCACGAGATTTTTTAGTTCTTAGCACCTTTTTCTGTAATACAAACATTGTAGAAGAAATTATTCAATTGTATGATTTTTTTAATTTTAATTTTACCTTTTGCCGGACGGGGATTCGAACAGCGGACCACACAGTTTGTAAGGATCAAAGAAGTAGCTGATCAATTGCCCAAGGAAAAATAAAATGTTAATTTTGTAATAACAAGCAACAACCACCAACTTAATTCAATATCGCTCCCTGTTAAATAGCGCTCCAAGCTACTAAACACATATATGTTTATAGGCTATTTCTAAATTAATATATGTTTGCATACAAGCATATTATATTTACAAACATTTTATGTCCAAACATAATATGTTCTAACATATTAACATATATGTCCCAAACATGTTATGCTAGTTTATGAACATTATATGCTTGCACTCAAAAATATTGTGTTTAAAAATTTGTGTTCCAAACATATAATGTTTATAGCCAAACATATGAAAAACAGTCTTTTCCATCCGTGTAAAGAAGAATTTGTGCAAAATTTCAGCACTATACACCCAGAGAAGGAATATGATCACCTCAAACATGTTTAAGAGCAAAATATTATTTTTGGGTGGTGACCATATAACATGGTTTTCGCAACCATGTTATTTTCTCGGAAATCATGTATCTGATTTCGGCAAGCAGGTTATATTTGACGAGAAACATGTTACATGGTCACCATACAAAAATAACATTTTGCTCTTGAAACATGTTTGAGGTGATCATATTCCTTCTCTGCGTGTAGTTTCATTATTGAAGATAGTACCGTGATTACAAAAGACGGACATCATTATATCGTCTTAGAATTTTCTCTCTGATCAAGAATGTATATATTTTTTTGTAGTCGGAAATCGATATTTTAATTTGTTAAAAACGGAATGACGTACTTATTATACGTCATTACCATTCTATGGTGGCGAAATTCGTAATTCCAAAATTTTCGTCTCGAAAATTAGTATTTTTGTGTGTGCATACACCGTATATATGTACATACATATATACATAAAATATGTATTATAAATATATCATAGCATAACATATTAAAAGATATGCGTCAGAGATTGTATTTTATGTATGATAAGCGCGTGATATTTAATTGGAACGAAATATAGAATATATTTCACAATATTATAAAAATAATATATGACAAAAAGATCAGCTATGGCAGTTGATAAGAAAGAGAGGCGCCTATTTTTTTTTTTTATATGTATATACTAAATTTTAGTGATGAGCGAAAAAAAAGCTTATTTGTTTTTCTCCAAAATTAAGTTTAAGCAATAAAAATTTCCAAATTTTGAAGATACAGCCATGGCTAGAACTCAGAGCGTGAGTCTTAAATGATCGGTATAAAAAAACATTACTAAAAAGGTGCACTTTTTTATTTATTTATTTTTTTTTTATAAGCCCAAATTTAAAATATCGCTTTGTTTCAATTTCTCAACCTATCCCACATAATCCAGATGAAAATAGTCACCACTAAGGAAAATCACTCTTTCTAAAGGAAATTCACCACAGTATTATCTGATGTCGTAAATATGGTTTCTTGAAATCTTACTAGAACTCATGGATGGCTAAGTCTTGTGAATGTGAAAATACATTTTCCAAAAAAAAGACGTGCGTTTGTAATTCATGGTTTACTTACACAAATTTTCTTTCTTCGTCGTTTTCTACGTTGATTATGAATGATGGCGAATTATATCAACCACTTAAAAATTCTATTATGTTGGTGAATCACTGTTTCGATAATTTTTTTGGCTTTCAAATGAAATCGGTCTTCACTCTTCTTAATATAACAAACAACTTTTATTCTTCGTTTTCCTTTGGTAACTGTAGCTGTCTGCCTGGGTAGCTGGTATGGTGTGGTGTGTTTTAGTAGATCTTCTTCTTTATCCCCGTTGTTTGGTGTTGTTGGATGTGTATGAGATTGATTGCAAGGCGCGAGCAATTATAGTGGAAATTAAAGAGTTACTTTTGCCTCTTGGAAATCTCTGGCACTTTTTCTTCTTCTTCTTAGGTGTTTTGTTTCGTATAGAATTCCTTGTGATAGTGTCGTTGTTGTTATTGTTGCTTTGAGGGGACAACACTCTCTCACGATTTGTGAAATTATTTGCTTCTGCCACTGTTTTTATGTGGGGTGTTGGAGATGCTGTTGCTACTGCTGCTGTTGCGGGCGACGTTGTATTTACTTCACGATATCGAAATGATACTCTAGTTTTCAATTTGTTTCAAACTTTCACTGTTACGTTATAAATGAGTTCAATAATTCTAAATTATGCGGTGTCCTCGTCAGAGCGTCTGCGTTCTGATTAAATATTAGAAGTAAATAATTTAGCACTGACATAGGTTGTCCTCTAAGGGAATCCGTGGTGAAAACTTTAATTTTCGACGAAGGAGATATTTTGAAGCTTTTATTCGTTACGTGTTCACAATTTTGATATATTGTTTGAATAATGATAGCGTTTCTTTTCAAACTTGAAAAATAAATATAAGTTGTTATTTGATGCTTTTTATTTACACTTTTCTGTAGCAAAACGGATTAACTTCAAAGAATCTTAGTAAGTTAACGATTTTTTTTTGTCTTTTTTCTTTGTTTTTTTTTTTTTGCTGCTGCAATTGGTGATGAATTGTTTAATCAATCAAATGAATTCTACTACAGAAAATTTGTTATTTCCTGTGAATTATTATTTATTATGTTGTTTTCCTCTTTGCTGATGATTTCCTGCTTTCTTTAGCAGATATTCTGAATTGTATACTTTATGGCATATAAAATAATAGAGAATTGTGGGATTGCGACAGTTCTCTTAAGATTTCTATATTTTTCAAAACATTGTAGTGTTCTTTTTAACAAGAATTTCTGATAACTTTTGCAATTGCTTCTTATCCTCGATTTGACACAATCTAAACCAGTTAATAGACATTACAAGTATTAAATATTTGCACAATTGTACTGTATGAATTGAATACAGTTCGTTTTTGTCAGACGATCACTGTGGATCGATCGATTTTTTTAGTGGGTTTTCGCGTACACGCACGGTATAAGAATACAGATAAAATACTGTACGCTTTAGAGAATACAGCTTCTTCTTCCGTAAAAATTCTCTTTTTATTATTAACAATTACAATGATAATTTGCTTTATTTATTAGAATAACTTCGATTTCTTTATGGTTGTTTGATTGAGACGATTGCCGTTGGGTTGCTTTGTAGCACACACAAACTCTGAATGCGAGCAAAAGACGTTCTGCTAGTCGTGACTAAAACAGTACTGATCATATTCCGAGACAGCAAGCATTATATAGACACTGGCGGAGAATTGCTTGCAGAGCAACAACAATAAGAAAATCACATAATTCACAACCAAACACTCACACACACACACACGCCAAAAAGGTGCTCTTGAAAATTTAATTCGAAATTCGATGATGTTATGTTTGTAAGAAATGTCAAAAATTTACAATATATATATATGTATGTATGTGTGTGTGTATAGTTACAAATGAATGCTGACATATGTTATCCGAAATTGTTGGGTTCATTGGAAAAAGGGGAATAGGGGAAATTTCAAAAACGATAATAGATGAAATAATACGACATTCTTTAGATAGCATACTTTAACATTTATTCTGTGTATTTTTTTTTTATTTAAAGGTGTGAACTTATTTTAGAGTTTACTTGATTCAATTTTTATACCCTGCTCCACACTGTGGAACAGGGTATTATAAGTTATTTTTTATTTAGAAAGACGAAATATTTCACAATTAATGTCCTGGATCTGTTTCATTCATGATTTTATAAGGTTTACTAAAAAACATAATCATCTTCAAGATATCGCTTTGTTCCTCAAATTTAAAGTTTTGGTGGAAAAATCGAATATATTACAGGCCTTAATAAAAAAAATTAAATTTGGATAAAGGTTTACCTTACGACCAAATTTACTTTACTTTATGCTCAAAGTAGTTAGGCCGATCTATCGTCGGTCGAAAGTGAATAAAATTATGGAAAATATTAACCTGGACCATCCCATAAGCAGCCAAGCAACTAAACATTCATCATCATACACCTTTAAACCTTTAAAGAAGGCTGCACGCAGAGAATGAATGTGATAACTTCCGACATGCTTCAAGAGAACAATGTTTTTTTTTTTTTGGAAGGGGAACATGGAAAATTGTTGCCACAAAAATGTTGTTTTCTCGCCAAACATTACAGGCTTACCGAAATCAGATACAAAATTTAATAACATGGGTTTGACAAACATTTTACATTAATCACGACCAAAAATACCAGTTTGCTCTTGAAACATGTTTGAGGTGATCATGTTCCTTATCTGTGGTGTTACTACAATAAGTGTCACAGGAATAACAGGTTGGCTGATAAGTCCCCGGTCTGACACAGAGATGGCGTCGCTAGTATGAAATGCATATTATTTTTATAAAGTACCAACCTTCAATTGATTCGTGTCAAAATTTGACGTCTGTAAATCAATTAGTTTGTGAGATAGAGCGTCTTTTGTGAAGCAACTTTTGTTATTGTGAAAAAAAATAGAAAAAAAGGAATTTCGTGTTTTGATAAAATACTGTTTTCTGAAGGGAAAAATACGGTGGAAGCAAAAACTTGGCTTGATAATGAGTTTCCGGACTCTGCCCCAGGGAAATCAACAATAATTGATTGGTATGCAAAATTCAAGCGTGGTGAAATGAGCACGGAGGACGGTGAACGCAGTGGACGCCCGAAAAAGGTGCTTACCGACGAAAACATCAAAAAAAAACCCAAAATGATTTTGAATGACCGTAAAATGAAGTTGATCGAGATAGCAGAGGCCTTAAAGATATCAAAGGAACGTGTTGGTCATATCATTCATCAATATTTGGGTATGCGGAAGCTCTGTGCCGCGCGAGCTCACTTTTGACCAACAACAATAACGTGTTGATGATTCTGAGCGGTATTTGCAGCTGTTAACTCGTAATACACCCGAGTTTTTCCGTTGATATGTGACAATGGATGAAACATGGTTCCATCACCACACTCCTGAGTCCAATCGACAGTCGGCTGAGTAGACAGCGACCGGTGAACCGTCTCCGAAGCGTGGAAAGACTCATAAGTCCGCTGGCAAAGTAATGGCCTCTGTTTTTTGGGATGCGCATGGAATAATTTTTATCGATTATCTTGAGAAGGGAAAAACCATCAACAGTGACTATTATATGGTGTTACTGGAGCGTTTGAAGGTCGAAATCGCGGCAAAACGGCCCCATATGAAGAAGAAAAAAGTGTTGTTCCACCAAGAGTTCCACCAACAAGTCATTGAGAACGATGGCAAAAATTCATGAATTGGGCTTCGAATTGCTTTCCCACCCACCATATTCTCCAGATCTGGCCCCCAGCGACTTCTTCTTGTTCTCAGACCTCAAAAGGATGCTCGCAGGGAAAAAATTTGGCTGCAATGAAGAGATGATCGCCGAAACTGAGGCCTACTTTGAGCCAAAACCGAAGCAGTACTACCAAAATGATATCAAAAAATTGGAAGGTCGTTATAATCGTTGTATCGCTCTTGAAGGGAACTATGTTGAATAATAAAAACGAATTTTGACAAAAAAAAATGTATTTTTCTTTGTTAGACCGGGGACTTATCAGCCAACCTGTTATACTTTTCCGAGTATCAAACATTTATACATATATTTGCCAAAGTGATCTGTTGTTGAAGATTCAAAAATTAAATTGTCATTTTGGGTTTTATGCTTCTAAAGGCAATTAATTTTGCATACTATCCGTATTATGTTTAAATGCAAGTAAAAAAATTGTTAACCTCTAAAAAATTATTATTCACAATCGAAAAACAATGTGCCTGTAGATGGTTGTCATTAAAACTAATTCGATGGGAAAAAATTAAAGTTCACATACAATTTTTGGACAAAGAAGTTTTAGTTTGACTATGAACACAACCTTATTTAGATGGAGTTGTTACCAGATATATTGCTTGGGTAAAAGTGCTATTATCAAAATAGTATGTGTTCAGATTTTTTAAGGTACTTCTTGGAAAAAAATATTGTCTGAAATAGGGCTGTCACTCGGGATAAATCCCCTCCCGAAAATGCCGGCATTTTTTATTTTGAATATCGGGATTTTTCGGAATCCCGAAAATCCAAATTTGTTAATTTTGTGGCGTTTTAGCATTGCTTACACAGAAAAACAGTAAACTACATTATGGAAAAAATGAACTCGTGCGAAAATTGAACTAAATTGTATTCCAAATTTTGAGATTCATTAAAATAACGAAATTTTTCCTACATTTTTGGATTTTTAACTACCATACGAAATGCATCTTTCTCGAAAAGCAAAATTGAACTAAAAATAAAGAAAAAATCTTAGGCGCCAGATCATTCCCATTTTAACCACGCTGTAGTTCATTCTTACTACTTTTGAGAAGTGTACGAAAAACTTATTCTGTTTTAGTTAGAATTGAACTACTGCCATTGAGTTCAAAAAATTTTTGAGACATACTTGCAATAAAGAAAAAAATTGTTGGGCTGGGGTAAATTTCTTACAACATTTTAAAAATAAACTAAAAATTAAATATTAGTTCAATTTAGCATCAGTTTTACAACAGACTTTTTTCTGTGTATTAATAAATTGGAGTCTTCATTCAGTGAAAATGGCCCTTAAATTTCATACCCGACAAATTGAGTTAATAAAAAAAGAGCACAATTCTTCTTTCCTCCTTTGAACATTGAGTTCATGTGAAATGGAATTCTTACCACATACAATAAAAAGCAAAGATAAAAGGTCCGTCGACAATATGACAAGTTCGCGTTTATCGGATAAAAATTTCGATGCGAAAATCCTTAAAATGTTTTGCTAAGTAAGATAGCGATATGAAATTGCTTTTTAATTTATTTTTTTCCTAATTTTTGTTTTTCTTTTCATCATATCGTTGAGTTGGAAATTGATTCTTAATTGGCTCTTATTTTCTTTTGTTAATAAATTTGAATTATACTCAATTGGTTTAATGTACAACAATTTTCTATATTTTGAAATTCCGGGATTTATAAAATTGAACTGAACGTATTGAAATCGCTTTCTTTAAAAAACTTCAATATGCTTCTGACCAGTGTTGTTAGATTAGGGGATTTTTCTCGTGGTTGGGGATATTTTTTTCATTTTGGGGATCTGGGGATTCGACTGGGGATGACGTCGTGATTTGGGGCTTTTTCTGGGGATATTTCAAAATCACAGTATAAAATTTGTTATAGAACGAGTAAAAGCGAAGTACAATAACGCTTATGGGCTTTGGTAGATTTTGCAAAATATTCCTCTCCAACTAAGAGGTGCTTCACAAACTTTCTATAGAAGTAAAATTTTGACAAAGATTTTTGTAGAAATAAAAATTTGATAAAATATTCTATAAAAATAAAATTTTGATAAAATTTTCTATACAAATAAAATTTTGATAACAATGCTATAGAAATTAAATTTTGACAACATTTGCTATAGAAATAAAAGTTTTAAAAATTTTCTATAGAAATAACAAGTAAGGAAAGTCTAAAGTCGGGCGGGGCCGACTATATTATACCCTGCACCACTTTGTAGATATAAATTTTCGATACCATAGCACATCCGTCAAATATGTTGGGTGCTTTATTTAAAGGTTTGTCCCACATACATACATATAAATATCACTCGATCTGGACAGAATTTGATAGACTTCTACAAATTCTATAGACTCAAAATTTAAGTGGGCTAATGCACTAGGGTGGAACACCATGTTCGTAAAAAATATGGGAAAGATTTAAATCTGAAGCAATGTAAAGGAAACTACGCAAAAGTTTATTTTTGATTTATCGCTCGATATATATGTATTAGAAGTTTAGGAAAATAAGAGCCATTTTTACAACTT
This sequence comes from Haematobia irritans, assembly GCF_050003625.1. Lineage (NCBI taxonomy): Eukaryota > Metazoa > Arthropoda > Insecta > Diptera > Muscidae > Haematobia > Haematobia irritans. The sequence goes on from NC_134400.1 coordinate 175,198,332, forward strand.
TTCGACTAAACAGTGGCGATTTTACAAGGAAAATGTTGGTATTTTGACCATTTTTGTCGAAATCAGAAAAACATATATATGGGAACTATATCTAAATCTGAACTGATTTCAACCAAATTTGGCACGCATAGCAACAATGCTAATTCTACTCCCTGTGCAAAATTTCAACTAAATCGGAGTTAAAAATTGGCCTCTGTGGGCATATGAGTGTAAATCGGGCGAAAGCTATATATGGGAGATATATCTAAATCTGAACCGATTTCAACCGTATTGGGCACGCATAGCTACAATGCTAATTCTACTCCCTGTGCAAAATTTCAACTAAATCGAAGCAAAAAATTGGCCTCTGTGGTCATATGAGTGTAAATCGGGCGAAAGCTATATATGGGAGCTATATCTAAATCTGAACCGATTTCAACCAAATTTGGCACGTATAGCTACAATGCTAATTCTACTACCTGTGCAAAATTTCAACCAAATTGGGGTAAAACTCTGACTTCTGGGACCGTATTAGTCCATATCGGGCGAAAGATATATATGGGAGCTATATCTAAATCTGAACCGATTTCAATAAAATTTGGCACACATGACTATAGTACTAATTGTTCTTCTTGTGCAAAATTTTAAGCAAATTAGGGTAAAACTCTGGCTTCTGGGGCCATATAAGTCCATATCGGGCGAAATATATATATGGGAGCTATATCTAAATCTGAACCGATTTCCAAAATCAATAGGTATCTATTCTGAGCCAAAACACATACTTGTGCCAAATTTTAAGTCGATTGGACTAAAACTGCGACCTAGACTTTGATTACAAAAATGTGTTCACGGACAGACGGACAGACGGACATCGCTATATCGACTCAGGAGCTCACCCTGAGCATTTTTGCCAAAGACACCATGTGTCTATCTCGTCTCCTTCTGGGTGTTGCAAACATATGCACTAACTTATAATACCCTGTTCCACAGTGTGGAGCAGGGTATAAAAAGTTGACACAATTTTCTATAGAAGTAAAATTTTGACAAAATTTTCTATAGAAATAAAATTGGGACAAAATTTTCTATAAAAATAAATCTTCTACAGAAATAAAATGTTGACAAAATGTTCTATAGAAATAGGAGAATAGAAACCAACAATAACAAACAAAACGAAATAAAATAAAATTTTGACACAATTTTCTATAGAATTAAATTTTTGACAAAATTTCCTATAGCAATAAAATTTTGACAAAGTTTTCTATTGAAATAAAATTTTGACAAAGTTTTCTATTGAAATAAAATTTTGACAAAGTTTGCTATTCAAATAAAATGTTGACAAAATTTTCTATAGAAATAAAATTTTGACAAAATTTTCTATAAAAATAAAATTTTGAGAAAATTTTCTGTAGAAGTAAAATTTTGACAACATTTTCTATTGAAATGAAATTTTGACATTATTTTCTATAGAAATACTTTTTTGACAAAATTTTCAAAAAAAATTAAATTTTAACAAAATTTTCTATAGAAATAAAATTTTGAGAAATTTTTCTATAGAAGTAAAATTTTTACAACATTTTCTATAGAAATAAAATTTTGACAAAATTTTCTATAGAAATACCTTTTTGACAAAATTTTCAAAAAAATAAAATTTTAACAAAATTTTCTCAAATTTTAACAAAATTTTGAGAAAATTTTCTAAGGATATAAAATGTTGACAAAACTTTCTATAGAAATAGAATTTTGAGAAAATTTTCTTATAGAAATAACATTTTGACAAAATAATTCTTGTTTGGATTTTCTCCAAATTTTGGTAGATTAGTTTTGGTATAACTTTCGGAAGAAAAAAATCCGCAATTTTTATTGCAAAACACACATCGATTGCAACAATTGACGAGCTAACAGACTTGCTGAAGTCCTTACCTATTAAAGAATTCGATATTGTAAGATTGTTTTTATTTTTCATAGAATAAAATTTGAACACATACAATAATTATATGAATTTTTTTCTTTGGGAATTTTTCGTGGGGAAAAATTTCGAAATTTTGGGATCTCTTTCAAAAAAAAAAAAATCTGGCAACCGTGCTTCTGACTGGAAGAGTGTTATAAATTGCCCGTGTGGCATCACTGGTTTAAACTTCAATATCTCTGTATTATTCATTGATCGCTCGGTAAATCAACTTATTTCTTATTCTCACCATTGCACTAACCTCTCTCAATGCTCTTCTTTATCAGATGGATATTAAAAATATGTACCTACGACTATTATATACTTAGGCGTTATCTATGTGTACAAACGACGAACGGCATATGTACATCGTGTATAGTAAAGTTAACATATCAATTCATTCATACATTCATTGGAGGTGATTCCAAATTCTTGGAAATTCACGACGGAAGCTTTCGAAGTTTATTGCAATCTTGATACCAGCTAACGACAGCTCTATTCCATCCTTAACCAGAAAACTTGTCGAGAATTTTTTTTATCAAATAATATAGAAATTATGAGCAGTATCTTAATCCCCCTCAGGATTAATGATGCAGTAGCTCGTAAAGAATGAGCAATGGTGGTGTTTGAATATAAACAAGGACATCTTTTCTAATATTATTATTTCATCAAATAAAAACCCCCACAATGTTACCAACATTTAAAAATTTTGTCCCGGGAACCGAACAACTTATTGTTTTCAATTGGATCATCAAATTAAAGTTTGTTGTTGTTTTTGTCTGTCGAGCTGAATCGAAAGCGATACAAGAACCTTTTGATAAACCTCTGATGGTCATTTTATGCAGAACCAGCTAATTTTAAAATCAAATGATAATGAAAGAAAATCACAAATATGTAACTGGGTAACAGATTTATGAAAAGCGGTAAGGAAGTGCAGTTTCGTATGCGAGAATGTTGCAAAGAATCATGTAATCGTGTTATACACTCCGCAGTTCAGCAGATCAGCTTGTCTCAAGAAGTTTTAAAATTTTTGACACAACGTCCAATGTGTTTGATTAAGTAAAAAGCCGTAAAAAAAAGCCAAAAAAGCAAAATTTACTCAGAAGCAAAAAATGTTACATGGGCTTCTCATAGGACGGAAGGTGTCTTCTGATTTCGCATTAGTTCTTCAGATGTATTGCTATTTCAGTATTTCGGATTTCATTAAAAAAGAAAAAAAATAAGGGAAAAACTTACAAGTCTAACTCTAGAAGAGCAAGTCTATCTTTAGAAGAGGAAGTCTATCTCTAGAAGAGCATCCCAGCAAAAAAATTTGTGAGTTCTTCTCCAGACACAACTTTAAAAGAACTTCCAAAAGTGCTATTTCGGATTTCATTAAAAAAGAAAAAAAATAAGGGAAAAACTTACAAGTCTAACTCTAGAAGAGCAAGTCTATCTTTAGAAGAGGAAGTCTATCTCTAGAAGAGCATCCCAGCAAAAAAATTTGTGAGTTCTTCTCCAGACACAACTTTAAAAGAACTTCCAAAAGTGCTCTCCCAAAGATGTTCTTTTTTGAGTCAATTTTTTATAACCCGCTTTTTTCATATTTTTAATGGGAAATTTATATTTATTTGTTTCAAATTGGTTACAAACTTATTAAGCATTAATAAAATGGTACAAACTTTTTAAATTTAGCCGAAAAAAATGTTAAATCCTTTCTAGAAAAATTGCGAATTTTTGAAAATATTTGATGATAAACGTTCCAGATAAGCGTTATAATGTATTAAAAATCATAAAAAATCTTAAACATTATTTATTTGTCAAAATATCACAAAAATTCTTAATTAATAAACGTTCCAGATAAGCGATATAATGTATTAAAAATCATAAAAAATTTTAAACATTATTTATTTGTCAAAATATCACAAAAATTCTTAATTCACATCCAAAACACTGAATTCACCTCACACCTTAAGAAGTAATGCAAATTCAGTGCAGCGGCTGTTGAAATGTTGGACATCCGTCCTATGACAAGCCCATGTTAGATTCATCGCTTCTGCATCAATTTGGCACCACTTCCGGATCCAAAAAAGAACATTTTCACTACTTTTTTGGCGACGCTTTTTTTGCTGGGATGTCTATCTCTACACTGTTAGAAAAATATGTTTTTCATATGTTCCGATATAAACAAAATGTGTTTCGGGCACAATTTTTAAACACAATATATTTAAGTGCAAACATGTAATGTTCCTAAACTAACACAAAATGTTTGGGACACATATGTTAATATGTTAGAATATATTATGTTTGGGGCATGAATGTTTCATAAAAATAATATGCGTGAATGTAAACATATATAAATTTACAAATTTCGAATAAACATATATAAAGGGTGATTTGTTAAGAGCTTGATAACTTTTTTTTAAAAAAAAACGCATAAAATTTGCAAAATCTCATCGGTTCTTTATTTGAAACGTTAGATTGGTCCATGACATTTACTTTTTGAAGATAATTTCATTTAAATGTTGACCGCGGCTGCGTCTTAGGTGGTCCATTCGGAAAGTCCAATTTTGGGCAACTTTTTCGAGCATTTCGGCCGGAATAGCCCGAATTTCTTCGGAAATGTTGTCTTCCAAAGCTGGAATAGTTGCTGGCTTATTTCTGTAGACTTTAGACTTGACGTAGCCCCACAAAAAATAGTCTAAAGGCGTCAAATCGCATGATCTTGGTGGCCAACTTACCGGTCCATTTCTTGAGATGAATTGTTCTCCGAAGTTTTCCCTCAAAATGGCCATAGAATCGCGAGCTGTGTGGCATGTAGCGCCATCTTGTTGAAACCACATGTCAACCAAGTTCAGTTCTTCCATTTTTGGCAACAAAAAGTTTGTTAGCATCGAACGATAGCGATCGCCATTCACCGTAACGTTGCGTCCAACAGCATCTTTGAAAAAATACGGTCCAATGATTCCACCAGCGTACAAACCACACCAAACAGTGCATTTTTCGGGATGCATGGGCAGTTCTTGAACGGCTTCTGGTTGCTCTTCACTCCAAATGCGGCAATTTTGCTTATTTACGTAGCCATTCAACCAGAAATGAGCCTCATCGCTGAACAAAATTTGTCGATAAAAAAGCGGATTTTCTGCCAACTTTTCTAGGGCCCATTCACTGAAAATTCGACGTTGTGGCAGATCGTTCGGCTATTCATGATGAAATGTCAAAGCATACTGAGCATCTTTCTCTTTGACACCATGTCTGAAATCCCACGTGATCTGTCAAATACTAATGCATGAAAATCCTAACCTCAAAAGAATCACCCTTTATGTTGTGATACTTTATTCAGAGAGCGACAGAGAGAGAGAGTTAGTATAGAGAAAGAAATAGAGATGGAAACCGGGAGGTCTGAATAAAAAGATATCAACATAACACAGCGAGAGAATGAAATGAGAGCAATTTCTGTGAAACCGCTTGTATGTTGTTTCGGAAAACTGTTTTATAATATGGCCAAAAATATGGTATGCTTAAGTCTAAATATTATTTAATTTGAATAGTAGATTGAGTATTCGGAATAAAGAGAATAGACATTCGGAATCAAGAAAATAGACATTTGTATTACAGAAAAAGATGCGAAGAACTCAAAAATTTCGTGGAAGTTAAAAATATGTGAGGGAATGAACACAATCTTCTTTGGGGAATTATTCCAAGCATATACTATTTTTGGACTCAAAATGCTTCCAAACATATAATATGCTCACATAAAACAAACATATTAATGTTTCGGCGGTATCCAATAATATATGTGCTTCCTGCAAAATATGTTTGGAACATATGTTAGAGAAGCGATTTTTTTGAGGGTGTAGAAGCGCAATTTTGGATGTACTTTAAAAGTAATGACATAAGAAGAACTTCCAAATCTTTTTGCTGAGAAGTCAATGCCGTTCAGCGGTATTCATATATACCCAGTAAAAAAAAATTCTTTTAAAGCGCATCCATTTCTTTTAAATCGCATCGAATTTTTCAACTTTTGGACAAGTCCACAAACATTTCTTCTAAAGCGGATCGTGGGATCCCCCAGTAAAAAAAAATTCTTTTAAAGCGCATCCATTTCTTTTAAATCGCATCGAATTTTTCAACTTTTGGACAAGTCCACAAACATTTCTTCTAAAGCGGATCGTGGGATCCCCCAATGATTTTTTTCCACAGGCGATGTAGTTCTCTTGGACAAGTATTAGAAAGTACGCAATTAGGCTATATTTTTAATTTTATTAATAATAAAATTAAAAAAATAACAATAATAATAAAAAATATATTTCATTCCCGCTGGGATTTGAACCTGTGCAGTTTGACTTTTTCGCTTCCATGGAAGTTCTTTTGAGGAAGTTTTGCAAATTACGAGAATTTTTAATTTTTTTTGTTGATTTTTAATGGAAAAAATATAATTACAAGAAAATATATACCGAAAATTAAATAATAATCTATAACATAAAAAATATTTTTTTTTTTAGAAAAATATTTGATAAAAAAATTGTCGCTGGTGAGATTTGAACCTGCGTTTCTTAATTTTCCGTTCATACTAATAAAGAACATCTCGAGAAGCAGTTATAATGTTATTCCTTGGTTTCGTATTACGATCATATCACAAACATTTGAATTGAGGTTTCGACGCTTTGTGTTCAATAGCGTTTGTGGCTGAGTGCGCTAAGGCGTTTTATTATGGTACCAACAAACCCTTGGTCGGAGCGAAAAAGTTTTTAAAATTGTAAAAATTCGATAATAGGAAAATAACAGTGTCATAAAAAATATTGATGAAAATACAAAGTGAAATTGGTGAAAAAAAAAACATTTTTTTTCGTTTTTTATATATCTTCATACAAATTAACTTACAAGGCACAACTTCTAAAGCAATGCAATGGATGCAAAAAGGGAGTACTTCCGACCTATGACAACGCATGTAAAATTCATTGAAGATGATCCAAGTTTGCACTACTTCCGGATCACAAATTGGGGATCTAAACTACTTTTTTGGAAACTTTTTTTTTGCTTAGTAGCTTAAGCACCGGGCATTATACATACAGAGGACCTGTCCTTCAAGTATTGAAAAAATTCACTTACCTGCAAGGTAGTTCTAGCGATAAAAAAACTAGCGACAAAAAAATTACATTTTATTGACAAACATGTTACATGGTCACCATACAAAAATAACATTTTGCTCTTGAAACATGTTTGAGGTGATCATATTCCTTCTCTGCGTGTAGGATTTAACTGCCACTTAACAGAAAGAAACAAGTATATACGGCCGTAAGTTCGGCCAGGCCGAAGCTTATGTACCCTCCATCATGGATTGCGTAGAAACTTCTTCTAAACACTGCCATCCACAATCGAATTACTTAAGTTGCGGTAACGCTTGCCGATGGCAAGGTATCTTAAAACCTACTAACACCATCTTTTAAATTGTATGTAAGTCCATACGTGGTATATATTAAATCAAAAAAGATCGATCCAATACGTATATAATTCAGTTTGACAAAGTAGACATAAAATTTTGAAAAAATTTTCTACAGAAATAAAATTTTAACAAAATTTTCTATAGAAATAAACTTTTGACAAAATTTTCTACAGAAATAAAAACTTGGTAGATTATTTTTGGCTCGATATTTTTGAACCGAATAAAATTTTAACAAAATTTTCTCTAGAAATAAAATTTTGACAAAATTTTCTATAGAAATTAAATTTTGGTAGATTATTTTTGGCTCTAGTGGCAACCATGATTATGAACCGATATGGACCAATTTTTGTGTGATTGGACCAATTTTGGTATGGTTGCTAGCGACCATATACTAACACCACGTTCCTAATTTGAACCGGATCGGATGAATTTTGCTCCTCCAAGAGGCTCCGGAGGTCAAATCTGGAGAACGTTTTATATGGGGGCTATATATAATTATGGACCGATATGGACCAATTCTGGCACGGTTGTTAAAGATCATACACTAACACCATGTTCCAAATTACAACCGGATTGGATGAAATTTGCTTCTCTTTGAGGCTCCGCAAGCCAAATCTGGGGATCGGTTTATATGGGGGCTATATATAATTATGGACCGATGTGAACCAATTTTTGCATGGTTGTTAGAGACCATATATCAACACCATGTACCAAATTTCAGCCGGATCGGTTGAAATTTTCTTCTCTTTGAGGCTCCGCAAGCCAAATCTGGGGATCGGTTTATATGGGGGCTATATATAAATATGGACCGATGTGAACCAATTTTTGCATGGTTGTTAGAGACCATATGGCAACACCATGTACCAAATTTCAGCCGGATCGGATGATATATGCTTCTCTTAGAGGCTCCACAAGCCAAATCTGGGGATCGGTTTATATGGAGCTATATATAATTAAGGACCGATATGGACCAATTTTTGCATGGTTGTTAGAGACCATATACCAACATCATGTACCAAATTTCAGCCGGATCGGATGAAATTTTCTTCTCTTTGAGGCTCCGCAAGCCAAATCGGGGGATCGGTTTATATGGGGGCTATATATAATTATGGACCGATTTCGACCAATTTTTGCATGATTGTTAGAGACCATGTACCAAATTTCTGCCGGATCGGATGAAATTTTCTTCTCTTTGAGGCTCCGCAAGCTAAATCTGGGGATCGGTTTATATGGGGGCTATATATAATTATGGACCGATGTGAACCAATTTTTGCATGGTTGTTAGAGACCATATACCAACACCATGTACCAAATTTCAGCCGGATCGGATGAAATTTGCTTCTCTTTTAGGCTCCGCAAGCCAAATCTGGGGATCGGTTTATATGGGGCTATATATAATTAAGGACCGATATGGACCAATTTTTGCATGGTTGTTAGAGACCATATACCAACATCATGTACCAAATTTCAGCCGGATCGGATGAAATATGCTTCTGTTAGAGGCTCCACAAGCCAAATCTGAGGGTCCCTTTATATGGGGGCTATACGTAAAAGTGGACCGATATGGTCCATTTTCAATACCATCCGACCTACATCGATAACAATTACTTGTGCCAAGTTTCAAGTCGATAGCTTGTTTCGTTCGGAAGTTAGCGTGATTTCAACAGACAGACGGACGGACATGCTTAGATCGACTCAGAATTTCACCACGACCCAGAATATATATACTTTATGGGGTCTTAGAGCAATATTTCGATGTGTTACAAACGGAATGACAAAGTTAATATACCCCCATCCTATGATGGAGGGTATAAAAATGGAAATGTCTTCTATGCGATTAACTTTAACTGAGAATTGTTCAGCAGTTAAGTTCCTAACCGGCATATGGAATACATGTGGGCATGATAACAGATGAGTCAATACTACGGAGGTAAAATGGAGGTAAATCATGTATTTGTTTAAACTGAATTTTTCCATTTCAAAAAGAAAACCTTTTTCAACTTGTAAAATTTATTTTTATTCGGGTTTGTTATCTTATTTTTTTTTTTTTGTCTCAAAGAATAGCTTTATATAAAACTGCGTATAATCCACCGAATAAAACCATATAAAAATTATTGTATTCATTTAAGTCCATACCATTTAGAACATGATGAACTATTCTGGGTTTTCGACAAAAGTTTGAATTAAACGCAAACGCATTTTGTAGAAACGCTACAAACCTGTGAATATTAGATCTTCAAAATCTGATTTTTAATTTCGCATTTTTGTATTATAAACGTAAAAAAAAAGAGTTCTTACAACAAATATATATGGTTTACACTTACACGTTTATAACATATTACACTTGCAACACCTTTTTTTTTTGAAATGCTTGAATACACACATTAATTTCTACCGCTTTGAGACTTTAGGCATCTTCGCCATATGCTAAAAGAAACACCACTAACGAATAAGTAATCACATCAACTCAATAAGCAAGCGGAAAGATGCGTTTATTAAGCCGTAGCAACCGCCAAGAAGTTGAGAACTATAAATGCGATAAAAAGGAAACCACTGCTAACTTTTATTAGCCTCATCCATTGCCAAACAGGTAGAACTACATATTACAGTGTTCGAGATTTGCTTGGCTCCTTGCTTGGCGATTTTATTTTTCAATTTTATTCCAATCAAATGTTCAATAATTAAAAAAAAAAAACGATTTCTTTCTGGGTGAATGTATTTTGACCAAGCTTAATGGGTATAGGATGGGCCTTTTTAGCAGACATAAGGTATCAATACTCAAAAAATTTTACTTGGGTCCAAAGATTACGATCTTGATATCAAATCGAGCATCTAGTTTCTTAGCTATGGCCACACAGGAAAAAATATCACCAACATATTTCATTTCATTTATTAAACAAATAGTAATACAAAGCCTTTCATAGGCCAATACATATATTACTTAGTACGAATACCTGAATGTCAGAAATATACTTATGATAATTTAAATTAAACGATTTATGTAAAAATAAGTACAAAATATTTACATATCTTTTGTTTTTCCATTTTTTAATCATTTTCCGTAGTACTAGTAGTTTATCTGATCGGCTCCCCAGCCTAACTATAAATTTTCAGCTTTTGGAAATATAAAATAAATTTATATTAGTCCCTGTACGAGGTAGACAAATACAAATAAAGAATAATAATATCGGAATTAATAAGGTAAGTTCGAATCTATATACTGCATAAGTTTCAAACGAAAGGAGTTATTACACTGGGAAAATATCCGCAATTCAAGCGGCAACCCATTTCAACAACGCACAATTCTCACTAAGAAAGACCTAGCAAAAATGCTTCTCATAATGCGGGGAACAACCAATTGTGGGTTTCTTGACGAACGCGAAAAGGAGAAGAAAGAACGTAAAGTCAACGGACTAGAAGAATATATAACCTTATGAAATAAAATAAGATTTCGATAGTCAACAAAATTACGGAAAGAGAGGCCAAGGAAACTCCTCACGTAGCCAGAAATCGAATCCCTCCTTCGAACATTGTAAGCAAAGCGAACAATCACATTCACTATGCGCCTGAGCTTCGTAAAAAGTCGTGCAGAGCACCCTGAGATAACCTCAAGGCCGTAAAGAACTTGAGACATCAAGATCGAATGTGCCAATTTAAGCCTGACATAGAGAGGCAAATATAAATACGATGAATAAATTCTGCGTAAAGTAGACCAAATCCTTCCAGACAGTGCATCAATATGGAACTGGAACGAAAGCTCAGAGTCGAGCACGACACCCAAACAACGGTGTCTATCAACAAACTCAATCCTCTCATTCCCAAGGAGCAATTGCGGCAATTGGGAGTGACTCCTGTTAGACCTAATCATCAAGGCCTTCGTCTTAGCCACATTCACAACCAAATCATTAACCAAAACCCAGCGCATAAATTGATCTAAACCAGCATTAATCTCACCCTCAAAGTTCCCAGCCAAAGAACCAAAATCACTAAATAGTAAGAAAACGTCATCCGCAAAAACGAACGTCCTACACAAACTCGAATTCGTGTAACAATGGACATCATTCACATACAAGAGTGGTCCTAAAACCGATCCCTGAGGTAAACCAGAAGACAGTGGAAGAAAGCCAGATTCAGAACCATTTAAAGCAACAAATTGTTCCCTATGCCTTAAATATGAATAAATCAACCTACAAGCCGATAACGAAAAACTAAATTGACTACCAAGTTTAGCAATCAATCTTGCATAACTCACAGAGTCAAAGGCCTTAGACAGGTCAAGAGACACAAGGGTACTCAAACGACCATTGTTAATATCCGAACGGGCATGATCAGTCAATGATAACAACAAATGGGTCGTATTTAGACCCTACACAGAAAAAAATATCACCAAAATATTTCCAATTAAAAAGTTAATTGAAGTTGAATGTTTTTTTAATTAATAAATTAATTGATACAATTAACTTTTTAATCAAGATAGAAACATTAAGTTAATTAAGTCAATGATTGAAAATTTTAAAATTTTAATGAAAGAATTAATTGATACAATTAACGTTTTAATCAAATTCGGAAGACTAAGTCAGTTAAAAAACAAGTGATGAACATTTCTTAATCCAAATAAAAACTCTAAGCCAATTCAGAAAGTAATTGAAAATAGTTACCATTTTAAATAAAAAAATAATTGGGGTTTGCATTCAAAATCAATTAAATTTTTAATTGAATCAATTAAAAAATTAATTGAAAATTGCTATGACATCAATTATTTTTTTAATCAAGAATTTTTTCTATGCCCAATTAAAACTGTGATTGATACTATCATTTTCGTGATTGAAGACATTTCAATTAAAAAATTAATTGGATCAATTAATTTCGTGATTGAATCAGTTTTTTTTTTTTTTTTGTAGTAAAAAGTTAATTGAAGTTGAAAACATAATGAATTTTTTAATCAAAATAAAAATAAAGTCTACTAAGACATTTTAATTGAAGAAAAATATATTTCGAATTAAAAAACTTATTTATTCGAAAAAAATTAGATTAACATCAAATCAAAAGAAAAATCCGAAAAATTCAGAAGAAAGTATAAACTCTAGCAAAAGTCCAAGAAAATTATTTTATATAATTGAAAAATAATTATAGTAAGAGAAAAAAAGGTTTGCCTAACATCGAAAAAGCCAATACGAGCAGTGTTGCCAGTATTGAGGATTTTTCCCCAAATAGGGAATCTTTTTTGGTGGATGGGGACGAATTTGTTGAGTTGGGGACTTGGGAATTGGTGGGAATTTTCAAAAAAAAAAAAAACTAAGGGATTATTGCAAATATTCAAAATATAAAACAAAACCTTTCCTCCTCTTTATCCCACGGCATTCATTTGGATGCCCAAGAACTAATTTACAATTTACTCTGCTTGCCTAAGAAATTTTTCTACTGTTGTGAAGTTATTTGTAGGACTCGGCTGAAAGTGATGTCCCCAATTTTTATTTGTCGAGCATAAGATAAAAATTTGATGACTCGTTCTACCTATAATTAATTCTGATGAGGGCTTGTATCGGATGATGTTTTGAACATCCCTCTCCTGGTTTTTTGTTTTGAAATCTTCATATTATTATAACTCGCAAACTGGCATAACAAAAACAGCATATTTCTAAATCATTGCGGATTTTCTACAGCAGTGCTTATTCCTTTACTTTTTTTTCACAATAAAAAAAATTGTCGAAAATTGAAATTGGGGATTTTTGCGGGGAATTTTTGGGGACAATAGTGTCCCAATTTGGGGACAAGAGCCAGGAAAATACTGGCAACACCGAACACGAGTCAGTGCAAAGTACGACACGTAGCTAAACATAATATCTCTCTCATACTACACAATTTATTTACTTTGAACCATTTTATTTTAAATACCCCTAATTTTATATTATTCATTGAATACTAAATTGACTTAAACCATGTTTTTATTGAGTCAGTAATTTACAATATTAAAAATCCTACATAATTATAAATAAACAAAAATAATTGATATCCTCATTTAAAAACATAATTGAAATTTTCGACCAAAATCAATTAAAATTTTAATTCAAAAGGCCGGGAAAAAATCAAATAATTGTTTAATGAAGTAACATATATTTTTTATTTCTAATTAATTCAGGGATTAATACTATAATTTTTGTGATTGAAGAAATTTCAATTAAAAAATTAATTGATTGAATCAAATTTAATTTAAAAATCCCCAATAACTTTTTGGATAATTTTTTATGAACAAAATAAATAAAATACTAATTAATCTATGGACATATAAATTCATGGAGCAGTATGTTTTACAGACAAAGCCATCACACCCATTCTCCGTGAAGCGCCGTATTGAGATGGCCTTTACTATGGTAATGCTCCAAACGCAACAGTCCAGTAGGTTTGGATTTGGAGATTTTTAAGCCTGAAACCTCTTGTTCAAGCCATTTTTGGTTTACGCGTCCTACATGCAATGACGCTGCTGAGTCCTGTTGGAATGTCTATGATCTGCGACCGAAATGTTTATCTGCCCAGGGCTTTAATACTATATTTAGATCATTTTCCCGATAACATTCCGCATTTGTTTTGACCCCAACGGGTTGATGAAGCAGGAAGCGACCATGTACACATAGAAAAAAATTTCACGAAAAATTTTCCAACTAAAATTTTAATTGAGTTTTAAAAACTATTCAATTAAAAATTTAATTGAATCAACAAATTTTTTAATTGAAACAAAAATCAATCACCAAAAATAATAGTATCAATTAATTATACCCTGCTCCACACTGTGGAACAGGGTATTATAAGTTAGTGCAACACCCAGAAGGAGACGAGATAGACACATGGTGTCTTTGGCAAAAATGCTCAGGGTGGGCTCCTGAGTCGATATAGCCATGTCCGTCTGTCCGTGAACACATTTTTGTAATCAAAGTCTAGGTCGCAATTTTAGTCCAATCGACTTCAAATTTGGCACAAGTATGTGATTTGCATCAGAATAGATCCCTATTGATTTTGGAAGAAATCGGTTCAGATTTAGATAGAGCTCCCATATATATATTTCGCCCGATATGGACTTATATGGCCCCAGAAGCCAGAGTTTTACCCTAATTTTCTTAAAATTTTGCACAAGAAGAACAATTAGTACTATAGACAAGTGTGCCAAATTTTATTGAAATCGGTTCAGATTTAGATATAGCTCCCATATATATCTTTCGCCCGATATGGACTAATACGGTCCCAGAAGCCAGAGTTTTACCCCAAATTGGTTTTGCACAGGGAGAAGAATTAGCGTTGTAGCTATGCGTGCCAAATTTGGTTGAAATCGGTTCAGATTTAGATATAGCTCCCATATATAGCTTTCGCCCGATTTACACTCATATGACCACAGAGGCCAATTTTTTGCTCCGATTTAGTTGAAATTTTGCACAGGAAGTAGAATTAGCATTGTAGCTATGCGTGCAAAATTTGGTTGAAATCGGTTCAGATTTAGATATAGCTCCCATATATAGCTTTCGCCCGATTTAAACTCATATGACCACAGAGGCCAATTTTTAACTCCGATTTAGTTGAAATATTGCACAGGGAGTATAATTAGCATTGTTGCTATGCGTGCCAAATTTGGTTGAAATCGGTTCAGATTTAGATATAGCTCCCATATATATGTTTTTCTGATTTCGACAAAAATGGTCAAAATACCAACATTTTCCTTGTAAAATCGCCACTGCTTAGTCGAAAAGTTGTAAAAATGACTCTAATTTTCCTAAACTTCTAATACATATATATCGAGCGATAAATCATAAATAAACTTTTTCGAAGTTTCCTTAAAATTGCTTCAGATTTAAACGTTTCCCATATTTTTTTACTAAAATTGTGTTCCACCCTAGTGCGTTAGACAACTTAAATTTTGAGTCTATAGATTTTGTAAAAGTCTATCAAATTCTGTCCAGATCGAATGATATTTAATTGTATGTATTTGGGACAAACCTTTATATATAGCCCCCAACACATTTGAGGGATGTGATATGATATCGAAAATGTAGATCTACAAAGTGGTGCAGGGTATAATATAGTCGGCCCCGCCCGACTTTAGATTTTCCTTACTTGTTTTTTAATTGGATTAATTAATTTTTTAATTGACCTTCAATTAATTTTTTGATTGATACTATCATTTCTGTGGTTGTTGAAGACACTTCAATTAAAAAATTAATTGGATCAATTAATTTCGTGATTGAATCAGAAAAAAAAATTTGTGTGTGCAGTCCACAATCTTACCATCGGCGGGATATGAATTCTGGTGGCCAATCGAAGGTGTACATTTTCACCTGAAATCTTTGGCAAATAAACCCGATCATTTTGTTTGCTTACAAACTGCTGAAATAGCAATCACTTCTCATCGGAAAAAACCAAACTCGATAACTGACCACTTTCACGCAAACGAAGCAACACAATGGCTCTTCCACCCTAACTTTTATTTGTGCTTCGGTGAGTTCTTGTGTTGCATCACTTCTCACGAGCAAGTTGTCGACCATTGGGGCGAGGATTTCGATCAAATCTAGCCTTCAATTTTCGGAGCATTTTTGGTGTTGTTATCGTTTTATTTTTTTTTCGTCCACTTTTTGAACGCGATGGAACACTTTGGAAGCCACCGTGTTGCAACGGTTAGCACGCCCGCTTTGCATACATACGGTCGTGGGCTCAACCCCAATGTCAATGTTTAATTTAATGAAATATGCCATAAACTTCGTAGATATTTATTTAGAGGCCTCAACGAATGGCGATAGCAAACCTTAAAACCTTTTTACCAGCTGTGCAATGAGCGATCACAAATTGATGTCAGATTCCCTCGGTCGCTTTGGTTTATTTCTGATAGTTGTTGTTTGTCTGAACGATGCTTAGCGGGAGGGATCCCATAGCCGGCCGGTTGATCGTGTCGTGTCGTATATTCATTCGTTCGTATGTATAATTGTAGATGTGTTAGCGACTGCTTGGTCTGTTGCCACTTTGTCTACCATATCTCATTTTGTAGGTTGCCTGAGAGATTAATGAATGATTAAGAGGGGACAGAGAGTTAGACGGGGAAATCGGTCTCGCCGTACAAACATATATGTAGCAGGTAATAGCCAGATAGCTAGACAGCCCCAGCAGTAATGATTTTCATTTTGATACGTCAAATATGTTGTCCGAAACGTGTTTGGCGTATTCTCTCAGGTGTTTGATAAAGGGTTGTCTCATACGTGTTACAGAGACTTTAATTCGCTCCCAGCAAAAAAAAGAGCTTCCGAAAAAGTAGTTTGGATCCCCAATTTGTGATCCGGAAGTAGTGCAAACTTGGATAATATCCAATGAATTTTACATGGGCTTGTCGTAGGACGGAAGTTCTCCATTTTTGGATCCTTTGCATTGCTTTAGAAGTTGTGCCTTGGAAGTTCATTTGGATGAAGAAGTTTAAAAAAAATGAAATAACAAACAAAAATTTATGTTGGCACTATTACAGAACGCCTTTGAACACTCGGCCACAAACGCCATTGAACATGATGCATCAAAACGTCTATTCAAATGTTTGTGCTATGAACCTAATATGACACTACGGCATGACATTCTAACTACTTCCTCAGATGTCCTTTATCATTATGAATGATAAAATAAAGTTCGTTGGTTCAAATATCACCAGCAGCAATATTTTTATTAAATATTTTTCTAAATTATTATTATTTTTTTTTTTTTTTGTATGTTACACATCGTTATATTTTTGTATAAATATATTTTTGCCATTACAAATCAACAAAAAAGTAAAAATTATCGTAATCAGTGTTACCGTTGTGCGACTTTAGTCGCATTTTGCAAACTTTCTGACGTCATGCGACTTTTTTCGACCAAACAGAAAAATGTGTGTTCAGTGGTGGATACTGAGTGTTTCAAAACTTCTCCAAGTATTTCACTGCAATGTGAATCGCCGTTTGAACTCGGCTATAAAAAGGAGTTCACTTGTCATAGAAGCACTCGTTTATAAGAGAAAGGAAATCACGTAGAGTATCATAATGGACACCTAACCTACGCTGTGCTCTGGTTTGTTCAGTCGTTGTTTTATTGTATACCATTTGAACCACTAGACCCGTTCTAGTACCAAATAATTTTTGATAATTATCACAAATTTTTACACTAATAGAAAATATTGCGTTCCATAAACAGAGGGTGACAAAATGAAACGGAAACGTTGACAAAAACCAAAACGGAATGTTCACGATTTCGTCTTTCGTCAAGAAAATTCTTAAAATAATCGTTAGACGTTGTTATACCAACTTCGCCGGTGCACCCACAAAAATTAATAGAGAAAAGTTTACTTGATTCAAGCCGTAGCGGTGTCAAAAATACGGTAAGTACGGTTTTTGTAAATACAAGTGCGAAATTATTAATTCAATCCCGAAAATATTAAGTACGGATTTCTTCATTTTAGAAATTTTCAATCGCGTTTGTGCTTCCTTTAAGTACGGAAAGTGCTTGATTCAAGCTTAATGGAGTTCTATTTAATCCTAATCTGTACTTGATTCAATCCGCATTTAAGTTTATATTAAACCCAATTAGCGCTTAACTTGAGCCAAAACGAACTTGTTTTAAGCGGAATTGAGACTTGGATCGATCGTTTTTATTCTTGAATATAATCCCACTATGCTTGATTTAATCCCGAACCGTATTCGATGTTATTTTATATGAGCTTGATTTTAGTGTGACTTTTACTAATCATGTACCCATTGAATATATATATTCAATTTTTTCCATGAAACTTCAAAATATGTCTTATTAAACATTATTTTTATACCCTCCACCATAGGATGGGGGTATATTAACTTTATCATTCCGTTTGTAACACATCGAAATATTGCTCTAAGACCCCATAAAATATATACAGTATGTCAAGAAAGTGTTTTGACAATAGGATAAAACTTATGTTTTGTTCCAAAATTAAATATAATTTAATTTTAAAAAATATTTTATTATGTATTTTGCAAAGTATACATATTTTATTTTTCTCAAAACGAATTAACAACTCGATTTTTACTTCAATTATTTCTGGAATTTGAAATATTTGGCAATGTCAAAAGACTTTCTTGACATACTGTATATTCTGGGTCGTGGTGAAATTCTGAGTCGACCTGAGCATGTCCGTCCGTCTGTTGAAATCACGCTAGCTTCCGAACGAAACAAGCTATCGACTTGAAACTTGGCACAAGTAGTTGTTATTGATGAAGGTCGGATGGTATTGCAACTGGACCATATCGGTCCACTTTTACGTATAGCCCCTATATAAACGGACCCTCTAAGAGAAGTAAATTTCATCCGATCCGGCTGAAATTTGGTACATGGTGTTAGTATATGGTCTCTAACAACCCTGCGAAAATTGGACCACATCGGATCCGGCTGAAATTTGGTACATGGTGTTAGTATATGGTCTCTAATGACCATGCAAAAATTGGTTCACATCGGTGCATAATTATATATAGCCTCTTGGACGACCAAAATTCATCTGATTCAGTTGAAATTTGGTACGTGCTGTTAATATATGGCCTCAAACACCCATGCAAAAATAGATCGAAATCGGTCCATAATTATATATAGCCCCCATATAAACCGATCCCCAGATTTGACCTCCGGAGCCCCTTGGAAGAGCAAAATTCATCCGATTCGGTTGAAATTTGGTACGTGATGTTAGTATATGGTATCCAACAACCATGCCGGAATTGGTTCATATCAGTCCATAATTATATATATCCCCCATATAAACCGATCTCCAGATTTGGCCTCCGGTGCCTTTTGGAGAAGCAAAATTCATCCGATCTGGTTGAAATTTGGTACGTGGTGGTAGTATTTATATATTTAACAACCATGCCAAAAGTGGTCCATATCATTCCATAATCATATATAGCCCCCATATAAACCGATCCCGAGATTTGTTTTTGGAGCCTCTTGGAGGAGCAAATTTCATCCGAGTAAGTTAAAATTTGGTATATTGTGCTAGTATATGGCCGTTAACAATAATGCCTAACTAAGTCCATATCGGTCTATAGTATTATATATAGCCCTCAGATAAATCGAGTCCCAATCACACAAAAATTGGTCCATATCAAGTTCATAATTAGCTCCGTTTGAGAACCCGATAATTTTTGATAATTATCACAAATGTTTACTGGAAGTCGTTCGTTTACACCAAAACGCCAGCAAAAGACAGCCGGAGAGAGACTACATTTGGCAGTTATGAGATAGAGAAATTGCAAGTTTTTGCCAGAGATTTTCCCCACTAAAATCTTGCAAACCATAGCATACGTTGCCAGCTTGTTATTAGTAACAAACAAAGTGCCAGTACAATGTACATGTTCGGCAACTACGATTGGAAGTTAAATAAATAGGATTCGTTTTTTGTTTTTAATGTTTTAGCAGCTGAAACTTTGAATGTGCAAATAGTTACTGGATACCGTTCGTGTACTTTTAAGCAATTTTAAGCAAAGAGAGTAAAATACACTCTTACTCTCTTGCTAGTTTTTACTGGATATTTTTTACTGAAAAAGTACGCGAACAGACCTATTGTATATAGCCCCCATATAAGCGACCCCCATATTTCAATTCTGGCTTTCTAGGTACCGTGCAAAAGTCCATATCGATTCGTAATTAAGACTTACGAACACATACCTTTTTTGTCTAATATATACCACGTATGGACAAACTCACAATTTAGAAAACGACGTTAAGATACCGCAACCCAAGTAATTCGATTGTGGATGACAGTCTTTCGTAGAAGTTTCTACGCAATCCATGGTGGAGGGTACATAAGATTCGGCCTGGCCGAACTTACGGCCGTATATACTTGTTTTTTTATTGCAAAAATAAAAATTTTGTACCAAAAAATTTTTTGTTGATAAAAGTTTGAAATTTTTGAAGAAGTACAAAAAACTGTGTAAAAAATGAAAAACGTTTTCGATACACGTTTTCCAAACTCTTTTTTTTTCCTTTGCGTGTAGTAGAACTGAACAGATTTCTGAAAATCCCCAAAAGGTTTGACAATTCCCCCATTAGGTTAGGTTAGGTGGCTGCCCGGTGTATCAGGCTCACTTAGACTATTCAGTCCATTGTGATACCACATTGGTGAACTTCTCTCTTATCACTGAGTGCTGCCCGATTCCATGTTAAGTTCAATGACAAGGGACCTCCTTTTTATAGCCGAGTCCGAACGGCGTCCCACATAGGAGTGAAACCACTTAGAGAAGCTTTGAAACTCTCAGAAATGTCACCAGCATTACTGAGGTGGAATAATCCACAACTGAAAAACTTTTTGGTGTTCGGTCGAAGCAGGAATCGAACCCACGACCTTGTGTATGCAAGGCGGGCATGTTAACCATTGCACTATGGTGGCTCCCATTCCCCCATTATATCTCCAGGTCAAATCTTTCATACCAATTCACGGAAAAAGTACCCAATATGGGGAAATCTCAAATAGAACATTACAATTTAGTTCAATATCCGCAAGAGGTATTTCATGTTTCCCATGAAATAGTTTAAATTTTTCTGTAAGGTTACGTCAATTTACTATAGCTCCATTTACATAACCCTATAATGGACATGTATACTACGAGTATCGGTGAATATAGTACATGTATCATGTCGGGTTTCCTCTAAAGAATTATATCATGTAAGTTGCTTTGCATTTCCCTTCCTATCGTCCAAGATTTGTGTTCGGAAACGATATTTATCAGGTGCAAATTTTAGTCAAAGTGTTAATTGCCTTTGTCTCTCTCTCTCTCTCCCTGCATCTATTCATCCCACCTGTGTTTTTGTTTTTGCTGTTGCATTAAAAATACCATTAGAAATTAATTCAAATAATCTATTATAGCTGGCAGACACCGCGGCACTGTTTCTTCTTTTTAAAACAGCTTTGGTTGAGGAACATGTTTCGCGGGTATGGGGATGAAAAAGTTGTAAGTTATGAAATTTGTAGAGAAACTTGGCTACTAACTATCGTACTATACGTTCACTGGTGTAGCCTATTAGGTTTTCTGGGATTGCAGACAAATTTTGAGAATTCATATTCTTGAGAAATTATATGAAATTTCCTGGAATTGTGAGATTTTCCGAAAAAAAAAAAACTCAGCAATTTTGGGCAATATGCAATACAGTGCACTCGCTCGGTAACGTGAACTAATTAAAACCAAAAGAGTTCACGTTAGCGAACTTAAGCGAATTTCAGAACAAAACATAGCCATATTCGGGAGTTTTACACGTTCTAGCGTGATAGTCATTTAGTTTTGTTATCAGCAATATTAGGTTAGATTAGGTTTGGTGCCAGCCCGATGTATCAGACTCACTTAGACTATTCAGTCCATTGTGATACCACATTGGTGAACTTCTCTCTTATCACTGTGTGCTGCCCGATTCCATGTTAAGCTCAATGACAAGGGACCTCCTTTTTATAGCCGAGTCCGAACGGCGTTCCACATTGCAGTGAAACCACTTAGAGAAGCTTTGAAACCCTCAGAAATCTCACCAGCATTACTGAGGTGGAATAATCCACCGCTGAAAAACTGTTTGGTGTTCGGTCGAAGCAGGAATCGAACCCACGACCTTGTGTATGCAAGGCGGGCATGCTAACCATTGCACCACGGTGGCTCCCATCAGCAATATTAAAAAGTTAATTTAATTTTATGAAAAAATTAAAAAAGAGATCGGAAAAATATCAGTGGGTATGGATTTATAAAACAATTTAAATTAATAATTAAAATTCACGAAAAAAGCCAAACTAAATCCCTTAAAAAAATCCATAAGTGTATTTGAAATTGTATTTTTGAATTTGCCTTTAACGTCAAATTTCAAGTTTTTCGGCGTTACGGAGTAGTTGGTATAAGAAAAAGCTTGTTCACGTTACCGCGAGTGCACTGTCCCATATTTTATTCTCAAGTTACCGTGGTGCAATGGTTATCATGACCGCTTTGAATACAAACGATCTGGGGTCGGCCGAATATCAAACACCTTTGGTTTTCCAACTACACTGAAAAATATATTGTCGTCAGGCCAAATATTTCATGTCCTTAAAATATGAATACGATTTTTCCCTAGCATAGAAGACCCATTTCTCTGATATTAAATATTTCCTTGTCCAAAAGCCGACAAACTTTTTAATGAAGTCATTTTCTCCTTATAGTTAAGTGATTCGACTTAAAACTGGATATCTTTAAATGAAAGAAAATGTTGTTTGACTAAGATCAACTTTGCTTTAATAATTCCAAAAAAAAATCCTTAAATTTAATGAAATCCTCTTTAAGTTTGTTGACTTTTTGACTACAAAGCAAAAAAGCGTTCAATGATACCCTAAAAAATATTGACCTAAATGTTTATGAAAACCGAATTTAAGGTCACGCCATTTACACAATATTTAACACAAATACCTTTATAATAATTAACTTTTAATTAAAAAAACTATCATTGCTTGAAAACAAGGTTATCATTAAATTTAGGACACGATTCATGGAAATTTGCATTCCTCCGATAAAGCCGTTTGCCTTTGATCTTTGGGAATTTTTTCGTTAAAGTAAAGAAAAACATTTTTGATTTAAAGAATTCGTCTTTAAATTAACTGAATTATTGAATCTTTAGATTAAAAAAAAACGATTTAAATACAGACTACGACTTATATTGAGAATTTTGTATATTTCTCAATATAAATGCACAACAACACCGATTCCAAAAAAAAAAAAAAAACAAGTATATACGACCGTAAGATCGGCCATGTCGAAGCTTATGTACCCTGCACCATGGATTGCTTAGAAACTTCTTCGAAACACTGCCATCCACAATCGAATTACTTAAGTTGCGGTAACGCTTGCCGATGGCAAGGTATCTCAAAACCTCCTAACACCGTCTTCTAAATTGTATGTAAGTCCATACGTGATATATATTAAATCAAAAAAGATCGATAAATACGTATATAATTCAGTTTGACAAAATTTTCTATAGAAATAAAATGTTGACAAAATTTTCTATAGAAATAAAATGTTGACAAAATTTTCTATAGAAATAAAATGTTGACAAAATTTTCTATAGAAATACAATGTTGACAAAATTTTCTATAGAAATACAATTTTCACAAAATTTTCTATAAAAATAAAATTTTGACAAAATTTTCTATAGAAAAAAAGTTTTGACAAAATTTTCTATAGAAATGATATTTTAACAAAATTTTCTATAGATATAAAATGTTAACAAAATTTTCTATAGAAATAAAATTTTGAAAAAAATTTCTATAGAAATAAAATTTTGGTAGATTATTTTTGGCTCGAGTGGCAGCCATGATTATGAACCGATATGGACCAATTTTTGTGTGACAGTAGATCGGCTATATATAACTATAGATCGATATGGACCCATTTTGGTATGATTGTTAGCGGCCATGTACTAACACCACGTTCCAAATTTGAACCGGATCGGATGAATTTTGCTCCTCCAAGAGGCTCCGGAGTTCAAATCTGGAGAACGGTTTATACAGGGGCTATATATAATTATGGACCGATATGGACCAATTCTGGCACGGTTGTTAGAGATCATATACTAACACCATGTTCCAAATTTCAATCGGATCGGATGAAATAAGCTTCTCTTAGACTCCGTAAGCCAAATCTGGGGATCGGTTTATATGGGGGCTATATATAATTGTGAACCGATGTGGACCAATTTTTGCAAGGATGTTAGATACCATATACTAACACCACGTTCCACATTTGAGCCGGATCGGATGAATTTTGCTCCTCCAAGAGGCTCCGGAGGTCAAATCTGGTGAACGGTTTATATGGGGGCTATATATAATTATGGACCGATATGGACCAATTCTGGTTGTTAGAGATCATATACTAACACCATGTTCTAAATTTCAACCGGATTGGATGAAATTTGCTTCTCTTAGACACTCCGCAAGCCAAATCTGGGGATCGGTTTATATGGGGCTATATATAATTATGAACCTATGTGGACCAATTTTTCATGGTTGTTAGAGACCATATACCAACATGTGCTTCTCTTTGAGGTTCCGCAAGACAAATCTGGCGATCGGTTTATATGGAGGCTATATAATTATGGACCGATATGGACCGATGTGTGGTAGAGATCATATACCAACACCATTATACCAAAATTCAGCAAGAAAGAATGAAATTTGCTTCTCTTTGAGGCTCCGCAAGCCAAATCTGGGGATCGGTTTATATGGGGGCTATATATAATTGTGAACCGATGTGGACCAATTTTTGCAAGGATGTTAGAGACCATATACTAACACCACGTTCCACATTTGAGCCGGATCGGATGAATTTTGCTCCTCCAAGAGGCTCCGCAAGCCAAAACTGGGGATCGGTTTATATGGGGGCTATATATAATTATGGACCGATATGGACCAATTCTGGCACGGTTGTTAGAGATCATATACTAACACCATGTTCCAAATTTCAATCGGATCGGATGAAATAAGCTTCTCTTAGACTCCGTAAGCCAAATCTGGGGATCGGTTTATATGGGGGCTATATATAATTGTGAACCGATGTGGACCAATTTTTGCAAGGATGTTAGATACCATATACTAACACCACGTTCCACATTTGAGCCGGATCGGATGAATTTTGCTCCTCCAAGAGGCTCCGGAGGTCAAATCTGGTGAACGGTTTATATGGGGGCTATATATAATTATGGACCGATATGGACCAATTCTGGTTGTTAGAGATCATATACTAACACCATGTTCTAAATTTCAACCGGATTGGATGAAATTTGCTTCTCTTAGACACTCCGCAAGCCAAATCTGGGGATCGGTTTATATGGGGCTATATATAATTATGAACCTATGTGGACCAATTTTTGCATGGTTGTTAGTGACCATATACCAACACCATGTACCAAATTTCAGCCGGACCGGATGAAATATACTTCGGTTAGAGACTCCGCAAGCCAAATCTGAGGGTCCGTTTATATGGGGGCTATACGTAAAAGTGGACCGATATGGCCCATTTGCAATACCATCCGACCTACATCAATAACAACTACTTATGCTAAGTTTCAAGTGGATAGCATGTTTCGTTCGGAAGTTAGCGGGATTTCAGCAGACGGACGGACGGACATGCTCAGATCGACTCAGAATTTCACCGCGACCCAGAATATATATACTTACGCCAAAAAAGTAGTGAAATGTTCTTTTTGGATCCGGAAGTGGAGCAAAATTGGCGCAGAAGCGATGAATTTAACATGGGCTTGTCATAGGACAGATGTCCACCATTTCAACAGCCCTTGCACTGAATTTGAATCATTTTTTAGGGTGTGATCTGAATTCAGTGTTTTGGATGTGCATTAAAAATGTTTGTGGTATTTTGCCAAAAAAATAATTTTTATTATTTTTTATGATTTTTAATACATTCTAAAGCTTGTCTGAAACGTTTGGATTCATCATTTTTACCGACAAAATTGGAATAATTTGTTCCATTTTATTAATTTTTCCCGGTTTTTAATCTATTTGAAACAAAACAAGTTAAAATAACCCATTAAAATATGAAAAAAGCGAGTTATAAAAATTTAATTAGAAGAACTTCCTGTGTAATTAAAATAAAGAACATCTTTGGGAGGACATTTTTGGAAGTGCTTTTAAAGTTATGGACATTTTTGGAAGTGATTTTAATGTTATGCCTTTAGAAGAACTTCCAAATTTGTTTGCTGGGTGTGAATTGAAATATTTTTTCATTGAATTATTTTCTCCTATCTGATTTTTTAATTGATATACATATTTTTAGATATTTTTTTTGTAAAATTAAATTTTTGAATTGCATTACTATAGTTTTTACCAATTTGGGAAGCCTATTTTACCTATTGGCATTACTAAAAAAATTTTAGGGGTTTTTGACAAAAATTTGGTACAATTTGGGGGTTTTTTACTTAAGATTTGGGGGGAAGATTCCAAAATCACCTGGCAACACTGAAGCCTTGGAATGCATAAAATATCATAACAAATTATATAAATTGTTTTTTTTATGCAAAATATCACAAGTATCACACGTATCACACCTCAAGAAGTGATGGAAATTCAGTACAACGGCTGTTGAGATGGTGGACATCCGTCCTATGACAAGCCCGTGTTAACTTCATCGCTTCTGCGGCAATGTTGCACCACTTTCGGATCCAAAAAGACATTTTCACTGCTTTTTCGGCGACGCTTTTTTTGCTGGGTTGTTATGGTATCAAATTTGTAGCTTAGATAATTTATTATTGGTCATAAATAGTCAAAAAATATATAACAATTGTTTGGTCGCCTTACCATAACTCAATTAACCCATTCGGAGCACAGCTAAATCTGTCTGGTTTGTGTCTTAGCTATTTACAATTCATCTTCATGAACATCGCGAAAGAAAAATGAACTGAACTGAATCAATTAAATATTTAGTTAATAGAAACAATCCGTTTTTTTTTTAATTGGCATTGTTGATATTGATATTATAATTTCCGTAATTGAAGATATTTCAATTTAAAATTAAGTGGACCAATTAATAATTTTGTGATTGCAACAATAAAATTATCTTTTTCTATGTACTTGGAATATATTGTCTTCATTGCATTCTCAGAATGAAACAAAAAGAAAATTGTTGTCAGAAATCAGCATCAGTACGAGGAAGTCATAATTCATGTGTAACTACTAATAAATGCGAATTCTGTGTTATTTTACGATCCTACTCAATTGACTCGCACAATTCCGGACACACCTATTCTCTGCATTCTACATCCATCACAGTCTATTGTATGGAGACGTGCGCGTGTAATATTCATTCAAACTTAATTGAAATCTCTTCTAAATCACATAAAAAGAAAAACGATCAAGTGGTTTCTGGTAATTTTTTCCCAGAGTTAGAATATAATGACGAACAAAACGAATTTATCACACGTGTAGTATTTCCTGAACAATTGAACAAAGCCTATAAATGAAATAAAGTTTATGGATAATAAAAGCGAGCAACACCAAAGAGTATACTATCAATTGCGATTAGGGATGCAATGGTGGGAAAGGCATCGAAAGACACATGAAGATCCCTAAAAAAATAAGAAGAAGCATGGACCTTTTGAGGCTAAATCGTGGTCAACATTTGCCTGAAATAATCTTCAAATTATATGGACCGTACACTATCGATTCATATAAAAATTGTATGCAGTCTACTGAATTTGGTTTTGTTTTAAAAAATTGCTATAGCTCATATAAAATCACCCTTTAGTAGTGCTAACATAGACAGAAAATTTTTTATACCCTGCGCCATACTGTGGAAGAGGGTATTATAAGTTAGTGCATATGTTTGTAACACCCAGAAGGAGACGAGATAGACACATGGTGTCTTTGGCAATAATGCTCAGGGTGGGTCCCTGAGTCGATATAACCATGTCCGTCTGTCCGTCCGTACGTCCGTCTGTCTGTGAACACATTTTTGTGATCAAAGTCTAGGTCGCAATTTAAGTCCAATCGCCTTCAAATTTGGCACATGTTCCTAATTTGGGTCAGAATAGGAACCTATTGATTTTGGAAGAAATCGGTTCAGATTTAGATATAGCTCCCATATATATCTTTCGCCCGATATGCACTAATATGGACCCAGCAGCCAGAGTTTTATTCCGTTTTGCTTGAAATTTTGTACAAACATAACACTTAATCGTATAGTCAAGTGTGCAAAATTTGATTGAAATCGGTTCAGATTTAGATATAGCTCCCATATATATCTTTCGCCCGATATGGACTTATATGGCCCCAGAAGCCAGATTTTTGGCCGAATTTGGTTGAAATTTTGCACTAGGAGTACAATTCGTAGTATAGTCAAGTGTGCAAAATTTGATTGAAATCGGTTCAGATTTAGATATAGCTCCCATATATATCTTTCGCCCGATATGGACTAATATGGTCTTAAAAGCCAGAGTTTTGGACCAATTTGGTTGAAATTTTGCACAGGGAGTAGAATTAGCATAGCTGCCAAATTTGGTTGAAATCGATTCAGATTTAGATATAGCTCCCATATATATCTTTCGCCCGATATGCACTTATATGGACCCAGAAGCCAGACTTTTATCCCGATTAGCTTGAAATTTTGTACAAACATAACACTTAGTCGTATAGTCATGTGTGCCAAATTTGATTGAAATCGGTTCAGATTTAGATATAGCTTCCATATATAGTTTTCGGCCGATATGGACTTATATAGCCCCAGAAGCCAGAGTTTTGGCCCAATTTAGTTGAAATTTTTCACTAGGAGTACAATTAGTAATATAGTCATGTGTGCCAAATTTGACTGAAATCGGTTCAGATTTAGATATAGCTCCCACATATATGTTTTTCTGATTTCGACAAAAATGGTCAAAATACCAACATTTTCCTTGTTAAATCGCCACTGCTTAGTCGAAAAGTTGTAAAAATTACTCTAATTTTCCTAAACTTCTAATACATATATATCGAGCGATAAATCATAAATAAACTTTTGCGAAGTTTCCTTAAAATTGCTTCAGATTTTCCCATATTTATACCCTGCGCCACACTGTGGAACAGGGTATTATTTTTTACTAAAATTGTGTTCCACCCTAGCGCATTAGCCAACTTAAATTTTGAGTCTATAGATTTTGTAAAAGTCTATCAAATTCTGTCCAAATCGAGTGATATTTAAATGTATGTATTTGGGACAAACCTTTATATATAGCACCCAACACATTTGACGGATGTCAAATTATGCAATCCAATTAATTTTTTAATTGATATGTCTTCAATCACGAAAATTATATTATCAATCACAGTTTTAATTGGTCATAAAAAAATACTTGATGAAAAAATTAATTGATTTCATTATCAAATTTCAATTATTATACCCACCACCATGGTCATTCCGTGTGTAACACATGGAAATATCGATTTCCGACTATATAAAGTATATAGTTTCTTGATCAGGGAGAAATTCTAAGACGATATAAGCATGTCCGTCTGTCTGTCTGTTGTAATCACGCTACAGCTACAGAATTATCCCACCTCAGTAATGCTGGTGACATTTCTGAGGGTTTCAAAGCTTCTCTAAGTGTTTCACTGGAATGTGGAACGCCGTTCGGACTCGGCTATAAAAAGGAGGTCCCTTGTCATTGAGCTTAACATGGAATCGGGCAGCACTCAGTGATAAGAGAGAAGTTCACCACTGTGGTATCACAATGGACTGAATAGTATAGGTGAGCCTGATACATCGGGCTGCCACCTAACCTAACCTAACCTAACCATCTTAGGACCATAAAGAGGTGTGTCGAAAATGGTCCGTATCGGTTCATGTTTTGATATAGCCCCTACACACAAAAAATTTTTTTCTGATTCAATCACCAAATTAATTGATCCAATTAATTTTTTAATTGAAATGTCTTCAATCACGAAAATGATAGTATCAATCACAGTTTTAATTGGCAATAGAAAAAATTCTTGATTAAAAAATTAATTGATTTTTTCAGCAAATTTCAATTAATTTTTTAATTGATTCAATTAAAAATTTAATTGATGTTGATTGCAAAACTCAATTAATTTATCAATTAAAAAAGGTAACTATTTTTAATTACTTTCTGAATTGGCTTAGAGTTTTTATTTGGATTAACAAATGATTGTTTGAAATACATTTTTAATTAAAAATTAAAAAAAAATCAGCACTTTTTTAACTGAATTAGTCTTCCGAATTTGATTAAAAAGTTAATTGTATCAATTATTTTTTTAATTAAAAATTTTAAAATTTTCCATCATTGACTTAATTAACTTAATGATTCTATCATGATTAAAAAGTTAATTGTATCAATTAATTTATTAATTGAAAAAATTTTCAACTTCAATTAACCTTTTAATTGGAAATATTTTGGTGATATTTTTTTCTGTGTATATAGACTGATCTCCCGTTTTTACTTCTTGGACTTCTAGAATTCATAGTTTTCACCCAATTCGTCTGAAAGTGGAATTCTAGAGGTATTTGAATAACATTAAGAGGTGGTGAGGTGGTAAGATGGACCAATAGTCCATGTTTTGGTATAGCCCCCATATAGACCTAACTCCCGAATTTATTTCTTCTGGAATCCGCCTGACCACAAATAGGTCAGCCGAATATAGACGATAGACCGATCTTCAGTTTCCTTGAGCTTCTAGAAACCGTAGTTTTTATCCGATTTGCACAAAAATTTAAATATACTGGAATTTTAGAACCTCAAAAATCTGTATCGCATTTATTTTTACCGGTCCCTTTGGCAAGGCATGCATATAGACCGATTTAACTTCTTGAGGGTACACCCAAAGAAAAAATATTTTCCTCCGGTATGAAATTTTAGACAAACGAAATTCCCCTTTCGTATAAAGTATTTTCGTTTCGAGCAAACTAATCCGAATTTTTGATAAGCGATTCAATGATTGTCTCTAAAATTTGTGTCAAAAGAAAGCTTTGCTTTCCTAAAATTTCGTTCCTCAGAAAAGTAAACACTTCTTTCAGGGTATACCAGGCGCACTGATCATGAAAATTGCTTGAAACTGAAAGTAAAATTTCCAGATTTTATTCATCGTATTCATTTAAATAATGGCGGGAAAAATCTACAGATTTAAGATTTCAAATCAAGACGTTATTTCATCATATGCACGATATGTCTATGATTTCTCTACAACTCAAACAATATTGGTTCACATAAATCCACAATCTGATCTGGTCTTCATAGCTAGAATCTTTAAATTTTTTCTTCGGGAAGCGTACTGGTTTAACTGATTTGCTTGGGAGAAGAGTTGTCATTAAACCCTCCAAAATGCTATATATTATCAAGTAACCCGCTACGACGAAGAGTTTTCAAAGTAAACTATTATATTTGATTCATGGTGGTGGGTATTTAAGATTCGGCCCGGCCGAACTTACTGCTGTATATACTTGTTTTTTTTTTTTTTTTTTAATTTAATTGATGTTGATTGCAAAAAGTTAATATTTTCAATTACTTTCCGTATTGGCATAGTGTTTTTAGTTTGATTGACAATTGATTCTTTGAAATAAATTTTTAACTGAAACTGACTTAGTCTTCCGAGTTTGATTAAAAAGTTAATATTATCCATTAATATTTTAATTAAAAAATTTTAAAATTTTCAACCAAAAAGTTAATTGTATCAATTAATTTAGTAATTGAAAAAAAAATTAACTTCAATTGGGAATATTTTGGTGATATTTTTTCTGTGCAAAAGCACTACCGGTATTAGTAACAGGGGACACACATTTCACATTTTTCACATTGTGAGTCATTTTTGCAGATATATACAATTATTTTATTTTATTTTTCTATTTATTTATATTTATTGTAAAAATAACCAAGCCATTAGGCCAATATAAAAAAATGGTTTTAAACACATAAACCTAATTGCACATGGCATCTCTAAGACAAACTATACAAGGAAATTACAATCAAAATCCAATAATGTACAACATTATAACAAATGTGCTGTAAACGATGGAAGTACCCCATACAGGAAATAAGTTTTACCCCATATAAAATCTTCAATCAATAGGGAACAATTTGCAAAGAAATATTTTAGGTAACATAGGTACGCCAGATATTATAGATATTACACATACAAAAAAAATCTATACAAGTTTTTAGTTCATAAATTGAAATGTTCATTCAGAAAAATATTAACCTAATATGTACGATTATGCCACCTAAATTTAAGGACATGCTTTTTATACAATATAAAAGACGAATTTATCGTTTATCGGAGAAAAGAATTATCAGATGTTTGCAACTAAAGTTTTTTTTTTTTTTTGTTTTCATTAAACAAAGTTTCTTTAAATCAACTTGTGTGGGTGTGTGTATGGGTATGTGCAGTACACACTAGTCTATAGACATACGGTATGCATTACTTTTGCCCTAATGTCCTATAGCGATTTTTGTATGGTGATGAGTGTTATACGAGTATAGCCCAGTGGAAGACAGATGGTCTGTATTTCGATTCTGCGCCCAGGAAAAATGTAAAATTATAAAATCTTCTAAAGTCTTGGTATTATCGAAGATAATGTGCTTAAAACTAAATAAATAATGTGGAAATAAGAAAGATATGGGGAAGACACAATTAGCCAGAAAATTTAAGAACTCTTTGTGAACAACACTTTGGTTTTAAATCCTGCAAAATAAAATACATTGCTTTTTATTACAACAAGTAAATACGGCCAAAAGTCTAGGACACAAATCTTGAAATTTTGCGTCCCTCTGTTGAAGTTGTAGATCTTTGAAGTAAGGCAAATGTTTCTTAAAATAAAGAAAAACATTTTTCATATAAAAAAGTCGTCTTTAACTCAACTGACATGTTGAAGTTTTAAATTTAAGATAAAAACGCGTCAAATATAGGCTAAGACTTATTTTAAGTATTTGCATCTTCGGTTTAAAGTTTTTTTTTTAGCATTAAGAAAATAGTTTTTACTTTGAAGTACTTGACATAATTTGGATTTTGAAACTGGAATTTGTTTGTACATGCATACCTTTATTAATAAAGGGTGATTCTTTTGAGGTTAGGATTTTCATGCATTAGTATTTGACAGATCACGTGGGATTTCAGACATGGTGTCAAAGAGAAAGATGCTCAGTATGCTTTGACATTTCATCATGAATAGACTTACTAACGAGCAACGCTTGCAAATCATTGAATTTTATTACCAAAATCAGTGGCAGAAAATCCGCTTTTTTATCGACAAATTTTGTTCAGCGATGAGGCTCATTTCTGGTTGAATGGCTACGTAAATAAGCAAAATTGCCGCATTTGGAGTGAAGAGCAACCAGAAGCCGTTCAAGAACTGCCCATGCATCCCGAAAAATGCACTGTTTGGTGTGGTTTGTACGCTGGTGGAATCATTGGACCGTATTTTTTCAAAGATGCTGTTGGACGCAACGTTACGGTGAATGGCGATCGCTATCGTTCGATGCTAACAAACTTTTTGTTGCCAAAAATGGAAGAACTGAACTTGGTTGACATGTGGTTTCACTGAAAAAACAGTGAACCATTTTCCATTGCAAAATGAACTAAACTGTAGTAATATTGACCATGATTTAGCCCTTAAGATTTTTTTCAATTTGTCTAGTTTATAATTTTCTTAAATTTTAGTTCATCTATAACATTGTAGTTTAGTTCATTTTTACAACACCATAAGATTTATATACACCTACCAAGTTAAAATGTCAGTATTATTTTGGTTTACTTGCTTATTTTGTGGGAAACCCGATAATAAAAATTGGTTAACAGTCTCTTTAAAATGTCGACGACTAGACTATTTTTAAATCAATCATTCCACAGTATAGAGAAATTAAATAATTAAAGGAACAACAAACCGATTTACTATTATGAGAATTTTCATACATTAAAATTAAACTATCTTTAAGCAAAAGTACTTTATTATAAAAACTTATGATGAAAGTTCTTAATACAATGTTTTTTGTGAATAAAAATTATGACCACATGGAAAAGAGAGTAGTTCATTTGAACCCACTGTTTGGACATTTTGACTTATCCTTTTTTTATTCATCGTAGGTATTTTTTTCACATATCTTGCTGGAAAAATGGAAACAATAATGAAAATTGTTAAAAATTAATACCATGTAATGAAATATAATTTTTAATTCTTCATTTTAGCTTGTAACTTACCATATTTGGGGTATTTTATCAAATGGTGTAGGGAATTCAACTTTTCTTTGGAAAACGTATCTCATAAAATTGGTACCTGAAACAATTAGAGAAATAATGAAGTATTCTAAATAAACTCATAAAACTGTGTTGTTATCGATGTGAAGGATATAATAAAATAAATATTCTAGTTGAAAGAAAGCCAAAGTTTTAATATAAAACTTACCAATTCTCTATTAAATTGTACGCTGAGGGGAAATATAAAAAGTTGTCCAAATTTATTTGGGTTACTCTGAAATTAAACATTAAATAAAATTATTAAATAACTTTTCAAAAAATCTAATGAAAAAAATAATAATATGCATAAAAAACCAAATATTCTTGATATTCCTAGACAGTCATCAAAATGACGACACGTAATTTCATTTTCGATTTAAAATGCACTTTAGTCTATTGGGAAATGGTAAATTTAAGTTATACTAATTCGACCGTTTTATGAATTTTTGTTTTATACTACTTAAAACCAAATTGAATAAGAAAATAAATGCAAGTTTGGTTCACTTTTTCGCTCACGATGAAAATTATATCGTCTTGAAATCAGCCGTAGTCAAAATGACGAAGGATGACGTTAATGTACAAAAAATAAGGATGGCTGTCCAGGGTTAAAAGAAAGTTAAAGAAAACTTACTAATTCACTATTAAATTACAGGCAAAGGAGTACTAAAAATTTGTCCAAATTTTAAGGGGTTATTCTGAAATTAAATATTTATTTTTACATTAAAAATATTACATTAGTTTCCAAAAAAATTAATTAAAGAAATACTAAAATAAGGTATTAAAAACCTGTAATTTTGATGATTAAAAGGTCATAAAAACGTAAATATTCTAGTTGAAAGAAAGCCAATTTTTAAAAGAAAACTTACCAATTCTCTACCTTTTTAAATTTGTTTGAATCCGTCTGGAGTTGCTCTGAAATTAAATATCGCTTTTACAACAAAGAAAAACATTAAACTGGTTTCCAAAAAAAATAATTAACAAATAATAATATACATAAAAAATATTCTTTTCAAAAGAAAGCCATATTCAAAAATACTTACCAATTTATGAATAAACTATACGCTGAGATATTACAAAAATTTTCCAAATTCATCTGGAATTGAATATTAATTTTTTACATTGAATAATGAAAATTTCAATACACTTTCAATTTCAACATATTTTACTAAATATTCTTAATAACTTTTTTCTAAACTACCGATAAAATATTAATAACTTTCATTTAAAAGGTTTAATAAACAAACACCAATATATGACTCAAAAATCCAAAATATTCCATGCCTTTATATGCCCTTGTTACATACTTGCTAAAAGGTGCAACAGCCCACGCCAACGCCAACTATACAACTGAAGCATGCCAAACAAAACCAAGCAAAGCCAAAACATACCTACAACAACAAAAACACATGTGCCTTTATTGAAAACAACACCTCATCCAGCCAAAAACCATCAACGAATAACAAACACACACACACAAGCCACTAAATGAACAAAAATAAAAACAACCCCACGCTCATGTATACACAACAAAACTCAAGTAACATCATCTTTACATTAATCACATTCCACTATTCCGATAAAGATCTATGTACTATGCATTAGTTCATCGCATCTGCTGACAATTTACTCTAAGAATAATATTCGTAAAGGCACACCAGTTTATGAGCGATGAAACGTTTAACTTAAAATTTGCAAAATTTTCATGAAATGTTATTTACCATTTTTGACGAAAATGTCTATAAATTTAATTACATGTGAACTAAAAATATTTCATTGTGTAATTTTTTACCAACAATTATTAACTATAGGAATAGTCAGTAAGAAATTGCTATCCACTTTCAAGTTCATTTTTCGTAAAAAAATATTTTCTCATACAAAAAAATCTTATAGTAAATTGCACTTATTATTTAGAAAATACTTTACATTTCACAAGTAGTTTTATAGCATGACAAACGAATTTTTAACTACCAGTTAAGAAATTTTTTAAGGAAATTTCCATCTTATTTTGTAGGCCATGAACTAAACGATTGCTACTTAGAATTTGTAAAATTTCCTTTGGAGTAGTTAATTTTCGTTCAAGATACGAAAAATGAACTAAAATTCTGGAAAATTCTTGTAATAAATTATTGTAAAAATCTTCTTAATTTTACGAGACACTTTTTTTTCTGTGTTCAACAAGATGGCGCTACATGCCATACAGCTCGCGATTCTATGGCCATTTTGAGGGAAAACTTCGGAGAACAATTCATCTCAAGAAATGGACCGGTAAGTTGGCCACCAAGATCATGCGATTTGACGCCTTTAGACTATTTTTTGTGGGGCTACGTCAAGTCTAAAGTATACAGAAATAAGCCAGCAACTATTCCAGCTTTGGAAGACAACATTTCCGAAGAAATTCGGGCTATTCCGGCCGAAATGCTCGAAAAAGTTGCCCAAAATTGGACTTTCCGAATGGACCACCTAAGACGCAGCCGCGGTCAACATTTAAATGAAATTATCTTCAAAAAGTAAATGTCATGGACCAATCTAACGTTTCAAATAAAGAACCGATGAGATTTTGCAAATTTTATGCGTTTTTTTTTAAAAAAAAGTTATCAAGCTCTTAACAAATCACCCTTTATATCGCACACAGAGAATAAAAATTCGATGCATGAGATCTGTATCCAATTTTAATTTTATTGATCCTAGATTTAAAGCCAGGGAGGTCCGTAAAAACTGTTTTTATTTTAAAGAAGCCGCATCTTTGGCTCGGAATCAATAACAAAATCCTTAAAGGAAGGTCAAAATCTTTGGATCCAAGTAAACTTTTTTTGAGTGCATCTGGTTTTAAATCAATAATAAAATTAAAATCAATAAAATTGAAATTAGAATATATATCTCATTTATCGAATATTCATTCTCTTTTTACGATATACCGATAAAGCTATACCAATTTAAAAATCTAAATTATAACGGATACTTCAAGTAAAAAACGTTTTCTTATTAAAAAAACAAGTAAGTAAAGTCTAAAGTCGGGCGGGGCCGACTACATTATACCCTGCACCACTTTGCACGCAGAGAAGGAATATGATCACCTCAAACATGTTTCAAGAGCAAAATGTTATTTTTGTATGGTGACCATGTAACATGTTTGTCACTAAAATGTTATTTTCTCGTCAAATATAACCTGCTTGCCGAAATCAGATACATGATTTCCGAGAAAATAACATGGTTGAGAAAACCATGTTACATGGTCACCACCCAAAAATAACATTTTGCTCTTAAAACATGTTTGAGGTGATCATATTCCTTCTCTGGGTGTGTAGATCTAAATTTTCGATACCATATCACATCCGCCGAATGTGTTGGGGGCTATATATAAAGGTTTGTCCCAAATACATGCATTTAAATATCACTCGATCTGGACAGAATTTGATAGACTTCTACAAAATCTATAGACTCACAATTTAAGTCGGCTAATGCACTAGGGTGGAACACAATGTTAGTAAGAAATAAATATGGGAAACATTTAAATCTGAAGCAATTTTAAGGAAACTTCGCAAAAGTTTATTTATGATTTATCGCTCGATATATATGTATTATAAGTTTAGGAAAATTAGAGTCATTTTTATAACTTTTCGACTAAGCAGTGGTGATTTTACAAGGAAAATTTTGGTATTTTTACCCTTTTTGTCGAAATCAGAAAAACATATATAAGGGAGCTATATCTAAATCTGAACCGATTTCAACCAAATTTGGCACGCATACCTACAATGCCAATTCTACTCCCTGTGCAAAATTTCAATTAAATCGGAGAATTTTAGACAAAAATTGGCCTCTGTGCTCATATGAGTGTAAATCGGGCAAAAGCTATATATGAGAGCTATATCTAAATCTGAACCGATTTCAATCAAATTTTGCACACTTGACTATACGACTAAGTGTTATGTTTGTACAAAATTTCAAGAAAATCGCTATAAAACTCTGGCTGCTGGGTCCATATTAGTGCATATCGAGCGAAAGATATATATGGAAGCTATATCTAAATCTGAACCGATTTCTTCCAAAATCAATAGGGTCCTATTCTGACCCAAAATAGGAACATGTGCCAAATTTGAAGGCGATTGGACTTAAATTGCGACCTAGACTTTGATCACAAAAATGTGTTCACAGACAGACAGACGGACGGACGGACAGACGGGCAGACGGACATGGTTATATCGACTCAGGGACCAACCCAGAGCATTATTGCCAAAGACACCATGTGTCTATCTCCTCTCCTTCTGGGTGTTACAAACATATGCACTAACTTATAATACCCTGTTCCACAGTGTGGCGCAGGGTATAAAAAAAAAAAAAACTTTAAACCAATTTTGCCAAATCTTCACAATAAGTCTTAGCCCATATTTGAAGGCCATATTTAAAGGATTCAATATTTCTATTAATTTAAATCAAAAGTGTGTTTGTTTCCTCTAAGGAAACAAACACACTTAGTTCAAAGACATACGGCTTTAGAGGAGGGACGCATATTTCCGAAATGTTTGTCCTAAATTTAATAAAAAAAATTTAAAATATTATAAATTTTATTTTAATTAAAATGTTCTTATTTTAAATAAATTTATTATTAATATTTTGTAAAAATTGTCAAAATTGTATTTCCATAGAAAATTGTATCAAAATTTTATATTTATAAAAATTTTTGTTAAAATTTTATTTCTATAAAAATTTTTGTTAAAACTTTATTTCTATAAAAATTTTATCAAAATTTTATTTCTATAAAAAATTTTGTTAAAACTTTATTTCTGTAGAACATTTTGTCAAAATTTTATTTCTATATAACATATTGTCAAAATTTTATTTCTATAGAAAATTTTGTCAAAATTTTATTTCTATAGAAAATTTTGTCAAAATTTTCTTTCTATAGAAAATTTTGTCAAAATTTTATTTCTATAGAAAATTTTGTCAAAATTTTATTTCTATAGAAAATTTTATCAAAATTTTATTTCTATGGAAAATTTTGTCAAAATTTTATTTCTATAGAAAATGTTGTCAACATATTATTTCTATAGAAATTTTTTCAAAATTTTATTTCTATAAAAAATTTTTTCAAAATTGTATTTCTATAGAAAATTTTGTCAAAATTTTATTTCTATAGAAAATTTTGCCAAAATTTTATTTCTATAGAATATTTTGTCAAAATTTTATTTCTATAGAAAATTTTGTCAAAATTTTATTTCTATAGAATATTTTGTCAAAATTTTATTTCTATAGAAAATTTTGTCAAAATTTTATTTCTATAGAAAATTTTGTCAAAATTTTATTTCTATGGAAAATTTTGTCAAAATTTTATTTCAATAGAAAATTTTGTCAAAATTTTATTTCTATAGAAAATTTTGTTTCTATAGAAAATATTGGTCAACATTTTATTTCTATAGAAAATTTTGTCAAAATTTTATTTCTATAGAAAATTTTGCCAAAATTTTATTTCTATAGAAAATTTTGCCAAAATTTTATTTCTATAGAAAATTTTGCCAAAATTTTATTTCTATAGAAAATGTTGTCAAAATTTTATTTCTATGGAAAATTTTGTCAAAATTTTATTTCAATAGAAAATTTTGTCAAAATTTTATTTCTATAGAAAATTTTGTTTCTATAGAAAATATTGGTCGACATTTTATTTCTATAGAAAATTTTCTCAAAATTGTATTTCTATAGAAAATTTTGTCAAAATTGTATTTCTATAGAAAATTTTGTTTCTATAGAAAATATTGGTCAACATTTTATTTCTATAGAAAATTTTGTCAAAATTTTATTTCTATAGAAAATTTTGTCAAAATTTTATTTCTATAGAAAATTTTGTCAAAATTTTATTTCTATAGAAAATTTTGTCGAAATTTTATTTCTATAAAAAATTTTTCCAAAATTTTATTTCTATAGAAAATTTTGTCAAAATTTTATTTCTACAGAAAATTTTGCCAAAATTTTATTTCTATAGAAAATTTTGCCAAAATTTTATTTCTATAGAAAATGTTGTCAAAATTTTATTTCTATAGAAAATTTTGTCAAAATTTTATTTCTATAGAAAATTTTGTCAAAATTTTATTTCTATGGAAAATTTTGTCAAAATTTTATTTCTATAGAAAATTTTGTTTCTATAGAAAATATTGGTCGACATTTTATTTCTATAGAAAATTTTGTCAAAATTGTATTTCTATAGAAAATTTTGTCAAAATTGTATTTCTATAGAAATACAAACACACTTAGTTCAAAGACATACGGCTTTAGAGGAGGGACGCATATTTCCGAAATGTTTGTCCTAAATTTAATAAAAAAAATTTAAAATATTATAAATTTTATTTTAATTAAAATGTTCTTATTTTAAATAAATTTATTATTAATATTTTGTAAAAATTGTCAAAATTGTATTTCCATAGAAAATTGTATCAAAATTTTATATTTATAAAAATTTTTGTTAAAATTTTATTTCTATAAAAATTTTTGTTAAAACTTTATTTCTATAAAAATTTTATCAAAATTTTATTTCTATAAAAAATTTTGTTAAAACTTTATTTCTGTAGAACATTTTGTCAAAATTTTATTTCTATATAACATATTGTCAAAATTTTATTTCTATAGAAAATTTTGTCAAAATTTTATTTCTATAGAAAATTTTGTCAAAATTTTCTTTCTATAGAAAATTTTGTCAAAATTTTATTTCTATAGAAAATTTTGTCAAAATTTTATTTCTATAGAAAATTTTATCAAAATTTTATTTCTATGGAAAATTTTGTCAAAATTTTATTTCTATAGAAAATGTTGTCAACATATTATTTCTATAGAAATTTTTTCAAAATTTTATTTCTATAAAAAATTTTTTCAAAATTGTATTTCTATAGAAAATTTTGTCAAAATTTTATTTCTATAGAAAATTTTGCCAAAATTTTATTTCTATAGAATATTTTGTCAAAATTTTATTTCTATAGAAAATTTTGTCAAAATTTTATTTCTATAGAATATTTTGTCAAAATTTTATTTCTATAGAAAATTTTGTCAAAATTTTATTTCTATAGAAAATTTTGTCAAAATTTTATTTCTATGGAAAATTTTGTCAAAATTTTATTTCAATAGAAAATTTTGTCAAAATTTTATTTCTATAGAAAATTTTGTTTCTATAGAAAATATTGGTCAACATTTTATTTCTATAGAAAATTTTGTCAAAATTTTATTTCTATAGAAAATTTTGCCAAAATTTTATTTCTATAGAAAATTTTGCCAAAATTTTATTTCTATAGAAAATTTTGCCAAAATTTTATTTCTATAGAAAATGTTGTCAAAATTTTATTTCTATGGAAAATTTTGTCAAAATTTTATTTCAATAGAAAATTTTGTCAAAATTTTATTTCTATAGAAAATTTTGTTTCTATAGAAAATATTGGTCGACATTTTATTTCTATAGAAAATTTTCTCAAAATTGTATTTCTATAGAAAATTTTGTCAAAATTGTATTTCTATAGAAAATTTTGTTTCTATAGAAAATATTGGTCAACATTTTATTTCTATAGAAAATTTTGTCAAAATTTTATTTCTATAGAAAATTTTGTCAAAATTTTATTTCTATAGAAAATTTTGTCAAAATTTTATTTCTATAGAAAATTTTGTCGAAATTTTATTTCTATAAAAAATTTTTCCAAAATTTTATTTCTATAGAAAATTTTGTCAAAATTTTATTTCTACAGAAAATTTTGCCAAAATTTTATTTCTATAGAAAATTTTGCCAAAATTTTATTTCTATAGAAAATGTTGTCAAAATTTTATTTCTATAGAAAATTTTGTCAAAATTTTATTTCTATAGAAAATTTTGTCAAAATTTTATTTCTATGGAAAATTTTGTCAAAATTTTATTTCTATAGAAAATTTTGTTTCTATAGAAAATATTGGTCGACATTTTATTTCTATAGAAAATTTTGTCAAAATTGTATTTCTATAGAAAATTTTGTCAAAATTGTATTTCTATAGAAAATTTTGTTTCTATAGAAAATATTGGTCAACATTTTATTTCAATAGAAAATTTTGCCAAAATTTTATTTCCATAGAAAATTTTGCCAAAATTTTATTTCTATGGAAAATTTTGTCAAAATTGTATTTCTATAGAAAATTTTGTTTCTATAGAAAATATTGGTCAACATTTTATTTCTATAGAAAATTTTGTCGAAATTTTATTTCTATAAAAAATTTTTCCAAAATTTTATTTCTATAGAAAATTTTGTCAAAATTTTATTTCTATAGAAAATTTTGCCAAAATTTTATTTCTATAGAAAATTTTGCCAAAATTTTATTACTATAGAAAATGTTGTCAAAATTTTATTTCTATAGAAAATTTTGTCAAAATTTTATTTCTATAGAAAATTTTGTGAAAACTTTATTTCTATGGAAAATTTTGTCAAAATTTTATTTCTATAGAAAATTTTGTTTCTATAGAAAATATTGGTCGACATTTTATTTCTATAGAAAATTTTCTCGAAATTGTATTTCTATAGAAAATAAAGTAAACTATAGAAAGTAAACTTTTTTTGAGTGTCAAATATTAACATCAAATACTACAATTAATGACCTTTAATGCCATTTGGGTTAATTCAGTTCTATTCTTTCTCTGTGAAATGTTGTACACTTTGATCCTAAAATGTACCCTTTTTCATTCTCCTTGGTACAATTGGTAAAAATGGGATTTCATCACTGATTTGCATGCTTCCATTGATACGGTCACACCTTGATCTCCACATAAATTTCTTGCTAAATCCGTGGATACATATTACACAGGCAGGGTAAGTCAATCTCTTTAGTAATGAATGCCGGGCGACATAACATACGTGATCAACTACATGTGTGAAATAATCCAATACACATGTTACGCCTGGCACTCGAGGAGGCCTGAAACGATGATCAATTGGACAGAAGGCTGGACGGACGTATGCATGCAGGCTCTGGAAAAACACACACATATATACAACATGCAACTGCCATAGTGATCACGTACGTTTTCCCATTATCATTCTCTCGTCCATAAGATGTGTTTTAATTTTAATTACACATTAATTAGATTTCAATCGCCGGCCAATGGTTATGGTTATGATGCACGAAGATCGCCTTACCTGTCACAGTTATGGAGTGTGAACAATATCTAACCATGTTTCCATATCCTCATGACTCTGTCATGCCATATCCATGATATACGGAATATGAAATGGAATTTAAACATCGGCCAATGGTCTGTAATGCAAACGCGAATGGAAGTGGAAGCCCCCAGATAAAACTCGCAAACTGATGGTGGTGTTGCTAAGTGGTTGTTTCATTTTTTTTTTTTTGCTGATGAGTTTTTTTTTCACTTCTGGCAATTCACACAAGTCAGCGTGTATGGGATTAATAAACATTCATTAATAACGACACAGTGGTACGAATTAGAAATACTGAGGTGGGATTGTGTTTTTTTCACTTCTCTAAACGCCAGTGCTAAGAGTAAATATGTTTTAACCCACTAACGCTCAAAATGAAACTACCGGACAAAAATTGATTTTATGGTTTTTTACTAACTCAGTAAGGACTAAATAAAAAAGATTTAAAAATTAAAAAAGCTAACAGGTTGGCTGATAAGTCCCCGGCCTAACAAAGAAAAACACATTTTTTTGTCAAAATTCGTTTTTATTATTCAACATAGTTCCCTTCAAGAGCGATACAACGATTATAACGACCTTCCAATTTTTGATACCATTTTGGTAGTACTCCTTCGGATTTGCCTCAAAATAGGCCTCAGTTTCGGCGATCGCCTCTTCATTGCAGTCAAATTTTTCCCCTGCGAGCATCCTTTTGAGGTCTGAGAACAAGAAAAAGTCGCTGGGGGTCAGATCTGGAGAATACGGTGGGTGGGGAAGCAATTCGAAGCCCAATTCATGAATTTTTGCCATCGTTCTCAATGACTT
This sequence comes from Haematobia irritans, assembly GCF_050003625.1. Taxonomy (NCBI): domain Eukaryota; kingdom Metazoa; phylum Arthropoda; class Insecta; order Diptera; family Muscidae; genus Haematobia; species Haematobia irritans. Next base: position 175,242,371 of record NC_134400.1, read on the forward strand.
GTGACACGGTGCGTTGTGTTGGTGGAACAACACTTTTTTCTTCTTCATAAGGGGCCGTTTTGCCGCGATTTCGACCTTCAAACGCTCCAATAACGCCATATAATAGTGACTGTTGATGGTTTTTCCCTTCTCAAGATAATCGATAAAAATTATTCCATGCGCATCCCAAAAAACAGAGGCCATTACCTTGCCTTTTGAGTCTTTCCACGCTTCGGAGACGGTTTACCGGTCGCTGTCCACTCAGCCGACTGTCGATTGGACTCAGAAGTGTAGTGATGGAGCCATGTTTCATCCATTGTCACATCGCTCAGAATCATTAACACGTTGTTGTTTTTGGTCAAATGTGAGCTCGCGCGGCACCCATTTTGCAGATAGCTTCCGCATATCCAAATATTGATGAATGATATGACCAACACGTTCCTTTGATATCTTTAGGGCCTCTGCTATCTCGATCAACTTCATTTTACGGTCATTCAAAATCATTTTGTGGACTTTTTTGCTGTTTTCGTCGGTAACCACCTCTTTCGGGCGTCCACGGCGTTCACCGTCCTCCGTGCTCATTTCACCACGCTTGAATTTTGCATATCAATCAATTATTGTTGATTTCCCTGGGGCAGAGTCCGGAAACTCATTATCAAGCCAAGTTTTTGCTTCCACCGTATTTTTTCCCTTCAGAAAACAGTATTTTATCAAAACACGAAATTCCTTTTTTCCATTTTTTTCACAATAACAAAAGTTGCTTCACAAAAGACGCTCTATCTCACAAACTAATTGACTTACAGACGTCAAATTTTGACACGAATCATTTGAATGTTGGCGCTATATAAAAATAATATGCATTTAATACTAGCGACGCCATCTATGTGTCAGACCGGGGACTTATCAGCCAACCTGTTATAAAAAAAGTGACAGAAAAAAGGTGCCCCCATGTGGGGACATTGGCCAGATTATGTATGAAAATCTTCATTACCGGGTAGTACAATTTTAAACTTTTTATTATAATAAACTTAACAGTTTTATCTACACACAATCGAGTAATTATATGCGAAGAATTATAGATTTTTAAATCACTTGATACGCATTACGAAAGTTATCCGAATAATAATGATACACTGAATATGACGCTTGTTTATCAAATGCGACCAAATGTCTTTGTTTATAGATCAGATGCAGTATAAAGCTTTCGTGTACGCGTATTTAAAATTACAAAAATATTGGGTAGATCATAGTTATTTGACTTTAAACAGGTGTCCTCATATGGGCACATAGGTCGGTAATGGGTTAAGAGCATAATGTTATTTTTGGAAGGGGAACGTATGCCACGTTTGACGTGACCATGTTTAGTATTATGGGAAAATAAAATTTTTGTGACAAAAATATTCCATTTTTCCGTCCAAAAATAATATTACTCTGAAAAAAATATTTACGTGCCCAGCAAAAACAGCGTCGCCAAAAAAGTAATGAAAATGTTCTTTTTGGATCCGGAAGTGGTGCAAAATTGACGCAAAAGCGATGAATTTAACATGGGCTTGTCATAGGACGGAAGTCCTCCATTTCAACAGCCGTTGCCGTTGAGTTTGCATCACTTCTTTAGGTGTGATCCGAATTCAATGTTTTGGATGTTAATTAAACAATTCTGTAATATTTTGTCAAATAAATAATTTTTATAATTTTTTATAATATTTAATGGATTATAACGCTTGTCGGAAACGTTTGACCTCAAATATTTTCAAAAATTCACAATTTTTTCCGATTGGATTTAGCATTTTTGTCGACAAATTTTAAATGATTTGTACCATTTTATGAATTCTATTTGAAAACTATTTAACCTATTTGAAACAAAAAAAGTTAAAATTACCCATTAAAAGTATGAAAAACCCAAGTTATAAAAAATTGAATTAAAAGTATTTCCTTGGTAGTTAAAATAAAGAACATCATTGGGAATGCATCTTCTGGAAGTTGCATTGTATTAAGGATATTAAGGACAAATGCAGAATATTAAGGACAAATTTCTTTAAAATAAAGAAATTTTAATTAAAATAAAATTTATAATCCTTGCTTCAAAAAAAATGTTTTTTTTTTCATTAAATGAAGAACACAAATTTTGTAAATTTTCAACCCTCCGTTAAAGCAGCATATCTATGAACTAAGGCTAAGAAACACATCTTTGGATCCAAGTATTTTTTTTTTTTTTTTTTTTTTTTTTTTTTTTTGAGTGTAGACATCTTATAACTAATGACATGTAGACATCTTATAACTAAGAGAATATATTTACAATTATTATTAGTTTTTTTGTTTTCTGACCTCAATAATAGATCATTTACCATCAAGTAATCAGGCAAACTCATTTTCGTGAAAAACTATTACTGGGCTATTTGGATTATAAAATTAGTTGCACAATCATTATAATAATAGTTGAGAATACCCTTTAATTTAATTGGCAATTAATAATTTCCCGCCTTAGATTGCGAATTCCAGCTTGATTAGATTATAGCTGAGAGTTGCACAACCAATGTGATAATAATTCATTCTCTTGTAACAGCCACTTTTATAATTGCCGTAAAGAAAGCAGTTTTTATTGCTAAACTGCATTCATCTTTCTTGTGTTTACAGTGATGACTTTTTGTTTTTTTTTTTTTTGGGGGGAAACTAAAATATTGAGCGTCATAACTAATAACTATTGATAGCATGTGCTAAAAATTAAATTCATAATTATCGATTTTTCACAGGTCCTATGCTGATGTGGAATGAAACCTTCTAGGCACAAGCCAATTTTTATTTTAGTATAATCAAATAGAATATAGCACAATTAATAGGTTAAATTAGGTTCTTGTCTGTCTTAAATCGATCATTACACTGGAAAAAAACTTAAACAGAAAAGAACCCACCAGCACACTAAAGCCTATTTAAATTTATTTGAGTTCACTGAAAAAAAAGCATGCCCAAAGATTTTGTCTTTACTATAAAAATTTTGGTATTGATTCCGAGCCAAAGAAGCACAGAATACAAGTAAGGATACTTTTAAGACACAATTCTCTTTTAAATTTGGGTTTTGTGTACTTGCTTCTAGGAAGCAAATTTTAATTTTTCGCTTTTTCAGCTTTTTTCCTTTATATGTTATCAAAGCCCTTTAAAAACAAGTTAACGACAACTTTTTTTCCACATTAAGACTCATGGAAATTCTAATGTTTTAGTTAGGTTAGGTTAAAGTGGCAGCCCGATTAAGTTTCAGACTCACTTAACAGGTTGGCTGATAAGTCCCCGGTCTAACAAAGAAAAACACATTTTTTTGGTCAAAATTCGTTTTTATTATTCAACATAGTTCCCTTCAAGAGCGATACAGCCCCATTGTTAGTGGAAGGCAGCAATTTTCAAGGACTAATAGCCTATTTATTATTATTATTATTAATTAAAATATTATTTTAAATACACACAGAGAAGTAACCTGCTCACCTCAAACATATTTCAAGAGCAAAATGTTATTTTTGGGCGGGGAACATGTAACATGTTTGTCGCAACCATGTTATTTTCTCGGAAATTATGCATTTGATTTCGGCTACATGGTTGCCGATGGTTTGGCGATAAAATAAAAGTTTTGCGACAAAAATGTTCCATGTTATCCGTCTAAAAATAACATTTTGCTCTTCAAATATGTTTGAGGTGACTTACTTATCTGCGTGTACAGGTTACTTATCTGCGTGTACAGTGAAACCTCTCAAACTTGGACACTCCGAAAACCGGACACCTCCGAAACATGGACAGTTGTTTTGGGACTGTTGCTATATTAAAACATTAAAATTAACCTCCCGAATCTCGAACACCTCCCAAATGTGGACCCAATTTTGGCGACCATGGGTTGTCATCTTTCAGAGTTTTCCCTGTATTTGTTTTTAAGGAAATCTGTCCTTAATATTACATAGAGTTTATGTCCAAAAAATGTAGATTTCATAATCTTTGTTATTAAGTAAAAAAATGTTATGCGTATATAAAGAGCGAATGACAATCATTGCACCCACAGTGGCTCTCTACCACCCTCATACAATTCCTTGGCACCAGATTTATGTGATGCTATCTCTAAATGAAAATCATAGGTTTTGGAATTCCGGTTGTTTTCAGTTTTATCCATCTCCATCTATCCATATGTTGCTTCTTTCATTTGAGAGCACGCCATTCGGTAACATCACACTACCTGCTCTATGTATCAATGCCATTTCCATGGAGTGACATTTGTTACTAAGCGAACATTTTTATACCCACCACCATAGAATGGTGACGGGGGTATAATAAGTTTGTCATTCCGTTTGTAACACATCGAAATATCGATTTCCGAGTATATAAAATATATATATTCTTGATCAGGGAGAAATTCTAAGACGATATAAGCATGGCCGTCTCTCCGTTTCTTGTAATCACGCTATATATATAGTATATAAAGAGGTGTGCCGAAAATGGTGATTATCGGACCATGTTTTGATATAGATCCCATATAAACCGATCGCCCGATTTGGGGTCTTGGGCTTCTAGAATCCGTAGTTTTCATCCAATTTGCCTGAAATTGGAAATCTAGAGGTATTCTAGGACCATAAAGAGGTGTGCCGAAAATGGTGATTATCGGACTATGTTTTGATATAGTCCCCATATAGACCGATCTCCTGATTTTATTTCTAGAGCTTCTAGAATCCGTAGTTATTATCCAATTTGCCTGAAATTGGAAATATAAAGGTATTCTAGGACCATAAAGAAGTGTGCCGAAAATGGTGATTATCGGACAATGTTTTGATATAGATCCCATATAGACCGATCTCCTGATTTTATTTCTTGAGCTTCTAGAATCCGTAGTTATTAACCAATTTGCCTGAAATGGGAAATCTAAAGGTATTCTAGGACCATAAAGAGGTGTGCCGAAAATGGTGATTATCGGACCATGTTTTGATATAGTCCCCATATAAACCGATCTCCTGATTTTATTTCTTGGGCTGCTAGAATCCGTAGTTTTTATCCAATTTGCCTGAAATTGGAAATCTAGAGGTATTCTAGGATCATAAAGAGGTGTGCCGAAAATGGTGACTATCGGACAATGTTTTGATATAGATCCCATATAAACCGATCGCCCGATCTGGGGTCTTGGGCTTCTAGAATCCGTAGTTTTTATCCAATTTGCCTGAAATTGGAAATCTAGAGGTATTCTAGGACCATAAAGAGGAGTGCCGAAATGGTGATTATCGGACTATGTTTTGATATAGTCCCCATATAGACCGATCTCCTGATTTTATTTCTTGAGCTTCTAGAATCCGTAGTTATTATCCAATTTGCCTGAAATGGGAAATCTAAAGGTATTCTAGGACCATAAAGAGGTGTGCCGAATATAACATAATGACTGATAACTCCCCGGTCTGACACATAGATGGCGTCGCTAGTATTAAATGCATATTATTTTTATATAGAACCAACCTTCAAATGATTCGTGTCAAAATTTGACGTCTGTAAGTCAATTAGTTTGTGAGATAGAGCATCTTTTGTGAAGCAACTTTTGTTATTGTAAAAAAATGGAAAAAAGGAATTTCGTGTTTTGATAAAATACTGTTTTCTGAAGGGAAAAAATACGGTGGAAGCAAAAACTTGGCTTGATAATGAGTTTCCGGACTCTGCCCCAGAGAAATCAACAATAATTGATTGGTATGCAAAATTCAAGCGTGGTGAAATGAGCACGGAGGACGGTAAACGCAGTGGACGTCCGAAAGAGGTGGTTACCGACGAAAACATCAAAAAAATCCACGAAATGATTTTGAATGACCGTAAAATGAAGTTGATCGAGATAGCAGAGGCCTTAGAGATATCAAAGGAACGTGTTGGTCATAGCATTCATCAATATTTGGATATGCGGAAGCTCTGTGCAAAATGGGTGCCGCGCGAGCTCACATTTGACCAAAAACAACAACGTGTTGATGATTCTGAGCGGTGTTTGCAGCTGTTAACTCGTAATACACCCGAGTTTTTCCGTCGATATATGACAATGGATGAAACATGGCTCCATCACTACAATCCTGAGTCCAGTCGACAGTCTGAGTGGACAGCGACCGGTGAACCGTCTCCGAAGCGTGGAAAGACTCAAAAGTCCGCTAGCAAGGTAATGGCCTCTGTTTTTTGGGATGCGCATGGAATAATTTTTATCGCTTATCTTGAGAAGGGAAAAACTATCAACAGTGCTTATTATATGGTGTTACTGGAGCGTTTGAAGGTCGAAATCGCGGCAAAACGACCCCATATGAAGAAGAAAAAAGTGTTGTTCCACCAAGACAACGCACCGTGTCACAAGTCATTGAGAACGATGGCAAAAATTCATGAATTGGGCTTCGAATTGCTTCCCCACCCACCGTATTCTCCAGATCTGGCCCCCAGCGACTTTCTCTTGTTCTCAGACCTCAAAAGGATGCTCACAGGGAAAAAATTTGGCTGCAATGAAGAGGTGATCGCGGAAACTGAGGCCTATTTTGAGGCAAAACCGAAGGAGTACTACCAAAATGGTATCAAAAATTGGAAGGTCGTTATAATCGTTGTAGCGCTCTTGAAGGGAACTATGTTGAATAATAAAAACGAATTTTGACAAAAAAATGTGTTTTTCTTTGTTAGACCGGGGACTTATCAGGCAACCTGTTATTGTGTATCGGTACAGTTTTTGATATAGCCCCCTTATAAAGCGGACCTCCGATTTGGGGTCTAGATTCTACAACTACCCAGCAAAAAAAGCGTCGCCAAAAAAGTAATGAAAATGTTCTTTTTGGATCCGGAAGTGATGCAAAATTGACGCAGAAGCGATGAATTTAACATGGGCTTGTCATAGGACGAAAGTTCTCCATCTACATTCTACAGCCGTTACACTGAATTTGCATCACTTCTTTAGGTGTGATCCGAATTCAATGTTTTGGATGTAAATTAAAAAAAATATGTGATATTTTGGATTTTAACGTTTGTCGGAAAGGTTTGACCTCAAATATTTTCAAAAATTCACAATTTTTTCAGAATGGATTTAGCATTTTATTTCGACAAAATTTAAATGATTTCTACCATTTTATGAATTCTTACTCTGTTTTTAACCAATTTGAAACAAAAAAGTTAAAATTACCCATTAAAAGTATGAAAAAACCAAGTTATAAAAAATTGAATTAAAAGAACTTCCTGGGTAGTTAAAATAAAGAACATCACTGGGAGTGCGACTTCTGGAAGTGCTTTTAAAGTTGTGCCTTTGGAAGAACTTCCAAATTTTGTTGCTGGTTACCCAGCAAAAGGCACAAGGGCACAAATTTAAAAGCACTTCCGGAAGATGTACTCCCAGGGATGTTCTTTATTTTAACTACACAGGAAGTTCTTTTCATTCAATTTTTTATAACATGCTTTTTTCATATTTTTAATGGGTAATTTTAACTTTTTGTGAATTTTTTAAAATATTTGATGTCAAACGTTTCAGACAAGCGTTAGAATCCATTAAAAATTATAAAAATTATTTATTTGATAAAATATCACAGAATTTTTTAATTTACATCCAAAACATTGAATTCGGATCACACCTAAAGAAGTGATGCAAATTCAGGGCACCGGCTGTTGAAATGGAGGACTTCCGTCCTATGACAAGCCCATGTTAAATTCATCGCTTCTGCGTCAATTTTGCACCACTACCGGATCCAAAAAGAACATTTTCATTACTTTTTTGGCGACGCTTTTTGTGCTGGGTACAATTAGACGAGCTGAATATTGTATGTATCCCTCCATGCTTTTGGCATAGCCCCCATTAGACCGATCTCCCGATTTAACTCCTAGGGTCTCTGAAAATTGTTGTTTTTATCCCATTTGCCTCTAATTGAAAATATACTGGCATTTTAGACCCACAAAAAGTGTATATGATTTAGTTTTTATCGGTCCATTTGGTAAGGCCTCCCGATTTAGACCGAATTCAAAGGGTACAAAATGTGCACTGATCATGAAAATTACTTGAAACTGAAGATAAAATTTCTAGATTTTACTTCTCGTAATCATTTGAATAATGGGGGTAAAAATCTACAGATTTTAGATTTCAAATCAAGGCGTTATTTCATCATTGTTTTGCACACTTACACGAGATGTTTATGATTCCTCTAAAACTCAAGCAAAAATGGTTGTTATAGATACAGAACCTCTTATAGTCTTCCTAGGTAGAATCTTTAAATTTATCTTCGGGAAGCGTACTGGCTGAACAGATCTGCTTGGAAAAATATCTATCATCAAGCCCCCCTGAAATTTTCAAAGGAAACTAGTATATTTGATTCATGGTGGTGGGTATTTAAGATTCGGCGCGGCCGAACTTACTGATGTATATACATACTTGTTTTTTATTCATTTTGTATCAAAGACGAAACTTCCAAGCAATGTCAAAAACGTGGTTTGGATGCGGGGGGAGAGAAATAAGTGTTTGTGTGTGCATGGAGTAAGTGACTGAGATTAGTGGAAAGATTTTGTGGAAGTTGAAATGAATATGGCAGCTAAGGGTGCAGTAGAGGAACATGTATTCGCTTATGTTCAATCTCTATATACAACACCTTTGAATGTTGTATGTATGATCGATCACATGGAGCCAGTTTATAAAAGATTCAATGGTATGATCGTGCATAGCAACACATACATACATAGAATTTTTTTTTTTGTATTCTTTTCAATAATGTATACGACGGCCCACATTAAAACTCCCTTTTGGTAAAATTCACACTAGCATGCATTAATGGCAAACGTGATCTAGCACCACACCAACGTTTTCAATTATGACATATAATACAGGCAGCCGTCGGAAAAATTCAATGCAAGCATTCTTGATGTAACTGTTTCCTTGAAACGAGTTGACTTCGTGATAGAAACTGAGCGCATTTAGTTTTTCACGAAGATGGTGTAAACAGTGTTGCCAGTATTGGGGATTTTTCGCCAAAGTGAGTATATTTTTCTTGGGTGCAAATGAACTTTTTGAATTTGTCCCATTATCAGCTGATTTTTACATCACAGTATATCCCATTAATAGGGCGATTTTCCTATAGTACTCGATGCAATATTTGTATGACCTATCCAGAAAATCTTTGCACAGGTGTTCTATCTAGAACATTTCATCAGTGCAAATCACATCAGTGTTGCGAGGTTGAATTTTGATAAAATGACGTTTCCTCCATGCAAAATAGCAATTTATTGTGATTAACCCTTTCGATCTGGGCTAATCACAACTCATTTTTACCGGTTTTTATGATTTTAATAGATGCTTAGTATAAAATATTGATGCCCTTTTGTCATTTGACAACTGCAGTTGCTAGTAATCCGTGAATATTTACTTGCCAAATATTCCATATATTGATTTTATTATTTCATTAGCGGAGGATGTGATAAAGAGAGGGCTGGGGAAAAGTATGGTGCCCTAGAAGAAAAAATCTGAACGCCATGTGAAGAATCGAGACATTAATTATGATGTAGTCGGCGATCACATGCCCATTAAAGGTAAAACGCAACGCCGATGCGCAAAGCATGCAAAATTTTTTTGAATTTTGTAATGAGAACTGCTTTGACATTATTTCCCAAAATTTCAATTCAAAACCAATGATCGGGATTATAAATCACAGAGCCCAGCGCCTCTAGTGACGCAAAATTGAAATTCTGGCTTGGCCTATTGTTCCAACTTGTGGCCACTGTTGTATATCCAACAGTTTCGGTTCTTTTCGTTTCGAAAGGGTTAACCCTGTCGAATAATATGACAGTTAAAAGTTATAACGCGTCATAAACAATTAGAGCTATAAATATTTATTATTATACTATCAAATGTAAGAGTTCACTTGTTTTCTGTGATTGTTTATAAACAGCTGATCCCAGTTTACTTTTTGTCCGTCACGCCTTGGGTATCACGTACTAAAAGAAAACAATCCCAAAAGGCGAAATACAATTTTTCTATAGAAATAAAATTTTGACAAAACTTTCTATAGAAATAAAATTTCTACAAAATTTTTCTATAGAAATAAAATTTTGATAAAACTTTTCTATAGAAATAAAATTTTTACAACAGTTTCTATAGAAATAAAATTTTGACAAAATTTTCTACACAAATAAAATTTTGACCAAATTTTCTAGAGAAATTAAATTTTGTCAAAATTTTCTATAGAAATAAAATTTTGACAAAATTTTCTATAGAAATAGAATTTCACAAAATATGATATTTTTTGTTTGGTAAAATTTTCTCCAAATTTAATTAGATTTTTTAACTTGCTCCCATTATCACTTAGTAACAGGTTGGCTGATAAGTCCCCGGTCTGACACATAGATGACGTCGCTAGTATTAAATGCATATTATTTTTATATAGTACCAACCTTCAAATGATTAGTGTCAAAATTTGACGTCCGTAAGTCAATTAGTTTGTGAGGTAGAGCGTCTTTTGTGAAGCAACTTTTGTTATTGTGAAAAAATGGAAAAAAAAGAATTTCGTGTTTTGATAAAATACTGTTTTCTGAAGGGGAAAATACGGTGGAAGCAAAAACTTGGCTTGATAATGAGTTTCCGGCTCTATCCCAGAGAAATCAACAATAATTGATTGGTATGCAAAATTCAAGCGTGGTGAAATGAGCACGGAGGACAGTGAACGCAGTGGACGCCCGAAAGAGGTGGTTACCGACGAAAACATCAAAAAAAATCCACAAAATGATTTTGAATGATCGTAAAATGAAGTTAATCGAGGTAGCAGAGGCCTTAAAGATATCAAAGGAACGTGTTGGTCATACCATTCATCAATATTTGGATATGCGGAAGCTCTGTGCAAAATGGGTGCCGCGCGAGCTCACATTTGACGAAACACAACAACGTGTTGATGATTCTGAGCGGTGTTTGCAGCTGTTAACTTGTAATACACCCGAGTTTTTCCGTCGATATGTGACAATGGATAAAACATGGCTCCATCACTACACTCCTGAGTCCAATCGACAGTCGGCTGAGTGGACAGCGACCGGTGAACCGTCTCCGTAGAGTGGAAAGACTCAAAAGTCCGCTGGCAAAGTAATGGCCTCTGTTTTTTGGGATGCGCATGGAATAATTTTTATCGATTATCTTGAGAAGGAAAAACCATCAACAATGACTATTATATGGCGTTATTGGAGCATTTGAAGGTCGAAATCGCGGCAAAACGGCCCCATATGAAGAAGAAAAAAATGTTGTTCCACCAAGACAACGCACTGTCATTGAGAACGATGGCAAAAATTCATGAATTGGGCTTCAAATTGCTTCCCCACCCACCGTATTCTCCAGATCTGGCCCCCAGCGATTTTTTCTTGTTCTCAGACCTCAAAAGGATGCTTGCAGGGAGAAAATATGGCTGCAATGAAAAGGTGATCGCCGAAACTGAGGCCTATTTTGAGGCAAAACCAAAGGAGTACTACCAAAATGGTATCAAAAAATTGGAAGGTCGTTATAATCGTTGTATCGCTCTTGAAGGGAACTAAAGGGTGATACGGTCAAAATTTGGTCATGGGAAAACGCGTGTAAATCGGTGAAATCGTTTATTTAAAAAATCAAATTAAATTTCTTTTTCAAGTTCAATTAGTATAATATTCAGGAAAAATATTCAGTTAGGCTCTCGCTTTTCTAAATCCGAATTGCCGGGCCTCACGCTTGAACCTGCCATCAGATTTTGTACAGCCACCTTGTCCACCTTCTTCGCCGCAGAAAGTCAGTTTGCCTTGAACTGCTGCTCGTCCTTAGCAGTTTTTTGGTCTTCTTTAGGTTCCGTTTGACAATAGCCCAGTATTTCTCAATTGGGCGGAGCTCTGACGTGTTGGGAGGGTTCTTGTCCTTGGGAACCACCTGCACGTTGTTGGCGGCGTACCTCTCCATGGCCTTTTTACCGTAATGGCAAGATGCCAAATCCGGCCAAAACAGTACGGAACAACCGTGTTTCTTCAGGAAAGGCAGCAGACGTTTATTCCAACACTCATTCACGTAAATTTCTTTGTTGACAGTCCCGGAAGCTATGAAAATGCTGCTTTTCAAGCCACAGGTACAGATGGCTTGCCAAACCAGATAATTCTTTGCGAACTTTGACAGTTTTATGTGCTTGAAAATATCTGCTACCGTATCACCCTTTATGTTGAATAATAAAAACGAATTTTACAAAAAACAAAAATGTGTTTTTCTTTGTTAGACCGGGGACTTATCAGCCAACCTGTTATGGAGGGTTTTTGCTGGGCAATCATATGTATTGATTGATTTTCGAATATAATCAAATATATATATATATAAATATCAAATATCAGTAAAATCTTCATTCATTCCACGACAAACTGCTAGACAGAATAAAGAATAAACCTAGATCATATGCACATCTATAATACCAACACTACCAGCAAATTAAATGGAATTTAGTTTTTATTAGATTTTTGTGACATTCATTCATTGATTATAGTCTCACCATTGTGCACGTGATACAGAAATCATCAAAGAAACGTTCCTTCGTAGAAAGGTCGGTCATGACGATCGGCGGAAAGTTGGAAGAAAAAAAAAAAACTAAGGAATTCCATTAATAAATTTTCCATTCATCTGCTGGTACTTTTCCATAAGTTTTCACACACAAAATTGTGTCTACGTGATGATGACGATGACTACTCGATCGTTGTTGCCCCTACCGAAACATTCTATCACCGAGTTTGTGATTCCAAGAATCGAATTCTATTATGAAACGTTTGAATAGTGTCAGCATTGATGTTTGGTGCTTTTGATGTTGAAAGATGAGTGTTTGTACAAATATTCAAATGAATTTCAATGGTTTATGGCCTGAACAGCACACAGTGGAACCATTGAGAGTAATTTAAAGATTAAAAAAAATTGCAGTCAAAAAAAAGGTGAACCCACCTCCAGGACGGAAATGTAGATTATTTTTAGAAAATTTTCACTACGATCGTTATCGTAGTGAAAATTTTCAAAACCATTGAGAGTAATTTAAAGATTTAAAAAAATTGCATTCAAAAAAAGGTGAACCCACCTCCAGGACGGAAATGTAGATTATTTTTAGAAATTTTTCACTAAACGATATAACAAATGCCGATATCACAAAAAAAAGTAAATATTTTTCGACAAATTCAAGAAAATTTATTAGATATAATAATTAAGTGTTTTCACATCCAAGCAACAAAAAAACTTAAAGTTGTTCCCCAAACATTTCATTTTAAGAGCATCCCGGGATCCTCAATCAAATTTTTCCAATTCGTTGCATTACATACCAGTCAGTATATGCAGATTATTATCATTGTTTCTTTATTTAATCACAAAATTAATTGATTCTATTAATTTTTTAATTGAAATCGCTTGAGTCACGAAATAGTAAACACGAAATTAGTTGATAACAAATCCACTTATCAATTAAAAAATGTTGATCTTTGCACCAAAATTAATTCATTTTTTAATTGATTGGTTTTGCGAGAAAAGTCAATCGATTTTGAATATCATGGAAAATTGATTTTCAAAAACATGATATGCGGTATGGTTCGATTTTTGGATTATGAAGACGCAACTTCAACCTTTCATTAAAAAAGTCAACTCCATTCCGAATAGGCCCTTCCTTTGCAGAAGAAATATCACCAATAGTTTTTTGAACCAATATATTAAATGAATTTGAAAACGATACAAATTTATATTCATTGATCTAAAACAAGTATATACGGCCGTAAGTTCGGCCAGGCCGAATCTTATGTACCCTCCACCATGGATTGCGTAGAAACTTCTACGAAAGACTGTCATCCACAAATTTCAACTCACATGGTTGTTAAATATCATATACTACCACCACGTACCAAATTTCAACCAGATCAGATGAATTTTGCTTTTCCAAAAGGAACCGGGGGTCAAATCTGGGGATCGGTTTATATGGGAGCTATATTTTATTATGGACTGATAGGACTCAATTCCTGCATGGTTGTTGGATACCCTATACTAACATCACATACCAAATTTCAACCGAATGGGAAGAATTTTGCTCTTCCAAGGTGCTCCGGAGGTCAAATCTGGGGATCGGTTTATATGGGACCTATGTATAATTATGGACCGATATCGACCAATTTTTGCATGGGTGTTTGAGGCCATATATTAACATCACGTACCAAATTTCAACTGAATCAGATGAATTTTGGTCTTCCAAGAGGCTCCGGAGGTCAAATCTGGTGATCGGTTTATATGGGGGCTATATATAATTATGAACCGATATGGACCAATTTCTGCATGGTTGTTAGAGACCATATACTAATACCATGTACCAAATTTCAGCCGGATCGGATGAAAATTGTTTCTCTTAGAGGCTCTGCAAGCCAAATCGGGGGATCGGTTTATATGGGGGCTATATATAATTATGGACCGATGTAAACCAATTTGTGCATGGTTGTTAGAGACCATATACTAACACCATGTACCAAATTTCAGCCGGATCGGATGAAAATTGTTTCTCTTAGAGGCTCTGCAAGCCAAATCGGGGGATCGGTTTATATGGGGGCTATATATAATTATGGACCGATGTGAACCAATTTTTGCATGGTTGTTAGAGACCATATACTAACACCATGTACCAAATTTCAGCCGGATCGGATGAAATTTGCTTCTCTGAGAGGCCTCGCAAGCCAAATTTTGGGGTCCGTTTATATGGGGGCTATACGTAAAAGTGGACCGATATGGCCCATTTGCAATACCATCTGACCTACATCAATAACTATTTGTGCCAAGTTTCAAGTCGATAGCTTGTTTCGTTCGGAAGTTGGCGTGATTTCAACAGACGGACGGACATGCTCAGATCGACTCAGAATTTCACCACGACCCAGAATATATATACTTTATGGGGTCTTAGAGCAATATTTCGATGTGTTACAAACGGAATGGCAAAGTTAATACACCCCCATCCTACACGGATGAAAAATACTGTTTTTCCTATGTTTGGCTATAAACATTATATGTTTGGAACACAAATTTTTAAACACAATATTTTTGAGTGCAAGCATATAATGTTCATAAACTAGCATAACATGTTTGGGACATATATGTTAATATGTTAGAACATATTATGTTTGGGACATAAAATGTTTGTAAATATAATATGCTTGGATGCAAACATATATTAATTTAGAAATAGCCTATAAACATATATGTGTTTAGTAGCTTGGAGCGCTATTTAACAGGGAGCGATATTGAATTAAGTTGGCGGTTGTAGCTTGTTATTACAAAATTAACATTTTATTTTTCCTTGGGCAAATGATCAGCTACTTCTTTGATCCTTACAAACTGTGTGGTCCGCTGTTCGAATCCCCGTCCGGCAAAAGGTAAAATTAAAATAAAAAAAATCATAAAATTGAATAATTTCTTCTACAATGTTTGTATTACAGAAAAAGGTGCTAAGAATTAAAAAATCTCGTTGAAGTGAGAAAGATGTGGGGGAATATACAATTACACGGTTGAAAAAGACTGTTTTTCATATGTTTGGCTATAAACATTATATGTTTGGAACACAAATTTTTAAACACAATATTTTTGAGTGCAAGCATATAATGTTCATAAACTAGCATAACATGTTTGGGACATATATGTTAATATGTTTGAGTGCAAGCATATAATGTTCATAAACTAGCATAACATGTTTGGGACATATATGTTAATATGTTAGAACATATTATGTTTGGGACATAAAATGTTTGTAAATATAATATGCTTGGATGCAAACATATATTAATTTAGAAATAGCCTATAAACATATATGTGTTTAGTAGCTTGGAGCGCTATTTAACAGGGAGCGATATTGAATTAAGTTGGCGGTTGTTGCTTGTTATTACAAAATTAACATTTTATTTTTCCTTGGGCAAATGATCAGCTACTTCTTTGATCCTTACAAACTGTGTGGTCCGCTGTTCGAATCCCCGTCCGGCAAAAGGTAAAATTAAAATAAAAAAATCATAAAATTGAATAATTTCTTCTACAATGTTTGTATTACAGAAAAAGGTGCTAAGAACTAAAAAATCTCGTTGAAGTGAGAAAGATGTGGGGGAATATACAATTAGGCAGAAACAAAATTTTGAGCATTCAGGTCGAAAACCTATGTTGTTAGCACCTATATTACCTGTTTATTTTCATAATTCATTATGATTGTAAATATGTAAATAAATAAATAAAATTTTGAGCACAATATTGCTTGGGAGAATTTTTTTAAGCATATAATATTTTTGGGTGCAAAATGCTTCCAAACATATTATATTTTCACATAATAACATATTGTTTTTTGGAAGACAACATTATTGAATTTGGATGCAAAAATACAAAATGTTTGGAACTTAGACTACCCAAACATATATTGTTTAGACCAATATGCTTTCAAACATATTATATATTGGAAGAGATCAAACATATAAATGTTTGGGCAATACCCAAAAATGTATATGCTTGAAGCAAAATATGTTTGGGAGTATATGTTACAGAAGCGATTTTTTGTGAGGGTGTATGGTGGAGGGTATAAAAATAATTGAATCAATTAAATGTTTAATTGAAACGATTGATGTTTTAACCCCAAAATTCATTCTTTTTTGTGCAATAACGTCATCCTTCGTCATTTTGACTACGGCCTATTTCAAAGCGCTATTAATTGCATCGTGAATAAAAATAAAAATTTTGTTCATTTTTAATTAAAACAAAATTTTAGATCGAAAATAAAACTAATCGCCATCATTTGGACATAGGATGACTGTGTAGCGTAAATTGAGTTCAGTGATTATTACTTGGATCATTTATTTTAATGAAAAATACTTTTCTCTGTGCTTATTTTTTCCAATTCATTGATGAAGAGTTACTGTTATAAATCCCAACTATACTCAAAAACATATATGTAAGTCTATAATAGCATATGAATAAAATGTGTCCCCAAACTAAAATTCTTTTTCTCTACATCACTGTACCATTACTCATGACATCGTGGTACTTGGGGAATATATCAACATTTCACATTTTGTATTTGCATTCAGAATTTTTGGAAAATTTCCTTTATAAATGCGACTGCATCGAATGAAACTCGATCCCAAATGAATTGTGACAAGAAAATGTTCACTTGCGGCATGTATGGTTAAATACAATACAACTCAATTAAAATTTTCCATACGCATGAGAAATTACTGACAATAAAATTGTCTACTTGCTGTCTTGTGGTAGCTATCTAACTGTGCGAAGATACACATGAGTAGTGGTGCCAGTATTTTTTTAACTCATATCCCCAAATTATGATGTATTTTCCCAAAAAAATCCCCAATTTAAATGAAAATTCCCCAACAAAAATACCTTAAAAATGTTTTCAGCTTTTTATTAAAATAATAAAAAAATATTGATGTTTATATGAACATTAAATTAATTGACCTGACGAACGTTTAATTTTATCTCTATTGTACACAGAAAAATGACAAATTTCTTTAAAACGAAGAAAGTTGATTAGGGAAGGTTCTCCGTAAATTTAGGATACGAATTCTGGAAATTTGCGTCCCTCCATTAAATTCGTATGTCTTTGAAGTTCGGTAAATTGCCCCTTAAAGTAAAGAAAAACATTTAATTTGAAAAAAAAAAAATTGTAATACGTGTAAGTAAAAATTTCGTTACTGGCACGAAAAAATTGCCAAATCTTTGTAATTTCATACTATATCGGAGTACACCACTTTAAGTAAAACTTTTAACTAATTTTAAATAGTCTGGTGAAATGCAAAAGAGTTAAAAATAATAATTATTACGTGATTTTCATAAAATTTTTGAAATTTGAACTACCTGAGTAGAAATGCGTCTAACTAAATTGAAGTTCAAAATTTGCCATAAATTACTAGCTACTTTTTTCATGCGTGCAATTTTCATGCCTTAGGAAATTAAAAAAAAAATAGTTGGAAATCAAATCTGTGTCCTTTAAGTATTTTTGATATTTACTAAATTTTATGCAGGTATATGACGTTTTCGACTTTTATAACTTTTTGACAGTAGAAAACCCAAAAAAAAAATTATTACTTGGACCACCTCCGCCCTGTAGCGAGTTGATTTTCCTAAATCTGCAATATTTATCAACATGTATTAAAAAAATACAGTGCCACACATAAGTATTGACACAGCACCCTAAACCACTAGTGGTCGGGGTATCTGCAAAAATAAGTTCCTATCATAAATATTGATTTTAAGCCCCATAAAATCGACTTAGTAGTTAGTGACTGTCCGTCTATCCATGTATTTTTTTCGCAGTATTCCGGCAGCTATTATTAACCGATTTGGATGAAATTTGGTACAGTGTCGATGGAAGAATTGGGGAATATAGGTACAAATGCAACAAAAAGTTAGCCCATTCAATGTCTAGACGCTGCTATCAAACAAAATGGAAGGCCCAACAAGTACTAAATGTACCAAAAAAAACTAATTTAGAACTACCTGTGCGCAAAATTTTGTTCGTTTTAGAAATTTTTATAATTTAAATATTTAAAGAACAAAAAAATTTCTAAAATAAAAAATTATCTTGATGCCTTATGCAGTTACAATCCGAATTAAAATATTTTTTATATTTAAAATAGCTTCATAACACTTTTAACGTGCAGTTTTTATCAAAATTGTTTGGTGTGTCAATACTTATGTGTGCCACTGTACATATATTCAAAGTGATGCAAAGGCCTCACGGCAATGTGGCTGGTCAAAATACTCTTCTGACTACATTACGGCATACATTTGAATATTATGCCATTTGTCTTGTATAACCTACAGGGGTTTGAATTTTTTATCTGATCGATATCGTTCTTGGAATTCATTGTAACTCATCACACTAGCAGCTATCCATTGTGCGACTGCGGATAGGAAAACCAAAATAGCAGCTAAGTAGAATAACCAAACCGAATACCGGCCGACCTTTTATTTCCGCACTGCGTGTGATTTCGGCTCGTTAAGATCATGTCGTATGATCTTCTTGTGTATGCCGGCATGTTTGCGTGGGTTATGTTCAAACATACAAACCCACTTATGGTGAGGGCTGTATAGTGGAAGAGTAACCCCTTGTCTTTTCTTTGGTTTTTTCTATGTCGTCATTTTGTTGTGTCTCCCATAATTTTCTCTTGAAATTACATCAGCCAATTTGAAATCGTTTTAAAATACGTTATTTTTTGTTAGTTTTGGGATATTCATTGTCCTCTCTCTCTCTCTCTCTATAGCAGCAAATAGATGAGTGAACGGGAGAGGTGAAACATATCAATTAATTGAAAATCAAATGTTCACTATTGGTAGAAAATATCTCAAACTGACAACCAATTAAGATGTACATGTGTGTGTGTGTTTAAGTGTGTATTTTACATGACACTGTTATTTGTGCGCTTTATACACCATTTTCTAAATCTCCCCTTAGCATTGAGCCTGAGATTATAGCATCGGCTGGAAAACGTCTCTTTGCCATCAGCTGGTTCCACAAGTACAAATTACAATCCCAAATTGAGTAAACAGACCTGACCTATACTTTCCTTAATGGATTGGAGAAAAGAGAATATGTATTTGAGAGATACATATTTCAAAGAGAATTTAATGTTGAAGCATAGCTCTTAGCATTCCTACATCTTATAGTACAGAAGCACCCCAGAAGTAACTTAGTTGTCATATGCTTACGTAAATATTTTAGAAAATTACATCAGAAATTCACGGACATCTATTTCTGTATTTATTTGTGTTTTGGAATTGGAAATAATTTTTCGATGCGCTAAAAACTAAATTCATATAGGGAATAGGAAATCAACCTCTCAAACTTGGACTCTCCGAAATTAAAAATTGGAAAATTTTCACGAAATGTCTCCTATAAAATATCCTGATATGGTCTGTGGTAAACTATAAGGTGTTTCACATACATTTAACAAGTATTATACCATACACTGGAAAAAAATGTGGTATCAAGACCAAAGATTTCTTGTCCTGAAGACGGATTTCTCTCACATAAAGTTTTTTTTTGTTCAACAGTCTATTAACTTTTCAATGAAGTCATTTTGTCCTTATAATTAAGTGATTTGACTTAAACATGGCTATCTTAACATCAAAGAATTTTTTATTTGACTAAGGTCAACGTGGCTTTATTAATTCTGAAAAATTCCTCAAAATTAAGGAAATTGTCTTAAAATTTGCTGATGAAATTTGACCACCACGCAAAAAAGCGTTTAAAATAGGAGATGTTTTTTAACACTTTATTTTGAAGAAGTTTTTTACTTGAAACAAAGCATAATTTCTACTTGAAGTCGAGACTGAATTTGGAAATTTAAGTTGTCGTTAACACGCTATTAAAGGGAGAAAAAGGCATTAAAAACGAATAAAAATATGTTTCGTAGTACCAAAGAAGCAAAACTCAAATTTAAAACCGAATTGTGTCTTAAATTTAAACTTACTTCAAGTCGACGTGGTTGGTATGTCCACACGTTGTAGCTAATTCCGAATTTGCCACGCACAAGTTTCACTGTTGCAACAATTTGAAAACGCGTTGCAGTCAGACGTTTTTCAAATGTTTGTTTCTCTTCAAAAAATTAATTAAAATTTTAAAATATTATTACAAAAAAGTCTAAAATTCTTAAATATGACGTTTTCGTTCTAAAAGATGTTAAAAAACAAATCTAAGTATTCTGTAAGTGTTTTTGACATCTACTACGTTTTATACATGTATGTTATATGACGTAGAAAATCAAAAACATGCTACTCGGACCATCTCTGATACTATCACATAAAAATTAATCTCACAAGTGGACACATTCCAAATTTGGACAAAAATTTTGGGAAACATTTTTGTGTGAAAAAAAAATTTTATTGATTCAAATGAAAATAAGTTTTGGAAGCCATATACATTACCAAATGGATTGATTAATAATCAATAATGTAATAACAATGTGAAAAAATTGACTACAACTCTTTGATGAAATTATTGTTATTATTTTAACATTGTATTAGCAGTGCATAATTGTAATTATTAAACAATATTCATACTAAATTATGAATACTGATGCAATCGGAAGTTAAAATTATTGACGTTTAGAGAATAAACAATACACAATCTCTATAATTTTATCAAGACATTCTGCTGCCGTAGATTTTAAATTTTACATAAATACATAGATGATTTGTTTCTCTCCTCAAAATAAAATATGTGTCAGTTCCAACGATTAATTTGTGTAGTTATAATAATACAAAACTGTATTTTTATACCCTTCACCACTACTGTGGTACAGGGTATAATAAGTTTGTGCATTTGTATGTAACGCCAAGAAGGAAAAGTCTGAGACCCATCGTTTAGTGTACCGATCGTCTTAGAATTAAATTCCGAGTCGATTTAGCGATGTCCGTCTGTCTGTCTGTCTGTCCGTCTGTCTGTTGGTGTATTTTTGTGTGCAAAGTACAGCTCGCAGTTTTAGTCCGATTGTCCTAAAATTTGGTATAGGGTCCTGTTTCGGCTCAAAGACGATCCCTATTGATTTTGGAAAAAATCGGTTCAGATTTAGATATAGCTGCCATATATATTTTTCACCGATCTGGTCATAATTGGCGTGTATATCAACCGATTTTCCTCAAATTCCGTACATACGAATATTTTATGGGTCTCGAAAATATCAGCCAAATCGGTTCAGATTTAGATATAGCTCCCATATATAGCTTTCGCCCGATTTACACTCATTTGCCCACAGAGGCCAATTTTTTGCTCCGATTTAGTTGAAATTATGCATAGGGAGTAGAATTAGCATTGTAAATATGCGTGCCAAATTTGGTTGAAATCGGTTCAGATTTGGATATATCTCCCATATATAGCTTTCGCCCGATTTACACTTATATGACCACAGAGGCCAATTTTTAACTCCGATTTAGTTGAAATTTTGCACAGGGAGTAGAATTAGCATTGTAGCCATGCGTGCCACAGTTGGTTGAAATCGGTTCAGATTTAGATATAGCTCCCATATATATGTTTTTCTGATTTCGACAAAAATGGTAAAAATACCAACATTTTCCTTGTAAAATCGCCACTGCTTAGTCGAAAAGTTGTAAAAATGAATTAATTTTCCTAAACTTCTAATACATATATATATCGAGCGATAAATCATAAATAAACTTTTGCGAAGTTTCCTTAAAATTGCTTCAGATTTAAATGTTTCACATGTTTTTTTACTAATATTGTGTTCCACCCTAGTGCATTAGCCGACTTAAATTTTGAGTCTATAGATTTGTAGAAGTCTATCAAATTCTGTCCAGATCGAGTGATATTTAAATATATGTATTTGGGACAAACCTTTATATATAGCACCCCCAACACATTTGACGGATGTGATATGGTATCGAAAATTTAGATCTACAAAGTGGTGCAGGGTATAGTTTAGTCGGGAGCAACCGTGGTGCAATGGTTAGCATGCCCGCCTTGCATACACAAGGTCGTGGGTTCGATTCCTGCTTCGATCGAACACCAAAAGTTTTTCAGCGGTGGATTATCATACCTCAGTAATGCTGGTGACATTTCTGAGGGTTACAAAGCTTCTCTAAGTGGTTTCACCGCAATGTGGAACGCCGTTCGGACTCGGCTATAAAAAGGAGGTCCCTTGTCATTGAGCTTAACATGGAATCGGGCAGCACTCAGTGATAAGAGAGAAGTTCACCAATGTGGTATCACAATGGACTGAATAGTCTAAGTGAGCCTGATACATCGGGCTGCCACCTAACCTAACCTAACCTAACCTATAGTTTAGTCGGCCCCGTCTGACTTTAGACTTTCCTTACTTGTTTATACTAATTTAGTTTTCTTTATCAACAGCTTAACGATATGTGGCAGCCCGATGTATCAAGCTCACTTAGACTATTCAGTCCATTGTGATAAACAGCTTAACGATGAATTATTATTATCTGTGTAACGTTCAAAGACAACTTTCTTTCTTTTGACAGTCACCCTTAGAAAATATTGATACATTTTTTTCAAAATTTATTTGCATTCAAATTCAGACACACACACACACAAATTAATTAACAAATTCGAATTTTTATATACCATTGAATGATGCAATCTTATACAGAATAATTGAAAACGAAAAGACCTACCCGCAATCATCTTAACTACTCTCATTGTTTCTAGATGTCAGATAGGGATGTCATTTTTTTATTTTGAGTCCCGAGATTTTTCGGAAAATTAATCCCAATTTGTTAAATTCGTGGATTCATAGGATGTTTCATTAATAAATTGGAGTCAGTGTAAACGAACTCGTTTATCTGATCAAACTTCGACTGCCTTGGTATTTTTAAGAAGTTAAAACAATGAAGGACAAAAGAATTAACACAAGAATACAAAAATAGACCTAGTATAAAACAAGTAAGGAAAGTCTAAAGTCGGGCGGTGCCGACTATATCATACCCTGCACCACTTTGTAGATCTACATTTTCGATACCATATCCGCCAAATGTATTGGGGCCTATATATAAAGGTTTGTCCCAAATACATACATTTAAATATCACTCGATCTGGAAGAATTTGATAGACTTCTACAAAATCTATAGACTCAAAATTTAAGTCGGCTAATGCACTAGGGTGGAACACAATGTTAGTAAAAAAATATCGGAAACGTTTAAATCTGAAGCAATTTTAAGGAAACTTCGCAAAAGTTTATTTATGATTTATCGCTCGAGATATATATATATATATATATATATATATATATATATATATATATATATATATATATATATATATATATATATATATATATATATATATATATATATATATATATATATATATATATATATATATATATATATATATATATATATATATATATATATATATATATATATATATATATATATATATATATATATAAAGGGTGATTCTTTTGAGGTTAGGATTTTCATGCATTAGTATTTGACAGATCACGTGGGATTTCAGACATGGTGTCAAAGAGAAAGATGCTCAGTATGCTTTGACATTTCATCATGAATAGACTTACTAACGAGCAACGCTTGCAAATCATTGAATTTTATTACCAAAATCAGTGTTCGGTTCGAAATGTGTTTATCGACAAATTTTGTTCAGCGATGAGGCTCATTTCTGGTTGAATGGCTACGTAAATAAGCAAAATTGCCGCATTTGGAGTGAAGAGCAACCAGAAGCCGTTCAAGAACTGCCCATGCATCCCGAAAAATGCACTGTTTGGTGTGGTTTGTACGCTGGTGGAATCATTGGACCGTATTTTTTCAAAGATGCTGTTGGACGCAACGTTACGGTGAATGGCGATCGCTATCGTTCGATGCTAACAAACTTTTTGTTGCCAAAAATGGAAGAACTGAACTTGGTTGACATGTGGTTTCAACAAGATGGCGCTACATGCCACACAGCTCGCGATTCTATGGCCATTTTGAGGGAAAACTTCGGAGAACAATTCATCTCAAGAAATGGACCGGTAAGTTGACCACCAAGATCATGCGATTTGACGCCTTTAGACTATTTTTTGTGGGGCTACGTCAAGTCTAAAGTCTACAGAAATAAGCCAGCAACTATTCCAGCTTTGGAAGACAACATTTCCGAAGAAATTCGGGCTATTCCGGCCGAAATGCTCGAAAAAGTTGCCCAAAATTGGACTTTCCGAATGGACCACCTAAGACGCAGCCGCGGTCAACATTTAAATGAAATTATCTTCAAAAAGTAAATGTCATGGACCAATCTAACGTTTCAAATAAAGAACCGATGAGATTTTGCAAATTTTATGCGTTTTTTTTAAAAAAAAAGTTATCAAGCTCTTAACAAATCACCCTTTATATATGTATTAAAGTTTAGGAAAATTAGAGTCATTTTTACAACTTTTCGACTAAGCAGTGGCGATTTTACAAGGAAAATGTTGGTATTTTGACCATTTTTGTCGAAATCAGAAAAACATATATATGGGAGCTATATCTAAATCAGAACCGACTTCAACCAAATTTGGCACGCATAGCAACAATGCTAATTCTACTCCCTGTGCAAAATTTCAACTAAATCGGAGTTAAAAATTGGCCTCTGTGGTCATATGAGTGTAAATCGGGCGAAAGCTATATATGGGAGATATATCTAAATCTGAACCGATTTCAACCAAATTTGGCACGCATAGGTACAATGCTAATTCTACTCCCTGTGCAAAAATTCAACTAAATCGGAGCAAAAAATCGGCCTCTGTGGTCATATGAGTGTAAATCGGCCGAAAGCTATATATTGGAGCTATATCTAAATCTGAACCGATTTCAACCAAATATGGCACGCATAGCTACAATGCTAATTCTACTCCCTGTGCAAAATTTCAACTAAATCGGAGCAAAAAATTGGCCTCTGTGGTCATATTAGTGTAAATCGGGCGAAAGCTATATATGGGAGCTATATCTAAATCTGAACCGATTTCAACCAAATAGCTACAATGCTAATTCTACTCCCTGTGCAAAATTTCAACCAAATTGGGGTAAAACTCTGGCTTCCGGGACCGTATTAGTCCATATCGGGCAAAAGATATATATGGGAGCTTTATCTAAATCTGAACCGATTTCAATAAAATTTGGCACACTTAACTATAGTACTAATTGTCAATAGGGATCTATTCTGAGCCAAAACACATACTTGTGCCCAATTTGAAGCCGATTGGACTAAAACTGCGACCTAGACTTTGATTACAAAAATGTGTTCACGGACAGACGGACATCGCTATATCGATTCAAGAGCCCAAACTGAGCATTTTTGCCAAAGACACCATGTGTCTATCTCATCTCCTTCTGGGTGTTGCAAACATATGCACTAACTTATAATACCCAGTTCTACAGTGTGGAGCAGGGTATAAAAAAACGAAAATTTCATTGGGCTGTGGAAAATTTCGCAAAAAGTAATAAAATTTAACTACTAACAAATATTTTTTTTAAATAAAAATAAGTTAAATTTAGAGTTAGTTTAACTACGTGTGATTTTTTATATTTGTAGGCATTGGAATTGTGAAAGATGGACAAAATCGTTATGGAGCAACTTATTAAAAGTGAAAGGTACAAGAAGAAGAAAAAAAATACGTTTTACAGTTGATATTTAGCATTACATGGAAATTGGAGATAGTAGAATAATAAACTAATATTTCGATGCTGTTGATTCTTAATAAATATATTTAATATATTTAAAAAAAGATGTCTTTTATTGAAGAAAAAATTGCCTATATAAATAAATAAAATTGTATTTAAAAACGAAGATAAGCAGTTCTAATTTTGAAGTAAAAGGTTTACAACAAATATGTAAGATTTGTCCAAATGAATGAAAAAGTTCAATAAAATCATTCCATATATGAATTCAATTCAGTTAGTGTTTTTTCATCTTGTAGTATAGTGGTACATAAATATAGGAAAATGTTAACTAATATATGGAATGCATTCTACCTAATTTCTACGAAAATCACATCGTTCAAACAAATAAAAATGTCTTTGGCGCTATACGAAGTTCAATTTTCTTCACAATGAGCTCATTTTAACTTAAAGAAGGGATCACTTTTTTCTGGGTATATAGAAAATTTTGTCAAAATTTCATTTCTATAGAAAATTATGTCAAAATTTTATTTCTATAGAAAATTTTGTCAAAATTTTATTACTATAGAAAATTATGTCAAAATTTTATTTCTATAGAAAATTTTGTCAAAATTTTATTACTATAAAAAATTTTTTAAAGATTTTATTTCTATAGAAAATTTTTCATAATTTTATTTCTTTAGAAAATTTTTCAAAATTTTATTTCTATAGAAAATTTTGTCAAAATTTTATTTCTATAGAAAATTTTTTCAAAATTTTATTTCTATAGAAAATTTTGTCAAAATTTTAATTCTATAGAAAATTATGTCAAAATTTTATTTCTATAGAAAATTTTGTAAAAATTTTAATTCTATAGAAAATTATGTCAAAATTTTATTTCTATAGAACATTTTGTCAAAATTTTATTTCTATAGAAAATTTTGTCAAAATTTTATTTCTATACAAAATTTTGTCAAAATTTTATTTCTATAGAAAATTTTTTAAAGATTTTATTTCTATAGAGAATTTTGTCCAAATTTTATTTCTATAGAAAACTTTGTCAAAATTTTATTTCTATAGAAAATTTTGTCAAAATTTTATTTCTATAGAAAAATTTGTCAAAATTTTATTTCTATCGACAATTTTGTCAAAATTTTATTACTATAGAAAATTTTGTCAAAATTTTATTTCTATAGAAAATTTTTTAAAGATTTTATTTCTATAGAAAATTTTGTCAAAATTTTATTTCAATAGAAAATTTTGTCAAAATTTTATTTTAATAGAAAATTTTATTAAAATTTTATTTCTATAGAAAATTTTTTAAAGATTTTATTTCTAAAAATTTTGTCAAAATTTTATTTCTATAGAAAATTTTTTAAAGATTTTATTTATATAGAGAATTTTGTCAAAATTTTATTTCTATAGAAAATTTTGTCAAAATTTTATTTCTATAGAAAATTATGTCAAAATTTAATTTCTATAGAAAATTTTGTCAACATTTTATTACTATAGAAAATTTTTTAAAGATTTTATTTCTATAGAAAATTTTTCAAAATTTTATTTCTATAGAAAATTTTGTCAAAATTTTATTTCTATAGAAAATTTTGTCAAAATTTTATTACTATAGAAAATTTTTTAAAGATTTTATTTCTATAGAAAATTATGTCAAAATTTTATTTCTATAGAAAATTTTTTAAAATTTTATTTCTTTAGAAAATTTTGTCAAAATTTTATTTCTATAGAAAATTTCTCAAAATTTTATTTCTATAGAAAGTTTCTCAAAATTTTATTTCTATAGAAAATTTTGTCAACATTTTATTACTATAGAAAATTTTGTCAACATTTTATTACTATAGAACATTTTGTCAAAATTTTATTACTATAGAAATTTTTTTAAAGATTTTATTTCTATAGAAAATTTTGTCAAAATTTTATTACTATAGAAAATTTTTTTAAGATTTTATTTCTATAGAAAATTATGTCAAAATTTTTTTTCTATAGAAAATTTTTCAAAATTTTATTTCTTTAGAAAATTTTTTAAAGCTACACTTGTAGTTTAGTCAATGCATGGCTTTAAGCTGAGATCAAAAAAACAACAATAACGATTGAAGAGAAGCCAACAATAACAAACAAAACGAAAATTTTTTAAAGATTTTATTTCTATAGAGAATGTTGTCAAAATTTTATTTCTATAGAACATTTTGTCAAAATTTTATTTCTATAGAAAATTATGTCAAAATTTTATTTCTATAGAAAATTTTGTCAAAATTTTATTTCTATAGAAAATTTTGTCAAACAGAATTATATACGTATTTAATCGGCTTTTTTAATATATACCCTGTATGGACTAACTTACAATTTAGAAGACGGTGTTAAGAAGATTTAAGATAACTTGCCATCGGCAAGAGTTACCGCAACACAAATAATTCGATTGTGGATGACAGTCTCTAGTAGAAGTTTCTACGCAATCCATGGTGGAGGGTGCATAAGATTCGGCCTTGCCGAACTTACGGCCGTACATACTTGTTTTAATAAAAATTAATTAAACCAAATTTGCTTTGTGTACTACAATTTCCCAATAAATTCCTGGAAAATCCCGCACTGATAAAAAACATGTCCGGTTCCAAAGATTTTATCTTTACACTAATGAATTTGAGCCAAAGAAACGGAAATATTTTCTGTAGGGATAAATTTAAGGCATAATTCCTTTTTAAATTTGAGTTTTGCGTACTTGATTCTACGAAACAAATTTGCAATTGTTTTTTCATGCGCGATCAAAGCCCTTTAAAAACGTGTTATCAAAAACTTAAATTTTCATATACAGAGTCGACTTCAAGTAAAAATTTGGCTTGTTTCAAGTAAAAAACGTCAACCAATTTCATTAATTTTTTAGATTTTTTTCTGAATTATTAAAGCCAAGTTGATCTTAGGCAAACAAAACTTTAGGATACCCAATTTTAAGTCGTATCACTTAACTATAAGGACAAAACGACTTCAAGGAAAATTTATCGACTTTTGGACAAGAAAAAAAACTTTATATCAGAGAAATGCCTCTTCTATGCTAAGAAATATTCGCATACGTATTTAAAGGACATAAAATCTTTTGGCCTCACGATAAGATTTTTTTTCAGTGCGGAATTCAATATTTTGAAATCCCAAATCCCGGAATTTACAATACTCAATCCCGAATGGCATACCTAATGTCCGATTGCAGGAATTGTATGACATCTGCAACAACTGCGATGCAAGCACATTTAAACTTTGAATTCAACTGTGAAGGCAAGTTTAAGTCTGATTACGTGCCTTCATTAACGTATCTCTTATTAAAAATAAACAAAAAACTTTCAGTTTTTCTTTTTCCATTTCTTCTACGGTCAATTGACGTCATAATTTTCTGCTAACGCTATGAATTCACTTGTTGATTGAACATCGAGAGATCGATATATTAAAATGAATAAAAATTAAAATGAGTTTTTAAACCTCAAATCAACAGATACAGAGAACAGGGACAGAGACGTTTATAATTCCAATTAATTTTTCCAATCTATTGCAAATGCGATAGCAATAATTATACCCTGCGCCACACTGTGGGACAGGGTATTATATGTTAGTGCATATGTTTGCAACACCCAGAAGGAGACGAGATAGACACATGGTGTCTTTGGAAAAAATGCTCAGGGTGGGCTCCTGAGTCGATATAGCCATGTCCGTCTGTCCGTGAACACATTTTTGTAATCAAAGTCTAGGTCGCAGTTTTAGTCCAATCGACTTCAAATTTGGCACAAGTATGTGTTTTGGCTCAGAATAGAACCCTATTGATTTTGGAAGAAATCAGTTCAGATTTAGATATAGCTCCCATATATATTTCGCCCAATGTGGACTTATATGACCCCAGAAGCCAGAATTTTACCCTAATTTGCTTAAAATTTTGCACAAGAAGAACAATTAGTACTCTTGTCCAGTGTGCCAAATTTTATTGAAATCGGTTCAGATTTAGATATACACGCAAAAAAATAATTCTTTCCTCCCAAACGAAATTTTAGACAAACACAGTTCGTTTCTCATTTGCTTTTCTCTGTAAGGAAGTGTATTGGAAGAAAAGTATATACTTTTTGTGATAAATGTTTATTTTTTTCCAGGATGTAAAAACAATTTCATAAAGACTAACTCCAAAAAAAAAAAATATATTGTTTTCTTGCTAATTGCATTTTCCCTCACATCTTTCTCACATCCACGAGGTTTTTTAGTTCTTAACACCTTTTCCTGTAATACCAACAATGTAGAAGAAATTATACGATTTTATAAATTTTTAAAATTTTTTTACCTTTCGCCTGGACGGAGAATCGAACCGCAGACCATGCACTTTGTAAGCCAACACACTAACCACTGAGCTATGTACCTGTTATGGTCATCAATAGATAAATATCCATATAAGTTATATTTATATAGCATAGCTTGCGGCGCCCACGAACCGAATAAACAAAGTTTATTTAACAGAAACAAACATTTAGTTTGGCACCGTGGAGCAGTGGTTGTTACGTCCGACTTGCATGCCAAGGGTCGTGGGTTCGATCCCTGCTTCGACCAAAGTTTTTTTTTTTTTGTTTTACATATATTCCAAATATATTCGGAAGATTCCGAAAAAATGATCAACATTACATTGTAGTATATTAAATTTTGAACTGTAAAATGTGTCTTATTAAAGACATAAAGTCAGAAAAGAACAGTGTTTGATATAAACGAAATAGACTGTGTTGTTGTTTCAAAAATAACTTTTTTATTGAAAAAATAAAAATTTTGTAACAAACGAATTTTTTTGGTGGTAAAAGTTTAAAATTTTCGAAGCAATTCAAAAAACTCTAACAAAAGAAAAACGTTTTCGGTACAAGTTTTCCAAACGTTTTTTTTTTTCTTTGCGTGTAGCTCCCATATATAACAAGTTGGCTGATAAGTCCCCGGTCTGACACATAGATGGCGTCGCTAGTATTAAATGCATATTATTTTTATATAGTACCAACCTTCATGATTCGTGTCAAAATTTGACGTTTGTAAGTCAATTAGATTGTGAAATAGAACGTCTTTTGTAAAGCAACTTTTATTATTGTGAAAAAAATGGAAAAAAAGGAATTTCGTGTTTCGATAAAATACTGTTTTCTGAAGGGAAAAAATACGGTGGAAGCAAAAACTTGGCTTGATAATGAGTTTCCGGACTCTGCCCCTGGGAAATCAACAATAATTGATTGGTATGCAAAATTCAAGCGTGGTGAAATTAGCACGGAGGACGGTGAACGCAGTGGACGCCCGAAAGGTGGTTACCGACGAAAACATCAAAAAATCCACAAAATGATTTTGAATGACCGTAAAATGAAGTTGATCGAGATAGCAGAGGCCTTAAAGATATCAAAGGAACGTGTTGGTCATAGCATTCATCAATATTTGGATATGCGGAAGCTCTGTGCAAAATGGGTGCCGCGCGAGCTCACATTTGACCAAAAACAACAACGTGTTGATGATCCTGAGCGGTGTCTGCAGCTGTTAACTCGTAATACACCCGAGTTTTTCCGTCGATATGTGACGGTGGATGAAACATGGCTCCATCTCTACACTCCTGAGTCCAATCGACAGTCGGCTGAGTGGACAGCTACCGGTGAACCGTCTCCGAAGCATGGAAAGACTCAAAAGTCCGCTGGCAAAGTAATGGCCTCTGTTTTTTGGGATGCGCATGGAATAATTTTTATCGATTATCTTGAGAAGGGAAAAACCATCAACAGTGACTATTATATGGCGTTATTGGAGCATTTGAAGGTCGAAATCGCGGCAAAACGGCCCCTTATGAAGAAGAAAAAAGTGTTGTTCCACCAAGACAACGCACCGTGCCACAAGTCATTGAGGACGATGGCAAAAATTCATGAATTGGGCTTCGAATTGCTTCCCCACCCACCGTATTCTCCAGATCTGGCCCCCAGCGACTTTTTTTTGTTCTCAGACCTCAAAAGGATGCTCGCAGGGAAAAAATTTGGCTGCAATGAATAGGTGATCGCCGAAACTGAGGCCTATTTTGAGGCAAGACCGAAAGAGTACTACCAAAATGGTATCAAAAAATTGGAAGGTCGTTATAATCGTTGTATCGCTCTTGAAGGGATCTATGTTGAATAATAAAAACGAATTTTGTCAAAAAAAATGTGTTTTTCTTATCAGCCAACCTGTTATAAACAGAGGATGCACCAAAATTGTGCACTGAGGTAAAAGAAAACCTAAGACTACGCCTGGAGAAGGTCATATAATAAATCCTCTAATGCTCCAATTTTTTTTGTCACCTGATTAAATTTTCAATGTTAACGACACAAAAGCAAGAAAACTAAACAAGGTAAATTTATACGGTAAAATTCAGTATATGCTGCAAAGCCTCTTGAACAGTTTAAACTAAGTTTTCTCTTTATTTTACCCATTTTTGTTGTCTTAAAGTGTGTTTTACTAAAAGCTTCCTAATTAAATGAAGCCCGGCTAAAGGCGGGATTGGGCATTAGAGGGTTAAATGGACTATACAACAATTCACTCAAATATCATCTAAAGGAGTCTAAAATTAAATTAGACTGGAAATATCAATAACATAGCGATCAGATGTCGAGCTTTACAAGTCGATGTGCGATTATACAAAAATATCAAAAATCACTTATTTCCATGAAAAATAAGTTAACACGCCTTCATTTTTCACAAAAATACCTCAAATGGCAGTGGAAATTAGAGGTGTGCACGTGACACGAAATTGTCGTGAATCACGAAAAATTTTGTGATTCACGCGTGATTCACGCTGATGGCAACGGCGTGAGTGTGCGTGAGCGTGATTAACAAACCAAAAGTCGTGCGTGAGCGTGAGTCACGAAAATAATTTCTTCGTGAGTGTGCGTGAGTAACGAATTTCGGATAAATACGCTCGTGAAAAAAAAATCCCGCCTACGGACATAAAACCCTTATGAGATGAATTCATTTACAATTTTAGTGACACCTGGGATGTTAAGAGTTTAATAACGCTCTCGATTTTAATCATGCTCGTGTTGTCAAACACGTCCCTAAGGTAAATTAGTCATAAAATTATTCGTGAGTCACGGTATTTTTTGTGAGTCACGACATTTCGTGCGTGAGTATGCGTGAGTACAATTTTGCTTTTCGTCCTACGAAATAGTATCGTGCGTGAGCGTGCGTGAGCGTGCGTGAGCGTGCGTGAGCGTGCGTGAGTAAGGTTTTTCCATCGTGAGTGTGCGTGAGCGTGAGTAAAATATTAATCACGTGCACACCTCTAGTGGAAATGTGTTATAAAGGGTGGTTAAATTGTAAGGGCCGATGTTGAATGTGAACCACACCTAAACGCCAAGTTTTTTTCCGAATTTTATTTGACATTTCTCTATTTCAGACTTACTCAATTTGAACCATGGACGTCGTGAATGGGCAGAATGGTTCCAAGAAATGGCAACAGTGGATGATCAATTTTCGAAGAAAATCATCTTCAGTGATGAGGCACATTTTCACCTCAGTGGATACAGAATTGCCGCATTTGGGCGAATGAGAATCCAAGAGTGATTATCGAATAACCAATGCACCCACAAAGAGTGACTGTTTGGTGCGGTTTATGGGCTGCCGGCATCATCGGGCCGTATTTTTTCCAAAATGAGGCCGGTCAGGCAGTTACTGTGAATGGTGTTCGCTATCGTGAGATGATACTGAACTTTTTATGGTCCGAATTGGAAGATATGGATGTGGACGATATGTGGTTTCAGCAGGACGTCGAAAAACCAATGCACCCACAAAGAGTGACTGTTTGGTGCGGTTTATGGGCTGGCGGCATCATCGGGCCGTATTTTTTCCAAAATGAGGCCGGTCAGGCAGTTACTGTGAATGGTGTTCGCTATCGTGAGATGATAACGAACTTTTTATGGCTCGAATTGGAAGATATGGATATGGACGATATGTGGTTTCAGCAGGACGGTGCCACTTGCCACACAATGGTTCTTTTGCGCAACAAATTCAATGGCCGTGTTATCTCACGTAATGGTGATGTCAATTGGCCGCCAAGATCATGTGATTTGACACCGTTGGAGTTTTTTCTTTGGGATGAGAGCTAAAGGATGAGATAATTCGGCATAGAACCTCCATTATGCCTCAGCGTCATAGAAAATTTGGACCATCGGATGAATGTGTGCCACCGAGGTCGCGGCGCCCATTTGGCCGATATTTTGTTCCATACATAATTGAATAATACCAATATATCATAATAAAATAAAATTACAATAATTTCCTAAATAGTTTGTGTTTTATTCAAAATCAACATCGGCCCTTGACCTTTTAACCACCCTTTATATTCCTACGACTCAAAGTTTAACTTGCATGGTTGATCGGATGGTAGAAATTTGGTACGAAGGCTGAAAGTAAAGTCTTAATTCAAGAAATACAAAAAGTTCCGTCAATCATGGTGGGGGCAATATTATGGTCTGGGGGTATTTTTCTGAACAAGTTATTGGCCCGATTTATAGAGTCGAGGGTATTATTATGTCGAGAGTCTATAAAAACATTTTGTCCCATGTGATATTGCCAGGTAGTAAAAAAGTAGTGTTTGACTGGTCTGCTCAGTTGCCTAAATGTGGGTATTAAGTTCGTGTTTAGCTGCTAAAATCGTCACGATTACTTTTCTTTAATAATCCATTTTAAGGAATACAAACTTTGTAAATTTGCTTTGGGCTATTCCCCAACAAGTTGTAATGAAATCTGAAACACAAATGTATAATTTTATGCCTTTTTACGGAGTTAGTTTTCACTTTAGTGAAAAAATGACGATTGTAGCGACTCGAACTTAATACGCACCTTAATGTAAAATTCATAAAATAACCTTTGAACAGCACTGTAGCTCCCATATATATATTTCGCTCGATATTTACTAACATGGCCCCAGAAGCCAGAATTTCAGCCCGATTTGCTTTAAATTTTGCACAAGGAGTGCAATTAATAGTAATTAAGCTTCTCGATATGCATTCCAAATTTTGTTTTAATCGGTTCAGATTTAGATATAGCTCTCATATATGTATATTCTTCGCTCCCATATATGTATATCCTTCGCCCGATTTACACGCATATGACCACAGAGGTCAGAGTTGTAATTCGATTTATTAAGAAAGCGCCTTATCCCCAAAACTTGATATAAATGGTACAAACCAGTTGTCATTTTATTAATTAAGATTAAAATAAAAAAAGCATTTTTGTCGATAACCATAACATATTACATATTAGATTGTGACCATATTTATGGTCGCCACAAAAACATACTCCAATCATATTACTTTGTTCTTCGAATATGATCGTGACAACGATATTTCTTCTCTGTGTGTATTGACAGTAGGACGTGTCATGGTATGTCACACATACTTATAATGTCCCTGCCAACATTTGGGTGATTATTTTATCGTCTTTCGCTAAAATGTCACTACTTCGGATCGACTGGAAGATTTCTGGTAGTAAAATCTCAAGCACAACAACAGTTAAACCAAATATCGCGTGGGGCGATCAAAAATCTAAATATAGCCTCCATACATCGGCATAGCGAATTTTTCAATAGCTCCTCTTTGGGAGTACATATGTGTAAAAAGCCACTATCAACCAACGAGCGTGGGTAGCACAGAGGGAGAGCTTCTGACTTAAAAACGAAAGGTTCCGAGTTCAACACTCGGTGCGGCCGATCATCATTTTTATTTTTTAAACAAGTATGAACGGCCGTAAGTTCGGCCAGGCCGAAGCTTATGTACCCTCCACCATGGATTGCGTAGAAACTTCTTCTAAACACTGCCATCAACAATCGAATAAAATTTTCACAAAATTTTCTATAGGAAGAAAATTTTGATAAAATTTTCTACAAAAATAAAATTTTAACAAACTTTTCTATAGAAATAAAATTTTAACAAAATGTTCTATAGAAATAAAATTTTGACTAAATTTTCTATAGAAATAAAATTTTGACAAGATTTTCTATAGAAATAAAATTTTAACAAAAATTTTCTATAGAAATAAAATTTTGACAACATTTTCTATAGAAGTAAAATTTGGAAAAAAAAAATCTATAGAAATAAAATGTGGAAAAAAATTTCTATAGAAATAAAATTTTGACAAAATTTTCTATAGAAATAAAATTTTGACTAAATTTTCTATAGAAATAAAATTTTGACAAGATTTTCTGTAAAAATAAAATTTTAACAAAAATTTTCTATAGAAATGAAATTTTAACAAACTTTTCTATAGAAATAAAATTTTGGTAGATTATTTTTGGCTCGAGTGGCAACCATGATTATGAACCGATATCATATGCTGACACCACGTACCAAATTTCAACCGGATCGGATGAAATTTGCTTCTCTTAGAGGCTCCGCAAGCCAAATCTGGGGATCGATTTATATGGGGGCTATATATAATTATGGACCGATATGGACCAATTCCTGCATGGTTGTTGGATATCATATACTAACACCACGTACCAAATTTCAACCGGATCGGATGAATTTTGCTCTTCTAAGAGGCTCCGGAGGTCAAATCTGGGGATCGGCTTATATGGGGGCTATATATAATTATGGATCGATATGGACCAATTTTGGCATGGTTGTTAGAGACAATATACTAACACCACGTACCAAATTTCAATCGGATCGGATGACTTTTGCTCCTCTAAGAGGCTCCGGAGGTCAAATCTGGGATCGGTTTATATGGGGGCTATATATAATTATGGGCCGATGTGGACCAATTTTTGGATGGTCATTAGAGAACATATACCAACACCATGTGCCAAATTTCAGTCGGATCGGATGAAATTTGGTTCTCTTAGAGGCTCCGCAAGCCAAATCGGGGGATCGGTTTATATGGGGGCTATATGTAATTATGGACCGATATGGACCAATTTCTGCATGGTTGTTAGAGACCATATACTAACACCATGTACCAAATTTCAGCCGGATAGGATGAAATTTGCTTCTCTTAGAGCAATCG
This sequence comes from Haematobia irritans, assembly GCF_050003625.1. Lineage (NCBI taxonomy): Eukaryota > Metazoa > Arthropoda > Insecta > Diptera > Muscidae > Haematobia > Haematobia irritans. Next base: position 175,279,449 of record NC_134400.1, read on the forward strand.
CAAACCAAATTTGGGGGTCCGTTTATATGGGGGCAATACGTAAAAGTGGACCGATATGGACCAATTTTTGTATGGTTGTTAGAGACCATATACTAACACCCTGTACCAAATTTCGGCCGGATCGGATGAAATTTGCTTCTCTTAGAGCAATCGCAAACCAAATTTGGGGGTCCGTTTATATGGGGGATATACGTAAAAGTGGACCGATATGCACCAATGTTTGCATGGTTGTTAGAGACCATATACTAACACCATGTACCAAATTTCAGCCGGATCGGATGAAATTTGCTTCTCTTAGAGCAATCCCAAGCCAAATTTGGGGGTCCGTTTATATGGGGGCTATACGTAAAAGTCGACCGATATGGCCCATTTGCAATACCATCCGACCTACATCAATAACAACTACTTGTGCCAAGTTTCAAGTCGCTAGCTTGTTTCGTTCGGAAGTTAGCGTGATTTCAACGGACGGACGGACGGACATGCTCAGATCGACTCAGAATTTCACCACGACCCAGAATATATATATACTTTATAGCAGCGTTGCCAATTTAGCTTTTTTCCCGCTAGATTTGGCTTTTTTTGAAGACGTTTAGCGGGAAAAAAATGCATTTAGCTTTTAGCTTTTTTTCTGGCTTTTTTTCATGACCCTTTTAGCTATTTTTGGCTTTTTTTATTTTCGACATGTTTCTACTGAAATATGGATAAATCGGCGTTTTTATCTAAGCCTTGCTGCAAGTATAAGGGTTTCCACATATTTCAAAGCTCAGTTGAAACATTAATAATGAGTCCAGCCATTATGCGGGCATTTTTGTAGCAAATACACCTTGTTGTAAAGTTTTTTCATTATATACATAAAAGTTATCGTAAACTTTAAATCTACTATTACCATACAAATTTGTTAGATAAACTGTCAGTAAATTATTGGGAATATTATCATTTGACTCGTTTATCCTTTTTATGTTATTATAATATTCTAAAGTTATTACGATATTACTAAATTAAAATAGTAGACGCGAATAGCTTTGTGCACTGAAAAATTTTGTCGTCTCCTTAAAATACGAACGCGAATTTTGGTTATAATAGCATTTGTGAATTTCTTTTATATAAACTGTTTTCCTTGTCCAAAAGACGATAAAATCGTTTTGTCCCTATAATTAAGTGATTCAACTTAAAAATGGGTATGTTTTCATGAAAGAAGGAAGAATTAATGAAATAGTCTTTAAATGTGAGGAGTTTTTGCATCTTAACCACAAACCAAAATAGCGTTCAAAAATAGAAGATGTTTTTCAACACTTTATTTTAAAAACGTATATATACAATAATTTCTACTTGAAGTCGAGTCTGAATTTGGAAATTTAAGTTGGCGTTAGCACGTTTTTAAAGCACTTTGATAGCTCATGAAGAAAAGGAAAATGTTTTTACTGGGAAATGTAAACTATAGGTATTTTCTACAATTTAAATAAAAGTAATGTATTTCGAATTTTTCACAATTTCAAATCCAAACTAAAATTTTAGTTGTGTTCCTTTACTTTACTCGTAGTAGAAAGTAGTAAAAGAGAGAAATATTGAAAATCCTCTCAGAGTTCAAAATTTGTTAAATGTACAGGAACAAATCCAAAGCATGCTTAGATCATTTAATATTTTAAAATAACAAGTAAATAAAATAGAGGTGTTGGGAAGGTAGCTCCCACAAAACGAAGGACTTCCAGTAAAATATTTGTGATAGTAATAAAAATGTATCGAATACGCAAACAGAGCTAATATGCCTTAGATATTGTTACAGTCTCACAGAAGTGGAATTAAAATGAAAATAATATGCATTGTAAGTGAAATAAAGCCTTTAAGTTTGTTAAATTTCAATCAAAAATGTGACTTTTGATACAAAAAATTAGCTTTTTTTCTAGCTATTTTTTAGAATTTTTTTAGCTTTTTTTTAGCTATTTTTTGGGGCAAATCTAGCGGTTTTTGGTGAAACAATTCTGGCAACGCTGCTTTATGGGGTCTTAGAGCAATATTTCGATGTGTTACAAACGGAATGACAAAGTTAATATACCCCCATCCTATGGTGGAGGCTATAAAAATAACTATCGCTTTTGCGACTTCTTTTAGTCACTGGTTCGATTCGCCGAGAACACTATCGCGTAGTGGGACATTTGTTGCCGAACGGGGACACTAACTCGATAAGAAAATAATATCGCCTATGAAAGTTTTATCTTCCAGGGCGAAACTACTTCGATACACTTGCAATAGAAAATGTTTGCAGGGGTGTGATTTTTTCTCAATATTATTTGCGTTGATCAATTTTTGTTTTTATGTTCAACATTCGTATTTTTAGTACACACATATGCATATATAAGTACGTACGTAGTTGTATGTATGTCTACCAGTCTGTATCATGATTGAATTCAATCGCGTAGGTACAATGAATTATTTCAATGTTCTTTTCTCTACGCCAGCAGAATTGTGTTAAGACGCGTCAGCTAGAAAAACTTGAGTCAGTCCATATAAACACAACAACAGAAATAGCCGAGCCCCCAAAATACATCTATATATACAAATGGAGCCTATGAATATATGTGGGAGTGTGTGTGTGTGTGAGTAGATATGTATATTATTGTTGTATAGTAAACATTTGTATCGCACGACGCAATATGAATACTGTTGCGGTACCCACCCAACGGTGTAAAGATTTGACCAGCAAGATTTTTTAATGAGAAGCCTTCATTTTAATTGAAGCATAGAGAATTACTGTCAGAAAACTATCAGAATCATAAACTGTGTGTATCCGGTTTAGCAGTGTCGCCTTAAAGGCATTGGGTCATGGCCAGGGCTATCAAAAAAAGAAAAAATCGTCTCTTTTTTCCCAAAGAAAAATATCGTCATAATTGGTACATGTATTTTAAAAATCATCAAGCCAATCGGCAATGTAAATAATATAAAAATGAAATATATTTTTTTGGTTAAAACCAAAAGTATTTTTTTAATGCAAAACAAGTAAGTAAAGTCTAACGTCGGGCGGGGCCGACTATATTATACCCTTCACCACTATGTGACCAAAAATTTGTGTTACCATTTCAACTCCTTCAAATTTGTTGGGAGTTATTATGAAGGCTTTTATCAGAAATATTTATATAATTTATATACAATATGGAGACAATTTTTTTTACTTCTATAAAATCTCTAGAATTAAAATTTAAATCGGCTAACACCCTGGTATAAAACACAATGTTATTTACAAATTTGCAATTGCAATTTTAATGCAATTGTACGAAATAATATTTACGAATTATCGAGCGAGAAATACGTATTCGAGATAAATGAAAATTTAAGTAATATTAAAAATTTTTGCTACAGTGGCGCTTTTACAAGGATATTGGTTAAATCTCGGCATTATATGTGGTTAATTGTGGGTTGTGATATATTATACGAAATCTGAACCAATTAGATCAAAAAGCATATTAAATATATTCTCTGTGGAAACTATCGAGTCAACTGAGAGAAACTCCCATTGAAAATGGGTCTAAGGAAAGTCTAAAGTCGGGCGGGGCCGACTATATTATACCCTGCACCACTTTGTAGATCTAAATTTTAGATACCATATCACATCCGTCAAATGTGTTGGGTGCTATATATAAAGGTTTGTCCCAAATACATACATTTAAATATCACTCGATTTGGACAGAATTTGATAGACTTCTACAAAATCTATAGACTCAACATGTAAGTTGGCTAATGCACTAGGGTGGAACACAATTTTAGTAAAAAAAAATATGGGAAACATTTAAATCTGAAGCAATTTTAAGGAAACTTCGCAAAAGTTTATTTATGATTTATCGCTCGATATATATGAATTAGAAGTTTAGGAAAATTAGAGTCATTTTTACAACTTTTCGACTAAGCAGTGGCGATTTTACAAGGAAAATGTTGGTCGAAATCAGAAAAACATATATATGGGAGCTAAATCTAAATCTGAACCGATGTCAAACAAATTTGGCACGCATAGCTACAATGCTAATTCTACTCCCTGTGCAAAATATCAACTAAATCGGAGTTAAAAATTGGCATCTGTGGTCATATGAGTGTAAATCGGGCGAAAGCTATATATGGGAGATATATCTAAATCTGAACCGATTTCAACCAAATTTGGCACGCATAGCTACAATGCTAATTCTACTCCCTGTGCAAAATTTCAACTAAATCGGAGTTAAAAATTGGCCTCTGTGGTCATATGAGTGTAAATCGGGCGAAAGCTATATATGGGAGCTATATCTAAATCTGAACCGATTTCAACCAAATTTGGCACGCATAGCTACAATGCTAATTCTACTCCCTGTGCAAAATTTCAACTAAATCGGAGTTAAAAATTGGCCTCTGTGGTCATATGAGTGTAAATCGGGCGAAAGCTATATATGGGAGCTATATCTAAATCTGAACCGATTTCAACCAAATTTGGCACGCATAGCTATAATGCTAATTATACTTCCTGTGCAAAATTTCAACTAAATCGGAGCAAACAATTGGCCTCTGTGGTCATTTGAGTGTAAATCGGGCGAAAGCTATATATGGGAGCTATATCTAAATCTGAACCGATTTCAACCAAATTTGACACGCATAGCTACAATGCTAATTCTACTCTCTGTGCAAAATTTCAACTAAATCGGAGCAAAAAATTGGCCTCTGTGGGCAAATGAGTGTAAATCGGTCGAAAGCTATATATGGGAGCTATATCTTAATCTGAACCGATTTGGCTGATATTTTGCAAGCTTTTCGAGACTCATAAAATATTTGGATGTACGGAATTTTAGGAAGATCGGTTGATATACACGCCAATTATGACCAGATTGGTGAAAAATATATATGGCAGCTATATCTAAATCTGAACCGATTTTTTCCAAAATCAATAGGGATCGTCTTTGAGCCGAAAGAGGACCCTATACCAAATTTTAGCACAATCGGACTAAAACTGCGAGCTGTACTTTGCACACAAAAATACATCAACAGACAGACAGACGGACATCGCTAAATCGACTCAGAATTTAATTCTAAGACGATCGGTATACTAAACGATGGGTCTCAGACTTTTCCTTCTTGGCGTTACATACAAATGCACAAACTTATTATACCCTGTACCACAGTAGTGGTGAAGGGTATAAATAGAAAATTAATATACTCAACTATGCATTCCAATAACAAAAAGTAAGGAATTCAGTTTTGTATAAAAATAACATTTAAAAAAAATAATTTTTGGTTAAAATTTAAAATATTTCATAAAAAAAAAACTGAAGATAAATAAGCATATGCATTTTAATAAATAACATAAAAATTAATTTCTCTATAAAAAATTTAAATTTTCAATGTACAGTGAAACCTCTCAGAAGTGAAAGAAAAACAGGAAATAAATAAGCATATGCATTTTAATAAATAACATAGAAATTAATTTTTATTAAAAAAATATCAATTTTTTTTAAATATACAGTGAAAACTCTCAGAAGTGGACACGCTACAGTTTGTCCACTGAAGAGAGGTTGTTCTACCAAAAAGTCTATTAATTGTCTTACATTTTCTAAAATAAAAATGGGAAACTCTAAGTGGAGCTAATATCGTCATTTTCGAGACAATAATCAGCAATTCGACATTTTAAATTTGTTGAGTAAACAAATCGGGAAAGTTTGTAACCTAGATCATTTATCCCACACACGTTTAAAGGTCGAAAATAATTCAACAGTGATGAAATCCCTATAAAATTTTGATAAACTTATCTACAGAAATAAAATTTTGCCAAAATTTTCAATAGAAATAACATTTTGAAAAAAATTGACTATAGAAATAGAATTTTGACAAAGTTTTCTATAGAAATAAAACTTTGTAAAATAAGATTTTTTAGTTTGTTACTTTTTTGGTAAAATTTTCTCCAAATTTTGGTAGATTATTTTTGGCCATGAGTGGCAACCGTGGTTGAGATGAGATGTGTCCGCTTTTCAGAGTGTCCAACTTAAGGAGGTTTCACTTTAGTTATTAATTCAGTCAAATTTTTATTAATACCTTAGCACTTCTATTCTTAGTGAGATCTTTAAGATTTACGTATACGTTAGGTTAGGTTAAAGTGGCAGCCCGATTAAGATTCAGGCTCACTTAGACTATTCAGTCCATTGTGATACCACATTAAAGTACCTATTACATATGTAAAAGTACCTATTACATATGTGCACTTTTAGTTTTAACCGCTGAACCTTCTCGATTATTTTCTTCTGTTGAACCAACCAGATTGTTCCAAAAACATTAGCAGACTGCTTAAGTTAACGTTTTCCAGGTCCGCCAGTAATCTGAAGCTATATGCCCCTAAAATTTGCTTACGCCTTACACAAAATGCAGGACACTCACACAAGAGGTGTTTTATTGATTCCTTTTCCTCCGCATCATTACAGCTCATACAATAGTCATTATACTTCGCACCAATAGTTTTTGCAAAATGGCCTATCAGGCAGCGACCCGTTATAGCAGATATCAGGAGTGATATCTGGCGTCTCGAGAACACTAGCATATCTAGTGTGCGGTTTAAGTTTAAATTGGGCCATATTTGCTTGGTGTCGTTACAACCCTTGCAATTCTCCCATCGAACATTTGCCATCATAACAGCCTTCTCACGCAGCATGAGCTTGCAGGTAGCCAGGGGCATACCAACAGATTCTAGTTCCCCTGGAATATGTAAGGTAGTCCCTAGCCTTGCTAGCTCATCTGCTTCGATGTTCCCCGGTATGTTCCTATGGGTGCCTGGCCACCATATTAGGTGAATAGTGTGCTGTTCAGCCATCTCATTGAGAGATTTGCGGCAGTCGATGGCCGTTTTCGAGTTGAGGAACACAGAGTCCATGGATTTTATTGCAGGTTGACTGTCTGAGTATATATTAATGCCAATATTGCTTGGAGCATTACTTCTCAGCCAATTCACCACTTCTCTTATTGCTAATATTTCAGCCTGAAAAACACTACAGTGATCAGTTAATCTTTTCGCTATTCGAAGTTCCAGATCTTTAGAATATACTCCGAAACCCACTTGGTCATCCAATTTGGAGCCATCAGTGTAGAAATCTATATATCTTTTATTCCCCGGGGTCCGTGTACACCACGCCTTACTGTTGAGAATTCGAAATTATTATCGAAAAGTGGTCTCGCCAAAGTGTAATCCACTACGTTAGGTACATCTGGCATTATTTTGAGGACCGAACTGTGACCGTATAACACTGAAGAAATGAATCGAGTTTTCCAGAACGGGTAATTTTTGATGGTTTATCAGATATTTATGTCCGTATGTGGATATTTATTATACCCTGCGCCACACTGTGGAACAGGGTATTATAAGTTAGTACATATGTTTGCAACACCCAGAAGGAGACGAGATAGACACATGGTGTCTTTGGCAAAAATGCTCAGGGTGGGCTCCGTCTGTCCGTGAACACATTTTTGTAATAAAAGTCTAGGTCGCAGTCCAATCGACTTCAAATTTGGCACAAGTATGTGTTTTGGCTCAGAATAGAACCCTATTCATTTTGGAAGAAATCGGTTCAGATTTAGATATAGCTCCCATATATATATTTCGCCCGATATGGACTTACATCGCCCCAGAAGCCAGAGTTTTACCCTAATTTGCTTAAAATTTTGCACAAGCTGAACAATTAGTACTATAGACAAGTGTGCAAAATTTTATTGAAATCGGTTCAGATTTAGATATCGCTCCTATATATATCTTTCGCCCGATATGGACTAATACGGTCCCAGAAGCCAGAGTTTTACCCCAATTTGGTTGAAATTTTGCACTAGGAGGTTTAGATATAGCTCCCATATATATCGTTCGCCCGATTATACTTATATGACCACAGTGGCCAATCTTTTACTCCGATTTAAGTGAAATTTTGCACAGAGAGTAGAATTAGCATTGTAGCTATGCGTGCCAAATTTGGTTGAAATCGGTTCAGATTTAGATATAGCTCCCATATAAGTCCACAAGAGCTCCGGAGGATTGGGACACTTACAAGATGAATCTGAAAGCATATAAACGAGAACTGAGAAGGTCTCAACAAAACTCTTGGGATGATTACTGTAGCAGTATTGAGAATACGTCAGAGGCTTCCAGACTACGGAAGGTACTAGCATCCACTATCACCGCTCCAGGTTTCATTAAAACATCGGAGGGAAATTGGACAACGTCCAGTGTGGAGACGTTGGAGGTACTTTTGGATACACACTTCCCAGGAAATCAGACGGTTGAACCATGTTCTGGTGGTGTAACAAAGGCTCAGCGGTCATTTCCTATCGAGGAAATTATGTAGGAATCTAGAATAAAATGGGCTTTAAATAGCTTTGGACCATTCAAATCCACCGGGCCTGATGGAATTTCTCCGGCGGAATTACAAGCAGTGGCTGAAAGAATTATCCCCTTGTTGACGGTGATATATAAACGATGTGTAAACTTAGCATATATTCCAGAAAAGTGGAGGGAAACAAAAGTCGTCTTCATACCTAAAGCAGGAAAAGCCTCTCACTCGAGTGCGAAGGATTTCCGACCAATCAGCTTATCCTCATTCCTACTTAAGACCCTGGAGAGGATGATAGACATGTATCTTAGAACTAGCGTGGATTCAAGTTTGCTCTCGAAACGACAGCATGCATACTCGAAGGGCAGGTCTACTGAGACCGCATTGCATGAACTAGTCAGCTTTATTGAAAGCTCACTATCTGTCAAAGAATACACAATCGTGGCGTTTCTAGACATCGAAGGGTCGTTCAATAATGTCCATCCGAGCTCGATATTAAATGGACTGACAACTTTGAATGTTGATCCAGGTATACTTAGGCTGTTAGACGAACTTCTAACAAAGAGACGTATTTCAGCCACACTAGGGCAAGCAAACATACAAAGGTATGTGAACAGAGGCACTCCCCAAGGAGGAGTTCTATCACCTCTTCTTTGAAATGTTGCTATAAACAACCTTCTGGTTTCTCTAGAAAAAGAAAGGATAAAAGTGGTGGCATACGCAGATGATGTGGCGCTAGCAGTCAGGGGAAAATTCCCATCCACAATCAGAGATATTATACAGAGAGCTCTCCGGATGACTGAGAAATTGGCGAAAGATAATGGTCTTGGTGTAAATCCAGCAAAGACAAAACTAGTCATGTACTGCAAAGATCGCAAAACTCCCACGGTTAGGCCCATTTCCTTAGGGGGTACTGAAATTCCTTTTGGTGAGTGTGCAAAATACCTTGGCGTTATTTTGGACAGGAAGCTGAATTTTAGGCTTAATATTGAAGAGAGGGCGAGAAAAGCCACGGTAGCTTTGTACTCGTGCAAAAAGGCAATAGGGGAAAAGTGGGGATTAAAACCAAAAATTGTGCATTGGCTATACACGGCAGTAGTTAGACCTATAATGCTATATGGTGTTGTAGTCTGGTGGCCGGCACTTCAGAAACCGACTTGTTTACATAAAGTTCAGCGTATGACGAGCTTATGTATCTCAGGCGCATTTAGTAAGACAGGAACAGACTCCCTTAATGTCATGCTACATCTATTGCCTTTAGACATTTTGGCCAAACAGTCAGCTGCAACAACGGCTGTGCCGTTGCGCGAGATATCGCTGTGGTCGGAAAATATGTACGGTCATAGTTTGGTCCTCAAAGTAATGCCCGATGTGCCTAACGTAGTGGATTACACCCTGGCAAACCCACTTTTCGACAAAAAGTTTGAAACTCTAATTCCCAACAGTGAGGCGTGGTGTGCACAGACCCCGGGGAATAAAAGATATATAGATTTCTATACTGATGGCTCCAAATTGAATGGACAAGTGGGTTCCGGAGTATATTCTAAAGATCTGGAAATTCGAATAGCGAAAAGATTACCTAATCACTGTAGTGTTTTTCAGGCTGAAATATTAGCAATAAGAGAGGTGGTGAATTGGCTGAGAAGTAATGTTCCAACAAATATTGGCATTAATATATACTCAGACAGTCAACCTGCAATAAAATCCTTGGACTCTGTGTTCCTTAACTCGAAAACGGCCATAGACTGCCGCAAATCTCTCAACGAGATGGCTGAGCAGTACAATATTCACCTAATATGGGTGCCTGGCCATAGGAACACACCGGGGAACTGCGAAGCGGATGAGTTGGCAAGGCTAGGGACTACCTTACATATTCCAGGGGAACTAGAATCTGTTGGTATGCCCCTGGCTACCTGCAAGCTCATGCTGCGTGAGAAGGCTGTTATGATGGCAAATGTTCGATGGGAGAATTGCAAGGGCTGTAACGGCACCAAGCAAATATGGCCCCATTTAAACTTAAACCGCACACTAGATATGCTAGTGTTCTCGAGACGTCAGATATCACTCCTGATATCTACTATAACGGGTCGCTGACTGATAGGCGATTTTGCAAAAACTATAGGCGCGAAGTATGAGCTGTCATGATGCGGAGGAAAAGAATCAATTAAACACCTCTTGTGTGAGTGTCCTGCATTTTGTGTAAAGCGCAAGCAACTTTTAGGAGCATATAGCTTCAGATTACTTAAGTTAACTGACGTTAACTTAAGCAGTCTGCTAATGTTTTTGGAACAATCTGGTTGGTTCAACAAAGGAAAATAATCAAGAAGGTTCAGCGGTTAAAACTAGAAGTGCCCATATGTAATAGGTACTTTTAGTTAATGTGGTATCACAATGGACTGAATAGTCTAAGTGAGCCTGAATCTTAATCTTTCAAAACAAATAAACAACAAATAAATATATTAAAATTAAGAAGTCTTTATCATATTGGGGAAATTTTAATTAAAACATAATAATTTCCAATACCTAAAATAAAGTTAAAATGACTTTAGTGTCCCCGTTTTTGAGTGTACATTTTCACTTATAACGGTTTCACTTGTTTTTTGGTAGTGCACGCTAGGGCCCTAAAGCAAATTCAACTCTATTTCAGTGCATGGAATTATTATGTTTTGACAAAGTTTCCTTGACTCTAATATTTATTTGCGTCCGTTAGTTAAATTAACTAAAAATGGGGAAAAATTATACACACAAGAAGCATAAGGATATACTAAAAATTCGTATATCCCACAAAATAGTTCAGTTTCTTAAAATTTTTATACAAGTGCATCCATCTTTAAGTGCAATTTTAAACCTCAATTTTTTCCCTCAAACTAAGAAATGTTCTTTAGAAGTGAATAAATTACGTCTAAAAAAAATCTTAAATTTTTCGACACTTATTTATTTATTTTTATGATGTCGACGTTGTATTGCTTAATGGCATTAACAAACTTTCCTGGTAATAGCTTATGGGGTTTTGCAAACTTAGACACAGAACTTACATTTTTATAGGATATGAGAGATTATGCAAATTAAATTTAACCAACACATTATATTAAGGATACATTTCTTTAAAATAAAGAAATTTTAAATAAAAAAAGAAATTCATAGTCCAAAAATTAAAATTTTTACATAATTGAAAAATAAAATAATTTTATTTTTAATTTAATTTAAAAACTAATTTTGTAACGACTTATTAAATTGCAAATTATATATCTGAATTTGTAAGAACAAAATGAAACTTTGTAGCTAGAATTATTGTGAATTAATATTATCTACCAAAATTGAAATGTGAGAAATAAGAAATCTTATAAAAATGAAATTGAAACATAAGTTAACAAAAACTGAAATGTTGAGTAGAACGGCCACTTACATTTAAGATCGCTACTGGTGAGGGACTTTAAATAATAAATTTCACAATTGAATTCCACTACCAAATTTGCTTATTTTTGCTTTTATTCCTTCCTTCTCTGCATACACGCAGAGAAGGAATATGATCACCTCAAACATGTTTTAAGAGCAAAATGTTATTTTTGTATGGTGACCATGAAACATGTTTGTCACTAAAATGTTATTTTATCGTCAAATATAAACTGCTTGCCGAAATCAGATACATGATTTCCGAGAAAATAACACGGTTGCGAAAACCATGTTATATGTTATGGTCACCATCCAAAAATAACATTTTGCTCTTAAAACATGTTTGAGGTGATCATATTCCTTCTCTGGGTGTATTGCTGCTGGATTTTTCGAGGCTTTACTGATATTGCGTAGCAAGACATATTTGCCGCTCTTGCCTTCTTTGGCGATCTCTAAAGGCCCAAATCACCTTTGCATATATAAACCCACCACGGTGCAATTGTTATTATCAAGCTCCAATTCAATTTGTTTTAAACTTTTGTTTGTTGAATTTTAGGACACGATGTCTAAGAAATTTTCTTAAATTTTCGAAAAATATTTATTTATTTTCGTGATATGGTTTAGTTAACATTTTCTAAAATTAAAAATTTTTCCTACACCCAGAAAAAAGGGGCCCTAATGCCAACTGAACTTTATTTTAGTTCATGAAGATTAGTTGATTTTAATTAAATTTTGCACAATATGAGTAAATGTTCCTTATTTGAATAATTTCTTGCTAACTTTAATGACGTGAACTAAAAATAAGAAAAAAAAAGTTGTATACAAATATAGTGCACAATTTTACTAAAAAATAAAATAGTTCATATTTTCCTAAAATGGCAGAAGTTTGCTTAAATTGAGTTTATAAGTCTCTCAAATGAGTAAATTGTACTAAAATTGTACCTGTCTCGAACTTCGTACAGCGCTAAAGACATTTTAACAATTTTTAAATCCAATTGTTTCTTCCAACATATGAAATTTTCTTAAACAACAGAAAAAAATTAATTATTTTAAAAAAAAATGTTCTTCAATTTGACAAAAAGTATTAACTTATTTGTAACATGTTAAAATTTTCTAAAATAAACCTAAATTTTTTTCCACGGTAGGGTCACTTTTTTTTGGGTGTAGGAATAACTAAAATTTTTCTTCATGGTGAGTTAACTGTTGTTTAAGTGTAACGTTTTACTTTTCTTAATTTTATTACATTGCTATTTTGAACTTGGATTCGACTTAGTTTAGATAAAAATAAATGTCGTTTTACATGGAATGAGGGGGCTTCATACACTCAAAGAAGGGTTTTTTTTTGACAAGCGAAGTTTTCTTTGGCACTCAAAAATATTTCTTTCAAAGCAAATACAATCGTGTAATGCTTGTCATAAATTTGGAGATTATTTACTCTTATAACAAATTTCGTTTGTCTAAAATTACATTGTGCTTGTCCAAGCACTTGTTTATTATTTATAATTGTATCACACTGATTTTTATTGTTTTATTTTTATTTGCTTGCAGTTATTGCAAATTTTTATGATCTACTATTTTTATGATAAGGAATACTCAAACTTAAATATATCAATTGATTGTTTTATTCTTGAGAATTTTCTTCGAAAAATGTTTGAACGTTGATTAATTACAATTCAACGGCAACAATGAATCTATAGCACATTAATGCTGTAGCAACCCAAAACCTATTGCATGCTTTAGGGATGATAATTTACATTTGAAATTAATGTAATTAAAATTCAATGGCAACACTGAATCAATAACTCAAAAATGCTGTATCAAAATAACCTGTTGCATACTTTAGGGATGATGAATTTACATATGTAATAGCACCGTGTAAGTGAGACAGGAATCTTTAACGCATATTAGCCGTTTTATTCAAATTTTGATAGCAATAAATATTAACTTATTTTATTCATACCTGAATCATATTTGTTTGAAATGGAGTCCAATTTATTATTTTTTTTTTGGTATTGTGTGTTTTTTCTGGATCTTTGAAATATCAAAATGCTTTTATTGGGCTAATATCCTTGTTTTTATGTTGTTTGTATATATAATTTCTTGGTATTTTTGTCGATTTTGTTTATGTTAAGAGATTTTTTTTATTATAATTCTTGTTTTTTTTTTGTAAACAAATGTCACTTGAGTTTTAGTTTTTTTCCATCACTGAATTCAATGCGTTTTAGGGAGAGAGACACTTACTCTCGTGAAGTGTGACAAGAATGTGACAGACGATAAACAAGCACAATCATTTATATATTGACTCGATTGAATGGAAACACGAATGCCAGTTAAATTAATGCCCAGTATGATGCCGTGATGTCAATGTGCAATTATATATAATCTAGTTATGGGCTGAAAAAAATGGTTTAATTCAATTGTTGTCTATTAGGCATTTGATCCTTTCCTTATTCTATCACTTGCAGAGAATGAAGCCCATCCATTTTTTATGGCGGTTGCTGCCACTCATATTTTGTCACATGCTGCGGCTTCTTAACAGTTGAATCGACACAAATATATCTTTTTGGTGCCAATCAATTATCCATTAAAAAATCAAACTAAAAGTTCGTCCGTACATTTGTTACGTATGGAGGAAGGAAAGCGGGTCAGTCAAGGAACTGAAGGAGCCGAAGAAAATTAAGCAATTAATTAATTAAAGATTCTAACCTCTTCTAGAAAACTACTTCGAAAAAAAAAAACATTCAAAAACCTTGACAGTATATGAAAAAAGAAAATAAAACAAGTATATACGGCCGTAAGTTCGTCTGTGCAATTCATGGATGCAATCCACTTGTACTAAAGACTGTCAGCCACAATTGAATTACTTAAGTTGCGGTAACGCTTGCCGATAACAAGGTATCTTAAAACCTCCTAACACCGTCTTCTCAATTGTAAGTTAGTCCATACGGGGTATATGTTAAACAAAAAAAAGGCCGATTAAATACGTATATAATTAAGTTTGAGAAAATTTTCTATAGAAATAAAATTTTGACAAAATTTTCTATAAAAATAAAATTTTGATAAAATTTTCTATAGAAATAAAATTTTGACAAAATTTTCTATAGAAATAAAATTTTGACAAAATTTTCTGTAGTAATAAAATTTTGACAAAATTTTCTATAGTAATAAAATTTTGACAAAATTTTCTATAGAAATAAAATTTTGACAAAATTTTCTATAGAAATAAAATTTTGACAAAATTTTCTATAGAAATAAAATTTTGACAAAATTTTCTATAGAAATAAAATTTTGACAAAATTTTCTATAGTAATAACATTTTGACAAAATTTTCTATAGAAATAAAATCTTGACAAAATTTTGTATAGTAATAAAATTTTGATAACATTTTCTATAGTAATAAAATTTTGACAAAATTTTCTATAGTAATAAAATTTGGACAAAATTTTCTATAGTAATAAAATTTGGACAAAATTTTCTATAGTAATAAAATTTTGACAAAAATTTTTATACTAATAAAATTTTGACAAAATTTTCTATAGTAATAAAATTTTGACAAAATTTTCTATAGAAATAAAATTTTGACAAAATTTTCTATAGAAATAAAATCTTGAGAAAATTTTTTATAGTAATAAAATTTTGACAAAATTTTCTATAGTAATAAAATTTTGACAAAATTTTCTATAGTAATAAAATTTTGACAAAATTTTCTATAGTAATAAAATTTTGGTAGATTATTTTTGGGGATCGGCTATATATAACTATAGACCGATATGGACGAAATTTTGGCATGGTTGTTAGCGGCCATATACTAGCGCAATGTACCAAATTTCAACCGGTTCGGATGAAATTTTCTCCTCCAAGAGCTCCGGAGGTCCAATCTGGGGATAGGTTAATATGGGGGCTATATATAATTATGGACCGATATGGACCAATTTTTGCATGGTTGTTAGAGACCATATACTAACACCAAATTTCAGCCGGATCGGATGAAATTTGCTCCTCTAAGAGGCTCCGCAAGCCAAATCTGAACGTCGGGGCTATACGTAAAAGTGGTTCAATATGGCCCATTTGCAATACCATCCGACCTACTTCAATAACAACTTGCATACAAAGGATAATGGACTCAATGCCAGTTTGAATTTTTAATGTAAACAACTTCCCACCAAAAAAGCGTCGTGAAAAAAGTAATGAAAATGTTCTTTTTGGATCCGAAAGTGGTGCAAAATTGACGCAGAAGCGATGAATTTAACATGGGCTTGTCATAGGACGGAAGTCCTCCATTTCCACAGCCGTTGCACTGAATTTGCATCACTTCTTTAGGTGTGATCCGAATTCAATGTTTTGGATGTAAATTAGAAAATTCTGTGATATTTTGTCAAATAAATAATTTTTATAATTTTTCATAATTTTTAATGGATTCTAACGCTTCTCGGAAACGTTTGACGTCAAATATTTTAAAAAATTCAGATTAGATTTAGCATTTTTTTTCGACAAAATTTAAATAATTTGTACCATTTTATCAATTCTTACTCTGTTTTTAACTTATTTGAAACAAAAAAAAACTGAAATTACCCATTAAAAATATGAAAAAGGTATGTTATAAAAAATTGAATTAAAAGAACTTCCTGGGTAGTTAAAATAAAGAACATCATTGGGAGTGCATTTTCTGGAAGTGCTTTTAAAGTTGTGCCTTTGGAAGAACTTCCAAATTTTTTTGCTGGGTTCCTTTGCTTTATTCATGATCAAACACATAAAATCGAAAATTCCATCCAAATTCTGAAAAATTCTAAACTATTGTATGAAAAACCCATTTTCCACATATCTCCTAGACTATGTGCCTTATAACGAAAAAGGATTAAGATACTTTTCGATCCAAATCCTGAAAAACCCCAAATTTTTAAATGAATTTAGACATTGTTTTCTTTAAGTGTAGAACACGAATTTTAAAAGTTGCGTCCCCTCCGGTAAAGTTGTATGTCTTTGAACTTCAACAAATTTTGCTTAAAGTAAGTAAAAAAAATGTTGGTTTAAAAAATAATTTTTAATTTTTTTTTTAAACTGAGGTAATGAATCTTTGGACAATAGACAATAAAGTTTCAAATATTGGTCAAGACTTATATTTAAGATTTTGCATTATTAGTTTAAAGTTTTCTTTTATAATTGAGTCACTTATTTGCACTTTGTTAGTATAATAATATTATTTTATAGGACTTATATGTCCTTATTTTAAAGACGCAGCATCTTTAACTCGCAATTACTACTAAAATCCTTATGGAAAGGTCAAAATCTTTGAATTCCAGTAAACCTTTTTTTTGTTTTTGAGTGTAGGGCTCACATTAACACAGACAATTATCATTAAAGCCAACAATGCACAAGCAACATAAACAGTCAGTTAGTTCTATTTGTAAAGCATAGTTTTCGGCGACCACGAGCCTATGTAAAGAAACTTTATTTGACAGAAAGTTGTATTTTCTTGTTGATTTTTTTCCTTATTAAAGGTGAGTACTGTGTTCAGTTTTTTCTGGAAAATTAGAATTACAAAATTAAAAGTGCAAAAATATATATGAAGACGATTACATTTTTATCAAGTTATGGATGGAAAAAATCCAATGTATTGATGTCGAAAC
Source organism: Haematobia irritans (assembly GCF_050003625.1). Taxonomy (NCBI): domain Eukaryota; kingdom Metazoa; phylum Arthropoda; class Insecta; order Diptera; family Muscidae; genus Haematobia; species Haematobia irritans. The sequence goes on from NC_134400.1 coordinate 175,296,781, forward strand.
ATTTCATATTTCTAAAAAATTGATTAAAAAAAGTAACCGTAGAAAGTTTGAAAATTGAACCTTAAAGTTAAATAAATCATTATTTACAGTTCCCGTTGCCACGCTTGACTACCGCAAACTTTGTTTGTGTTCTAAAATTTCGTTTCCCAGAAAATAAATAATTTTTTTAAATCAATGAACTCAGAAGGAGCAATTTTTCTATACTAACACTCATTGGGAGCCACCGTGGTGCAATGGTTAGCATGCTCGCCTTGCATACACAAGGTCGTGGGTTCGATTCCTGCTTCGACCGAACACCAAAAAGTTTTTCAGCGGTGGATTATTCCACCTCAGTAACGCTGGTGACATTTCTGAGTGTTTCAAAGCTTCTCTAAGTGGTTTCACTGCAATGTGGAGCGCCGTTCGGACTCGGCTATAAAAAGAAGGTCCCTTGTCATTGAGCTTAACATGGAATCGGGCAGCACTCAGTGATAAGAGAGAAGTTCACCAATGTGATATCACAATGGACTGAATAATCAAAGTGAGCCTGATACATCGGGCTGCCACCTAACCTAACCTAACCTAACCTAACCTAACACTCATAGAAAAAACTCTGCTAAAAAGAATTTCGGTATTTGCACATATATTTTTGTACTTTTTGGTCTAACGAACTAAAATATTTACACCAAAAGAAGAGTTTTCTTTTCTGACGAAGGAAATTTTAGACAAAGTTTGTTTTTTTTTTTTACTCTACAACATTTTCTTTAAAAGCAAGTAAAAAATATAGATATTCGTTGCAACGATTGTCATGAATTCGGGTTTAGTTGCTCTTACAGAAACTACTTTATAATAAAAAGAAGTTTCGTTTGTATACAATTTCGTTTCGGAGGAAAGTATTTTTATCTTTGGGTATAGGTTCTAAAATGATATCAATTGTTTTCATAAACAAAATTTGTTTTTATGTATATTTCTTCCCTATAATATCCCTAAGAGCTCCTAATAAGTTGTCTCCTTAAAGGCTAATAAATATTTATTTATTATACGCCCCCAAATAAACTTTGTTTGGTCACAACTTTAAGAAACGACTCTTGGTTGGTCCAAAATTTTGTTTACGTGAAAGAAAGAAATAATTTTTTTGTGTGTACTCACCGAGTATAAAGCCACCGACTGTTTTGGCCAGCCTGAATGAAGAGCGTGCACCAGCTTTCACACACTGAAAGAAAAAATTTTATTTTCTGAGAGATGAAATTTTAGACTAGTCTTTTTGACGAAGTCTCTGGTATCCCTAAAAGTTCCTATATACGATCAACAAACACTTTATTGGCTTTTTTCAGATATTCAGATTTTTGAGAAAATGCAAATACATACTCTTAATGTATTGTTTCTATTGCAGCCAATCTAAAACATCTTTAAGGGTAATCGATAATAAAAAATGCGAACCATGTTTGCTATTTCAGCAAACAGTGACTGCTTTACCTTTTTCAGTTGCCTTTCTGCTGTTTTTATCAGATTTGTCTGCTATGCGTACTGAAATATTTCTTTGGGTGTACACATAGTTCAAGATTTTTCTAAACCGAGCGAAAATTACGTATACTTACAAAAATATATCTTTTCGGGGTGTTATAAATGAATTTCTTTGGTAGTTAAACTTGTCAACTGTAGGGAAAAAACCGCTACATATACACTACTTTTGTGAGTGCACACACAAAGCTATATGTGTATTCAACGGCAACGCTGAGAGAAATAATCTTAAATACCAATAAAACATTTGAGAAAAATTCCGACTATATAAAATATATATATATATATAAAATATATAATATATAAAATATATATATTCTTGATCAGGGAGAAATTCTAAGACGATGTAACCATGTCCGTCTGTCTGTCTGTTGTGATCACACTACAGTCTTCAATAACAAGTAAGGAAAGTCTAAAGTCGGGCGGGGCCGACTATATTATACCCTGCACCACTTTGTAGATCTAAATTTTCGATACCATATCACATCCGTCAAATGTGTTGGGTGCTATATATAAAGGTTTGTCCCAAATACATACATTTAAATATCACTCGATTTGGACAGAATTTGATAGACTTTTACAAAATCTATAGACTCAAAATTTAAGTTGGCTAATGCACTAGGGTGGAACACAATTTCAGTAAAAAATATGGGAAACATTTAAATCTGAAGCAATTTTAAGGAAACTTCGCAAAAGTTTATTTATGATTTATCGCTCGATATATATGTATTAGAAGTTTAGGGAAATTAGAGTCATTTTTACAACTTTTCGACTAAGCAGTAGCGATTTTACAAGGAAACTGTTGGTATTTAGACCATTTTTGTCGAAATCAGAAAAACATATATATGGGAGCTATATCTAACTCTGAACCGATTTCAACCAAATTTGGCAAGCATAGCTACAATGCTAATTCTACTCCCTGTGCAAATTTTCAACTAAATCGGAGTTAAAAATTGGCATCTGTGGCCATCTGAGCATAAATCCGGCGAAAGCTATATATGGGAGATATATCTAAATCTGAACCGATTTCAACCAAATTTGGCACGTATAGCAACAATGCTAATTCTACTCCCTGTGCAAAATTTCAACTAAATCGGAGCAAGAAATTGGCCTCTGTGGTCATATGAGTGTAAATCGGCCGAAAGGTATATATGGGAGCTATATCTAAATCTGAACCGATTTCAACCAAATTTGGCACGCATAGCTACAATGCTAATTCTACTCCCTGTGCAAAATTTCAACTAAATCGGAGTTAAAAATTGGCCTCTGTTGTCATATGAGTGTAAATCGGGCGAAAGCAATATATGGGAGCTATATCTAAATCTGAACCAATTTCAACCAAATTTAGCACGCATAGCTAATTCTACTCCCTGTGCAAAATTTCAACCAAATTGGGGTAAAACTCTGGCTTCTGGGATCGTATTAGTCCATATCGGGCGAAAGATATATATATATGGGAGCTATATCTACATGTGAACCGATTTCAATAAAATTTGGCACAATTGACTATAGTACTAATTGTTCTTCTTGTGCAAAATTTTAAGCAAATTAGGGTAAAACTCTGGCTTCTGGGGCCATATAAGTCCATATAGCGCGAAATATATATATGGGAGCTATATCTAAATCTGAACCGATTTCAATCAAATTTGGCACACATGACTATATAATTAATTGTACTCCTAGTGCAAAATTCCAACCAAATTGGGCCACAACTCTGGCTTCTGGGGCCATATAAGTCCATATCGGGCGAAAAATATATATGGAAGCTATATCTAAATCTGAACCGATTTCAATCAAATTTGGTACACATGACTATACTACCAATTGTACTCCCTGTGCAAAATTTCAAGCTAATCGGGATAAAACTCTGGCTTCTGGGTCCATATAAGTGCATATCGGGCGAAAGATATATATGGGAGCTATATCTAAATCTGAATCGATTTCAACCAACTTTTTCACGCATAGCTACAATGTTAAATCTACTCCCTGTGCAAAATTTCAACCAAATTTGGCCAAAACTCTGGCTTTTATGACCATATTAGTTCATACCGGGCGAAAGATATATATGGGAGCTATATCTAAATCTGAACCGATTTAAATCAAATTTTGCAGACTTGACTATACGGCTAAGTGTTATGTTTGTACAAAATTTCAAGCAAATCGGTATAAAACTCTGGCTGTTGGGTCCATATTAGTGCATATCGGGCGAAAGATATATATGGGAGGTATATCTAAATCTGAACCGATTTCTTCCAAAATCAATAGGGTTCTATTCTGACCCAAATTAGGAACATGTGCCAAATTTGAAGGCAATTGGACTTAAATTGCGACCTAGACTTTGATCACAAAAATGTGTTCACAGACAGACGGCGGACGGACGGACGGACAGACGGACATGGTTATATCGACTCAGGGACCCACCCTGAGCATTATTGCTAAAGACACCATGTGTCTATCTCGTCTCCTTCTGGGTGTTACAAACATATGCACCAACTTATAATACCCTGTTCCACAGTGTGGCGCAGGGTATAATGAAGCAATCGTGCTGAAATTTTGCACAAACTCGTCTTTTGTCTGCAGGCAGGTCAAGTTCGAAGATGAGCTATATCGGTCCAGGTTTTGATATAGTCCCCATATAGACCGATCTCCCGAGTATTCTTCTGGGGCTTCTAGAATCCGTAGTTTTTATCCAATTTGTCTGAAATTGGAAATCTAGAGGTATTTTAGAAGCATAAAGAGGTGTATCAAAACTGGTGAGTATCGGTCCATGTTTTGATATAGCCCCCATATAGACCGATCTCCCGATTTTAATTCTTGGGCTTCTAGAATTCGTAGTTTTTATCCAATTTGCCTGAAAATGGAAATCTAGAGGTATTGTAGGACCATAAAGAGGCGCGCCGAAAATGGTGAGTATCGGTCAAAGTTTTAGTATAGCCCGATCTCCCGATTTTATTTTTAAGGCTTGAAGAAACCCTAGTTTTTATCCGTTTTATCAAAAACAAGTATATACGGCCAGGCCGAATCTTATGTACCCTCAACCATGGATTGCATAGAAACTTCTACGAAAGACTGTCATCCACAATCGAATTACTTGGGTTGTGGTATCTTAAAACTTCTTAACATCGTTTTCTAAATTGTGAGTTAGTCTATACGTGGTATATTAGACAAAAAAGTTATGTACAGGTAAGTCTACAAATAATTACGAAACGATATGGACTTCTGCGCGGTACGTAGAGAGCCAGAATTGAAATATGGGGGGCTATATACAATTATGAAGTTGATATGGACCAATTTTTGTGTGATTGGGGATCGATTTATCTGAGGGCTGTATATAACTATAGACCGATATGGACCTAGTTAGACATGGTTGTTAACGGCCATATACTAGCACAATGTACCAAATTTCAACTGACTCGGATGAAATTTGCTCTTCCAAGAGGCTCCAAAACCAAATCTCGGGATCGGTTTATATGGGGGCTATATATGACATGGTTGTTAAATTTCATATACTACCACTACGTACCAAATTTCAACCAGATCGGATGAATTTTGCTTCTCCAAAAGGCATCGGAGGTCAAATCTGGGTATCGGTTTGTATGGGGGCCATAATTATATGGACTGATATGAACCAATTCCTGCATGTTTGTTGGATACCATATACTAACATCACGTACCGAATCGGATGAATTTTGCTCTTCCAAGGGGCTCCGGAGGTCAAATCTGGGGATCGATTTATATGGGCGGCTATATATAATTAAGAACCGATTTCGACCAATTTTTGCATGGGTATTTGAGGCCATATATTAACACCACGTACCAAATTTTAACTGAATCAGATGAATTTTGGTCTTCCAAAAGGCTCCGGAGGTCAAATCTGGTGATCAGTTTATATGGAGGCTATATATAATTATGGACCGATGTGGACCAATTTTTGCATGGTCATTAGAGACCATATACTAACACCATGTAGCAAATTTCAGCCGGATTGGATGAAATTTGCTTCTGTTAGAGGATCCACAAGCCAAATCGGGGTATCGTTTTATGTGGGGGCTATATGTAATTATGGACCGATGTGGACCAATTTTTGCATGGTTGTTAGAGACCATATACTAACACCATATAGCAAATTTCAGCAGGATTGGATGAAATTTGCTTCTCTTAGAGGATCCACAAGCCAAATCGGGGGATCGTTTTATATGGGGGCTATATGTAATTATGGACCGATGTGGACCAATTTTTGCATGATTGTTAGAGACCATATATAAACAGCATGTACCAAATTTCAGCCGGATCGGACCTTACATATTCCAGGGGAACTAGAATCTGTTGGTATGTCTCTGGCTACCTGTAAGCTCTTACTGCGTGAGAAGGCTGTCATGATGGCAAATGTTCGATGGGAGAATTGCAAGGGCTGTAACGACACCAAGCAAATATGGCCCAATTTAAACTTAAACCGCACACTAGATATGCTAGTGTTCTCGAGACGCCAGATATCACTCCTGATATCTGCTATAACGGGTCGCTGCCTGATAGGCGATTTTGCAAAAACTATTGGTGCGAAGTATAATGACTATTGTATGATCTGTCAAGATGCGGAGGAAAAGGAATCAATAAAACACCTCTTGTGTGAGTGTCCTGCATTCTGTGTAAAGCGCAAGCAACTTTTAGGAGCATATAGCTTCAGATTACTGGCGGATCCGGAAGACGTTAACTTAAGCAGTCTGCTAATGTTTTTGGAACAATCTGGTTGGTTCAACAAAGAGAAATAATCAAGAAGGTTCAGCGGTTAAAACTAGAAGTGCCCACATGTAATAGGTACTTTTAGTTAATGTGGTATCACAATGGACTGACTAGTCTAAGTGAGCCTGAATCTTAATCGGGCTGCCACTTTAACCTAACCTAACCTAACCTAAACTGCTCTGCTTGGGAGAATATCTCTCATCAAACCCCCCTGAAATGTAAAAGGAAATTTGTCCCCCCTTTTTGTTATTTATATCGTTGCCATATTTCAATAAAATTCATCCCAGAAGAAGTTGGAAATTACCAACGAAAGGTCGGATAAAAATATGAAGTAAAGTCTTTTTATTTGCATATTTAGAGACCTTAAAAGCCCGATTTAGAATTAATCTAAAAGAATCCAAAAATAATAAACAATCAAGGTCGTATAAAAATGAACAATTTAAATTAGGAAACTATAATATTTGATTCATGGTGGTGGGTATTTAAGATTCGGCTCGGCCGAACTTACTACTGTATATACTTGTTTTTGATTATAAAAGGTGATCTAAATATGAACAAAATATTCTTGTATGTAACATTGTTGGATTGGATTTGCTTTGCAGATTGCATATTCCAAACAATTGAATTTACGCAAGCAATTGATGTTTATCCCATCGATAATATCGCTGAATGGAGGAGTCCACATGGATTTCTTAAGCAAAAATAACAAAAGCATCATAAGTAATACTCTACATAAATGGAAGAGTTTGTTTTTCATATTGCAGGAAGAGAGTTTGTTTTTTTCGCATCTAAACAAAACAGTATCCCCAATAGATAAAGATACAGTGAGGGATATCATAATTGATTAAGTTATTACACTGACAGAAAAGGATGTTTTGGTGTAAAAAAGAAATATGTTTAGGAATCAATTTTGTTTTAACACATTATTTTTTTGCACACGGACGAAACAAACTGTTTTGTCATACGCAGAAAAAAATATCACCAAAATATTTCCTATTAGAAAGTTAATTGAAGCTGAAAACTTTTTCAATTAAATGATACAACTAACTTTTTAATCAAACTCGAAACATAAACATTTATTATATATATATATATATATATATATATATATATATATATATATATATATATATATATATATATATATATATATATATATATATATATATATATATATATATATATATATATATATATATATATATATATATATATATATATATATATATATATATATATATATATATATATATATATATATATATATATATATATATATATATATATATATATATATATATATATATATATATATATATATATATATATATATATATATATATATATATATATATATATATATATATATATATATATATATATATATATATATATATATATATATAAAATATATATATATATATATATATTTTACATAAAAACTTAGATTTGTTATGCCAACTCAATATGTTCACTGAGCCAACATGGTTGCAGGTGAAAATGGTCGCCTCAAAAATAGCTCCTATCATATTATTTTGCTCTGTGAATATGATCGTGACAATCATGTTTCTTCTCTGCGTGATAAGTCAGTTAAAAAAAGGATTGCATTTTTCTATTATTATAAAAAAGAAATAATTGACACAATCGATTTTGTTAATCAAAATAAAAACACAAAAAAGCGATTGAAAATAGTTACGCCTTTAATTAAAAAATTAATTGATACAATCATTGTTTTAATCAAACTAAGAACACAAAGTTAGTAAAGAAATTAAGTGAAAAATTTCGCTTAATTAAACAATTAATTGTTCCAATTAACAATTTAATTAAAAAATTTTATTGATGTTGATGGCAAACATCAATTAATTAAAAAGTTAATTGGAAATTGGATGGAAGTTTAACTAAATAATTAAATGCATCAATTAAGAAGCTTATTGAGTTTTCCATTAAAATTGATTTTTTCAATCAATATCAATTACTTTTTTAATTGAATCAATTAAAAAAATAATTGAAATCAAATCAATTAATCTTTTAATCAAATTATTTTTTATACACAATTAAAATCGTGATTGACGCCCATGTTCCGAAATTTGGAATCGCAAATGGAAAAATTTTCGTTAGGCCATTATTTCTTAACCCTGAGAATGAGAAGTCCAAATTAAAATTGTATTGGTTTCCGATAGAATCTCTATTTTTTCGTTAAAAGGGAAATAAATTCTTGCGATTTGGGGTTCCGAATTTTGGAACATGGGGGTGAATCATAACATAATTTAATTTGTGTATGTTTCGGTGTAAAAATTATATATTTGAAACTCAAATTTTTAGCACATTATTTTTAAATGTGTAAATATAATGTCCTATACAAATGAAATTTTGACAAAAATTTTCTATATAAATGAAATTTTGACAAAAATTTCCTATAGAAATGAAATTTTGACAAAATTTCTTATAGAAATGAAATTTTGACAAAATTTCCTATAAAAATTAAATTTCCGATAGGAATAAAATTTTGACAAAATTTCCCATAGAAATGAAATTTTGACAAAATTTCCTATAGAAATGAAATTTTGAAAAAATTTCCCATAGAAATTAAATTTTGACAAAATTTCCTATAGAAATGAAATTTTGACAAAATTTCCTATAAAAATTAAATTTCCGATAGGAATAAAATTTTGACAAAATTTCCCATAGAAATGAAAGTTTGACAAAATTTCCTATAGAAATGAAATTTTGACAAAATTTCCTATAGAAATGAAATTTTGACAAAATTCCTATAGAAATTAAGTTTTGACTAAATTTTCTATAGAAATGAAATTTTTACAAAATTTCCTGTAGAAATGAAATTTTGACAACACTTCCTATAGAAATTTTGACAAAATTTCCTATAGAAATGAAATTTTGACAAAATTTCCTACAGAAATGAAATTTTGACAAAATTTTCTATAGAAATGAAATTTTGACAACACTTCCTATAGAAATGAAATTTTGACAAAATTTCCTACAGAAATGAAATTTTGACAAAATTTCCTACAGTAATGAAATTTTGACAAAATTTTCTATAGAAATGAAATTTTGACAAAATTTCCTATAGAAATGAAATTTTGACAAAATTTCCTATAGAAATGAAATTTTGACAAAATTTCCTATAGAAATGAAATTTTGACAAAATTTCCTATAGAAATGAAATTTTGACAAAATTTCCTATAAAAATGAAATTTTGACAACACTTCCTATAGAAATGAAATTTTGACAAAATTTCCTATAGAAATGAAATTATGACAAAATTTCCTATAGATATGAAATTATGACAAAATTTCCTATAAAAATGAAATTATGACAAAATTCCTATAGAAATTAAGTTTTGATTAAATTTTCTATAGAAATGAAATTTTGACTAAATTTTCTATAGAAATTAAGTTTTAACTAATTTTTCTATAGAAATTAAGTTTTGACTAAATTTTGTATAGAAATGAAATTTTGATAAAATTTGCTATAGAAATCGAATTTTGACACAATTTCCTACCGAAATAAAATTTTGACAAAATTTCCTATAGAAATGAAATTTTGATAAAATTTCCTATAGAAATGAAATTTTGACAAAATTTCGTATAGAAATGAAATTTTGACAAAATTTCCTATAGAAATGAAATTTTGACAACATTTCCTATATAAATGAAATGTTGACAACACTTCCTAAAGAAATGAAATTTTGACAAAATTTCCTATAGAAATGAAATTTTGACAAAATTTCTTATAGAAATGAAATTTTTACAAAATATCCTATAGAAATGAAATTTTGACAAAATTTCCTATAGAAATGAAATTTTTACAAAATTTCCTATAAAAATGAAATTTTTACAAAATCTCCCATAGAAATGAAATTTTGACAAAATTTCCCATAGAAATGAAATTTTGACAAAATTTCTTATAGATATGAAATTTCGACAAAATTTCCTATATAAATGAAATTTTGACAAAATTTTCTATAGAAATGAAATTTTGACAAAATTTCCTATAGAAATAAAATTGTGACAAAATTTCCTACAGAAATGAAATTTTGACAAAATATCCTATAGAAATGAAATTTTGAAAAAAATTCCTATAAAAATGAAATTTTGACAACACTTCCTATAGAAATTAAATTTTGACAAAATTTCCTATAGAAATGAAATTTTGACAAAATTTCTTATAGAAATGAAATTTTGACAAAATTTCCTCTAGAAATGAAATTTTGACAAAATTTCTTATAGAAATTAAATTTTGACAAAATTTCCTACAGATATGAAATTATGACAAAATTTCCTATAGAAATGAAATTATGACAAAATTCCTATAGAAATTAAGTTTTGACTAAATTTTCTATAGAAATGAAATTTTGACTAAATTTTCTATAGAAATTAAGTTTTAACTAATTTTTTTTATAGAAATTAAGTTTTGGCTAAATTTTGTATAGAAATGAAATTTTGATAAAATTTGCTATAGAAATCGAATTTCGACACAATTTCCTACCGAAATAAAATTTTGACAAAATTTCCTATAGAAATGACATTTTGATAAAATTTCCTATAGAAATTAAGTTTTGACAAAATTTTCTATAGAAATGAAATGTTGACTAAATTTTCTATAGAAATTAAGTTTTAACTAAATTTTCTATAGAAATTAAGTTTTAACCAAATTTTGTATAGAAATGAAATTTTGATAAAATTTGCTATAGAAATCGAATTTTGACACAATTACAAAATTTCCGGTAGAAATGAAATTTTGACAACACTTCCTATAGAAATTTTGACAAAATTTCCTATAGAAATGAAATTTTGACAACATTTCCTATAGAAACGAAATTTTGACAAAATTTTCTATAGAAATTAAGTTTTAACTAATTTTTCTATAGAAATTAAGTTTTGACTAAATTTTGTATAGAAATGAAATTTTGACAAAATTTCCTATAGAAATCGAATTTTAACAAAAATTTCCTATAGAAATGAAATTTTGACAAAATTTCATATAGAAATGAAATTTTGACAAAGTTTCATATAGAAATGAAATTTTGACAAAATTTCGTGTAGAAATGAAGTTTTGACAAAATTTCGTGTAGAAATGAAATTTTGACAAAATTTCCTATATAAATGAAATTTTGACAAAATTTTCTATAGAAATGAAATTTTGACAAAATTTCCTATAGAAATGAAATTTTGACAAAATTTCTTATAGAAATGAAATTTTTACAAAATATCCTATAGAAATGAAATTTTGACAAAATTTCCTATAGAAATGAAATTTTGACAAAATTTCCTATAGAAATGAAATTTTTACAAAATTTCCTATAAAAATGAAATTTTTACAAAATCTCCCATAGAAATGAAATTTTGACAAAATTTCCCATAGAAATGAAATTTTGACAAAATTTCCTATAGATATGAAATTTCGACAAAATTTCCTATATAAATGAAATTTTGACAAAATTTTCTATAGAAATGAAATTTTGACAAAATTTCCTATAGAAATAAAATTGTGACAAAATTTCCTACAGAAATGAAATTTTGACAAAATTTCCTATAGAAATGAAATTTTGAAAAAAATTCCTATAAAAATGAAATTTTGACAACACTTCCTATAGAAATTAAATTTTGACAAAATTTCCTATAGAAATGAAATTTTGACAAAATTTCTTATAGAAATGAAATTTTGACAAAATTTCCTCTAGAAATGAAATTTTGACAAAATTTCTTATAGAAATTAAATTTTGACAAAATTTCCTATAGATATGAAATTATGACAAAATTTCCTATAGAAATGAAATTATGACAAAATTCCGATAGAAATTAAGTTTTGACTAAATTTTCTATAGAAATGAAATTTTGACTAAATTTTCTATAGAAATTAAGTTTTAACTAATTTTTTTTATAGAAATTAAGTTTTGGCTAAATTTTGTATAGAAATGAAATTTTGATAAAATTTGCTATAGAAATCGAATTTCGACACAATTTCCTACCGAAATAAAATTTTGACAAAATTTCCTATAGAAATGACATTTTGATAAAATTTCCTATAGAAATTAAGTTTTGACAAAATTTTCTATAGAAATGAAATGTTGACTAAATTTTCTATAGAAATTAAGTTTTAACTAAATTTTCTATAGAAATTAAGTTTTAACTAATTTTTCTATAGAAATTAAGTTTTAACCAAATTTTGTATAGAAATGAAATTTTGATAAAATTTGCTATAGAAATCGAATTTTGACACAATTACAAAATTTCCGGTAGAAATGAAATTTTGACAACACTTCCTATAGAAATTTTGACAAAATTTCCTATAGAAATGAAATTTTGACAACATTTCCTATAGAAACGAAATTTTGACAAAATTTTCTATAGAAATTAAGTTTTAACTAATTTTTCTATAGAAATTAAGTTTTGACTAAATTTTGTATAGAAATGAAATTTTGACAAAATTTCCTATAGAAATCGAATTTTAACAAAAATTTCCTATAGAAATGAAATTTTGACAAAATTTCATATAGAAATGAAATTTTGACAAAGTTTCATATAGAAATGAAATTTTGACAAAATTTCGTGTAGAAATGAAGTTTTGACAAAATTTCGTGTAGAAATGAAATTTTGACAAAATTTCCTATAGAAATGAAATTTTGACAAAATTTTCTATAGAAATTAAATTTTTACAAAATTTCCTATAGAAATTAAATTTGTACATAATCTCCCATAGAAATGAAATTTTGACAAAATTTCCCATAGAAATTAAATTTTGACAAAATTTCCTATAGATATGAAATTTTGATAAAATTTCCTATAGAAATGAAATTTCCTATAAAAATGAAATTTTGAAAAAAATTCCTATAGAAATAAAATTTTGATAAAATTTCCTATAGAAATTAAGTTTTGACTAAATTTTCTATAGAAATTAAGTTTTGACTAAATTTTCTATATAAATGAAAGTATGATAAAATTTCCTATAGAAATGAAATTATGACAAAATTCCTATAGAAATGAAATTTTGACAAAATTTTCTATAGAAATGAAATTTTGACAAAATTTCCTATAGAAATAAAATTTTGATAAAATTTCCTATAGAAATTAAGTTTTGACTAAATTTTCTATAGAAATTAAGTTTTGACTAAATTTTCTATAGAAATAAAATATTGATAAAATTTCCTATAGAAATGAAATTTTGACAAAATTTCCTACAGAAATAAAATTTTGATAAAATTTCCTATAGAAATTAAGTTTTGACTAAATTTTCTATAGAAATTAAGTTTTGACTAAATTTTCTATATAAATGAAGTTTTGATAAAATTTCCTGTAGAAATCAAATTTTGACAAAATTTCTTATAGAATTGAAATTTTGATAAAACTTCGTATAGAAGTTATGTGTTGACAATATTTCTTATAGAATTGAAATTAAATTTTGACAAAATTTTCTATAGAAATGAAATTTTGACAAAATTTCCAAACGTTTTTTTTTTTTTGTCTTTTTGGATAAATTTAGAAAAAAATAGGTTAATTTTAGAGAATTTGAACTAAACTGTATTACAAACGCAGATGTCACGCCGATATCACAAAAATAAGTAACTATTTGTTAACAAATTAAAGAAAATTTATTGGACATAATTTTTTTTTTACTTGTAAAAGAAAATTTCGTAGTGTGAAAGAAAAAAATTGGAGTTCCAAATTGCATACGAAGTTTATGATGAGCGCATAATTAGTAAAATTTACAAAATTTAAGAAATTCAACCATCAACTAAAACATAATTAAATTGGCTTTGTGTGAAGATTCGACAAATTTTCTTAGTGACATAGCCACCGACGTGGAAATGAACTTCATCCGTTAAGATGATTTTGTCACCGGAAGATTTTCACCATTTTTTTAGAGAATCTTCAATACGTGGTTTCATTTCTTTTGTTTGGTAATGGTGTTGGTTCTGCTTGTCACAAAATAAAAGCTTCAAAAGTTGGAAAACCCTTTATTGTGTACCAGTCATTTCTAGTTTCTAGTAAATATACCTGTGTGAACTTGGAAACACCCTATCAGCTAACCTGAATATATTTTAATTTATTTAATTCATTTTAATAATTTATGAAATTTCTTATAGAAATTAAATTTTGACAAAATTTCCTATAGATATGAAATTATGACAAAATTTCCTATAGAAATGAAATTATGACAAAATTCCTATAGAAATTAAGTTTTGACTAAATTTTCTATAGAAATGAAATTTTGACTAAATTTTCTATAGAAATTAAGTTTTAACTAATTTTTTTTATAGAAATTAAGTTTTGGCTAAATTTTGTATAGAAATGAAATTTTGATAAAATTTGCTATAGAAATCGAATTTCGACACAATTTCCTACCGAAATTAAATTTTGACAAAATTTCCTATAAATGACATTTTGATAAAATTTCCTATAGAAATTAAGTTTCGACAAAATTTTCTATAGAAATGAAATGTTGACTAAATTTTCTATAGAAATTAAGTTTTAACTAAATTTTCTATAGAAATTAAGTTTTAACTAATTTTTCTATAGAAATTAAGTTTTAACCAAATTTTGTATAGAAATGAAATTTTGATAAAATTTGCTATAGAAATCGAATTTTGACACAATTACAAAATTTCCGGTAGAAATGAAATTTTGACAACACTTCCTATAGAAATTTTGACAAAATTTCCTATAGAAATGAAATTTTGACAACATTTCCTATAGAAACGAAATTTTGACAAAATTTTCTATAGAAATTAAGTTTTAACTAATTTTTCTATAGAAATTAAGTTTTGACTAAATTTTGTATAGAAATGAAATTTTGACAAAATTTCCTATAGAAATCGAATTTTAACAAAAATTTCCTATAGAAATGAAATTTTGACAAAATTTCATATAGAAATGAAATTTTGACAAAGTTTCCTATAGAAATGAAATTTTGACAAAATTTCGTGTAGAAATGAAGTTTTGACAAAATTTCGTGTAGAAATGAAATTTTGACAAAATTTCCTATAGAAATGAAATTTTGACAAAATTTTCTATAGAAATTAAATTTTTACAAAATTTCCTATAGAAATTAAATTTTTACAAAATCTCCCATAGAAATGAAATTTTGACAAAATTTCCCATAGAAATTAAATTTTGACAAAATTTCCTATAGATATGAAATTTTGATAAAATTTCCTATAGAAATGAAATTTTGACAAAATTTCCTATAAAAATGAAATTTTGAAAAAAATTCCTATAGAAATAAAATTTTGATAAAATTTCCTATAGAAATTAAGTTTTGACTAAATTTTCTATAGAAATTAAGTTTTGACTAAATTTTCTATATAAATGAAAGTATGATAAAATTTCCTATAGAAATGAAATTATGACAAAATTCCTATAGAAATGAAATTTTGACAAAATTTTCTATAGAAATGAAATTTTGACAAAATTTCCTATAGAAATGAAATTTTGACAAAATTTCCTATAGAAATAAAATTTTGATAAAATTTCCTATAGAAATTAAGTTTTGACTAAATTTTCTATAGAAATTAAGTTTTGACTAAATTTTCTATAGAAATTAAGTTTTGACTAAATTTTCTATAGAAATAAAATATTGATAAAATTTCCTATAGAAATGAAATTTTGACAAAATTTCCTACAGAAATAAAATTTTGATAAAATTTCCTATAGAAATTAAGTTTTGACTAAATTTTCTATAGAAATTAAGTTTTGACTAAATTTTCTATATAAATGAAGTTTTGATAAAATTTCCTGTAGAAATCAAATTTTGACAAAATTTCTTATAGAATTGAAATTTTGATAAAACTTCGTATAGAAGTTATGTGTTGACAATATTTCTTATAGAATTGAAATTAAATTTTGACAAAATTTTCTATAGAAATGAAATTTTGACAAAATTTCCAAACGTTTTTTTTTTTTTGTCTTTTTGGATAAATTTAGAAAAAAATAGGTTAATTTTAGAGAATTTGAACTAAACTGTATTACAAACGCAGATGTCACGCCGATATCACAAAAATAAGTATCTATTTGTTAACAAATTAAAGAAAATTTATTGGACATAATTTTTTTTTTACTTGTAAAAGAAAATTTCGTAGTGTGAAAGAAAAAAATTGGAGTTCCAAATTGCATACGAAGTTTATGATGAGCGCATAATTAGTAAAATTTACAAAATTTAAGAAATTCAACCATCAACTAAAACATAATTAAATTGGCTTTGTGTGAAGATTCGACAAATTTTCTTAGTGACATAGCCACCGACGTGGAAATGAACTTCATCCGTTAAGATGATTTTGTCACCGGAAGATTTTCACCATTTTTTTAGAGAATCTTCAATACGTGGTTTCATTTCTTTTGTTTGGTAATGGTGTTGGTTCTGCTTGTCACAAAATAAAAGCTTCAAAAGTTGGAAAACCCTTTATTGTGTACCAGTCATTTCTAGTTTCTAGTAAATATACCTGTGTGAACTTGGAAACACCCTATCAGCTAACCTGAATATATTTTAAATTATTTAATTCATTTTAATAATTTATGAAATCCAATATTAACAAGCATTGGTCACTTTGGTTTACTAATGCTTTACACGTTTAGGAACCGCTTTATTTATTTTTTTCCTAACAACAGTTTCCACATTTTCGTCATTCGATCTAACCATTGCGAATCTAATTAGCCCAATTGCATTTCCAATTTACAGACGTCATAAGATGCATTTTTCATTGGATAGAAACAGAGTAAGTGAATTTTTTAAGTCGTTGTTTTCCTGGCAACAGTCGAACATGGGCTAACAAAGACATCGTCAAATCTTTCGATGACAACGCTGATAAGACATTAGCTATGCAAAATCTTTGAATTGATATTTGCATTACCAATTTCATTTGCCAACGAAGGCACAGAACAATTTTATTTGCATTTAGTGGAGGGAAATCTATTGCATGAATAACTGGAGTTATTAATTCCAAAAGAAATTTCATATTATTGAGTGATTATACTGATATCCAATCAAGGCTATCAACCTGCAAACGATATTGAGCATCATTACTAGAAAATATAAATTTCAATAATAACGTTCCCCATGCTAGGACTAAAGTAAAGACTGAGCTACATCCAAAGGAAAAATACGTTCCTCCGAATGAAATTTTATAAATAACGAAGTTCCCCTTTCTTAAAACAATATTTTTTTGGAGAGCAAATAAACCCAAATTTATGACTACTTCGGCAATTATTTTAGCCCACTGATAGCCTCCTGCAAACTTTGTAGGCTAATATTTTTTTAAGCCATTTATTTTCCATTAAGAAAAAAACATCTTAATTTAGACACCACATATCACATACAAAAAATCTTATCAATGACATTCAGACATACACGCAGAAAAGGAATAGGATCCACGGTTGCCACAATTAGTAGAATTCTACCAAAAATAATAGATTTTATATAGTTTGGCATATTGGTAGAATTATTGATGTTTTGGTAGATTTTGCAAAATTTTCTATGAAAATAAAATTTTGACAAAATTTTCAATAGAAATAAAATTTTGACAAAATTTCCTATAGAAATGAAATTTTGACAAAATTTTTCTGTAGAAATAAAATTTTCACAAAAATTTTCTATAGAAATAAAATTTTGACAAAATTTCCTATAGAAATATAATTTTCACAAATATTTTCTATTGAAATTAAATTTTGACAAAATTTTTTCTAGAAATAAAATTTTGACAAAAACTTCTATAGAAATAACATTTTGACAAAATTTTCTATAGAAATCAAATTTTGACAAACATTTTCTATAGAAATACAATTTTCACAAAATGTCCTATAAAAATAAAATTTTGACAAATATTTCCATAGAAATAAAATTTTGATAAAAATTTCTATAGAAATAAAATTTTGACAAAATTTTCTATAGAAACAATATTATCACAAAAATTTTCTATAGAAATACAATTTTCACAAGATTTCCTATAGAAATAAAATTTTGACAAAAATTTCCATAGAAATAAAATTTTGATAAAAATACTATAGAAATAAAATGTTGACAACATTTTTCTATAGAAATAAATTTTTGACAAAATTTTGACAAAAATTTCTATAGAAATAAAATTTTCACAAAAATTTTCTATAAAAATAAAATTTTGACAAAATTTTCTTTAGACATACAATTTCGTTTTGTTTGTTATTGTTGGTTTCTCTTGAATCATTATGTTGTTGTTGTTCTTGATCTCAGCTTAGTCAGTGCATGGTTGTCAAATTTATTTGGGCAAAGCCCTATAGACTGCAAGATGGTTGGATGGACGCACGTTTCGGAATTACCACATTCCTCATCAGCATCCTCTACTTGCAGCAAAACTATCAACCAATTATCAGAATAAATTCAGGCAGTTCAATAAACCCAAGGTGAACCACACTTGAACCTTCTGAAAAAAGGTTAATGATAGCCGGCTTATGCCGAAATAAATTCATACAAACATTTCTCTTTTCCTTTGCCACCATCAAACCATCGATTTGAGTACAGTTGGCTGGGTTTATTTTGAGCGCGCTTCCTCTTTTTTATACCCACCACCATAGAATGGTGACGGGGGTATAATAAGTTTGTCATTCCGTTTGTAACACATCAAAATATCGATTTCCGACTATATAAAGTATATATATTCTTAATCAGGGAGAAATTCTAAGACGATATAACCATGTCCGTCTGTCTGTCTGGCTACCTGTCTGTCTGTTTAATCACGCTACAGTCTTCAATAATGAAGCAATCATGCTGAAATTTTGCACAAGCTCGTCTTTTGCAGGCAGGTCAAGTTCGAAGATGGGCTATATCGGTCCAGGTTTTGATATAGTCCCCATATAAACCGACCTCCCGATTTGGGGTCTTGGGCTTATAGAAATCGTAGTTTTTATCTAATTTGCTTAAAATTTGAAATCTAGAGGTATTTTATGACCATAAAGAGGTGTGCCAAAAATGGTGGGTATCGGTCCATGTTTTGGTATAGCCCCCATATAGACCGATTTTACTTCTTGGACTTCTAGAATCCGCAGTTTTTATTCAATTTACCAGAAATTGGAAATCTAGAGGTATTTTAGAACCATAAAGAGGTGTGCCAAAAATGGTGAGCATCGGTCAATGTTTTGGTATGGTCCCCATATAAACCGACCACCTTTATAGAAACCGTAGTTTTTATCCAATGTGCCTGAAATTGGAAATCTATAGGTATTTTAGGACCATACATAGGCGTGCCGAAAATGGTGAGTATAGGAACATGTTTTGGTATAGCCCCCATATAGACCGATTTCCCGATTTTACTTCTTGGGCTTCTAGAATCCGAAGTTTTTATGCAATTTGCCTGAAATTGGAAATCTGGAGGTATTTTTGGACTATAAAAAGGTGTGCCGAAAATGGTGAGTATCGGTCCATGTTTGGGTATATCCCCCATATAGACCAATCTCCCGATTTTACTTCTTGGACTTATAGGATCTGTAGTTTTTATCCAAATTGCCTGAAATTGGAAATCTAGAAGTATTTTATGACAATAAAGAGGTGTGCCGCGTGTATTGGTTCATGTTTTGGTATATCCCCAATAATGACCGATCTCCGGATTTTATTTCTTGGGATTATAAAAACCGTAGTTTTTATCCAATTTGTATGAAATTCGAAATCTAGAATTATTTTTGGATCATAAAGAAATACACCGAAAATGGAGAGTATCGGTCAGTGTTTTAGTATAGCCCCCATAAAAACGATTTCCCGATTTAACTCCTTGGGTTTCTAGAAACCGTAGTTTTTATCTGATTTGCCCGAAATTTCACTTCTTGAGGGTATAGAAGGCGCACCGATCATGAAAATTGCTTGAAACTCAATGTAAAATTTCCAGATTTTACTTCTCGGGTGAAAATCTACAAATTTAAGATTTCAAATCAAGACGTTATTTTATAATTTTCTTGCACACTTACAAGAGATGTTAATGATTCCTCTAAAACAAAAATGGTTCTTACAAATCCAGAATCTGATATAGTCTTCATAGGTAAAATCTTTAAATATATCTCCGGGAAGTGTTTTGGGTGAACTGCTCTGCTTGATTTGTTCTCACACCCCCCTGAAATTTCAAAGGAAACCGTAATATTTGATTCATGGTGGTGGGTATTTAAGATTCGGCCTGACCGAACTTACGGCCGTATATACTTGTTTTTTTTTTTTTTTTTTATACCCTGCGCCACACTGTGGAACAGGGTATTATAAGTTAGTGCATATGTTTGCAACACCCAGAAGGAGACGAGATAGACACATGGTGTCTTTGGCAAAAATGCTCAGGGTGGGCTCCGTCTGTCCGTGAACACATTTTTGTAATCAAAGTCTAGGTCGCAGTTTTAGTCCAATCGACTTCAAATTTGGCATAAGTATGTGTTTTGGTTCAGAATAGATCCCTATTGATTTTGGAAGAAATCGGTTCAGATTTAGATATAGCTCCCATATATATATTTCGCCCGATATGGACTTATATGGCCCCAGAAGCCAGAGTTTTACCCTAATTTGCTTACAATTTTGCACAAGAAGAACAATTAGTACTATAGTCAAGTGTGCCAAATTTTACTGAAATCGGTTCAGATTTAGATATAGCTCCCATATATATCTTTCGCCCAATATGGACTAATACGGTCCCAGAAGCCAGAGTTTTACCCCAATTTGGGTGAAATTTTGCACTAGGAGTACAATTAGTAGTGTAGTAATGTGTGCCAAATTTTATTGAAATCGGTTCAGATTTAGATATAGCTCCCATATATATCGTTCGCCCGATTTACACTCATATGACCACAGTGGCCAATTTTTTACTCCGATTTAATTGAAATTTTGCACAGGGAGTAGAATTGGCATTGTAGGTATGCGTGCCAAATTTGGTTGAAATCGGTTCAGATTTAGATATAGGTCCCATATATAGCTTTCGTCCGATTTACACTCATATGACCACAGAGGCCAATTATTTGCTCCGATTTAGTTGAAATTTTGCACAGGGAGTAGAATTAGCATTGTAGCTATGCGTGTCAAATTTGGTTGAAATCGGTTCAGATTTAGATATATCTCCCATATATAGCTTTCGCCCGATTTACACTCATTAGACCACATAGGCCAATTTTTAACTTCGATTTAGTTTAGTTGTGCAAAAGCAAAGGGAGTAGAATTAGCATTGTAGCTATGCGTGCCAAATTTGGTTGAAATCGGTTCAGATTTAGATATAGCTCCCATATGTAGCTTTTGCCCGATTTACACTCATATGACCACAGAGGCCAATTTTTAACTCCGATTCAGTTGAAATTCTGCGCAGGGAGTAGAATTAGCATTGTAGCTATGCGTGCCAAATTTGCTTGAAATCGGTTCAGATTTAGATATAGCTCCCATATATATGTTTTTCTGATTTCGACAAAAATGGTCAAAATATCTACATTTTCCTTGTAAAATCGCCACTGCTTAGTCGAAAAGTTGTAAAAATGACTCTAATGTTCCTAAACTTCTAATACATATATATCGAGCGATAAATCATAAATAAACTTTAGCGAAGGTTTTTTACAATTGCTTCAGATTTAAATGTTTCCCATATTTTTTACTAACATTGTGTTCCATCCTAGTGCATTGGCCGACTTAAATTTTGAGTCTATAGATTTTGTAGAAGTCTATCAAATTCTGTCCAGATCGAGTGATATTTAAATGTATGTATTTGGGACAAACCTTTATATATAGCCCCCAACACATTTGACGGATGTGATATGGTATCGAAAATTTAGATCTACAAAGTGGTGCAGGGTATAATATTGTCGGCCCCGCCCGACTTTAGACTTTCCTTACTTGTTTTTTACTAACATTGTGTTCCACCCTAGTGCATTAGCCGACTTAAATTTTGAGTCTATAGATTTTGTAGAAGTCTATCAAATTCTGTCCAGATCGAGTGATATTTAAATGTATGTATTTGGGACAAACCTTTATATATAGCCCCTAACAAATTTGACGGATGTGATATGGTATCAAAAATTAGATCTACAAAGTGGTGCAGGGTATAAAGGGTGATACGGTCAAAATTTGGTCAATATAAACTTGACGTATTTCTTTCAATTTTGCATTTAAAAAACCTGAACACTCCTCATTTTGAAGGTGTGTGTGTGTAGAATGTTGCTCCTATTTTGATTTTGGAATTCACTCTTCAGTTGTCAAAATGCCGTCCAAGAAAGAAGAGCAGCGTATCAAAATTTTGCTCGCGCATCGCGAAAATCTGAGCTACTCGCACGCAAAGCTGGCAAAATCGCTAAAAGTTGCCAAATCAACCGTTACAAATGTAATTAAAGTGTTTGGGGAACGTTTGTCGACAGCCGCTGAGACGACAAAGAGAGTTGCCGGTAGTTTCAAGCGAAACCCTAACCTCTCTCTCCGAGATGCCGCAAATAAGATGGGTGTATCGTCTACTACCGTGCATCGAGCCAAAAAACGACTTACAAGAAGGTAGTGACTCCAAATCGCGATGATAAACAAAATACGACGGCCAAAGCGCGATCCCGGAGGCTGTACACGACGATGCTGACGAAGTTTGACTGCGTGGTAATGGACGACGAAACCTACGTCAAAGCCGACTACAAGCAGCTTCCGGGACAGGAGTTTTATACGGCAAAAGGAAGGGGAAAGGTAGCAGATATTTTCAAGCACATAAAACTGTCAAAGTTCGCAAAGAAATATCTGGTTTGGCAAGCCATCTGTACCTGTGGCTTGAAAAGCAGCATTTTCATAGCTTCCGGGACTGTCAACCAAGAAATTTACGTGAAAGAGTGTTTGAATAAACGTCTGCTGCCTTTCCTGAAGAAACACGGTTGTTCCGTACTGTTTTGGCCGGATTTGGCATCTTGCCATTACGGTAAAAAGGCCATGGAGTGGTACGCCGCCAACAACGTGCAGGTGGTTCCCAAGGACAAGAACCCTCCCAACACGCCAGAGCTCCGCCCAATTGAGAAATACTGGGCTATTGTCAAGCGGAACCTAAAGAAGACCAAAAAAACTGCTAAGGACGAGCAGCAGTTCAAGGCAAACTGGCTTTCTGCGGCGAAGAAGGTGGACAAGGTGGCTATACAAAATCTGATGGCAGGTGTCAAGCGTGAGGCCCGGCAATTCGGATTTGGAAAAGCGAAAGCCTAACTGAATATTTTTCCTGAATTTTATACTAATTGAACTTGAAAAAGAAATTTAATTTGATTTTTTAAATAAACGATTTCACCGATTTACACGCGTTTTCCCTTGACCAAATTTTGACCGTATCACCCTTTAATATAGTCGGCCCCGCCCGACTTTCCTTACTTGTTGTTTTTTTTTTTTTTTTCTTTGTGCTTTTAGAACTACTTCCAATTCCTTTTTCCTTGATAATGCAAACAACATTGCTAAACTAAATTGCTGAAAATTGTTACCTTTATATTCGAAAGCACTGTTTTTATGGCTGCATTTTTTATAAATTCTCAAACATTTGAATATATCCCCCATTTTTAATTTACATGCCCAATAAAATATTTTACTATTTGCAAAGTATTACTTTTTATCAAATTGAAGTAAATGTATTAATTAATAATACTAAATCTATAATACTAAATAGTCTAATCTACAATACTAAAATCAATTAACTAAAAATAAAGTTAAATCGTCGATAGACATTTTCGTTGACTTTTTTCTGATGATTATTACGAAATCCTACACTTCCTCTAATTTGCCATAAAGTTGCTACATATTTCATCCACTGCATTCTTTTTGTATGTTTGTTTACAAACGACAATCGCTTGTTTACAATTTCGTTTGGGAGGAGAGTATTATATTTCTTTGCGTGTACCACCAATAGATAATAAAATTCCGACTATTTTTTAAGGACTTCTCGCTGAGATAATTAACCAAAGCATGTCATCATCATTTTTCTAACAATTGATACTCAAATCATATTAAATTTATTTCTGTATGGGGTTAATAAGGGTTGGACAATACAGCGAAGGCTAATAAAAGAGCAAATGGTTTCACAATTTTTCGTGATCTTCATAACCCCAATTTGACCAAAAGTTTTAACTTGTATGTCACATGTTTACCATGGAACTTTTATATTTCAGAATTAGAAAAAAACACAAATATTAATAATCGAAAATCAGTTTATTATTCAAAATATTCCCCATTAAATCGTATACACTTTTGCATACTTTTGAAGCACTCTTACAACTCTGATTGTGGTATCTTCACAACATGCATTCTCAATGAATCAACCGCTTCTTCAGGTGTCGAAAAAGGAAATTTTGTCAAAATTTCATTTCTATAGGAAATTTTGTCAAAATTTCATTTCAATAGAAAATTTTGTCAAAATTTCATGTCTATAGAAATTTTGTCAAAATTGCATGTCTATAGTAAATTTTGTCAAAATTTCATTTCTATTGGAAATTTTGTCAAAATTTCCTTTCTATAGGAAATTTTATCGAAATTTCTTTTCTATAGGAAATTTTGTCAAAATTTCATTTCTATAGGAAATTCTTGTCAAAATTTCATTTCTATAGGAAATTTTGTAAAAATTTCATTTCTATAGGAAATTTTGTAAAAATTTCATGTCTATAAAAAAAATTTGTCAAAATTTCATGTCTACAGAAAATTTTGTCAAAATTTCATGTCTATAGAAAATTTTTGTCAAAATTTCATTTCTATAGGAAATTTTGTCAAAATTTCATTTCTATAGGAAATTTTGTCAAAATTTTATTTATATAGGAAATTTTGTCAAAATTTCAATAGGAAATTTTGTCAAAATTTCATTTCTATAGAAAATTTTGTCAAAATTTCATTTCTATAGGAAATTTTGTCAAAATTGCATTTCTATAGGAAAATTTGTCAAAATTTCATTTTTATAGGAAATTTTGTCAAAATTTCATTTCTATAGGAATTTTTGTCAAAATTTCATTTCTATAGGAAATTTTGTCAAAATATCATTTCTATAGGAAATTTTGTCAAAATTTCATTTCTATAGGAAATTTTGTCAAAATTTCATTTCTATAGGAAATTTTGTCGAAATTTCATTTCTATAGGAAATTTTGTCAAAATTTCATTTCTATAGGAAATTTTGTCAAAATTTTATTTCTATAGAAAATTTTGTCAAAATTTCATTTCTATAGGAAATTTTGTCAAAATTGCATTTCTATAGGAAATTTTGTCAAAATTTCATTTTTATAGGAAAATTTGTCAAAATTTCATTTCTATAGGAATTTTTGTCAAAATTTCATTTCTATAGGAAATTTTGTCAAAATTTCATTTCTATAGGAAATTTTGTCAAAATTTCATTTCTATAGGAAATTTTGTCAAAATTTCATTTCTATAGGAAATTTTGTCAAAATTTTATTTCTATAGGAAATTTTGTCAAAATTTCATTTCTATAGGAAATTTTGTCAAAATTTCATTTCTATAGAAAATTTTGTCAAAATTTCATTTCTATAGGAAATTTTGTCAAAATTGCATTTCTATATGAAATTTTGTCAAAATTTCATTTTTATAGGAAAATTTGTCAAAATTTCATTTCTTAGGAATTTTTGTCAAAATTTCATTTCTATAGGAAATTTTATCAAAATATCATTTCTATAGGAAATTTTGTCAAAATTTCATTTCTATAGGAAATTTTGTCGAAATTTCATTTCTATAGGAAATTTTGTCAAAATTTTATTTCTATAGGAAATTTTGTCAAAATTTCATTTCTATAGAAAATTTTATCAAAATTTCATTTCTATAGGAAATTTTGTCAAAATTGCATTTCTATATGAAATTTTGTCAAAATTTCATTTTTATAGGAAATTTTGTCAAAATTTCATTTTTAAAGGAAATTTTGTCAAAATTTCATTTCTATAGGAAAGTTTGTCAAAATTTCATGTCTATAGAAAATTTTGTCAAAATTTCATTTCTATTGGAAATTTTGTCAAAATTTCATTTCTATAGGAAATTTTATCGAAATTTCATTTCTATAGGAAATTTTGTCAAAATTTCATTTCTATAGGAAATTTTTGTCAAAATTTCATTTCTATAGGAAATTTTGTCAAAATTTCATGTCTATAAAAAAATGTTGTCAAAATTTCATGTCTACAGAAAATTTTGTCAAAATTTCATGTTTATAGGAAATTTTATCAAAATTTCATTTCTATAGGAAATTTTGTCAAAATTTCATTTCCATAGGAAATTTTGTCAAAATTTCATTTCCATAGGAAATTTTATCAAAATTTCATTTCTATAGGAAATTTTGCCAAATTTCATTTCTATAGGAAATTTTGCCAAAATTTCATTTCTATACGAAATTTTGTCAAAATTTAATTTCTATAGGAAATTTTGTCAAAATTTAATTTCTATAGGAAATTTTGTTAAAATTTCATTTCTATAGGAAATTTTGTTAAAATGTCATTTCTATAGGAAATTTTATCAAAATTTCATTTCTGTAGGAAATTTTATTAAAATTTCATTTCTATACGAAATTTTATCAAAATTTCATTTCTATAGGAAATTTTGTTAAAATTTCATTTCTATAGGAAATTTTATCAAAATTTCATTTCTGTAGAAAATTTTATCAAAATTTCATTTCTATAGGAAATTTTGTCAATATTTTATTTCTATTCAACATTTGTGAAGTACCTCTAGAAACGCTAGTTTTAATCCGATTTGTCGTAAAATTGGAAATCTGGATATATTTTAGGGCCACAAATGGGTGTGCCGAATATGGTGTGTATGGTGTGGTGTGTTTGTCAATATAAACGGACACCCGACTTGGGGTCTTTGGTCCTAGAACTCGTTGTTTTTAACCGATTTGCCTTAAATTGGAAATCTAGAGGTATTTTCGGGCCACAAATGGGTGTGCCGAATATGGTGGCATAGCCAAAACATGAAACCGTAGTTTTTATCCGATCTATAAATCGTAGTTTTTATCCGATTTACCTGAAAATGGATATCTAGAGGTATTTATTTTAGATCCAAAAGTAAGTGTATCAAATATATTGTGTATCTGTTCATGGTTTGGTTAGCCCCAATATAGAGAGATCATCCGATTTGATTTATTGGGCTTCTAGCAATATTTATGCCCCAAATAGGAAATCTAGACGTATTTTAGGTCCGGGGATAGAAGACAGACTGGTCCTCCGAATTGCTCAAAACTATAAGTAAAATTTTCAGAATTTACATTTCGAATCAAGGCTTTACTCCATCATTTTCTTGTACGCTTATAAGAGAATCTAATATAATCTACATATACACACAAAAACAAATTCTGATTCAATCACGATATTAATTGATCCAATTAGGATCTTATTATATTTGATTCATGGTGGTGGGTATTCAAGATTTGGTCCGGCCGAATTTACGGCTTTACGTACTTGTTATCATATCGTCGTTGGTAATATAGTTTACTTAAAAATTATGTTAACCTACGTTGTATATATGTATGTATATATTTTTTTACAGTACTACTATATATTTTCACAGTATTGTAGTCTAGTAACACATGTGTGATAGATAAGAGACATAAAAAGGGATGCAATAATGAGTATAAACCAGCAAGGGGAAACGAAGTTGCGCCGAAGTTATAAAAGGCCTTAAAAACAAAGCAATGTCGCCAAAAATGTAGTGAAAATGGTCTTTTTGGTTCTGGAAGTGTTGCAAAATTCGCGCAGAAGCGATGAATTTAACATGGACTTGTCATAGGACAGATGTTCACCACTTCAACAGCTGTTGCACATAAGGTTTGATCCGAATTCAGTGATTTGGATGTGAATTAAAAATTTTCTCATATTTTGCCATATAAATAATATGTATAATTTTTTATGATTTTTAATGCATTCCAACGCTTGTCTGCAACGTTTGACCTAAAATATTTTCAAAAAGTCACAATTTGTCTAGAACGGAAATAGCATTTTTTCGACAAAATTTAAATCATATAGTATAAAATTTTATTAATTCTTACACTGTTTTTAAACTATTTTTTTTATTATTCATCTATGGAGTAATCCTTACAGACTAACAATGCTATACTACAATATTTACAAATGGTATCTTATTCCTAAGTATTTAATAAGAGTGTAATATTTCTTTTTATAGTATGTTTATCTTCTGAAAGATCAAAATATTTATAGTATTTATTAAACTCATCACATAGTCGGCGAACAGGATCGTTATTTTCAAAGTTTGTACGAAAATACTGAATGCGAAGCAGTTCAAAATTACGAGTAGGTCTTGACGGTATATTGAATGAGATACTGTTAAGAAGGAACTCAGATTTAAATCTACCATTAATAATATCAACCATAAAACAGATATTCAGCATAGTACGTCTACTTTTCAGTGTAGACAATTTGACAAGTGAAAGTCTTTCCTTGTAAGATGGCATGGTTTGAGGAGTCCAGTTGTTCCGACGTAAAGAAAACAGTAGAAATTGCTTTTGTACAGATTCAACATGGTTGCAGTGTATTTGATACTGTGGATCCCATATTACAGACCCATATTCAAGCATTGGACGCACAAGTGAAGTGTACAAATTCCTTGTTACAAATGGACCAGAAAACTCCTTACTCGAGCGTTTGACAAATCCAAGTGATCCATATGATTTATTGACGGTCATACATATGTGAGATCTAAAATCTAGTCTTCGATCCAACAGTATTCCGAGATCTTTAAAGGATTCAACAGTTTCAAGCATGTCGTTATTAATATAGTAATTTGTATCAATGTGGTTCAATCTATAAAAAGAGATGTGCTTGCATTTTTATACCCTCCACCATAGGATGGGGGGTATATTAACTTTGTCATTCCGTTTGTAACACATCGAAATATTGCTCTAAGACCCCATAAAGTATATATATTCTGGGTCGTGGTGAAATTCTGAGTCGATCTGAGCATGTCCGTCCGTCCGTCTGTTGAAATCACGCTAACTTCCGAACGAAACAAGCTATCGACTTGAAACTTGGCACAAGTAGTTGTAATTGATGTAGGTCGGATGGTATTGCAAATGGGCCATATCGGTCCACTTTTACGTATAGCCCCCATATAAACGGACCCCCAGATTTGGCTTGCGAGGCCTCTAAGAGAAGCAAATTTCATCCGATGCGGCTGAAATTTGGTACATGATGTTAGTATATTGACTCTAATAACCATGCAAAAATTGGTCCACATCGGTCCATAGTTATATATAGCCCCCATATAAACCGATCCCCCGATTTGGCTTGCAGAGCCTCTAAGAGAAACAATTTTCATCCGATTCGGCTGAAATTTGGTACATGGTGTTAGTACATGATCTCTAACAACCATGCAAAAATTGGTCCATATCGGTCCATAATTATATATAGCCCCAATATAAACCGATCCCCCGATTTGGCTTGCGGAGCCTCTAAGAGAA
This sequence comes from Haematobia irritans, assembly GCF_050003625.1. Classification (NCBI taxonomy): domain Eukaryota; kingdom Metazoa; phylum Arthropoda; class Insecta; order Diptera; family Muscidae; genus Haematobia; species Haematobia irritans. The sequence goes on from NC_134400.1 coordinate 175,326,413, forward strand.
GGAAATTTCATCCGATCCGGCTGAAATTTGGTACATGGTGTTAGTATATGGTCTCTAACAACCATGCAAAAATTGGTTCACATCATTCCATAATTATATATAGCCCCCATATAAACCGATCCCCCGATTTGGCTTGGAACCTCTAAGAGAAGCAAATTTCATCCGATCCGGCTGAAATTTGGTACATGGTGTTAATATATGGTATCTAACAACCATGCAAAAATTGGTCCATATCGGTCCATAATTATATATAGCCCCCATATAAACCGATCACCAGATTTGACCTCCGGAGCCTCTTGGAAGACCAAAATTTATCTGATTCAGTTGAAATTTGGTACGTGATGTTAATATATGGCTTCAAGCACCCATGCAAAAATTGGTCGATATCGGTCCATAATTATATATATGCCCCCCAGATTTGACCTCCGGAGCACCTTGGAAGAGCAAAATTCTTCCCATTCGGTTGAAATTTGGTACGTGATGTTAGTATAGGGTATCCACAACCATGCAGTAATTGGTTCCTATCAGTCCATAATAATATATAGCTCCCATATAAACCGATCCCCAGATTTGACCTCCGGTGCCTCTTGGAGAAGCAAAATTCATCCGATCTGGTTGAAATTTGGTACGTGGTGGTAGTATATGATATTTAACAACCATGTGGGTTGGAATTTGTGGATGACAGTCTTTCGTAGAAGTTTCTACGCAATCCATGGTGGAGGGTACATAAGATTCGGCCTGGCCGAACTTATGGCCGTATATACTTGTTTTATGTTCAGTTCCATCATATTTAGAGAACACCATTTGTACATGCTATTTAGATCAGATTGAAGTAATGCTTGGTCATCACTATTCCGGATAATTTTCATAATTTTAACATCGTCAGCATACATAAGTGTGTTACCAAATCGAATTGCTGATGGAAGGTCATTTATAAATAAACAGAACAATAAAGGTCCAAGATGACTGCCTTGACGAACACCAGAAGGCACATGTATCGATTCCGAAATAATGTTATCAAATACTACACATTAGGTGCGATGTGTCAGATAACTTTCAAGCCAGGATACCATTAAGTCACTGAAACCCATGCGATGTAATTTGTACAGTAGAAGTGAGTGATTTACTTTATCAAACGCTTTACTAAAACCAGTATAGACGACATCAGTCTGTAAACGATCTCTAAAGCCTTCATTAATCATTATGGTCAGTTCCAAGACATTTGTTATGGTTGAACAAGATTTACGGAAGCCATGTTGTTTGGGTGATAGAAAAGAGGAGAGGAATATCATGCCAATTTACATTTAATAATAAGGAGTTCAGTTTTCCGTAGTCAGTTTTACAAAAACAGTATTCCATTTCAGTTTTCGTGTCAGTTTTATTTCGTACAGATCTTGAATAGGACATATTTATATTCATACAGATAGTGAGATGATAAGGGTCTTCTGGATTTACAATAGCGTTGCTGCGTGAAAGGAATACATCATCTAGTTCGTTCATTAGAATCAAATCCAATAATTTATTCTTATAATTTAGAATGTTGTTGACTTGAAAAATACCATACTTCAATAGATTTTCGATAAATTCAGAATGAAATCCGTTACTTATATTTGGTACAGAGTGATTCATATCCGTGCAAAAATTCCATGAAATAGATGGAAGATTAAAATCGCCAGACCCAACGATCAAATCAGAGGTTCTTGCAGTAGCCATGACCGATCGGATAGCAGTCAAATGAGCATTAAACATCGTTACAAGAACCTGGAGGAATATAGGATCAAGTTACAAACAAAAATTTTTAGCCGCACCTTACTTTCACTCCCATATACTCAATTTGATGTTTGAAACAAACTACTTATTAAAACTATGAAAACAACGAGTTATAAACAACTGAATTAAAAGAACTTCCTGTGCAGTTCAAATATAGAACATCATTTGGAGGACATTTTTGGAGGTGCTTTTAAAGTTGTGCTTTTGGAACAACTACCAACTTTTTTTGCTGGGTACTTATACAAGGCCCTACAAGATTTCCTACTGGGCGTTTCTTTGCGGATGCCATATAAAAATAGTCATTTATATATGACCTTATGATGCCAAAAACTACTCGTGCTCCACCCACGTGCGGCCCCAAACCATTGACCAATTTACATATTTATTTGAACATTTCGATAACAATTGATCGAATTAATGTCAAGCTGTCAAACATATAATTGTATCGTATGAATGAGTGAAACCTTAGGATAACAGAGACGTTCATAATGGGTTTTAATTATTTCATCGACATTAAAGAAGGGAACGAAGTCCAACGAAACATTTGCACTTGACAACAAGAAAAGGGTTCGGTTTAATCCTGTAACATATTGTAATATATTGAATAGTCGAAGAAATTGGAAGAGCAAAGCGATAGCTTATGACGTTTTGGGTACATTCATACAAGCATGCTATGACGCAAAGGTTGAGTTAAGTTAGGCATAATGGCAGCCCGTTACTTTAGGTTCTCTTGGAATATTCAGTCCATTGTGATACCGCTAGTGATGAACTTCTCTCTTATCACTGAGTTCTGCACGATTCATCTTCCGAGTCCGAATGGCGCAGAAATGTCACTAGCATTACTGAGTGGGGATAATCCACCATTCGTTCGACACTGGGATTGAATCCATGACGCATAGTACAATGGTTAGCACGCGCAAGGTACCACGGCTCCGCGTATGCAATCACTATAACAAATTAATCAATCGAATATGTACACGGATGAAAAAGACTGTTTTTCATATGTTTGGCTATAAACATTATATGTTTGGAACACAAATTTTTAAACACAACATTTTTGAGTGCAAGCATATAATGTTCATAAACTAGCATAACATGTTTGGGACATATATGTTAATATGTTAGAACATATTATGTTTGGGACATAAAATGTTTGTAAATATAATATGCTTGGATGCAAACATATATTAATTTAGAAATAGCCTATAAACATATATGTGTTTAGTAGCTTGGAGCGCTATTTAACAGGGAGCGATATTGAATTAAGTTGGTGGTTGTTGCTTGTTATTACAAAATTAACATTTTATTTTTCCTTGAGCAATTGATCAGCTACTTCTTTGATCCTTACAAACTGTGTGGTCCGCTGTTCGAGTCCCCGTCCGGCAAAAGGTAAAATTAAAATAAAAAAATCATACAATTGAATAATTTCTTCTACAATGTTTGTATTACAGAAAAAGGTGCTAAGAACTAAAAAATCTCGCGGAAGTGAGAAAGATGTGGGGGAATATACAATTGGGCAGAAACAAAATTTTGAGCATTCAGGTCGAAAACCTATGTTGTTAGCACCTATATTACCTGTTTATTTTCATAATTCATTATGATTGTAAATATATAAATAAATAAATAAAATTTTGAGCACAATATTGTTTGGGAGAATTTTTTTAAGCATATAATATTTTTGGGTGCAAAATGCTTCCAAACATATTATATGTTCACATAATAACATATTGTTTTTTGGAAGACAACATTATTGAATTTGGATGCAAAAATACAAAATGTTTGGAACTTAGACCACCCAAACATATATTGTTTAGACCAATATGCTTTCAAACATATTATATAGTGGAAGAGATCAAACATATAAATGTTTGGGCAATACCCAAAAATATATATGCTTGAAGCAAAATATGTTTGGGAGTATATGTTACAGAAGCGATTTTTTGTGAGCGTGCAGGAATGAGGAATAATAAGTTGAATTAATTTAGAGAGGAACACAAAGACAAAAATATAAAGAAAACCAAGAATGAGTGTAAGAAGTGATGTACAAATTCAGTTTTATTGAGAAGAGAACAACGATTTGATGCTCACCTTAATGGAGGTAAAAAAAGAGTGGGCAAATGTTGCTAATTCTTGATTTATAAATAATTCACAATAAGTTTAATTCGATAACTATTCAGCTAGATACAAAATTCACAATAGGTAAAAGTTACCAAACTGGACATACAAAATAAGTACTTTTCTATTCAATTCATGGATAAAAAAATGTTGATGTACATTTAATAAAATAGAAAGTAAGAAAAAGGAATTTAATTTCAAAAATTAAGGACAAATTCATATTTGTCCAAAAGTCTTAATTGGGTTTTAAAAAATATTTCATTAAATATTTAATTGATTCAACAAATTTTTTAATTGAAACAAAAATTAATAGTACCAATTTATTTTTTATTTGGATCAATTAATTGTTTAATTGATACTATCATTTCTGTGATTGAAGACATTTCAATTAAAATATTAATTGCATCAATTAATTTCGTGATTGAATCAGAAAAAAAAACGTTTTTGTGTGACCTGTTCCGTTGTGTGACCTGTTTCAGTGTTGCCGACACATAAAAAAGTTTATTATAGGAATTGTTTTTTAATGGGAGTTTGTTCTTGTGTTCAGTTGTTTTCTTATACAAGTTTTTTCTTATATTTTTCGCACCAAAACACAGAAAAAACACATGGTGTTTTTCTTATATGCACTGGGAAAAAATCATGCCCGGTTCCAAAGATGTTGTCTTTACTTTAACAATTTTGGTATTGATTCCGAGCCAAAGAAGCGGAGAATACAAGTAAGGATACTTTTAAGACACAATTCTCTTTTGAATTTGTTTTTTTTTTTTTCTAGGAAGCAAATTTTAATTTTTCGTTTTTCCTAAATTTAATGAAAAATTTTTTTGAAGCAAATATAAACTTTATTTTAATTAAAATTTCTTTTTTTGAAAGAAATTTGACCTTAATATTTTGTAAATTTTGCATCCTAAAATTTAGGTTGCGTAATCTTTAATATCACGTAAATATTTTTTCAGTGTAGAGAAATGCGTCTTCTATGCTATGCAAAATTTGCATTCGTATTTTAAGGACATGAAATCTTTGGCCTCACATCAATATTTTTTCAGTGTGAGATGTTCTTATAGCACTTACCTACTGTACCCCCTAATATTTCACCATGATTTCTTACTAATTTTTAGATGAATCAAAATGAAATGCTCATAACATGTAAACGCCATCTGGCAATAACTTTCATAGTTTCGAAGCTTTACCCAGAATTTTATTAACGGCTATAACTGTAAATGCTCGGGTAGTGATTACCAAATGAACTGCTATGAAATGTCGCGAAAACAAAAATAAACTAAACAAACATCAGATGACCACAGAGAGGGAGAGCTGCTTTGACAGATTGAATTTAATGGGGAATGAGAAAACCCCCTACCCCCAAAGTACCGGCAAAATTGTAGCAACAAGCAAAAACACCCCCCTTCTTTCTACCACTAAACACCACACAAAATATATGAAATTATTCACAACAGGTTCAGTTGATTAACAACTGTGGACGAAAGCGGAATAACGAAAACAAGAAACATAGCGAAAAAACATATAAGCAAACCAATGTGTAAAAAGTAATAAAAAAAAATATCAAAACATTATATTTGTTTAACAAGGAAATTATCTAACAAGAGAGTAAGAATTTCACGCCGCTCTTGGTTTTGCAAGCATAAAAACTTCATAAATAAACAAAACGACAAAGTAAAATGAGTGTTCTTAAAGCCGTTTCACTGAAAATGTCGTCATTTTCAACCGTCCCAAAGGGCTTAACAACACCTCTACGCAATTTCTCGCTGGCTCATGTTTGCTTGTCACAGAAGAAGGAGTAAGTAAAATCATAATTTAACCAATAATTATCAAAATGATTGAGAAGCTTTGGCCTTAGGTGGTATTATCACCACAATTAGAATTATTTCATTTGGAATTTTTTAATAAAGGGTGATTTGTTAAGAGCTTGATAACTTTTTAAAAAAAAAAACGCATAAAATTTGCAACATCTCATCGGTTCTTTATTTGAAACGTTAGATTGGTCCATGACATTTACTTTTTGAAGATAATTTCATTTAAATGTTGACCGCGGCTGCGTCTTAGGTGGTCCATTCGGAAAGTCCAATTTTGGGCAACTTTTTCGAGCATTTCGGCCGGAATAGCCCGAATTTCTTCGGAAATGTTGTCTTCCAAAGCTGGAATAGTTGCTGGCTTATTTCTGTAGACTTTAGACTTGACGTAGCCCCACAAAAAATAGTCTAAAGGCGTCAAATCGCATGATCTTGGTGGCCAACTTACCGGTCCATTTCTTGAGATGAATTGTTCTCCGAAGTTTTCCCTCAAAATGGCCATAGAATCGCGAGCTGTGTGGCATGTAGCGCCATCTTGTTGAAACCACATGTCAACCAAGTTCAGTTCTTCCATTTTTGGCAACAAAAAGTTTGTTAGCATCGAACGATAGCGATCGCCATTCACCGTAACGTTGCGTCCAACAGCATCTTTGAAAAAATACGGTCCAATGATTCCACCAGCGTACAAACCACACCAAACAGTGCATTTTTCGGGATGCATGGGCAGTTCTTGAACGGCTTCTGGTTGCTCTTCACTCCAAATGCGGCAATTTTGCTTATTTACGTAGCCATTCAACCAGAAATGAGCCTCATCGCTGAACAAAATTTGTCGATAAAAAAGCGGATTTTCTGCCAACTTTTCTAGGGCCCATTCACTGAAAATTCGACGTTGTGGCGGATCGTTCGTCTATTCATGATGAAATGTCAAAGCATACTGAGCATCTTTCTCTTTGACACCATGTCTGAAATCCCACGTGATCTGTCAAATACTAATGCATGAAAATCCTAACCTCAAAAGAATCACCCTTTAGATCTAGACTCGTTACACTGAAAAAAATGTTGTCGTAAGCACCTATTGTTAAATGAGAAAGTTTGCGTTTTATTTCCCTTGCCAGATAAGGCCTTATTCGATTTGATTTTTGAAAATAAGCAATAAATAGCTGAAAAGCTTATTTCATTTTATTATTTATACAGACGAAAAACACTGTATTTCATATGTTTCGGTGTGAAAATTATATGTTTGGGACATTACATTTTCTTAAATATAATGGCACTAGAAACATATATTAACTTGGGAATTTTGTATAAACATATACTATATGTTTATAAAAGTCAGATCCCACCTGACCATAATGTTCGTTATCGTATTCGATATAGAAATATTCTCGTTTTTTTCTCGAAGAAAACTAGCGAAAACGATATCGAGAATGGTTCGAAAAAATTTCGAAAAACGTTCATCTGTCGTGCTCTTACTGCTAGCAAACTCTTCGTTTTCGAAGGCTTGCTAGTGATTCGTTAAAGAAAGTTTCGCGATATATATATAAGTGATCGTTAACGAATCTATTTCGAATTCGTCTTCGAGTTCGATAGCATTTCGATTTCGAAGGTTTTCTGTACTGTTTTATTCCCATTTTGTTCCCATTATAAATTGTGCAGTAAAAGAAAAATTTCAAGTTTGTTTTTATTTTATAACAACACAATATAGATAATTATAATGCAAAATAACATAGATATTAGTCTTGCAAACAAAATACTTAAAATATTTACATTTAGGAATATATATTTAAAGTTATTTAAGGCACTGCATTGACTTTTTTGCGCGAAATTTCTTATTAAGCCAGTCGTGGCTATGTCATTGAAAAGGACTATAATCAATGAGTAACATTTTCCTGGATACAACTGCAAACTAAACAAGAAAGAAAATTGGTAGTTTTTTAAAAGATATATAAATAAATTACTTACCTCTTTTAGATTCGCAAATACACTTCACCCGCACTTAACAATTTCTTAAACTGAAATGACTTTGAATCTCCTTCTTTGTCAAAAACAAACATGGCGGAACACCAAGAAATAAGCCGAAAAATATTCGTTATTACTTCGAAACAACGAACGTTCGAAATTTTTCTATTATCGAACTTTTTCGAATAATGTGCGCATTAATTTATTTCGAAAAATGTTCGCTTTAGCGAACCTTCGCCATTTCTCGACACTTTGGTCGGGTGGGATTGAGCGAGATAAATAGCGCAATACATCAACAGAACACAGTGAGAGAATTAAATGAGAGCAAATGGTGCCCTGCTTAAGAGACATTAGGTTAGGTTAGGTTAGGCGGCAGCCCAATGTATCAGGCTCACTTAGACTATTCAGTCCATTGTGATACCACAGTGGTGAACTTCTCTCTTATCTCTGAGTGCTGCCAGATTCCATATTTTTGTGGATAAATGTAATTGCATTGATTTTGACACGAGATTTCCCAAAAATTTGAAATGTTTAAGACAATTTACACATTCAATTGTGTATTCGGAGATACGAACAGAGATCCCGAACGAGTATACGAGGGCAGTTCGGAAACTTCTTAGCCTAGCACAAAAAGCGCGGTATAAACAGAAAAAAGTTAAGTGTTTTGGAAACTTCCATCTCTGGAACGCATCCGCAATTTTTTTACAATGGAAAAATTAGAAATGTGTGCTGTCATTAAATATTTACATAAAAAAGGTTTATCGGGACAAGAAATTCATAATGATATGGTGAATGTGTTAGGTGAAACACATTCATATGCAACAGTAAAAAATTGGGTTGCTGAAAACAATAAATTCAGAGTACTATTGCAACCTTTTGGATCAATTAAATATACAAATTCGAAAAAAAACGTCCTGGCTTACAACACAAAAAATAATTTTTCATCAAGACAACGCACCAGCGCACAAGAGTGTTTTAACAATGTCTAAAATCAACGAATTAAAGTACGAGTTGCTTGATCACCCACTTTATTCTCCTCATTTAGCTCCCAGTGACTTTTACTTGTTCCCAAATCTAAAAAAAATCCTTGCTGGCAAGCGTTTTACCTCAAATGAAGATGCAATTACAGTTGTAAACCACTATTTTGAAGACCTTGAGGAAAACTATTTTAATCAAGGGATAGAATTGCTAGAAAAGTGTTGGACTAAGTGTATGGAAGTTTCAGGAGATTATATTGAAAAATAAAAATATTTTTGAAAAACTAACTATTCTCTTTCATTGATAGGCTAAGAAGTTTCTGAACCGCCCTCGTAGCTATGTATTTACAAAATATGAAGAACATTTTACCAAAAACCTACAAAATTAAAAAAAATCTTACATTGAAGTTGTTGATAAAATTTTTGTAGTTAGGCTAAAAAATATATTTTTATTCGAAAGAAATATTTTATATTAAATTTATAGAAAATTTTGTCAAAATTGTATTTCTATAGAAAAATTTGGTCAAAATTTTATTTCTATAGAAAATTTTGTCAAATTTTTTTCTGTAGAAAATGTTGATCAAATTTTTATATAATATTTTGCCAGAACTTTATGTCTGCAAGCAGAGAAGGAATATGATCACCTCAAACATGTTTCAAGAGCAAAATGTTATTTTTGTATGGTGACCATGTAACATGTTTGTCACTAAAATGTTATTTTATCCTCAAATATAACCTGCTTGCCGAAATCTGATACATGATTTCCGAGAAAATAAATGGTTGCGAAAACCATTTTACATGGTCATCACCCAAAAATAACATTTTTCTCTTAAAACATGTTTGAGGTGATCATATTCCTTCTCTGGGTGTATAGAAAATTTTGCTAAAATTTTATTTCTATAGAAAATTTTGCTAAAAATGTTGCTAACTTGAATTGTACTTTATTCATAGTTAGTACTCCGTTGTAATTTATATAAATTGGCCGCTATGTGGCTTCAAATTACATGATGAAAATAAAAATAAAATAAATAAATAAATTTTATTTCTATAGAAAATTTTCCTAAAATTTTATTTCTATAGAAAATTTTGCCAATCTTTTATTTCTATAGAAAATTTTCTGCGAGTTTTATTTCTATAGAAATTTTCTCAATTTTTTTTATAGAAAATTTTCTTAAATTTTTTTTCTATATGATATTTTCTAAAAATTTTATTTCTACAGAAAATGTTCTCAAACTTTTATTTCTATAGAAAATTTTTATTTCTATATTTATTATATAGAAAATTTATGTATTTCTTAGTTGGAGAGAAATGTTTTGCAAAATCTACCAAAACATCAAGAATTCTACCAATCTACCAAGCAGTAAAAAATCTATCATTTTTGTAAGAATTCTACCAACTGTGGTAACCGTGGTTGTGAGCAGGGATCCGGAGCGGAGCGTGGAGCGGAGCGGAGCAAGCCCTTTTTTTGCCGGAGCGGTTTCCAAATGAAAAACCGCTCCGAATAAAATATTACTTGAATGAAATGTGTAACTTTGAAATTACACTGTGTAGGTAATTTCAAATATAGCTAGTACTTAGCGTAGTGTGAGTAAACGTTTAAAATGTACGATATGTATTTTTGTACGTACGTACATTGGGGAAAACACAACGTGTTTTTTTAGTAATTGTTTTCAAAAACGGCAAATGTCAAAATATATCTCTAGTATGTGTTGTAAAAGTAACAGCAGTACTTTCGATCAATTTCAACCCGTATTACTACAAAGATGTTTGTAATGAACGTCAAATAAATGCAATTAAACGATCTTATTTATATTTAATTTTTTAGTTTTCTACACTGAAAAAAATATTGTCGTGAAGTCAAAGATTTCATGTCCTTAGAATAAAAATGCAAATTTTGCTTAACAGAGAAGACGCATTTCTCTAAAATAAAGTTTTTTCCTTGTCCAAAAGTCAATAAACTTTTGAATGAAGTTGTAATGTCCTTATAATTAAGTGATTTTACTTAAAAATGTGTATCATAACATGAAAGATAAAATTTTTGAGGTAAGGTCAACGTGACTTTAATAATTAAGAAAAAAATTTTTTTTTCAGTGTAAGGACATTCACATTTGCTTTACTATTGTACTATATCCTAGCATTCTCTTATTTCTGATATTAGTTCTCGAAAATTTAATTAAAATTATGGATAGTTTCAATTTTGGTTGAAAAATGTGCGCATATACATTTATTTTAATTTTTTCTCACATTGAAAAATAATGACTTGATTTGTATTATTGCATGTTATCTACTTTTTTTGAGAACGAACATTTCTTAAAAACGCTGTTCGAAAATGTATTTTTACAATAAAAGGGAAAAAAGCGAAATTAGGTAACACTAGATCTGAGTAAGAACATTCGTAGGTATACCACGGACTGATTTCGATGGAGGTTGTTGCAAACATAAACATACACAACCACATTACAAATATAACAAAACCTCTTCTCTACGTCTGTTGCAAAACAAAAAAAAAAACTTTCGGAGAGTAGTTACTTCTACTCTGTGTATAGACTTTCAATTCCAATCAGCGTTGCCGTTTTGGTTCGATCGGACCAAAATTGGTCCAAAAGATTTCTAATTTTTAAATTTGGTCCGATGGTCGGACCAAACAGAATTTGGTCCATTTTGGTCCATTTTCATAAATTTGGTTTCTATCACATATTAAATAGTAGATGGTGCACCGCAAAGAATATTGTCGGGAGGCCAAATACTTCACATGCTTCAAATACGAATTTTGCTTAGAATAGAAGACGTATTTCTCTGAAAAAAAGTTTTTCCTTGTCTAAAAGTCTCTAAACTTTTCAATGAAGTCTGTTTGTCCTTATAGCTAAGTGATTCGACATAAAAATGTGTATCCTAACATGAATGAATATATCGTTTTAATGAAGTCAAAATGGATTTAATATTTCTGAAAAAATCTTCAAAATTAATAAAATGTTTCAACACATTGTTTTAAATTCATTATACCCTAAACCACATAGTGGTTAGGGTATAATAAGTTTGATCTGCCAAAAAATGTGCCTACCAGAAATATTGATTTTAGACCCCATAAAATATATACCGATCGACTCAGAATCACCTCCTGAGTCGATGTAGCGCTTGGTGTCCGTCCGTCCGTCTGTCCATGTATTTGTTGTTCACAGGATTCCGGTCGCAATTATTAACCGATTTTGATGAAGTTTGGTACAGGGAGTTTTTTTGGGCACAAGGACGAACGCTATTGAATTTGGAAGAAATCGGATCAAATTTAGATATAGCTCCCATATATATGTATTGCCCGATTTCGAGAAATGGGGTCACGTTGCACTTTTTTACTAACCGATCGTCGTCAAATTTAGCACAAAATAATCTTCTCTATCACCCTTTAAGTCTGAAAATTTCATCGAAATCGGTTCAGATTTAGATATAGGTCCCATATATATGTATCGCCCGATTTTGCCAAATTAGGTCATAAAACCCTTATTTATCAACCGATCTTACGCAAAGATGGCTAAATGTAATCTTCTATAGCACTAACTATATATAAATAAAATAAAACTCAATTGAACAAATAATACAATGTTTGTACTATAATTTTCTCGAAGAGGAACGGAGCGGAGCGATTTTTTTTCTCGGAGCAGAGCGTGGAGCGGAGCGGTTTTTTTTTCTCCGGAGCGAAAAAAAAATGGACCGCTCCGGTTCCCTGGTTGTGAGCCAAGGATTTCATGACCTTAAAATATGAATGCGAAATTTTCTTAGTGTAGAAGACGCATTTCTCTGATATAAAGCAATTTTCATTGTCGAATAACTTTTCAATAAAGTCATTCTATCCTTGCAGTTAGATGATTCGACTTAAAAATGGGTATATTTACATGAAAGAAAATTTCGTTTGACTAAGACCAACTTGACTTTAATAATTCTGAAAAATTCTTCAAATGTAATAAAGACTTTTTGTATCTTGAGTACAAAGTAAAACTCATTTAAAATAGGAGATGTTTTTCAATACTTTATTTTAAGGACGTTTTTTACTTGAAACATAGCATAACTTCAAATTGAAGTCTGGTTTTGGAAACTTAATTTGCCGTTAATACGTTTTTAAAGGACTTTGATAGCACATGAAGAAAAATAGCTGAAAAATGAATATATTTAAATTTGTTTCCTAGAGGCAAGAATACATCCCTACTTCTTTGGAATCGGAACCAATACCGAAATCATTAGTGTAAAGACAAAAATCTTTGGAACTGGGCAGGCTTTTTTCAGTGTAGTTAGAATGTTAATACCACTATTTGTCCAAAATTTCAAGTGAATCCGAGTGATACTTTGGTGGTAATATCTTTGACTACACTTTCGTTCCCGCAGAATGTTTTTTCTTAGTCTAAATTATTAGATAACCCATAACCTATATTGACCCGGTTTACAGATGCAAGGTCCTTATTGTTGGAGGTGGATCTGGTGGATGTGCACTTGCTGCCAAATTATCATCGAAATTGGGAAAAAACAATGTGATCGTAGTTGATCCAGCGGAGGTAATTTGCAACAACAAAACAAAAAATATTTCTTAACTAAAATCATGTCATACACTTGCAGAAACACTACTATCAACCAATGTTTACCCTAGTTGGAGGTGGAATGAAAACTGTCGAACAAAGTTGCAGGCCAATGTCTCAAGTTTTACCCAAGAATATTGAATGGATTAAGGAAAAGGCCCAAAACTTTGATCCCAAAAATAATACCGTGACAACAGCTACGGGTAAAGAAATCAAATACGATATGTTGTTAATAGCCGCAGGATTACAATTGAATTACAATAAGGTAAACAGGGAGTACACTGAAAGAAGAGTTTTCTTTCCTGAGGAACGACGTTTGAGACAAACGAAATTTTCTTATGACGCTACACACTACCGGGAGCCACCGTGGTGCAATGGTTAGCATGCCCGCCTTGCATACACAAGGTCGTGGGTTCGATTCCTGCTACGACCGAACACCAAAAAGTTTTTCAGCGGTGGATTATCCCACCTCAGTAATGCTGGTGACATTTCTGAGGGTTTCAAAGCTTCTCTAAGTGGTTTCACTGGAATGTGGAACGCCGTTCGGACTCGGCTATAAAAAGGAGGTCCCTTGTCATTGAGCTTAACATGGAATCGGGCAGCACTCAGTGATAAGAGAGAAGTTCACCACTGTGGTATCACAATGGACTGAATAGTCTAAGTGAGCCTAATACATCGGGCTGCCACATAACCTAACCCAACCTAACCTATGACGCTACACAACTTTCTTTAAAGACAAATAAATAAGATTAGAGATGATCGTTGCAACGTTTGTCATAAATTTAGGATTATTTGCTCTTAACGAAAATACTTTATACTAAAGGGGGAATTTCGTTCCGGAGGAAAGTATTTTTCCTTAGGGTGTTATTTTAAAATCTCACCTGCTCGCTTAAATACACACAAACAAAACGAATTCCCTTTGGCCATAAAATGTTTTCTGATTTACAAGCAAAATAAAAATCTTCTACAATCTCATTAAATATTTGCTCTTAATGAAAACTTCAGTACACGCAAAAAAAAAAAAATACTTTCCTCATGAACGAAATTCTAGACATAAAGTATTTTCTTTTAGACCAAACAAACCCAAATTTATGATATGCGATTCAACCATTGTCTCTAAATCTTTTTATTTGTCTTTAAAGAAAATTCTTTAGCGTCAAAAGAAAACTTTACTTGTCTAAAACTTCGTTCCTCAGAAAAGAAAACTCTTCTTTCGGTGTAGAATACCATTTTCTATGAGAGTACTAATTTTTATATTTTACTTAGATACCCGGTCTACTTGAAGCCTTGGCCATACCCAAAGGTAAAGTTTGTTCCATATACTCTCCTTTATATGTGGATAGAACTTACGATTGTTTGCGTAGTATCACGGAAGGTAATGCCATCTTTACATTTCCTGATTCCCCCGTTAAGTGTCCAGGAGCACCGCAGAAAATCGTTTATATAGCTGAACATTATTTCCGAAAGGTAGAATCAAATTTTCGACTACATGCAGTATTTGCATAAACGAAGTTTTATCTTTCCAATTAAATTAAATTCGGGCCATTTATTTTATAGCAAAACAAACGTAATAAAATAAATATTACATATAATACAGCTCTGCCTGTACTATTCGGAGTGAAACATTATGCTGACGCTTTATGGCCTATAGTACGAAAGCGTAACATTCAAGTAAACACACGCCGAAATTTGATAGAAGTAAAACCAGATAATGATACGGCCGTTTTCGTGAATCTCGATAAACCAGAGGAGAAATTCGAAGAAAAGGTAGGTAACGTCAATACCGAAACAAATATGCTTTAAACGCACACTGAAAAAAATAACCGGTTCCAAAAATTTTGTCTTTATACTAATGATTTTGGTATTAATTCCCAGCCAAAGAAGCGGAGAATTGAAGAAAGGATACATTTAAGACACAATTCTCTTTTACATTTGAGTATTGCGTACTTGATACTAGGAAAAAAATTTGGAGTTTTAAAAACGTTTTAACGACATTATTAAAGATTACGCAACCTAAATTTAAGGATGCATAATTTACAAAATATTAAGGACAAATTTCTTTAAAATTATGAAATTTTAATTAAAATAAAGATTATAATCCTTGCTTTAAAAATTATTTTCATTAAATTTAGGACACACATTTTGTAAATTTGGGTCCCTCCGTTAAAATCGCATGTCTTTGAAATAAGACAAATTTTCCTTAAAGTATTTTTTGTTTTTGATTTAATTTTTGATTGTCTTTAAATTAACTTAAATATTGAAACTTTAGATTTAAGATAAAACTGCTTCAAATATAGGCTAATACTTATTATGAGGATTTAGCGTCTTTGGTTTAAAGTTTTTTTGGAATTAAGAAAAAAGTTTTTACATTGAAGTATCCGTTATAATTTTGATTCGAAGCTGGCATTTGTTTATACGTGAATTAGCTTTATTAATATACCGCGAAAAGAGAATGAAAATTTGATAAATGTCCTAATTTTAATTTTAGATTTAAAGGCAGGTAGGTCGCTAAAAAATGACTTTTTTACTTGTCTTCATTTTAAAATGTATATCAAAAAAAAAGTTTACTTGGTTTCAAAGATTTTGACCTTCCCGTTAGGTTTTTGGTATTGATTCCCCCAAACATGCGGTTTCTTTAAATTAAGACCATATTACCTTTAACTTTAGGATGAGTAAAATTAATATAAGGATCCAGATCTCATTTATGTAATTTTCATTTAAGGACGACTTTAACGGAGGGATGCAAGTTTCCAAAATGTATGTCCTAAATTTAGTAAAACAATTTTTGTGAATAATAAAATTCTTTTAATGAAATTTTCATTATTTACAAAAAAAATTGTTCTAAATATTATCATATAATAAATATATTTTTTTTAACCTGATTTGGACAAAATTATTTACATTTCCACAAATTCTCTAGGCTTACCCCCATATTCATAAAAGTTAACGTCAACTTTAAACCTACTATTACCATACAAATTCCTTCGATAAACTGTCAGTAAATTACCCAGCAAAAAAAGAGCTTCCAAAAAAGTAGTTGTGATCCCCAATTTGTGATCCGGAAGTAGTGCAAACTTGGATCATCTCCAATGAATTTTACATGGGCTTGTCGTAGGACGGAAGTACTCCCTTTTTGGATCCTTTGCATTGCTTTAGAAGTTAATTTGAATAAAGAAATTTAAAAAGCGAAAAAAAAAAAATTTTTCAACCAATTTCACTTTTTTTCATCTATATGGTTTATTACACAATTATTTTCCTATTATCTATTTTTACAATTTGAAAAACTTTTTCGCTCCGACAGGGGTTGAACCTGGGTTTGCTGGCACCATAACAGAACGCCTTAGCACACTCAGCCACAAACGCCATTGAGCACAAAGCGTCGAAAGGTCAATTCAAATGTTTGTCATATGATCGTAATACGACACGAAGGAATAACATTCTAATTGCTTCTCGAGATGTTCTTTATTAGTATGAACGAAAAAAATAAGAAACGCAAGTTCAAATCTCACCAGCGGCAATTTTTTTATCAAATATTTTTCTAAAAAAAATATTTTTTTAAGTCATGCATCGTTTTTATTTTTTATTTTCGGCAAATATTTTCGTATAAATATATTTTTTCCATTAAAAATCAACAAAAAAAAATTAAAAATTCTCGTAATTTGCAAAACCTTCCCAAAAGAACTTCCCTGGAAGCGAAAAAGTCAATCGGCACAGGTTCAAATCCCAGCGGGGATGAAATTTATTTTTTTATTATTTTTATATTTTTTTATTAATTTTCTATTTTTTTAGTTTTGTATTAGTTTTCTATTTTTTGTAAAATTTAATTGTCCAAAATTTGCACTTAAAATAGCTTGATTGCGTTCTTTCTAATACTTGTCCACAAGGACTGCATCGGAAGTAGAAAAAAATCATTGGGGATCCCAAGATGCGCTTTAGAAGAAATGTTTGTGCACTTGTCCAAAAGGACTGCATCGGAAGTGGACAAAAATCATTGGGGGATCCCACGATGCGCTTTAGAAGAAATGATTGTGGACTTGTCCAAAAGGACTGCATCGGAAGTTGAAAAAAATCGATGGGGGATTCTGGGATGGGCTTTAAAAGAAATGTTTGTCGGACAACTTCCAAATTTTTTTGCTGGGATTATTATGAATATGAGCATTAAAATTTAAATCGAACTAAACACCTTAAAATTTAAATCGAACCAAACAAACTTCGAAATTTTCCTTAACAAGTGAACAAAAAAAAAAATTATGCTTAATAAATTTTCTTGAAGTTGTCGAAAAATATTTACTGATTTATGTTAAATCCGCCTGGCATCTGCGTTTGTAATGTAGTTTAGTTAGCCAAAATTTTCTTTCATTGTGGGTTCACTGTTTTTTGAGTGTATATTTTTGCATTCAAAGCCAAAGAGAATCACATGTCCCAAACATGTTATACTAGTTTATAAACATTATGTGCTTACAATTAAGAATAATGTCCTTAAAATTGGAGTTCCAAACTTATAATTGTTTTAAACCGGAACATACGAAAAACAGTATTTTTCGCCCTAGACGCAATTATCAATAATTCGTATCTTACAATTTAAAGAAAACAATTTTAAGGCATAGATTATTAACTTTCTAATGGCGTAACCTAAAATTTTATGTCTCATATTATTTCATATCAGGTCAATATTTTTGTTTAGTCTGAGAATTAGATCAATAATTCACTATAATACTTTGATCTGTATTTATTTAGAGTGGAAAAATGTATTAGGCAAGAAATCTCTTTCCGAAAATTTTTAAAATTAAAAAAAAACGACTTTTTGATTGTAATTATAGTTCCTAAGATTACCACTGACAATTATTGAAGAGGCATTAAAAAATTACTCTGAAACCTTTACACCAAACTTTGTTTCATATGTTTTATTGTTATCTCTTGCAGTTTTCTATGCTACATGCCGTTCCACCAATGAGCACTCCAGATGAGCTATCTAAATGCAAGGAATTAGTGAATGCAGCTGGTTTTGTAGATGTCGACAAGAGTACAATGCAACATGTAAAATATAGCAATGTTTTCGCTATAGGTGATTGCTCTGCTTCACCAAATTCGAAAACAGCTGCAGCAGCAGGTCTGTGCAAAAACTATGTAGATCCGAGATTTATTTAAATGTATGAACTTAACTCTCTGTCATAATTTTAGCTGCCCAATCACCTGTGGTGTACAATAACATGATGTCTGTCCTCAAAGGAAAATCCTTGAAGAAAACTTACGATGGATATGCTTCGTGTCCTCTGGTGACTGGTTACAACACATGCATATTGGCCGAATTCGATTACAATTTAATGCCATTGGAAACATTTCCAGTGCCACAAAATAAGGAGCGCTACAGCATGTTCTATATGAAGAAGGATCTTATGCCATTATTATATTGGCATGTTATGCTCAATGGCTATTGGAATGGTCCAGCATTGATGCGTAATACTTTGTCTGTTTTTAATTTTGGCAAAAAGTGAAAAATCTCAACATATAAATCAACAAAATTAAAGTGCAATAAACTATTTTCTTTTTATAAAATTCAATTAAAAGATATCAATGTAAAAAGTAAATAAAAATTTAAGAAATGAAGTAGAAAAAAAAACAAGTACTTAAGCTGACTTTGTATATTTTTTATATGGATTTATACAAGCTTTTATTGATTTATGAAAGGCCTATTCGAGCTTCTTGTATTTTTTATTGAAATGTTTTATATGATTAAAAGATTTTTAAAACAGCTTTACCAATAAAAAAACTCTTTGGTGTGTCTTCTAAAAGAATTCGTTTTTTTTTTACTTTTCAAAATACTATACGTACGTACCCAGATTTGTCTTCTGGAGCCTCCTGAAAGAGAAAATTTCATCAGATGCGATCTCAAACACCAGCAAAAAAAAATTAGATATTGTTCGACAAACATTTCTTTTAAAGCACGCATTCCGGGATCTTCCATTGATTTTTCCATTCCCGATGAAGTTTTTTTTGAAGCAATCATAGAAAATACGCTATTTAAAGTCAAAACTTAAATTTTGAACAATTAAATTTCGCACAAAAGAATAGAATAGAAATAATGAAACTAATATTAAAAAATGCACTTGAACATGTGCCCTTGGTGGTCGTCCGTCCGTCTGTCCATGTATTTCTTTTTGCAGGAATCCGGTCGCAATTATCAACCGATTTTTATGATATCCCGGAGGCTGTACACGACAATGCTGACGAAGTTTGACTGCGTGGTAATGGACGACGAAACCTACGTCAAAGCCGACTACAAGCAGCGTCCGGGACAGGAGTTTTATACGGCAAAAGGAAGGGGAAAGGTAGCAGATATTTTCAAGCACATAAAACTGTCAAAGTTCGCAAAGAAATATCTGGTTTGGCAAGCCATCTGTACCTGTGGCTTGAAAAGCAGCATTTTCATAGCTTCCGTACTGTTTTGGCCGGATTTGGCATCTTGCTATTACGCTAAAAAGGCCATGGAGTGGTACGCCGCCAACAACGTGCAGGTGGTTCCCAAGGACAAGAACCCTCCCAACACGCCAGAGCTCCGCTCAATTGAGAAATACTGGGCTATTGTCAAGCGGAACCTAAAGAAGACCAAAAAAACTGCTAAGGACGAGCAGCAGTTCAAGGCAAACTGGCTTTCTGCGGCGAAGAAGGTGGACAAGGTGGCTGTACAAAATCTGATGGCAGGTGTCAAGCGTGAGGCCCGGCAATTCGGATTTGGAAAAGCGAAAGCCTAACTGAATATTTTTCCTGAATTTTATACTAATTGAACTTGAAAAAGAAATTTAATTTGTGTTTTTAAATAAACGATTTCACCGATTTACACGCGTTTTCCCTTGACCAAATTTTGACCGTATCACCCTTTATCCCACCTCTGACAAAGACAATCTCCTATTGTTTTTGGAAAAAATCGATTCAGATTTAGATATAGCTGTCATATATATTTATCACCAATCTGGGGCCAAATCACCGCATTCGTCATCGAGTTCTGTTTCGTATCGAGAAACATTTCGATCGCTGTTGGATCACCGCATTCGATCGTAATTTATTTTGTCTAGTACTTTTTTTTACATTGCTGTAAACATATGGTAATATGCATTTGGAAGCAAAAAATGATTTCAAAATAACTTTTTGTGATCAAAATATGTATATGTGTAAAAATTATTATGAATCCATCTGTTTTTGTTTTTCTCGTCTTCGGATTCAGAGGAAGAGTACAAAGTGACATTAATAAGGAAAAATATTCGAGACAAAATCAGTCGTTTAGCATTGCCTGTAAGTGATTCTATTTTGAAGTGAGTGCTTTTAACTATAGATTTAAAAGACGCTTTTGTCTGTCAAAATAAGCTTTTAAAAATGTTCTTGAAAAAATGAGTTTTTTTTTGAAGCGGCTACTGAGCATTCTTTCTTTGTTCCGTTTCCCTAAATGCAAGTAATATTATATTTTCTTAAATGTATTTTGCCAAAATATATAAATAATACTTCCATTTTCACCAACTACTTGTTTCTTTTTGTTCACCTTTTTTCTGCTCAAAAATCACCACATACTTCGTTTTCGATAGCATGCTACCTATCGTGTTGAACTTCGAGTAGAAACAATTCGATAACGACTGCGGTGATTCGCGTAAACTACATTACGAAGATGAAGTACTCGATTTCGACTGCGGTGATTTGGCCCCTGGTCATAATTGGCGTGTTTATCAATCGATCTTCTTCAAATTACATACATACAAATATTTTGAGTCTCGAAAAACTTGCAAAAAATATCCGCCAAATCGGTTCAGATTTAGATATACCTCTCATATATATCTTTCGCCCGATATGCACTTATATGGTTCCAGAAGCCAGATTTTTATCCTGATTTACTCACAATTTTGTACAAGGAGAACAATTGATATTGTCGTCAATTGTGACAAATTTAGTTGAAATCGGGTCAGATTTGGATGTAGCTTCCATATATATCTTTCGCCCGATTTAGACTCATATGGCCACAGAGACCAAAGATTAACATCGATTTACGTGAAATTTTCCCCAAGGAATATAATTGGCATTCTAGCAACGCATGTTAAATTTGGTTGAAATCGGTTTCGATTTAGAAATAGCTGAAATTTGTATTAATTGTTTAATTTAATTTAATTTAATTTAATTTAATTTAACTTAATTAATTAATATTATAAAAAAATGTTTATAGATCATACACCTCTGATGAAGCAATTCAACGAAAATTGCGAAATATTAGGACGGATGAATTGAAAATAATAAAAACGAATAGATCTCAAGCTTGGCAAAATAAAGAATTTTATTTAATAGATCTTTCGTCCGATTAAGACTCATATGACCACACAAAGGCCGAAGTTTACTACCGATTTACGTGAAATTTTGCACAGAGAATAAAATTAACATTCGACCAATGCTTTATAAAGTTGCTTGAAATCGGTTCATATTTAGATTTAGCTCACATATATATTTTCCGCCCGATTTAAACTCATATTACCGTAGAGGTCAAATTTTAACACCGATTACCGTAAAATTTTGTACAGAGAATCGAATCCAATTCTTGCTAAATTTGGTTGAAATCGGTTCAGACTTAGATATAGGTCCCATATGCCCGATTTAGATTCATATGACCATAGAGACCAAAATTTTACTATGATTTATGTAAGACTATTTACAGGGTGTAGAATTATATTATAGCTATCCATGCCAAATTGGGTTAAAATCGGTTCAGATTTAGATATAGCTCCAATATATATCTTTCGCCCGATATGTATTTAATTGGCCCTAGTGGCCAGAATTTTGCCTTTATTTCCTTCAAATTTTACACAAAGATTCAGATTTAGATATATCTCCACATATATCATTCGGCCGATTAAATTCATATAACAACCAGAGTACCAAGTACTCGTTACTGACTAATTTTTTGAGTACACGTTACTAGTAAAAAAGTACTCAATATCTTCAATGCCAGTTTTTTTCTTCTGACGGTAAGTAAGTTGGCGGTTTGGAAGTAAAATTCTTGACTTCTTGGAAAATATTAATTGAAGTTTTCGAAAATCGTTTTATCAGTTAAAATAACACGAAAAGGATATATGGCTTCACCTTTGAACAAAGTGAAAAATTTAGCTGATTTCTTAAAAACGTTTGCATTTGAAAAAAATTGCATTGGGTGTAGGTGGGAGCTATAATTTAAAGCATCACATGGATCACGTCTCATGCGAATAGTATGAATAATAATGTCGTTGACTTCAGCTGGTTCAATCCAATTGTTTTCAGAGAAGGTACCCAAGCTTATTCAAAAACCCTTGGTAAATTTCAACATTGGGTCTCACGATAAAAATGATCGCTAAATATTTTCATCCGCTGTCAATGGTGGAAAATGGTGGATTTAAAAAGTTTGCAAATTGCAAGCATCAGTAATACACAATGCCATTTAGATATACCCTGACGAAAAAATACCAAATAGTGAATACGAAATTGGCTCAAAAATTTGAATGATTTGTGAAAATCTTTTTCTAACGAGACCCATATATCTACAACACCACATTTTATAACACTAGAATAAAACTGGATAGTGTAATTTGCTTTTCTATACTGTTTTTAAATTTAAACAAGTATATACGGCCGTAAGTTCGGCCAGGCCGAAGCTTATGTACCCTCCATCATGGATTGCGTAGAAACTTCTTCTAAACACTGCCATCCAGAATCGAATTACTTAAGTTGCGGTAATGCTTGCCGATGGCAAGGTATCTTAAAACCTCCTAACACCATCTTCTAAATTGTATGTAAGTCCATACGTGGTATATATTAAATCAAAAAAGATCGATTCAATACGTATATAATTCAGTTTGACAAAGTAGACATAAAATTTTTACAAAATTTTCTACAGAAATAAAATTTTAACAAAATTTTCTATAGAAATAAAAATTTTGACAAAATTTTCTATAGAAAGAACATTTTGACAAAAATTTCTACAGAAATAACATTTTAACAAAATTTTCTATAGAAATAAACTTTTGAAAATTTTCTATAGAAATAAAATCTTGGTAGATTATTTTTGGCTCGAGTGGCAACCATGATTATGAACCGAATAAAATTTTAACAAAATTTTCTCTAGAAATAAAATTTTGACAAAATTTTCTATAGAAATAAAATTTTTGTAGATTATTTTTGGCTCTAGTGGCAACCATGATTATGAACTGATATGGACCAATTTTTGTGTGATTGGACCAATTTTGGTATGGTTGTTAGCGACCATATACTAACACCACGTTCCTAATTTGAACCGGATCGGATGAATTTTGCTCCTCCAAGAGGCTCCGGAGGTCAAATCTGGAGAACGTTTTGTATGGGGGCTATATATAATTATGGACCGATATGGACCAATTCTGCCACGGTTGTTAAAGATCATATACTAACACCATGTTCCAAATTACAACCGGATTGGATGAAATTTGCTTCTCTTGGAGACTTCGCAAGCCTGGGGATCGGTTTATATGGGGGCTATATATAATTATGAACCGATGTGGACCAATTTTTGCATGGTAGTTAGAGACCATATACCAATATCATGTACCAAATTACAGGCGGATCGGATGAAATTTGCTTCTCTTTGAGGCTCCGCAACCCAAATCTGGGGATCGGTTTATATGGGCGCTATATATAATTATGGACCGATGTGGACAAATTTTGCACGGTTGTTAGAGACCATATACCAATACCATGTACCAAATTTCAGCCGGATCGGATGCAATTTGCTTCTCTTTGAGGCTTCGCAAGCCAAATCTGGAGATCGGTTTATATGGGGGCTATATATAATTATGGACCGATGTGGACCAATTTTTGCACGATTGTTAGAGACCATATACCAACACCATGTACCAAATTTCAGCCGGATCGGATGAAATATGCTTCTCTTAGAGGCTCCACAAGCCAAATCTGGGGATCGGTATATATGGGGGCTATATATAATTAAGGATCGATATGGACCAATTTTTGCATGGTTGTTAGAGACCATATACCAACATAATGTACCAAATTTCAGCCGGATCGGATGAAATTTTCTTCTCTTTGAGGCTCGGCAAGCCAAATCTGGGGATCGGTTTATATGGGGGCTATATATAATTTTGGACCGATGTGAACCAATTTATACACCATGTACCAAATTTCAGCCGGATCGGATGAAATTTGCTTCTCTTTTATGCTCCACAAGCCAAATTTGGGGATCGGTTTATATGGGGGCTATATATAATTATGGACCGATGTGGACCAATTTTTGCATGGTTGTTAGAGACCATATACCAACACCATATACCAAATTTCAGCCGGATCGGATGAAATATGCTTCTGTTAGAGGCTCCACAAGCCAAATCTGAGGGTCCCTTTATATGGGGGCTATACGTAAAAGTGGACCGATATGGCTCATTTTCAATACCATCCGACCTACATCGATAACAACTACTTGTGCCAAGTTTCAAGTCGATAGCTTGTTTCGTTCGGAAGTTAGCGACCTGCGTGAAGATAGCACCTGCGTGAAGATAGCGACGTCGCTAACTTTCGATAACAGGGTTATCGAAAAAATAACAGGGTGACACAGAGACGACAAAAACTGAATTAATATAAGACGGACAGACAGAATATTTAATGAAATTTATGTATTTCCGTGCTTAAAAACAACGATTTATACACAGAATATGGTAGAGAACAGCTTTACCTACAATTTGGTGTCCCACATGTGCCTGTTCAATGTTATTTAGCTTGGTTATTATTGGGTACTGGTGGTCAGGACACTATTTCCCATGTGGAGTCCAGGAATGGACTTCGTACACAAAAGTGACAACGGAACTTGATAGAGGGCATCAATACCTACAATTTGGTATACCACATGTATCTGGGAAACGCCGAGTGTAGAACAAAATTTTCCAAAAACTGTTGGACGCACTGGTGGTCAGGACACTATTTCCAGCGCTGAGGCCAGGAATGGACTTCGTACACAAAAATGACAACGGATATTGATAGAGGGCATCAATACCTACAATTTGGTATACCACATGTATCTGGGAAACGCCGAGTGTAGAACAAAATTTTCCAGAAACTGTTGGACGCACTGGTGGTCAGGACAGTATTTCCAGCGCTGAGGCCAGGAATGGACTTCGTACACAAAAGTGACAACGGATATTGATAGAGGGCATCAATACCTACAATTTGGTATACCACATGTATCTGGGAAACGCCGAGTGTAGAACAAAATTTTCCAGAAACTGTTGGACGCACTGGTGGTCAGGACACTATTTCCAGCGCTGAGGCCGGGAATGGACTTCGTACACAAAAGTGACAACGGAACTTGGTAGAGGGCATTAATACCTACAATTTGGTATACCACATGTATCTGGGAAACGCCGAGTGTAGAACAAAATTTTCCAGAAACTGTTGGACGCACTGGTGGTCAGGACAGTATTTCCATCGCTGAGGCCAGGAATGGACTTCGTACACAAAACTGACAACGGATATTGATAGAGGGCATCAATACCTACAATTTGGTATACCACATGTATCTGGGAAACGCCGAGTGTAGAACAAAATTTTCCAGAAACTGTTGGACGCACTGGTGGTCAGGACAGTATTTCCAGCGCTGAGGCCAGGAATGGACTTCGTACACAAAAATGACAACGGAACTTGGTAGAGGGCATTAATACCTACAATTTGGTATACCACATGTATCTGGGAAACGCCGAGTGTAGAACAAAATTTTCCAGAAACTGTTGGACGCACTGGTGGTCAGGACAGTATTTCCATCGCTGAGGCCAGGAATGGACTTCGTACACAAAACTGACAACGGATATTGATAGAGGGCATCAATACCTACAATTTGGTATACCACATGTATCTGGGAAACGCCGAGTGTAGAACAAAATTTTCCAGAAACTGTTGGACGCACTGGTGGTCAGGACAGTATTTCCAGCGCTGAGGCCAGGAATGGACTTCGTACACAAAAATGACAACGGAACTTGGTAGAGGGCATTAATACCTACAATTTGGTATACCACATGTATCTGGGAAACGCCGAGTGTAGAACAAAATTTTCCAGAAACTGTTGGACGCACTGGTGGTCAGGACAGTATTTCCATCGCTGAGGCCAGGAATGGACTTCGTACACAAAAGTGACAACGGAACTTGGTAGAGGGCATTAATACCTACAATTTGGTATACCACATGTATCTGGGAAACGCCGAGTGTAGAACAAAATTTTCCAGAAACTGTTGGACGCACTGGTGGTCAGGACAGTATTTCCAGCGCTGAGGGCAGGAATGGACTTCGTACACAAAAGTGACAACGGAACTTGGTAGAGGACATCAATACCTACAATTTGGTATACCACATGTATCTGGGAAACGCCGAGTGTAGAACAAAATTTTCCAGAAACTGTTGGACGCACTGGTGGTCAGGACAGTATTTCCATCGCTGAGGCCAGGAATGGACTTCGTACACAAAACTGACAACGGATATTGATAGAGGGCATCAATACCTAAAATTTGGTATACCACATGTATCTGGGAAACGCCGAGTGTAGAACAAAATTTTCCAGAAACTGTTGGACGCACTGGTGGTCAGGACAGTATTTCCAGCGCTGAGGCCAGGAATGGACTTCGTACACAAAAGTGACAACGGAACTTGGTAGAGGACATCAATACCTACAATTTGGTATACCACATGTATCTGGGAAACGCCGAGTGTAGAACAAAATTTTCCAGAAACTGTTGGACGCACTGGTGGTCAGGACAGTATTTCCAGCGCTGAGGGCAGGAATGGACTTCGTACACAAAAGTGACAACGGAACTTGGTAGAGGACATCAATACCTACAATTTGGTATACCACATATATCTGGGAAACGCCGAGTGTAGAACAAAATTTTCCAGAAACTGTTGGACGCACTGGTGGTCAGGACAGTATTTCCAGCGCTGAGGCCAGGAATGGACTTCGTACACAAAAGTGACAACGGAACTTGGTAGAGGGCATTAATACCTACAATTTGGTATACCACATGTATCTGGGAAACGCCGAGTGTAGAACAAAATTTTCCAGAAACTGTTGGACGCACTGGTGGTCAGGACAGTATTTCCATCGCTGAGGCCAGGAATGGACTTCGTACACAAAACTGACAACGGATATTGATAGAGGGCATCAATACCTACAATTTGGTATACCACATGTATCTGGGAAACGCCGAGTGTAGAACAAAATTTTCCAGAAACTGTTGGACGCACTGGTGGTCAGGACAGTATTTCCAGCGCTGAGGCCAGGAATGGACTTCGTACACAAAAGTGACAACGGAACTTGGTAGAGGGCATTAATACCTACAATTTGGTATACCACATGTATCTGGGAAACGCCGAGTGTAGAACAAAATTTTCCAGAAACTGTTGGACGCACTGGTGGTCAGGACAGTATTTCCATCGCTGAGGCCAGGAATGGACTTCGTACACAAAACTGACAACGGATATTGATAGAGGGCATCAATACCTAAAATTTGGTATACCACATGTATCTGGGAAACGCCGAGTGTAGAACAAAATTTTCCAGAAACTGTTGGACGCACTGGTGGTCAGGACAGTATTTCCAGCGCTGAGGCCAGGAATGGACTTCGTACACAAAAGTGACAACGGAACTTGGTAGAGGACATCAATACCTACAATTTGGTATACCACATGTATCTGGGAAACGCCGAGTGTAGAACAAAATTTTCCAGAAACTGTTGGACGCACTGGGGGTCAGGACAGTATTTCCAGCGCTGAGGGCAGGAATGGACTTCGTACACAAAAGTGACAACGGAACTTGGTAGAGGACATCAATACCTACAATTTGGTATACCACATATATCTGGGAAACGCCGAGTGTAGAACAAAATTTTCCAGAAACTGTTGGACGCACTGGTGGTCAGGACAGTATTTCCAGCGCTGAGGCCAGGAATGGACTTCGTACACAAAAGTGACAACGGAACTTGGTAGAGGGCATTAATACCTACAATTTGGTATACCACATGTATCTGGGAAACGCCGAGTGTAGAACAAAATTTTCCAGAAACTGTTGGACGCACTGGTGGTCAGGACAGTATTTCCAGCGCTGAGGCCAGGAATGGACTTCGTACACAAAAATGACAACGGAACTTGGTAGAGGGCATTAATACCTACAATTTGGTATACCACATGTATCTGGGAAACGCCGAGTGTAGAACAAAATTTTCCAGAAACTGTTGGACGCAACGGAACTTGGTAGAGGACATCAATACCTACAATTTGGTATACCACATGTATCTGGGAAACGCCGAGTGTAGAACAAAATTTTCCAGAAACTGTTGGACGCACTAAAGAGCATGACACTATTTCATTAGAATTTCGGCACGAAATAATGAACGTCCAAAAATTGCAATGCAGGAAATTGCTTGACCAACATAAAGATAATTTCATTGGTTGTAACTAATTAAAATTTATTGAATTCTACTGTGGAGCATGCAGGTATAATATATTTTCGCAAGAAAAGTTGTATTTATTCGCTTCATTTTATTTTCACGTGAACTTAGTATGTTTGACTAAAATTCGGTCGTCAAAAGGGGGTATATTAATGAAAATTAGGCTCGTATGTTACCTTGGCAACTCTGCGAACGATATATAACACATAGAAAATGGCGGACAAATTGATATAACAGATATAACTTGTTATTAGAGACGCTTTGCAAAAACGGTGTAAAGGCCAGCAACATTAATATTTTTATAAAAAATAAATAAGATTGAAGAAGATCATGGTACCAGTCGAGCCCGTCCATTTGCTCCTGAGGATTCTGTATACGATCCAATTGTGCCATGTTATTGGAAAGGGTCGCTTTGGTGAAGTTTGGCGCGGTCATTGACGTGGTGAAAATGTGGCTCTAAAAATTGTTTCTAGTCGAGAGGAATGCTCGTGAAGCAGAAATATATCAGGCTGGTACGTTGCGTCATGAAAATATTTTATTTCATAGCAGCTGACATTGTTGGTAAGCTTCATTCTAAAATTATTGGGTCAAAATATATACTTGACGATTGTTTGTTTTAGATAATGGGACTTGGACACAATTATGGCTAGTCACAGATTACCATGAGAATGGTTCACTTTTTGATTACATCGCATACTGTAGATACAAACACAATGCTGAGTATGGCCTTATAAATTGCCACAGGTTTGGCTCACCTCCACATGGATATTGTGGCAACACGTGACAAACCGGCAAATTGCCCATCGTGATTTGAAATCGAAAAATATATTGGTTAAATCCAATTTAACTTGTGCCATTGCTGATTTGAGTTTAGTAGTGAGGCACATTGAGTAGGTACTAAACGCTATGTGGCACCTGAAATTCTGGATGAGAGCACGATTGCTCAACATTTTGATTCATATAAGAAGACCGATGTTTACGCTTTTGGCTTAATTTTATGGGAGATTGCTCGACACTGTTATATTGACATGATATATGATGAATATTAAATGCCTTACTATGATGTGGTCCAGCCCGATCCCAGCATTGAGGAAGTGAAAAAAGGTATGTTAAAAAATAAAAATTACAATTTAAGAATTACCAAATTAACCCGTGCATATCATTTTATGTATCATCTCATACTAAAATTAATTTGCTTTTTACAGGTCGTTTGTTTGTATTGATAAAATGAGGCCCAACATTTCCAATCGTTGGCATGCTTCAGATGTGTTACACAGCTTAGCCAAAGTCATGAAAGAATGTTGGTATGCTAACCCAGTAGCGCGTTTTACAGCTCTTAGAATCAAAAAGTTTCTGTCAAATACTCGGGTCCAAGAAAAAACCAAATATTGATTTGTTACGTGATATCCATAAAATGAAAGTTACAAATCAGGAGTCCTTCCAATTCATGTTGAAGTGATGGATATTAACGATACGCATCATGAACACATCAATTACATCAAATAATTGATAGATGAACAAACGTTTTATATGTTTACGAAAGAGATTTGAAAAATATAGAGTGATTTATACTGATATCTTTGAAATGTTTGCCGAGACGAAAACAATGGAAGCGTGCAATCAGATTGAAATGCTTAGTGTAGAAACATTATTCTGTCCGTCATTGCAGTTGGAATTTCTTTGTGAACTTTTCTCAAAACTGTACGCATTAAAGCTTCTCTATGTTCTGTAATAATTATCGTATTATTAGAGGTGTGCACGTGAGTAATATCGTGACTCACGAATAATTTTATGATTAATTTACCTTACCGAAGTGTTTGAAAACATGAGCATTATTAAAATCGAGTGTTATTAAACTCTTAACATCCCAGGTGTCACTAAAATTGTAATTGAAGCGTTTTATGTTGATGTCTGAAAACATGAGCATTATTAAAATCGAGTGTTATTAAACTCTTAACATCCCAGGTGTCACTAAAATTGTAATTGAAACGTTTTATGTTGGTGAGCAGGAAGAATTTCGTGAGTGTAATTAGTTACTCACGCACAACGACGAATATATTATTTTCGTGACTCACGCTCACGCACGACATTTTGGTTTGTTAATCACGCACACTCACGTTGCTGTCATGAGTGTGACTCACGCACGAATCACGAAAATGTTCGTGAGTCACGACAATTTCGTGTCACGTGCACACCTCTAGTATTTATGTACATAGAATATTTACGTACCTCGTGAGGAACAACATTGGTTTGGTAATATGTAGATCGGAATCCCAAATATTTGAACAATGAAATTCATGAAAGGCGTTTTTGTTTTTCCCCGATACCAAAGAACCTTTTTTTGGTTCACAATGATCAAAGTTTAGCAACGAATCATAAAAAATTGGTTAACCCAGCCTGCCTTAACTTAATAATAAAAAACAAATATTGTTCCTTTGCTTTAAACACTTTTTCCTAAAGCGTTTATATTGAATAATTGTATATATATGATAACATTAGGGAAGGTTTAAGGCCTTTAATTGTTAAGAATATAAAAAACAAAAACTGAAAAAGTTATATATCCTTGTAAATAACCATTTTATATACACTTATATATACATAAATCTATTATAAGAAAGTACTGCTACATTTTTATTGTCGTTTCAATAATACTGCCATATACTAAGTTTTTGAATAATTGCCAAACCATAACCCAAGCTACATTTATTAAATAAAAAAGAAACAATTATTTCTATGTTTATTTTGTAAAAAAAAACGAATAGTTTTTTTAATAAAACATTTTATTTATAAATTAATAAACTGTGGTTTTATTTTAAAAGCATTTGGTGTTAATAAATTCGGAATTAAATTCCGAATGGAAGTGTTATTATTGTTTTTTCTCAATCAGTGTTTGTAAAGACATATTTGGGCCAAATATAAGATTGACCAATGCAATACAAAATATTTTCAGTGTAGATGTAAATTCACAGATCGGTTTATTTTATTGAAGACCTAGAAGGTATATTTTTCCTTTCATGGATCTTGTTGGTTGCTTAGTGAGTTCTGGAGAATACACCAATCGATTTCCCATCTTTTATCAGGTACTATTTGGAACCCTTTGAATATTTGCAATTCCATTTGGCGTATTTGCTTGCTAGTATAGGTATCGTCGGTGATATATATGCAATCAGCAATGGCTGGTGGAAATAGCTCCTCATATTTGGCAGCAATAAAGAGAGCCGTAACACCCACCAATTGCAAATGGGAACGTTTTGTGTCCTTAACAATTTGCAAATAGCGATCACTAATGGCCACAGCCAATTGGAATGTTTCGGCAACCAAATGGAATTGTGTATGCACTTCAATAAGAACTGCTCGCATTTTAGCATAGAGCTCAGCTCGTCCTTCCAAATGATTTTTCATAACAGGTTGTTCAGTCTCTAGCTTGAAGAGATAAGCGTATATATCGTTTACATAGTCAGAGACAAGGACCAAGTTTTCAGAGTCTCCATCATCAATGTCCTTGACATCGTCTAAAAGTTGGTTGAATGTGATTGAACACTAATAATTTTCAACTTATTTTCCTCAGTAGGGGCTGTGGCGGCAGCGGCATTTGTGGGTTCAGTTTTAACTTCTTTGCGGTTTAAGGTAGTACCTGAGTTGGATTTGACCAATGGTTGTTTGGTATTTTGAGAAATGGCAACTTTGAGTTTTATTAAGGATTTGCGCCATAGATTACTGCCTTCGCGGCGTAGGGTGGTTTCCACAGTAACACCTGAATCAGTCTTGCTAGTTTTATTAATAACTGAAACAGATTAACAAGAAATTTGTGAAATAAATAAATTCCTAACAAATCGAAACATAACAGGATGAACTTACTTTTAACTTGTTGCACTTTATTTTCGACCCTTTTTGTGGTCAGCGTTTTGACTTTATTTTGCCCAACTTGCAAATGTGAGTTTGTTGATGCATGACGTTGCAAACCTCCTAACCCGTGTGGTCGTTGTTGAACTTGTGCCTAAGCGCACCGAATTGGAACGTGTTAGAACTTTGCGTTGTGCTGGAACTGCGGTAGTCACTGTTTCCCCAGTGGCAACATTTGTACGAGTAGCACCTCCAACTGTGGTCGTGGTTGTTGTTGTCTCTTCCAGTGGGTGTCAACCCTTGCTTTGGTGGCGCCCAAAACATGTTGCAGTTTTGAATCTTTCAAACTGAAATGAGGTAAAGTATAGGTTAAAGTTTACATTAAAATAACCAAGTGACTATAGTATGATATCTCAAACTAAAAGCAGAGATTATTGGATATAATTTTTGGGGCTTTTAAATGAGCAAGTAATAGATAAAATATTAACCTTAGAATTTTTCGATTCCTAACAAGACTTGATAAAAATATACTCGTCTTCATATCCAGTGCCCCACACAAGCTCCCTAAATCACATTGTGGTTAGGGTATCTGCGAAAAAATGTGCCTGCCAAAAATATTTATTTTAAGCTCCTTAAAATATATACCAATCGACTCAGAACCACCTCCTGAGTCAGTTTAGCCCTCGGTGTTCGTCCGCCTTACCATGTATTTGTTGTTCACAATATTCAGGCTACTATTATTAACCGATTTTGATGAAATTTGGTACATTGTTGATGGAAGAATGGGGGAATATAATTACAAATAAAACAAAAAACTGTTTGATTATGTTATCAAACAAAAATTAATGCCCAAAAAGTACTAAATGTACCAAAAAACTAATTTGGAACTACCTGTGCCAATACTTTTGTTAATCAAAAAATGTACCTTGTTTTAATTTTTTATAATTTAAATATTGAAAGAACAAATTCTGTTCTAAAATAAAAAATGATCTATATTCTTAATGCAGTTGCAATCCAAATTGAAATATCTTTTAATTTAAAATAGCTTCGTATAACTTTATAAATATGGTTTTTAAACAAAATTGATTGGTGTGTCAATATTTATGTGGGTCGCTGTATATATTTGCAATTTTAATTTAGTATTTTGCTAGAAAAACCGAACGTAGTACTCACCGTAGGGTGTACAAATTGTCCTATTAAGGATGCACAGAGTAATATCTGAGACAAAGTGTGACAATTTCGAGTAAAAATTAATCAGTTTCAAAAATTAGATTACCTACACACAAATTTATGTTTTTACATAATTTAATAAACTGGAATATAAATTATTTTAGGAAAAAAGAGAACAGTTGTTCAATATCGGGAAAATCGAAAACAAATTTCTGATTGGTGGCAGAAGTCAGACTACAATTACAAAAAGAATTACCCTAAAATGGGAAAACTGGTTTCATATGCCCCTAAACAGAACGGTGATCGAGATGGGATATCGAAAACAAAGCTTTCACAGCACGGACTTATATTAACTAATAGGTCCAATGGTATATAGTTTTCGATATGGAATACCAAAGTTTGAGTTTAGCCGCTAAAATCAATGATAAATCCTCGAAAAGAGAATAAAATTGTAACTTCTTGTTGCAAATTTTATTACAACTTGATGGGGAATGATGCAATGCATGAATATGTAATCGTAAAAAAGAGCGCAATAATGCCATCTTAATGTTGGCCTTAAAATAGGAAACTTCATTCCCTTGGACATGTAGATGCTTTTCAAAATAATCATATTGAAGCGAATTTGATAGCAAAATGTTCGGACACTTTGGTGGTCCTAAAAGTTTAGCAGGTCCATAGAATAAAAATTACCACCTACGTTCGTTCAGCCACAACAATCGCAATGTTCTAAAAAATACCTTTATTTGTTATAAAGGCATGTTTTCGTGAAATTCTCAAAAAAACATGACAGTGGCAATAAAAATTATATATCCACAATTTAAAAATTGCAATTTAAATTAACAAACGTATTTTAATTAATTACCTAATATTTATACTTATACATAAAATACAAAAATTTGAATTTCGCCAGATATTATTTTATTTTTATTTCCATTTACTTAAGCTATTCTTTAAAAGGCCGATTAGGCGAACTACAATGTATTACTCAATATTATATGAAAATATAAAGCATAAATTAATCAAAATTATATTAATCAACTAAAACGTATATTAGAATACGTTAAACGAAATTATTTGACAAATTAAATGCAAATTATCCAAATGCGAGAGTATGTTTTTATTTCCAGCCATATGTTTTTTGACCTGAAAATCAGAAATTTAAAAATTGATAGAGTTAGAAATTATATTTTTTCATGATCATTAATATAAATATGATTCAGTTCTATCTACTCAAAGTCAATAAAAAACAGTAGTATTTTTAATAGAAATTCATTTATTCATTATTAAACTATGATAAGGAACAATTATAATAAGAAAAACTATGTACTAATTTCATTAATAAAGAAATAAAACTAATCAATATAGCATACATTATTTATTTTGGATTTTCATTCGAAGGCGGTGGAACCATTTTTGGGTCCGAAGTCGCAGTGGTAGACATGCTTGGACCATTCGAAGCCACTGTCTGGGTCGTAGCTCTCGAATTATTTACCGTATTTAATGAAGATGGTCGTGAATATGGGATATTTTGATTTCCATATGGATACTGGTTGTAATATTGAGGGTATTGGTAAGTAGTGGGTAGTTGCATTGGCCGTGGAATTTGTTGCAATTGTTCATTTTGTATTCTTAATCTGCGTAGCTCTTCTGTAATTTGTTCAAGTCGCTGCTCTAGCTGGCGCCGACTTAAACTTTCTCTATCTTGTCGACGCCGTATGGTTTGCCTTCCATTATTGTTTCCTCTACTTCTCCTATTGTTACCTTCTAAGGTGAGATTAATATTTAATTCTATTGGAATTCTTATTGGCTTCTGAAAAAGAAGATTTCGTAAAAATTTGTCCAAATATTTGTCCAAGATAAAAACTCACCATTTTATAGAATCTATAATTTTTCGGTAGCGCTTTATGTTCACTCGTTGATTAAACGACAGCAACTGATCTTTTTTTGAAATTTCAATCCGAGCTAGGACATTTTTGGAGATGCCATATGTGTATTTATTCGGAGATGCCACAACCCAACAAACACAAGGATGAGAATTTTTCATATTTAACGCCATATCAATTTGATAGTGAATCCCATCTTCAGGTGTGTACTATGTTCGGTTTTCGAGTTGAAAATCACTTTATTTTCGCGATTACTTCTCCTGAAATAATCAAAATTATAAATGAAAACAAACTTATACTTATATTATAAAGTAACCGCGAAAATTTCAACTCGAAAAGTGAACATAGTACTTACCTTTAAACATTAATTCAAATGGCCTTGCAAATTGCTTGCTTTCAACAAAATTTCCAATAGGCTTGAAGCATTAAAATGAAATTAATTTGAAAAGTTGTTGCTAATATGTTGAGAAATTGTTGCTAACGTGTTGAATTCTATTGTTTAGGGTAATGTCTGTTTTTTGTTGAGAACGCGAATTTCTCACTAATTTTTCATATTGAATTCTAAGCTAAGTCATATAAAAAAATCGCATATAAACAGTTTTAGAGAAACATCATGCATTTTTGGTGCTTTGTATAAAGAATAGTGTTTTTGGATAAATTAAATATTTCACGCCAAATATTGTACACACTAAAGGTGTGTAAACACTAAAGTTGTGTACACACTAAAGGTGTGTACAACGTTCAGTTTTCAAGCCGAAAACAATTTTGCTTTACTTGATTAATTTTAAAACGTTAAATGTTTCGCAAGCAATGTCCTTCATCTTGTCCATCCATAATTTTATAAGATTTAATCATAATATCCTCGTTATACATCTTTTTTGTAGATAAAATTATTTTTTATTCATTTTTGGCATTGATCATATTTTGATGAAATCTTATGCAGTTATGGAGATTGATTCAAAAAACTAAGGGTATGGTCACACAAATATTTGTCCAAATTGAATGTCAAACTGGTTTGGCTGTGGCGAATAATTCTTTTTTCATTTCTGTTAAAAATTTGTTCAGTGTGACCGTACCGTAAGTGCAAATAAGATGGTTTCCGGGGCGAGAACATAGTATCCACTTATGTGAATGTGAGGCCACGATTTTAACAACATAACTTACAATTAATATAAAAAAAAAAAAATTCTTTGAACCAGTTGAACCTTCTCGAAAGCAATCGGTTTTGTTGAATGCTGACTTTGCTTTCAAGAAAATCTCCAACATTGGAAACATTAAAATTAATTTGAGAAGTTGTACCTAATGTATTGAGAAGACGTTGTTATGTGTAAAAAAATTCTCAAATTGAATTCTAATCTAATTCTATTAAAAATGTTTGAAGACATGTTGAATATAAACATTTCTCGAACGCTTGTGTTTGTTGGGACATTCTACATGTATAACCAAAACGCAAAATGGCGGCATAACCAATACGCAAAATGGTGGCATCTCTAATGCAACGGGATATTCATTCTATAAGAATTTCTCGATCTATGATAGAGTTAATAAATCTTTTTACAAATAAAATTTTGCACTCTGTTCAGTGATATAAATTTCTTTAATTTAATAAGTTTATTAATTTGACAAATTAGTTTTTAAGTGTTTTAAGAAAAAAAAAAATAAATAATGCCAAAAATAGATAGAAATATTTTAATTTCTATTTTAAAAAATTATGAAAATTTAGAAGAACTTTTGCACTACTATAGTGACAAAAATTTAGCATTTCAATCGGTAGTCGATAGTATGAATGCAATGAAAAATCCAAAGAAATTCCAAAAATTAAAAAACGAAAGGCATAACAGGCGTATTATATCATATTATGCCGAAAAAATATTGCAG